>NW_028274821.1:7613531-8863531 GCF_037043125.1 Eumetopias jubatus | reverse complement strand
GCACTTAAGTGCTCAGTTCATTATTAGCAGGGGCTTTGCAAATTCAGACAAGTCGGAAATCACTACCAGCTGAAGTCATCCAGGGAGGCTTCCCAGAGGAGGTGGGATTTGAACTAGACTTGGTGGGATGGAGGGAATTCAAGTAGGCAGAGAGGAGCAAGGAGGTTGATCCTTTCTGGGATTCAGTAAAAAAGCAGAGAGGAGGGGGGTGGGTATCCGGTGAGGAAGAGCCCTCAGGAAAGCAGAGAATTGGTGAAGGGGGCTATTGGGTGGCAAGGCATGCAAAGGCAAGGCCCTGTGTTTTGTGCCTTCTTGTGTCCTTCTTGGGCGCTAATGCCCTGCCTCACGGTGGGCCTTCCCTAACCACCCCCTGAAGGAAAACCTACACTCTTCTCTGAAACACACTCTGCGCCTGCCTCTGAAACTTTCATCTACCTTGTAGCCAATAGGAAAATTACCTCAGGGTGAGGGCTTGAGAGGGAATTACAGAAACCCTGGCTATCCCCATTCCCAAATTCCTACACACAGACTCCGAAAACCATGCTTCTATTCCGGGCAGTCGAGTGCTTGGGAGGAAAAGTGCAGGAAATGTGAAATGAGAAGGTGGCAGCAACATTCCCATCTGTACAGACGCTGAAGGGCTCTTATTACAGAAAGTGAGAGAGAAACTCGGTGAGTCCCCGCAGCGGTGGCTGGACGGGCTCCAGAGTGGGGCGCCCACAAGGCGCCCAAGGTGGCCTTGGCTGTTTCAGGGTCGCCAGGCTCCTATCCTCTGTTTGTCTGTTTCAAGAGAAGAAAATCTATTTTTACACATGTCCCCTTATATTTCTAGACTCTTTAAGATTTGGAGGGGAAAAGATGAAAGATTCATTTAGATAATTTATCTTTGTACCAAGAAGAAGCCCGATGTTGAACTGCAGCAGTGAAACACTCATCAAGGAAGTGGAGGGAAGGTGTGTGTGGTTGACACGGGGAGGGGGGGTACCCATAAACCTGTGCTCGCTGGGGACAGAGACCATACAAACAGAAGGCTGAGGATACCAAGTTAAGAGTGCAATCCCAATTATAGTTATTTGCTGATTTATACCCTGATGCCTTCCAAAATTATTTGAGCTTGCCGAAATTCAAGTTGAGAAGCCCAACTCTCTGAGTGAACATCTGCTGACACAGTTTCTTAAAGCAAAAGCTGGACCCTCTAGAGGGAGACTTTTTCACTTAAAAAAAATAAATAAATGTTCCTTTCTGCCGTGCGACACCGTCCTGCATGGGGAAAAGAGCATGAATCAAGCTGGCAATTCACTTGACTCAAACTACATTCCCCATTTCTGTCACTGTTCTACACGCCACAGAGAGACACGTTTCACAAAGGGAACTTTTCTACATTAAAATGTTTATTGGGGTAGAAGATACAGATATATGCCCAACTCATAAATACACAGCTGGATGGATTTTCATGGTGTGAAAATGTTTGTGCAGCCAGCATCCAGATCAAGAAACAGAACATTCCTGGGATCCCAGAGGCGCCATCCGTTCCCCTGGACCCCTGAGGGTAACTACTCCCAAGATTTCTAACACCACAGATGACTTTGCCGGCATTTGAACTAACATAAAGGGAGTTACATGTCATTTACTCTTTTGTGAATTCTTCCACTCAACATTGTTTGTGAGATTCATTCACAACATTCATTCGTGCATTCTCATCGTTGCATAGGGTTTATTTATTTAAAATGCTGTGATTTACTAACTTCTTCTATGGTGAAACAGATCTTTGGGTTCTTTCCAGTTTGGGACTAACTCATTTAGTGCTTAAATACACAAGAATGTGTATGTCTTGTGTGTGTTGGGATTATACTAGGAGCGGAAGTGCTGGATACATTTTGAGTGTTGGCCAGTCACTGAAAACCATGAAAGGAGGTAGACACTGGAATGAAACCAGGGAAAAACCCAGTCCTTGTTTGCAAGGACCTCACCATCCAGTGAAGGACAGAGCTGAGCTGCCACATACTCTAGGATGTTGGTAGGGGGCATGTGCATCCTCCATCGTACAGTAGTGTTGACAGAAATGAGCACCTGGGATGGAGGGGGAGACAGGGAGGTGGGAGTCAGGAAGCCTTCCCCACGGGAGTGACACTCAAAGTGACTTTTGAAGCATGAAAAGATACTGAAGGAGGGACAAAGTGGAGAAGGCAAGAGAAGCGTGTGTGGAAAAGCAGAGACAAGAGAGGAAGTAGGTCAAGTCCAGAGACGGTGTGTTAGAGCAATAAAGGAAGGTCAGAAATGTTTGGTGAAGGTCAAGGCCGACTAGACAGGTTGGGGGCACAGCATGAAGCACCTTGCTTTCCATCCACAGAATACATACATTCTTCTGTATATGATGGGAAGCGGCAGAAGATTCTAGGGCCGAGGACTGGCAAGATCAGTTCATTTAGGTGGCTATGTGGAGACAGGACTGGAGAAGGGCCTGGAAGCTGGAAAGGGGAAGGGAGTGTGGTATCTTAGCGGATGGAAACTAGGTGATTCTTTGAAGTCTGGTTTTGGCCAATATCCAGGTCAAGAATCTGGATGGCTTCTAACGGAATATGGAGGATATGCAGAGGGAGGGTTGTGTGTGGGTGCCAAGTTTCAATGTGCAGAAACCACACACAGTAATTCATACGGAAAGCTTTTGGGGCCCGGAAGCCCCCTGACATCCGGACTGGTGTAGGCAAGGAGCCCTCTGCTTGCAAGTGGAGAGGCAAAGCATATGTGTGAGGAATCCACGCCAAAAAGCAAGTGCACTACGGCATGGGTCTGCAACAGTGCTGCCAAGATCTCATTGCTCTCTCCCCCCTGCAGACCCAGACGGAATACGGAGGGGAGACAGGCAAGTTCTCATCTCGCCCAGCTTCCTCCTAGACTCAGGAGAGAATTCTAGAAAAGTCTCCTAGCCTCCTCAGATTGAAATCATAAATTCAGTAGTAATATTTTATGCATACTTAGCTAATTCAGTGCCTGGATGGAGCCCAGAAACTCGGTGTTAGGACTCTGAATGAATATTTGACATGGCATGAGAGGTGTCTAAAATGAAATATAATGGGAAAATCCTGATTATTAAATTTCCTTCTAATATAAAATTGACACTATATTAGAAAATATGAAAAATGCATAAAAGCAGAAAACATTTGCCCCATATTCCACTGGCCAAAGAAAAGCACTGTTGAGTTTCCCTCCTCTCCTTCCCCCCTTCCTTCTTTGCTTTCATGAACACACTTCTTTAGAGTTGTAATCGCAAGGTAGCCTTCGTTTTTGCCATAAGTGGCATTATCTCCAATTGCTTAAAAATTTTTACGACCGCACTTTTCCCTTTATTAATAAAATAAAATTGCGAAACTTAGAGAAAATACTCTGCAAAAAAGAAAAAAACACCCCTAAGTTCCCACCACCAAGAAATAACCATTCTCAATTCTTAGTCTGTCTTGACATTGTGTTCTTGTCTATAATTTAATAAAAGTATTGCTTTATATTACCTTCGATTTTGCAATCTTTAAATTATTACCTATGTATTATGCATATTTTCCTAACCGTATTCCATTGTATAACTGCAGATTTTATTGGAATAATTCCTATCTTGGGATACATAAGTCTCCAAATTTTCTTAATATAAACAATGCTGCGCTTGTTCACTTTTTTTTTACTCTTTTTATTTAAAAAATTTTTTTTTTTATGTTATGGTAGTCACCATACATCATTAGTTTTTGATGTGGTGTTCCACGATGCATTGTTTGCGTATAACACCCAGTGCTCCATGCAGAACGTGCCCTCTTTAATACCCATCACCAGGCTAACCCATCCCCTCCACCCCCCTCCCCTCTAGAACCCTCTGTTTCTCAGAGGCCATCGTCTCTCATGGTTCGTCTCCCCCTCTGATTCCCCCCCCCTTCATTTTTCCCTTCCTACTTTTTTTTTTTAAACATATAATGTATTATTTGTTTCAGGGGTACAGGTCTGTGATTCATCAGTCTTGCACAATTCACAGCGCTCACCGTAGCACATACCCTCCCCAATGTCTATCACCCAGCCACCCCATCCCTCCCAGCCCCCACCACTCCAGCAACCCTCAGTTTGTTTCCTGAGATTGAGTCTCTTATCGTTTGTCTCCCTCTCCGGTTTCATCCTGTTTCATTTTTATCCTCCCTTCCCCTATGAACCTCTGTCTAGTTTCTCAAATTCCTCCTATCAGTGAGATCACATGACACTTGGCTTTCTCTGATTGATTTATTTCACTTAGCATAATACCCTCTAGTTCCATCCACGTCATTGCAAATGGCAAGATTTCGTGGGGTTTTTCTTTTTTTTTTTTGATGGTTGGATAATATTCCATTGTGTATATATATACACCACATCTTTTTTCTTTTTCTTTAAATTTTTTATTATGTTAATCACCATACATCATTAGTTTTTGAGGTAGTGTTCCATGATTCATTGTTTGTGCATAACACCCAGTGCTCCACGCAGAACGTGCCCTCTTTAATACCCATCACCAGGCTAACCCATCCCCCCACCCCCTCCCCTCTAGGACCCTCAGTTTGTTTTTCAGAGTCCATCGTCTCTCATGGTTCGTCTCCCCCTCTGATTCCCCCCCTTCATTCTTCCCCTCCTGCTATCTTCTTCTTCTTCCTTTTCTTAACATATATTGCATTATTTGTTTCAGAGGTACAGATCTGTGATTCAACAGTCTTGCACACTTCACAGCGCTCACCATAGCACATACCCTCCCCAATGTCTATCACCCAGCCACCCCATCCCTCCCACAGCACCCCCACTCCAGCAACCCTCAGTTTGTTTCCTGAGATTAAGAATTCCTCATATCAGTGAGGTCATATGATACATGTCTTTCTCTGATTGACTTATTTTGCTCAGCATAACACCCTCCAGCTCCATCCACGTCATTGCAAATGGCAAGATCTCATTCCTTTTGATGGCTGCATAATATTCCATTGTGTATATATACCACCTCTTCTTTATCCATTCATCTGTCGATGGACATTTTGGCTCTTTCCATAGTTTGGCTACTGTAGACATTGCTGCTATAAACATTGGGGTGCACGTACCCCTTCGGATCCCTACATTTGCATCTTTGGGGTAAATACCCAGTAGTACAATTGCTGCATCATAGGGTAGATCTATTTTCAACTGTTTGAGGAACCTCCATACTGTTTTCCAGAGTGGCTGCACCAGCTTGCATTCCCACCAACAGTGCAGGAGGGTTCCCCTTTCTCCACATCCCCGCCAGCATCTGTCGTTTCCTGACTTGTTAATTTTAGCCATCCTGATGGGAGTGAGGTGGAATCTCATGGAGGTTCTGATTTGGATTTCCCTGATGCCGAGCGACGTTGAGCACTTTTTCATGTGTCTGTTGGCCATTTGGATGTCTTCTTTGCAGTAATGTCTGTTCATGTCTTCTGCCCATTTCTTGATTGGATGATTTGTTCTTTGGGTGTGGAGTTTGATAAGTTCTTTATAGATTTTAGATACTAGCCCTTTATCTGATATGTCATTTGCAAATATCTTCTCCCATTCTGTCAGTTGTCTTTTGGTTTTGTTGACTGTTTCCTTTGCTGTGCAAAAGCTTTTTATCTTGATGAGGTCCCAATAGTTCATTTTTGCCCTTGCTTCCCTTGCCTTTGGCGATGTTTCTAGGAAGAAGTTGCTGCAGCTGAGGTCGAAGAGGTTGCTGCCTGTGTTCTCCTCTAGGATTTTGATGGATTCCTGTCTCACATTTAGGTCTTTCAACCATCTGGAGTCTATTTTTGTGTGTGGTGTAAGGAAATGGTCCGGTTTCATTCTTCTGCATGTGGCTGTCCAATTCTCCCAACACCATTTGTTGAAGAGACTGTCTTTTTTCCATTGGACATTCTTTCCTGCTTTGTCAAAGATGAGTTGACCATAGAGTTGAGGGTCCATTTCTGGGCTCTCGATTCTGTTCCATTGTGTCTGTTTTTGTGCCAGTACCATACTGTCTTGATGACTGCTGCTTGATAATAGAGCTGGAAGTCCGGACTTGGATGCTGCCAGCTTTGTTTTTCTTTTTCAACATTCCTCTGGCTATTCAGGGTCTTTTCAGGTTCCATACAAATTTTGGGATTATTTATTCCATTTCTTTGCACTTGTTCAATTTTTAAAGAATATATACTGTTTACATGGAATTGGTGGGCTAAAAAAAAAAAAGATCTGTGTAAATTTTTAAGACTTTGACTACATATTATCAAATATCTCTCTAGGAAGTATCTATCAATTTATACTACCAGGAGCAAAGTAGTACCCATTTCTCTACAACTTCACCAACATTAGGCACTATCAATCTTAAGACAACACATTAATCTAATGGAAGAAAATGGAATTTTATTATTTTATTACTAATGAAGTTAAATATTTTTCTTTTGTGAACTATCTGTTCAAAACATCATTTTTCTACCAGCATAGGTCTGTTATGTGGATATGCTATTAGTTATGTAAGCATTCTCTATGGAAAGGGGAAAAGCAAAGTATATGGAGTTCAAGCCAAAAAGCAAACACATTACTACATGCATGTACAACAACGTGGTAAAATCTCACTGCCGTTCATCCCTTCTGGAGACTTCCAGGTTTTTGGTGTTGGGGGTACTTAGAAAATATTCCAATTATATTAGTATTACTTTAATGTAGAAATTAGCCCTTATTATAGCAGTTAGATAAACAACTAGTAGTCTGAGAACAGATGTCCATAAAGGCAAAGCAGACTAAATTTCTGCTGTTAGTGTGTAAAAGTGTCTTTTTGTATGTGATATGAAATATCAAGTAAGACAGGAATTGTGTCTCACCACATGCTCTCAAATGTGGGCTGTTTATTCTTCTCCTCAAACACACGCACAGGATTCTGGAGGTCTGAGGCCAAACAATGTGTCCTCTCATGCTAATACATACAGATACTCGAGGAGGAACTCTGAGGTCAGAGATGCTTGTGCTAACTCCTTTGCCTTGTTCTTTGGGGATCATCTTCTGGTCCCATTTAGCATGAATCTCCTAGAGATTGAAAAAAAATTTAGAAATTATCCTTGGTCGGGCGCCTGGGTGGCTCGGTTGGTTAAGCGACTGCCTTCGGCCTCAGGTCATGATCCTGGAGTCCCAGGATCGAGTCCCGCATCGGGCTCCCTGCTCAGTGGGGAGCCTGCTTCTCCCTCTGACCCTCTTCCCTCTCGTGCTATCTCTCATTCTCTGGCTCTCAAAAAATAAATAAAATCTTAAAAAAAAAATTATCCTTGGTTTTGGATCAAACCTCTCCATAGTTTTTAGGGGTGGCGGGGGAATATCACTAACACACACTTGAGATCAGTGTACGTGAAAATGTGAATGTATGTACGTGCTTATGTATTTGGTGCTCAGGAATAAAAGGGTTTTAAACCTACTTGATCACACCAGAAATTTTGTTTTGTTTTGTTTTTTAACACAGACTCCTGACCACCATCCAAAGCATCTGGGGTAAAACCGTAACACTGTTTACATGTACTTCTCAGGTGATTCTGATGATAGGACAGGTTAGTTTTCTCGTCTCTATTTTGCTAATGTGTCCCCTATTCTAATGATGATTGCGTTTTATGTTATCTGTTTTCTCTATTGGCTCTTCAGCTAGTGTTTGCTTCAGTGTCTGCTTTTCATAAAAGGAATCTACCAGATTTGCATATCACGTGCAGGATTCAGTGTGCTGCTTCCACGTGAGGTCTCAGGATTTCTCTTAGTTCTGGACAATTCACAGCCATTTCATGCAAAGCACTGCCCTGTTCCCATTTCACTTTCTGAAATCCCATTACAGCTAAATTCAAACTTCTAATTTAATCCTCCATACCTCCAAACCTGTCTTTTTGATTTCATTGTTGTTTCTCTCTCTCTGCCACCCTCTGGGTAATTTCCTCAAACATATCCTCCAAGTCATCACTTCTCTCTTTAACTTTGCCATTGTGCCCTCAAAGCTGGTCAGAGCTGAATTTTATTCACAATGTTTCATTTTGAATTGTTCTAGTGCGTTGTCATAACTGCCAATTCTTTTCCATTTTTTTTGTCTTTTCATGAGGGATTTTTATTTCTCCCTTTATCTCTTTCATGAGTGTGAATTTACTTAAATTTATACTCGTCCCACATGTATCTGTCGACTCTCCCATTTTGTGGACCGCTTCCTGAATTTGTGCTTTGTGAGCATTTTTTTCGGTTAGGATATAGTTTCCCTGTGGAATGCTTGGGTACTTTAAGATGTGGTAGTAATCCTTCAGAGAAGTCTTACATTTGATTCTTCAGTGAAGTGCAGACATTTCACTGGTCAGAAATATTTATGGTATATTATATATTAATATCTTCACTTGGGGTGCCTCTGCTCTGAGGGGGGTCTAAAATTTGGATGATACACCTATGCATAGCACAGATTTTCTTTAAGTTGCCATTTATTGTGGAAAATTTTCCTCACCCAGATATCTGATCAGTGAGAAATTTGCCAGTAGCTTTAGTAAGTGAATAATGCTTTATGGTACCTTAACAGAGTGGGAGCCGGTCTTCCTTGGTCCTAGCTTTATAAGTGAATTTCAGTTCCAACTCCTTACCTTCCTTGGGCCCAAGGGCCATGTATAAAAAAACTCCAGCCCCTAGCTGTTAGGTCCTATGGTCACGTCTGATACCTTCTGTTCTGGCCTCAACTCCTGTACTTACACATTGATTATGAGGTTCTTCTTTATTTTGGGCGCATAAGAGTTTTGTCTCTCTGCTTCTCAGTCTTTGTCTCTCTCTCGCTTTCTTCCTTCCCCATATGTAAAATAGTTTCATTAGATTTTATCCAGCATTTTCATGTGTCTGTAGCACCTAGATGTTAGGAAAGCAATGTTAAGTACATGGAATTAGAAAGCGTTATCAGTCAGGTTTGGAGACCCCCAACCGCTGCAGTAGAGGATACACGACTTGGAAACTGGAACCAGAGTTGGAACTGTGGCTTCGGCCCTGAGGAAGTTGGCCTGAGTCATTTAACCCCTCCCTAAGCTCTAGTTTTCTCAGCAGGAAAATAGGGATAATCCTACTAGTGATCTTCCTTAGATGTTCTTCCTTAATGCTCTAAATTCCCTCCTGTTTAAATTGATGCTGTTTTCTCCACCCTCCATTCCTACAGAAGCTGGGGAAAACTGCCAGTTTCTCATTCAATATTTTCCTTTAAAAAACAGCTCAGGGATGTAGTGGCTGACTGAATGAGCTTACTACTTTTCCTTTCACCAATGTATTTCCACATACCCATGGACTGAGGAAAACTCTGGTTCAAAAAAAGAACCTAAATTGGAAAGAAATGATGAATTCCATTTCCTACAAGTTTGCAAGGGGATGAGAGAGGAGTGGACTTTCCTCCCCCTTCTTGCCGCGCGCGCTCTCTCTCTCCCTGGAGTGCAAATGAGTGAAACCGTATATTGGTTTAGAGGTTCTGCTTGGGTAAAAGTTTAAGAGCCAATAAATCTGTCAGAATAGATCTCGGGCTGAGCCAAGGTGAATAGCCTCACAGTAATTTTTCCAGAGCCTCAGGGTACCAGGCAGAACAAGCAGAGAGGTCTCCGGATGCTGGCTCACCCCCTGCTCAGGAGCTGAGACATCAGCCCACGGGAACGTGAGGAGCTTTTCCCAAAAAGTTGTGTTTACTGTGTGGTAAAATCCCTTGTCAAACAGCAGAGCAGTCAGATTTTAAAAGCAATTAGAGAAGAAAACAGAGGCACATAAAACTCACAGGTCCTCTCAGTGAATCTGGTGGTTTGCAGACTCCAGGTGAACATTACTATTCATTGCGGAAGGCAGTTTGGTGGTATCCCTTGAGACAGTTTCAGCTTTTCACTTAGAGAAATGTATGCCGTGGACAAACGCAAAAGCACCAGGTGGCCCATGGTGGCTTAATTTTTCTGTGTTGTGCACTTCGTTTTGAATACGGAAAAATTTAGGAGAGATTATAAAAATCGTACCAGGATACATTATACAATGGAATGTTCTGTGGTTACTCTATAGACTCATTTGGAAAGGTGCCTAGGAGTATGACCTTTGGAGCCAGACTGTGTGAATGTGACCCTGGGCAAACAGCTTCTCGTTCCTGTGACTCAGTTCACTCACACATACAAGCAGGATAACAGTAATACTTGAGCCCTAGGGTTATTGTGAGCATCAGAATGAGTTAATCTATAAAGGGCTTATAACAATATCAGACGCATTGTCAAGTACTAAGCTATTATGTTAAGTATTATTGTTAACCGTAGCTTGCTATTTTTAGTTATTAATTGCTTGGGTCTGGGCAATACACTTGTGAAGTTTGAGGAGAGAGCGAACTTTCAGTTTTCATTTTATACCATTTGGATTCGTTACTGTGTACACAATACTTTCATTAAGAAAAATCATTATTCAAAAGCATACAGGATAGGAAGACTGTTGTTCTGAAAGTTTGGCTTATAACCAGGATTTTAAACAATCATATTTACTGATGGCCGTATATTTAATGCATTAGGAACGGATTCCTGTGAGCAATCCCTTACATTTAATCCCCTACATCTGTAGTACATTTTACAATCAGCAAAATGTTTTTATATTCATGAGTTCATTTAATCCAACTAACTGGATTATTTATGAATTCACTTAATCCCTGTGAAGTGAATTTCCATATGTATTATTCCAAATAGGTGGGAGAGAGGGAGAGTGGATTGTTGTTTTAATTTTCCTCTGCTCATGGCAGAGTTGGGCAGGCAACGGAATTGAAGCTTAGAGTGTTAAGGGCTTACTTAAGATCGGATAGCTCCTGGGTCATAGAAATAGATGAAAAGCCCCGTTTCCCCAGGCAAAGCTCTTTCCACCAAACCATAATTACCCTGTGGATTTACAATTCCACCCTATGCATGAACACTCTTAAGTATCCGGTTTGGCAAAAAGGTGGGTTTCTAGTGGGTCAATGGGAAAGAATAGCTGAAAAGAAAGTTCTCAAAGTTCATAAACCAAGCTTGTAACTGCCTCAGGATAAAGATGACCAGTGACAGAACACAGAGTTGGCTTCTGGGCATAGAACCCTCAAATGGGATCATGCTGAGAAGGTAAAACTCTAGAAGAAGAAGAAAACTGCTCAAAGTGGTGGAACCACTTTGTATAATTATAAACCACTAAGTATAATTAAAAATAGTAGCTATGGGATGTAGTAGAGGTCATTAAGACAATGAACACATTTAAAGCAATAGGCCAAATAGCCTGCTACCTACGTGATCTGTGGCAAGTTGCTCCTCTCCCTAGTTTTCTCGCTTCTAAAGGGCCTTTAATCTGCCTAAGTTGAATGACATTGATCAGGTCATTGCTCTCAAGGAATTTACATTCTGGCACGGGCAATAAACAGACAATAACATGTAAAATATCCGAGATAGTGATAAGTGTTATCCACAGAATTAAAATAGGCTGATGCGAAAGATGATTGAGTACCCTGGGTGGGTGCCCAGGGAAGGATTCTCTGAGGAGGTGACATTTCAGATGAGATTACAAGAAAGACTGAGCCATGTGTGAATCACAGAGAAACTCACTCGAGGCAGAAGAGCTAGTGCAAAGACTCTAGAGAGGGAATGAGCTTGGAGTGGTGAGGAACCAGCCGGAGCACGGATGGTGCTTTAGTCATACAGACTTTTGGAAGATTTTAAACCAATTTATGATCTGATCTACTTCATGGTTCAAACAAGTTTACTGCCATTGCTATGTGCAAGACTGGACGCAAAATACCAGGTAAGAAGCCAGTGTGGTAGTTCAGAAGAAATATGATGTCTTTGTCTAAGGCGAGAGTCACAGAAATGCATAGAACTGGACAGATTCAAGGTGTTTGCTGGAGTAGGATCAATAGTGTGTAGGTAAATGGCTTTTGTAAGTTGAGTGAAAGAGAAGGATCGAGGATAATTGTCAGATTTGCGCTTGAACAAGTGGCTGGATGTTGGCGCCATCTTCCAAAATGGGAAGAAAGAGGTATATAAGGGGTGGTTAGTGTGTGGGCAGATAGCAGTGGCTCAAAAGTTCTGTATTGGTCATGCCAAGCATGTGAAAATTTTAAGCTGGCAACTAGAGTCAGGAGTCCTAGGGATACAACATAGTTAATGATAAATATCTGGGAGTGATCAGCATAAAACTATGGGCTGGAGGAAATCCCCTAGAGAGATTTAGTAGAGGAGGGGTGAGTATGGCACCCCAAAGCAGTCTTACACCAGAGGTCAAGTTGAGTATGGGGACCAAAGGAGAATGGAAAGAGTGTCATAGGAGATAGAAACAAAATCAGAAGAATGTGGTATCTAGGGAAGCTTTAAGAAGCAGAAAACAACCCAGGGTAAGGCCAGGAAATAAAGAATTTGATTCCATGTAAAAGAAATCATGTTTAAGTGTCCAGGTATATCTACAACTATTATGTTTCTACAGCACTTAGGGGCTTGGGAAGGAGCCCTTAACTGTAAGTTTGCCAAGAGGTCTAGAGAGTTCCATCGAAAGGCAACAGACAGGACTTCCAATACATAGGAAATCTGAAGGACACTCATCAGGAAGATAACTAAACATGCAGTTTTATCAGAGTCACTGCAACAAGGAGATTAATGTACTTCAAGATAAATGTAATAATCTTAATAAGTGGAAGGGATCTAAATGTAATTATTACACATTATAAGGAAATAAGTATTATATGTAAGTTGGCACCAGTCCAGACGTCGTTTATCCATAGCTATCATAGAAGTATTAGAGTTTTTCACTCCATAATTGATATTTGGGTTTGTGGCCCATATTGAACAGTAATTCTTTTTGATAGAACTATCTTCATTTAGGAACACTGTAAAGCTTGATTGGGGGTAGAAAGAACGCTCTGAGAACATGGGTCAGCATGAACCAAACTGCTCTACATTAAAATGTCTAAGAATTTAGTAGGGGGGAAAGAAAAGGAGAAGACGGTGCTAAGCCACATGGCAGGGAGGTAGAGTCCGAGTTGCAGAAATGGCAGAAGGGTTTTTTAGGAACGTCCACATCTAACACTGAATTTCAGTATAATGCTACACAAATAAATACCTCATGTGCTTAAAGAAAAACCTGTATGGACATTTAGAAACTTCACACAGATCTTCCAATCAGCATTTATTCATCCAACTGTTAAAATCTGAAGAAAAGCTGAGGACCACTTGACATTTGAAGAAAGCCTCTAACATAAAAGTAAGGGGCCTCAAAACAAGAAAGGAAGAAAGGAAACTCAGAAGAAAAGTTTGATTAAACTGTATTTAATGACCTCAGAGAGATAAGCTATTTCTTCTCCAAACAAGGTCAGGATGCTATTAAGCAGACATTATTATTAAGATAAGAAAGGGTTCTTATAAATTTAAATAGAAGAGCTAAAATTATATTAAAAAAATATAAAATTTGTAAAAGATTTGGAAAAAAATAGAGGAAACCAGAAGGCCAGTCCAGTAGGCCCAATACCCTACAAAATAGGGTTTGGAAGAGAAATATTACAAGGACCTTTTCTGGGCCTGAAGTATATGTATGTCCAGACTGAAAAGGCCTCCTGAGCACCATGCATGAGAGAAGACCCATCACCATTTTAAGTTTCAATAACGGGAAAAAACAGTTCACACACAAATGATCAGGAGTAAGATTGGCCATGAACGCTGTACCTAGTGCTATCTAGACAGAATGAATTTTTTTTTTTATATTTAAGACCTAAATAGTCTGAGAAGCCTTCTAGAGGATGGCTCCCCGCAAAGCTCCAAGGTAAACCAAGAAAGAAGGAATGCTATCCCGAAAACCAGGAATCCACCCCAGAGGGAGAGAAGGAAATCCCCTGGACGAGTATGACCAGTGGGTGTAGGGGTAGAAAGCACGCAATCTAGGCGAAACGAGATGATAGGGGACATACAGCAGAAAAAGCTTTCCAGAAAGTTCCAATGAATTATCTGGTAGATTTGCTGGTGTACAAAGTTACATCAAGGGCTGTGTTGCTTGGAAGAGGAGCTGCAGGAGCCCAAGGGCCCTGCTTCAAGTACTGACTCTGCCATTTAGGATCTCACCATGCTAGTCAATTACCCTCCATGCTTCGCATTTCCCAATTATGAGATGGATCATAATGTACATACCTCACTGAGTTCCTGTGCAAAATAAGTCAGTTACTATACTTAGTGTGTTAAAACAAACAAACAAAAAAACAGTGCCTTGGATATTATGCTTTTGGAGGCACGGAAAAGACCATGTATGGAGAAAACTAAAGGCATTTAAAAAAAAAATGACCAAATTCTCAGCTCTATGGAAAATAATAACTGGATAAGAAGGGAAACATGGTAATAGGGTCCTTGGCTCAACAGTGACTATTCCATTGTCATATAATACAAATGTTGTATTGTAATGTGACAAACTGGAAGGATGGAGGAATGGTAAACAGATACACAAGACATAACTTTATCTACCATAATAGAATGTGAACAGAGGTAGCATTCTATTTAGAATACGGAAATATTAAAACGAAGGGCTAAATACATTTACATCAGTCCTCAAAGCACAGGATGTGGTTAACTATGGCCATTGGGTACCATAAATGAATAAATTTAAAAAAATTTTTTTAAAAGGAAACACAGGAGGACCAGGTGCTTTTATAGTAATTCCAGAGCACCGACTTCTGACAGGGGCCTCAAGGTTAGGGTCCGTGGCACTACACACTGTGAGTTTGCACCGTTGGGGAACAATGCAAGAGAAAAGCTACCCTCTGTGAGCGTTTCATTCCACAGTCCCAGGACATGAGTCTCCCTTACCCTGGAAAAGCCTTTTTTTTTTTTCTATCTGGTAAGGGGCCTGCTGAGGCAACTTACCCATTTTCTTTTTGATCTCCACCACCTAGGACATGGGTTAAGTTTGGCTTGATACTACAGCCACTCCTTTTAAAAAAAATAGTAACAAATTTTGGTTAGAAATCTTATTTTCTAAAACAAAGTCATGACAAATGATATTTAAAGGCCTATGACTGACATAGGGATAAATACCCCTGTCATGCTCTGAAATTAAACAGATAAAAGGCATTGTGCCAAAGAACAGCCTGCGGAGAGAGAGAAGGCACACGGGTTGTCCGCACAAGGATAAAGTTTAAGTGAGGCCTGATTTTGTCTGAGCTCCATCTGATGTTTCAAACCAAGGCAAGCTCTGAGTGCCCTAACTGCAGCCCCCAGGTATCCATGCTGGCTGGTGCTTTTCTACCTCAGGGACCATCCCAGGGACTTCCTTCCATCCCTGGCTAGGCTGCTTTGTGGTACTCAGCCTCCACACTGTCTTTAAGGGCTGAATAAAACCGCAAGACTAGCCAGCAAGGAAGAATTCCCTTTATTAGCCGTTTTCCTGTCTGGAGGACAGGTGTGTTTGGATTTCAATGACCAAACTGAAATTTCCACAGCTGAGCCAAAGACCGCTGCTCCAGAAACCCAGAGGGAGACCTGGGGGTCTTGTGTTATGTATTGTATCTTGGCAACACTTCCTGATGCTGCTGACCCATAGCAGAGGCCCTGCTTCTTTGTGATAGGCCTCGAGGCGATCATATTTCCAGCTGGGTCAAGAAGAAACCATGTGATAAAGGGGTAGGGACCCCTTGCTTGGGTCATAGAAACACCAAGGCACCCCCTGAGAATGAAATCCCACTCAAAATATGTGAACACACTTTTTATGGCATCCATGGGAAGCAAGGATTTTTTTTAAGAAACAAAATCCGTACAGATAAATTTTTTTTTTTTAGACCATCTGAAATTCTGAGTAAGCAGCCTTGGATGTATAATTTCGGGTCCCCAAAATCCATGGGGATTTTGGCACTTTCAACAATATGCAGGAGGTCTGAGAGTTGGTTTTTAATTCCTTCAAGCACTTCCCTATAAAACTGATTCACGCCAGCCATTTTTTGTAGAAAGAATTTTCGTTTGCTTTCTCACCTTTTCTTTCCTAGAGGCTAGTGCTAAGGTAAAAAGGGAGATTGAGAATGGAAACAAATATTTATGAAGTGCCCCTTATGTGGGCAAGTTATTATTCCAGCACAATGCCCGGCACAGAATCAATTCTAAACATGAAGAGACTGAAGCGCAGTTGAAAATATGTCTAAAATCACAAGGCTAATGAGCAGTAGAGGTGAGATTAAAAATGAGTTTCCCCTGAATCTGAAATTGATGCTCTGTCCATTACACCGTGTCCCTTCTCATAAATCCAAGCCCAGAGCTTTGTTTTCTCTTCTGTGCCGCCGCTAACAAAGATGTTGCAATCCATCTATTCATGGAAGTCATGTAAGATAGTCCTGTAATTTCCAGCTGTGAGAGTGAATGCACTTATCTCTACTTTATCAATTAAGGCTCCTGCTGTGACAGGTTTCTCTCTCTTGCCAAGTATTTAAAATTCTCCATTATGCGTTGCTTCTCACCTTGCCCAGTGAAAGTTGGCAAGCACTGTTATCCTCACTTAATAACTCCAGTTACCCAGGGAATAGCCTGCATTAGAAGCGATGATACCCAAAGCTCATGGATAAGCACTCTGAGTCTCCTGTCTAGACTCAATGAATAATTCAGAGGTCTATTTGGTGGAAATCCAGTTAGGAGTCTGGCACATATGATGGCAGAGCTGTGCCATACAGGACACTATTCCTGCCTCGGTTTCCTCCTAGCTCTCTGACTGCATCTCCTTAGGGGCAGTCTAATTCCCCCATCCTTTAAGAGTTGGTATAACACAAGGGTCTGGTCCCAGCTCCCTCCTTGGCTATTCTCTTTGTTCATTCAGCCAAAAAGTATGGGAGCTCCCATTACTTGTGCATGTCAACTGCCTGTTGGCATTCAGGTCTATTTCTGGCTCTTTCCCTGTTCTGCTCCACATATATAGGCTCCCTTGCCCTCTAGCGTCTGGCTAATGAGCAGTAGAGGTGAGATTAAAAATGCTTCTTTGTGATAGGCCTCGAGGCGATCATATTTCCAGCTGGGTCAAGAAGAAACCATGTGATAAAGGGGTAGGGACCCCTTGCTTGGGTCATAGAAACACCAAGGCACCCCCTGAGAATGAAATCCCACTCAAGGGATTGGGGGGAGAAGGAAAAACCAGACGCTGCTTCCATTCTCTCCCCCCCCGCTTCCTGGGGAACTTCGGGTCCCGGACCCCAACTGGTGACCTCTCCAGGCAGCCCCCCTAACGTGGTTCTAGCTCCTGCCAGACAATGCACTCCCTTCCTCCACTGTCCCTCCAGCCCTTAGGGTGATGGCAGCTTCCAGGTGTTAGTGATCTGTGGGTTACCTCATTGCTTCCTGTTGGGCTTGCCAGCTTTTCTATACCCTTTTGTATTAAACCCCATTGGCTTGGAAGAGGTAGAGGACTGTTTTCCTGGCTCTATCTTCTTAGGTACAAGTTATAGGAATCAAACCTGACGTGTTGGCAGGAAAGGAATTCATCACAAAAGATAGTGGGGAGACCAAGGAATCTCTGAAAGGACAAAAGGAGAAGAGGCTCAGAGTACAACAAACAAGGGAAAGAGCAATGCTCAAAACTATCCCATTAGAACTGTTCAAGGAAGCCATGCTCTATGCAGGGGGTGGGGGGCGCACACCGTATGTGCCACCAACACTTGGACGCTGGACGCTCACATTCAAATTGTTGTCTCTGCTACCATCCGGCAAAAGAATCAATTCCGGGCATTTCCTCCTTCATGACAGGAGCTTCCAACTGAAGGGAGTGGAGTGGGTGTATCTGATTGGCACAGTACGGGTCAGGTACCCACCTGTGGCTGCAAGTGTACTTGACCTTTTCGGTTCCCATCATGAGAGATGGGCTCTGTACAGGCAGCGGGATAATTTAAATATAAGATAAGGACTTGGATGCTGAGTGGACAATTTAGTTTGGACAGCCATTTAGACAAGGATTCAAATGTAAGTGGTTTATTTGGGAGTTGGGGGGAACCAACACACACAGTGGTGACATCACAGTGGTGAAGAAGTGGGGCAAGTAAGATCAGGAAGGCAAAACAGCCAATGGAGGGTAAATTATCAATTGAGTTATCGCCATGGGGTAACTGGAAGTAATGCCTCAGAGGGTGAAGGACGTGGAGCAGCTGGGGTGGGACTTAATTCCCCATCGCTCGGAAGCTCCCTTGCACAGGTGTGGCCCGAGTGGCCCGTGCAAGCCAGAGCAGACCGTCAGGCAAATGCATGCAGGAGCGGACTGTTGCAAGTCGGACAGGTGGGAGCTGGAGAGATAAGAGAGATGATAAGGCAGGGCGCCGGCTGCATCTGCTGCAGGGCACAGGGTGAGTAGCAAAGGTCCACTAGGAACTGCAAGCACTGAACGTGCAACAGTGGACAATAGAGAAGCATTCCTAAGCTGGTGCTCTTGAGATTGAGACACTTGAATAAGGCGAGTGGGACGAGAGCAGTAATAGGGCAGCCTCGGGAGCCAGGGCTCAACTTCTAGCCTAGGAGACCCATGAGGTTGGGGACAGCCCCCTATTCGTGTTTGAATCCCCAGTGCTTAGGACAGTCGCTATTCAATATATGTTTTCTGGCCCCAAAACGAACTGTTGGGCACAGCTTTGGGAGGTTACACTCATTGTCTGTTTCCTCACTATAACTCAGCAAGGTAGGGGTGTCCCCATTTTGCAGGGAAGAAAGTTAAGGCACTCACTGTCTCAGCTTTGAAGTATTTTCTCCAAAAGTGTACCCCATTACCTGGGCTCTCCCTATGGGAGAACCTAGCTTCTGGATTGTAAATACAACTCTTCCTTGTATCTTCTCATGAGCAGGGTTCTTTGGGAGCAGGAGCTATGTCTGTTTAGCACTATATGCCCAGCATCCAGGCTGGTGCTGACACATTCTAAATGTGTAAGCCTCATTTACAGTGATTATTTTCTGCATGGCTTGAATAAATGAATAAGGTTCAGAGGTGTTGAGTAACGGGACAGGTCACAAATCTAAAAGGTGGTAGTACTGAGGCTTGAACTGCAGTGTGACCCCCCAAATATCTCTCGTGTTTTGCTGAGCCTTACAGAACTTATCTGCGGCAACTAGAAGATTTAGGTTGGCTTGAAGACTGCTATTTTAAGATCAAAATAATTGGGCAGGAAGTGTTTGTTTAAGAACTTGCCATAAGCGTCACCATGAGGGATGACCAAGCTCAGCCTGTAGACCTAAAAGCAAGGAGAAGGTTCTTCGAGGACAAGGCCCCATTCCCAAAGCCTTGGCTGAACTGGAAAACCTTTAACACTCCCTGTAGATTGACATTCTAAGGTTTTTAACTTAATCTCTAGGTAGAAGTAAAATTGTTCACTCCAGCACCAATAACCAATTTACATTATTACCTTACTAAACCAAAATAATTTTAAAATGTTGGATACAGTAGTTAAAGGAACACGAAAGATATATCGGGTACCTTAAGACACTGGGGAAGAGTCATGTCAAACTTCCAGTTTCCACAGAGCCACATTCCAAACGAAGAGGAAGAGGGACACATCTATCTTAGTTATCACCTTCTTATTCTCTTGTTTTTGCAACATCAGAAAGCATCATCCATCCTCCGTGCATGCACTTTCCCTGTTTCCCCTATTCTAAAATGGCCAACAAGCAGCACAGAATTAATAACTAGGAGCAGGGAGAGGGAATGGAAGGTGAGAGTTGGAAGGGACGGAAATGCTATGGGAGATGGTTATAGACATGACAGTGTACACCTCCTGATTTTAGAGTGCTAAAATGTGCCCCCCAAGAAAGTCCTAGAATTGAAAAAAACATGCCAATTAAATATAAAATCTTTAAGTGCTACTAATGGAAAGCCTATATATATATATAGTCCCACTGAGATTATTAGGTATAATTAAAAATGGGAACAACAAAAAGGGGTTTCACATAAATTACAGTTTTGAGCAGGTCAGTACACATTTTTAAATTTCTGAGAAGCATGTAAAGTACTTGGATTGGTTTCTGGAAAAACTACTAAATTGAAAAATTATTCACCAATCAAAAGTTACATATAATGCAGGGGCTTTGATAGTGCAAACTTTCTTGGTCAACATTGAAGTAGGATCTAATTTCTACTTTATCTCTTTTTCTTCTGGAAAAGAATATGCTTGTGCTCCAACAGCTTTTAAATGGAAATCCATACAGCCAATCAGATTAATAGTCATTCCTTTGACTGGATCACTGATTCAGAAACTCAGGAAGTGAACACTGTGTTGTATTTCACCTAGTTCTTACTACTTCCATAGTTTCCAGCAGAGTCCTGCCCCAGTACTCACCACTAGGGTTAAAATGGCAACCAAAAGCAAAACTCCCTTGTCAAAGATAGCCCAATGAGAATCAAGTGCAGGACAAAGACATTGAAAATATATATATATATATATATATATGCGCCAAACTAAGAGAGGGTGTGAAAGAGAAAAGATGTGGCCTGGGTACTGTTGCCCCTTCTTCTGAGCCCTAATCAGTCCCAGAGCCAGAGGCATCCTCAGAATATTTCTTCAAAAAGCCACTCCAGGCAATTGGAAACAGAACTTAAGGGAGAATTCTTTGCTTCCATCACCGAGGACCGAATATTTCAAGCCATAGATATCTCCCATATATTTATTGGATCCTGGCTACACTGAGCTATTCACCCATCCTTGAGTAGGCCAAGCAACTTCAAGCATCTGTGCCTTTATTATGTTCCCTCTACCTGGAAATATCTTTTATCTACTCCTCTACCTGTGGAAACCTTTTTTTTTTTTTTTTTTTAAGATTTCATTTATTTATTTGTGGGAGAACATGTACAAGCCAGGGGAGAGGCAGAGAGAGAAGCAGACTCCCCACTGAGCAGGGAGCCCGATGTGGGGCTCAATCCCAGGACCCTGAGATCATGACCTGAGCCCAAGGCAGATGCCCAAACAACTGAGTCACCCAGGCGCCCTGGCAAACTTATTTATTCTTTGTGGCTCTATCCAGTAATTGCCACTTTAGTTTGTAATTGTTTATTTCATGAGTTCTAGCTGGAGGGACCTGGGATATCTACAAAAATTTAGCAAATAATGACAATCATTACCATCATTACATCCAACATTTAAATATACAAAAATTCCGGTCCAAAAACAAAGTTCAAGAGGGAAATGAACTGGAATTCTTTTCCCTACCTCTTTTTCAAAGTTCTAGCTTCTACTACAAAGTGAGTCAATATAAAAAAGTTTAGCGTAAACCTGAGTTTCTACTGTAAAATGTTTACCAAGGGACAGAAATGGAATCATAACACCATTTTGTCCTGAGCCACAGAAACTTCTATCAAGGCAAAACTTCTTCACAAAAATTTTAGGAGTTAGCAAATGCTCTAGGTCCGTTGTTCCCAAGGCGGGGCTGATTCCCAGAATCATAAGGGGAACTCCTAAAGAATATACACTCCTTGGCTTCATCTTGGCCTGTTCTTTGGAAAGTGAGCCCCAAGAATTAGTTAGTTGTGTAAAAGCTGCCTAGGTGAAGTGAAGAACCACCAGGCTAACTAACTGTCTGAGCTGGGGATATCAGCAAGTATTCCTTACAAGTATACGTCAAAGAACAGAAATATCTGGACACACAATATTTGAATTCCACTGAGGCAGGGACAATACTGGCAGTCAGTTTACTCATTTCGCTCTTTTGGCATTGTAGTTATGGGAGAAAAAGGGCGGCTCAAAATTTCAACAAATTTCTGAAAAACAATATGTTGTCTTCAGCCTGAACAAGAAAATATTTGGGGACAGAACTTTGTTCAAATTCAACTTGATTTATCCAACCATGAATAATCATTTTGTTTTACGTGTCAATTTCCAAAAGAGCTTGGTTTTTGAGACCCCTGCTACACAATGACCTTATCTTCTTCAATAAGGAAAGAACTTGGATATGTTCAAAGAAATATAAACTTCCAGTAATAATAGCTCTAAAAATGAGAATCCCTGCACATCTAATTTACAATTGGTTTGGGGCTACCAATTCATACCGTAGAGGAAGATTCCAATCCATAGTAGACTGCATTAGTTGGATATTTTCTGACAATTCGCTAAGTGCTACTCTACGGGTAATCCATACATATCTGGTGATTAGTCTCCTGTTAATATGTTCTATTTATGCATGCTCCAGTGGGAACTAAGGGACGTTGTGGATACAAATGAATGAACTGACTCAAACCCTAATAAGGAAATAAGAGGAGGAATGCACTGGACTCTCAACCACCACATCAAGCTCAACATAGCCTTGTGTATTCTGTGGCTGGCAGGTAATAAGAAGGGCACCTATATGCATTAAGCAGAATATCTGAAATTCCTTTGAAAAACGTTCATTTTCATGAATCTCCTTTCTGTGCTTTGTTTGCATTTGAGAAGTAAGCTTAGAGACAAAAATACAAACTCAGAGTCCATCGAAGCCAAGGTTAGACTCCCACCATCTTTGTAATGAGTCCATTTGCTTTGCCGTTAAGATAAATTTGACAGTCCACATGGAAATTAATTTAAAAACCATGGCTTGCTAGGCATGGGAAATACAATGCTAACCTTTGCTGGGTTTCCCACATGAGAATTTACAACTTTTAGGGCGCCTGGGTGGCTCAGTTGTTAAGCGTCTGCCTTCGGCTCGGGTCATGATCCCAGGATCCTGGGATCGAGTCCCCCATCGGGCTCCCTGCTTCTCCCTCTCCCACTCCCCCTGCTTGTGTTCCTGCTCTCACTGTCTCTCTCTGTCAAATAAATAAATAAAATCTTTAAAAAAAAAAAAAAAGAATTTACAACTTTTACAATGCATTTCTTTTGGAATGAAGTTGCAATACTCACATTCAACGGGGCAACTGAGACAATCTGGCTAACTTTCCATGTTTTCTCTGCAGATGTGGGGTGCACGTAACATCGAAACAGAGAGAATTTCTTGGAGCAGGTTGTCGGTTCCAAAACTGGCCACATTGATATTCCAGTTCCTACATTCTTGCAGAACTTGCCAACCAAGAGAGGTAGAGTCTAATTTTCTTCTTGGACTTGGATGATGCTTTGTGACTACCTTAAGAACTTGGAGAAAAGATGTTGTGTGACTTCCAAGTTTAGGGCATAAAAACTGACAGTGCTTGAACCTGGCTCTCTTTTGGGACACTCACCTTTGGGAGACAAGCAGCCATGCGGCCGGGCCACATGGAGGTACTGCAACCACAGCCCCCTGGCGGTCGCAGCCCACAGCCAGCATCTACTGCCAACACATGAGTGCCCCTTCAGGTAATTCTACTCTTCAGTCTTCCAATTCTATTTCTTCACCCCACCTGATGCCAAGGAGAAGGGACACAATGTCCCCACCATGCTCCATCAAAATTGCAAACCTGTGAGCAAAATAAACATGATCATTGTCTGAAGCTACTGTTTTGGGTGATTTGTTCTACAGCAATTGGAATACTTACCTTCTGTCAATACTTTAAGTCACTTTTCACCAGGAAAACAATTTAACGATCATTTAGCAATGATTCTCATAACTGCCCTGTATCCACTCTGCATTTGGTCACAATTGGGCCCACATCAGGTGAAAGCTATGCGCGTTCCACTTGGACACTGTAAATTCTTTAAAAGTTACAAAATACATACTCATTAAAATTCACATTTTACAGATTTTTCAGTAAAAAAGAAAAAGGAACATCCTACACCTTTCCGAGGTTGTCATACCAAATCCAATGTTCAGACCCTTCTCCACACATATACGCTTGGCCCATCTTAAGACTTTTCCCCCGGTAGGTCATGAGTTTTTTATTATGTCGCTAAATCAAGCTTAATGATGCTAATTATGATCAAGATATGATGATGTTTGTTTGCGTTTCTATGTGCCAGGCAATGAGGAACATGGGTAGCTTGACATTGGCTATGGTGGGAATATTTTAGTTCTGATTTTTCATATTTACATTGGCAAATATGAAAAATGAGAGCTTTTGCTTTGGGGAAAACCAGTTGTTAAATTTACCATCAGGGACCATATTTCTCTTTGCTTATTAATACCTCTCCAGCACCTGGGACAGTGCCCAGCACTTGGAAGGCTCTCAATAAATGTTTGTCGAATGAATGAATGAATGTTCTAATCACAGCCTCAGACAGTATTCCCGCTGAGGCACCTCTAAAACGAATGGGACCTACCAGTTTTAGGAACGAGCATGCTTCTAAAATGCAACTTCTATTTATTCTTTGTTTTCAGGCATTTCCTTATTGGGATAATTACTCTCTCTGTGGGTGACCAGAGCCAGTGACCCAGCTGAAGTGTGCAATTCACAGGGAGGCACAGTTCCCCAACAGTCAACTTAGCATGGTGAAAATTAATTCAAACCTCACAACCAAAAAGTATCATCCTCCTTATCTGTTACCAGCTTTTGTCATACTCAGATGTTTTTTTTTAGGAGTGACCTAGTCAAGAAAAAAAAAAAAATACAGAGAAGTGCACATGTACTGTGGGTATATGTGTGCGTGTGCATGTGGCATAGGTAGATCTTTTTTGGAGAAATCTACATACATAATAAATATCTTCCTTAAATAGAAATGGTGGGAGGGTTGGTGGGAGATGGGGAAGAAAGTGTGAATAATGAAATATAAAAAGGAGAGCAATCCAGGCCTTATCTGTCAGAGGAAGGAGATCATAGCTGCAAAATGGTTGCCTCCAAAATTAACTACTCAGATAAATATAAGCAACGTATGCACTTTAGGCCTAAAAGACCCAAGGCAATGTGGTAATGATCAGGTGGGGGACAAAGGTTTTCCCAAAGAGCAAAACTACGGACATCATTTAACCATCATAACCTGCTCCAGGTTTCGGGTCACTGACAATAATTATGATTTGTAGAATGATAAATGTCTACATGGTACTTCCCCAAATTCCATCTCTGTTTAAAATGCAAATGCTTTCCAGAGCAGATTTATCTTTTCAATTAACCTCCTTGTGGGTTCCAAGAAAATCTCTGGGGGCAGGCTAGATATGAAGAGATGAAGGATAGTTGTATTGGTATTGATTTACTCACGGATTATTCTTTAAGGCTGATACCTTCCAGTGTTGGGCTAACAAATGGGCATCTAGTTGAATTCTTTTTTTTTCCCCGAAATTTCAGGAAGTGTTAGGAATCTTAGTTCTGTTTCTATGAAAAAAACTCATTAGGGTATTATAAATACTGGTGTGGCTTTGGTGAAAGTTATACAACACCACTGGAAAGCAGACAGATAGTCTCTGATTCCTTGCTTTTGAGACCTATCAGTAATTTCCACCACTAAAAATGCACCATCATTCTGGTAGCATTTCCAAAAGCAAAGGCTCTGGAGAAATCCACAGAAGTCAGGAAAAGCTTTGTATTCCCCCTGTAGAAATCAAAGAGGATGAATTTCAGGGAATGTCTAAGAAAATTTCTAGCATTACAAAGCCTTTTCACGGCAGCAAAATGAATGAATTTACCAAGAAATCTTAAATGAAAGAGTAGAAAAGTCAAAGCAGGGCACAATGTGAAGGTCCAACGATGAGTCACTGTTCGAAAACCTGATAGTATAATTCACTAAATTAGAAGTCAAAAGAGAAAAACAACTTTCTCCTCCTCCTAATTCTATCCCCCTTCCCATCCCTTCCCAAATAATTTATCCCAAAAGCTATTAGCTGGGTCCCAGAAGAAGTGGGAGTGTGTTGGAACTTGAGTGGCGTGAACATAGCATGCAGGCAGAGAGGGGAGTGGTGGTGGACCGAAGACTGGTTTTACCCAAGAGTTTGATCACACAGGTAACTATCTTCAAGATCACAGAAGGCAGGTTTTTTTATTCCTTGGGAAGGGAGTTATCAATGTGGAGAAGGAGAAAACTAGAATAAACCTAGGCGGTTGGAGTAAAAGTATCACTATAAACTCAGCATTTTCTACAGATGGATGGATGGTTGGACAAATAAGAAAATCACATGGACATAAATGTACACATAAGCATACATACATTTCTCTAGCTCAGTCCACTAAGGGGCTCCGAAGCACTGAGACCCAAAGAGTAGCCAACATGCCAAGATGACTGAGGACTCTGGCAGAAGTAGAGAATCAACAGCCAAGTAGGTAACAGGCCCATTTTACTCTCTGACATTCAGACAAAGCTTGGAATGCTGTGCTTGACTAGGAGAGGCACACTTAAAGCACAGATTCCCAGGACAGTCCAGAGGATCCTATCATTAACAGCCAAAGGAGAGGAGGAGATTTAGTCTACTGAAAAGAAGAATTAAGGGAAATATGAAAATGCTCTTCAAATTTCCACATGGCTGTCATGAGAGAGATCAGGTTCATTATCTCAGGGGTTCCAAAAATAGAACAAGGACCAATGCACAGAAATTTCCCAGATAGCATCTAGGGACAAGAAAAACTGTTCCAACAATTAGACTCACTCCACAAAGGAGGAGGAGGCGAAGCATAAAGGAGATGATAGAGCTTCCCTCAGAGGCTTCTAAAGACTTATCAGGGCTGTTGCAATGTAGATTCCTGCTGTGGTAAGAACTGTACTAAACCGACTCTGAAGACCTTGTAGCTCAAACTGAGGTCCATGGACCAGCAGCACTGACATCACCCGGAAGCTGGATAAAAATACAGATTGTTGCTCCCACCCTTAGACCTAATGGATTAGAAGTGGCATCTTCACAGGATTGCTGCATGAGTCATGTGTACATTAAAGAGTGAGAAACAGACTTTGAAGATGTCGTTTCACTCTCCAGCTTCTCCAACCACTTAGGTTTGCACCATCTCCTCGCCACTCCTCTTTCATCTTGCATAACCTACAAAATATCCGTTTAATAATCAGTTCCTAAAGGCAGAAGACCTGAGAGTGATTTGGGATAGAATGGATATGATGAGCTTCCAAATTAATATCATCTGATAAATGATTCTACAGTGGGCCCTTGAACAATGGGTCAAGGGCCCAACTCTCCACAGTCGAAATCCATGTATAATTCGACGCCCCAAAACTTCACTGATAGCCTGGAAGCCTGACTGATTGATAACATAAATAGTCAACACATATTTTATATGTTATATGTGTTATATATATATATAATACTACCAAAAGCAATATACCAAAAGCACCATACTACCCAAAGCAATCTACAGATTCAGTGCAATCCCTATCAAAATACCAACAGCATTTTTCATACAACTAGAACAAATAATACTAAGATTTATATGGAACCACAAAAGACCCCAAATAGCCAAAGCAATCTTAAGAAGAACAAACCAAGAGGTACCACAATCCCAGATTTCAAGATCTCCTACAAAGCTCTAGTATTAAAACAGTATGGTACTGGCACAAAAACAGACACATCGCTCAGTGGAACAGAATAAAGAGCCCAGAAATAAACCCACTATTATAGGGTCAATTAATTTACACCAAAGGAGGCAAGAATAGACAATGAGGAAAATACAGTCTCTCTAATAAATGGTGTTGGGAAAACTGGACAGCTACATGCAAAAAATGACACTGGACCACTTTCTTATATCATACCAAAAAAACCCCAACAAAACACAAACCTCAAAAAGGATTAAAGACCGAAATGTGAGACTAGAGACCATAAAACTCCTAGAAGAAAATATAGGCAGTCATCTTTTTGACATTGGCCTTCCCAACATTTTTCTAGGTGTGTCTCCTCAGGCAAGAGAAACAAAAACAGAAACTATTGTGACTACACCAAAATAAAAAGCTTTTGTAGAGTAAGGGAAATCATTAACAAAACAGAAAGGCTAACTACTAAATGGGAGAAGTTATTTGCAGATGATATATCTGATAAGGGTTAATACCCAAAATATAAGCACTTATGCAACTCAGCACCAAAAAAACAAATAATCTGATTAAAAATGGGCAGAAGATATGAAGAAACATATTTCCATAGATGACATATAGATGACCAACAGACACGTGAAAGGATGCTCAACAGCACTCGTCATCAGGGAAATGCAAATCAAAACCACAATGAGGTATCACCTGATACTTGTCAGAATGGCTAGAAACAAAAAGGCAAGAAATAGCAAGTGTTGGTGAGGATGGGTAGCATAAGGAACACTTGTGCCCTGTTGGTGGGAATGTGAACTGGTGCAGCCACTGGGGAAAACAGTATGGAGGTTCCTCAAAAAATTAAAAATAAGAACACCATATGATCGAGTAATTCCACTGCTGGGTATTTACCCAAAGAAAAAGAAAACAATAATTTGAAAAGATGTAAGTACCCCTATGTTTACTGCAGCATTATTTACCATAGCCAAGTTATGGAAGCAATCCAAGTGACGACTGAGATGAATGGCTAAAGAAAATGTAGTGCTTGTGTGCATGCGCACACACACGTATGTATATTGATATGTCAATAATATGGATGGTCCTAGAGAGTATTATGCTAAGCGAGATAAGTCAGAGAAAGACAGATACCATGATTTCAGTTATATATGGAATCTACAAGAAAGGAATAAACAAACAGCAGAAACAGTTCCATAAATAGAGGGAACAAACTGATGGTTGCCAGAGGGCAGGGTGGTAGGGGGATGGGCAAAATGGGTGCAGGGGAGTGGGAGGTACCGGCTTCCAGTTACGGAGTGACTATGTCACAAGGATAAAAGGTACAGCATGGGGAATGGAGTCAGCGGTATTGTGAGAGAGCATCCTATGGGGACGGATGGAAGCTATATGTGTGGTGAGCACAGCATAATTCACAGACTTGTTGAATCCACTATGTTGTGCACCTGAAATTAATGCAAGATCATGTGTCAACTATACTTCAATAAGAAAATATATTTTATTTAACCCAGTATACTCAGAATTTCAACAGGTAATCAATACTATACTGGCTATTATTAGATATTTTACATTCTCTTATCAAACCAAGTCTTAAAAATCCAACGTGTATTCTACATAGAGAACACATCTCAATTTAGTCGCAGCAGCTACACGTGGTCAGTGGTGACTATATTGGACAGCCCAGCCCTAAACTGGAAGGATGTGGGACACCTGGGTGGCTCAGTCCGTTGAATGTCTGACTCTTGATTTCGGCTCAGGTCACCTCAGGGTTGTGAGATCGCGCCCCTCATGGGGTTCAGCACTGGGTATGGAGCATGCTTAAGATTTTAAGATTCTCTCTCCCTCTGCCCCTCCCCCCTCACGTGCATGCTCTATCTCTAAAAAATTAAATGAAAATAAAAACCTGACGTCATCTACTTACAGGTTTGTCTTCCCTACTAGAAGGTCTAGATGCATGATCTCATTCAGTCAGTTCACAACAATGCCATAAACTATGTACCATTATTACTTCTACTTTATGGATAAAGAAACGTGCCCCAAATCACACAGCTGCTAAATGGAAGAATGAGGACTTACGGAAATTATTCTAGAAAAACAAAGGACATGGCCACTAAACAGACACACACGCACACCACTATAAATAAAAAGTTGAAAAGAAACTGTATTTGCAGATGTGATAAGCCTGCCCCAGTGGGTAAGCCTTCTCAGGACTCTCCTCTACCAGCCCCACAGCATCTTTTCTGGGGCTCAGTGACCTGCTGAATGTTGCCTTATACAGGGTGGACCTTTTTCCAAGGGTTTGAACCAGTCTTGAAAATTTAATATCTTTCGTATTTGTCTTCTGAGTTGTGTACATTCTTCCCGTCTTGTCAAACCCGCAGAGCTTTTCGGCAAGGACTTTAGTGAGTGAAGTCACCTTTCTCAGTGCCTCATCTTCTCCCAGGGTATGGAGGGACAGAGGGACATAAACTGCTTCCCTGCCCCTCTGTCTCCAGAGAGTCCTGCAACCCTGCTGGGCAAGGGACTCGCCTATGGATGAGGGAAGCAATCCTTGCCGGTATGTGTGCTCTTGTTTAAGGCAACTAGGCTGAACTTGAGAAAAATGATGCAGGGGCGCTTGAGTGACTCAGTCGGTTAAACGTCTGCCTTCAGCTCAGGTCATGATCCCAGGGTCTGGGATCGAGCCCCATGTCAGGCTCCCTGCTCATCTGGGAGCCTGCTTCTCCCTCTCCCTCTGCCCCTCCTGCCTCATGCACTCTCTCTCTCGAATAAATAAATAAAATCTTTTAAATGATGCAGATCTCAAATTTGGTGGAGGTTGTGGGGGGACGGATGGTGATGTGTATACAAAAATTCCATTATCTCTAAGCCACAGGAACCAGAACCACATCTGGCAAAGGAAATAAAGCCAGAGACGTAAGGAAAGAATAGATTAGGAGAAGCCTCGGAAACAGGCAGCTGTATTTGGACTTCGCGTGGTGGGAAATGAAGATCCCTGGAGGGTTTCTGAGCCTGGGAGTGATGTGATGAAAACAGTGATTAAGGAGGATGAAGTGCAAGCAGGACAAATTGAACAGAAGGGCTGCGATCTGGGAGGAGGCAGGCATCCAGACCCGGGGAGGTGCAGAGAGCAAGGCAGAAAGCAAGCCTATTAAGGAAGGAATCCGCGATTCCACATAAATTAACATCTGCCCACCCCCAAGCCACTTTACTACCAACTCACTACCAGTTTTTTTCTCCTTTTTATGACCTTACTATATTTGGGAAGGCAAAAATAAACCTGAGAGGAGCTGAATAGTTTCATTAAACTGATAATAAAATTTCATCTCTGTGAATAGAATGGTTTAACTGTGTGTGCACCCTGCTGAGCAAAGAAGCTTCATCGCGAGCATGTGGAACGGTCTGTGGGGGACAGAGATGACATTCAGAAAAATGTATATTAGGTCCTTATTCACAGAATAAACAAGCATGATGAAAACAATGATTTTTTTAGAGCAGCCTCATGTGGATGAAGCCCATAGGACAGAAGAGAAATGGCTGTCCCCAAGGTGGTGGCCCCAGCTGGAGAGTATCCCGAGCTCACTGCCCTTCAGCACTGACAGGCCCCTGTCCATGTCAGCTCCCACCGTGGCGGGAGGGACAGGCCGACTCTTAGGTGGGCCAGCCCTGCTTGCCAGAGCCCTACCCCCTAAACCGCCACGTTCTTTGGTTCTGGCTGCAAGTTTAAATGTCCAGAGACTCAAAAGTTATTTTCATTGAAGTGTAGATCTGGAAAGAGCCTTGGAGAACATCTAAACCCATAGTTTATGAATATTTTCAAGCTGCACACTTTTTTTTTTTTTTTTTACAAATTAAATCTAATGGAAATACAATGGAGAAATACTAACATGGAATCCTTTGGAAGGAACTGTGGGGAAAAGCCCAGGATTCCATCTACTCATTCTGTCCCCTTCCCTGCTCTAACCTTACCTCCAACTTACACACTTTGTGGCAGACCCCGAAGTCTTCCCCAGGACCCGGGAGTTGAAGAGAAAGCCGTCTGCAAAATACTGAAGAGTCTAGTATTTTTTCTGTTTTGTTTTGGCATCTTGTGACAGGTGAAAAATTAAAGCTCAGAGACTTAAAACAGGACTTCCATTTCCAGCCACAGGACACAGGAAATGACCTAAAAGCCTCCCTGTAGAATGCTAGAAAGCCTCCTTCTTTAGCTAGAATGCAACTCTCCATTTCAGTGCCTAACATGAACTCACAAAGACATAAATTCCTCACTTTGAAACTGGGTATAACGTATGACCCAGCAACTGCACGTGTCCCAGAACAGTGTTTATCCAATTTTTCATGGAGATGGGTCAGAAGAGCACTTCGGTATATTGTAACCAGTACCTTTTTTTTTTTTTTTTTTAAGACCACACTAAACTGATTGTAACTAAATAGAAAATAAGGGTATTATTTTGAGAAACTTTTATTACACATCTATGTGTACACACCACAGTTGTAACCCACGTGCTGGGTGTCCATGTAAAGTGTATCTTTAATGGCGGGTATACACAAAACAGTTTGAAAAAAAATTCTATCTTAGAGAAACTTTGGCATGTTAGTATAGGAAATGTATAAGAACACTCACTGAAGCATTGTTTATAATAGCGTAAAATGAGAAGCAACCTAATTCTTCAACAGTAGGATAGATAAAACATTTGGTGGTCTGTCCATGAAACATTATACCTCAGTGCAGTTAAAACGAATGGACCAGACCTATGTTGCTGAAATCTAATGCTCAATTGAAAAAAAAAAAAAAAAAAAAAGAGCAAGCTGCAGAACATATAGTGTGCTCCCATTTACTTCAAGTTTAAAAACATGCAGGATGGCTGTACTTACTGTTGAAAGACGCAGATGTCCAGAGAAGAAGTATGAAAGTATGAAGGTTTGGGACAGTGTCTGTCTCTGGGGTGGGAGGAAGGGAAACGGGGCCAAGGAGAAATCCACCAAGTACTCAACTAGGTCTGCAGTGAGCTGGTCAAAATGTCAGGACTGTTGCCTGTAACTCACTGGTGGCATTGAGCTTTGTTACTGCATTTGCCCTATTTTGTTGTTGTTGTTGTTGATTAAAAAATGTATGTCTAAGTCATGTGTACTCACCGAGACCAGATGGCTGATTGGTAGAGTGATCTGGAATAAATCCAGGGCAGGACCCTGACGATTACCAATCCGGTCGTCTTTCCACACAGCTCCCAGTTCATGATCTGTTTGGGAATGAAGGATTTGCATCATTTTGGTCCTAATCTTAATCATTTATTTTTACCTGAGGGATATTGTTCCCTACAGCCCACCGAGGCCACATCTGCTCTAGCCAGAAATAGCACAAAGCCCACTCGCTCTGTGAGGGTGAACTGTTGCTTCACAGTTTGTGTCTTGGCTCTGTTTTCCAGGCTCGCTTGTGCACTGCAAATAAAGAAGAAGAAAAAAAAGTGCTGAGCCACTGAAAGGTCAGGAGAGAGATGATCTGAACAAAAAAGTAGAGGCAAAAAAAAAAAGAGAGAGAGAGAGAGAGAGAGAGGGGAGAGGGAGAATCAGTTTTGCTTGAGGGACTATACAAATTCACGGAAGTGATCAAATTAAAGTCAGAATATCGCTGAGGAACTATAAAACAAACATGGGGCGTATTTTAGATGACAGGACTCAGTTGAAATAGTAGCCTTTTGCATAGCCTTTCAGCACAAATACACAACCTAATGGGAGTGGGTTCATTAACTTTTTTCCTAGTCTACAAAAACCAGACAAAGGTTACCTTGCCAAGGACTGGAGAATCATAGGCAGGGATTTATTGTGCTTTGGAAAAGTTCAGGGCAGTGGTTTTTATCATTGGATCTTTTGTACTCTTCAAGTTACATGAGAGGCTCTGACTTCTCTTTTTCCTGGAGGCATAACTTCCAGGCAAGCTTTAGCTTCTCAGGTGGGTGAGCCAAAGCCTTTTGCTGTTGGAGGGGAGACAGTGACAGAAGAAGATACCCTTGTAGTAGAGGCTCTGCAAGAGATCACTCTCCGGAGTCAAGCTGTGAGCTGTACGTGAGTGTATCTTTATATACTTCTCACCCTGGGACGCCTACCAGTCTTCAGGAACTGTGAACATCTTCTTTTCGTACAGCTGGAGAAAACTCAGACCTGTGACAGAATTCCTTCCGTTGTGTGGAGAGCAAACAAAGCAGCCACTGACATTTACTGAGTGTTTCCTCTTCTAAATGCTTTACCTCTTCTAGTCTGCAACCATCTTCCCAGGAAGGTACTAGAGCTGGCCCCATTTTACAGATGGGAACATTGAGACAGTGCAAGGTTAAGTGATAGATGTCTCAGGTCACCCAGAGTGAGTGCTGGAACCAGGGTTTGGACAGAGCCAGGGGGTCCTAACAGCCTGGGCTTTTATGTGCCGTTGCGTCCCAGAGGTGGCATTTAAAGTAAGAAGCTGACAGCATCGAGTTATGTTAGGATCCATGGGTACCCTGCCTCAGATACAGGGGCTCTAAGAGGTGAGAGCGGTTCGCTAAAAATCAGAATCCTCTCCTTAGAGGTTCTAGCACCCGAGGACACCTGCTGTGGACCCCGCTCTGCCTAAGTTACGGCTAATTTCTGCTTTGCCCCAAAACCCCAGAGGACAAAAGTGGAGATGGACTTGGGAATGCTATCAAATAAAAATGGGAAGGCCTAAGCTTGAGTCTGGTTTTGCCACTTACTAAATGGATTCATTTCCTTCACTTTCCTTGTCTGTTAAATGAGAAAAATGAATGCCCATTACATAGGATGGTGATTCAAACCAGACAGAGGAACAAAGAACTTTATACACATCGGTGATACGTGTTTTTTTTTTTCCTTGCTCCATAAGTCAAGGCGGCACACGTTACAACAAAATGCTGTAAACATCTGAGAAAGACCCATGTGGATCCCAAAGAGACTTTCTCTGTATTGTGAATACTAACCTTGGTCAGCGCACTTCCCCCCCTTTCCCCCGTCTATAAGAAGAGGGGTATTAATCACTGGAGTGTCTTCCAATTTTGATATTTTGTGGTTGGTTTGGTTCCAGATCCAGGAGAAGCAAACTAGGGTTTTGAAATGGTAGTTTGGGTATTTCCAGGCCAGCTTGCCCTCCTAAGGTGAACACTCATCACATTTCTGGGGTCCCATTCCTGACACAGGACCCCAGAGGCAATCTAACAGCCCAGGGATATAATTACAGTGGTTCTAACTGCCCCCCAACTTCAAGTGTTCGGGAAAAGAGAACTGGATTCTCTACTGGAACTAGGTGAATACCTGCTTCAGCAGCTACATGCTTGAACTCGGGGTGGGCGCATCCCACATTTTTGTTCTGGGTAATGCCAGATACATAAAGGGAATGCAGGGCAGGAGGACTTCTGAGGGCGTTTCTAGCCTTGCGACCTCATGTGACCACTTCACTGATAAGTATCACTTGAAAATGATGTCAGAGATGACCAGTCATGACAGGCTGGGGAGTCATAGCCGGGGGTACCGCCAGGCTTCCTGCCTCTCTGCGTTGGCCTCGCCACAGGGAAACAGGTCAAGTGTGGGGACTACAACTCGAGCAGGTGACAGGGGCGTGGTGCCGAAGCAGCTGTGAGCCTGCTGAACGCTCTGTCAGCCCTTCCAGAATGGACCTGACGCCATTCCAAAGGAAGCCAGATGCCTGGGGGGTCTCAGTGCCGTAGCTGAACATGATGGGTCCATTCTCGAAGGGAAAGGGGGTCCGTCACCCTGACCACCGTCTATTATGCGCAGATCTGCCCAAGCCGCCCCATTCCTGGGTTCTCACAGCCTGAAGCAGAAGATAGGAAAAGTCACCTGAGTGACAGGAAGCCCTGTCAGCATCCTCAAGATACATCACAAGCCCATGAGCCAAGTGGCCGGAACGGTTACAACGAGATGAGCATGACCAGCCTCCCACATCCTCTCGCGGGGGACGCCCATTAATGATTCATTCTGCGTCTCTAGCCAGCTATGCTCCTGCCTGCCCAGGGCTCTGTGCCACCAGCCCTCCCCAGAAGCCTGGGCCTTGTCTGCCACAGCTGGCTCCCTTCTGTCACTCAACGCTCACGTCAGCTATCACCGTCACAGGCCACAGGCACACCTCCCACAACTCCCCACCGCAATACTCCTTTCCTGTCGCATACAGACCTTCTCATTATCTCGGATTACTCACTTCATTTATGATTGTTCAGTGTCCACTCTCCCTGGAGGGAATTGAGAGCATTTTCTCTGTCTTCTCCAGTCTATCCCCAGCCCCGGAAAAAAATATCTAGCAGAGAACAAGGGATCAATAAAATTAGTACCATTAGTTATTTAACGAGTTGATTAATTCTATCCAGGACAGGTGTGGACTGGCACAGAGCGGGTTTGGTGAGCCCTCAAGGCACCCAGGTGGCCTTCATAGACACTTTTGAATACCACCCCGTTAAAGATCTGAGACTTCCACTCTGATCGTCGGGGCTGGCTCCTGACATCTGTGTTTATACCATATAACTTTTCACCTAGAAATGATTTTGGTTGCAATATATTATATATAGTGCACTGTGATTTCAAGAACCAGGGTATCATTCTTCTCAAATATTTACAAATCAGGAGGTGTTCGGTCCAGGCTCGACCACAGAAGGACCTTGCTCTTTCTCCTTTGCACCCTCTGTTCCTAGCACACAACTTTCTTCTGGTGCTGGTCACGTCAAGGTCCCAACATGGCTGTTGCGTCACCGGGCATCATGTCTGAATGCCGGAGAAGGGGCAAAGCAAAGGAAGAAAGAGCCATGCCTCATGATTCTGTCATTCCTTTTTATTGAGAAGACAAAAGCTTTCCCAGCATCCATATCCACCCTCCTCCTATTTATAGCTCCTACCTTTGTCCGGGGTCACATGGCCACCCCTAGGCTAGTTACTGACAACAGGAAATTAAATAACTGACTATTTGAGACTGTCACGATTCATCCCCTGGGGCTGAAGAGAGGACCGGCTTTCCTTGAGATCAAGGTATTGCCACTCTCTCCTGAACAAACAGAGGTGTCCTATCTAAATGGACGAGCGTGGACATTTACCCCAAACGAGAGCTAAGACTCACAGAGACTGAAGTTACAGACACATCCCTTGAGCTGTCATCTGAACTTTCTTAAGATTGGGCTGTTCACATTGTTTAAATTCCACTGCATGCTCAAATATCTACCCAAACTACCTTTTTTCTTAAGCCAGCTCAAGACAATTTCTGTTATAAAAGCAAAGGGTCTTTGTTATAGGAACATGTAACTACCAGCATCCTGCACAAGCTAGTCAGGCTGCTGTCGGGAGTCTGACAGTCCATTCACATCTCCCTCAGCAGTGACACGGCCCTTTGTACCCAACACTCTGCTTTTCCCGAGGTGACAAACACTTAGACATTATGTCATCAGCCTGACAACCTCCTCCTCGCCCCCCTTCACCTTCAGACAGCATTTGCTGAGGTCCCAAGTGTCCAGGGAGGCCTGCTGGGTCCTAAGGGCCTGCCTGATGACAGAGGGATGCAGGGCTATGCAGTAATACCCACCCTGACCAGTGGAGGAATGGAACTGAGAGAGGTCACATCACAAATCCATGATAAAGGCCAAAAACCCTTCCTGCATTCTGACTCTTCTCAATAATTTTTTTCTTTTTTAAGCCACCTGATTATCCAGGACAGACACACACACACACACACACACACACACACACACACACACACAGAGTCATCTACACCCTCACAATTAAGAAAGAACCTAATGAGCGAAAAGCCTGGCTAGCCCAGTGTACTGTTCCATCCCTGCCAAGAGCCACAAGGTATCTTTTGTGGGTGATTCTAAGGACTGTCACACAAGTGTCTATAGGGATATCTCTGCAGAGCTCTTGCTCGACCATCTATGAACTTGATCTAAAATCTTTTTCAGTATATACATTGTTCTTCAATATCTCTCTTCAACTTATGCAGATTTTGACAGCATTTCTCAAAATGTGTTGCATGCCACTTACAGGTTTTACATAAATAAATGCTTCCATGATCAGATAACTTGGCAAGCACCCGATTAAAGAAAGATATTGCAAGATATGGCGCAAGCCTTCAATATTCTAATATGCATTATGAGTAGCTAAGGAGAGACGGAGTATGTGGCATCTTCCAAATTTGTTTCACCACTGAAAGTTTTTTCCTTGGCATATACTGAAGGGCGGGTGATGCTTCAGGAAATGCTAAGAAGCAGAGGGATACAGGGGGCAAATCCTAGCCACTACTACATCTTTTAAGTGCCGAGAGGCATATTCTGTGACTTAGTTAAGTTGGCCTTGTCCAGACCTAAGTATATCACTAGTCAATGTACTGGGTAGTTAGGATGGCCCCTTAGTCCATTGTGTCAGAGTTCTACATCCCAGTTGCTGCCCTGGGTGAGAGGCACCTTGGTCTAGGAGGGACTACACTTGAGCTGATGATGTTTTGATGTTTTTTTCTGATCATCAGATTTCCCACCTTCAAAGTGAGCATGGTGGGCCACATCAGAACAGGGGGCATGCGATCATTACCGAAGAGTCCAACACCCTGTTATTTTTCTTCTGTTCCAACCTTTAATGAAAGCAATTTTCATTAATGCAAGGGTGAGCAAGCCACATTGACCTTGGTGACATGGTACATGAACTAAAAACTTTAAAGTTTTTTTTTTCTAATTTGTCTTATTTAGATCTGCCTTCTCTAAAAGACCACTTGGCAAACATAACAAAAATATCTTCCTACAAATGTGCAAACATTTCTCTCAGATATCTGGCACCAATGTGGCTGCCTCATAACCTTTAGATGCTTTAAGCATCTCTACACTGACAAAATGATTTTAGGAGAATTAAATGCAGGATTGGCAGTGGTTCTGCCAAAGCCTCATCACAGGACGTCTAGAAGGAAGGCTTGCTTCCATGGGAGCCTTTGCTCCAGGGACAGAGAGATCCACATCAAAGAGGAAAATAACTGGACAAACACATTTATCATCACAGTGTGACAATATCAGCTGCAGTTTATGGGACAAGTCTAGGAGAACTTCATCTCTCGCTCAAAAGGTTTAATATTATCTGCCACATAATAATAAAAAATTCATTGCTTACCTCCAAGATGACTTTATTTTTAGGCCAAGTTATTAAGAATCCTTACTCCTCTGAACTTACTTTGACCTGATATTCTCCTAAATTGAATCATTTGAAATGTCTGAAAAAATTTGGAGGTTCTGACCACACCCCTGTACCCTACCGTCCGTGAAAAAGAACATGTCTTCTCTGCAGCAATTAGAATACAAATAATAAAAGGCACATGGTGCAAGAGAGGAAAAAATGAACAAGGGCACTAGAGGACCAAGGTTCTAGTCAGTATTTGGGCAGCTCTTGTAATGGGCAGTATTGTATTACCCCCAAATTCACATGTTGGGGTGCTAGACACTGGTACCTTAGAATGTGACTTCATTTGGAAATAGGGTCTTTATGGAGGTAATCATTATGGAGGTCATTCGGGTGGGTCCTAATCCAACATGACGGTGTACTTGTAAGAAGGGAACACTTGGACACAGACACACCTAGTGGGAAGATGATGTGAAGGAACATGGGGTGAAGACAGCCATTGACAAGGGAAGGAGAGACACTGGGAACAGATTCGTCCCCCCCCCGCCACCCCGAGCCCTCAGAAGAAACCAATCCTGCCAACACCTTGATTTTGGACTTCTAGCCTCCAGAACTCAGAGACAATAAATTTCTGTCGTTTATGCCACTCGATTTGTGGTCCTTTGTTAAGGCAGCCCCAGTACACTAATACAAGCTGTGCTCTCCTGTCTAGTATCTCTGGGTCTCAGGTTCCTCATCTAGAGCATTAGGGGGCAAAGGACCTTTGAAATTGCTTTTTATCTCTAAAGGTTAATGATCAAGGATGAAGGTACCTGTCACCAATTCTCCTGAGATGTAATCATATACCATCTTGGGAGAAAAGATTTCCCTCTTATTTACAGATCAATGGATTATTATATACAGGCTGAAACCATCTCTGCTAATCTGGTCTGGCCATCCCAATTTTTATTTCAGTAATGGCTTTGGAAAGCAAAATAAGGAATAAAGGAGGCTCAAAGTAACTCCTATGAAAGGCAAACTTATAAATGGGTATCTTTTTACAAGACATTCATCATTTGGAAAAACCAGCTTGTGAGAGATTCTAAGGGAGGTGTTGGGATGGGCTCACATGAAAAGATCAGTAACAAACATAATGCTTGTCATGGAAGGAAACATGTTCTAGGCACAATTATTGAGCTACTGAGTGCTACTATCCTGTTTTACTTCACCAATAAAGCAGTTAATAACAATCACTTTCTACAACATTTGTCAGCCTCTCATCAGAATGTATCATGTTGGTATAAATCCTGGGCAATTACTCTATCTTCAAAGCCTGGAATATAGTGTTAATGCCAGAACCATAATGGGTAAGAAGAGCATTTTGGCAACTGAAATTGCAATTCCAAATGCTATTAAACAGAACCGATAGCCTAGTTCCCTTTCTCTTTCCCTCACTGAATGTATACTCTCTTGCCAAAGGATATACCAAGATAAGCATTCTATGAAGTGATTTTATCATTGCTAATGAGGGCGACCTTCTTAAACAGCAGCTAAATGGCCGGTTTAGCATCCACGATATTAAAACAAAAATCAACATATCTGGCAACAGATTTGGCATTTAAATGAATGGTGCTTATATTAGTTAGGGTCCCATTAAGATGGCTCGCCCAAATCAGAATCATTCAACTAAGGTTTATTCACTCTGGAACTTTTTATAAAGGGGTCCCCAGAGTGTTAAAAAAAAAAAAAAAAAAAACAAACAAACAACAACCACCAAGGAATTGTGGGGCAATAATCCAGGATTAAGAGCTGAAGCACTGTTCCCAAGCCCTAGGCACAAGGAGACAAAGAGGAGCAGTGGTTAACAGAACCTGGAAGGCAGAGAAAGCCATGTACAGAAGACTGTCTTGAAAGGAGTAGAGGGATTCTGTCTCGGGACACAGCCCGAGGCATCTTCCCAAGGAGGAAGTGAGGAGAGTAAGTATCTTGACTGACCTCACTCACCCCCTCCCTTCTATTTCCCACCAGGGCTCCCCATTTGGTCAAATCCAACTGGAGATAAAGGGCAGGGTGCCCGTGGATGTGGTCCATAAGGGTCAATCTCTAAAGACTAGGGTGAGTGGACCTGGAGGTGGATGATATTTAGCATAGTGCTAAATAACCCAACAGACGCATTAAGGTATTTGTAAGTTTTATAAGAACAGAAACATGTCTGCTCTCGTTCACCATTTTATCCCCAGCTACATCCTTCCAATACCGATCAATTTTCCAATGCTCTGACACTAACCAGGTATCCAATAATTCAATTCAGTGCTGACACTACTCAAATGTTAGCACAGACCCCACAAATTAAGGGCTCAGTTCCACAAGATTGACCCCGCTTTAGACACCGGCCACAAATGGGGTCCCCAGGAAACCTGAACATCTAACTGACCACAGATTTGGAGATTCCCATGACTCCCACTCAGGTTCAATAACTTGCTAGAACAACTCGTGAAAACACTCTACTCTCTATTACAGTCTTATTATAAAGGATACAACTCAGCAACAGCCCAATGGAAGGGGTTCATAGGGCAACGTATGGAGGGATGGGGGGCTGGGTATCCAGAATTTCTAACCCTCTGAGTGTGCCACCCTCTCAGCACATCAACATCTTGACCAACCTGAAAACTCCATTAGCCTCATTGTTTCAGAGAATTTATGGAAGCTTCATTACTAAATCATTTACTAAATCACTGGCCACTGGTGATTGAATTAAATCTCCAGCCCCTCTCTTCTTCCTGTTGGTTGGAGCCTGGGCTAATAGTTCTAATCCTCTCACATGGTTGGTTCCTTGTAAACAACCCCATCCTGAAGCTATCTAAGGATGTGTATTCAGTCACCACATTAGGGTACAAAAGATATTCCTAACACTCCGAAAATTCCAAGGATTTTAGGAGCTCTATGCCAGGAATGGGGACAAAGACCAAGTATATGTTTTATCATGCCATGTAGCCACATCCTACCAGTGTCTGGTGCATGACAGACAGTTATATTCGCTAATGAATGATGCAGTCTCAGCAAGCCACTCTAGAGGCCCTGCCTCCCTCCCTCCCGCTTCCTCCCTTCCGTCCCTTGGGATTACTTACTGAATTTTTTAAGCCAAAACTATATACATGGCTTTAAGATTCTCCTTCCCCCTTTTCTGGGTATTCTAGGAAAGGCAAACCCGGACAGGTCTCCAGAATCTTAGGACATTTCACACCCCTGACATCCCAAGTCCCGGGAGACTCAATGGAGAAATATTCCAAACCTACTGATTTATAGTCTGTTCCAGTCTCCTTGTTTTCGAACCTTCTTACCTTCACAACCAACATACCCTGCTGCCCTAAAGAGACGCGGGAAGCTAGGGTTGGGCTGGGGTTGCTAGAACATTTTTTGCTTATGTCATATGTTGTGCAACATGCCACCGAAAGGACTTTATATTCTGGATAGTTTCCCAGTGATATGAGTCCCACCTTATGCTTTTAAAATCCCAAGTGATCAGCATTTTACTACGTATCACGGGGAAAACTGGATTTCTGCCAAAAGAAAATCTGAAACCAAGGAGACGGTGGAATGGAGTAGAGCTATTTTTAAATGCATTAACAGAAAAAACAAACGTGAAAAACACGCACAGGTCCATTCAGGCCCAATATGCCTTGAAAACGTGGTGTGAAATTCCAGCTTAAATGAGGGTTGGGATAAGGGTGTTGAAGTTTTCTATCCATCAGCCAAGCTAGCTCTCAACCTGATGGTTGGGCTAGTTAGTTACCCTTCTAAACTTAACAAAAACAAGCCAAACTCTAGGACCAAACTGAATTCTCAACCTAAACAGTTGTTTGAGGGCTTGATGAGGTCCTCTTAGAGAATATTTTTAGCTCTGCTCAGACACCCATGGCCCACCTTCCTGTGGAAGTATACCCTTCAACCTGAGCAAAAAATACAAACGGGGCTCCTGAATTTCCTTACCTGTGTCCTCTCTGGCCACCGTGTCCCCAGGGCATGTGACACCTCTTTGATCAGCAGCACATAGTATCATCACTTCAGGCACTGATAAGAAAATGCATCCAAGAAGGGATTGTGATACCCAGCTTGCCCAGGTTTGCTAGAAACAAGACACTGATACTGGAAGGAAATGCCTAAGGCACTTGTTCTAAACCCAGTTGGTCATTCTAAGTGACCTAGGGGGAGGGGTCGCCAGAAACAACTAGTGGGTCTTTTGAAAGAGGGACAGTGAGAACTGAGTCCACCCAAAGAGCACGGAATTATACCTAGAGATGGAGCCCAGGTGTCTTTTGAAAGTTACCCGCCCCATCATACAATGGAAAAGGAACACATTAATCATTTTCCTTTAATATCTTTAAACAATACTCACCTGGATTGGGTACAGGGGAATTCCACGGGAAATATTTTCAAAATAGACACTTGCAAGACCTTCCCTACCCACCCACCGGCCCCACCATTCTGACAAACCCTACGCAGGGGCAACCTATGCATTTCGCAAGAACTCCCAGGTCTTTCTGATCCTCCCTCCTCCCTTCATCCCGACTTATCCCTGGTTAAGATCCACTGAGCACTAGATCTCTATTATACTCAGTTACTAGAAAGAAATATATTTGGGTCACATATCTGAATTCCCTGCCGACATACCTTAATGGAATTAATATTTAATAATACACACTTGACTTAGATCAGAAATGCCTCATAGAGGTTATCTACTTGAATTTTACATCGTTACAACTTCTGGAAAATCAGTTTCAATCATCTATTACCCAACATCCGTTACATAAACCCTTCACAAAATCGCATGTCTGACAAAAGATGGTCGCTCCCAGCCAAACAGGTCTGTCTTTCTAACAGACAAGGATAATGAGATAATGCAGTGTTTGCCCTGGTGCCTCAGCTGCTAGAAAACAACCCTGATTTAGCAATAACTGTGCATGCTGACAAGCATCCTTAGAAATGGCTTATAAGGCAGTGTTGTCCAGTGGAACTTTGCGTGATGGTAGGAATGTTCTTTGTCCACACTGTCCAGTTCAACAGCCAGTAGGCACGTGTGGCTAGTGAACACCTCCCATGTGACTGGTGTGGTGGAAGAATGTATTTTAAATTTTTTAAATCTCAACCAATTTAAGTATAAGCAGCCACATGTGGCTAGTGGCTATATTATAGCGGCATGGTGGCAAGGCCACTTGTAAAATTTAAACTAGTACTTAATACACATGATAAGACAATACAAAAGTTTCATAGTAGCTTCAACTTAGGAGCAAATGCTATGTGTAACACTAAGAGTGTCACTAAGAGTGTCACTATGTTTATATTTTAAGAGTGTCAGTAATATTACAGTTGACCCTTGATCAACTCAGAAGTTGGGAGTGCTGACCTTCCACACCGTCAAAAATCCTTGAACAAATTTTGACTTTCCCAAAATTTTACTAGTAAACAGAAGCCTTAATGATAACAGAAAGTCAAATAGCACATAGTTTATATGTTATATATCTTATATACTGCATTCTTACAATAAAGCTAGAGAAAAGAGCATGCTCTTAAGAAAATCATAAGGAAGAGAAAATATATTCACAGCACTGTACTGTATTTATCAAAAAGCCCACGCATAAGTGAACCTATGCAGTTCAAACCCGTGCTGTTCAAAGATCAGCTGTATTTGAGAAGACTTCTGCATATCTGGGGCTGATTATAGAAACTTGGCTGCTCTTAATAAAAAGGAGAAGGCTCAGGTCATCTGTGGAGCAGCCTGATTTAACTGGACATGCCCTCTGTCCCGGACTGTCATAGTTATGATGCTGGGACCTGAAGACGGAATGCCGACTGTCGTCTGAACAGTGCCACTGTACCCTGCCTGGATGGCAGGGTGGTAACCTTTCCTCTCTCTAGTACCCAGATGTCTGTTACTCGATACACACTCAAGCATTAAAGAATAAAAGGCAACTATTATTTTTTAACTTTACAAATGCCCCCCTCGGTGCCTAGCATAGTGTAAAAACAATAAATATTTTCTGGTTGCTTCATAGTTTTACAGGTTTAAAAAAAAAAAAAGCAGAAATTTCTGACTATTTCTGAGGAAGAAAATGATGGGGGGAATAAATCTTTCTCATACCTTGATGCACATGAAGCAATTTCCTGGCCTCTTCAGGTTTTCAGCAAACACAGCAAGTCTAGAAAATATAGTCTCACCATTTCCAATAGGCACCATCATTGTGCGTGAGAACAGGATGCATCTCGGGATCTGTCTCTTCACAGAGGTTTGTCTGGGTGCGGTGGTCAAGAAGATTCCTTCCTCCCTGACTGGGCGAGCCGATCATCTCTAGCACCAGATGAGACCCTCAGGAACCCCTGTTGCCAGGTTTCCTTCAAGAGAGAAACAGAAGGCTCTCTTCAGTTCCCAGTTCCTGAGCCTTTTAATCAGCACTCCCCAGCACATGAGGCTTTTACTTCATGGATCACAACCAGACCCTGGAGAATGAGCCTACTACCTGATTAAAGCTAAACCCATTGCACCCAAAACCTCAGGGATGATTTACCTCCATGTACACATGGCCCAGCATAGCAGAGGGAAATTAAAGGCATTCCCACTGTGCACAGATTTAAACAGAGATATGCCTTGTAGAGTCAGTCCTTCACTCCTTTCCTCAACTGTTTATGGTACTTAAAGCCTCTTGGAGAAGAGTTTTTATCTAATGAAAAATATCACTTTCCAAATTCCATAGCATTGGCTGTATATTTAAAGAACTGCTGTAGTCAAATCACCAAAATCTCTAAGTCACGCTATTTAATCAAGGACAAGGTCAGAGCATTTATTATAATTAGACAAGAAAGGAGAAGGGAAAAACCCATCCTTTCCTTTCAGTATTTTGCAGGAGACACACTGGAATCACCTGGGCAGCTCTCTAAGGTCTCAAGGGTTGGGCCATAACCCAGAGGAAATCAGAATCTCAGGGTAGTACCAGGCACTACAAATTCTTTTAAATAAATGTTTGATTTTAGAGGAGCTTGAGGTTTATGGAAAAAACTGCAAAGAGACTACAGATATTTCCCATATACCCCACACCCATTTCCTCCTATTATTAACACTTTCTAGGAGTATGGTACATTTGTTACAATTACTGAGCTAATATTTTTCAAAGATTTATTTATCTGAGAACGAGGGAAAGAGAGAGCGAGCGATCACGCACATGAGTGGGATGAGGGGCAGAGGAAGGGAGACTCTCAAGCAGACTCCCCGCTGAGCGCAGAGCCAGATCCAGGGCTCGAGCCCACGACCCAGAGATCATAGCCTGAGCCAAAGTCAAGAGTCAGATGCCAAAGCCAACTGAGCCACCCAGGTGCCCCTAAGAAGCTAATATTGCTACATTATTATTAACTAAAATCCATACTTTTTTCATATTTCCTCAATTTTCCCCTAATTTGCTTTCTGTATCCAGGATCCCATCTAGGATACCTGGTCGTCACGTCTTCTGCGGCTCTTCTGAGCTGCAAGAGTTTCATAGACTTTCCTTGTTTTTGATGATCTTAATAGTTTTGAGGAGTACTGGCCAGATATTTTGTAGAGTGTCCCTCCATTGGGATTGGTCTGATGTTTTTCTCATAATCAGACTGGGGTTATGTGCTTTTGGGAAGAAAACCATAAGAGGAAGCCATTCTCATCACTCACATCAGATCAAGGGCACATATGGCAACATAACACATTTGTCACTAGTGATGTTGATTGACCCTAATCATTTGGCTGAGACAGTGTTTGTCAGGTTTCTCCAGGACAAAGTTAGTCTTTCCTCCCTTCTTTCTTAGTGTACTCTTCTGAAGGAAGTCATTAGGTGCAACCCACACTTAAGGAATGCAGGGTTATATTCCACTTCCTTGAGGCTTAGGAACTACATGAAATTTTTAGAATTCTTTGATGCAGGAAATTTGTCTATTTTCCTCCATTTATTTATATCATATAGATTCATTTATTTTCTACTTTGGGTTTCAATCTAATACTAATTTATTTTTATTTTGCTATTCCAGTGTTCCAGCTTTGGCCATTAGGAGTTATTTCAGTTGGCCCTGTGTCCCTTTGTGGTAGTGGTGGTGTTTTTCTGAGCACTTTGTTACTTCTGGGCACCGTAAGATGCTCCATGCTCATCTTACATATTTCCTAGTGATAGAATCAGTCATTTATCCAAGTTCTGGTTCCTCTGGTTGGAGAATGATATTAGAAACCGAGATCTGGGTGCTAGGTGTGCTCATTGCTACAGGGGTGACATTGCTTCTAGGCTCTGTCAACAGGACAAGGAAATTACGTGTGTCTATACTAACCCATGCCATACACATATCTGTAAGTACTTCTGTTTGTAACTATTTGTATGCATATTAAGCTAATATGAGTCCATATTGATGTCTCCAACTCTAATCCAATTATCACGTGGATGTTTCCAGTCTCTTGCTTTTCTGTAACCTCCCACTCAAACAGTGAGAAACTTGGCTCCCACCATTGTCTAACCATTTACTGCTGAATTCCAGTATGCCTGTATAGTGGTATTAGAATTGTTAACCTGTATCCACATGGGAAACAAGTTTATCAACTACAGCACAGCACTTATGGACAGTTCCTTCTGCCTCTAGTCTTACAGACTATACTCATTTCCAAGGTTACTTGGATCAGTACCTTTTCTCCTCCACACCTTCAGTGAGGCTGTTCAATACATTCACAATACAGTTACATTGTTTTGTCACAATTCTGCATTTCATCCTGGGATCCCGACCTACTAAATAACTTTTTAAAATCTGCATAAAGTTTGCTCTTTGTCCTATCAAGTTCTATAGGTTTTGACAAATGCATATCATATTTTTACCATTATAGTTATCATACAGAATAGTTCTACTGTCTTAAATAATTTTCTGTGCTTCACTTAATCAACACTTTCCCCTTCCCCTGAACTCCCAGGAACCCCTGATATTTCTACCATTTCTATACTTTTGCCTCTTCCAGAATGTCTTGTAATTTGAATCATATAATCTGTAGCCTTTTCATACTGGGTTCTTTCACTTAAACTCTTGCATTTAAGATCCACTCATGTCTTTTTGTGGCTTGACAGTTCATTTATTATTTTATTACTATGCCATTGTACAGATGCATACCAGAGTTTGTTCATCCATATACCTATTGAAGGACTTCTTGGTTGCTTCTAGTTTGGGAAATCATAAATACAGTTGCTATAAACATTCCTATGCAGGTTTCTTTTTATATGAATATAAATTTTCAAAACAGTAACTTAGGTTTTCAGAACAGTAAATATGTAGTAGTTCAATCACTGAATGATATATTAAGACTACACCTATCTTTGTAAGAAAGTGCCAAAGTATCTTCCAAAGTGTCTATACTATTTTGCATTCCTACCAGCAATGAATAAGACTACTTTGTTGCTCCATATCCTTATCAGCAACTGATGCCAGTTTTTAAATTTTAGCCATTATAATAGATGTACAGTGTTATTTCATTACTGTTTTAATTTGTAATTTCCTAATGACAAATAATGTTGAGTATCTCTTTACATGCCAATTTTCCATCTGTATATCTTCTTTGGTGAAGCGTCTGTTCAGATCTTTTGCCCATTCAAAAATTTGATTGTTTTCTTATTAAGTTTTAAGAGTTGTTTTTATATTTTGGATATAAGACCTTTATTGGATATGTGTTTGAAAATATTTTCTCCCAGTCTGTGGCTTGTCCTTTGGTTCTCTTTACAGTGTTTTTTTTTTTAGACAACAGAAGTTTTTAATTTTAACAATGTCTGATTTCTCAATTTGTCTTTAATAAATCATGCTTTGCATCATATACTTACAAACTCATCATCAAACTCAAGGTCACATAGCTTTTCTCCTATGTTTTAGTCTAACAATTTAAAAGTTTTGTATATTACATTCAGGTCTATGATCCATTTTGAGCTAATTTTTGTAAAAGCGTAAGGTCTGGAACTAGGTTTATTTTTTAAATTTTATTTTATGTATGGGCTCCAATTGTTCCGGCACCATCTGTTGAAAAGCTTTCTCCATGGCACTGCTTTTGCCCCTTTGTCAAAAATCAGTTGACTATATTTGCCTGGGTCTATTTCTGGGTTCTCTCTTCTGTCCCACTGATCTGTGCGTCTGCTGTTTCACCAATGAACACAGTCTTGATTACTGAAGCCTTATCATAGGTCTTGAAATTGGGTAGTATGAGTCTTCCAATTTTGTTCTTTTTTCAGTATTGTGTTGGGTCTTAAGCTTTCCAAATGAGTCCAATGTATAGCCAGTGTAAGAATCCCTGCCTTGGAGGCAAGAACATGGATTTTAAAGCCAAGCAACCCTTTGTTCAAATTCTTGGTCTGTAGGCAAGACATTTGAAATTCTGGAGCTTCAGTTTCCTTTTCACGAAATGGGGGATTAAAATGTTTACTGGCAAGGGTTTTTGTTGTTTGTTTGTTTTTATAAAAGCAATTCCTTGGAAAACCCCAACATAGGGATGAGCAAGCAGCAAGTGACTAGTCAAGATGAAAGCCCTTACCCTCACTTTGAATGCTTTCTGGACTGTTTTCTTAGGGTACTCTTAGACCATTTAATTCCAAATATTATGAAGAACTGGCATAGTTTATTATTATGAAATATCTCCCCGTAGATGCATAAACATGTGAGATGGGTTTTAATCCAGAGTTTTGCTTCTCCTGGAAACTGGCTGCCTAGACTAAAGAAATAAGCCTATTTGACAATCTTTTTTAGAAGGAAGTGATTCATGTTGAACCCATGGGGAATTAATTCTGGTCTATTTTTTAACGATTTGGGGAAGGGAGAGGAATTTACTGACTGCATGGAAACAATAAGAGAATAAGTAGCAAATAGCACAAATGATTTAAAAAAAAAAAAAAAGAGGGTGAGGAAAGTGCCTTTTGAAAAAATAAGGTAAACAGGAAAGTGACCAGGAAGGACATATTTTTGAAGCAACAATAGGATCTCTTTATGACTATACCTTTGTACTTCTAAAAATTGGGGCCATTGTTTCAGTACACATTTACATAAGTGAGATTACTAGGTAAAAAATACAGTTTCAAGATTTTTGTATAAACGTCTTGTTTTCCAAAAATGCATCCTTCATTCTACAGAGAAAAACAAACAAACAAACAGCAAACCATACACAAGCAAGAAAACAAGGGAACAAACAAAAAACTAAAAGTCGAGAAAGGTGAGCAGAGGGGAAAAATAAAGGAACTGCATTTATCACCTACATTTATGCTCCAAGCTTGCTAGGAATTACACACATTTAAATAACTTAATTTTCATGACAAATTTAGTATCATTCTCACTTCATAGAAAAGAAGCGAAGTCTCAGAAAACTAAGTAATGGGCCACAAAGCATACAATTCACAAGCCAAGTACACCTCAAAACCAAGCACTCCAGCCCCAGCTCAAACATCCTTATACCATACTGCTCTAACTCTTTAATTTCTGAAAAGGAGAAAGAGCGTGAGAAAATTTTTAGCTTTCCAAAAAGATCCCCAAAGTTCCTAGGTATTTTATAAACTGAATTCTAATTTTCTTGTACAGATATCCTAAGAATTCTGGTACTGCCTCCTTTAGCAGTGCTGAAAGGAAGGGGTTCTTTCATTTCTTGCAGGACACAGACAGGCACATTTTCACAATGGCCTCCCCAAGATGGTAACCCTCCTCTGGCACCTCCCCAGGAGTCATTAGTGAATCCCAGAACCCTCCATGCCTGCTCTCAAAAGATCTGCCAGCCCAGCAGCAGCAACAATAATGAGACACGGCCACCATGTAACAGATGCTGGTGATTCACAGGCAAGAGGGGCACAGGACTCACTGTGCCTCTCCTTCCTGCTGCAAACGTGAAGCCTAACCAAACTGCTCACAATAAAACTGACGACAAAACTCAAAGAAAAGAAAATGTCAGGGGTCAGAAGTGGCCACAGAAACCACCGTAGAACCCAATTAAAACTAAACTTTGTCTACTTATCCACAGCTACTCAGGACCTCAGTGGATTCCATGCTCACTGGCTTAGAAGATCCTAAAACACAAACCAAAATGCCAAGGTGTGGTTATTGTTTTTCATTTGTAATATTTTTCATTTGTATTCTTTTATTTATAGTAGTGGGAAAATTTTTTTCTGTTAATTATAATACTATTGCAGGGAACCATCCTGTATCTGTTAGCTCTTGCTGTATAACCACCATGTCCAAACTCAAAGACTTCAGACAATTAGCATTTGTTTTTGCTCATGCATCTAGGGTAGCAGGGCAATTCTGCTGATCTGGGAGAGGCTCAGCTGCTCAGGCACTTGTGCTCACCTGGTGGTTGGGCCACACTGTGCTGGCTGATCTAACGCATGGCTAGTATAGTCCAGCAATCAGCCAGAGCAGTAAGAGTAAATGGGCCTTGTTTCTCATCACTGAGCAAGTTGGCCTGAGTGTGTTTCCATGGTGGCTGTGCAATGTTCAGACAGACAGAGAGAAGAGAGAGAAGTATTTAAAGCCTCTTGATAATCTAGGCTTAAAAGTGGTACATCATGGCTTCCAGCACATTCTGTGGGCACAAGTCACAAGCCAGCCTACCTTCGAGGGGTTAATAGTCTCTAGCTATTGACAAGATGAGTTGCCAAGTCACATACAGGATACAGGAAAGGTAATAATTACCGCTATTCTGGCATCAACTTTCCATCCCTCCCTCTCGTGGGCTCTTAAAAACTGAATTAATAAGCAGAGGTCACTTGATAAAATCCACTACAATTGGATAGTGTTCAGGGGTTATTTCAGTCAGGCTTCCAAAGAATCTGATGAACTATACTTGCTCCAAGCCCAGAATGTACCAAACACCAGATTGTCTCTTTCCCTCCCCTATCCCCTCCCACACACCCTAAATGTCCATTTGGAGGTCATCTCTCAGAGTGGATTATTTCTGCAGATGCCTGCCCCTAAACCCCTCCATTATGCATTGCTCTTCCCTGGCTTCAGTCTGATGGTGGCACCTGTTTCCACATAATAGATTTACTTCCTGTAGCCGCTATAGTAACTACTACGTTTGGTTTTTAGTCAATAAAAATTTAATTGCTGCGAAAGTTGCTTCAGGAAGAGATAAAGGAAAACATTCTCTCTTTGTCTCCTGCCCCCTCCTCAGGGGCAGAAAGGCAATGGCACTCGTGGAATCTGGAAGAAGAACACTTTTCTTTTTCTTTCTTTCATTAGCAGATGCCGTAATGACCAGAAATTTACAGCCCTGTGGTTCATAACCAAGTGGAAGAGCCCAAATGTCTGTGGGCCACACAGGTTTACTGCATTCACAGGAACATTTCCTCAAGTATCCTGGAACTGAAATCTAGTTATTTTGTAGCAATCCCAGAAACCCAAACCCTGTTAGAGTAAATTAGCATTTAGGTATTCAACATGGCTTTGGAATGAGTCTTTCTGTAAAGACGAGTTTTCTAGGTTACTGTTTCTTTACACAATGCCATCCTTATGAGAGCCCAAGGGAGAAATTTCTCTCTGATCTCAGAATGGGAAACAATTGGGCTGCTTCTTAGTACTTGGAATGGTTTTGTGGTGTCTGTTATTACAGACATTGTAGATCATGTATGTGAGGGCATCTCCTTCTTTGGGAAGTTTAGCACCAAAGCTGAGACCCATCTCTGGAAAATCTATAGGACCTTTTGGTATGAATTTTAGATATTAACCTCACATCTGACTTTGCCTTATCTTTCCTAGTTCTATGTACTCTCTATTCTGCCTTCCTTACTCAATGATTTTTATGGGGTTTTTTATCCTATTTAAGATACTTTTTTTCTAAGTAGGCTCCATGCCCAGCACGGAGGCCAACATAGGGATTGAACTCACAACCCTGAGATCAAGACCTGAGCTGAGATCAAGAATCAGATGCTTAACTGCCTGAGCCACCCAGGTGCCCCTATTTAAGATACTTATTAAGTAGACTTACAATGCTTTTTAAAGCCTAAGGGAATAAAGAAGCAAATAAATACCAATTTCTCAAGAAAGTTAGAGTTTAATTTTTTTTGAATGCTTAAAAAATTCTTTGCTTTTATCTACCTTGATGGGACTCTCTCTTTTCGATTTCAGATACTGTGGCCTGACTTATTCATACTTCTCAAAGGTTCATTATCATCTTTGATCTAAGACGACCCTTCTCATTTTCTTTCTTCCCTTTTATTTCACTGCTATTCCTCATCTGTCCCAAGGCAACAATTTCAATGTGATTAATGCAAGCTCTTCTGCTACTCTGTGTTCTTATACAACATATAGTTTTATATGCATAAATCCTAATGGTATGCAACTATAGCTATAAACCTCAATCTGTTTCTTTTTCATTCAGCCCATGTTTTTAAGACCCATATATTTTTCTAAGGGTACATCTACTCTGTTACTTCTCTCTGTGGGAGAGCACGAACCCAACACATTTGGCCTCTCCACTCCCCAAACTGCCTCCAACACCCTCCCTGCCTCCCCCTCCTCCACCACCACCACCACCACAAACAGGCTGTGAGGACAATCCTTACACACAGGATGAACAGTTTTGAGAGTAATAAGGGTGCTACTAGTAATTCCACCAGGACAGCAGATGTGTATTCTCCTAGTACACATCTAGTACTAGTACACATCTAGTATCTAGTACACTTCTAGTACCTAGTACACTTCTAATAGTACACATCTAGTACTAGTACACACCTAGGACCTAGTACACATCTAGTATCTAGTACACTTCTAGTACCTAGCACACTTCTAGTACCTAGCACACTTCTAGTACCTAGTACACTTCTAGTACCTAGTACACATCTAGTATCTAGTACACTTCTAGTACCTAGTACACTTCTAGTACCTAGCACACTTCTAGTACCTAGCACACTTCTAGTACCTAGTACACATCTAGTATCTAGTACACTTCTAGTACCTAGTACACTTCTAGTACCTAGCACACTTCTAGTACCTAGTACACTTCTAGTACCTAGTACACTTCTAGTACCTAGTACACATCTAGTATCTAGTACACTTCTACTACCTAGTACACTTCTAGTACCTAGCACACTTCTAGTACCTAGTACACTTCTAGTACCTAGTACACATCTAGTATCTAGTACACTTCTAGTACCTAGCACACTTCTAGTACCTAGTACACTTCTAGTACCTAGTACACATCTAGTATCTAGTACACTTCTAGTACCTAGTACACTTCTAGTACCTAGCACACTTCTAGTACCTAGTACACTTCTAGTACCTAGTACACATCTAGTATCTAGTACACTTCTAGTACCTAGCACACTTCTAGTACCTAGCACACTTCTAGTACCTAGTACACTTCTAGTACCTAGTACTGTCCTAGGCAAGCTGAAATGCCTTGTCACCTTACTCATATAGGACCCTTATGAACTCTGTGAGAATCCCTTCTTGATATGCACCCAAAAGTGGACTTGCTGGGTCAGGAAGTATACACAGACCTAATCTGCTATTACCACCAGAGTCCCCTGAAGGATTTCTAGACCATTTTACACTCCCATCAGCAGTGGGTGAGGGCTTCCATGTTCCCGTGTCTCTGCCAACACTTGGCAGTACCCTGATTTTGCCAGTCTAGTACATGTAAAGAGATGCCTAATAGTTAATTTACCTTGCATTTTTCTGTCAACTGAGTTTGAGCATCTCTTCATATTCCTGTTAGCTTTTTGTATTTTTCCTTTCGGTGAATTTTGATCTTGTATCTTTGCCCATTTTCCATTGAGGTGTTTGTCTTGCTGATTTGCAGAAGATGGTACTTTTTCTAAAGTGAACACACATTTCTTTGTCTTCGTAAACTGCTTAAGTAGCCTAACTATCCTTTCTTGCAGAACTAGGGTCACGTGATGATGAGCACATGGATTGCTGGGGTCATAAGATGCTATGAAACATCTAGTTTGAGAGATACAAACAAATTATAGTGGACTGAATGGTGCCTCCGCCTCCAAAAAAACAATCATATATTGAAGTCCTAACCCCCAATGTGACTATATTTAAGATGTGGCCTTAAATGAGGTCGTAAGTGTGGGATCCTAATCCATTAAGGCTTGTGTCCTTATAAAAAGAGAGAGACATCAAGTCAGTAGCATGTACACAGAAAAGTTTACTTCAGGTGGGCCTCCAAGTCAGATACAGGGAAAAATATCAAACTCATTTAAATTGCTTATCTTTGATGCATGAGTGGCTCAGTTGGCTAAGCGACTGCCTTCGGCTCAGGTCATGATCCCGGGGTCCTGGGATCGAGTCCCACATCGGGCTCCTTGCTCTGTGGGGAGCCTGCTTCTCCCTCGCCCTCTGCCTGCCATTCCCCCTACTTGTGCCCCCCCCCCTCTCTGCCGAACAAATAAAATCTTAAAAAGAAATTGCTTACCTCTTTGGGCACTTGGAAGTATCAGAACTTGCTGTTTAACACTTGGAATGCTTTCCAAAAGTTAACCAGTGGTGTCATTTCCAGGAAACTGTTCAGGATATAGGCTGTTTTCAGAAATCAGGTATTTCTTCCTCGGGAAAAAAACCAGTGAATTTTTCATTTTCATCCTTTTTCTTTCTTTTCTTTTCTTTAACTTATTTTCCGAAGTAATGTCCTTCTTTGGTACCACCAAGTTTCCTAGAGGAAAATACATGTGGCTCAAACACCTGTGTTTTGTTTTGTTTTGTTTTTTTCAAACACCTGTGTTCTTAAAAACTTTTTGCTTCTGCAATTTACAATGTCCAAAGATACTGGATCTTTGGGTCTATGATTTGTCCACCTGGCAAGAGTTTTTCATGGGTCCTGTAGAATGGCTTCAGGGGTACTGCTGGTCACTGTGTTGCTTAATTGTATGTTACCAGGAACATGTCTAACGCGAACACTGTGATCGGTTCCTTCCAATGTGTAAACTCCAGTAGAAATGATTTACAATACCTAATGTAACACCATGTGGCAGCATTCTACAGAACCGAGCTTACCCTGCTGGACCTGGTATCAGACCCTGATATCAGACTTCAAATCTCCAAGTTCCCAAACCTTCGGCAGACCTCCTCTGAAGTCCTAATGCATGTCCTGTGTTTCTACAGACGTTAATAGAACTTGGCCCAGCTTTTACTAAATGGTCCCCTCCTTGGCCACCTCCTTAACCACCCCCACCCACACTGGATAGCTGATTTCTGGTCCTTCAGGAGGGTGCACTCCCTTAATCTTCAGATACATAAAGTACTGTTTACCTGTTCCCCGTTGTAGTATTGCTCTTTCCTTTTTATTTCTCTTTGCCATTATATTTCTTTTTCACTGTTATTATCCTATCTGCTTTCCCTATCTGCCACTCCCATTCACAGATGTTCCCTTGTCTTCTCTTTTCTATCTTCTTTTCCTGTTGCTTCTCTCATGCTCTCTGGCTTTTGGCTGAGCAGAGCATCCATTCGTTCTCAGTTTGGCCTTACAGAGCAGGACTCCTTCCATCCCCTGAAATCACCTGGCAAAGCTGTGTGTGTGTGTGTGTGTGTGTGTGTGTGTGTGTGTGTGTGTGTGTGTGTGTGTACACGTGCACATGTGTATGTGTTTTCCTGGAGTGAGGACTGTGGCAGACCCTATGGCTGATCTACACCCCTAACAATTCCCAATTCCCTATGTCCTTGACTTCCTTTGCCACAGAGGCTGAGAAGCTGAAAGTTTTCAATTTGCCAACTTTCTTTGTTTTGACCAATGAGAAGGAAAACATCCTTTCTTGAATAAAAAGCAAAGCCTTACTAGGAGAAAATCCTTTGCTCTTCATTCTTTCCTATGATTTCTGCCTGGAATGTAACGTAAAGCAGAGACAGAAGCAGCCAGCTAGCAAACATGAGGCTGCCAGCCCGAGGATGAAGACCCATACATGAGGGAGAAGGGCAGGAAGTTACAAAGAGTTTTAAGTCTCTAATAGTATCCTTGTGCCCCCATCCCAGCTCTGGACAATCTACCTCCAGACATATTTTTACATGTTATGAAATACACACACACACACACACATACAAATTTTAAAAAGAAGATATAAAAATATAAACAGAAATTCTAAAATTTTCTTCCTGTTCCCTGATTGCTTTGTTATGACCTAGAGGCAAGCATCCTATTTTGGAGGCCTCTGCTAAATAACCAAGGCATTGCTATTAACAGAAATTGGCAAAAGTTAAAACAGCAGTGATGAAGAAGGGGGGAAATGCCCAGAAAAGTATACCCTAAGATAGGGTGGTAATGTTCAGTCATTTTTGTTTTATATGTAAGTGACTGGAAGGATATCCATAGGATGCTAATGGCGGTAGCTTCAACCTAACGTGTGTTCCTAGCTCTCCCCGTCAGCCGTGTACTAACTTGCAACAAGAAAAAGAAAAAGAAGTGTTATTTAAAATTTCCCAGTAGTTCAATACAGGCCCTCCCTCCCTTCCAAAATTTACTTCTTCCTTCCAGGTGCCCTCGTCAGGGTGCTGCGTGTCTCCCTACACTACACAGACGTGCTCCACCATGAGCCCCCACCTGTGAGGACAGCCAGGCAGGTGCAGCGGTGAGGACTAGGGAGGGTGATGGCTCATTGCAGGTGGCCTGCAGTCTGCTCTGGGGTGGGGGTGGGTGGCGTTGGAATAAGGAAAACGAATGCCCTGTGAAGCATCACCCGTAGTGATGAGGCAACCCTCCCACGTGTCAGGGGAGTTTTCCCATGTCTCGTCCCACTTATCACCGAATTGTCCCAATTACTATCCTGTCATAGAATGATGGGCATTTAGCCTTGGAACACCTTCTAGTGCCCTCCTGCCTTTTCAAAGACAGAAGAGCAAGCTCTGAAAGTGAAGGGTATGTCCAAGGTCAAAGACGACATGTAGGCAGCAGAGTGGGGATTGGAACCCATTCAAACGCTCACAACCACCATCGCTGCCACCCTGACTGCCTCAGGAAGGCCTTCTTGCAGGCTGGGCATTGCCCCAGAGTGCCATCTACAGAGCCTCTTACCTTCATGAAAGCCCTGTAAGGTAGGTGTTGTCCCCTCCATGTTAAAGTTGAAGAAACTAAGGCTCAGGTAGATCTTGTGGTTTTCCAAGGCTAGAAGGAAGCAGAACCAGGAGGTGACCTCAGCTCTGTCTAGCCCTTCCATTTCAGCTGACTCAAGACAGTGTATTCTGATGCTACGCATGTTCCTACAAAGTCGTTTCCCACAATTCCTCTAGAGGAGTCCTCAGCTACTGGAGTCTCAGGAAATCATTTCAGTGCCACCTCCCTCTCCCCTTCAGTGCAAAGAATCCTTCCCAAATGAGCCTGGTCTCTCAGCAGCTGGTGGCATTTGATTTGATTAACACCCTGGGACCTATCACCAGACGTAAAGATGACGCCTAATTAATTGCATACATTAAAGAGCTGGCACTTCTTGCTTTCGGATCACACTTCCAGCTTCAATCATGTTTTCGTTTCAGCAATAATATTTACATGATTAGCAAATAGTCGATTCATACTCCAGCGTGGACCTAAGCTGGGTATGGGACTTCCCTAAGCAGATGTCCTTGACAGGTGTAAAGAAATAGGCTTTTTTTTTTTTTTTTTTTTTTCACAGCAAGATCCATGAGCAAGCTCTTCTACTTGTTTTTCAATAAAAAAATCATGCTTGGATCAACAAATATTCCTTGAGCACTGACCTGTTCTGTGTCAGTCATTCCATTTCCAAGGCCCCATGGGGGCCAAAAAGAAGTGCACTCACTAAGAAGTCACATTAGACTTAACTGTGTTTTCTTCCCTTTTTTTTGGTCCAAGATCTAGATGCCTTGATTAAGAAAACAGACTCGACATTAGACATGTCAAGTTTCAATAGGCATTTGCTGAGGTCTTCCGAGATCTTATCATGCAGGAGGCAGGGGAGTTTGGGATGTGAAATGACCCCTGGGATGTGAATGGGGGTCAAACTGAAATGAGGTGAAGTGCCACCAGACTATCCTACACAGTATCTTTAATCAGAATGTGGATAATGATACAGAAAGGCAAGATTCTACCTTCTGACAGCAGGAAGTTGGAAGGGATAAGGCAGCAGTTTGGATGACAAAGTTCTTGACAATGGGCTGAATTCTAACACCATGAGCTTGAGTAAGAACAAATGCCACAGAACCACCAGAAGCACCACTACACAGAGAAGGTGTGGCTTTGTGGAAAAGGCTTGACTGTGATGAGCCACAGCTTAACACAAGGCAACGGTGTGAGGTGTGTCCCAAGCCACTGATGCAACCACTTGACTGAATTTGTGAAGCCTCTACACTTAGGACCGGGAGAGTTCTGCTCTAATTTTCCCTAATCCACTCACCTTCACGTAGTGCACTCAGCTCAGCTGTAAGAAGGCTGACTGTAGACCATATTGTTCTAATCAGGACACTTTTTAGAATGAAAGGGTTTGCAGGTATAAATTAAACCTGGAAAATAGGCATCAGTGAAGACTCCTGGAGAAACTGGGGTCTATGCTCCCTACAAGGGATGTAGACAGATTGGAGGGTATTCCAGAGGAGAGGCTGGAGGATGGGGAAGCCTCAAAAATGGATTAAAAAATAGATAAATCTTTGAAGAAAGAGATGGTCAGTCTGAAGAAGAGCGAAGTTTATATGAGAGCTACTGTGAGAAATCATAAGGGCAGCATGTGGAAGAGAGGGGGCCTGGGGGTCACAGGTCCCGAGGAGCTCTACTCTGGGGCGGCCAAGGTACCTCCAACAGGAAAGACTCTTTGGAAGCATATCTGGCTGTATCCACCAGTTTCTGGATCACATGCCTACATAGCTCTTCAAAAAATTCCACCAAAATAGTAATACTTCCTTCTTAGTGAAACACAGCTACTTTCCTTTAAAAGTGTTAACATTGTATAAATATATGGTGGTGGTTCTTTCTCTTTTCAGAGAGAACTTATTTTACGGAAGTTAGACACACATCAATCTGTGATTCCCTGGGCCCCCGCTGTAGTTTTATTTTTATATATGCTTTTCAGGGGACTATTGAGAGGAGAATTCTATCCAGTATTCCCCTTTGTACAGACCAACACAAATATCATATTACACTGAAGAGAAGACACCAACGGTTATAAGATGCATCACTATTATCTGCCATTAAGGAAGAGGAAAAGATACCGCCAAATCAACTATACCCCAAACTCCTTCACATCCAACTGACTGTCTTGGGTCACTTTTCAACTCAGAATTGGCATGTTGTTCCCATTTTCCACATGATATTTGTGTCTGTGTCATCAAGAGCATCAAGAATGCAGTATTTCTTTAAAAAACATTCCACTATTTTCTCTAGAATTTTCCTCCAAACAAGTTAACACTTGATGATCTGAAGATTTGATGCTATTACTTTTTTGATCTAACCAGCAAATGTAGGTTTTCAAACAGGGATTGTATTCTTTCTTCGAATAGTCCTTAAATTGTTTGCTGACTGAAACTCCAAGGGACACTGTCCAGTTATGCCACCATGAATAACAACAATATCCATTCTGCATAGACAATGACAACTACTTTCCAAATGGCACCTGGCCAACAGATGCTTGGGATATTAGAATGTGAAGTCTGGGTGTTATAGCATAAAATATAGTAATTCAATCTGCCTGTGCTCTTCTGGCCTGGGTTATATGTTTTACCTGCTCTGGGGTAGCTAAGTGATAACCTCTATTGGTTCTTCTTTACATCAATTAAGAGTCTCCTCAAAAGCTCTCCTGGGTTGTCTGTATTTCCCCTTTATGCCCAGCCTTTCCACTTTGGAAGTATTCCTAATCTTTTCATTTCAGCTAGCTTTCCACTTTATGCCCATCAACTGGTGGAAGGCAAAGCAAAAATAGGAAGGTCAACCAAGGTTTTGCATCGCAAAAGAAGACATGTTTCATCTCTGCTTTTATGAAGAAGAGCTATGCGACTTGATAGTACAGAGGTAGTTCTTAGCTCTGACTGTGAGGCAAAGTAATTTGTAAAGATTTTTTTTTTTTTGGGTAAAGATTTTTTTAAAGGTAGATTCCAGTGGACTCTCCCAAGACCCACTGACTCAGACTTTCAGGGGTGGGGACAGAATTGAGGGAGAGCGGGCACTTGTATTTTTAAAAGCGTTCCACCGATTGATGTGATCCGTCACATAGGTTGTACACCTTTAGGAGGAGGACATTGGGCATTTTCCAGTTCATTCAGGGACAATTCTCCTGACCTACATGAACCCAAATGTGCAACTCTAACTGTGCTGCAGAAAGCAGTTCCTAGGGATGGACCCCCATTTTATTCAAACCATAATATTCACACCTTTCCGTGCTCAACACGATTAAACCAAGGGGTAGGAAGGTTGGGGCTACGCCTGGGCACGTGGTGGGCATGGCAAGAGCACGGGCAGGAATCAGAGGAGGAGACTGTCTTTTCCCAGGCTTCCGACCGCCCCAAACGCTGGCTGGCCTGACGCCGTAGGGGAGGTGGTCTCATCCTCCGTTCTCCGGCCACAGCTTTGCAGGACCATTTCAGAAACAAAACGATTGGGGCATAATTCTGGCTCCCCAGCTTGGGGATAGTCTTTAGCCTTAGAGTGGAAGGCTGTACTAATGAGGGCCTACCCTCAGGAAACGTGCAAATCCCTGCACCAGAGGACTCAGGAAGAGGTTTTTATGGCTGCGGGAGAGTCCTGACCCTCTCCCCTTAATCACCTGCTTTCCAGCAAACGTTCTTCAGAATTTTATGTAAACATTAACCCCCCCATCTCATCTAGGGTAAGTAAATAACCATCGATTCTACTCGTAGATATATGGCCTTTTAATTATGCCAGGGAAATCGGAATGCAGTTTCCACACCAAAGCCCAGATCACCTCTGACCTCGTAGATCCAGGGACCTCTCGCTTATATCCAAGAAAGAGCCTGAGACTTGTTGTCTCCTGTGAATTTCTTTTCTTTCTGGGCCTAAAGCAGGGGCTGAAAGCAAGAACACAAGAGGCACAAATCATTGCAAATCAGTGCTGATGGCTGAAATTAATGTTTCCGTTGTACTTAATGCTTATTCTCTTGCTACCATGTATTGAACACACATGATGCGCCAGGCCCTTTATCTATATCATCTCATTTACTCCTCACCAAAACCTATGAAGTAGCCCACACTGTCTACCCCTGTGGCAGAAACAGACTCAGGTTAAGCAATACCCCCAAGGTCATGCAACAAATAAGGGCTGAAGTCAGGAATTAATCCCAGATCCTGTTCCAAAGTTGAAGGTCTCTCAAGCACTAGTTGTGCTGGAAAGGCAGTGAGGAAAAAATAATATAGAAATGATGGACGGTAGATGGATAGATCAATAAATATGTCATAAATACCCCAATACCCATAGACGCATGAATATAATTGAGACTATCGAACAAGCTAGGTCATTATTATATGGTGACTTGCACTCTTTTGTATGTTTGAGAAAGTTTGAAATAAAGCGTTGGGGTGAGATGGAAAAGCAGTGAGGCAATCAAAGTCATGCCAATTCAACGTTCTTTCGAGGATCTGTCTGTTTCTATAATTATGTGTTTTAGAATTTTAAATTGAGTCTGACAAACATGTATTGAAGTTTTATGATGTACTAGGCACCACAATACCTGCCAGCCTAGGATGCTACGTTCATGGGAGGTGCTGTGAGGACACAAGACAGAACCCTTCTGGGTTCACACGCAGCAGCTGACACTAACTCAGCCTGCGATCCGAAGCGGATTCCGCTAAAGGGCTATAATCCATGTGTGACGTGCTGAAGGAACTCAAGGATGGAGGGGTCTGGAAAGGTGCCTGGAAACAGAGGCAATCTGAACTATGCCTTGGACAAAAAACAGGGAAGAAGTCAAAAGGTCTGAACTGTGTTTACGCAAAACACTTCTGACCCCAAACATGTGGGTCCCCTCCTCCCCACACACACAACCATTCTCCAATACCACCGGGGTATCCTGAAATTCAATTCACTTCTGCCACTGTCTCGAGTTCGAGCCCACAGGTTAAGAGCTCAGTCTCCCAAGACTGCCCTTACTTCAGAGGCCAGGTGAAGGTTGTGGGTTCTTTGTTACCATGCCAGTGGCACTTTTGAGCACCGGGGACTCGTTTTAACGCTTGCATTCAACTTGTAGTGATTCCTCCAGACTATCTGCCTTGGAAACCACTTAGTCATTTCTGTTCTGGGGTTTGGCAGTCTCCTTGAGCCCTACAGGAAAGGGATGTACCGACTACTTTCTCCCGGGGTGCTCCACACAAAGCCTCTTTTCAAAGGAGAGAGAGGCCACCAGCTTCCAAGGGCTTTCTCTGCTTCTCCTCTACTCCACCATCTTCTGTCCCTCTTCCTCACCTCCCTGTCAACAGCTGAGAGCTCCTGCCCTGCCCCTGGATCTAGACCTGTCTCTCCCTCCCTCCCTGGCTGTACACTTGCAAAACTCATGTTCTACCAGAGGCTAGAAGCTTAGCTCCAACTCATCGTATGCCAAGTGCCCTTAGGGTCTTGGCTTTTGAAAACTAAAAGCCCTTTCCCCCCGCCATTTTTTGGTAAAACCCCTTTTTTCCCTAATGCAGTAAATGATGCCGAAATGGGGCTGGGGTGGGGTGGGGTGTGCTGGGGTGGGGTGAGGAAGAGGCAGAGGCAACAGGAACTGCCAGAGAGAAAAATCAGTTAATGTTTAAAAAATATCATTCTGTCAGTGTTCTTATCACTGCCTTTAAATTTGGTTCGTCCCTTGAGCAAAGAGGGAAAGACTTGCTCCACACCCTCCTTCCTGTTCTTGTGTTTCAGAAGAATTTTTATTCCACGTGACCTGCTCTCGACTAGAGGTTGAATCCCAAGGTGACCCTAATTCCAAAAGAAGATGAATCTCACACCTTGAGAGCTGCCTCGGTCTTAGTTACCGCTGACTCTCTGGAGGTTTTTCTCAGGAAATACAGCAGAAGGAACCCCAAACTGCTAATCACCAAAGTGTATAACAGTTTAGAAATATAACGATTTATTTATGTTAATTGTATGGCTGGTGTGCCTTCTGTGTATTCTCTGAACAATTATAACACGAGACCCTTAATTTGGGGCCATGTGCTTCACGAGTTTCCTGTGCCAATAATCACCACGGGGAATTCAATATTTCCCACACCACTACCCGTCCACATGCACTTTGTCTCTTGCCCCATTTGATGAAACTTCCAATTCGCATCCCCGTGGCAGGCCTTCATCTAGATCCTTTCTTCGGTTTTAGTTCTCTTTCTGGTCCATATGACAGTCTTCTGTATCAAGCCTGGGGCCTGGAAGAGAAATAACTTGTCAGTTAAAAAAAGGAACTGAAGCCAAAAATGCAGATGTTTGTGGAAACTATAAAATATAACTTGATTTTTTTCTCCACCAACTGCCCACCTCAAATGAAGGCCTTGGGAGTTTTATTTCTAAAACATAACTCTGATTAGAAAGGCTCCTGGTTTCAAGTCAATAAATACCCATAGGATCTATCTCCCACCATAAACCCATACAGGTAAGGGTCAGAGATGTCTCTTCCCATTAAGCAGAAAGAAATTTTCCTTGTCACAAATTAAAATCCTCCCCTGTGGCTGTAGATTTATAAGCAAACTTGCTTACAATGGTCTTATTAATGGTGATTGGGAACAATAAATCATTTCCTCCTGCTACGAAGGCTGCTCACATTGGTTCAAAATGGCAAACCTCCTGTTGAAATCAACCTTCCCATGTTTTGGGGAAAAGGGTAAGAGAAAGGTTTGGAGTGGGATGGGACCCACATTTCTCGGATTTAAAGGGAATATTCAGCAGCACGTGACTTCACCACCTTGTATGTATTCTTAAACAATGCCCAGAAGAAATATTGACCTGAAATGCATTGAGTTTTTGTTCACTTTTACCCAAAGAGTTGAATATCAATGATTCAACTGAACTTTTATTATTGAGTAAAATAACACAAATGCACAAAAATCATTCAGGGAGTCTGTGTGTGCTCAAAACCATACCCTCTCCATTCTTCCTTTCCATCAGTGAGGGAGGAAGCTTCCTTTTATTTCAAGAATACAAATTTAGGTCATATGACCAATAAATGCTCATATGATACACATAATACATTGACATTGATTGTGCTTTGCAGTTCTGAAAACAATAAATCACCAAGAGCTAAAGCAGTGATCATTTTAAATAAGATCCAGAAATAGATTTATTTCATTTGGTTGTTGACCAGTTACCTCCATTATCTTCTTGGTACTGGGCAAAACACACAGGAAGTTTTTCTCCCAACATCTGCCCCCCCAACTAATGCACATTCTTGCAGAAAATATCCCTCACCTAACAGACATTTTCTTAGAACACATGCAGTCTTTTTAACTCAAGGTAACATTCAGACCTGTTACACATTTTCAGCTCCTCTGAAGACTTCAATAAAGCAAGAAGAATCCATGTGCCTCACTCAGTCAGCCTGACTTAAAGGAGTATGAGACAAGAATCATCCACATGTAGAGTTAAACAATGCAATTTGCCAAGTATGCACCCGCTGCGAGAATCAATAACCTCTTCTCAAACCAGCAAATTGGTTTCAAGGATTTGGTTCACTGGTTCCATCCAAAAACCACGAATAAGAGGACACCTCCTGAGTGAAAGAGAAGGGGGTTATGAATCCTGGAAAAATGTGTTCTCTCTCATCAGAATTCCTGTGCTTCTCTACTGCATGGATGGTATTTGCAAAACTCTTTGGAAAGAACCCTGGGTTTAATTTCAGGCAATCCTCTTTGATGGGATTTTAACAAAAAAGCTTTTGCAGAGTACTCTATCTCATTTCATGAAAATAATTCATGCCATGTAGCTGTTTAGATAATTTGGTATTTTCTGGATTTTAGGTTTTTCTTAACATTGCAGCCAGATTATTCTTTCTAAAATAAAACTGATATTCTCTAGAAAGATTTAGCTGAAGTAACTGGCCCTTCGGTGGAGCCATGAGCTCTGGGAATATTTGTCCGAAAACCTGGTCCTTTTGCTGACATTGCTATGAACATTGGGGTGCATATGGCCCTTCTTTTCACTACATCTGTTTCTTTGGGGTAAATACCCAGGAGTGCCATTGCTGGGTCATAGGGTAGCTCTATTTTTAATTTTTTGAGGAACCTCCACACTGTTTTCCAAAGTGGCTGCACCAACTTGCATTCCCACCAACAGTGTAAGAGGGTTCCCCTTTCTCCACAACCTCTCCAACATTTGTTTCTTTCCCTGTCCATTTATGCCATTCTAACTGGTGTAAGGCGGTATCTCAACCATGGTTTTGATTTGAGTTTCCCTGATGGCTAATGATGATGAACATTTTTTCATGTGTCTGTTAGCCATTTGTATGTCTTCTTCAGAGAAGTGTCTGTTCATGTCTTCTGCCCATTTTTTTGACTTATTTGTTTTTTGGGTGTTGAGTTTGAGAAGTTCTTTATAGATCTTGGATACCAGCCCTTTATCTGTAGTGTCATTTGCAAATATCTTCTCCCATTCTGTGGGTTGCCTCTTTGTTTTGTTGACTGTTTCCTTTGCTGGGCAGAAGCTTTTTATCTTGATGAAGTCCCAAAAGTTCGTTTTTGCTTTTGTTTCACTAGCTTTTGGAGATGTATCTATGGAGTTGCTGTGGCCGATGTCAAAGAGGTTACTGCCTATGTTCTCTAGGATTTTGATGGATTCCTGTCTCACGTTGAGGTCTTTCATCCATTTTGAGTTTCTCTTTGTATGCAATAGCCAAACTGTGGAAAGAGCCAAGATGCCCTTCAACAGATGAATGGATAAAGAAGATGTGGTCCATATATACAATGCAGTATTACTCAGCCATCAGAAAGGATGAATACCCAACTTTTACATCCACATGGATGGGACTGGAGGAGATTATGCTAAGTGAAATAAGTCAAGCAGAGAAAATCAATTATCATATGGTTTCACTTATTTGTGAAACATAAGGAATAGCGTGGAGGACATTAGGAGAAGGAAGGGAAAAATGAAAGGGAGAAATCGGGGGAGGAGATGAACCATGAGAGACTATGGACTCTGAGAAACAAACAGGGTTTTAGAGGGGAGGGGGGTGGGGGGGATGGGTTAGCCTGGTGATGGGTATTAAGGAGGGCACGTACAGGGCGCCTGGGTGGCTCAGTTGGTTAAGCGACTGCCTTCGGCTCAGGTCATGATCCTGGAGTCCCGGGATCGAGTCCCACATCGGGCTCCCTGCTCAGCAGGGAGTCTGCTTCTCCCTCTGACCCTCTTCCCTCTTGTGCTCTCTATCTCTCATTCTCTCTCTCTCTCAAATAAATAAAATCTTTAAAAAAAAAAAAAAAAGGAGGGCACGTACTTCATGGAGCACTGGGTGTTCTACAAAAACAATGGATCGTGGATCACCACATCAAAAACTAATGATGTATTGTATGGTGACTAACATAATAAAATAAAATTAAAAAAAAAAAAGAAAACCTGGTCCTTGAAATAGCAGAATGTTTGTGTCCCTTACTCTCAGGCAAGGAGTCTGTTTTCTTTTTTCTCCCTTCCTGCCTTCTCATTCCCTGAGCACCACTGACCTTCTTCTTCAGTCATCAATATCTAGCATCACTTCCACAAATTTACTTCACTCTCCTGCTCTCTGAGGGCTTCTGTAACAATCCCTCTTCCTTTGGAAACTCCTTTCCTTTTCTTCCTCTTAGGATAGAATGCTCATGCAGAAATTCTAGCCCAAAGCACAACTACTTTTTTTTTTTTTTTTAAGTAGGCTCCATACCCAATATGGGGCTTGAACTCACAACCCTGAGAACAAGAGTCACATGGCCTACCAACTAAGCCAGCCAGGTGCCCCACCAAAGTACAACTACTTCCGCGTTCTATGGCAAAGAAAGGTCTTTGTCCAGCAGGGTAAGTTGTGTCTTCTGCTTAAGTGCACACAATTTCAAAGAGACATACACAAAGGGAAAGGAAAAGGGACCTAGCCTAGCCAGTCCTACCAACTGGCTAATGAGCAACTTATTCCCTTGAATGGTCCCCAAGGCTGCCCTCCATTCCCATCTGCCCTGTCCCATGCTCACCACCAAAATGGCCAAACTTACAGCACATCTCTCAGAGCATCTTTGCTCCACTAGTAAATGGAGTCCTTTCTCCTTCATACTGCCTGTGTCCCCTTAAGACACAAGATGCTTAGGAGACTTGGGAACTTAAAACTACTGTTTCAGAGACACTATGGGCTAAACAGGCCTCTGTGGACTGCCCTAGGAGTCCTACTAAACATTAATTATATTTTATCTACTGATAACCTTATACCCCTACTTGTAAAGGGATTTTAGCATTATTAATAATATTGTTCATCACGAGCCTGGTATCGAAGAGAAACTGTGAGTTATAAACAACTGAATTATAAAACCAATTTTTGAAAAAGAGTAGTGAGAAAATTGGAGGCTGCTTTTTTTTTGAGGGGAGGTGCTTCCTTTTTCTTTACCTTTTCACATATTAATTCATTCATTAAATATTTGTTGATCATCCTCTTAGGGGCTGGAACTAAAACAACAGTCTGAAGCAGAGATTTCCTGCCCCTGTGGAGCTTACAGCCCCAAAGAGCAGAAAGGCAACCATACAGTGAGAAAAAGGAAAGGAAAACTGTGTACCTAGGATATGTGGTAGAAAGGATGGGCATACAGTACTCCACAAGGATTAACCGGTCTAGTCAGAGAAGCCAAGGAAAGCTGGATAAAGTGGCAGAAAAGAAGGTTCCAGTAGAGGGAACAATGTGTGCAAAGGCCCCATAGCGGAGGAAACTTGGTGGGGCGAGGAAATGGAAAGAAGCCCGCAGAGAAGCATGGTCGGGGAGAGGAGTGGGAGCAGATGAGACTGGACACACTGGACAGTGGCTGGGCTTTACAGGGCTTTATGGGCCAGAGCAAGAGAACGCCTCTGCAAATCTTACCTGGAAGAGGAGACACATTGGGCACTTTTAGAAGACCACTCTAGTCACAGTGTGGAGAAACAATGGTGGCAAAGTGGCTTCCTGCAGTCCATTTAGAGAAGGTCATTGCAGGAGTCCTCATGAGAATTAATGGCCACTCAGAGTGGATAGAGACAGACTGAAGAGATTATTACGTGGAAAAATAGATAGGATTTGGCAATGGGTTAGGTAGGAGGGTTGAAGTTGAGGAAGCATGGAGGAATGACTCTGGTTTCTTGTGTATCTTATTTTAACTCTTTGGTCCTTTGCTTTATCATTGACTCTTGTCTACCCTTTTACTCCCTTTGTGCTCCTACTTCACCACGAAGGAAAAATTCCTTATTACTTCAAAACTAACAATGCACAAAGCCCCTCAGCATTATTCTACAAGCCCCTCAAATCAATTGTGAATACATACAATTTGTGATGATTCTGGTTTATAGTTTTTTTGGGGTGGGGGTCAGTTTATAGTTTTTAAACTAAGTTTGGTCTCTCCTCACCTAATTTTTCCACATAGTAGGATTTCCTTCATTGAAATGAGAAATCTGAAATTTTGATATAGTCGTGGAAGATTTTTAGCCACAAATAATTGAAACCAACCCGAACCAACCTTAACACAAAAACAAATTTACTAGAATAACACAAGGGTGTCTCAAGGAATCAAATGGGAAATGCAACCAAGATTAGAGGCAGGCTAAATCCTTCCAGAATTTCCCTCCATATTCTGTCTGCTCTTCTCTATATTGTGGCTTCAGCCTGTGAGCTTGCAAGTCTAGCTTTTTCCAATCTTCAATTGTAAGACGGCTCTGTAGCAGCCCCTGTATTTATATGCTCTGGGTTTAGCCACAGACACTGATCCTTAGTCCCCCTGTGTCTCAATTCCAAATCTAAAGGATGGGAATTTAGCCAGCTATGGTCAGTGAAGTATGGCTGGTGGTGGGCGGGCACAGGAATTCAGGAAAGAAACAGCCAATGCCAATTCTGAGTTTCCAGTTCTCTTCTCCTGAGAAGGGAGAATTGTTATGGACTTGGCAGACACCCCATATAGAGGAGGGAAACAATAGCTCTTTTGCTTCAGTAAACATGTATTAAGTACCAACTATGTCCCATGGTCAGTCTAGGCCCACGGATACAAAAATAAGTGCACCAAATTCCACCTTTAAGCAACATAACACCCAGCACTGCCTGTGAGCCCCTTGGCCTCTATTTATCTGTGGTCATTTACCATAGTACATACCTAAAAACTCATGGTGTACTACATAGAACCAACATGTATGGTATTCATACTGTGGAGTCAACACTTAGCGCTCGTCTTGCACCAGACTAACACATTTGCAGACAGGGAGGCGGAGATTCAAAATTTTATTTCCAGGTGCTGACAGATGTCAACAAATGAGCAGGAAATAAAATACAAAACTTACAATGCAGATGACTATGGCAGTTTTATTTACCGTTGTTCATCCATCTTCAGAGTAAAAGGTATCTATCTGTATGTTCATCAGTAGAAAAAATATTCACTGCAGATCTACAACATGTCAGTCAGGTTGCCAGAGAGGAGTTGACAGCGCATCTGACTCTGAGGCCGAAGACCTGGAACCTGGGCACACACATACCAGCTGTGTGATCTGAGGAGGACCGGGCACCTGTAAAGTGAGGTTCACACCACCTCTCAGTGTCAGCATCGGGAAGCAGGAACAAAGAGGAAGTATATGAAGGTAGACAAAGATGCATGCATAAGGCAGTCCAGATGGAATATCAGTTACAAGCAAGAGTGTGCAAGTGGGAGCCTACAAGGACCGCTGGGAGATTGGGAGACAGCTGAAAGAGAGGAGGGTCTGGGGAGATGTCGCGGTAAGAGGTAAGGCTGACAACTCAGATGGGATCTCTTTGCGGCAGATTTACAAGCAGGAGGCAGGGGAGTGAGGAACAGCACGAAGAACCAGAAAGGAGAAGAGCCAGGCCACATGAAGATTCCTTCCAGACCTATGGCTGGAGGAGAAGACAGCTGGCCCGTAGGCTCTAAGCTTCCCATGTTCCCGGACGCGAGACATGCCCTAGCCTTGCAGACTTAGTGGTACCTAATCTTTCCCTTTCAAACAAATCAGGAAAAGAAGCTACCTAGTTATTGTAGTAACTGTCACCTACAAAAGGAAAAGGGAATAGGATTTCCTTCAGCTTCCTTATCCAGCACAATTTTCCTTCCATCCTATTGCCTCACAAGCCCTCCTTTTATGTTTCCTTTTTATGGTAAGCTTAAACTCAGATTAACGGCCTCTCTAGAAAGCTTCCATCTCTTCAATTTCTCTTATCTTTGCCCTTTACCAGATTTTATTTTTGCATTTTCAGATTTTACTAAATCTCTATTCTTTTGCATGAGCATCGCTGTCCATTTAAAATGCTGGAGGCATGTTTGTTAGCTTTATCTAGACTACAGGCATTCAGTAATACCATTCAATGAAATTATTTTTGAGTTTCCTAATGCTGTCTCATTATGATGCCAAATGTACAACAGGTGATATTAAATTACCTTTAATTTAATAAGGAATCAAAACATCATGAAAAAATGCTTCTTATTCTCAGAACTCATTCCCCTTTTATTTAGAATATATATTCTCAATGGTGGGGATATTACCCCAGACAGGTGAAATTGGTTCTTGGGGAGCAAAAAAAATCTTGGCTATCACAGTGGTTTGTGGCCCTCAACGCCTCAATTCTATCTGACTTCATAGATACACAGCATACCTATAGTATTAACATGTCATTGTGGGAGGAAGTGATTAGGTTAAAAAAAAAAAAAAAGTCTAAAGAGACACTTTAGTAGGAAAATAATGAAAACAATTTTTTTAAAGTTGAGGAAAATGATGTAGAACTAACTTATACTTGGGACGCCTGGATGGCTCAGTCAGTTAAGCGTCTGCCTTCAGCTCAAGTCATGGTCCCAGGGTCCTGGGATCGAGTTCCACATCGGGCTCCTCGCTCAGCAGGTAGCCTGCGTCTCCCTCTCCCTCTGCCCCTCCCCCTGCTTGTGCTCTCTCTCACACTCTGATTCTCTAATAAGACTAATAATCTTTTCCAAATTTCCAAGGATAAGTAAATTCAGAGAGAGAATTGAAAGTTCTTTGCCTTTATGTTTTTCCCCTAAATCTTAAATATCTGCTTCTGCTTGTTTTCCAGTTAGACTACAGAAAGGCAAAATATGAACAAATGAATGGACAGCAAATAAATATTTGAGGCAAAATTTAGATAGTGAGTAGCTGAAAGTACTTACTCTGTGAGATAGGTAGTCACACTCATATTTTTTCACAACTTCCAAATACTCTGAGAGCTAAATAGCACTGAACCAGATTGAATTCCAGGGTGGGGTCCTGCACGCGATTTTTCTTTAAAACCTCCATGAACTGCCATGTTGTAGAAGCCCATTATGGTACCAACGGGTTTCATAATGAATGAAGAAATACAATGAACCAAGTGTTAAGTATCTGAAGAAGAATAAGGACAACAAGTGACATGAGAATTGAGAGAGAGATGCCAGGCTAAGCTAGTGGGGCAGACTGGCTGGTTGTTTACTGAACAATTGCTCTTTTTTTTTCTCTGGGCACACTGAGTTAGCTATTTCCCAGCATGCCTTGCACATAAGGGAGGAAATAGGATTGATTCACTTCCAAGAGAATGTGGGAAGAGGGCAGAACACCACTCCTAGACTGGGCCATAAAACTCCCCAGCTGAGGGGAGAGGATTCTGAAGACCTGGAGGTGGGTAGACCTATGAGAGGGAAGAAGCCTGAGTCCTTGAAACATTGTCTGAGTGAGAAGTGCCCAACCAGGAACACTGCACTGCACTGTTAATGAGCAGGAAAAAGTACGTTATATTAAGTCTCTGGAATTGGGGAGCTGTTATGTTTGTTAGCTACCCTAATACATTTGATTCAACCGGAAATCATCCAAGTGCTCAGAACCAACCATGACAATTTTTTCAGAATAAAAGCTTTTTCAGATAAGCTGCTTCATAAAATCCCTAATACTGCCATTAATCTGTTTTGCCTCTAGAGACAATAGTACCACCATTATTTGGATAAAGGTAGGTATAGGAATACACCTAAGGTCACATCTGAACTAACACACGTGAAACAAAAACCTTTCCACAAGCCAAATGGGCTTACAAAGGTCTTCATTTCCATGTGCCTTTAACTACAACAACAAGGGACGTGCTTGTTTTTACATGGGCAGGAGATAAACATTAGCGTCTGAAAATATGGCAAGAACAAAAATTCATGTGTGAAAAAATGTGGACGGTGGATGCCCAGCAGAACTGAGGTATTTGTCTTGGATCCTACCCTGTCTCATCCCACGCCATTCCATTTCCAGTTACTGTTTACTGAGCACCCACTATATGTGAGACACTGTGCTTGTCACTGGAGATATAAAGGTGGAGGGGACTGCCACTGTATTCAGAAAACAGCCTGTTTAGGAGACAAATGTGCACACAATCAATCTATACTATAAAATAGATGTTTCTAGTCCATCCAAACAGGACACTGTGGGAACACTGAAGAGTAAGTGCTTGCCTCTACCTGGGATGATTTCACACAGGCAGTGAACCTTACATATCCCAAATCTACCCTTGAAGTGACAGCTTCTTGACTTTTCTCCAGTTATACATAAATTAACAGCTTTGGCTGAGTACTAGTTGATTATCCAGCTATGAAAATACAGTGAAAAATGTGGAGATCCCCTTATCAAGAATTTGAGAACATACCACCTATTTATTTATATTCATAGTCAAAATTATGAAGTCATGCAATATTAAATTTGAAATGAATATAAATTTACTATATTCCCCCCTGTAGTCAATTAAAGTCTTGGGGGAAATATTTTGAAACTATGCAAATCCCTTTCTTCCTCAAAGCTTTGCCCACTGTTCTAGTAGCCATTGGTGGTCCATCTGCAACAATGATCCCTGTGGAGGTTATCTGTGGGGGTGGCAATTCTCTATGTCCTTCATTCTTTGCATTTGACTAGAGCTCTACTGCAAAGAAGAGCTGTCACATCTCCTCCACATACAGTCCAACCTCATTATTCACAGATTATGAATTTAAGAATTCACCCTCAGGCTAAAATTTATACTCATGGCACTTTCTTGGTCACTCGTGGACACGTGCAGAGCAGTGACAAATCTGGAACACCTGAAACACACACTCCCCGCTGAGGTCCAACAAGGCAACACTCTGCCTCCTTAAGTCAGCTCGCTGGCCATAAACAAGGATCCTTTGATTAATTGATTTAGTGCCACATTTTTCACATTTTTGTGTTTTTGTTGGCGATTTCACTGTTTAAAATGTCCCCCAAGCATGGTGCTGAAATGCTGCCTATTGTTCTTAACTGCGAGGGTACGATGTGCCTTACAGAGAAAACGTGTGTGTTAGATGAGTTTCATTCCGGCAGGAGTTACTGTGCTGTTGGCTGTGAGCTCAATGTTAATGAATCAACAAACAGAGTCTTTAAACAGAAATTAAAATAAAACCAGGTGATGTATGGATCAACTGATAAAAAGGTTTTGACCCAAGGCTGGCAGGAACTCAAACCTGTATTTCCCCTAAGAGCAATGGTTCAGTATGAGGTAATTCAGGTACACACGCTGACTTTATAGAACATAACTACTGAGAATAACGAGAATTGACTTTATCAAATAGCTAGATATCAATTACTTACGTCACTATTGGACTCATGGATATTATTTTGTGGGTTATAATCTAAGAGTATCATTATCTATTTTGGTGCTCAAATTGTTCCACCTTGGTCACTGGGATAGTAACTTCAGAGTGGAAAAGCGTAGTGACGTCTTGACCAGGTGATCAACACCAGCATCATCAATGATAATACATACTGATATCATGCATGCTGTGATCTGCTGTACTGAGAAGGATGAGGAACCATTTCTGTGGTGTTCTTGATGGGGATGCAGGACTTCAGTCCAATCACAAGACTCCAGACAGGCCTGAATGGAGTGACATGGAGTAAAACAAATTAATCAGAATTCTTTGGGGATGTCAAGGTTACAAAAGACAAGGAAAACCTGAGGAACTGTTGCAGATTACAGGAGATCAGAGAGAAATGATAGCTAAATGCAATATGGAATCCTGAATTGGATCTTGGGAACAACAGCAAAAGCAAAGGGACAGGAGTTGGAAATTTCAAAGTGAAGTTCAAATGGAGTCTTCAGTTCATGGTGCTATACCAATGTTAATTTCCTGGTTATGATAATTATATTACAGTATACAAAATGTTACTAGTATACCGGGAGAGGGACATATAGAAATTCTCTGTACTGCTCTTGCAGTTTTTCTGTAAGTCTAAAAGCGATTCGAAATTTTGACCACCGAATGGTCTTGCATACCGCTGGTTGCAGAAATTGTGGGAGAGTGGAGGCAACTCCATTTCAAATACTGTGGATATAGGGAAATGTTCATTTTTCCAGGCTTTTCGAAATCCAAAACCTTTGAGGAATAGGGAATAAATAAGTGCTTTCTATTAAAGTTAATTATAAGAGCTTTGGTTGTACCCAGGCAGGAGACTTCCCTTTCAGCTGTTGACCTTGGACAAGCCATAAACTCAGTTTTCTCATCCATAAAAGGAAGAGGCTGAAATGAATCATCTTACTTTATATCTCATATATGTTATAGCATAACATCTTATTGTTCTAAATTAACCTTGTTATTCAGCACTTGAAATCAGGTAGTGCAAAAATACCCTTTATGATGCTTATTTATTCTGCTTTCTTAGTAATAGGCAATAGTGCTGACATTTCATAAGAAATCCAGGAATCAAATGAGAGTAGTTTTAAGGAATTCTGCAGCAGTGCCCCCTGAAGCTCATTTATAAAATAGATATACTTGACATGCTCACAAACAATATAAATACATCTAAAGAATCAAGATTGTGCAGCCCTTTAAAATGTGTAAGTCTCTCAACCATTAAGAGGAAAAGCAGATTATAAATTTACACATGTATAATGACTTCAGATAACATTTTCCACACAAATATTTTTAAATGGAGATGAGGCAGAACTTCTAATTATACTCTGGTAGACTATTATTTCAGAGGACATAAATCACTGATAGAAGAAAAATGCACATTATATACTGATAAGATACAACAGAACAGCAAAATTTTATATGCATTCAGTCCACCCTCTGTAATTAAGGAAATCATAATTCTGTCAGATGTTGCTAAGTCAGCTGAGAACTTCAACTTCTGCCCATTTCATGATTAATACCACTGGGGAAATATCAGGGGAGCAAAATGAGAGAGAAAGCAATGAATCTGGTATTCATGGTGCTGGTCACTCTACCAGAGTGGCAGAAGGAGTGAGTGGAGAGGTTGAGTGTGAATCCTTTGTGGGTTAAGGAGATGAGTTCCTTTCCTTCATTTTTTACCTGATAAATTCATCAGTTCATTCAGAACAGTAAGAAACAAGGAAAATGACAAGAAGGGAGTTCAGTTTACAGCATTTTGTATGGGTAATATTCCCCACTCCATTTGATAGAAAGCAAAATGGTACTCCGTTGAGAAATTAAAACGTATGTCTCCCTCTCTGATTTCTTCCCATTCAGTTTTCCCTCCACTCAATGGGAAGAAATCAGAGATGGAGACAAACCATGAGAAACTCTGGACTCTGGGAAACAAACCGAGGGTTACAGAAGGGAGGTGAGTGGGGGGATGGGGTAACCAGGTGATGAGTATTAAGGAGAGCACGTGTTGTGATGGTACACAACTAATGAATTGCTGAACAGGACATCAAAAACGAATGATGTACTATATGTTGGCTAACTGAACATAATAAATAAATAAGAAAAAAAAGAAATTAAAATGTATTTTGAACCATCATTAATACACATTTAATTACTTTTTCCAAGATAACAACTCACCAGGTTTTTAAAGTCCATCCTTTGATCACTAATAAATTCTTTTTTTTTTTTTTTAGATTAAGAGAGCACACATGAGCAGGGTGGGGGAGGGGTGGAGGGAGAGAGAGAGAATCCTAAGCAGGCTCCATACTCGGGGCAGAGCCTGACGGGGGGCTTGATCTCCCCACCCTGAGATCATGACCTGAGCCGAAATCAAGAGTGGGATGCTTAACTGACTGAGCCACCCAGGCTCCCCAACAAATTCAATTTAAATAATGAAATCTAATATCAACAGAGCAGAATGGTAACCAGAATAGCATAGCATTAATATCATGGGCTGCTATTAGCTTGTTTTCTTCCTCATTTACCTGGTCAAGTAATTTCATTCTCTGGGCCCTATTTCCTCATCTTTAACATGAGAACAATATAAATCATACTTCATAGGGTTGTTGTGAAGATTAAATGAAATCAAATACATAAAATGTTTAGCGTAGTATCTAGTACATAGTAAGGGCTCTATAAACTACAGATGAAGACAGAGAAGAAACACAGCAAAGTGTTTACCCCATGTGGTAGGATTATGGGTGATTATCTTTTCCTTTATTAGTATTCTTTATTTTGCTAAATTTCCTAAAATGGACAAGTATTTTATAATCAGAAAACAGGTTGTTTTGAAAATGAAGAAGTGTAAATTCACATATATATTCCTTAATGGCCTTCTTCCTTTTCCATAATACCTTATCTAGTGATTTCTGACCTGGGGAAAAAAGGAGGGGTATGGACAGCACAAATTCACTTGATCCAAGTTAGGCTCGGTTTGCAAGGAGTCTTCAGGAACAGAAATGAAAAATGATTAAAGCAATGGGGGAAGGTGGAGAACACAGGAGGGAGACCTCCAGGCAGTGGCAGATCTTGAAGAGAAAGAGACACAGGAGAGGAAGTGAGAGAAGAGGCGTGGCTGCAATTCTCACAGATCAGAGAGTTGGCCAACCAGGCATGAGAAGAAAGAAAGGACCAGATATTTAATGTTGAAGTTATGTCAGGAACTATCCACAGCAATTTTTTAAATCGATTGAATATCTGAGAAAGAACCTACGATTAGAGTTTACTGTGGTGAATGGATCTTGCCACGCCACTCGGTCACCATTCTCGATGGTTTTTTCTAGTCCTGCTCACAGGTTCATCATCATTTCTACTTCATTTAGAAATTTTGTGAAGAGACTTCTGACAGTCAAGGATCCAAACAACCAACAGATTAGATAAGAGACTTTCTACTCACACTTCCTCCTCTTAATTAAACATCGTTTATTCTTTAGGATTGCTGTTCTTGGTGTTACCTATACAACTGCAAAAATAACTCCTCCTGGAAAGAACTGCCAACAACCTCACATAACCCCCAGGGTAGACTAGGGAGCAACCTCCACTACACCTTTAGCTCTTAGACTGTAAACTTTTTAAACAAAATATGATGCTACCTACCTACCATTCATCACTGGGATATATTTTCCAGTGGGGCTAAGGTATTTATTCTCACCCAACCACATGTCATACCACCACATCCTCTGGCCATAGGAGAAAGTCAAATTGGCAAAATTACTAGGGATGGCATCCATGGCTTGGTTTCATTTACTCCAGGAACCAGATGGCTATGCATCCAGTCAGGGAAGAGTCGGGGTGAACAGTTGCAAAGGATGACCTATCTGGTAGGCTGTGAACAGAACCACAAACACAATTTAATTCCACTGACTTCCATTTTTATGAATGGCTAGAGACTATTTACCAGTAAATTACTAAGTGAATTATTAAGGGTTATTCAATGTGTTATTAGGAAACTAAACTTAGGATATCATCAGAGTTTACTAAGGATTTATTCTATATTCTCCTAATGTGGCTTAGTGCCCAGCAATGCCTGCCAATGTTGAAAAGCTCCTACTGGGCATGCCCCACATAGAAAGAGAATTCTTGTAAATTTTTAGAAAGGATATTTAGGGAGGAGCCTCACCACTATAGATTTGAGTGGTCAGGTTTTTAATTACTTTTAATTTTCCTTTTAATTATTAATTGCTCTTAGTTTAGCATCTTCATTATGAATTTAGTTTGTTGTGGATTATTTGGTTAACAACTACAGTGTGAGTGTTTACTTTAGTCCAGACTCTATGCTGAGATGTTTATATGCTCATTTATTGCTCTTAACACCCCTTTGATGCAGGTAATATTATTGTCTTCACTTTACAGTGAGGAACTTAAGGCACAGAGGGGCTAGATAACTTGCCTGAGGTCACACAGCTAGAAACTGCAGAGTTAGGAATTTGATCTCAGGATCTTTACTTTAGATTGAGGGTCAGCAAACTTCTTTTTCTGTAAAGGGCCGGATGGTGAATATTTTAGGCTTTGTAGGCCGTTTTCTACTCAACTGTGCTATTGTAGCCTGAAAGCAGCCATCGATGCTGTGCCAACAAAGAGGCATGGCTGCGTTCCAATAAAACTTCATTTATAAAATGGGCAGCATGCACAATTTGGCTTATGGGCCACAGTTTACGGACTCTGGCTTTGGAACCCTCACTGTTAACCTCTATGTCATTAACATTTGCCTTCTTAACTTCTAGTGAAGCACATATGCAGATTAGGAGACTAAATATTCTAGTAACTATACTGAGACATGAAGGCATTGCAGTTCAGATATTAATCACCTGTGCCCTTACTGATAAAGATGTAAAATATATGTTTGTGCAGCAGTGTATTCATTATTTTTGCTTGTTTTTTTTTTTAATTTGCAACATAGATCAAGGTAAGAATAAGATTATTTTATTATTTAAACTCATATTGCAATACTCTAGGATGTAAAATCTATACATAAACTTATCATTTGATTTTAAAGTAAGTATACAATTCACGTATTTGGCGCCCCATTGCTTTATATAATCTAGTTGGACCACATGAAGTAGGGAAGCCAAGGGATCTTTGGTGCTACCTAGAACGGCTACAGTTCAAAAATGGACTGTAGGGAAGCTTCTGAGGCCCCGTTATGTCTGGAAAGAGATCTCAAATGGCAGTAAGGAGTGAGGGCATTCTTTTATTTTCAGCAACAGTTCCTGGTTCCTGTTATAAACTGAACTGCTTCCTCCAAAATTCATATGTTGAATCCTAAACTCCCCACGTGACTGTAACTGGAGATAGAGCCGTTAGGCATGTAAATAAGGTTAAATGAGGTCATAATGGTGGGGTCCTGATCTAATGGGCCTGATGTGCTTATAAGAAGAGGAAGCGTCACCAGAGCTGTTCTCTCTCTCTTTCTCTGCAAACACACACACACACAGAAGAGACCACGTGAGGACACAGCAAGAAGGCAGCCATCTGCAAACCAGAAAGAAGGCCTTTATCAGAAACCAACCCTACTGGCTTTCAGCCTCCAGAACTGTGAGAAAATAAATGTGTATTGTTTAAGCCAGTCTGGGGTATTTTGTTATGGCAGCCTGAGCAGACTAATACAGTTCCCACCTGCAGAATTTTAAAATTATACGAACTTCAACAAGATATTAGTTGTATATTCATTATCTCTTGACGGAGATTATATATAAATACATATATACACACAAATAATTGGATATGGTGACTTCAGTAATACCTCTATGTTACTATTCATAACAATATATAAATATCTTTGGGGGAAATATGTTTTGTTTTCTTTTTAACATGTCAAATGCCTTACAACAGTAACTCCCTGTTGACCACCCTGGCATCCTTGGTCTTCTGGGAAAAAATCATCTATTTATAGCCCCTTTTTAGTCAGGCTAAATTTGCACTACCCTTGGCTCAGTCCCTTTCCCTCAGCTGCCCCCTGACTGAGGGTGTGGCACACACAGAATATATCAGATACAGTTCAAGAAAATGATCTAATTGCAGGAATCCAAAAGCCAGGATATATTTGAGGCCAGGGAAGAGTCATGGTAGCAGTGGGATTGAATGCTGATCTGCTGCCATATAACTAATCATACATCGGTCTTATTTGCCTGAGACTGGAAGCTCAGCGGCAAAAAGCACCAATGTCTTCGACTTAAAATTCTTTCCATATTCCTCGTGAAATTTATCATTGTAAGCACATTATTGATATTGTTAAAAAAAAGGGGGGGGGGTCTAGACTGGTGGTTTTCAACCCTGGCTCATCATCTGTATTACCTGGGAAGCTTCTAAGACTATGGGAACCTAACCCCATCCCGAGCATCTTGGAGGGGTGGGCTCTGAGGAATCGTGATATTACTACACACCCTCCACCCTGCTGTCAGCGATCCGATACAGCTATCTTGAACCCCTTTCTCAGATTTGCATTTGACTGTTGCATGGCCTCAATTAATGGCTGCCAATATACTTGCCCTTTGCCCTATAACTGTGTAGTACCCTGCCACTCTGAGATCACCCAAGTGTCACTCTTTGACCAACAGAATTTTAGCAAATTTGACGTAAGCAGAGACTGGGAAAAGTGTTTGCTTACATGTTTCCATTTCTTCCCTTCAATCTCGGCCACTGCAAGGAGAACGCCCTAGGTTGCTAGTCTGCTGGAATGATAAGAGAGGCACATGGAATAAAGCCAAGTCATTCCAGGCAAGGCTAGGCTAGACCAGCTAGCCTCCACCTTACTCATCACTGCAGATGCATAAATAAGCCCAGCTAAGATCCGTCAATACCAAGCCAGATCAGCAGAATCATCCAGTGATCTGCAGGCTTGGGAGAAATAATGAATGGCTATTATTTTAAGCCCCTAAGGACTGATACAACTGTGGTGCAGAGCAACCGGGGGACAGAGCACATAAATGAAAGGCTAACATTGATAGTGTCAGAGACCCTTGCAGAACCTTTCAATTTACATTCTGTAGGATGGTAGTGAAAAGAAGAAGGGGATTTTCCAAGGTCAGATGTCTGGGAAATGCTAGGTTAAAGTTCAGCTTAGCTGGTTTCTTTGCTGCAGAAGCCTTTAATATGAGCCATGATAAATCTTCTAAAGGAAGAGCTTGTAAGCAGTGTTTCCAAATTATTTGAGCACAGAAACTTCTCTATCCCTCACCCCCATGCTGAGCACCACACAAAATGAATAACCTGTACAATATATTTTGGACATTTAGGACAAATTGGTCTTCAATCTGCTTCCATGATGTTCCAGAAGGTAGAAGAGCATTTAAAGCACGAGAGTTACACAGACAGGGATTAGGACTCAATGAAGTCAAGCAAAGATTTGTCAGCTATCAGGGTCATCCAAAGACGGACTTGTCTGACTTGGGAAGCAATGGCTCTAAACCCCAAGACTGAAAGCATCCAAAGAGAGATAAATATGAGGTTTAGAGATTTTTTGTGTGTGACTGCTAGTTACTTTCATTAATATTCTTATTCAATAACATGATGAAGAACTTAGATTACCTCTTTCTGTTTAAAGTAGTATAATGGTAAACTTTATGTGTCGACTTGGCTGGTAATGGTGCCCAGTTGTTTGGTCCAACACTAGCCTAAACATTGCTAAGAAGGTATTTTGTAGATGTGATTAACATTTACAATCAGGAGACTTTAAATAAAGCAGATGTTTCTCCACCCTGTGGGTGGGTCTCAGCCAATGAGAGTCTCTGTCTCTCAATCTCTCTCTCTCTCTCTCTCTCCATAAACGCTCAGACTCACATGTGCACACACACTCTTGGTCTGTTTCTTTGTAAATACAAGTAGATATCAAACATCATTTATATTTTATCACTATCCTAGATTTAAAATACCCCCTAAAAGTTCTACTCTTGCTGCACCCTAATACTTGTCCTGGGCAGGTCCAAGCGCTAGGTTTCCCATTTGTTCCTCTGACGACTCTTCCAGGCAGTCAGCTGAGAGGAGAGCTTAGTTGCATTAGAATGATAGTCTGGAGGTGACATTTCTAAAATTCCCTTTTTAAGAGGGGCCAATTTATGAGTCACCTTGGGCGGCATAGTAATTTTGTAGCTGTGTAATGTTTGTGAGGAACTGACAGTCCTTATGAGCCACAGTGACCCAGCTTGGCAGGGCCCCAGCACCTATTTATGGTCTGAAATATGGGGGAAGAGGTCACAGGAGGTGGTTCTCTCTTCTGGAATTGAGTCAGATGATAACACTCCAGGGTCAGAGTTAACATGAAGTTTACTGCATCATCTTCTCTGAATGATTTCCTAAGAGCCTAAGTGAACTACTACAAATCCTGTGTTGATATCCATTACTTAATCATTTAGGGAAAAAAAAAAACCACAAACAAAACAAAAGCCAAAACCCAAAAACCAAATAAACAAACAAAAACAAGAAGAGACTGGAGAAGGTCAATAAGAAAGAAGACTTTTAAATAGGAGAAGTAAGGAAAAGACCACGTGTAGTCCAGTGGCTGTGGGAATTCAGAGCTGGGACAACCAACTTCCTAGGTTAGGTGCCCTGTTCATGTATTTGTCCTAAGACTTCTCACACTGTAGCAATGGTCATCCATAACCAGTTCCTTGAGGACAGACTCTTGTACCAATCATTCTTGTATTTCCTGTACCTAGTTCGATGCTTGGTACATAGCAGGAACTTACAAAGTGTTCAATGAGTGAATTAACTAGGAGAGACATATAAAGCACTTAGTATCCAGTCAGCATTATTTCTCATCTGACCACTGAGCCCTTGACCCAGCACCTGAGAGTATTTCTTTCCAAACTTGCCTTAATATATATGTGCAGCTTTTGAGTTCTTAACATCTTTAGGGCTGGGGCCTTCTAATTATGTATGTGTACTTGTAATATTTCACTAAAGCGGCCCTCACAAAGCACCATGGGGGTGGGGGTGGGGGTAAGGGTTGCTTAAAAATAGAACTGCATTTCCTCACAGTCCTGGTGGCTAGAAAGCTGACTGAGATCAAAATGTCAACAGGGTGAATTTCTTCTGAGGCTTCTTTTTGGCTTGTCTCTTCTCCCTGTGTCTTCAGCCAGTCTTCCTTCTGGGCCTGCCTGTACTCTAATTTCCTTTTTTAATAACAACACCAATCCTACTGGATTAGGGCCCAGCCCAGTGACCTCATTTAACTTAATTACCTTTTTACAGGTCCTATCTCTAAACAGAGCAACATTCTGAGATACTGGAGGGTCAAGATTTCAACATATGAATGGGGGGACACAAATATATGTATGTACACACACATAACACATATACATAATACACATGCACATATTTTCATTACTTTAAGGTCAAGAAGGGAAGGTCTTCACATCTATCTTCGTATCATCTCTCTCACTGCAAAGACCTCCTCACTGTGTGACGGGAGATGAACTGAGGCTATGCCTTTTCTTTCTCAGCTCTAATTGCTAATGAAATCACTTTCAGACTCATTCATCGATTTCTTTTTCATTTATCTCAAGTTTTTATTTCTCCTTTCAGAATTCTTGAAAGCTGAAAGAAACGGGAACACAAGAGACTAGATGTGGCCCACGGAGAAGTTGCTAGATCCTAAGCCCCTGGAGAACTGACTGTTGTGTCTGTGTGTTGCCAGCATATAACACATTACCTGGCATGTAGTTGGTGTTCTGAAAATACACGGTTAAAATGATGAATACAGGAAAAAGAACCTCATGCTAGGTTCCTGTTTTCGAGTTCCAGAATCACATTTCCCCCCTAAGCAATATTCCCATATGCTGACTCATGTTGAGTTGTACCATTGTACCCTTACTTTTTTTAAAAACCACATTTATGTATAATGACTTATTTCCTGGAGTTTAACAGACTTGTGTTGGCAGCTATGTTAAAATAGGAGCAAAAAGTCTTCAGAATTTTACTTACACATAAACAAAAAACAAATGGCATCAACCCATAAGACAGTCAGTGTTGTCCACTCAGACACCAACCCCACTGATGCAGACATCAGCAGCCATGCGTGGTGCCCTCTTGACTTCCCATCACTGAGGCAACATATTCAAGAGGCACATACCTGTAGGGGTCAGCTTGACTCATGACTTTGCCTTTGCCTTGGCCCAAGAGGCATCATCAAGAGGAAAATGGGGCACTTAGTTAATCTGCAGGGCCCTCCTTGTCTAACACTAGCCAAGCAGTCATCTGATGGGCCAGTAATCCATCAATAAGAAGACCCTGTGGCTGAAAATAGAACATCTAACATTCTGTATCTTGGACTGGACACGTCACTGGCTTTTTGACTCGGACCCCTGAATGAATTATTCTGATCTGGTTAACTTCTGGTCTTCTGGCTGTGGACCCAGACTATATGCACTCTGGTTCCTGTTATGACCTGGTTATCTATCTAGGATGGGGTGAGGAAATCAGTAATAGCCATTGCAATACAAAGACTTATCAGCTAGTTTTCTGTTAATTCAGAACAGAGTGGTCACAAAAACAGAAAACTAGACTCCATTATCTCCATATTGAGACTGAAGGGTGTTGACTGATAGATGTGTGGATGGGCCACAGCTGAGCTCCTTGAGAAATGTCATCATCCTCTATCAAACCACTGACCTAATGATTCTGCCCTGCTACTGAACATTCATGGCAGGTCCTGGAATGCCACCGCCCAGCACTAATACTGTCACTTGGTTCCACATCACTAGATGGGGTTAAAAGTATGATACAATAAACACTGAACCAGAGGTCACAAAGGCTCAAATTCAAAACTTAGTTTAGCTCCATAGTGACCACCTTCTTTAAGCAACGTACCAAGCTTGCCTTTGCAGTTTATTTACAAAATCAGAATACCAGCACCTAACACTTAAAAGAAGTGTTGTAATGATGCGATAAGATAAGGAATCATTCTGTCATTTAGTCAACAAATATTTAGATGGGGCACACTAGGTATCAGGCATCATTGTAGGACGCTAGGATATAGCTATAAACAAACCCTGTTGGGGCTCATATTTCACTGGGGGGCGGCACGAAAAACTAATGCGTACATGCATGAGTAGGGCAAGGAGAGACAATTAGTAATACAGCTTAGGAGGCTCTTATTTCAGATAAGGTGGTCAGGCAGGACTTCTCCAATGAGAGGACATATGCACAAAGCTCAGAACAAGGTAGAGGACTGAGACATGCACATAGCAGAGGGTATAGCAAGTGCAGGAGCCCTGACGCAAGAACATGGTTGGTGTGTTGGAAGCAGCACACGGAGGCCAGTGTAGGCGAAGCAGAATGAGCAAGGGGGAAATGGTAGATGATAAGGTAAAAAAGGTGGCCCATGTATCAGGCAGGGCCTCGTATCCAGTGAAGGAACATTCCTCTCTCAGAGGAAGCAGATTTGAGCAGGACAGTGATATAAGTATATCTGTGTTCTAAGGATTACCCTGGCTGCTGTGTTGAAAAAGACTGATAGATGAGACTGGAATCAGGGAGACCAGTCTGGGGACTATGGTAGTGTGTAGGTGAAGAAGAGCAGAGACCTGGGCTAGAATGGCAGGGGTGGAGGATACATTTTTTAGGTGGAGCCATAGGGATTTGCTAATAGGTTAGATGTGGATATGAGATAAAGCATGTGGTATGTGGTATTATTCAGCCACGTTGATTTGGGAGTACTACAGGGAAGTCTCCTCAACAATACCGATCTGAGAGAATAAGATTACATCCAGGCATAAACTCTAAAATCAGGGCAGAATGCCTCATAACAAAGATCTGCAGGGTCACCTTCCCAAGACAATCCAGTATCACTGCCAGCAAGATGAGACCAGACTTTAGAACTTTTAATATGGCTAAAGAAGGGTTGTGTCAGCCAAATGGGTGTTTCTCAAACATGAAATCATATATAAAAAGAGAATTACAGAGTCAGAAGCTGTGTCTTTATAAACATTGTCCAGAGAATGGGGAGCCTTTGCCAAAGGATGTCAATTACTATGTTCCCATTGGCCAAGCCAGATCCACTGTAGGGATCGATTCGAGGAACTGTGGCCAACTGACTTCGAGTATCCTGGACTTTTGGCAAGATTAGCCTCATCGTGGTGATGACTGCTGATTGCTTGGTAAGTATGACAGACAGTAAGAAGGGAAATTTGGCTACTGAGTCCAGGAAATGGCTTCTAACTGGAGAGAAGGCACTAAGACAAAGGGCAGACAAATCAGGAAATTAGTGTTCCTTGGCTCAGGTGAAAGAATTGTGGTTAAACATAAGTCCTGTCTTCTACTTAACCCCCGATTTGTATTAGCACCTTTAAATTAAAGGATAATAAGACTTGTCATGCACAGACATGCTTGGATAAGAAAGCACTGTGATAAATTTCTTTCAACCATGGTACGAGGTTGGTGTGAGAGAAAGAGAGCTCGATGGATTGTTTTCAATGACTGAAATATCAACACTAAATTTTGTTAGCTCTTGCGTAATTCAGTTTAAAAGAAATTGTTCCTTGAAAATGGCATGCCACTGACTGACCCTAGAACATACTTTTTAGAGGTATTTGTTAATATATGAGATTTACCAGGTTTTAGAGAACAAACCATTCCATCCCTATCAAACTACTAATGACATTTTTTACAGACCTAGAACAAAGAATCCTAAAATTGGTATAGAACCACAAAAAATCTGAAATAGCCAAAGCAATCTGGAGAAAGAAAAACAAATCTGGAGGTACTATGCTCCCCGATTTCAAATCATACTACCAAGCTATAGTAATCAAAACTGTATGGTACTGACACAAAAAGAGACACATAGATCAATGGAACAGAATCAAGAGGCCAGGAATAAACTCACAGTCATATAGTCAATTAATGTATGACAAAGGAGGCAAGAACGTACAATGAGGAAAAGACACTTTCTTCAACAAATGGTGTTGGGACAACGGGACAGCTACCTATAAAAGAATGAAACAGGACCACCTTCTTAGACCATGTACAAAAATAAACTCAAAATGGATTAAAGACTGAAATGTAAGACCTGAAACCATAAAACTCCTAAAGGAAAATATATCAATATGCTCTTTGACATAGGCGTTGGCAATATTTTTTTGGCTTCACCCCCTCAGGCAAGGACAAGCAAATATAAATGAATGGGACTGCATCAAACTAAAACCTTTTGCATAGCAAAGGAAACCATCAATGAAATGAAAAGGAAACCTATTGAATGGGAAAAGATATTTGGAAATAGCCTATCTGATAAGGGGTTAACATCCAAAATAATAAAGAACTCATGCAACTCAATATAAAAAAGAAAAAAATCCAATTAAAAACTAGGCCGAGGACCTTAATAGACATTTTTTTTTTCCAAAGAAGACACACAGATGGTCAACAGTCACATGAAAAGATCCTCAACATTGCTAATCATCAGGGAAGTGAAAATCAAAACCACAGTGAGATATCACCTCAATGGGTCAGAATGGCTAGCGCCAAAAAGACAAGAAATAACAAGTGTTGGCGAGGATGTGTAGAGAAGGGAATCCTCGTGCACCGTTGGTGGGAATGTAAATTGGTGCAGCCACTCTGGAAAACAGTATGGAGGTTCCTTAAAAAGTTAAAAATAAAATTACCATATGATCCAGCAATTCCACTTCTGGGCATTTATCTAAAGAAAACAAAGACACTGAGGGGCGCCTGGGTGGCTCAGTCAGTTAAGCGGCTGCCTTCGGCTCGGGTCATGATCCCAGGGTCCTGGGATCAAGCCCCATGTCGGGCTCCCTGCTCGGTGGGAAGCCTGTTTCTCCCTCCCCCACTCCCCCTGCTTGCGTTCCCTCTCTCGCTGTCTCTCTCTCAGTCAAATAAATAAATGAAATCGTTAAAAAAATAGAAAAAGAAAAGGAAAGAAAACAAAGACACTGATTCATAACAATATATGCACCCTTATGTTCACTGCAGCATTATTCACAATAGCCAAGATGTGGAAGTAACTTAAGTGTCCATCAATAGACGAATGGATAAATAAGGGGTATACATATATAATGGAATAATACTAAGCTATAAAAAAGAATGGAATCTTACCATTTGTGACAACATAGATAGACCTGGAGGGTATTATGCTAACTGACACAAGTCAGACAGAGGAAGAGAAATACCATATGACTGCACTTATATGTGGAATCTAAAAAGCAAAACAAATGAACAAACAAAACAAAATGGAAACAGGTATAGAGAACAAATTGATGGTCGCCAGAAGGGAGGTGGCTGGACAAAATAGAGGACGGGGATTGAGATGTACCATCTTCCAGTTATAAAAATAAAGACGCCATGGGGATGTAATATACAGTATAGGGAATATAGTCAATAATAATATAAAATGGTGACAGATAATTAGACTTATGATAATTATTTCATAATATATAAATATTGAATCACTATGTTGTGTACCTGAAACTAATACAATACCGTTGTCAGTTATACTTCAGTGAAAAACCATTGCACATAAATGGGGATTTCACATAACTGATCGCAACCTGTATACACACCAATATTTAAAATACATTGACAAAAGTAATTCTAAAATAGAGTACTCTACACTCTTCCTCTTAAACAGAATACACCGAAGATCCTTCATCCTTCTTAATGAATCAGACTCATTACTAAGAATATTAGTAATCATGACGCCCTCAGGAGCCACTGACCTCCACAGAGTGACATGCCCCTGAACTAAATGGTCTCTCTTAATAATAAAATGCTGTAGGGCGCCTGGGTGGCTCAATTGGTTAAGCGACTGCCTTCAGCTCAGGTCATGATCCTGGAGTCCTGGGATCGAGTCCCGCACTGGGCTCCCTGCTCGGCAGGGAGTCTGCTTCTCCCTCTGACCCTCCCCCCTCTCATGCTCTCTCTTTCTCTCTCTCAAATAAATAAAATCTTTATTAAAAAAATAATAAAATGCTGTAATAGTTCTTCTTTGATCACTCCCTATCAAAGGGCTATTTATACTCTTTCTTTGGCTGCTGTTGGTATATCTGACTTTAGTGAGTGCTATGGATTGAACATTCTCCCCCGTACAATTCATATGTTGAAATCCTAACCACCAATGAACTGATATGTGGAAGTGGGGCCTTTGGGAGATAATTGGGTTTAGATAAGGTCATGAGGATGGGGCTCTCATGATAGAATTAGTGTTGTCATAAGAAAAGACACTAAAGAGCTTGTGCTCACTCATGCTTTCTCTCTCCCTCTCTCCCTCATCCCTCACGTGCACACACAGAGAAGTGAGAAGACAGGAGGCTGCAAGCCAGGAAGAGGATTCTTACCAGACACCAAGTCAGCCAGCCTTGATCTTGGACTTCCCAGGCTCCAGAACTGTGAGAAATAAAGGTCTGTTGTGTAAGCCAACCAGTCAATGGGATTTCGTTATGGCAGCCGAGCTGACTGTGCCACGGGGGGACCACATTTCCATTTCAGGTTCATTGCTTCCAATCTGCCATGAACTGCTTGATCAATTTTTGCTTAGAATAAAAGTTTGAATGTGATCCATGGGTGCTATTTCATTTATTTTGACTGCTCAGGTGTCTTCATTATCTACTTTCAAGTTCCCAGTTAAATTTTGGCACTCAGAAGTTCAGTATTTACATTTGTTTCCAAGGCTGCTAATAGCTGAAAATTGGTTTACAAAATCAAAGACACAGGCAACGATTTGGCGTGTTTTGTTTTTTAATTTAAGGAAAGAAGAAAAAAAGTGTTTAATTGTCCCTCACGTCTGAGTTAGAGGAGATTTTTAAAGCTCTTAAATTCAGAGAGACAAGAGTTCCTCTGAGAAACCATGATGATCTTCTTTCTGAATTACAGCTTTGTTGGTGTAAATGGTTGAAAGATTTGGCAGGGGTGAGGGTGGGGTGGAGAGCAAACAGAAACTGTGTATCCTAGAATTTATTTTGTCTTCAAGGATAGAGTTAAGATGATATTTTTAGATGTTTGGAAGTTGGGGAGTCTTGGGGGGCTGGGGAAGACTGTTGCTAATGAAACATCTGAAATAATAAAAGTAATCAGCATGCAGTTCATGTCAAACATATTATTACTGTGGTTGCATGACAAGAGAAACATAAACTGCAAAAGATTATTATTTTCAGAGGAAATAATGTGACTTCTGACCAGTTTTCGCATTTGTGTTGAGTAGGGGGAGCTAGAAGCTTGCAGGGGGTCCCTTGAACTGTTTTTTTTCTAAGATGTTTAGCAGATGGCTTAGCAATGAGTGGCTAGGATGCTCAAAAGAATGGGGTCAAGGAATTAAAAAAAAAAACAAAAAAAAAGAAATACCTGATGAGGAGCCTGCTCTGGAGATGAATTTTTAAGATTATCAGTGCTAATAAGACCTTGGAGGGGAAAGAAGATGTACTTTGCAAGTAATGACTTGTTATTCCGTGTGCATTTTATGCCATGTGTATAGGATGAGGGCTCCAGGATGTAAGAGAGGAAAGGAAATGAGGCTAAGTTACAAAGCAAATAGACACCCTTTACTTATTTCAACTTCCACCTTTGGAGCAGAGCCAAGTGCGTCATGTGGGTAATATGTATGATGAATACAAACATTCTAATGGGCCAGGTGCCAGAATTTGAGGAGTGGCAATTAAAAAATGAAAAATAAAAAAGAAAGCAAGAAAGAAAAGGATGTGATTCTTTCTCTCTTGTCTTTGTGATAAGCACAAGGTCCCATGTGGAAGTGCAGTGAGGTGTCTACTCTCTCCCTCAGCAAACTGTATAACCTGGCCAAGCACAGTAACTCCGACATACGAGGGCAGCAAACAATGTGCAAGAAACAGCTACATTTGTGAGATAGTTAAGCACGTTTGCCTAATTTATTCCAACAGCCTCTTAAGACATTGCATTATTCTTCCTAATTTATGGATGTGGAAGGCAAAACTCATCAAGTGAAGTTCTTTACCCAAGAATCAAAGAAAACTCAGATCTAACTCCACGTTGACTGCTTCTCCCTCCTCCTCTATGAAGACAACATACACTGAGCAGAGAGGCGCGGTGATGTCTAGCACTGGGCTCCCGCATGGCCTGGAAACACAGTAAAAAAAGCAACAGAATAACAACCCACCTCCAGGTCATTGGTGTCACACCATTCCTTCTATTTCCTACCTTATTTCAGATACCTCAGTCCACCCAGAAGGACAGTGACATCTTCCCTTAGAAAGAGCATCCATCATGAACCATCACTGAAAAACATGCATGTATTTGCTCAAAAGCTTTCTGCCTATCAGCCATTATTCAGCTTTCAACAAGTTGTCTGATGGTAGCATCTGAAATGACAGAGCTTGTTTGCGGGGAATGACAGGGTAATTTCCAGTGAAGCTCAAGTTTATGGACCAGCAGGACCAAATGTATATAAAGTGAGACTGAAAATGCCATCACATCAAACAGTTTTAAAGGTTTTCCAACATTTAAGGATTTTTCAAAGCATTCACAAGAATCACCGAGTTCCTCATATATGACATTAGCTTGAGTGGAAAATAATTTCAAAAGCCACTTCTCCATGAAGATTTTGGACAGGATTTTGTCTTCCAGAATTTCTTATTTCAATTCTTTGATCCTATCTGCCACCTGCAGTATTTTCTATTCTATCCTACCACACATCCTGTGGAGTCCAACTTAACCTCTACCAAAAGGTCATGAGGATTCCAGGGGTTTCTCCTTTTCCTGAGTTACTTTGACCTTCTCCTGTAAATCATTAAGGATGACACATAACACAAGGTCACTTGTCTTTTCTTCTCATAGAGATGTCTTTTGTTCCTTGTCAAGATTATACCTTCTCTGAACACAAGGATGGTGTAGTATGCACTTCACAGCATAGCAAAACCTTGTAGACAGATAAAGTAACTGCACTGGGTCATTGAGATAGTGGGAGTTATGCACATGGCGGGACTTTAGAGGGAACACAGTGCTAGAAGGCTTGAGAAGCCAAACAGAGTAAAGCACAAGTTAGCAAAAGGAGGAAGCCTCTACTCTCTTTGGGGTCGGGGAGACAATGAGAGAAGTTGTGTTACTACAACCCAGAAGCCAGGACCTTCCAGTAAGAGCTGGAACCATGTAGGAAGCACAGCCACTGTCAGAGATACCCAAAGAAGCAAAAAGAGGTGAGAAGACCCTGACTCTTTGCTATTCTTGCCCTATTTTTCACCAGCACCTGTTTGGTCACACCTCCTTGGAAGCCAAAGAGTAAGAGAGCTTCTGTGATACAGATCAGAGGGGCAAAGGAGCATGGGATGGACCAGACAGTAAACAAGCAGTTTGCAGAAACAGTGATCCATAGATTCCCCCTGGTAGATACAGACATCAATTAAATCATCTGTAATCATTGTATATTACAATTTAATTTTCCCTTTTAAAAAGATTAGCTGCAGCAACTTCTTCCTAGAAACATTGCCAAAGGCAAGGCAAGGGAAGCAAGGGCAAAAATGAACTATTGGGACTTTGTCAAGATAAAAAGCTTTTGCACAGCAAAAGAAACAGTCCACGAAACCAAAAGACAACTGACAGAATGGGAGAAGATATTTGCAAATGACCTATCAGATAAAGGGCTAGTATCCGAAATCTATAAAGAACTTATCAAACTCAACACCCAAAGAACAAATGATCCAATCAAGAAATGGGCAGAAGACATGAACAGACATTTTTCCAAAGAAGACATCCAAATGGCCAACAGACCCATGAGAAAGTGCTCAACATCGCTCGGCATCAGGGAAATCCAAATCAAAACCTCAATGAGATATCACCTCACACCAGTCAGAATGGCTAAAATTAACAAGTCAGGAAACGACAGATGTTGGCGGGGATGTGGAGAAAGGGGAACCCTCCTACGCTGTTGGTGGGAATGCAAGCTGGTGCAGCCACTCTGGAAAACAGTATGGAGGTTCCTCAAACAGTTGAAAATAGAGCTACCCTACGATCCAGCAATTGCACTACTGGGTATTTACCCCAAAGATACAAATGTGGGGATCCGAAGGGGTACATGCACCCCGATGTTTATAGTAGCAATGTCCACAATAGCCAAACTGTGGAAAGAGCCAAGATGAATGGATAAAGAAGATGTGGTATATATACACAATGCAATATTAAGCAGCCATCAAAAGGAATGACATCTTGCCATTTGCTACGATGTGGATGGAACTGGAGGGTGTTATCCTGAGTGAAATAAGTCAATCAGAGAAAGACATGTATCATATGACCTCACTGATATGAGGAATTCTTAATCTCAGAAAACAAACTGAGGGTTGCTGGAGTGGTGGGGGGTGGGAGGGATGGGGTGGCCGGGTAATAGACACTGGGGAGGGTATGTGCTATGGTGAGCGCTGAGAGATGTGTAAGACTGATGAATCACAGACCTGTACCTCTGAAACAAATAATACATTATATGTTAAAAAAAAAAAAAAGGAAGAAGATAGTAGGAAGGGAAAAATGAAGGGGGGAATCAGAGGGGGAGATGAACCATGAGAGACTATGGACTCTGAAAAAGACAAACTGAGGGTTCTAGAGGGGAGGGGGGTAGGGGGATGGGCTAGCCTGGTGATGGGTATTAAAGAGGGCACGTTCTACATGGAGCACTGGGTGTTACGCGCAAACAATGTATCATGGAACACTACATCAAAAACTAATGATGTAATGTATGGTCATTAACATAACATAATAAAATTTAAAAAAAAAGAAATATGTCGAATAGGCTTTTGCTTCTAGTGATGGTAGACCAGTCCTCCTCCTGACATTAATTAAGGTATATATACACTCATACACATGTATCATTTATACTGGAGAACCAGTAGAGGAGAGTAAAGGTCCATGATTTGGGTTTTTCCTCTGGGGGCACTTACCAATTCAGGAAGAGGCAGCTAAAAATTCTATGTAGCACTTTTGGCCGTCTCATGGGCATAAAGTCACAAATGTTGGTTTTGTACTTGTAAGAGAGCCTAGGTCACCTCAACAGGGTGAACCAGAGGAGGCTGGGTTTTGTAATAACTTCAGCTCCGCTGTGAATCATCTTTATCCCTAAACTGGATTAAAGTGATTCCAGATGCAGGAACTGCCAGACACACAGTAGAAACGTAAATCTTCCTTGCAGAACAAAATATCCTAGACACCAAATTATTTCTACAAATGATTTTTCAGCACAATTTCTAAAACACAATAGAATAATAGCAAGACCACCAGATAATATCAAGACCCAGCAGAACAAACAGACAATGGAAGTAGACCTACAGTGGATCTAGAAACAGGAGACTTCTCAGGCATGCACTTTAAAATAACTATGGTTGCTAAATGTTGACATTTATTGAAACTGTGTGATGGATTCTTGTAGGTTCATATACTTTGCCTTGTACTTTACTCTGTATTGGGAATTTTTCGTAGTAAAAAGAATAAAGCCTGTGAACCAATGCAAAGAGAATCTTAGTTGCCTCTTTTGTTGCCACCACAGCAAAAACACTGAATTCCACTGCCTAGGGAACATTATATCATGTCTGTGACATTCATCCAAGTTTGTATGTCATGAACAGCAATGAAACATAGCAAACATAAAAACAAAACTGCGCTTATCCTTTCAAGTAAATAAAAGATGCAGTTGTAAATTCAGCAAAAAGAAGTTATTTTTAAAGGATATTTCAGATTGAAAAATAACTAGGGGCACATGGGTGGCTTAGTCGGTTAAGTGTCTGCCTTTGCCTAAGGTCATGATCCCAGGGCCCTGAGATCGAGTCCCTCATCGGGCTCCCTGCTTGCTGGGGAGTCTGCTTCTCCCTCTCCCTCTGCCCCTCAGCCCCACTTGTACTCTATCTCAAATAAGTAAACAAAATCATTTAAAAATAAATAAATAAAATTACCATTCTAACCTAAAAAGTAGAAATTCTAGACTGGAAAAATAAAGTAACCAAAATTAAGACCTCAGTGGATCAGTTTAGAACAATTGGTACACAGCTTAATGAACTAGAACTAGTGTACAAGGTAAGAAAAAACTGTACTCAGATGGAAGCATACAGAGACAAAAAGTTGAAAAAGACTTTTTAAAGATGTTAAGAGGGTAGAAAAATAGAAGTTGGGGTGCCTGTGTGGCTCAGTACAGCTCTTGATTTCAGCTCAGGTCATGATCTCGGGGCCGTGAGATCAAGCCCCGCATGGGGCTCCATGCTGAGCCTGGAGCCTCCTTAAGAGTCTCTCTCTCGGGCACCTGGGTGGCTCAGTCGGTTGAGTGGCTGCCTTCGGCCCAGGTCATGATTCCAGGGTCCTGGGATCGAGCCCCACGTCAGGCTCTGTGCTGAGCGGGGAGCCTGCTTCTCCCTCTCCCTCTACCTGCTGCTTCCCCTGCTTGTACTCTAATATAAAATAAAAAATCTTTAAAAAAAAAAAAAGTCTCTCTCTCCCCCCCCTTCCTCTGCCCCTCCCCACCATCCGCTAGCACGCACACTCTCTCAAAAAAAAAAAAAAAAAGGTGTAATAGTGTCTGAGAATTCTCCAAAATGATAAGAAACAACCAATTGCATGTTCAAGAAGTCCCCTGAACTCCAAGTATATCAGATAAAGAAATTCTCATATAAGCAAATCATAGTAAAACTGAAGAAAACCAAACAAAAAGAAAAAAAAATTTTAAGGCAGCAGGAGTAAAAATAAATAAATAAGTAAATAATTTCTTTCAAAGAAGCAATGAGACCAAAAGCCATCTTTCAAAACATAGAAATGAAAGCCAAATGTCAATGGAATGATTTATTCAAAGTTGCCTTTTGAGGGAAGGCAGGAGGGCCCAGGAGGAGACAGGAGGGGGACTTCTGGACCACCGTCAATATTTTACTTCCTGACCTGGGTGTGCTTACAGGGATGTTCACTTTGTGATAAACCACCGAGCTATATATTTCTATGCCTTCAGCATTTTTCCGCATGTTCTCTAATAGTTCACAATCCCTTTCAAGGAAAGATTGTGGTACAAAGAATTCTTTCTGATTATTAAATAGTTCTAGAATACCTGTCATACTGCACTGGCTCTCCGGGTAAGCAAACTTTATTGTACAGTAAAATTTTAGGCTACAGAAGAGGCTAAATATTTGAGTTTTACAAATCCCAGGTATGTAACTACACCAAACCTAACCTCCTCTTTCTCACTTGTGATACCAAATAAGCCTGGCTATCATGAACAAATATATCTGTTAATCACAAATATTCCTATCAATAATATGTAAAAGGTGCTACTGAAGTGTTTATCTTTAAAAGCCATCTTCTGGGGTGCCTGGGTGGCTTAGTCATTAAGCGTCTGCCTTCGGCTCAGGTCACGATCCCAGGGTCCTGGGATCGAGCCCCGCCTCGGGCTCCCTGCTCAGCGGGAAGCTTGCTTCTCCCTCTCCCTCTCCCACTCCCCTTGCTTGCGTTCCCTCTCTCGCTGTGTCTCTCTGTCAAATAAATGAAATCTTTAAAATAAATAAATAAAAGCCATTTTCCTTCACCTTACTCACTACTTTTTATTATTTGTTTGTCAAAATTTAAATAACAAATTTAATAAACAAAGGGGAAAGACTAGGTCTTTGAAAATTAACCCATTGTTAGTTGTACTTAGATGACTGACTTTTCTCTATACTATTTGTATGTTATCGAAATGAGAGGAATGGAAATGGAGTGATATCATTCATTCTAGTGACATTCTAGTGGCCAGGCTGTACCCACACTGCTGACACTCCCCAGCGCTTGCCATGAAAGCATGAAGAGAGCTAATTGTACATAGTAAGAGTTTTAATTGAGGAGTACCTGATCATTATAGCGAGTTCCACTTCCAGAAGCATCCTAGCTGACATTGTTATAGGGTAGCATAACTGAAAAGAGAGGGACTAATTGGAGCAATTAATTAAAAACACACAATTAGCTTCCATGGTAGTTTGTTTTTTTTTTGTTTTGTTTTTTTTTTGTCCTTAGCCTCATCGCTTGAGGCCTGCAAGGATTTTATTGAGTCTTCCCACACGGGGGCGGGGGTTGGGGTCTGTGCTGATAATTAACAAGGAGCAACTAGGAAAAGAGGGGTAGAGCTCAGAGTGATGGGGTTTGGCTGGTTTCCTCCATGGCAAGCCAGAATAGAGCAAAGACCAAGAGCCTAAATGAGAACACAGAGTGAGGTCTAAATGAGAGCCATCAAAATGAAGAAATCATTCTCTTGCCTTTCTGTCGATAAAGAAGTAAGATAACTATTACATGCCTACTTCCTAAGAATATGGAGAAGACTCATTAGTGGCTACAGTGTTGGCAGGAAGAATTCGGCGGCCCCTTTGCAATTGAGCATTGCCACTGTCCCCCACCCCCAGCCTGACCTTGGGGGATTTCAAGTTTTGACAGCTGATTTCTAGAATAAAGGCTGATCTTTTTGGTTCCACCTCCGAATGATAGGGAAGTCAGAACATCTCCAGAAAGACATGAAGAGTCAAAAAGGGACATATTCTCTTTCACCCACATCCTGATTGCATAGAGAACAGAGCCAGCTCTCACCTAGAAACATGCAGAGACTATACTAGTAAGCCTGGCATGCAGGGTAGACCACAGAGATCCCTTCTGTGTATTTAAAATTAAGATGTCAGACAGAAGCTGGCACCCAGTTATCTGGCCACAAAGGAAGCTGAAAGTGAATAAGTGAATTAAAAGTAAAGATTCTCATTAGTAAGAGTCTTCTCTGGAAAAGGTCACTACATGATCTCATGTGTCAGTCTGCAAAGGACCAGCCTGGGTTTTCGTCTGTAACCTGTTCCCAGGAACATTTCGACATAGGCTTGCTTCTTCCCGTGATCAATCTCTTCCAATCAGATGGAGCTGCGATCAGGGTGACAAGGCTATGTGAAAAGGATGCTCCAGGGACTAGGTAATATGAATTAGGCTCCCAAGAATGCTCTTTTTCATAGCTGCTTTCCTGGTCTAGTAATGTTACATCTGAAAAAGAAGATCAACTTGATGATTCTTGGTTACAAATAAACCAGCGTCTTTAGTTCAGAATTTTAGTTCAAGCCCAGAATTATAAATACCTATTTTTTTATTGCACTTCTACAGATTTATGATGACTTAGGTGTAGAGGCAAAATACTGACCAGGTCTGTAAATGCCTACACACTTAATAGAAACATATAGCGAATAATTAGAAAACAATGCCAAACCCGTCTAAAAATCGCTTAGCCAAAAATTTGAAATAGGTAAAGCCTGTAATGATTATACAGAGGAAAGAGGTTCAGTTTACTTTTATTCCCCCACTTAATTCAACTCTTGGCTATTGCAGCAATGACTGAACATTTGATATATTTCTCTTTAACCTCAAACACACTTGCATTTTCTTGGCCATCCCCTAGTTGAATGCACATAAATCATATCTACTTGTGTTCGGTAAATATGTACATCACATAGCCACTCAAGAATTTATGATGCTTCAGTGATTAATGCAAAATGCCAAAAGATTTTAATTGCTTTATATACCCAATGCTCCAAGCTCACTCTAACAAAACCAATTAAGGCACCGGCATAACATTTGGCAGAACGGAATAAATAGATGTAACCTCAAATTGCATTCATTCCCAAAATGGTTTCAATCGTTAAGGGTAAGGGAAACTGTGCCAAAATGGGAGTACTATTGAGGATATTTAAAGCAAGAGGTACTGCTATCCCGCCTTAGACGTCAACCTCCTCACTTTATCAGGACAGTAGAAAATAGGCAGCCATGAGAAACCGTAGCAAATAGGAAGCAAGCAACTACCATGTGTGTTTGTGGGCCCAAAATCAAAGGGAAAAGCAGAAGTCAGGATAGAGAATAATCCCCCCCCTTTTTTTTCTATTTGAATTAGCCTAAACAGCTTTAGCCTGAAGCCAGCTTGACCTACCAGCATAGGCAGAAACACGATCAGAGACAGACAACAAAGTGGTGACTTTCCTCAGTTCTTAGTCCAAGAACTGACCCAATTCTCACCATTACCTGAGGGAGAAGAGAATAAAAGGGAGGTATCAAGATAGTGAGTATTTGTCTCATTTAGGGATGGTCTTGACCTTTATAATTCAGCTCTTATATGGATAAAATAGGAAGCAGCAAGCTACGGGTCAGCGGCTAAAAGTGATCTTGACTAATATTTGGGAAGGAATAATAGCCAGGAATGCTTTCAGCAGACAGTAAGAGAAAACCCGTCTAACACTGACTCAATTAGAATATGCTTTCTTCCCAAAAATGTCCGGAGGCAGGCAATGATTAGGAAGAGTTCACCAGCTCAAATACAGCAGAGCCTGTGTCTCTGCTATTCTCTTAGGTCTGCGACCTCATGGTTGCAAGATGGCCCCCCAAATCCAGCCTAACAGTAAGGGAAAGGGGTTCCACTATCACTCACTGTGCCTTCATTCAGAAAATGAAATTATTCTCCAAGGCTATTGGCAGGGTTTTATTTACACGTAATTGGACAAAATTGTGTCACACGGCCACTTTCAGCTGCAAGTGTATGGGAAAATGAGTATTTGGGAAGTGGGAAAGGAAATTCTCCTTCTTGGAGAAGAGGAAAGGGTGAGGCCAGGGTCAAGACAGAAACAAAAAAATCAGAGCCTTTAAGGAGATCAGATTTTGAGGTGAGATCACTAGAGGTGAGAAGGAAACATCCTCCTCCCTGATTTCTGACACACAGGAAAATATTTTACCAAAGAGCAGAATATTTCACATCCGCTGACCCTAACAGGGTGAGCATAAAGGGTTTCCCTGCATTAACACAACCAAAAGCAGGACCCAGAAATGCCTGGAGCTTCTTCAAACTTAACAGGCCAACCTATTCGCAGGGCTTTTTTAATATTTTTATCAGGCTACTCATAGTCTTCTTTAGTATATTTTATCTACCAAACAACAAATAAGATAGGAAAATAAATGTAGCACTAAGACACAGTAAAAGCCCTCATACTGACAATGCATGGCCTATCAAAAATGCCAAAATAAATGAAACGTGTGACTAAAGATGGAAAGGCTAGACAACTGAAATTTACCACTTCTCAAAGCACCTCAGTGATAGAAAGTTTAGAGATGAAATGGGAAAACGCAGAAAAGAATGTGCAAAACTTTTCTAAAAATTAATTGGGAAGATGGCCAGGTGATGGTGGGATTCTCTGTATGTTGAAGCAGAAATAGCCTCATTTTTTCCCTAAGCCTATGAAAATCCACTTGGAGCAAAATATTTTGGCCAGGACCTTAATTACACAGCACGTTTTTCAAGCCAATGAGGCAAACATACACTACTTAGATTTTAATGGCTTTGCTATCAAAGGGCTTTGAAGTGGAATATTTTTCATTTACACAATTAGCAAAGTTCTGAACTCTATCAACTAGACTCATTTGAGGTCTTTTAAACTTACAGATGCCTTGGTCCCCAATTCCTCAGAAATTCTGATTTAATTGGTCTGGGGCAGATTTCAGACATAGGCCTATTTTGTTTGTTTGTTTGTTTGTTTGTTTAAGGCTCCTGCATTGATTCCAAAGTGAAGCCAGGGTTAAGAAAAATTGGATCAAAAAATAATACTCAATGGCCTTGAGGGTATAGTTAAGTCAGAATGTTCATGAACATTAATGAGTGAAAATTAGTATCATCTGTCCAAAACACAATTTGGAAAGGTGTCAGATGCTTAAACAAATTGACTCCCTTTCTAAAAATATATCCTAATGGGCAGAAAATCAAAGATTAATATACTGAAATGTTGACTGCAACATCAGTTATTGTTAATATCCAATAATAGGTACAATTAAATAGTCTGACACATTTGTGCTGAAACATTTGCAACAGAAAAACTTCAAAGGTAAGAATCCACTAACGAGGTGTACATAAAGGTAGGATAAAAGTGCACATATTATGGTGTGATATGAAAAACACACACATGCACAAAAAACCCCAGGAAAGTAAGTACACTAACATATTAACAGTCTCAGGGTGGGATTACATTTGTAGTACTTATATATTTTATACTTTTCTGTATTTTTTCAAATAATCTATGGACACATGTTAATTTTACAACTGGGGGGAAAAACATTTCTTTCCAAAGCCTTTCGCTGTAGTATTTGCGGGATCCCCATTTGGCTAGAATACCCAAATCTGATTACTGCCATATTCACTGAGTATAGGAGCTTCTGGTTTGAAGAAAAACCTCAGTCTTCATCATTAAATGATCAAATAAGTGGGAGAGGATATACTCAAAGTACTTTTATAAAAAAAGTTTCCAGAGTTCCTGTATAAAATTAGCTTTTCTATCTTATGAAAAGTATAATTTAATCTTCAAAAATATAATTTTAAAGGAATAAAACTATACAGTCAGTATGTATAATGAGATTAGTCCAATTTTCTATCTCACTGTTGCCAAAGATATTAACCTCCTGGGAGAAATTTAACCATAACTGCTTCTTAATATGTTAAATATGTTTAGATAATCCAAGATCCAATAAATAACAGGAAAGGTGTGGATATTCTTTTATAAAGGTGTTCTCCCAGACCTGGATACTCTTATCTTTTTTGCTTTCCTTCTTCTTAACATTTCTTTTCGTTCCCATGACCCTTTCCCCAGAAAAGAGAGGTAGTCGATTGCCCCTCTAAACTGAAATATTTATGAAACTTACACTTGCAATACTTGTAATATTCAGTTTTGCTTCACGGAAGCTCGGGGCTGAGGCAAGCACACTGCAGTGCTGGTTTCCAGTTTCACATTTCCCCAGGGAAACAGCCGGCTTAATGTCATGGTTATTGAGTTAATTGCTATTTTGATGACTTGGGGTAATGACTTACATAACCCCCTAATTTAAGCCACTTCAGAACATGTGCACAAGCTCTGCTGGGTGTGCACCGGAGTCCAGTCTGAGTCACTACGTTCTGGAGAGAGATGGCTGGTGCCCCGCTGGCTGACATGGTAGAAAAGGAAGCTGGCTCTGGTTAAAGGGTGAGGACCCCTCGCTACTGGCCTGTCAACCTTCCAGAAAAGGGCTCCTTCTCAGGGGTTTGGGAGAGCCAGACTTGAGCTACGGTTCAAGCCATGAGACTTGAATATGCCAGAGGGAAGGAGCATGTAGTTATCACCGGACACACAGAGGAATATCAGTTTATATGGATTAGGTTCAGCCAAATTAGTGCATGGAAGAAGCCAAACTGAAGAGGCCAGTAATAGGAGCACCTCGGTAGCTCAGTCGGTTAAGCGTCTGCCTTCGGCTCAGGTCATGGTCCCAGGGTCCTGGGATCGAGCCCTGCATCGGCGGGGGGTTCCCTGCTCAGGGGGGAGTCTGCTTCTCCCTCTCCCCTTGCTCATGTTCTGTCTCTCGTTTGCTCACTCTCTCTCTAATAAATAAAATCTTTTAAAAAATAAAAATAAATAAATAAAGAGGCCAGTAATGATTAGAGAGTCTGCATCTGTAAGCGTAAATGAGCTCAGGAAATCCTATGAAACTGGCTGTTGGACTATGGGTACTTCTCACCGCTCTACACCCTGGCACTGACACTGCTCCCCAGGACCCACCTCGGGTCCTATCTTTGCTTTCAAACAGTTGTCGGTTAACTCCCACTAACTCTGAAATAGCGAAGGGGTGGGATGACTGGCAACACCCCCAGGGGTGATCCTCCTCAGGTCTATTTACCTGTTGGAGGGAGAAGTGAAGGGATGTGGAGAAGTCTGGACAAAAGACCCTACTTGCTGCCTTGCAGGACTAGCGGCGTCCCTCCTTCCAGCCACTCAGCAGCAGCTTCTGTGAAGGGGGCCTAAGACATCCCCGTTCCTCTGTCATCATCCTAGTGGTTGGGGGTGAAGTGGAGGCTGTAACACAGAGACCTAAAGGGACCCTAGAGACCACTGGAGACTCACTTAAATTTCAATGAACAAATCAAAGCAGTAGGTCTTCTGTGAAAAGGCCCTGATGACTCATCCCAACTTTATAAGCGGTTTACCCCAGCCCCATCTCGACTCTGCCAACACCCCCAGGAATTAAGCAGTGATCTAAGACTTCGATCACTGAGAGACCATTAACCATGTTAGAATAACAATTATTGAACATTTACTATGCTCCATGTTAAAACTTGAAATGAACTTGGGTTATACCATCACCATCATCATCATCATCACCTCCCAGCTACAGGAATAACCTCACAAAGTGGAAGATTTTGTCCCAGATGACAGAACAACAGGTGGATCCAAGGTCGATTCCAGGCAGCCCCGTGACAGAGCTGTGTTTTGACCACTCACTAGAGGAGGAAGAGGTGGGCGATAGGACGCAGAGGAAGAACCATAATTGTGAGCCCAACACACCCGAGGGCTGATTCTATGTCAGCTCTGTGCTAGGCACCTTTCACACGCTACCTCTGCTTATCACAACATCTAAAGAGAGGCTTGTTTCATCTACTCTTATTTCACACGTGGGAAAACATCTGCTTGTTTTCCCACACAATTTGGGTGAAAGTGGACATTTATTAAATTTGCTTCTGGGGGTGCCTGGGTGGCTCAGTCATTAAGCATCTGCCTTCGGCTCCCACTAAGGTTCAAAGGGGTTAGATGTAGGGCGCCTGGGTGGCTCAATCGGTTAAGCGTATGACTCTTGATTTCAGCTCAGGTCATGATCTCAGGGTGGAGAGCTTGAGCCGTGTTCAGCGGGGAGTCTGCTTGAGATTCTTTCTCTCCTTCTCCCTCTGCCCCTTCCCTTCCCCCCACGTGCACAAGTACTCTCTCTCTCTCTCTCTCTGTCTCCCTCAAAACAAATACATAGAATAAATACAAAAACAAAAGGGTTAGATGATTTGTCTCTGGTCCCCTGGCTAGCATTAGAATCCAGCCAGCCAGGTGCCCCAATGTCACTGGACCCAAAATTCTTTCTGGTGCTCACACGAGGAAGAGGTGCTCACTGAGAGGTCTGGCTGGTACTTTGATTCTTGAGCATGTTCTAATTTCTCGGAGGATGAGGAAAGTTTGGTTTTGCTTTGTTTGATGTTTCATGTTATTTGGTTTGTTTCCCTGAAAAAGGCATGAAAAAGGGACAAGTAAGGGGGTCCTTGAGCATTATAACTTATCCTTGAAAAGAGATGCCACAGCAGCACAGAGAAAAAAGTGGATTAATTACTCTTCCTCGTGAACCACGAGTTTAATCACCAGGGAGATCTAGAATCAAAAAACATTAAAAATGGTATATGCAAAATAGTTGTTCGTCAGTAATATTATCTTTTCAAAGACTCTAAGTAGAAATTTTTTCCCCCAAAGCAAACACAATCCACAGCATGATTCCTGAATCTCAGAGGACTGTGCGAGTCTGTAACCCACCATATTATTTCCCTAGTATTTGATAAAAGTGAGAAAGAATGATGAAAGTTTTGGCAGGCTTTATACAGGGTTGATCAATATTTTCTATTTTCCAGTTTATGTGCCACTACAGTTCACCAACTAAGAGGATCAGTTAACCGGATGTAGCACATAGAGAGACAGCCAAACAGACCCATACATCAAGGCAAAAGGAGAAGGAAAAATTAATGGGAAAAAGCTGGAAGAAGAAGGCTTAGAAGCAGCACAGCATCAAGAAGCTCATAAAGCAGCTTGTGGACTGAGCGTTACACATACATGAAGGCGGTGAAGCTAATGAGAAAGTTCCCTACATACACCCAGCCCTGGCCCAGCCTTATCAGTCTCGGTCTCCATGGCACTGCCAACAATTCTCGCAGCTCTGAAAAGCACAGGTGTTGGGTGAGGAGACCCAGAAGAGAACCTTGGGACTAGGGCCAATTTCAACAAGCACTCCCTCCCTCTGAGATCTGCACCGATAGGCTGCAGGTGCCTGCTAGAGGTGATGGTGAAGCTTGGGCTCTAGGCTCCAGGGTCGCTGACGCTGCTGAATTTCAGTGCCTTGCTTCCTGGGTCCCCTCTTACCCCTCTGAGGACTTGAGAGTTGATGGTAATGGAGCATAAGCTGTGCAGATCCAGGAACAAGTTCACGTCTTAGGCAAGTGGATTACCAGCCCGTTGCTCCCTCTGAGCATGCTATGGTGGGTTAGGTGAGGAGCCTGAATCCGAGCCCACTGCTGGGTTTCTTTAACTAAGCAGAGCCTGGGGACAGTGCACATTTAAGAATATCAAAGCCAAAGCATCACACAACCAGGGGATCAGGAGACAGCCCTGAATCCAGGGTTAGAAATGTGGACATCTGAATTAAAAATAAGCAGGGTTCCTGGGATGGAAAGGAGGTTAGGAGCCTTCGCGAAGGATCTAGCTGCTGATACAGATGGGAAGCTAGGGAGACAGAGCTCCAGAAACAGCTCCTGGGCTTGCCAGGACCCGGCTGCATCTGCTACAGTCTCCTACACCTGATTCTTCCTCATGAGTTTGCCCGTTCCATCTGCTTGTTTTCCCACACAATTTGGGTGAAAGTGGACATTTATTAAATTTGCTTCTGGGGGTGCCTGGGTGGCTCAGTCATTAAGCATCTGCCTTCGGCTCAGGTCATGGTCCCAGGGTCCTGGGATCGAGCCCCGCATCGGGCTCCCTGCTCCGCGGGAAGCCTGCTTCTCCCTTTCCCACGCCCCCTGCTTGTGTTCCCTCTCTCGCTGTGTCTCTGTCAAAAAAAAAAAAAAAAAAAATCTTAAATTTGCTTCTGGAATACCTAGAGCCCTATCTAGTGCACAGCCCCCATCGACGTGTAATAAACCGTGACCCCGAAGAAAGAGGACAGCCTTCTGTGAAGCTCCAGGTGACATCACCATGCAGACCAAGAAGGGCCACGGGATGAATGTCTGGTCGAGTGAAACACATCACCCTCGATGCAGGTTACCTCTAGGACAGGCAGGGAAGACTAGAGGACCCAGTATCAAAAAGAACTTTTATTCCTATCTGTAATGTTTTATTTAAACGTGCTGTGAGGAGCACTGGGTGTTATACGGAACTAATAAATCATTGAACACTACATCAAAAACTTACGATATACTATATGCGGGCTAACTAAACATAATAAAAAAATAAAAAATAAAAAACCCTAAAATTTGGAGCTTAAAAGATTATAAATTTTGCATGGTAGAAATAAATGATTATGCTTTTCTATGTTTTTTAATGTCTCAAAATAAAAAGAACCCCCCAAAAAAAGAACCCCCCAAAAATGAGAGGAAAGGAGGACAAAGGGAATAGAAGAGAGGGGGGTAGAAGTAGAAGGGAAATGGGGCAATAGTGGGGTCTCTGTAGGAACGGAAGAGGAAGGGAAGAAACATTCATGGTAAAGGGCTCTGTGAGGCTAGTGAACCCCATGGTAAGCGGACACGGAAACCCAGCTCCACAGAGCTGCTTGCAAGCACCCAAACTAAAGGAAGAAAGATTTTCTAGAAGCCCTGACTACAGAGAGACATTCTTAGAATCCAGGGAAAGACCCAGGGGAGTCCTTCTAGGAACAGCGCTACCCGAGGTACCGAAGAGACTAAGAGTCCACAGGTAAATTCCACGGATGTTCACAGAATAACGGGGACCATCTGAACTCCCAACAGACATTCTCAAGTCATTCCTATGACACAGCATGGCCGTGTTTCTCTGGCTTTAGAACAGAAGCCAATGAGAGAGCAGAATTCACTTGACACTTACATTCTGGGTCAATTTGTCAGGAAATTGGCCTTCTCTATGATGGAGTACCTATCTTGCATTTACATTTCTGAAACAGAAATACAGGCAGTAAACACGCCACCTGGTGACAGCCTACCTGTTTTGCTAGACACACAAAAATCTATTCCCTTTTGGTGTATGAAAGAAGCTGGGTCTTTTTTGTTTTTTTCCTAAGACTTCAACATCCACTGCTAAAACTAGCAGCTTAAAAGTTTTTCAATGTTGGAGAGAAGAAACCATTCCAAACATGTATTGATTGTTTCATTAACTGAATACTGGTAATGCAGGAGGATTCATAACTGCAGGCAAAATACATCCTGTCATTAATCCCAGCTGCTTAATTAAATCAATTCAAAGGTTCTAATTTTATTGCGTCTTTTCAAATACTTGCATGCATTTATTAGGATCGGGAGATTTTAGATGGCTAAAGTCACATTTGGCTGAATTTCCTCAGAAGAACTAGTCTTTTACTACAAAAGGGATTTTCTGAAACAATCCACTGACAGATTCCCTCCCCTTAACTTTTTAAGGCGGTCAGAGAACAAAGCAATCATTCACAGTGGGAATGATTTCTGTAAGCCACATAGGATATAAAGAAAAAAGGTTAGCCTCTTTTCTTGACACTCACACTTCAGTCCCTGGAGAAGGTGGAATTGTACTGCAGCACCTGGCCCGCACAAAACTACCCCAATTTAAGAAAATGCATTTATGAATCCCTTCCTGGAATGGAAGCTAATTCAAATAAGAAACACAGTAAGAAATCTACACAAGGTCAACAAAGGAATGTCAGAACCTAGAGAGCTTTCAAGGCAGGACTTCAGTGAATTTGTGGTTGTATTTAGGCTTTGGAAATGTTTTCTTTCTGGGAGGGAGAAATGCAAAATTGAACAAGGTGAGTGGTAGATTACCGGGAAGTGTTTGCCTATGTGTTTGCCTAGTTTGAATGTGAACACCAGCGTCTCCCCGATAATTGACAGATGACTTTTTGTCCCTTCCTCCCCAGAAAGAAAAATTCTTGACCATGCAAAAACAGGGACATCTGTAAAAGCTACTTTAAAAGAGAAAAACTTGCCAAATATTACCACTATTACATTATTTGACCCATGTAATGTTCTATTTTTATCTCTTTATGAAAAGGCATGATTATATTTTTTAAAGTGCTATAGGAGATGTACTTGTTCCATCTTGAGGTATGCATGTAATTGGACCCCCAATCTCATAGTCAGTGGGGGGGCCCCAGAAGGTCATAAGTCCTCTAGGGGGCTTATGATTTCACAGTCATATCTCCCACTGATTCTCAGTTTCTGCTGAATTCCTCCCTACACATCTCTGGTCTCTTTACTCATCACCAGTCCATTTAAACAGCTTCTTCTAATTTTCCCAAAGTGTTGCTTATTCATGGCATGTTGGTACATATCACATTTTATGGAAGGTCTGAAACCATGGTGGAAATTTCATCATAGCATGACACATGCCCCAGTAATATAAAACATAATAGCTTATTCTGTACTGCTTAGTTCAGTGAAAAGTGACACAAAATTACATGCAAATTCTGACTTTATTAACATTACCCATGATGAAAAAAGAAGAAGGAAACCTACAAAAGTGTTAACAGTGGTCATCTTGAAGAAATAAAATTATTCATTTTTTTCTTCCCCCAAATTTCTAGATCTTCTTTGATACACTTGCACCTCTACATTCAACCTTCTCCTCTGGCCCCCAAAGCTTTGAGCTTCCTTTTCCTATCTGTAAAGAAACATCATCTCTGCCCCAGCTTACTGACCCATTTCAAGTCTTTGGCTCCGTACCCACCATTTGCAGAGAAAAATCACATTCCAGGAACTTATGAGAGATGACCTCCAACTCTTTACTGCTCAATAGTTTGCAAAAGTTCAGATGGAGAATTGCCTGGAGGTTCTTTCTTTTCCTTTATAGAATTAAACATTGGCAAAATGCCAACAATGAGGGACGTTCAATAAAGCAGTCCTATATGATTCAGTGGCAGTCACTGTGGGGCATCTGAGGAAATTCATCATCAGAGTTCAGAATAGCCTCTTTATGAGTACCTTCAAGAATACTTTTAATTCTGTTCCCAGAGCCAGGGACAAGGGAACTCTTCCTAAGAAACTGCATATTTTTTTAAGTGGTGTGGGGAGGAGCAGAGGGAGAGGGAGAGAATCTTAAGTAGACTCTCTGCTGAACGTGGAGCCCCACATGGGGCTCGATCCCAGGACCCCAAGATCATGACCTGAGCCAAAATCAAGAGCCAGATGCTTAACCAACTGAGCCACCCAGGGACCCCAGAAACCTCATTTTTTAAAAATCATGTAATGACAACAGATTTTCCTCCTTGCCTTGGTCGCTAGGAAGCCCAGAGCCAAATTTCCCTTCCGCGGACACATATTTTCTATGCCTAACTTTATGCTATTTTTCTTTCTCTTCAGTCTTTATTATATTTTGCATCCTTATTTTTCAAATTGTCTTGAAGTTTTTATAAAACAGGACAACTCTAAGAAAGGCACTTTGCTTTAACATTACAAAGGAACACAAACTTGGCAAGTGCCCAGGGAATGATAGCAGCTTATGATCAGAATTTCCTTTTACTCTTCAGTAAAAAAAAAAAAAAAAGCCAACATCTTCTTTGGCAAAACAATGCTGACAAAAGAAATGAAGGATACTTCTTCAACCTTCGTAACAATCTTGGGCTGCTTTCCCTCAGAAAGCTGGATCCCTTTAAGAAGTTCTGAGCTAGCAAAATGCTTCATTTAAATACATTCCAATAGCTTGTCTCTGTGATTTGTCCCAGGAAAACACGTGTGCAGGAGAGTGCCTGGTTGCCTGTCTTATATCGCTATAAGCACGCATTAATGTTTGCTTTTTAGGAAAAGAGTGTGGGTAAGGAAGAATTAGAGGAATTTTTGTTTCAGGTTCCTCCCGCACAGAGCAGTAACAGGTACTAACAGGGCTTGGCTGTGGATAAGTCAATATAAGAAGACAAACCTGTAAATCCATGGCAACCTCCAGCCGTATAAAGGTTACTGTGTGATTGTCATAACGCCTTCATTACTCAGAGGTCCCTGGGACTCGGTATGAAGTAAGAGGAAAGAACACCCTGAAGGGTTCAGTGTGAGATAGATAGAAAGATGTCTGCTGTCATGTTTAAAACATCCCATGCAATACAAACCAAAGCTTGCATGTTTTCCTCCTGAAATACTTTCTATTTCTACAACTCCCATTCCTTTTTGCTTAATACAACTGTACCTTCTCACAAAGCTATTCTATGTAGCCTCTGTTGTGACCAATTTCCTTCTCCACAAAAATAAGACCTCAAGGATGCCTGTATTACCTGGGCAACATAGCTAAATGGAGTATGTTCTTACCATATGCCTGAAACCTTCCAAAGCTCTTTACTAAAGATCTCACAACTCCTCACCGCCAACCTTCAAAGGTGGTCTATCCCCATTTTCATGTTGAGGCTGAGACCATGAATAACTTGTCCAGAGTAACACAGCTACCAAATGACAGAAATGGATTCCGAGCCAATATACACTCTGAAACATAACTTGATTGGATTCTGCTTGTCTGGAAGCACAGCAAGTCTAAATACTGGCGAGAATGTGAAGAAAATGGAACCCTTATAAGCAGTCTACAGATTTGGTGCAATCCCTCTCAAAATAGCAATAGCATTTTTCACACAACTAGAACCAATAATACTAAGATTTGTATGGAACCACAAAAGATCCCAAATAGCCAAAGCAATCTTGAGAAAGAAGAACCAACCTAGAATTACCACGATTCCAGATTTTAAAATAATACTACAAAGCTCTAGTATCAAAACAGTATGGTACTGGCACTGAAACAGACACACAGATCAGTGTAACAGAATAAAGAGCCCAGAAATAAACCCACGGTTACAGGGTCAATTAATCTACAACAAAGTAGGCAAGAATAGGCAATGAGGAAAAGACAGTCTCTTCAACAAATGGTGCTGGGAAAACTGGACAGCTACATGCAAAAAATGAAAATGAACTACTTTATATACCATACAAAAAAACCACCTCAAAATGGATTAAAGACCTAAATTTGAGACTGGAGACCATAAAACTCTTAGAAGAAAACAAAGACAGTCATCTTCTTGACATTAGCCTTAGCAACATTTTTCTAGATATGTCTCCTCAGGCAAGGGAAACAAGAACAAAAGCAAACTATTGGGACTACATCAAAATAAAAAGCTTTTGTTACACCAAGGGAAACCATCAGCAAAACAGAAAGGCAAACTACTGAATGGGAGAAGATATTTGCAAATGATATTTCTGATAAGGGTTAATATCCAAAATATAAAAAGAATTTAAGCAACTCAACACCAAAAAAACAAATAATCTGATTAAGAATGGGCAGAGGATATGAAGAGACATATTTCCATAGAAGACATACAGATGACCAACCGACACATGAAAAGATGCTCAACATCACTCATCATCAGGGAAATGCCAATCAAAACCACAACGAGGTATCACCTTGTATCTGTCAGAATGGCTAGAATCAAAAAGGCAAGAAATAGAAAGTGTTGGTGAGGATGGGTAGCATAAGGAACACTTGTGCCCTGTTGGTGGGAATGTGAACTGGTGCAGCCACTGGGGAAAACAGTATGGAGGTTCCTCAAAAAATTAAAAATAGAAATACCATATGATCTAATAACTCTGCTACTATTTACCCAAAGAAAACAAAAAAACTAATCCAAAAAATATATAGACACCCATATGTTTATTGCAGCAATATTTACAGTAGCCAAATTATGGAAGCAACCCCGTGTCCATTGGTAGATGAATGGATAAAGAAGAGGCAGTACACACATGCACACACGCACATAATGGAATATTACTCAGTCATAAAGGAGGAGGAGTTCGTGCCATTTGCAAAAACATGGATGGCCCTGTAAGAGGGTGTTCCGGGACTAGAAGAGCACATTTTGGTTATCACAATGACTGGAGGTGTGTTGCTGGCCTTTAGCAGGAAGGACCCAGGAATTCTAGACAAAGCAAAGCAGGTGACACATACTAGACATCAAGAAAAACGGCCCACATGATTCAAACATCCAAAGATATTCCACCAGACATTAAGTGCTTCTCCCCTGTTTATAATGATCTGGGCCTAGATCCTGGTTCTATTTTATATATAAACACAACGTACCGGGTGGTTTCAACAAGCACCGCAATCCTAGAAATGTGGCTACCATGTGCAGTTTGGGGAAAACCTCTGTTTATGTGGTTTAGAACATTACTAATTATGGCTCACCATTTCAAAACATCATGTCCCTAAGAGCTATGCCCCTTGGGATAGGAGTCTCCAACTCACGATTCCTCTAACAGTTGGCAGATGTGCTCATCTGCGCATGCAGATGCTAAAGATAAGGTGCCCGTGCTACTGTGTTGTTCTGCATCACAGAGGAGAGCTCTCTGCTCTGAAATCCCATGTTGCTCGAACAAGGGCCATCCTCTCTTTCCAGAAGCTAAAGCTTCTACGTATGCAACATCAGACTGCTGCATTCTATCTTCTGCTCTGGTTGGGTCATATTGCTTTATTACAAATTGTTTTTCTTTCCTTTTTTCTTTATGTTATGCTTAGGACATTATTCCAATTATATTTTGTGGGTTATATGCATGGATGTGATAGTATCTATGATTTTCACTGCAGGATAGGGAAGGGGCATTTCAAGATCCTGCATAAAAGGAGCAACTGAGAGTGTTGAAAATCACTCCCCTCTCCCACCAAACAGAGCGCAGACTCTTGTCTGGGCCACACCGATCTTCAGGTGGAGGGAGGGAAGGCCGCAGTGTTATCTCAGGTGAGGGTGCCCCGTGCAACAAGCAACTCAGGATCCCAACCAATATCTCATTGAATTCATCCACTCAAGCCATTTGCTCAAGGCCAGATCCCTTGCTTTTGGAAACAATTTCTAGTATATCTTTGTATCCCTAGTACTTTTTTTTTTTATTATTATTACGTGATGTTAATCACCATACATTACATCCTTAGTTTTTGATGTAGGGTTCCATGATTCATTGTTTGCATACAACACCCAGTGCTCCACGCAGTACGTGCCCTCTTTAATGCCCATCACCAGGCTAACCCATCCCCCCACCCCCCTCCCCTCTAGAACCCTCGGTTTGTTTCTCAGAGCGCATCGTCTCTCATGGTTCGTCTCCCCCTCCAACTTCCTGCTATCTTCTTCTTCTTTTTTTTTTTTTAACATATAATGTATTATTTGTTTCAGAGGTACAGGTCTGTGATTCAATAGTCCTACACAATTCACAGCACTCACCACAGCACATACCCTCCCCAATGTCTGTCACCCAGCCACCCCTTCCCTCCCACCCCCCACCACTCCAGCAACCCTCAGTTTGTTTCCTGAGATTAAGAATTTCTCCTATCAGTGAGATCATATGATACATGTCTTTCTCTGGTTGACTTACGAAATACAGTAAGATCTTGGGCCCCTTTTTCCCCCCAGGAGGGTCACTAAAGACCCCCAGGAGGGTCACTAAAGTCCTTATGACATGAAGAAGATATGAAGAGACATATTTCCATAGAAAAATGGAAACTCAAAGTCCTTATACCGATGGACACTCAAAGTCCTTCATTTCCCATCCCCTTCCCTTATAATTTTAAATTCTGACTATCAGTACACTGCCACAGCGAAACCCTCACTGGATACTCCATAAAAACCACTGACAATCACTTATATGTACACTCTTTCTTTGGAGCCAGATGAAAGGCTGTCTAAGAGAGGTAGGGCAAAAATTGTCTTCTTACTACAGCTAAACAAAGTGAGGCTCAAGGACACCGAGCTCAGGAGTAACAGAGCCCAGATGCAAACCCCAATTTCTGAATCCAAATGTCAGCACAGATCGCATCACATTAAAGTGATAAAAATGAAAAATGTTGTGAAGCCAACCCAGGGTCAAAAAAGTCCCTTCCACAACACTCCTTGGAAAATGTATCCTTTGGTTCTTAAACAAGGAAATAGAGTCACCCTCTAGACAAGCAGAGAGGATATTATTTACATTCTGGGTATATCTTATCACCAGCAGGGTCCAGAAATCCTTCTGACACACACATACACAAACACACTCACACACACACTCACACAATCTCCTACCAGTTACTCAGCTGCTTATTAATAGAACATGTCCAGGCAACTTAAAATTTTATCTAGGGGTTGCAAATTTCACATTGGAGTTATCAAACATGACTGCTTATTGTCTCCCATGTTCCTGAACTCAAAGGTCCTGTGGAGCCTGGGGAAGAACAGAAAGTTTCAAGAGTGCCACTTTAGAGTGTGTTGTTCCCCATCACAGAAGAGAGCTCCCTGCTCTGAAATCCCATGTTGCTCGGACAAGGGCCATTCTCTCTTTCCCATATCAAGCATGGGCACCTCACCATTTCTCCGTGCGGGACACCTCTGCCCTCCTAGAGAGCTGGCCAGGTACTGGAGGAAGGGCTCTCCTGCACACCGCTCAGAGCTAACTCAGATCTGTGAGCACATGCAGCTCCGTGAGGGAGAATGGCTATGGGCTTCTGGGCCCTGGAAACTGGTGTTCAGGACCACGAACCGGAGCATCTCCAGGCTGCAGGCATAGGACAGACGTGCACCCCCAGGGCCTACCCATCAGAGCTCATACCTTTAGAATGGTGTATGTTGCATTTCATCTATATCACTGAACGAGTAGCACAGATCACATTCAGTGGTTAAAACTACACACAGTGGAAGCCTATGGTTAACTTCTTTCCATGGAGCCATTTTAGTGCAAGACAGGTGTGTCTTGTGTCCAGTCCCAGACTCTTCGATGCCAAGTTACACAAGGATTCCAGTATAAAGTATCACATCTAGGAGAGGCCCATGCTACGTGTTCCAAAGGACAGAACTTTATGAAGGCTTCAAATGTGTTGGGTCTGAGTTCCGATTCCAGTAGGAATTTCAGGAGGTTATAGGCAGTATAGTCACAGGGTATAGATTATCCTCATTAACCACTTCAGGGCCCTTTAAAGGTGTCCACGTTGCAGCCTCCTAGTTGTGTGGGCTCCATGGTTGTGACCCCCAAAATTATAGGACTGTCAATGCAGTTGAAGAGACTGGACAGAGTCCTAAAAGTTTAAGAATACCAGAAGGAAGGCAAAGTTACATGGTGAACACATAGTAATGCTTTATGATCCTCAAACTGCTCGGGTATGACGTGTACATAACGGCAAAATTTTCATATACTCCTTCCCATGTGATACTAACAACCAGGGTCAAAGGTAAGCTGTGAGATAACACATGACTGTAGCAGGAGGTTCTGAGTAGGAAGAGGGGCCGATGAGCTCACAGAGATGGGTGGGGGGCAGGAGGGTCCAAGGGTCCAGCCTAAGGGGGCTAGCCTTTGGAAAGAAAGACAGTGGCAATTTGTCAACAAGTGTCATATGTACAACAGGGAAAGCTGAGAGGATGAATTTGGCAGTCCCCAATTACAAATAAATGCCACAAACCAATGCAAATAAATGACTCCCACCACAACCCCAAGAAGATTTTTTTTTTTTAATTAAACAAGGGAGTATTTGGGGAGAAAACCACAAAGAGCCCTTCAAAAATCCAGATCACCACATGAAAAGGCACAGTCAGCTTGCTGCTGAGGTTGTAAACCCAACACGCACACTTGCCAAGTCTAGACACAGGACAGGTATTTATAGCTGAGCAAGATTTAAATGGCCAGTAACATTTCCTTCCAGAGACAGTTTGGTGATTAAGAAAATCAAGCTGCTAACGGAACAGCTACTCCACCTGACAGGGAACAGACCTGTTAGCGGAAATAAACAAACTACTGCCATTTCACGTCAGAGTCCAAGGAAATGGGAAGAGAATTGACCTGACTGGTAAATAGTTCCTGTTTTCACCTTCAATTTCCAAATAATCCTTGTTGCAATATTTCCGATAATTCCTCCAGTGAATCCTCCCCGAAGTGGACTTGATTTCAGGAAACACTATGAGAGCCACAAGGCACAGTTCCATTTCTCTTCATAGTCTACGAAATATCTCTCATGGGCAGAACCTGCTGAGATTTCTTGAGAGCGCCATTCAGGAGGCAGGCAGAGATCAGATCGACCGGGCGGAGTGAAAAAAAGGAAAAGAAGCAACTTGATTGGCTGTGATTAAAATTTCCTGGCAAAGACAGAAAACAGGACTTTACCTGCCACAAATTATAACTCCTGGGTTTTCTTTTTCCTCCTTCCTTCACGTTATTAAGAGAATTTCTCACTGCTGCACTCTGCCACAAGATCCTAATCAAAACAACACAGAGAGATAGAATGTTTTCATTTCTCTTTCCAATGACTCTCCCCTAAGACTCTGGGTTTTGCCTGAGGTGAGCCAATGATAACACAGATACTACTTGGTATCTCTTGTTTTGTTCTGTCGTTTTGCTTTTGTCTGGCTCAAAAAAAAAAAAAAAAAAAAAAAAGTTCATGGCCATTGGGGAGAAAAGAAGGAGAAACTATAAAAGTGTTCAGTGTGCCTTTTTAAAGCCTGTGATGTAGAGTTCCTCAAGAGACCTCACTTAGGTGGAGGCATCTCGCCACCTTTAGTGTGGACGCCCATCTTTCTGTATGTGAGATTTTTAACGCAAACAAGCTGGGGACACTCACTTTAACTCAGAACGTTGATCTGTGCGTGAGCTCCTCCAGACTGCTGCAGGGGGATTATTCTCCTGCGCATGGGTCTGCAGTCTCCTCCGGGGAGTAATGATGTCACGTTTGCCGAGTGCTTTGAAACTTCTAAGAAAGGCAGTACACAAAGTCAAGACATTCTTCACACACTATGTAAGACAGAGCCTTCGTTTTTTCTGTTTCATATTTAGAAAACTGCCCCTCTAGCCAGGCTATGCTATAAAAGGAAGAGAAGATCTTCTGTGACCTTCCCAGATTTTCTCTTGAGTGTTCTGAATAGTCTTTATGCCAGCCAGCCCTCTCTCCCTCGCCTCTTTGTTCTTTCTTGGCGTCTTTGGCAAAGCCGAGGGAGCAATGAAGAAATGTAAAGAGACAAAACTAAACCACCCCCCGTCCTCTCTGCAGTCACTTCTTCCCAGAAAGTTGCCTCTCCAGAGTTCACCAAGAGAACCAAAAGAACCAGATCAAAAGACCTGTGCGTACAGTCATTCCAATTCCATTTCACAAACATGGCAGGCCTTCTAAGTGTTTAAGCCATAATTTTTACCCTTCAAGGTGCTTACTTCTGATGACAGGAAAGGAATAAGTTTTGATTGCAGAGAAGGATGTTGGTGATATTGGGGTGTTCGTGTTAAGAAGGTGAAAGGTAAGCATTAGCTCTAGTGCAAATCTCGGGTATGCCTCTTCTCCCAAACCCCCTGATCCCAATTCCAGTACTATCCACCTCTCCGTCTATAAAAGACCTCTGATCTTTGCTTCCAAATGGCCTTCCATTATCTTCTTCCCAAAGCAAATCCAAGTCAATTTAGGAACAAGCTCTGATTGGGGTCATTAGCCATCCATCATCCTTCCATTTGGGTCAGTAACCAAGAACCACCCCTCACCTCCAGAAGCCCCTTCCAAAGGGTGAAGCTTTATATTTCCTTCACGTGCAAGAATTGTCCATCCAGAAAAATCATCAGACCCAGCCCAGAAAACTGCTCTAATAAACACACCTTTGGAGAGAGTTCCATTTCTCCTGGATCAGGGAAAATAATTCTTAAGATCTCAAAATAGAATTCTAATTTCTAGGAGGTGCTAATTCTAGTCCCACCGTGGTTAGCACAACGGCAACCTGTGCTTTGTGATCCCATCAGATGATCAGCTGAAATCACTATTCATTTATGTTCAAAAACACACTTTCTCTCCCACACAATTTATTCAAGGGTTCCTTTAAGATTTCAGCGGAAGACCCCGCTTCTGCTGGAAGTGCTTCTCCAATTACAATGGAATCCCCTTAACTCTTTGATCTGTCTATCCATTTATTCCCGACTTCTGACTCCAGGAATCATTAAGTGGTCTTTCCTCTCTTACATGGCAAACTCTGTCATGCCTCATAATTGAGTGGGCACTCGATAAATGAATGCTATAGTGCTCTGAGGAATAATACACTTCCTATTGGCAGCAAATCCGGCAGAAACTTCCTTAGAAGAAAGCACTGTCAATTACCACTTAACAAGCCTGAATTTTGGCTCCCAGAGAAAAAGCAAACCAAACAGTAACAACTCACCCCCAACAGTAGCCACATCACTATCTGGCCCCTGTCCTCCAGTCACCTGACGAGTGGCTGGCCCCATAGCAGGTCCTTGTTGGTAGACTGACTCATAAAGGCAGGAGAATGGTGATACGTAATCCATCACTGATAGGTAGACGCCAGCTAGGTGCCTGACCGTCTGGCTCTGCGGAGCTTCTGACCTCCTGTGGTCCTTGGCTCTCTTACAGTTGACACATCTAGCTGCGATGAGAGATGTCAGGCCGGGAGCAGGATGCAGAGAGAGGACGGGGAGGCCATTCCGGAACACTGGCAGGAGATTCCACCTCTTTCTTCTGCTGCAGCCACCCCAACTTCCCTGTCTCCCTGAGGGTGAAGCCTCTTCCAACTCGACTACACAGCCTTCCTTCTACGCTACCCTGGGCCAGGCTAGAGCTCCATGCTTGACACCAAGTGGTTCACAATTAGAATGCCAGTCACCTAGGAAGTTCACGCCCAGGTCCATTTTCCAAACTTTGTCATCGAATTGGTCTAGAGTCGAACTTCAGTGTGGATATTCTGGAAAGCTCTCCAGGGGATCTGAATGTGCAGGCAGGGCGCAGGCCCGCTGACCTCCTTCATTCCAATCCTTGGCCCAGACCTGCAATCCCTCGGTCTTTTACAGGGGGCGCTGCTGATAACAACAACAATCAATATCACGTTTAATAATAGTACCTCACAATTCCTGAGCATTTATTCTATGCCAGGCACTGTTCTAAGTGCTTTACTCATACGAATGCACTGAATTCTCATAAGAAGTGGGTGCATTTGTCATTCTTATGTTTCAGGCGAAAACACTGAGGCATAGGGAGAGGTTAAACAATTTGCCTAAAACTTCACAGCTAGTAGGTGACAGTAGGAACCCAGGAGGACTGTCTCCAGCACCTTCTCTGTTAACCATTAACCTACACTGCCTCTCTGTATTCAGTGCACAAAGGTTTTCAGCTACCACAGGGGTGCCCTCTGGATCCTGTATGGATATAATCATCTCCTCAGAAAACTGTATTTCTGAATACATATATCTGCTCCCACTACCCCCTGACCAAGAACCTTCTATGGCTTACTAACTGCTCGTGGGATAAAAGTCCAAACAATATACAAATACCTTCCTCGACTGGACTGGGCTACCCCTCTGGTATCTCCTCCCACCTTCCGCCACTCTACCCTCCAACAATTCCGAATGACTAGCAGTCCCTTCCATCTACCATAGAACCCTTGAGAACCAGGACTGCCCCCTCCACACTCTAGATATGGTTGTTATCGGCATTCGTACTCCTCATGAGTGTGTTTCTGAAACAATTTAGAGATGCCAAAGAGCCAAGTTGGAAGGAAGCATATTCATTTAGAAACTCAGCCCTTCAAGGGTGTGACCGGCAGTCTAATGTGAATTTAAACCATACCTATAACAAGAAAACATTAGATACATCAACTCTCCACCTTCACGAAACCAAAAACTGAGAAATGGAATTATCGTGATGAAATGATATATGCTTATGGACCTTGCTGCATTACTCATAACTTGCAGATTAAAATTCTTACGTCCTATTAAGCATTTACACTTAGCTGGCTCAGTAGGTGCCACAAAGCCCCCATTTCCTTAGAAACTCCCATTGTAGGAGTGTTTTAAACACTATAGCACCACATTCCAAGACCTCCTATAAATTGCAGTTATGGCAAATGAGAACAATCCAGTTTGGGGCCAGAATCTTAGGAATTAGTTCTCAAGAGTTCCTGGAAAATAAAGTGAAACTGGTCCAGCACTTCATTCCTTCACTGAAAAACGGGTAAAGCAAAACCCAACACTTTGCAAAATACAGGCCACCCATTAGTGCACAATGCAACCGGACCGTGGATGTCCATTTGAATGTAAACTACTTGTGGTTTGCTCTCCTTTCCCCAGGTCTATGAATCTCCCCACTACCCTCTGATCCTGCATTCTCATCTGTTTTTCTACTGGACAAGTCCCAGTTTGTGCTTTCTTTGTTCAGAGAGAGAACATCTTTCTATTGGGCCACCTAAGTTCCAAATCACGTCCCCTGATCCTACTCGTTAGGTACTACACATTACAGAATCACTTGACTTCTCAGTCTAGCTCAGGATGTCTCAACCATGGCACCAGTGATATTTTGGACCAGACAGATCATTCTTTGTTGTAGGGGCCTGTTCTGTGTTCTGTAAGCTTTCGGTTTAACAGCAGCCCTGGGCTCTACCCCCGGCATGTCAATAGTACCTGTCCCGGGAGGGGTCTCCAGACGTTGCCAAACATTCCCCGAGGGCAGGATCACTCCCAGTCAGAACCACTGGTCTAGCCTCACACTCAACCCATTTTGGAGTTTCACTCCTGCTGTAAACGCTTTCCCGTGATTGGCCACATTTTTTTTCCTTTCTGAAATTGTTCAAAAGCAGCCTGCGAAAACAGTCTTTGGCCTTGGGATTTCTAAGGTGGTTTTCTTAGAATGTAACCCTCAGTGGGGGCTTGTTTGTACTGAGTCCATATGGAGCATTTGATTTCGGTTGAGGTGGGGGTGCAGAGTTGAGAACTTGGCCATGACTCACAAGAAAGCATCTGTTAGGACAGGCCTTCCTAGTACCTGCATTCCTTTTGTGAATCGCCTCTGGGAGGGGAGGGGCATGTTACTTCCGCTGGATGATCACACATGGAGTTTTGCCTAACACCTTACAGTAAGCACCCTACATCCCCCAAGGGGCCACCTCTCCCAGTCAGCTACTTGTTAGTAATAGAAAACTCAATCCAAACTGACGTATGCAACAAAGAGAATTTATTGGCTCCAGTAAGTGAGCAGTCCTACAGAATCAGCGCTTGCAGGAGAAGCTGACCTCCAGGTGGGCTGAAGGTCAAGTTTGGGTGCCATCTCTCTGAGTCTCTCAGCGTCCTCTTCTTGGTTGGTCTTCAAATTGGCTTCCCTCGTTGTGGTACAATCACCGTACAAGTTCTGGTCCAAGGTCCATATACCACACTGCTTCCGAGAGGGTGCCTTTCCAATGAAGCAGAAGTCCTGAGCGTCATTTTAACTGGACAGACCTGAGTAATACGCTTAGGGCTGAAGCATCCCATCCATGTGGCCAGGACAAGACCACGGGCCGATGGGTTGAGGCCCTAGAATCAGTCACAGAGGCTGAGGGAGGTAAGTTATGCTGATGGGTTTAGAACAGTGCTTCTCAAAGTGTGTTCCCTGACCAGTGGCATCAGCATCACCTGGGGACTTGTTATAAATACAGATTTTCAGGCCCCACCCCAGATTTGCTGAATCAGGAACTCTGGAGTGGGGCCCAGCCAGCCCTGGTTGAATAAGGCCTCCAGGTGATTCTGATGGAAGCTAAAGTTTGTGACCCGCTGGTCGAGACCATCAGGCCCTCCCCACGGAGCCTGGAGTGGGGTGAATCTGATGCACTTCATTGGGCTGTCACATCATCACAAAAGGATACGGTAGAGGCCTCAGAAGTTACCAAAGCCTTTAAAAGGGCAAAGTTCATTTCACATCTTCCTCCTGTGGCTCGGCTACCGGGTAGAAAATGCAGTAGTCAGAGCTTCAAACTAGCAACCGGTCTGGCGACTACAAGGCTTGAGGCAAAGGAAACATCCAACATCGTGTTTGCATTTTCTGTGGGTCCTACCCCACTCACCCCGGAGAAACAACAAATACACGTATGCATATTTGAGAAAAGTAAAGCTACGTGGCCATTCAAACCGCATCGAAGAAGACATTCTCTAAGAAAGTTTCTTAATCATGGCTCATCCTAGGAATCAACTGGAGTAAGATTATATACACAGCCCCTTGGGACAGACAGGAGACCCACTGAGTTAGGATCTCCAAGGGAGGAGCTGAGAACCTGCACTTTTTGCAGACACTGCCAGGGTTACGGATTATGAGTGTTTCTCGAAAACACTGTTCTAAGAGATACATCCAAAGAACTGGGGAGAAAAATCTCGGGAAGGAATTATATGAATATTTCTCAGCGCAAATAACAGTTTCTTCCTCTTATTTACCTGTTCCCCTCACTACCAGAGCCCCCTAATTGTTTTTCCTCTCGACTTACCTGCTTCCCAGCTCCATCAGTCTTCATACCACTGCCAGAGGGAACGTTCTAGAATGCACTGGCTATCAGGGCTCCAGTCAAAACTCATCATCACAACCATGGTTTCCTCCAGGGAAGAGAACTAGATGTGTTCCCAGGGAAGGACTTAGCTGGGGGTTACTGCCAATATTCTATTACTTGGAGGCAACTGTGGGCTTATAGATATATATATATATATTTTTTTATTTACAGAAGTAAATAAGCAAATAAAGAGAGCCATAACTGTACTGATTATGGCAACGTCAATACAATTCTGGGCCCTGAGGATAAAACTAAATACATTTTTTTAAAGTAAAGAAATAGAATATGTCAATATCTCTGGGTATTCAGAGTATGCTTTTAAAAATTCTTTTTCAGGATGCCTGGGTGGCTCAGTCAGTTAAGCAACTACCTTCAGCTCAGGTCATGATCCCAGAGTCCTGGGATCGAGTACTACATTGGGATCCTTGCTCAGCAGAGAGCCTGCTTCTCCCTCTGCCTGCTGCCGCCCCCCCCCGCCCCGTTTGTGCTCTCTTTCTAATAAATAAAATCTTTAAAAATTATTTTTCTCTGCATTTTATAATTACTCCTTTGTGAATCACATAATTTAATAATTTTTTTTAAAATTAAAAAAAAATCCATCACCAGTCCTTGCCATGGCCTGCAGGATGAAAGCCAAGCATCACTATGCCATACCGGTCTCCACATAAACCAATCCCCACCTCTCCTCCTCAGCCTTCTTCCCCACCATAAGCCTACTTGAAACTCACCCTTGAAACATGCGGCATCTCTTGCATTTCCTTGAATACTTGATACTCTTTTGCCTCCGTTCTGTCTGCTCACGCTGGTTTTCCTTCCCCATTCACCCAGTGCATCAGCCAGGTTAATGCCAGGTCAGGCTGAGGTAACAAAATCCCAGTAGATGAACACAACGCAGATTTATTTTGCACTCACTCTGTGTTAAGAGGCTACAAGGTTTTTTTGTGTTTTTTTTTTTTTATTCTCCAAAGACCCAGGTAGTAAATATTTTAGGCTTTGTGAGCAACATATAGTTTCTACTACATATTTTTCTTCTTTGTTTTGTTCATTTGTTGTTTTTTGGGTGGGGTTTGTGTGTGTGTGTGTGTGTGTGTGTGTGTGTGTGTGTGTGTGTGCGTGCGATCTTTTAAAAAACGTAAAAACCATTCTTATATTCACAGGCCATCCAAAAACAGGTCACTGGCCATTGGCTGACCTCTACTCTATATGACCATTGCCAGATATGTGCAGACAGCAGAGAATTACTCATGTAGTCATTCACACTGGGTTCATGAAGCAATCAGATCTTGCACATTTTTTGTCATTAGACAGCAAAAAGCGAGGGTCTCATTCAAGTAATTAAATGCTCCAGTCTGCAAATGACATCCTGTGACTTCTCACAAAAAATTGCCCCAAATTCGTCCTTCCGTCCCACCCAACCATAAAGGGGCCGGAAAGTGCAACCCTACCATGTGCCCAGCAGTAATAAGAACTGACATCACTTGGTCAAAATGATGACTCTACTCAGCTCAGAGTCAGCTGCCCTAGAAAGCCTTTTCTGACGCTGTAATTCCCCAGCCAGATTAGCTACCCTTCCCCTATAATCTTATGGCACCTTGAACATCCCTTGGGCTGTGCTGTTTCTCTGCCTCTCCCCCACCCCGTTCCTGAGCTTGCTCTGGTTAGCATCTCCCTATGCCAACTGCATAGCACAGTGCCTACCTCCCAGGGATACTCAAAGCATGTTGCCTCAACAAAGAAATAAAAGTGATGGACTGTGGGAGTGAATGGTTGCCTCTGCATCTACCTGAAGGCTTCTGAATCTAGCATTGTCAGCCTTTCTGAAACCAGTTTGTTCAACCACACCCAGAGTCTCCACTCATGATAAATTTCTCATTTTGGTTATTTGGTTACTTTCTGTATTCATTAAGTCCATTTCTTCTTATAACTGTTTTCTTCTATCAGTGCTTTGTGGAGAGCTGGTCCCTGAGGCCAGAGAGGACTCGGACTTTATGTGGCTTAGTTTTGTTTTCAGTTTACAGGTCAGAGGGCAGGCACGGAGAGGCACAGTGATTTTCCTAAGTTACACAGCCAAGCAGAGGTCCAGCTAAAAGTTATGCTTCGATTCAACAATAAAGCTACCAGATTGAACACAGAGCCTCAGCTAAGTTCACCAACAATTTATTTATATCCCTAGGAGAGGCAGAGAGCATAGTACATGTTCATTAACTGTAAGTCTATTATACCATACCAGGGTTTAGCTTGTAGTACCCAGGCATTTATCTCTGAGAAAAATATTAAACACAAGCCACATGGACTGTTTATTAACACTGTGCTTTTTCATATTGATTCCACTCATCCCTCTACCACCTTTCCTCGTCTGTAAAGTGACACAGCTCATTCTCAGATGGTCTTTCAGAACCCTGAGAATATTGAAGATGATGTGCCCTGGAGGTTTTACCATCGCACCTTAATGCCTGTTAGGTAAACAACGCCCGCATGCATTTTCACTACTAAACGGCATAAGACAAATTTGAATTCAATTTCACATGCAACATGTGCATGGCTGCTCCAGTTGGTATCAAACGTACAATCATAGAGCGGGCAAAACGGCATTCGAAATGAGCTATAGTCTAACACTCCACCCACACGCAGCGTGAAGCCCCTCAATGTTTATCAGTCACAATCCTGATATCCTCTGGCCCCACCAAAGTGTATCCTGATCTGCAATTTTCCTTTTCTTGCCATCTCCTGAATACAGTAAGTTCCTAATAAATAACCCCTCTGATGGGTAGCCTTGACAAATGCCTAGAAGAACCAGGGCAAAGAGAATACAGCGAGGCAGTGCCCACCACGTCTCAGATCACCAATAGAACACCGCTAGAAAGGGGTCCTATTGAAACCTGCAAAGTTTGGGTCATTTGATATGAAAATTAAAAAAAAAAAAGAAAAAGGAAAATAACTTTTTAAAAAATACGTAAACCCTTTATTGAAGAAGGAGAAACAGCTCAGTGTGCCCTTCAGCTCTTGTTAAGTGCTAAATAGACAACGCACCTCAGCGAAGGGAAAGTGTGCAAGAAAACTGAAGTAAACACACACACACAAAACAAATTACAGGCTCAGGTCCTGCCAGGCACAAAACAAGAATCAATCCTTCATAGGAATCTTGCCTCTACTTCCTTTTTTTCTTAAGCCTTATAATTAACTGTTACAAAGTGTATCAAGAAGAATAAACCTAGGTTCCCCTCCCCCCAAACAAGAAAAGGTTAAGCTTTTAATTACAGGCCCTCAAACTACCATTTTGTGCAATTAGCAATTAACTATAATCGTTGATGAGAGAATGCAGGGCTGCCCTAGCAATTTCCCTCCTCCCAGGCTGGGTTATTTTAGTCCCGTTCTATGACAGAGAACCAACCACAAACGCACGCACCCTCACACACACTCTCTCATTTAAAAGCACGTGTAATTTTTAGCGAAAATGGCACCTCGGCGTGCGATTGAGACAGGCACCCCGAACCCCACCTCAGAGCAGCCCGAACGTTTCGAGCCCGTCCACTCCATCACTTTCAGGCGGAGGGAGGAGGCCTGAGGAAGACGCTACCTACCAGCCTTACAGTACCAGCCTCTCTCTGGGGTGCAGGAGAGGGTGGCTGAGAGAGAGAGAGAGAGAGAAAGAGAGAGAGCGAGAAAGAGAGAGAGAGAGAAAGATGCTTGTTGCCTTTGGCAGCCGCAGGTCCCCCCGGGCCGCCAGCCCCGTTAGCGGGCGGGCGGGCGGGCGGTGGCAACGATGGCTGTAGTTTGCATCAGCGCTCACTGCCGCTGCTCCTTGCGGCCGCTGCATTTACAGTCGGCGGCTGTCGGGACCGTACGGTAATGACTGTAGGGAGCGCACCGCTGCGGCGGCAGCAGGTTCCCTAGATCAGGAAATTAGGGCAGGCACCGGGGATTGGAGGCGAGGGCGGCGCGCGAGCCAACCAGCGGCCGCCCCGGGCCCCCGTGAGCCCCGGGCGGACGCGCGGAGCAGCCGGGCCCCAGGAGCAGTCCGGGTGGCAGCGGCGGCCACGGCCACTCACGTACGCACACACACTCGCACACCCCCTGCGCAGGCACCTGGCTGCCCAGAGCTTGTAAGAGCGGCGCGTCTAGGGGAAAGGAGGGCTGAAGCCGCCGCTCCCCCCACCCCCCCACACCCCTCGCTGACCACTCCCCCTCCTGCCCCCTCCTCGCTGCTCACCCCGCGCTCCTGCAGCCGCCAGTGTGGGTGCTCCGCGGCCGGCTCCGCTCTTCTGCCTTCTCCTCTGCTCTCGGCTCCCCACCCCCTCCCCTCCTGAGTCCTCCCCTCCTCTTCCCTCCCCTCCTCTGCAGCGCGTGCATTATTTTCTGCCCGCAGGCTCGGCTTGCACTGCTGCAGCAGCCCGGGGAGGTGGGGAGGTGGGTGGGTGGGTGGGTGGGTTGGCTGGTGGGGAGGAGATTGTGCAAGTTGTAGGGGAGGGGGTGCCCTCTTCTTCCCTGCTCCCTTTCCCCCTTTCTAACTCCTTTCCCTCCTCCTCCCCCTCCCCCCTCCCCGCCCCCACCTCCTTCCTCCTTTGCGAAGGGCTGGTAACTTGTTGTGCGGAGCGAGCGAGCGGCGGCGGCGGCGGCGGCGGCGGCGGCGGCGGCACCATCCAGGCGGGCACCATGGGCACGTCCGCGCGTTGGGCGCTCTGGCTGCTGCTCGCGCTGTGCTGGGCGCCCCGGGAAAGCCGCGCCACCGGAGCGGGTGAGTGAGAACGCGCCCCTCCGCTGGCTGCCCGGACCCAGCCGGGGCGCCAGGGGGCCCCGAGGCGCGGGTCTCCTTTTGCCCACCCCCCTCCTAAGAGGCGCCTCTCCGCTCTGCTCGCCTCTTTCCCTCCCAACCCTGGTGGCGCCTCTGAGCTGACTGTCAGCGCCGCGGCTACGCGGAGCCGGGCTTGGGGGACAGTGGGATTTGGGGTGTCCTAAAGCCTTGCCTGAACTAGTCTTCATTCCCTTACACTCTGTCCCCCAAAGCCACTGTTTTGCCTCGGTTTTCACCCCGCTTGGCCGGGTCTGGGGAGTGTGGGCTTCTGAGCCACTGAACAATGGTTCTGTCTGCTCTGCCAGGCGGAGTGTTAGGAAGGAGGCAGAGGGCCGGGTAGGGCCGAGCGGTTCGCGGGAGCCCGGTGCACGCTCCCGGGACTTGAGGGAGGGTAGGAGTGCTCGGTGGACGAGGGTGGGCGCCTCCGGGGACGCGTGGCGCCGGGTGCGGGTCCCGGCAGCGAGTCCCTGGTGGCGGTGAGCGGGCGCACGTTCGATGGGCGGCAGCCGGGAGGCTCCAGGGAGCCACTACCAGTGCGCAGCCTGCGCACCCGGACTGCGACTGCCCGGGCGCCCGGTGGTCTCTCTGGAGTACGGGTTAGAGGACGAGTGCCGTTTCAAATAGTACTCCCCACTGGGTGTTTCACCCCTTCTCCCTCCCCACCCCTCCCCCCTCGCCCCCACGCGTGGTGTTTGTAAACCTCCCGGGTCTCCCGTGTAGCTGAGCGGGGGAGGGGAGCGCAACGAAGACTTAATCAGGTTAGTTTGCTGATCTTCGTTCCCGGTGAGACTTCCTCGGGAGGAATTGGGTCCTAATCTAGTGACTGTGTAATTGGCCTTCATTCCAAACAATAGATCAAAGGGAGTAGCTCGAGAGCTGGTGTGTGGCGCTGGGGACTACCGTCGAGTGCCCAAGGTCTGCCGCTCTGGGCCCGGGAGCCCTGTCCTCAGCCACTCTCCCAGTTGGAGCCGCACAACTTTCCTGGGCAGAGGACAGGAAGCCCTTCTAAGGATTCGGTCAGAGTCCCGGCGCGTCCCTGAAGTGATCTTGGACGTGCGTGACTCAGAGGGGCTTGCTGGCCAGCTCCAGGGAAGTGGGACAGAAAGCTGCCCGCGGCCTGAGTACCCGTTCCAGAGTCCCTAGCTCCTGCCGCCCGGTGGCTTAGGAGGCCCGCCTGCCTGCAGTCACGTGTCTCCTGAAGTGAGCCAACTTTAAAAAGTGTGTGGTCAAGCAGCCTCTCGGGCCATACTTGGGGGTTTGAAGCCTCCCAGTGCCCCCTGCCCTTTGGCTCCGACTGTCCCGAGCGAGCGTGTGAAGCTGGGACGGGCTTTTCTGCTCTCTGCGATTGGCTGGCCGCCCGATCACGTTTGGGTTGGTCACATGTCTCCGCGAACTCAGAATATAGCAGCCTGAGAAGTATTATCTGTAAGGGAACGTGGAACACCCACCCGACAGGCTCCGTCGCGCTGTTCTCTCTTTCCCCCAACCTGGACACCTTGAAAAAGGCGAGTCGTGGAGACAACCTCTGATATGTAACAAACCTCAGAGCCTGGAAAAGGCCTGCCTACAAGAATTTTCAGACTGGAACATTAATCATTAATGGATGAGCAATACTAACTTATTAAATGATTTCTCAGAATAGCACCATGACTTGCATATACTTTTCCTAACATTTCAAAAGACTAAGGTATACCAGAAACTATTGCTAACCTTCCCGGAGGTGAGAGAAAGATTCATTTTTGCTGCATGTTCTCTCCGTATCCTTTTGATTTAACATGTAATAACTTTCCCTTAGAGGTTAACTTTATCCAATAGAATGCTGGGAATGCCCTTGAACTGTTGAAATGAGTTAGTTGAAGCCATCTGTTGGCCTTGTCTTAGGTAGGTGAGGGTCCCTTTGGCTCCCCTGTGTCACGTGTGAAATATATGACATGCCATGAATAGTGAAAAACAGAAGCCCATGCAAGACTTAAATTCTTTAAAGGAAAGGCGGCACATCATTTTTTCAACTGGACAGAATCTGGGGTTGGCTGGGGAAGTATTGATCTTAAGCCAACCCAGACTGACTCCTCTCTCAAGTTCAAAGCCCCAGGGTATGTGGGTTGACTTTCTGGTCCTGGTTTCGTATACATCCCTTCTTCCCAACCCCTCCCCCCAAAACCCACTCATGGCACTGGTCTAAAATCCTCGAGGACGGGGCAGGGATGTTCTAAGATCCTGACCGGAAACTTCAACCAGGCTAACAAGATAAGTTGAAATTCAGTAGGAGTATACCTGATTGCAAATCCCTGGGAATTCTGGTACATTTTCCCCCAGCCTAGGTGGTCAAACTTAGGATGTGGGATACCACATAGTCATTAACGCCAAAGCCTAGAAGAACCAAGGTTTTAGGAAGGCTATTCAGATATGGCTAGCAACTAGCAAAAGAGGAGACAGAAACTTCTCTGACTGTGGGAGGAGGCTGAATGAAGCTAGCAATACCGAGAGACCCAGAGGGAGAGGAGAAAATAAACTTGACTTCCAACCCGTAGCACCAAGGGAAAGTGTGACAGTGATCCTAATCCTCGTTCAGGCCAAAGAACGAGCGTGTGAGCTGGGCTCCTTTAAAGGAGGATCACCAGGCAAGTGACAGCTTCCTCAAGTCTGAGCACCTCCCTTCCATGAATCGGCCTGTTGCTCCCTTCATGTGACATTTAGCTAGAATGTCCGTCCTGTGTTGTTTTGATTCTCTGCTTTTGCTGCTTGTGTCCCCAGATTCCTCATGTGTGTATAAAGGCCAGGCTCAGTAGCACAGCCCAATATTAAGACTTTACCATGATCAACCGCATGTTGAAGCACTAAGCGTTGCTGGTAAGGTTAATTATAGCAGTCTCCATGCTTCAAAGAAGTGAAGTCCTGATTTAAGTGTTTCTGCCTTTCATAAAATTGAATAACCATAAATTTGATTTCACACTTTTACTACCATTTTAGAAGCGATGAAAAGTAGCTACAAGCCCCTTCGATTCCAGAAGTATCAAACTGGTAAGACTTCACAGGAACTCCCAGGGTAGAACATGGCCATAATCAAGGGAACAGGTAGCTCCCAGGCACATGGTTTTGGGTTTTGATCCAAAGGCCAAAAGACTCAGAGCACAGCATATAGACATACAAATAAGTCATGTTAAAAATCTAGATCATTTTCTATTTCTTACAGAATGTGAATGAAGCTGTCCTTTTTGGTAGAAGGAAGAATGATCAAGGATAGGCAGTTACCTCTTTGACTTCAAGTTATATTTAAATTTACTTTGAGTACTGACTGTTCTTTGGAAAGCCACGTTCCTATACTAGCCTATGAGAAATCAAATGCCTCCAAAGGCTATGATAAGGTCTGCAGTGATGTTTATGATAAATGTACCTGCCTTAGGAGTGCTGCTCAGGGCGGACTGCTCTCCAGATGGTTAGTCAATAGACTCAAAATTGCTTAGTGTATTCCCTTCTACTATAAGTTCATCTCAAGAGAGTTCTTAGGGCACAGCATGGAGACTATTTCCAGGACCAAGTGTCCAATAGTACCTTCTGCAAAGGTGATGGACGAGATGTACCTGTTGAGCAGAAGTGGTCCAGGGACAATTTTTTGTGCCCAGCTAAAGAATTTTTAGCTAGCAAATTTGAGGACTGATAGCTTTTTAGCTTTCAGGCTGAGTGTGACTTAGCTTGAGCAGAATCTTACTTGATGATTTCACTCTGTATCTTTCAATCTGAATCGGTGTCTCTTTGCTAAGCTGTTCTGTTGGCTTAGCAATAAAAACTCTTAGCATGGCTAATGCCACCTCGTTAGATACACTAGCCATGCTGCAGGAACTAAATCAGATGGCAGGTGATACCGTAAAGTTAGCATACTTTCTCCTTCATGTGATGTGTCCTAGGAAAGCTCGGGCCTGCTGGTTATTCGGGGGCTCTAAGTGAAGCAAGAGCTTGCCTCCTGGGTACCATGAGATTAAGGACAGAGATTATGCAAAAAAAAAAAAAGGGGGGGGTCTTAATGTTTGCTTGCAGAGCCTTTGACTACTTTGTATTTTAGAAATGCCCCTGGGTGGGTGGAGTGGAGGAAGGGTATGCATGCTCTTGCATTTAAGAGGTAACTTTGAAAGCAGAAACTTTAAGATGGGACCACTGGCTGGAGTGGTTGATCTTGCCACCAACTTGGGGCTTCTGGCTTGGGCCTACCGGCTAGGAGCCTTTATGCATATAGATGTGGTTTTGGGGGGCCGGGGCAGGGGGAGTTTGCAATTTGCCAAGCAAGGGAGATGGTAAAACCTTAGTGATAGACAACATTTGCAAATTACTTCACATGTTTATATGTTATAACCTAATACTTCCCCTAAACTCAACATTTGCAAATTACTTCCCATGTTATAACTTAATTCTTTTCCCCCCAAACACAATGAGTTAATAGGGTTCCTATTTTATAGACTGCCTCTAATCTTTTGTTTTCCTAAGAAGCCTTCCCAAGATCTGAGGTATTAACTGACCTGTAGGTTCACGAAGCAGGTGGTAGACTGATGTCAACATTTCTTGTACTTCTGCTTAAAACCACTTGACATCCATCTACTGAGCACCTACCATGTGCCATTTGGCATCACCAGGCATGGGGGAGGGGAGGGCATGGACACAGTAACTAGGGAGTTGGTCCTTTCTTTTATGGCATTTGGTCTAGTGCGGAAGTCAAATCAAGAAATCAATGCTCCAAAGATAGCCTGGCACAGAAGCTCTGGAGAGGAGTGAGCAGATCCAACATTGAAGCCTTAATCATAAAAGAGGCAGAAAGCAGGGACGTTGAAGGTTGCTGGAGTTCCCACCTGCTACCTCAGTTACACAATATGATGTTTCCCAATTGTCACCAAGAACTTAGACTCTAATGTGACAAAACCAGATACTACTATTCCATCTCCGCAGATAACCTTACAAAAGTGTTCGGATTCGAGCCAACGATGGGTTGCTACCAACATTCCCAAAGAGCACAAAAGCATATCCCAAGTGAAATCCAGGTCCCACACGTCAAATTTCTAACTCTACCAGGTAGCTGCTTCTACTGTTCCCTGTGTACCAGAACCTCGGTCCTCACAGGCATATGAGGCCGACACACCCACACTGACACACTCACTCTTGACAGATCAATATGGGAAAGCACACCATTTTTAAATGATCAGGTGGCACGAGGATAATGTGCAAGTACCCCCACAGGCATAGGGAACAGTGGACTTTGTAACGTAGAGTCTTCCAAAGTATTCTAGCTGGTCAAACAACTGGTCACACGTTTCAAGTTCAGAAACGCTGGGAAGAAGGCCTTGGAAAAAGTCTATAGTTCAAACCAGTTTTATCAGTGAATTAATTAATCTGTTGAGTCATCCAGGAATACTCACTAGTGCCCAAAAACTCTTGAGACGTCAGGAACTTGGTCCCAAGTTACAAAGATAAATTCTAGGCCCTGCCTTACGGGGCCTCTCCACTTGTAGAGATGGAAATGGGCAGATAGGGCAAGCATCTCTCAAGGGGAGACATGTGTGCCAACTCCAGTAGAGAAGTACGCAGGAGTGACAGGAGCAAACCATGACCAAGCAAGGGTGTGAGGGCACAGGCCTGGGGAAGTGGGTGGGTCCCTGGGTGTACTCTGAGCAGATGGCTGGTGGGCACCAATAGGGAAAAGTTGGGGGAAGTAGGTGGGGCACTAGATCCAGCCCTAGGTAGGGCCAGTGAGAAGCCCAGAAGTGATCCCATCCTTGGCCCTTCAGGCCATTCTAGGTTGCTTGAATCGCCGTCTTGATTTGGATAGAGAATGTGGCAGCCTGGAGACAGAGGAAGAGGAAACAAATTTAGATCAAGTGATGGATGAGAGCCTGGACAGGGCCAGGGCTTGATGGCAAAACGTCAGGGGAGAAGAACCCAGGCTCTCTATGAGACCAAGGGTTTAGAGGAAGGGATGGAGCCCCTCAAGCATAGGGGCTTCTGGTGAAGAGAAGACAGATTTTAGAAGAACCTCTTTATCATGCATGCATGTTAAGGCATCTAGATACATTTTACCTTACCTAATGGGTACAGAGGCTTCGCCTCATGTTATCACCATAATGTCTGTTATGAGCGTGGCATTTACCAGCCATGCCCATCCGGTGATGGGCATGCAGGCTTATGGGGGCAGGACTATGTATTCTAACCCTGAAAATGACCTAGTCACTTCCATTGTGGGTCAAATCTTATACCTCCTAACCCTCGGGCAGTGCTTTCCAAGTATGGTCAGAGAGCAGCAGCGGTCAGTACCATCTAGGAACTTGGAAAGGCAAGCTTGGGCCCCACTCTGCTCTTGCTGAATCTGAAATTCTGGGAGGAGGGGCCCAGCACAGGTTCTAACAAGCATTGTGGGGGTTCGGATGCAAATGAGAACAGGAGCACCACTGACCTAACAATCTACCACCCACAGAAACTAATAACTTCACAACGTGCTCCGACTTTACCAAGGTGCCCTAGACTAGAAAGCCAAGCTCTGTAGTCCTAGGAAAAACCTTGCTGAGGATACTAAGGTGGCTTTTTTTTTTTTTTTTTTAATGAAAATGGGACAGGGAGGGAAGACAGCCTTGTCTTTCAATAATAAGACTATATTAGGATAGTATCATCTTGACAGCTGAAACTACCTAATTCTGGAATGATTTAAACAGACTCTACTACCCAAGTTACCAAAAGCAACAGAATATTCTAGCGGGAAGTAGTCCTGCATTAGGTGCTCTAGGTTGTGTGTATGATAGGCAGCGTGGTATCTGGAGCCAGACCGCCCGGGTTCAAATTCTCATTCTGTGCAGGCTGATCTTGGGCGAGTACTATGCTCCCTTATCTATACTCCTCTTTCCTGAGGAGTAGTGCTCAGAGCATAGTGCTCAGAGCATAGGATTTAGAATTTAGGTGAATTAAAAGACTGAAGTCTTAGCGCCGTGTTTGGCCAACAATTTTAAGAACTTATTTACTCTTGATTCTTAAGGTCACCTCCACCCAATGTCCGTGGAAAAACTGAAAACCGAACTGTAAGATTCACTTATTTCAGTGAATCAGAAGGATCAGCCAAAGTGGTTAAAGGCTTCTGGTTGGTTCTTCCAAGCGCTTTAGAGGCTGACGTGAGGGCCAGAGCTCAGCCTTTGTGCCCACAGCTCCGGCCGTCTTCCTTCCTCCCTCTAGCTCACTAACCTCTTCTCCGGAGAGAAAAACCACTCTCCTGACTCCCAAGTCTGCTGGTCCTAAAATGAGTTTTAGCCTATGAATAGAAAGATTGCCATTAAAGAGGCAGCAGAAGTGAGCCTGACTAAAAATAAATGCCCTTGGCAGCCCCGAAGTGGCAAACCAAGTGGACTGAAGAAATTCTTGTAGATAACAGCCGGGTGCTCCAGCAACGAGGAGAGGGAGAGCCACTGGACTCCTCGGGCCTGCCGGTCCCGGAGGAGTGGCAGCCAGAGTCTCTCTGTGCAAGTTCAAGTTCAGGTCTGCGCCTGATACCCGGAAACCTCTCTCTGGGAAATGCGTAGCCCGTGTGGAAGGCTGGGTATTTACTGGAAGGTCTATGCAGGTCTAAGCTTCCATATTGTTCTTCCCTGTTAATCTTTGCGGGGACAGTCCCGACATCAGCAGGCTGACTTCTCTGTGCACGTAAACCCCTGAGGTTCTTGGAGCCAGTGACCTGCCAACATGGCTGGGTAGCAATGCTCACTCCTTAGGTAAGCAAGGCTCCTGGGACAAGGCGCCTTGACCTCAGTTTGCAGGGTCTGATTCCCGCCTGCCCCCCCAACCCCCCAAGCAAGTGACAGAATTAGCAAGTTAGCCTCTCACACTTCTGGACCTTCATTCAATACAAATGCAAATAGCTGTGATAAGGTACATATATGACTAGGTGCAAGTGACTTCCAACCCCCTGACCCAGAGGGGCAGGGATATTCATTCTAAGTATTAGAGCTGAAAAGAAAATGCAGATCAAGGCCAACAGTTTGGTTTCTTAAAAAGCAATACAAAGAACCCTTCTCAAATGCTTACACAAAACTCCAGTATCGAAAAAGAAAGCCTTCCTGGTTAAACAGACAAAATACCCAAGTTTCCCCACTGTCACCTTCCCCCTCAACTTTAACCACCCTTTTGGCACTAAGGCATTCCCATGAAACCCTGTGGCTTTGAGAAACCTGCTAAAAACCACATTTTCTCCCAACTGTTCACCTTTCTGAGCAGATAGATCTGGGGAAACAGGCTGCCTAGAGCTTGTACTTCTGGGGTCATTTTTTGAGGCCTTGGTAGTCTTAGCTTAGTCTAAGAATTAAAAGCACCTTTGGGCAGGGGGGCAGATGCCTAGGTGGTGCAGTCGGTTGAGTGTCCGACTCTTGGTTTCAGCTCAGGTTGCGATCTCAGGGTCATGAGATGAGCCCCGCGTTGGGCTCCATGCTCAGTGCAGAGTCTGCTTAGAACTCTCTCTCCCTCCCCCCTCCCCTCCCTCTCTCTCTCTAAACAAAATTCTTGAAAAAAAAAATAAAAATCAATATAAGCACCTCGGGTAGAGATGATTTCAAGCTCAACCTGTCCCCTTTATGAAAGTAGAATGCTGAACCTGAGACATAACTGTCATGGATGAAAATAGACTATGGGTCCACAGTCTTGTAATCCCCCAAAGCTGTGGAAACCAAAAGCTTCTTAACTTGTTTGGTGCTTTCGGTTCTCCTGGAGCTCTGTACGGCGGCGTTCCCAGCTGAGCACCAGAGGTGTGAGGGAGAATCTTTTTGAATCTTGGACAGAAGACCCATAGCGCTGCAGTCTGGCTGAGGTCCCAGCACCAAGATTCAGGGCCCAGGGGGCCCTGGCTACTCTGCACCAGGAGCACTTTCTGCCCAGGAGCAATCTCTCATAACAGAGTGCTTAGATAACAAGAAACTGAGGCACGGCCATGAGGCTTATAGTCTTTACTCACCTCTCTTTAAAGAGAGGGTCCTTTAGAAAGGCAGCTGGCCAGGCTTAGCCCCCACCACCCTCACCCCGCTCCTCTCATAAAGGAGCAGCAACATTCAGTACCTTTCTCCCCTTCTAACCCCCATCGTCCCCCCTGGTAATGCAGAGTCATGTGTGTGTCCCGGTAAAAACACAGCTTTAGGATAATCGGGCAGAAGTGGAAATACCTCAGATAAGAAGAGGTAGAAATTGAACTCCTTTTGGTCCTAAGGTATTGGAATAAACACTAAGAAAATGCTTTTCTCTGTCCTGAGTCTGCTCAGTATCGACTCCTGAAGCAATGCTGCTGGGATTTTAAACATCATTTATTATTGCTGATCGTTCTGTTTGCTACAACTATGTTCAGAGACCCTGTTGGAGGTGCTGGTGAGCTGAATGCCAGCCTTATTTTACCTGTGTCCCTGTATTTGATCCCGGGCTGGCTTGAGTGTCTAGGAAATCTGTAGCTTCAAAAGTCATTTTTAAGATCTTCAGGACCTAACCCCGAAGTTGGAAAACCATCATTTAACAACTACTTTTATGTCCCTGTCCAAGTGTGATTATATGCCTACCTTTTTGACAGCGTAGGGATCAGTGTCTGAATTTTTGTCTCTTTTTCACTGAACAACCTGTGGTACCGAAAACCTTTAAAAATAATTCGGAGCCTCCTACCTGCAGCCTGACTGTTCTTTCCAACTAGATTTCTGTCGACTTTGACGACAAATTGTGCACTTGCTACTTTTCAAATGAAGTACTCTAAATAGATTCTTACAACTCCCACAGCCCTCAAAGGCCGTGGGGATAGAGAACTGAAGCCAGGGGCTCCTGGAGCAGATTGCCCCAGCACTGAGAACACAGAGAAGCTCTTGGGATTACAGTGATGGGAGGGGGGAGCCGCTCTTCCTATTCGGTTGAACAGTATAAAAACCAGACCCTGACCTATCCCACCAACAACCTCTTCCCTTCTCAATCCCTGATACCTTACGCCCAGTACGGCACTTGTGGAATGGACGAACGGTACAATATAGAGGTAGGAAATGCCACCGAATCCTACTGCATTGTATCTGGGTCCCAGCTTAACTGGACTCTGGGAGCAGAGTGGTACACACACCGTTTATGAATACATTGAGGACCTGGGAATGTCACCACACCCATACGGTAAACCTGACTGGGACCGAATTCTAACCTCCCTGGGAATTAGCCACAAAGCATAGGCTGCCCCCGGAGAGTGGGGAGTAGCTATAGCCGGGAGGTAAAGGGAGTATTGTGCACCCAGCACAAGAGTTCCAGCCCGTGCTTGTCCCTGGAGCATCTGTTCTTAAACCAGCACGCCGCAGCTGCAAATGCAGGAAGGTGGCAGGAAGTCGGAAGGCTTTCTGCTTGGAAGGCCTCCCTGAGTAATCTGCAGGAGCTATAGGGCACCCCTGGTTGTCCCGAATATTTGCAGTCTATTTCTATTAAGCAACCAGATCCTCGCCTTGTAGCGCAAAGAAATCCACATGCTCATGGTAGGAAGCCTCTGAACGTCCCCTGTCCCGTGCCAGGCAAAAAAACCAGATGAAACTAAGTGCTCTACTTACAAGGATTAGTTCATACCACTGTGTGAATTAAATGTCCATACGTCGAGCCTAGGAACACGGAGAGTCAGAGGAACAAAATCCAGGTCTGTGGCTCTCCCTCACTTTGTTTTTCTCCCGTCGCTAAGAATGATCTCCCTTTACCTCTCAACTGTATCTTCTTGATTTTTATCTTCGAGGCATTTTGTAAGCATGTCTTTTTCTAATGAGATCTCAAATTCTAAGACAAGGGGGCATACATTAAACTCTCTCTTCTGCCCCCTCCTTGCTACCCTTTCTAAATCTCCCTTAGTTTACTTGTAATGGGAGCATCATTCATGAATAACCGTAAAGAATATGGCCAAGAAATGCCATTAAAGGATTAGGATTCGGCTGTGTGATTGTAGCTACACAAGTGAGTTAAACAAACGAGGGAAATGAGTCCAGGGGCGGGTGACTCCGACCCAACTCCCCGTGGCCTCTGGGCAATGTAGGTTCCTTCTACCTTGGTCTGGCTCCATTGGCCCAAACTCACTATTCCCGCCACCATGCCCAATTTTCAGAAGCCAGAAAGGAATAAAAGAAAGGAAAATGGGTCCCTGTCCCTTTGAGGATATTTCCCAGAAGTTTTATTTACCATTTCTATTTACATTCCATTAGCCAGACCTTAGCCCCATCCATGGCTATGCCTCACTGCAAGAGAGACTGGGAAATCTAGTCTTCTCCAGATGGCATTTGCCCAGCTAAGAACTCAACTACTGTCCCACACTGCCCCAGTGCCCACCCAGCCCTGGCGACTAGAATGTTCTACCCTGCTATGTCTGCAGCTGTCCCTGTGAAAGGGACCGTATCCACAGGTTTTGGGTAACTTGCAACTCTAACTTCCCCAGCTTAGCTAAGTGCTCCCTCCTGATTTTAGGAAGAAAAGCCAAATGTGAACCCTCCCAATTCCAGTGCACAAACGGCCGCTGTATTACGTTGCTGTGGAAATGTGACGGGGACGAAGACTGCGCTGATGGCAGTGACGAAAGGAACTGTGGTAAGGAGCCCAACAGTGTCCCCGGCCACCTCATGAGGATGCATGCAGATCACTGAATGTGATGCTCTTATCTTAGCTTCTCAAATGTATCGGGATTCTGAAGACAGAATCCACTCCTAAAAACTGCTTTGAACCAGGGTCCCAAGAGTCTATACATCCTGGTCCAGAGGAATCTGGTTCAATGTTTGACACTGTCAGCCTGGGTGTGGAATGCTGAAGATCAAATGGGGGTCCTTTCAAAGGACAGGACCTGGTTTATCGTAGGTCAGGCAAACATTTGGCATAGGAAGCTAGGAGAAGCGACGGGAGGATCTGAAGTAGAGACAGACAGAAACTTGCTTAGAACAGACTTTCTTTTTGTAATTCTCAAATAGCTCTTCTCCCCCTAAAAAGAAAGTAAGTCATGTATAGTAAGAAATCCCCTAAGGTTTCAGTGGGTTAATAAACTCGTGACATAGAAACTATAGGCCAGTGCAGATCACAGATCACTTAAGGATTTTTAAAAAGTCTCTGCCCATAATAGATGCTAATTCTAAAGCATTAGGTAGGGTGGAAGACAATCTTTCCCCAAGAGAATGGGGACAGGCAGTCATACCCACTGATCAGTGTCTATCAGAAGATCATTGTGAGAAATGCCTCATGTTGAGCCAGAACTACACGTCAAGGTGGTGTCTAGGTTACCTTGAATACACGCTGAAGTTTATTTTTTGATCCCTTTGTTCTATGTTGTAAAAATCCTGAAACAAGATGGTGTACAGACGTCGGTGACAACATTGTCATTTGCCTTTTAAAGGATGTTATATAAAGATGTACGCTCTACAAACTAGAAATACAGAAGAAAAATAGAAGCTAAATGTAGATAGCATCAATTGCCATCTTGTTATGTCCTTACCTGCTTCTTCATGTGCTATTACAAAAATGGCAGAGCGTAAGCATCATGGCACCTGGTCTTACGCTTCAGCTTGCCAAGCAATATCATGGGTGTTTGCAATGGCAAAACCCGTTGTTCTTCTAGAGTAATTATTCTCTTCATGTTTCAGAAGCCGCCTTTGACCGTCTGACTTAGTAGCAGCTAACCTGGGTCATCTTAGGGGTGACCGCTGGCTTTTCCTAAAGTAGCCTCCACATAAATAACTTCTAGACACACAGCAGGAGGGTTTGGAAGAGTTAAGGGGGTAGATGTATGTACTCAAAATCACGTGAGGTGGGTAAAATTAAATATATTCTTGGCCAGCACTGGTCTCTGCCTCCTAGGTATGAAGGTAGAGAAGGAAAGTGGGAACACGGCTCAGGGAAGTTCTGCATGTTGATTTTGAGATGTTCCTGCCTGGAAGGGAAAAGCCTGAACAATTGCTTAAAACTCATAAAGCCACTTAGTATTTTTCCTGTCCAACGTCTTGATATTGAACTGGGCTGCAATCTCAGCAGAGCTGTTTCTTTCAAGCATGTCAGCCAGCATTTTTAGTCAGCTGCAGCTGGGAATCCACAAGCCATGTGTTTCCATTAGCCCCAGCAACTCAAGTCTTTTACAAGTGTGAGGCTGACTGGATTAATGAGCAACTTAGAACCTCTGCGTGGGTAACTGGTATATCTCTTCCCCTGTGGCACACCTACATTTCTATCCATCTCTTAAGGCCCAATTCAAATAGCCTTTCCTGACCCTCCCAGTCTGTGTTCAGAATGGAGAGAGATGAACTCTAGCAAGTGTCTGTCCCTATTTATCGTTTGCTCGGACACTTTGTAGTATGGCCAGTCTTGCCTGTACCTGTAACATTTTATACATCTTCAGACCACATGGTCTCTTTACAACTACTCCCTGCTTCCTCCTCCTGAGGACCACTGCAGGTTGAATTACAGCAAACTGACTCTGTGGACGCTCTCGTACATTCCTACATGCTCAGGAGCGCACGGGCCTTGGATATTGCGTTAACCATTAATACTGGGGTTTGAGTATTTCAGTGATTCTTAGAAACAGGTGCAAATCTAAGAGCTTAACATGGCCTTTCTTGTTTCCTTGGCTACACAATTCATGGACATGAATTATCCCTTTCGGATCATTAGGATCCCTCACCACATCTTGAATTCTCAGAGTGGACTGTAATCACTGTATTTCCCTGCTGTACCATGTCCGAGGCTAAACCAGGGGGGCCCTCAACTTCAGTGTCCTCTCCGCTCTGTGAGTTGTCCCTAGCTCAGACCCCAGACTTGAAGCAATCCCTTTCAAATTCTTAGCAAATTGTCAGCTTTTAGCTGATGTACCATTACAGAATATTCGTTAGAGAAGAAGAGTGTAAACTGGAAATTTAGGCACATGAGCAAGGAAGAATACAGCTTGGGAAGGAGAAGCCTAGAATACTCTATGTGGCTGCTTAGGGAGATCCTTCCTGCTCTTTCTGACTACTTGGTGGGTAAGGTGACCAAGCTGCCCAGTGGGCTTAAGAGAGTCCAGGTTTAAGCTTATCTTCCTGGTATAGTTCTCAGTGTCCCCATTCTGCTGAGATTGTCCCAGTTTGGACAAGTTGCATGATCACCAGAATTAGAAGCAGAATTGATACCTTTCTAAGGCGATTTTTCACTCTAGTCCTCAGTTGGGGACATTGGCAGCTTTCACAGCATCTTCTGTGACTTCTAGCTGCTGTTACTCCATCTCTTGAATTCTCAGTGTCACCTTGTTTATACCAGGGTTTAAGCTTTCTCTGTTTCTTACTGGCTGGGTTCCTCTGCCCCAACAGACCTGTAGGAGTGACAGTATTCAGTCCTGGGGCTTGTCCTCCCAACTCCACACTAAACCCATGTGCTGTTAAGAGATGCCCCCAGAACAGCTGTACTATGATCCAGTCATGGGATGGAATGTTTGGCTCTCAAACCTTAGGAAGCACTTGAAGGACTTGGAAGAAATGCATGAAGAGAATAAAACTAATACTGAATAAAACTCAACAACGTAAAACAGGCAAGAAGTTAATTGTAAGGTATCCTTGAGTTGTAGGGTAAGGAGCAGCCCCGGTCTTACCGTGACTTCCATATCCCCCCAACTCTCTCAAATGAGCACCTTGCTCCCCTGGAGGAAAAAAAAATAGATTTTTCTAGTGTTCTCCTGGACATTAGCAGTTGAGCACTGACTCCGTTCCATTGTTAGAATAAAATGTGTCAACAGGCAATTTCACCCCCAATGGGAATATCCACTCTCGGGTGCCTATGACTTTAACCCTGCCAATAAACTCTTGTAGTAAAGAAGACATGTGCCGAGTCTGACTTTGTGTGCAACAATGGCCAGTGTGTCCCCAGCCGGTGGCAGTGTGACGGGGATCCCGACTGTGAAGACGGCTCTGACGAAAACCCAGAACAGTGCCGTGAGTGACTTGTTTTGGACTGTAACTTTTCCCAGACTGTTTTGTGTCTCGTAGCTCTAAGTACTGTTTCATCCAAAACTTGGTTGTTTCCCTTGGCCTACCTTGATGTGTAGGCCAGTGGACTCCAAGGTCAGTCAAGTCATTAACAAGCTGATGAGTGTCCGTTAAAGAATGTTGTCCCTAGTCTAACAAGACTGACATTCTCTTGGGTAGCTTCACTATTGAATATTTAAGACCGAAGCCAGCCGATTTGATTAAGAACTCCTTGACTAGGTGCACAGATTTCAAATATTTGGTAATCATGACTCCGAGCAGATGGTACTGGTCCTGGAAGCTAAGTCGAGATAGGAGGGTTCCCCCTTTGGGCTCAGGATAAGCTTTTAGATGTATAGCTTATGTTTTAAAAAACAAAACAAAAAACTAAAATCAAAACAACCTATTACTGAAGGAGTAAGGTAGCTAGAGCTAGGGCGACATTGTGATTTCTTAACAAACCTGTTACCTGAGGTTATTAAAGTAGGGTAAAGCTTACAGCTCATTCTTCAGAAAAATTTCATAGGTATGCCAATGTATATATGTGTCCTTGGGCAGATATCCAGGAAAAGGTCTGTGACATCACAGAGGAGAAGGATTTGGGATTGGTAAATTAGGATCATTTGAATGTCGCGGTGAAGAAAATCTTGGAGTTTATTCCAAAGCAGTAGAGACCTGTTGAAACATGAAAAGTGCAAATCTAACAGGACCCAAGTTTAGTTCCGGGATAGGGTGACAAAACGCAGTGAAGCAGAAAGGAAGATAAATGCATCAATTTCAGTTTTCAAGGCAAGGAATCAGGGGAGCAATAAGAACATTGGTCATGGCAGGTAAATTGCCCCAGGGAAAGCCAGGTTCCACAGAGATGCAGCCCTGAGTTTTAGTAGAGGGTGACCTAGCGAGGTCAAGAATCAGGAGGGGCCCCCGTTGTGGCAAAGCCCACGTAGGTCGCGAAGAAACCTATAAAGGAATCTAGTCAGGAGAAGACTTCCCAGGTGTTAGGTCATCCAGCCTTTAAAGAAGTGGGAATTAGGTGACCTTATCTGGTATCTGACAGATTAAAAAAAAAAAAAAAAAAGCCACACAAAAAAAGGTCAAGGAGCAGGCCAGCCAGTAAGCCTACCTGCGCCAAGTAAAACAGAAGCCAGAGCTGAGCACGCCACGGAACCTTGAAGGAGTAGCATGGTCAAGGCTCTCGGTGCCCTGCCGGGCGGCACCAACTCACATGGCTTCTCAGCCGTGGAGCTGGCGAACCATCTCCTCAGGCTTCAACTAGTAAGTCGAATTTCACCCTTCGCCAGGCCACCAGATGACAGGTGAGCACACACGCAGGCAGCTCAGGGGCAGCAGCTTGGCTCGGAGGCGTGGGGGAGGCTCTTTTGAGACTCTGTATCGTCAACAGATATGAGAACATGCCGTATAAATGAAATCAGCTGTGGCGCCCGTTCCACTCAGTGTATCCCAGTGTCCTGGAGGTGCGATGGTGAAAATGATTGTGACAGTGGCGAAGATGAAGAACACTGTGGTAAGAAGATCAGTGTTGAGTGGCTTTATCCCCAAGACCCTTTTGCTCAAAGAAGGGTGGGCAGGGGGAGAAGCTTCCAGGAGCGTGAAGATGCAGTTCCATTGACTGGCGTTTCAGTGACTTCGCTCTCTGCTCAGCTACTTGGCCTTCATTACTGCCCTAAAACTCTGACAGAAGTCCCCGTGGTGACTGACCACTGCTCGCTTCGGTGTTTGTCCTAGGCAGATAGAAGTGAGAAGGTAAGTCACTCAGGGCACTGCCATCCAGAAGTAGCTCAGTGAGGCCACGACGGTGTGGGCGTCTGTGTCTGTTAGGACAGGGGTGCACGGGCCTTCCTCCCCTGGGCTCAGTACAACCAGCAGGGCACTAGGGCCAGCAAGCTCGTTCCTAGGTCTCAAGTGGGTCTGCTTTTTGGAATAAATGACTTAAGTAGCATACGAGCAACTTGAGTTAGCCTCCGAACTAGATTCTCTTTGAGGCTTTCCAAAGGTTAACCTGGCACAGAAGCGTTACCTATTATCATCTTGCCATCAGAGACCCAAAGAAAACCATACCCAGCCGATGGTACTTTTGTCTCTTCTCACAGTTCCTGCCTGTAAAAACGAGCTCTGTTTCCTATGCTTTCATGTCTCTGATCCTGGAAAGTGTGTAATAAAGTGCTGCGCGTTCCAGGCGAGGCCCTGGGAAATATCTGGGTTGAACAAACATTGCTGTGAGCACTCTTTCAAGCTACCGCCCTTTTATAGGGCCCCGAGAGCGACAGCTCCCAAGGCTGACAGGCACGGGCCTCCTGAGGCAGCAGAGTACTAGTGAGCTGAGCGTGCTTGCAGTCCAAACGCCAGTCTTGCATGGAGAAGTCGACTTCTGAGGTCAATACCACTGCACCTAGTCCAATGAGTTTCGGTGTTCAATCTTAGAATTGAGCTTTATGTATTGGTAAGCCCCAGGGCTTCCAAGTGTTTCCCTCCTAAATCTAGACTTTGCTTCCCAAGAGAGTCGTGGTCTCTACCCTAATTACCACCAAACTGTGACCTTGATTCATTTGGCAGGAATTTGAGTCCAAGTACAAACTGGCTAGCCTGCCTGGTTTATCATCATTAGCATACCGGGCGGCTAGGACTGAGATCGATTTTAGCCCTCCAGTGACTTTCTAACACTTGAAAATACTTCAGGCCTGTTATTCCTGATCCTCATTTGAAGGACCAACAGAGAAGGAACCATGTATGGTAGCCTAAGTAACGGCTGGTTTTTTGTTCATAGTGTCGTAATGCTTATTATGAGTCTATGTTAATCGGTATACCTTATACATGGTAGTCTCAGCTGATGATCTGAACTGATTTGAGAGATGGCTGGCTGTCTATTTGGAGATAGCTCAGTCTTGGCCATTCAAAATGAAATCCCCCGGTCAGGTTTAAGTTCTTGATTGCCGTCCCTTTAGGAATCTGTTGTGGTTCAAGGCTCGGATGAATTTCTAAGCCTTCAGCCATTCTCTTGGTCCTTTCTTTCGATTCTTATTCAAGTGTCCCTGTGTCTTGTCCATATCGAGACTGCTTGCTAGTACTCCAGGAACTTGGATCTGGATAGAATTCCACGATAGCTTTTTAAGTGAAGCTTGGAGAGCTAGGGTCCGCGATCCGAGATCCCGCACGTTGCACTGTGGGACGCGAGTCTGGAAGGCACGACGAGTCCCGCATGCGCTCAGCGAGGCCTGCTCTCCCCCACCCCACCCCGCCCCGCAGGCAACATCACGTGCAGCCCCGACGAGTTCACCTGCTCCAGCGGCCGCTGCATCTCCAGGAATTTCGTCTGCAACGGCCAGGACGACTGCAGCGACGGCAGCGACGAGCTGGACTGCGCGCCCCCCACGTGCGGCGCGCACGAGTTCCAGTGCAGCACCTCGTCCTGCATCCCCCTCAGCTGGGTGTGCGACGACGATGCCGACTGCTCCGACCAGTCGGACGAGTCCCTGGAGCAGTGCGGCCGCCAGCCGGCGATGCACACCAAGTGCCCGGCCAGCGAGACCCAGTGCGGCTCCGGCGAGTGCATCCACAAGAAGTGGCGCTGCGACGGGGACCCCGACTGCAAAGACGGTAGCGACGAGGTCAACTGTCGTAAGTAGCCTTCTTAGCGGTCCGGCGTGCTCTGCGTCCGCCCCGCGCGTCCGCCTGGACGGCTTGGCTGACCCTCGCCTGTTCTCGCCGCCCCCTCCCCCCCCTCCCCCCGCAGCTTCGCGAACCTGCCGCCCTGACCAGTTTGAGTGTGAGGACGGGGGCTGCATCCACGGCAGCAGGCAGTGCAACGGTATCCGGGACTGTGTGGACGGCTCCGATGAAGTCAACTGCAAAAACGGTGAGGGGCTCCTCCTGGGGGTGAGTCAGAGGACTGCCTGGAGCAGCCCCACCAACGGGCTCTCCGCCTTTGTGTTTCTCTTTGCAGTCAATCAGTGCGTGGGCCCTGGCAAGTTCAGGTGCAGAAGTGGGGAGTGCATAGATATCGGTAAAGTATGTAACCAGGAGCAGGACTGCAGGGACTGGAGTGACGAGCCCCTGAAGGAATGTCGTAAGTGGAGGGGTTGCCTGAGCCCAGAGTCGGGAAGGGTCATGACGTCGCCCCTAACTAATGCAGTGTGCACCCCGCGCAGTGCCTGCTCACACTGCTTTTAAGGAACCCAGTTCAGTTGCTGGGCTTCAGAGTGGCATTTTTTAAGCCTTAGAAGTTGGAGCAGTGACAAACTAGTTCATAGCTTTACCTCCTTAAGGATAACCGATCAGCAATAGAGACACTTGAGTCTGTACTACTTAGCCAGCTGGTAACCTGCCAGGGAGATTGGGTTTACTCTTCCCCCAAATCCTCCGAGATGCGTATCCTGAAGACAGATTATTAGACCTTAGGAAGGTCATGGGTTTGACCAGACTAACTAGATAAGTTATTGCAAAAAGCCCAGAGTTTAAATGTTAATCGGGGCAAATATCGATTTGGAATAAGGTGTGGGGTAACCCTGGTCCCTTCTTCTTTCAGATGTAAACGAATGCTTGGTTAATAATGGTGGCTGTTCTCACATCTGCAAAGACCTCGTTATAGGCTATGAATGTGACTGCGCAGCTGGGTTTGAACTGATAGATAAGAAAATCTGTGGAGGTGGGTCCAGGAGGGAGCCTCAGCCCCTGTGCCCGGGGGGGATGGGAAAGGACAGTATCTTGCTCTAAGTCATCTAGGCACAAAAGACTAATCCTAATTTCCCTCCTAGATATTGATGAATGCCAAAATCCGGGAATCTGCAGCCAAATTTGTATCAACTTAAAAGGCGGTTACAAGTGTGAATGTAGTCGGGGCTATCAGATGGATCTTGCCACTGGCGTTTGCAAGGCAGTAGGTAAATGGACTTGGACTGGTGTTGCTCTGGTACCTTTAGGAGTAAATGCTTACCAAGGGTACAGCCAGGGACCCCAAGAGTCAACTAAATTATGGATTTAAAGTAGTACAGCTCTTCCTCGACTTATGATGGGGTCACAATCTAATAAACCCGTTGTAAGTTGAAAATATCCCAAGTCAAAAATGCATTTAATATACCCAATCTACCAAATATCGTGGCTTAGCCAAGCCTGCCTTCAATATGCTCAGAACTCTTAACGTCAGCTTATAGTTGGGCAACATCATCTAACAAGAGCCCGTGAAGTATTGAATGTTTCATGCAACGTATCGAGTACCGTACTGAAAGTGTAAAGCACAACAGTCGTACGGGCATAGATGGGTGTCAGCGCTTCGGCTGTTCACATCCTCGTGATCACGGGGCTGACCAGGAGCTGCGACTCACTGCTACCACCCAGCATCGTGAGAGAACATCACAAGAGAGGATGGTAGCACATATCACTGACCTGGGAAAAGATCCCAACTCTAAATTCAAAGCGTGGTTCCTACTGGACGCAAACTGCTTTTTTTTTTTTTTTTTTTTTTTTTTTTTTTTTTTTTTTTTACCATCGTAAAGGTGAAAAATCCTAGGTCAAACCATCCTAAGTCCGGGACTGTCTGTTCTTGAGCTCAGTGCTACTTAACTCCCCAGTGCGGTATCACAGGTTAAAACAAAAGAGCGTTTCCCTAGACACCTGCCTTGGTCAGTTTCTTTTGCATAGGATACCGTGAATACCTACCAGGTGTGGTCACTTCCCTGCTTCCAAAACTTGAATGCAATCCCAGTAAGTAACTTAGTCAACAGCTGCTTAGAAACTGTTCCGAGGGCTGATCAGCCACCCTACTGTTGAGTGTTGTGACCCAGGACTGCCTTCTTGAACAGTGGGAAGTGCTTACAGTTCCCCGGGGGCACGGACTGCAGCAAGCATACTCCTCAGCTGTTCGGTAGTGCCTTTACTTTTTAAGCGCTCCTCCTTTGGGAGGAGGTGACTTAGAAGGACCTTGCCTTCTTAAGGTGAAACTAAATAAACCTGACTGCTATCTTGCAGGCAAAGAGCCAAGTCTAATCTTCACGAATCGAAGAGACATCCGGAAGATTGGCTTGGAGAGGAAGGAATATATCCAGCTAGTTGAACAGCTAAGAAACACTGTAGCTCTTGATGCGGACATAGCTGCTCAGAAACTGTTCTGGGCTGATCTAAGCCAGAAGGCCATCTTCAGGTAACTTCAGTTCCCTGCTTAGTGTCTCAGCCTAAGTCCTTGGTCTTTGGGAAGGTTTGGAGGAGTTTCTAGCGCTACTCTAGCATGTAATTAGCTGGGACTCTTAAATCTGGACACTGATTGATTCTTCAACTAGTAAGTTACTATCAGCTCCTCATTGGAGACTAACAATTGTGTACAAAGTAAAAGGTGGCAACAGCTATAGGATTGTCACAAAGGGCATCTTAGTTTCTCCTCTTGTCACCCCTTTCTTTCTAGTTAATTGACAACTTTTCACAGCGGCTACCAATAGAAATGGTAGTGGCAGCGTTTTCTTAAGGGGAACTCTGGAAACTCAGATGGTGGCTCCTGCAGCCAACACCTTCACTTAAAAATGTGTCAGTCTTGCTTATCGAGTACATACCAGCAGCTAAATAATGGACACTATTAATTACTATCAGTAAGAAGCATCTGAGTGGTGAGCTCTGGTGTTACTCGAGTTTCTTCTGAACAAAGGGGTTGACCATTCTGTAAACAGAAAGTCCATTCTCCAGGCTCTGATGGTGTCAGACTCTTAAATTTCTTGTGACCTATTCTGTTTCAGTGCCTCAATTGATGACAAGGTTGGTAGACATGTTAAAATGATCGACAATGTCTATAATCCTGCGGCCATTGCTGTTGATTGGGTGTACAAGACCATCTACTGGACTGATGTGGCTTCTAAGACTATTTCCGTAGCTACCCTTGATGGAACCAAGAGGAAGTTCCTGTTTAACTCTGACTTGCGGGAGCCTGCCTCCATAGCTGTGGACCCACTGTCTGGGTTTGTAGTCTGTTTTTTTCTAGCCTTTTGGGTGCTATCTGCATATGCCAGGAGCTTTCCTCCTGGCTGAAATAGTACTGAAATCCCAAGACTTACAGCTCCCCACAACAAAGAATTATCCAGCTCAAGAGGTCAGTGGTATCACGGTTGAGTAAGTCCGCTCTCTTCCAGGCCCTCCCTGGCAGTGTGAGTGCTGACTGACCTTAAGAAAACATGTTTGACTTGATGTACACACAGAAGCTGTATCTGAACCCTTATGGCCACCCAGCATCAATGCAAGTTATTTTTAATGTTTTTCTGAATGCTTTGTCAGGTTAGCTCCGGATGACCAAACCTAAGTACAAACACGAGCTGTGAGGATTTTGGTAGCCATATTTCCTCAAAGCTTTCATCTAAATGTCCCAAGTTGTCTGAAAGTCCAGTTGAAATAAATGGATCTCTCTAGCAACATTTCACCAAGAGGTTGCCCTAAATCGGTGCTAAATAATATAGAAAAGCATCTTAGGAAGTTGACTAAGCCTCTAGTAATGACACCTGACCCCTGGGGAATCCTCGCGAGAACAGTCAGCCAAGCCCCTCCGATAAAGCTTAATGTATATTTATCTTTCACTCCTCTGAAAGAATTGGCCTTTTGTAAAGGAAATATATAACCTGTGATTTGGGGTTGAAATACAATTATCACACTTATATAGATTAATATAGTTCATAATGAGCTAAGCCTAGATTCTTAGTGTTAACTTTTGTTTACCCGGAACGTAATTTAGACCGTTACCTGTTACTGTTGGTCTCTATTTTCTAGTCATTCTTTAAATGTGTATCTCAAACCACAAGTTTATCCCTTCTAAACCACTGAGGCTTCTTTCTCATTTAATTCTTCCCAGCTTTGTGTACTGGTCAGACTGGGGAGAACCAGCTAAAATAGAAAAAGCAGGAATGAATGGATTTGATAGGCGGGCCCTGGTGACAGTGGACATCCAATGGCCTAATGGAATTACACTCGGTATGTCTGTCCTTCCTTCCTTGGCCACCAATCCAACGGTCCCCACAGCTTTCACTTCCCTCCGTAGTTTATTCTGGACTACAGCAGACAGCTCCCATGGTTCCTTCGATAGCAGGAATTTTGGATGAGAGTAACTGAGCAATGCAAATCCAATGGTGGGGCCTTAACATATTAGATGCTCTGTCGTTACTAGCTTTTCTGTCCATTTGGGCCTAATATGGGACATAAATTCAGTGCATCTTGGGCCTTAGGAACTCTCACCCATCAGGGGAGAGTAACATGCTCGCCTCTCTTAACACTCCCATAACGTGGATAGCATACCTTAAGTCAGCTCCTTTGAGAATCCTAGGTCCTCCTTTAATCCCCCAGAGTGAGTGTGGGTACAGACCCCACATGCCGCCTCGCAAGGCTTGTGGCACCCCTTTGGGAACCCATGCTGGAGAAGAAGCCATGAGAACAGAATATCGTATTCCCTGGATATTTTCAGTGGAAGCCAGGGCTGTCTGTGATGGCGTCTCATGAGCCGACAATTCTTTTCCTCCCCAGACCTCATCAAGAGTCGTCTCTACTGGCTTGACTCCAAGTTGCACATGCTGTCCAGTGTGGACTTGAATGGCCAAGATCGCAGGATTGTCCTCAAGTCTCTGGAGTTCCTAGCTCATCCTCTCGCGCTGACCATATTTGAGGTGAGATGTGTGTGTCGCCTCTAAGTGTGGACCTCTGACTTGCCAGAGTGCCTCAGGGGAGAAAGGAGAGAACAGGAATGGGGCGAGGAGGGATGGGCAGAGGAGCATGACCCGAGAGACTGCTTTCACGTCAGGCATGGGACAAAGTCGACGCTCATTTCCTATAGCACCTGAAGAAGCCTGAACTTGCATCTCCAACAGTGTAACGTCTAACCTCCCAGACCAGTGTTGAGTAAATTTGCGCCGTTAAATTGCCAGAAAACAACGATGACCTTAGATATGGACCTGTCTTCATCCTAGGCATTCCTGCTAATTTGAGGGTTCTGTTTTAGGATCGTGTCTACTGGATAGATGGGGAAAATGAAGCAGTCTACGGTGCCAATAAATTCACTGGGTCAGAGCTGGCCACTCTGGTCAACAACCTGAACGATGCCCAAGACATCATTGTCTATCATGAACTCGTCCAGCCGTCAGGTAACGGAGACAAGCACGCCCTCCATCCGGAAGGCCCCTCTAAGGACAGCAGCATGGTGTAGGACCTGCTTGGTTATCAGTGGCTCTTTAACAACTCAACTTGCTCTAAAATGGAACTTTCCCCTCCAGTCCCCTGCCTCAAACACGTCAAACATGGTGTTTTGTTTTGTTTTCATTTCCGACCTCCTAGTGAAAGAGCTTTCCGAACTTCAGCTCTTCCCTTCCTTTCCCACCCTCAGCATTCAGGCTTTTGTTCCAGGCTTTTCCATACCTCCCGGCCTTCAGTCCCTTGTACTAAGACTCTTGCACTATCCTCCAAAGTAGCTTTTATGCCACCAACTTTTCCTACCTCCCCATTGTGACATAGCTTCTATGTAGATCCTCAGACACATCTATCTGGTCACACCAGCTCCTACTCAAAATATTTGACTCTTTCTATCTAAATGAAACCCTTCAACCTCCCTCTCGCTGGGTTCTGTAAGGCAGAGTGAAGACCAAGGAGGACATGCTCATCTGCTTCCCCTGAGTCTTCACTCTAAGCTTTGGGCCTGTAGTGGGTGCCTCCTGCCCCCACCTGCTTCCTCACCACCCGTCTGTTCCAGGCATAATCCGTATGCCACTTTCAAGAACTTTCTTTGCATCTGTGGTAGCCTTAGAGCATACTGCCTGTCCTTGTATTTCTTCTTCATCATATTGAACTGGAAGGTTGGACAGAGGAGACAAGTGTAACCTCCCTGGGAACAAAGACTCAGGTCTCCAGCATCTAGAATGGAGCTTTAGGAATAGCAGGCACCACAGTACTCTTTTAAGGGACCTTTATCTCTGAATAGGTAAAAACTGGTGTGAAGAAGACATGCCGAACGGAGGCTGTGAATACCTGTGCCTGCCAGCGCCACAAATTAATGATCACTCTCCAAAATACACCTGTTCCTGTCCCAGTGGGCACAATCTGGAGGAGAACGGCCGGGAGTGCCACAGTAAGGCTTTTGACTTTTTAACCACCAGCAGGACCCAACAACAGGTGGCAGAATAAGGCACTAGCCGTAAAACTAGCCCGGATGTTCAGAATTCTGCTTTAACCGATTCTTGGAAGAGATCTGAGGGTGTATCTGCTACCAGTGCATGCCAGGTTGCTCATGTCATGCCTTCACAACTGACTTCTCACTCCTTGCCGCAGTGGGTGAGTCTATAGGTGACCACAGTGTGAACGGGACTATCCTGATGTGTCCCAATTAATCCCGCGACAGCATTGAGCTAGCCAACTTGCAGATAATTAAAGTCTTAATGTTTTCCTCCAGAGAGACAGGCCACAGTTACAGGAAACCTTATGGCCCCAGAGGGTGACACCGTCCTCAACTCACACTTACACCCACCTTGATTTTTGTCTTCTGTTCTTAGCTTTTGATTGAGTGGCAAATTAAATTCTCACGTTGTGAGCAAGGAGCTCCTATTGTGAGGTTTTTATCAGCTTAATACGGAGTCCCTGCAGGAACTAGCTTGGTTTACTGAGAAAGTAATTGCAAGGCAATCTGACAGTAAGACTAGTATGTCTGATACTCTGTTCTCGAGAGCATTTCTGGTAACTTCCAGGACGGTACCGAAAGGGCTAAATGTGAATGTGCATCTTTTTGAATTGTCAGATCACAAATGTTGACTGTTCTGGCCCAAGTCTCGTGTGTCTCTGGTTTTGCGTGAAGACTTCCTTTCAGCTCTGGCCACACAACTTAGCTCTGCTGTGGCTTGTCCATTTCCCGTGGGGTTAAAACAACCTTTCTATGGGTTTGTCTGGATGAAACAGCTAGCCGCTCTGGAACCTTGGCCTTAACCAGGTTCTTGGTCTTTATAATTCAGGTTCTGCAACTCCTGTGACTTACAGTGAGACAAAAGGTATCCACACAACAGAAATTGCACCAACTAGTGGACTAGTTCCTAGAGGTACTGGGCCCAGTACTGTGCACTATGAATCTCGACTAACAGCCACACTCTTTTTATTTATTGCTTCAATAATTCATGCAGACCCTGTAACCACTAGTTCTTCCCCTCGCTGATAACCTACATTTCAGCTCCAAAGCCTGAAAGCCTGCAATTCTTCACCTGACCCGACTTATGAAGGTGTCTACTAGACAACTCTTAGTGAAATAGCTATTCGAGTGTGTGACTTTCCAATCTTTCTAGACTAGTTGTGCCTGGTGTGCAGTGTAGTAGGTACTGACCCACAGTGATGGATGCCAGGGCATGAGGTGCTCCGCCCGATGGGTCCGTTTCTCAGTCTGAATTCACATCCGTCTAAATGGATTCCTTTCATTCTTCTGTAGGGATCAATGTGACCACAGCAGTATCAGAGGCCACTGTCCCCCCAAAAGGCACCTCAGCTGCCTGGGCCATCCTTCCTCTCTGTAAGTACCTTCCCCACACATCTGGATAAACTTGTTAGATGCCCACCAAATGGGCATTTCGAATGCATCTAGAGACACCCCTCCCACCGTCACGGTACTCGTGACCCTGATTATGTTCGCTCCCTCGCCAGCCTGGTACACTGAGTTGAGTCCATACCTTTCCCTTTGATGGTATCCTTGGCACTGTGAGCGGCAGTGATACACACTCAACTGTTACATGAAAGGTGCCGATTGCGCTCTACCTCAGGGGTTTTAGTCTGGCTAAATACATTCCTTTAGGTAAAGGGCACCGTTTTCTTCCCCTTGGAAAGGTGTAGAATGCTTCATACAGAGGAGACATGCAAATGCTTAAATGCTTTCTTGAGGGGTTGTAGGACTTGTAGAGGGTAAATTAGCAACAGGTAAGAATCCTCAGACTCAGGGGGAAGAACCTGTAGAGCAATTACTGGGTGTGGGGATTCTAAGTCCTTGTGTGTGCTATAATGGTCACTTTGTCCTGGAACACTGAAGTCCAAACTTAGCAAACACACCTGGGGGACCACTTGAAAAGCTCTCCAGAAAACTCTAAAATTTTCATTCAGTTGGCCTGCGCTGGGGCCCAGAACTCTCCACTTGCCCAAATGGATGTGCTGAGCTTAACACCAGTCCACAGAATAATACTTGATCACTGATCTGAACTTGTTTCAAGCTCCTGGCCAATTTATAGTCTAACATCTAGTTATGCTAGCTTCCCACAACATGAAATTTTTAATAACGTCAAGTCTCAATGGGTTCCTGAACATGACCTCTTTTTGTATGTTTTGAGACTAGACCCTGCTTAGTCACCTTCTCACTTTTTCTCAGTGCTCTTAGCAATGGCAGCAGGAGGTGGCTACTTGATGTGGCGGAATTGGCAGCACAAGAACATGAAAAGCATGAACTTTGACAATCCTGTGTACTTGAAGACTACTGAAGAGGACCTGTCAATAGACATTGGTAGACACAGTGCTTCTGTTGGACACACGTACCCAGCAGTAAGTCAGCTTTGGGTCTTGATACACCCTGGCTTGCAGTAGGACTTTCTGGAAAGGAGACCACTAACTCAAGCTATGGCTGCTTGGGCTAGGAAGAGCCATTAGGATCACAGAGCCACCAAATAGATCTACTACGCCTGGAGATTAGACAGTCTAGCCTGTCAGAACACATGCCAGTCAGTTGATAAGCATCTGTCCCAGAAAGAATGACAAGTAAGTCAACCTAAGGTCATCACTACACTACTGGAGATATTTTTGGTTATAGAAACTATATGTGAATAGTAGCATGAAGCAAGGGCCTCCTATTTGAATTGTCAAGTCATCTGTCTCCTGGACACTTAAAAGTTTACATATCCTATACAGGCAAGTTGGCTTAAAGTCAGCGTATTGAGCAAGATTCCTTTAGCCATCATTACCAAATGCTTGAAAGTGGCCTATCCTGCCGACCGCAGCTAGCTTCCTTTCAGCAGGGGAGCTAGTCCCTTGTTCTTCAGTTGAAACCCAACTGCAGTATTTGGCCTTCACTTAGGGAACAGTCTGAACAAAAAAAAAAGGGGGGGGGGGGCTCAGCGCTCCCTCTCAAGCTCTCTGGTGAAACAAAGAACGGTGGTCCATTCATGGCCCGCATGTGTCTTTTCCCCATTTTTCTCCAGGATTTACGATCATTCAGTGGAATGGCAGCAGCAGCTCCACTATTTTCTCTCTCTCCCAAGTAGACACCATTGAATTCAAGTGAAAATGCACCAGTCACACAACTCAGTACTGCTTTAGGTCTGACTTTCCTTCCATGTCCCTTTGGTCTCTGGATGACACACTCAAAAGCAATGTCCATTTGAGAGACTGGAGTGAGTACCACCACTGAGTGATCACCACGCTCATCCTGTACTTTTTCTCTTCCACAGATATCGGTTGTCAGCACAGACGATGACCTAGCTTGACTTCAGAGACGAATCTTGACCTTTGAGGTCTAAAACCATTAACCCTCCACCTCGAAATGGTAACCGAGCCAGAATCTGAAGTCTTTCTTCCTCCAGTCTGGAAGAACATCAAGATATCTTTACGTGGATCAAGCTTATATACTTGACCGTTTTTATATTACTTTTGTAAATATTCCTGTCCACATTCTACTTCAGCTTTGGATGTGGTTACCAAATATCTAACCCCTGAGTTTCTAGACAGTATTGCCACATCTGGCCAAATATGCACTTTCCCTAGAAAGCCATACTCCAGCAAGGACCCTCACTTGTGCTATAGTGTATACCATCTGTACATACATTGTATAGGCCATCTGTAAATATCCCAGAGAACAATCACTATTCTTAAGCACTTTGAAAATATTTCTATGTAAATTATTGTAAACTTTTTCAATGGTTGGGACAATGGCAATAGGATAAAACGGGTTACTAAGATGAAATTGCCAAAAAATTTGTAAACTAATTTTGTACGTATGAATGAAATCTTTGACCTCAGTGGAGGTTTGCAAAGACTGAGTGTTCAAACTACTGTACATTTTTTTTCAAGTGCTAAAACAATTAAACCAAGCAGATTAACCATGGTTTGTGCCTATTCCTCTAGGATAAACTTCTATCAGCGGCCTGAGTAGTATCAAGCATTCTAACTAAATATACGAGCTAGATGATACAGATCTTGATGTTGTGTAACCAGGCCTGTAAATTGGCTCGTTTCTCTTACAACCAAGTACTGAAAGAACAAGGTACCACTTAATATTCACTCCCGAAATATTTATTTTGTCAAAGAAGCTAGCTTAGCCTGTACCTAGAATTCCTCTTGTTTAGAGGCAAGTTCCTTTTCTGACTAATTTGTTTCCTGATCTAGAAACCTATGCTAAGATTTCTAGCAATTCTGCTTCTTCATACTTAAGTCTCTGTTTTCCATGTTCTGTCATTATATGTAGCTCCAGGACAAGTGCCTTCTTGTCCTTGAGCTTGTCCTTGAGCAAAGCGTGTCCATCTTTTATAAGTCTACACCATCTACCATGAAGAGAGGTAGAGAGGTAACAGGTAGTGCCATTCTTGAACACTCTAAGGCAGTGGTTCTCAGTAGGGTTAACCTCTCCATCCCCTGTGAACTTGTTAAAAAGGCCCCTTCCCAGATCTGCTGAGTGAGAAACTTGGGGGGTGGGGTCCAGGAATGTGTTTTCACAAGCCCTTCAGGTGATTCTGATGTCAACTACAGTTTGAAAACCATTGTTCCAATGGGACTTCATGGAGAACCTGTCTTCTCATTTTGCAGTCTGGCTGGCAGAAGATCCTTCTGTGGACAATGTCTGAAATTTTTAGTTTGAAGAACAGATAAGGAGTTTGGGCAGAACAAATAGAAGCACAGGGCTTTAAATAAGTTTTCCGTCAGATTACTGCCTTTTTCTAAAGTCTCAGGATGTGAGCAAACAAGGGAAGACGTGAGGTTTGGAGCCCTGGGAAGATGCTGTAATTCCAAAGGGAGGTGGAGAGTCTGCTGTAGATGTGATTCCTCTTGGGACACACTGACCAATGCAGGAGCTAGAGGATGAAGAGATGTACTGAGTAGCTAAATGGATGGGTGGATGACTCCTACGCTACTTGCACATGGAATATAAGTAAGGCAGTTGACAAGTTGCTTGTGGCTCAGGTGGAGACCAACGATCTTAGATGAAGTTGTTTCTGCCATATTGTTTCATAGATACCCTGTTGTGATTTTGGTCAAATGGATGAAAGTGAAACAATAGGCGTGGGCTTTTGTGAGTGTGTTGGGGGTGGGGATGTATACAAGTCTGGCATATAGAAGGAAGAGGCTATAGCTGTGAAGGAAGGACTCTGTGTTGGACATCTGTTGCTCCCTCTTCAGAAAGTCATTACCCTAAACAGGATGTGGTCTGCTGACACAGGGTATCTGGAGTGCCCGCGTGATAAGTAGGTTAGCGTTCATCGTATCTCAACCCTGAAGGCCATTTGGTTGACTGGGACTTTGACCCTGCTATGATATAAAACCCACCTATTTCTTTTTTTAATTGGAGCAATACAAAATTCCTACCTAGGAAGCCTGAAGATAGCAGCGTGTTCTCCCATTACAAGGACTGTATAGTATTAATTAACATCAAGGCCCAAAGCCATAGTTTTCAAGAATAAAATCCAGCATTATTCTCTAGCATCTTCTCTTAGATTCCAGTTCCTACTATGTTCAAGTTCTAGGTCCCACTCTCCAACCTTCAAAGAGTGTAAAGTATTTCCTTCTTTTACCTTGCCCTACCCTCAGTAAGTAGCCAAGGACAGAAAGCCACCTTAAGAGTTGAAAAATATGAAGTAACTAGATATTTCCACTGAAATAAAAATAGTTAACATAGCTAGTCAATTCAGCTTGTACTAATAGTTGATGAGGACCTAAATAAAACCTTGGGCTTTAGTATCCAAATAAGAACTGTAAGAATGAATCCTAGATGAAACATACTGGTGTAAATTTGCTATATCTGTAGAGTTTACTAGAGAAGATGATACTTAGTTAAGAGGTAAAATAGGAAGCTTATGTCACACTAAAAGAGAGTGTTTGGAGTTAAATGTGTCACACAAAGTCACTGAACATGGGTCCTCCAGAGACTTTAGGAATTGCTACCAAGTTTGATAAGAGATGAGTAAACAAATATGTGGCATCTGGTAAAGAAATCCAGCCAAGTCCCTGAGTCCAAATTCTCAAGTGACCTTTATAAGCTATCTATTTGGCAAGAAAGAATCCCAGTTGTTCAACCAGCTCCCTGAAGACATTCTTATAGCTAAATTAGAGCCATGGCATCATCTTCAAGCCTAGGGTGTTCTATTCTTGACGAACACAAGGCAAAAAAGAAAGAGAAGCTTCAACTTTGGCACTTCTGTTCCTTGTATCTTTGGAAGTCAGATAGCCCTTCTCAAAAAAAAGAAAGAAAAGAGAAGGGAAAAAATGAGAAGACAGGCTTTAAATAGCAAAACTACAGGACATTTAAAGAACTAACTCTTTAGTTTAATACTGAGAAATAGGAGAACTAAAGTATACCTTTTAACTCTCCTCACCCCCAAAGCACAAGATTCTGGTGGAGTGTTCTTTGTCATGTAGTGTAACTAGAGGAATTTCCTAGAATTCTTACCTAGTGAAGCAGTTTATTCTTTTGAACCCAAACAGAAGCTGGAATCCTTGATTTTAGCAGCAGGGAAACTTGCAAGAAGCATATGTGCTTTTGCTGTAATAACTTAGGTCCAAGAATTTAGAATACAACCTGCTAATCTTGATCACTGAGTTCGAGCTCCTCAGTTTCATCAAGCATCCAGCCTGACTCTTTGGAAAAATTGGGAATTATATGTTCATGTTTCTGCCATACCATGGACCTAAACTGTGGAGGTTCAGGAATACGTAGAAGTAGAAAAAGTCTTCAAATATACCTTGCTTCCAAATATAGGGGACTTTTGTGCATACACCATCCTTGTCTGCTTTCATAGATCAAAAGCTCAATCAGAGTTAGCAGTGGGGGTCCACAGGTATTAAGGAATAGATGACAGAGGTGTCTCAACTCTCTATTGTATCTCCCAAATCCGTTGAACATTTCCAAGCCTGGCTCATTCAAGAAACAGGGATGAAGTAGACCACTGACTGATAGTCCCCCTGTAAACCTTCCACCCAGGGTCATAGAAGCCAGCATCAAACAGGCTGAAGGTGGGGTACAGGCTCTGCAGGGGACCCTGGGCACATCAATAGTTTTCTTCTTCATTGCGCTTAAGGGGAAAGTTAGATTGTCATCAAGGAAGTTCCCAAGCACGGACTCTGGTGTCAGTCTTGATGTGGTCGCTTGGGCAAGCTACTAATCCCCTCAGTAAATGGACAGGATGGGGTCTGTGTTGTCGTGCCATGGCAAGGGTTCAGGAGAATGCAGAGAAGGGCTCAGCATGGTGTCTGGCATTTAGTGGGTACAAGGCAGGTGTTTCTACTGGAGATCACTCTCGATGCTATGGCCTCTCTTTGTGTTCATTGTGGCATGACCTAGAAACTGGTATGTGACTTTACCAGTGAGAGTTACAGTAACTTAACTCATTATTGAGCATAACATGCATTAGGCCTTGTCCCAAGTGTTTTCCACTACACCTGCCTGATGAGATCTATGTGTGACACTCAGGTAGCGATATCACCTTTATATAGTTAAAAAAAAAAAAAAAAGCTTCAAGGGTTACATGATTTAAACCCTAGACATGTAGCTGGTGTGTTTCTACCCCAACCTTTTGACTTTACTGCCTGGAACATGGTAACAAGTATTTGGTGGCCTGCACAGTCTTTGCATGGCAGCTAAAGCACTTTGAATCTCCCTAAACTTCTTAATAGTTTAATAATGTGCTAAATAAATGCTGGCATGTATTTTATTTGATCTTCACAACAGCCCAAATAGGTAAGTGTCTTCATTTTATAGACATGAAAACTGAGACCACAGACAACATGGGGATTCCAAACCCTATGAGCTTACTGCCATCCCCTCTCAGAAAAGGAGGCAGAGCTGTGTAATAGGTTAAGCTGGACATCACACTGCATATTTGCGGAGTCCTCTTTACTACTGATGGTAGGATCCTTCAGCAGTTTCCCGGTGTCTCAGATGCCCTTAATGGCTAGCATCCAATATGGCAGCATTCCAAGAGAATAACACTAGCACTACATCAGGTCGGCACAGGAGAACAGTGTTAGTTATGTGCCCGTGCCTCAAGATGCCAGAAGTTCCAGAATTACTTTCCTTGTGAAGTAGAGGTAGATTACTGGATTGCAAAGTAAAAGATAAAGACCCTCTGAGGAATTCATGGACATGCAACATCCCTCCTGTGTATGAAGATAATTGGGGAAAACAAGCTGTATCACAACCAATTGTTCATCGTAAGGCTCTCATAAGGAAAGATATGCCCAAGAAGACAGGGAAAACTGTGACTTGGGTCAAGTGACTGATGGATCTTAGGTATTCTGGAAACGACCCCTGAGACCTGCTTATCTCATTACCACAGACATGCGCAGGGGGAAAAGAATTCTTCTCACAAAATGACTGGCTTTGAAAAAACTATCTGGTCCCTTTTAAAATGTCACTCAATACCAAAATGTGACTTAAGAGCATGTAATGCCCCAGGAGTCCAGAGCGTACAACCACATTACTGGGCTCAGGATCTTCAGAATTCTAGAAATACATGTTGGAATGTGTCCAGTCCTGCTGACCTATAGATAAGCAGTTTTCTTTCATTAATGAACTGTACATGTAACTTAGATAAAAGTTTATTTTTGAGATGACTTTCATAATTCATAAGCCTTTCCTTTTTCTACACAACTTTTCCAAAAGCTCTTCCTCAAATCTTTCTCCTCTTTGCAACTGAATCACGGAAGATGGCTCGGTCACCCCTTTGCGGAAAACAGCTCAGGTCACCTAGATCTGGACTCATCAAGCTTAAAGGATGGGAGATGTCCCCTTTCTTGCCACCCTTAGAAGTACAGTTAGTGTCTCCCTAGAGGTGGCCAAAACATCACCCTCTCACACTCCTCCTGCCCATTCTTCCCGTGGAAGAAAGGAAAATCAGAGCTGTTATTACCAGGCAGTGTGAGGCCACAGCCTCCTTCCTCCCTGCTCCCTGTGGGTGACAGAGTCTAACCCATGCTTCCTGGCCAAAGGGAGGAAGCCCCAGGGTGGCAGGACAAGACAGGCCTCAACAAGCAAGTCAAATCATTTTGATACTTTCCCCTCATCAGTTCTTCAGTGGTTTGTGTTGAAATTCATGTAGAAGCCTGTTTGTGGGCCTTAGAGATATTCCATCTGAAACTTGTCCAAGCAGGAGCCCCCACTTGTTGGAATCACGTTGCGTGCTAACCCTTGAGATTGGCACAGGGAATCCACAAAAGTAGTGGGAGGAAAGTAAGTTGAGCGAAAAAGAAATTGCAAAGAAAAAAAAAAAGGAAAGAAAAATCTTTGAAAGCTCAAGAATGAGTCCTTCATGAATGCAATGCTTCGCTTAATGAGTGAAATGGTGAGTCAATACCCGCTGCGCAGTGATAGGAAGGCAGTGAGTTTGGAGGTGTCCCCCCACTTCTTCATTAGCTGTAGCCACAGGTTAGCTGCTTACCATCCAAGCCCTGTCCTCCTATGGAAATTAGAACACCCACCTGCACAGGGTTCTCATAAGAGAGAGAAGAAACACCCATAAAGTGTTTCACTCAAATAACTCCTGTCTTCCTCTCTAGTTCCAAAAAGTCATGCTTCATTTCTTATTAAAAAAAAAAAGTTAATATGTTTTACTTACGTCTTCTTGGAGACCTGATTCTGGTCTGTGCGCTCACATTAAATCCCACCTGTGAGCATGCCTTCTCAGGTGTCCCCTCAAAATGCTAGGATTGGTGATCTGTTTTTACTCCAGGGAATGAAGAGGAATCCTCCCACACCTGTAAACTTTGCAGAAAGCCTTGTGTGTGTGACCCTCTGCTGATTCAAGGGCACAGGTTCAAGGTCAAGTTCACCAGTTATACAGAGAGGTCTGTTTAATCAGTGAGAGAGGAAGATGCTGAACTTTATACCACTCCAGAAGGTCAGGTTAGCATGCTCTTTGGATTCGACATGCTCAGCAAATGTGATGGGTTCATAATCTAGGAAACGGAGAATGCTAAATTTTGGTTCTCAACATCTAACTAATGTTGTAGTTACTCCTTCAGAGGCATTTCGCCTACCTGTTGACTGAGGACAGACCGTATTTTTAAACCCAGAGTCCTTTCAGTTTTCTTAAATTTGCCCATTTACATGTGAAGTTTGCTAAGGATTAGTTTTTTGAAGGCAAAAGCAAATTTGCCTTTTGGTCTGACCCCAAAGGAATAGCCCTGTGATCTCCTGAGTCGAGCTTATAAATGCTGGAGGATGACTTCAGGTAACAAGTTAACAATCAGCATTCCTTCTCAGGCACTGGTGCTCATTCTAGCTGGGTGTTGGGCACAGAACAGACATTTAGTATGTCAGATAATGATAAGAGCTACAAAGAAAAACAGAACAAGAGTAGGGCATAAAGAATGATAGAATGTGCTGTTTTAGGTGCAGTGATCAAGGAAGCTCTCCAAGGAAGTGACTTGAGCAGAGAACCTGGACTAGAAAGTGTGGGAGTGAGCCCACTGAGGACACAGCCAAGGTGAAAGTCTGGGGCAGGAAACATGCTTGATTCTTCCACCACAAAGCAAGGCAGCCACATAGTTGGGAGTGGCGTGGCAGAGAAGGAGGAGAGAAGAGTAAAGACCTAGTGACGTAGACATTAGGGGCCATGGTTGGGATTTAGGATTTTACGTAATGGGTTTGGGAGCAGGAGAATGACTTCCCATCTTAAAAGGATCATGCTGACTGCTTTGATGACAAGAGACCGCAGGGATGCAAGGGCGAAAACAGGGAAATAAATCAGCTGACTATGGCAGAAGGGCAGGTAGATGGCCATGGCTTGGGCTGGGCTGGTGGGGAGGCAAGACACCTCTACTCCACATCTGGCCTGTCATGTCAGGCAGATACAGGCCCAAGCTTCCCCCAGGAGTGGCCAATGGGTCATGATAGATGGTCACCTCATTCAGGAGAACCTAGCAGGTTCCTATCTCAGCTGTGCTCTCTGTCTGCAGGGTATCAGTTTGGCTGCCCCCAGAATGGGCACAGATGACAGGCCCAACCCCAGCACTGGTGCAAAAACTCAACAAGGCTACATGGAAACCAGGAAGAAAGCCATGCTTCTCCTCCCTAACAAAGGAAGTCTGAATCTAGAAGAAAAGAAGAGCCTGGACTTTAATTCCCAGTCCACACGAGTGCAAGCCTTTCACCCATTCAAATGGGAGTTCTTTCCTACGTTCAAGGTAGACCCTGTCTAGGTACACATCTTGGCAGAGTCATTCTGGTACAGAGTTCGGAGCTAGCTCTAAAGTAATGTCTTCTAGAGGCATGTTTTCTACAGGTGGCACCACACACACACACACACACACACACACACACACACACACACACACACACACACCGGCTTTAGACAGGATCAAGCCTTTTCCGTCTATCCAACCACTGTATCTTTTCCATATTACCTGCCTTCTCCTTAAAGGCACTAGAGAATTACCCAAACCACTTTCCCTAAGAAACTTTAGGGTCTGGATTAAAAGAGACCCCAAGGTCACAGAGTCTGGTACTTGTCTGATCAAGTTGGTCACAGGCCCCAGTTGCGGAAGCAGAAAATGCCTGAAGTTACCCAGCAAGGAGACCCCTATTCATCAACAACGCCCCGAGTCCCCCACAGAGTAACAATCACTCTCTTAAGAAGGCTCGAAATTCAGCAACAGCTTGTGAGCCTTTAGTATAAAAAACAAAAGAGAACTCTGTTTTGCAAAGTAAGAGCTGCCTAGAACTTAAAACTTGAGGAAAGGGCTTTTTTTTTTTTAATGTATTAAGAAGTGAGGTAAGGTTCTGAAGGGCACCCATGCAAGTCACAGAATAGAAGCCAAATATTAACAAACAGCTTTGAAACAGAAAAAGCAGCCTCTTCTCAGACGTCAGCCCCAGTACCTGTTTCCATTCAGGAAAGAAAAGCAAGCTTCTGTATCTGGGGATCTGGGAGCCTCCGGAGAGGAGGCCGAGAAAAGAGGCAACGTCCATTTCCCCTCGCTTCTCCCTGCCCTGCAGCAGGCACTGTGTTCCAGCCCTCTGTGAACTGTCTCCATTAGGAGGCAGATAAGATTTCAAGGGGCCTAATTAATAGTGCCAGTTTGCCAAAAGCGGCACACCAGTTAGTACAGAAACCCACCTTCTCTCAGAAATCCAAAGAAACTGGGCTGGAAAAAGAACACTTAAAACCCAAACTTACTGTAGCTCCTTTTGCCCTGGCAGGAGGGCTGCCAATGTCCCTGGAAGGGAAATTTCTTTATTGCCGCAAGAGAAGGAAAACCTTTGGATTTGCCAAGAGAGTGCCGGGCTGAGTTTGGGGAGTGGGCTATAGATGGCTGAATGGTGCCCCACCCCAATGAGAGAGGGCTCGGGTCGGGGGTTGAGAAGTGCTGGGAAGGAGCAAGGCGGCGCACAGTGGACACAAGAACATGTCATATGAGACTGTGGACCGGTCACATTCTCTGTGCTTCCAAAGTTCTTTCCTCTCCAGCCCTTTGGTCAAGTGTATAGCACCTCATCTGTTGGTATGACTGGCTTTTGATGAAAGTCCCAGAAAGGAGCCCAGTCCTAGGTCTGGGCTTGACATGGTACAACAAGGAAGGGACTCACAGAACAATCCGGTAACTCAAGTGAACTAACTCAGTAGCTGCAAGAGCTTAGACCCGCAGAGTGTAAGCTCTCAGAACTCTGCCTGGGACAGTGGACTTTCTGCAGGATAGAGAATGCCAGCTCCAGCCCATACTAACTGGCACTTAGGGGGCAGAGTGACTCCATATGATGTCACGAATTATTAAATTTATTAGGTGAGGTCAGGTGGCTTTTTAGATATTATGCACCCAGCATTTTGCTAGTTACTTGGTGTAGAGAATTTATTATAGCAATGGCCTTAGGGCTTGGAGTATTTCAAACTATGGAATCATCTTTCCAAAGTACAAACATGACAGTGTCACTCCCCACCTTAGATGAGTTCATTTTGCCCACTGCACAAAAGGCAAGGTCCTCAGACTAAGGCTCAAGACCACTATGACCTGATCCCTGCTACTCAGTTCTCCTATATCCTGCCTCCCTGAGCCCAGATTCCATGCTTTGCTAATGCTCAATGGTTGGTAATTCCCCCTCACACACCGCCCCACCCCCAACCTCACACACAGGGCTGCTTCCTACACAAAGCTGTCCCTTTGCCCATGCTCTTCTCTCTGCTTTCAGTGTCTTCTCAACTTTCTTGCTTGACTCTTACTCTTTTTCCAAAATTTCTTCAGGTATCACCTCCTCCCAGAAGGCTTCCCTGTTGCCCCAATTTGAGTCATGTGTCTCTTGCCTATCCAGAATTCTATAACATGTACATCATTATACTGAGATTATTTTTTATGTGTGTAGCTTCCTGACTGAACGAAATACAACTTCTCTAATGCAAGAATTGAGTCTCAGTAAACTTTGTGGACGCCCCCCCCACACACACACACCATGTACAGCACAAAGTGAAGCACTTTTTAAGTGTTCAAATACTACCTGTTAAACTACATTGAGCCTGTGAATGCAAGCAGTATTTTGTTAGCAGGCAAACACCCTCAATTACACAACCCACACAAGTTTGAGGTCCTTTTGTGAATTTACGTTCTGGGAGCACAGAGCTCTTTGGCATACATACCATGATAGCAAACCTTACGTCCTTGATATTTTCAAACAGCAAAAAATCATTGAGTGTTCCATCAGGGAACATAGTAATTTAACTTGCCAGTTAATACCATTTCAAGACCCTCCACAGCTGTCCTAACAAGAAACTCTTATAGAGCATACTTAGAGCCAAAGGTACCATCTTTGAAATAAACACACAACCAGCTAAGGGAATTGTACTCAATGAAGTAACCCCCACCTAGGTTCCTATGTACTGTTGAGACTATTTAAAAGTTATCCTGTAACTTGAAAAGCACACCTGTTAACTTCATTTTTGTATTCAGAATTGATTTGCAAACTAAGTACCTTACAAAGCATGGCTATAAGAAGTCTGGATCCCACAAACCTCCACGTGCTCCAGGACGGGAATTTAAAAGATTCAAGCTCCAATCTTCATTTCACCACTTACTTGCCTTATAATTTTGTAAATTCTCTTCATCTCCATGCTTTCATTTCTTCATCTGCAAAATGAGTCAGTGATAACATTTGACTTAGTGAACAGATTGCTGAAAGCCAACATTCCTGAGTCTGTGATTTATTTTATTTATTTATTTATTTATTTATTAAACATCTACTCCATCTGGGGACCCTGAAACACACACAAGGGACTGAGATGCAGCCCCTCTTACTTACACATACAGTTAAGTAACAAGGCAAAGCCATGCTCAATGGGCACCAGATCAATGTAGCAGGCAGACAATAAGCTCGCAGAAAACTCAAGAGATGGAAAAATCTTTGTGGACTGCCTTGGTCGGGGAAAGAAGGAACTATTTCTGTGTCCATCAGGGTAATTCACTAAAGTTCTTCACAAAACAGACCTCTCTTTAAAAACATAACAGAACCAAAGAATACTCCTCCCCCCCAAAAAACACATGCATACTCATAAATTTTTATATTTAATTTCAGGGAACCCTGTACCTCCTAGTGCTTATCTGTGGATTTAAAAAATGTCTACACCCTGAGGTTAGGAATTTCTAATTTATACATTTAAATAAGTTCACATTTTCTAGGACTGTCTCCTTTTCCCTAAGATTCTATACATAAGTTCCCTGAAACACCAAAAAAATAGTATATTCATGGACAAAATTAATATCTCACTTAATAGCAAAACAACAGTTCTCTATGGAAATGAAACATTTGGGAGTTTATTTGTAAAATGCTCACCACCAGTGGTGTAATACTGGCTTGCCTGGTGTTACACATCAGGTGTGTGTATTTTGAGTTCTGCAAACTGGTAAGCTCTTAATCACCATATCCGTATTTTCACTCTGGAGAGGCAATGTGCCATAATGGTAAAAGCATGGAAACCAAACTTGAGAGATTTGAAATCCAATGTCTACTTTGCCACTGACTTCCTCTATAATCCTGGTAAATTCTCTTCATCTCCAAGCCTCCATTTCTTCAACTGTAAAATAAGTCAATGATAAAATTTGACTTAGTCACTTCCACATGGATGTTATAAGGACCAGATGGGATAGCAGATGTGTACTATCCAAATAGGAAATAGCTATTTCCCCCCTCCCAGGGCTGTTTGAAAAAAAGACATTTACCTTGTGTACATTTTGCAGGTTCACTTCCCAGAAAGAAATTTTATGGAAGTGTGACATCATGGACTTTTGGTTTACAATGAAAATCACTGGGCAGGATGTTCTGTGTTTAAAATAACACCACCCATATTGACAATACTAAGTCATTCACGCTGATGCCAAGAGAAAGCCATTCCCTAATCCATTGAATTTTCCATTGATGTCACCTGTGCCTCCCTCACAACAGCACATTATTTTATTAGAAAGGTGTGCTTGCTTTACTAATAGGTAGGTGTTGAGTTGCAGTGCAAAAGAAAATGCTGAAAGATGTTCTTCTACGACTTAAATTTTAGGGAATATGCTCACCCATGAGCTGAAAAGAACTCGTAAAATACGATGGTTTCAGTCTTCAATTCGTGTTGCTAACTCTGCAGCTTCGGTTACTAAGCTCTTTGGCTGGCACTGGCCTCGCCTCGCCTAGCCTAGCCTATCCCCAGAGTTGATGCAATAAAATGCAACTCCCTAAGCGTGGCTGCTGCAATCAGATGATCAAGTTGCAATATTGTTCTTAACTAATCAATAGGGCAGAAGTGGATATGTAGACTACCATGCCCAGAACAGGAGGCTATGCTTGTTCAAAATGATAAACATCCAGTGTGGGGGGTGGGGGTGGGCGGCAACTTGACAGAGTTATGTTATCAGCAAGTCCTTAAGATTTGTGTTTCTTTTATGACTCTTTAAAGCTGTAAAGAAAATCTGAAATAACCACTTTCCTTTAAAAAAAAAAAAATCCAGTCACTTAAAAACATGGCCACCTGAGTGTGGTCTTGGCAGTTCACAAAGCAAGTGTCCAGCTGGGGGGGTGGGGATTTATTTAGCTGAACTGGAAAGCCTAGCCACCAAGGGTCATTTTTAAGTGACAATACTTGCAGACCCCTCATAACCTCCTCATCAATAAAAGCATCTTTCAGCCTATTTTCATCAAGTGGGGTCACTTTTCTGTGTGGGCAATTCCCTCCACTCTGTGAAAGACTGAGCAAAGCTTTATCTGCAGGAATTTTGGAAGAATATAATGTTGTTCCTAGGACTTAGAGCTAGGCCCTCACTGCCAACATAGCTCCTGCCCACAGCTGCCGGATTCATCTTTCCCAAACACACTTTGTAGACACCATCTTTTTACCATGGAAACCTGTGAAAATTTCAAAGGCCAAGCCCTTGAGCCCTCCAAATGGCTTTTCTAGTGAATTCTACCAAACATTTAAAGAAATAATACTATTTCTGCCCAATCTCTTCCACAAAATTGAAAAGGAGAATATCTTTCCTAACTCATTCCAAGAGACTCTGATACCATAAACAAAGACATTTTAAGAAAACAGATTAATATTCCTCATGAACAGGGATGTAAAAATTCTGAACAAAGTGTTAGCCAATCAAACTCAACAATATATTATCATGACCACATGGGGTTTACCATAAAGATGCAGGGCTGGTTTAACATTGAAAAATAATGTAATTTATAATATTAATGGATCAGAAAAGAAAAACAAATGATTGCCCTAAAAGATACAGAGGTAGGATTTGACAAATACATCTAATCCTGGTAAAAACTCTCAGCAAACCAGAAAAAGAACTTCCTCAACCTCATAAAGAGCACTTTCCAAATGCTTATAGCTAATTGTACACTTAGTAATGACATTATGAATGCTTTCCTCCTAAATAAGGAACAAGACATTTTCTCTCACCATTTCTATTCAGCATTGTATTGAGGAGTCTAGACAGTGCAATAAGGCAAGAAAAAAAAATGAACAAAATGCATCCATATTGGAAAGGAAAAATTAAACTTTACTTACAGATAACATGATCATCTGTATAGAAAATCCTATGAAATCTATCATTTAAAAAACTCTACTAAGATCAGGAAGTGTATTTAGCAAGATGCAAGCTACAAATGTAATTTACAAATATTGTCTTTCTATACACCAGCAACAAGTGGAAAGTGAAATTTAAAATACTTTTTACATCATCAAAAATATGAAATACTTAAGGATAAATCTGATGAATATATGAAGATCTAAACACAAGAGTATGGTCTATCTTTATAAATGTCACATGTGCACTTAAAAAGGCTGTGTATTTTGCTCATTAGGTGAAACATTCCATTTATGTCAAATTGGTTGATAGTGTTCAAATTTTGTACATCTTTGCAGATCTTCTGTCTTATCAATTGAGAGAAAAATGTATTGAAATCTCTAAGTGTATACTTCTGTTTTTGTTCATGTATTTGATGCTCTGCTTTTAGGTAAAATAATCCTGTTCTACAACTGATGATGATTTGCATGCATGGATATACAATCATATTTATGCCCCTGTAGATCATTGTCACTTATGAATGCAGATGAAAAAAAATCCCAAATCAAACGCTACCAAATCAAATTCAATGATATAAAGGACAGAGCTCACCATGACCAAGTCATAATTCTCAAGCTATATTAGGATAACTTAATATTAAATAATCTAATGTGGCCTATCAATGGATCAAATGAGACAAGTCTTATAATTAAAAAAAAAAATCCAGAAGGCATTTTGTAAAATTCATCAAGCATATTTTAAATAAAAATTATTTGAAAACCAGGATTACAAGGCCACTTCTTTAATATGATAAAAACATACAGCAAACTCAATACACAGTAATCAGTGGCATTCTTATACACCAACACCAAGACAGAAGAAAGAGAAATTAAGGAGTCGATCCCATTTACGATTGCACCCCAAACCATAAGATACCTAGGAATAAATATAAGCAAAGAGACAAAGAATCTGTACTCAGAAAACTATAAAATACTCATGAAAGAAACTGAGGAAGACACAAAGAAATGGAAAAACGTTCCATGCTCATGGATTGGAAGAACAAATATTGTGAAGATGTCAAAGCTACCTAGAGCAATCTACACATTTAATGCAATCCCTATCAAAATACCACCCACTTTTCTCAAAGAAATGGAACAAATAATCCTAAAATTTGTATGGAACCAGAAAAGACCCCGAATAGCCAGAAGAATGTTGACAAAGAAAAGCAAAGCTGATGGCATCATAATTCCAGACTTCCAGCTCTGTTACAAAGCTGTGATCAACAAGACAGTATGGTACTGGCATAAAAAGACACATAGATCAATGGAACAGAATCGAGAGCCCAGAAATGGACCCTCAACTCTACTGTTAACTAATCTTCAACAAAACAGGAGAGAATGCCCAATGGAAAAAAGACAGTCTCTTCAACAAATGGTGTTGGGAAATTGGACAGCCACATGCAGAAGAATGAAACTGGACCATTTCCTTAGACCACACACAAAAATAGACTCAAAATGGTTGAAAGACCTCAATGTGAGACAGGAGTCCATCAAAATCCTAAAGGAGAACACAGGCCAGCAACCTCTTCGACCTCAGCCGCAGCAGCTTCTTCCTAGAAACATTGCCAAAGGCAAGGGAAGCAAGGGCAAAAATGAACTATTGGGATTTCATCAAGATAAAAAGCTTTTGCACAGCAAAAGAAACAGTCCACAAAACCAAAAGACAACTGACAGAATGGGAGAAGATATTTGCAAATGACATATCAGATAAAGGGCTAGTATCCAAAATCTATAAAGAACTTATCAAACTCAACACCCAAAGAACAAATGATCCAATCAAGAAATGGGCAGAAGACATGAACAGACATTTCTGCAAAGAAGACATCCAAATGGCCAACAGACATATGAAAAAGTGCTCAGCATCGCTCGGCATCAGGGAAATCCAAATCACAACCTCAATGAGATACCACCTCACACCAGTGAGAATGGCGAAAATTAACAAGTCAGGAAATGACAGATGTTGGCGGGGATGCAGAGAAAGGGGAACCCTCCTACACTGTTGGTGGGAATGCAAGCTGGTGCAACCACTCTGGAAAACAGTATGGAGGTTCCTCAAAAAGTTGCAAATAGAGCTACCATACAATCCAGCAACTGCACTACTGGGTATTTACCCCAAAGATATAAATGTAGTGATCCGAAAGGGTACATGCACCCCAATGTTTATAGCAGCAATGTCCACAATAGCCAAACTGTGGAAAGAGCCAAAATGTTCATCGACAGATGAATGGATAAAGAAGATGTAGTATACACACACACACACACACACACACACACACACACACACAATGGAATATTATGCAGCCATCAAAAGGAACGAGATCTTGCCATTTGCACCAACGTGGATGGAACTGGAGGGTGTTATGCTGAGTGAAATAAGTCAATCGGAGAAAGACATGTATCATATGATCTCACTGATATGAGGAATTCTTAATCTCAGGAAAGAAACTGAGGGTTGCTGGAGTGGTGGGGGGTAGGAGGGATGGGGTGGCTGGGTGATAGACATTGGGGCCAGTATGTGCTATGGGGAGCACTGTGAATTGTGTAAGACTGATGAATCACAGACCTGTACCTCTGAAACAAATAATACATTATATGTTAAAAAAAAAAAGTAGAAGAAGAAGAAGATAGTAGGAAGGGAAAAATGAAGGGGGGGAAGCAGAGGGGGAGAATCAGAGGGGGAGACAAACCATGAGAGATGATGGACTCTGAAAAACAAACTGAGTGTTCTAGAAGGGAAGGCGGGGGGGGATGGGTTAGCCTGGTGATGGGTATTAAAGAGGGCACGTACTAAATGGAGCACTGGGGTTATACGCAAACAATGAATCATGGAATACTACATCAAAAACTAATGATGTAATGTATGGTGATTAACATAATAAAAAAAATAAAATACAAGAAATACAAGACACCCAAATAGAAAAAAGAATAAAATGTAAAATGGTCACTATTTGCAGATGACATGATTATATCATATATAGAAAACCCTAAAGACCCCATCAAAAAACTGTTAGAAGTAATAAACAGATTCAGGATACAAATTTAGGACACAAATTCAGGATACAAAAGTTGCCAGATGCAAAATCAATACACAAAAATCTCTTACATTTCACCACACTAATAAAGAACTATCAGAAAGACAAATTAAGAAAGCAATCTCATTTACAATTGCACCAAAAAGAATAAAATACCTAGGAATAAATTTAACAAAGGAGATAAAAGACATATATATTGATAACTACAATACATGAATGAAAGAAATTGAAGATGACACCAATAAGTGGACAGACATAGGTCCACAAAAGGCCTCAAAAACAAAGTTGGAAAAAAATTTCCAAAATACAGAACAAAAAACAAAGAAGGAGAAAATAGAAGACAAAATACATGCAACTAGAAGATCAGCCGAGGAGAACCAGCATTCAAAAAGAGTTCCAGAAAGAGAGTTCAGAGAAAATGAAGTAAAGAATATTATCAAATAAGTAATAGGACTATTTATGCAAAGAGAAAGACATGAATTTCCAGACTTGAAAGGGCCCAGGGAAGTTCCAACGTAGTAAACACACACACACCACCACCACCACCTCCACACTTCTGAAAGTTGACAACGTGAAGACATCAATATGTTCAGGGAAAAAAAAATATCATAAATAAAATATCAGACATCAGATATCATCAGACTTCTTGTAGTAATGGCTTCAATATCCTGGAGAAAGATTAGTGTAACCTAGAATTCTATACTCAAATTACTAATCAAATGTGAAGGTGGAGTAAACCCATTTTCAGACATGCGAGATCTACCAAAAACCAAGACCGAAACAAAAAAAACTTCAGTGATTATTATTTCCAAGGGAATAAAAAGGAGTTGTACAAGAAAAATAATACAAATACTACACATTTTACAAGAAAACAAAAATACTGCAGTTGGGAATAAGATTTGCATCACTCTAAAAATATAAACACCAACTATTAATATAATCCCTAAGTGCATAATGGAAGCATGTAGGGAGGGAGGATGTGGAGCAAGCTAGTAGTAAAAGATTGTTCAGTGAGGAAAATTTTCATCTTTTATTTTTATTTATTTATTTATTATTTATTATTTAAGTTTTTTATATTTTCTTGTTAATCACCATACATTACATCCTTAGTTTTTGAGGTAGTGTTCCATGATTCATTGTTTGCGCATAACACCCAGTGCTCCACGCAGAACGTGCCCTCTTTAATACCCATCACCGGGCTAACCCATCCCCCCACCCCCCTCCCCTCTAGAACCCTCAGTTTGTTTCTCAGAGTCCAGAGTCTCTCATGGTTCATCTCATCTTTTATTCTAAGACGGCAGTTGGTAATATCTGACTCAAGAAAAAACAAGGTATAGCAATCAAATCTTCCCATGTAGAAAGTGGAATGAAAGAGTAGTGAGGGCGATAGCAATTCATGGCACCTGTCTTCGGGTGGCCAGGATCAGGGATGAGGAGGGAGACTCAAGTTTTTCATTATAATCATTGTAGAACTCTATGACTTTTCAAATTTTTTAATAAAAATAACGATAAAAGCATGAAAGCAAGTACTTCACTGGCATCCACCCATAGGGTCGAGAAAGGTCCTTCATGCTTTGGTGTAAGGAAAATAAGACCTATTTCAAGAAACAGGTTGGACTGGGGATTCCACGGTGTACTGTGAAATGTGTAGACTGAGCTGGCAACACCAGAAGCGCAATGAAAGGAACATAAGCTCTAGCTGACATGGCTGCACACAAACTTTTCAAAACACACACCTGGATTTGGCACTACTTTCTCTCTGGGAACACTTCCCTGAGCCCAGCCAGAGAGAACACCATCTGGTAGAGATCTAGATCCAGATCAGGGAACCTAATTTTGCAAAATGGAAGAAGAAAATCCAAGAGATGGAGAAGGATGCTGGGCAGGCTGGTGAGGATATGGAAACAGGGAAGACAGGGAAAAGAAATGAATTGACCATTTGTTGTCTGTCTCCCTTGTGGTCAGGTACTGTGTGAAAGCATTTTACATGCTTGATGTTTATTCTCACATCACAATAATTCAATATTTCTATCATCTCCATTTTATCAATGAGAAAGCTAGAACTCTGAGAGGTCACCTAGTTTGACCAAAGCCCCCCTTCAGTAAGTGGTGGGGTCTGGATCTGAATTGATCTGTCTGATGTCACAGTCCTCTCTACCAGAGAGAGTAACAAAGAGAAAAAAGATGAAGTCGCCTTTGCTTTGTGGGCATATCAAAATATCTGTTTTTGTGAATTATTTTTTGATTCAAAGCAAAATATACATAACATAAAGTCTGCTATGTTAACCATCTTTAACTATACGATTTAGCGGCATTAAGTACATTCATACTGTTGTACAACCATCACCATTACCGATTTCCAGAACTTTTTCATCATGTCAAATGGAAACTCTATACTCATTAACCAACAACACCCCATTTCCCCTTCCCCAGCCCCTTGTAACCTCTAGTTTTGCTCTCTGTCTCTGTGAATTTGTCTGCTCTACCTCATGTAAGTGAAATCATACAGTATGTTCCTTTGTTTATAACTTATTTCACTTAGCATAATGCTTTCAAAATTCATACGTTTTGGAATATATCAGAAATACATTCTTTTTATTTTTTTTAATTTTTTCTTGTTTTATTTAGTTTTAATTTAATTTTATTATGTTAGTCACCATACATTACATCATTAGTTTTTGATGTAGTGTTCCATGATTCATTGTTTGCATATAACACCCAGTTCTCCATGCAATACGTGCCCTCCTTAATACCCATCACCGGGAGAAATACATTCTTTTTAAAGACTGAATAATTTTTCACTGTATGCATAGGGCATGTTTTGTTTATCCATCACCCGTTGATAGACATTGGAGTTGCTTCCATCTTTCGGCTACTGTAAAAATGCTACTATGGACACTGACGTACAAGTTTCTGTTCAAGTCTATGCTTTCAATTCTTTAGGGTATACACTTCATTTTTTTTTTAAAGATTTTATTTGTTTATTTGAGAGAGAGAGAATGAGAGATAGAGAGCACGAGAGGGAAGAGAGTCAGAGGGAGAAGCAGACTCCCTGCTGAGCAGGGAGCCCGATGCGGGACTCGATCCCGGGACTCCAGGATCATGACCTGAGCCGAAGGCAGTCGCTTAACCAACTGAGCCACCCAGGCGCCCTACACTTCATTTTTTTTTAACCGACCTTGTCCTCTAAAAGTTTTCTTGAGCCTTTTCTCCACCCATTCTCCACTCCCACTCCATGCTTCAAACCTCTTTAGTCCATAAGGAAAGGATAGAGGAACATCTACTTTTCCGATAGCTCCTTGTACGCTCTGGACCTGCTGAATTAATGACCAACATACTTGCATCCTGTTTCATTCTTTTACTATTCAACAAATATTTTGAACACTTATTCTGTGCTTGACACTGTTCTAAGTGCTTGGGATATTTCAATTAACAAAACAAAGATCTCTGCCATCATGAAGCTTCCATTCTACCTGTTGGTTTTCTGACCCAAGTTTATCAGAACATTTCCAAATCACAGGAATGGATTTTATAGGAACAGGAGAAAATAGGGAGTGTTAGTCATTCAAGAATGGAATTCTCAACTATGAGTGAACTGACAGAAGACATGGCCCTTCTGTAAAGTTTCAGACCTTTTCAGAAGGAGGAAAATGATTATTTGACTAACACCCCCCCTTCCTCCATCCTAAGAACTGACAAAAACAGAAAAGCAGGAGAAGGAAAGAAAAGAGGATGAAACAAGAGTCTTCATTCTAGATTTTGTTCTGTTAAGTCCCATTTCCAAGAGCAAGCTGTGAGGATATCTATATCTAATCATCATGACATTTGAAAGTTTAAAGTTTATGTATGTATGTATGTATATAATCTCTACACCCAAAGTGGGGCTTGAACTCACAACCCGAGATCAAGAATCACATGCTTTTCAAACTGAGCCAGCCAAGCATGCCTGCATTCGAAAGTTTATAGCACCCCCACTGTGGTTTTATTGGATCACTTAGTAGATGACAGGCAGTATTTAATGCAGAACTCAAAGTCCCTCAATATTTAAAAGAAGTTCCCAGTCTCCAACAAATTGGAAAAGATGACTTTCACAACTCTGCTCCATATAAAGGCATAGCCTGGTACATTTATTTTAGATTTTTAAAAAAATTCTGGTGCCCCCATATGTAGTATGCTGCTGAATCTACAAACTATTTTATAAAGAACTGTGTCTTTTCCTGGCTCTCAACTAACTTGAAAACAATCAGTGCCGTTGCCAACTGGAGCATTAGGTTTTCCCCAAAGGACATGGGTTTAGGGTTCAGGAACTGGCATCAAGCCAAAAGCAAGTCTTGGATGAGTTCAGCCCTATTTGGTCTGTGGGCAATGCAGTGCAAGGGTTCCTTGATCGTTTCTGAGAACCAGCTAGAATTCAGTGTATATTAGCATTTCCAAGTTGAAATGAAGATGAGGTACTGACACTGAGAAATGACCTTGAAGAGCTTCTCTAGTTTGGACAAGAGGAGCCAGAGGAATAAAGAACTGGTTACTTTCGGTGACACATACTAACATTAATTCCTCTGCCAAAAGCAAGCCAAGAATGCCAAAATTGGAGCATTATGTTCTAACACCCAAACAACTTGACTGGAAATTAACCCCAGTAAAGCAAATGGAAACAGGTTTACCTGTAAAACCTGCTTGAAAGCATGCATTGGATTTGCCTTCAAGTCCAGGAAGCAGTTGGAATGGGGTTTTCTCAGGGCCTTTTACCTTCTTCCTTCTGCCATCTGTCTTGTCCCTAAATTCTCTCTAGTGAATTCTCTCTAGCCTGATTCTTCTGGAACAATGACATTCTTTAGGATACCACAGTGGTAAAATGTTCTCAGGCAGGGGAGTTTCAACAAATGAATATTTAAATTAATTTTAAAGCCTGGCTTATCCTCCAGTGAATGTTTAGAAGGTAAGTGTTCAATGGCACCCTCTTTTTAGAGGGCCTTAGGACATACTAAAAAAAAAACACACATGCTAAGATAGCAAGGGAAGGAAGCAGAAAGCACCCTCCATGGGCTATGAAAATGGTAGGCTGCAAAGGTGATCTCAGTTACCAAGGATGGGCTCATTTACAACTTGCTCTTTGTGCCAACTCTGTGCATTTAACAAGGGTGACTAGCTCAAGCACCCTCTCTGCAGCCAGAGGTTATTAAAGCCCTAATAAGTAACAAAGGGCTTTGAGCCTCCCAGCCCTGGTTATGAAGAGGATCTGAACCCTCATCTCTCTTTGCCATCTTAACTCCTGTTTTCCTACTCTGTAACCTGTATTTACCTATTGCTTGACCCATGGACATCATCCTCCATTCCAAGCCCTCACTTTTGGATGGGCTTCACACTTTCTATTGGTCTTTTCTAGCAACTGATCTCAGAATCCCTCTGCTTTAAAAGCTGTAGGCTAACTAACTCTGCCCATGCCTGCCATGGACCCTTCAGCCCATGCCTTCAGGAGATTTGCCTGTGCCTCCCCACCCCAAGGAGGGACTTAAGGTATACCTTCCACATTCTTGAATCCAGACTATTGCATTATGGGTGACCTCTGTAGGCACTGAGGTTAAGGTCACCATGTTAAGGTCCCATACTGAAGGAGATAGTGAGTTACAATGGAGAACATCCTAGCCCTAGATTTAGGTAATTTGAGCTCCCCCCTGGACCTACTTACCACTCATAGGGTATGTGACCAAGTGACCTGGGTAAGTCCAAACTTTACATGTTAGCACATAAGGCCCTTCACTGTGGGGTTCTTGACAAATTCTCTAGTTTCCTCTCCTATCACTACCTCCATCACTCTCTTCCACCCAGCCCCACAGGTAACTCCTCACACCTTTTATCTATGGAAAGCTGTAAGATGACTTTTGTGCTCTTGGAAGGTAAAATTTCCACCCCATCAAGCCTACAAGAAAGAGAGAGGGCTAATGAATGGGGGCAGGAGACATGGTGGGGGTGTAGAAAGCAAAATAAAGAAAATAATAGTGGTTATAAAGGAAATAATAGTGGTTATAAGGTCATGAAAGTTGTAATAGTCCATGACTAAGAATCTCATGATCGTGTAACTTAATGGAAAGTTGCTGCAGTGGGTAGAACCTGTCAATCAAGGTTTCAAGGGCCTTTTCTTCTAGCACAATCATCCAGTTGCTATTTCTCTGGAAGGACGTCATTTGTGTGGCTTTGAAATTCTATGCTTAGAGCTGTATGATGCCTTCTAAAAGCAAAGAGATCTCTGGAATAAGACCATAAAAGTAGGGTTTTGGACACCTATCACCAGAATCCTAGAAAAATGCATTTTAACCAAAAGTTAAATTGGCAAGGTCTTTAAGAGGAGTGCACAATCGACTGCCATTGCTGTGGTTCAAAGTAGAGGTTTGTGGGAGGGGGGAGTGCTCACAAGACAGAGAGGCACGGTATTGAGGGAGAGAGATGTATGTATTATCCAGCAATTAACGAATATTGACAGGTCTAATAATAGTTTATCCTCAGCTAATCCTATGATTTGCTCCCATAATACCATGGCTAATCATGTAGGGGCTTGAACTTCTAGCAAGCTTGCCTCAGCACCCAATTTCCTGCTGGGGTGGGACCCCAAGTAAACACTGAATTGACATTTCTCTATTTTAAAGATACTGACACAGCTGTGGGTGCTTTGCCTGTGTTTCATCAATTGGGTTATTAATGCTAGCATCTTGTTCTTGCCATGAATTTCACATAAAATATGGAACAGATTGCTTTTGCCTACAGCCTTAAAAAAAATCAAAGCCAAAAAAAATCTGTGTAACCAATTGCAAATGTTAAACCATTTTAAATTGGAAATATTCGACTACATCTATACTGACAATTTTTAAAACTGCTCAATTCTGTAATATATCTGCAAGGTTTATAAAATTTGCAATGGGCATATATTTTATCAGTATTAGACTTTTCTCTATTTTAACAGTTTTTGCTTCCTACAATTTTCCACAGCATATGAAACGACAAGAAAAATGCATCTTTATTTTCTACCTATTAAGCTCTAAGCTACAAGCAATGAAGACTCTAATTTGTACCAAAGTCATCTGCATACTAACTATAAAAGTGACATTATTTGGATGATTTTGGCCTCAAGTAATAAAAAAATAAAACTTGACTGTCTAAATTACAAAGACTCTATCATTTCACTTAGTAAAAAATTGTGGAGGGATGCTCCACAGTTGGTTTCCTCAAGGATTTAACACTGTCATTATGGACTCAAATACTTCACCTATTTCTGCTCTATCACTCTGGGCTTCTCAGCTTGTGCACAACTAGCTCTCCCCTGGTTGTTGTTGTTGTTTGTCTGTTGGTTTTGACCACATTCAGATAACTTTTATTACAGCATATGTTCTGTTTTATTATTAATTTCTTACTGTGCCTGATTTATAAGTTAAATTTTATCATAAAAGTGTATGTATAGGAAAAAACAGTATACATAGGGTTCAGTGCTATCATGATTTCAGGAATCTACTGAAGGTCTTGGCTCTCCCCTGGTTTTAAGATGGCCACTATAGTTCCAGGAGTCAATAGACATGGCAACAACGGGGAGAACATCTTATTCAAGGAGTCTCTTCTTATCAGTGAGGATACTTTCTTAGAGCCCGGCAGTAATTTTCTTCTGACTTACCATTGGCCGGAATTACATCACATGACAAAGCTTAAACCAATCGCAGGCAAAATCAATTAAATCAGATTGGTCAGTGCCACGTTGTAGCACCAGGTCTGAAACTAGCCCCCTGAAACTTGGCAACGTGGAGGAGAGTAGGCATTTAAACATCAGATTTCTATCACAGAGGAGGAAAGAGGAATGGCAATTGAGGAAGACAACAAGAATCACCAACAAATGCAAAAACACAAGTTTCTGCAATATAGGCATTTGATATATTCATTTTGCATTCATTTAACAAAAGTTTCTGGGTGCCCACTATATGCCATATGCTATTCTATGTAGTAGGAGGACACAATAGCAAGAAAAAAAATACACATAGTCCCTGCCTTCCTGGACCAACTAGTCTACTGGGAATTTCTTGGATGTCCACATTTTGCATAATCATGAAGCCAGAAGGAACCACAGAGAGCAAATATCCCAACCCTCTTAGAGGTGAAGAAACAGAAGCTCAGAGTGACTAAGTCATTTGCTGGACCAAGGATGCACCTGATTTTGTATTATATGCTCCTTGTTTTTTTTAGGATACCAATTGTCTTGGGTGCAAAAGCATTTTATATGTGTAAATATAACTTGCCATATGCTAATCCAAAATATGATTTATCATAAAACAAATCACTTTAGGGGAAACAATTTACTCTATGAAATGATTCCTACAAGATTCATTTAGATATCTGCCATTAAAATAAAATTTATAAAATTAGTTCATCATCTTTTCTGGAGGTAATCTCTCTGTACATCATCAAAATTCCAATTTCTTCTTCTCATAGCCTACCCCAAACCCCATCATTCTATCCTTTCCAGCTCTGTGCAGTACCAGTCAACCCCTATGGGTGGTAAAGGAGCCTCTAATCTGCACCCCTAAGGGGTTATTTGGAGTCTTCCAAGTGCTCTGAGGGATGGGTCCACTATATACTACTTCCTCCTCTACTCTGCACAGTGGTAGTTAAGACATACTTGTACGTACAAATTTAGGCCACGTTTTCTGGGACCCATATTAGAAAGTGTCTCCTGAAAGATTCAGAACCACCAGGGCTTTGGTGTGGCCTGGACATGACCTGTAATGAACTGTAACAAAAGTCACCAAATCTCTGCCTGGAAATTGTACTCAGAAATTTATGCTGAATTGTTCTGATTCCTCCTTTGTGTATGTATTCAGACAGAATCCCACAGGTGCACAAATGTGCAAGGATATTCACTGCAGCTTTACTTGTAGAAGGCAAAGATCAGAAAGAATCTTAATGCTCCTCAATACATCACAGCATGGGCCTGAGCATCATGTGACTGATAAAATGGAAGTAACTCTATGAACTGACACGGAATGGCTACCAGGAAATTCTAACAGGAAAAGCTCCGTGCAGGAAATTACATATAGCATGGAGCCTGTTTGTAAATAAATACTCAAAGAAACAGAAGGAATATTTAATTGAATATGCTTGGAATGTCTCTAGAACAGGGGTGATTGAACTATGGTCCAAAGGCCAAATCCAGCCGACCATCTGGTTTGGTATGCTATGAATGGTTTTTATACTTTCTAGTGGTAAAAAAAAAAAAAAAAAAGTAAGTAGGAGAATATAATTTCATGAAAATAACATGAAATTCAAATTTCAGTGTTCATAAATAAGTTTTCTTGGAACACAGACATACCTTCTGTATTGTCTATGGCTGTTTTTGGACTACAGCAATAGGGCTGAATAGTAGTAGCAGAAAATCATTGCCCATAGAGAATACAATATTCACTATTTGGCTTGGAAGAATAACTGTAGTTTCCTCTTGGGAAAGGTATTGGAATATAAAGCAAGGGCAGGAAGAAATGGTTTTACTTTCTACAGTCTTGTACATTTTTAAATTTTATAGAATGAGCAAGCATTACCTACTTCAGGTAAATACATGATCTTTTTATTAATAATTTTCCTAAGTTATTTAATTAATAATTAAATAAGTTTTTTAAATTGTTTCCTCTCAGTAAACATGACTTTGATGAGGCATTCTGTCACTGGCACGATGAATCCCCAAGATGGTCCTGGCAAGTGTCAGGGAGACCAGGGAACTGAATACATACAGTTTTATTACTGGACAAGTGCTGGATGAGTCTTGTACTATTTTACCATTATATTTAAAATAATCAAGTTTGCTATGAGGGGAAAAAAGGAGGAAATATATTTCCTTATTTTTTTCTCCTGAAGAAGATAGAAAGCTGTTCTATTTTTTCATGCAATATCACAGTACTTCATGATCACCTTCTCTGTAGCTACAGTGAGAAAGTAAATTAAAATTTTCCCAGTGATTGGATGGACCAGGCTACACAGACACAGAGGTAACTCCATCTCCTCTGATGGAGGAAGGGAAGGCATTTGAGAACTCAGAAATGAACAATCTGGGCAGCTCTAACTCATAAGTGGGCCTAGAGATTCAGAAGAAACCCCAGGGAGGTCCCCAAGAACAGAGTGTTGATAGAAGAAATGATGATAATTGTTACATGTCCTATATTGTTTTTCAGATGAGATTTTATTTTTTTAAGGACTATTCCAGAAGAATGGCTTGAACTTGACTATGAATTGCTGGAGATGGGGCTCCTCAAATGATTCTAGATGACATCCAGGGATAGGAGCCATTATTCTGAAAGAGCATCTTGAAAGGTAATGTTAGCATAATTCAAAAGAAAATATAATAAGAAAAGATAATTCATGATCATAATGAAGTATCTGAAAACAGCCTTAATGAGAAAAGTATGTGACTTTATACACAGAAAAGAAGCAAACTTAAAAAAACCTTGAATATAGAGCACTAGCCTCCATGACTCCATATCTAAAAGATGCCAATTCATTCCCTGCAAACAAAGACTCAGAGAATTTTTTAAACTTGACTAAGCGATTCCATATTATCGGAAAGAATAACTGAGCTGAAATATCAAAAATAACTGTGGAAGACACAGCATCAGAAGATTTTTGGAAAGGGCGCCTGGGTAGCTCAGTCGTTAAGCATCTGCCTTCGGCTCAGATCATGATCCCAGGGTCCTGGGATCGAGTCCCACATCAGGCTCCCTCCTCAGTGGGAACCCTGCTTCTCCCTCTCCCACTTCCCCTGCTTGTGTTCCTGCTCTCACTGTCTCTCTCTGTCAAATAAATAAATAATCTTTAAAAAAAAGGGGCGGGGGGAGCAAGATGGTGGTGGAGTAGGAGACCTAGATTTCGTCTGGTCTCAGGAATTCAGCTGAATAGGGATCAAACCATTCTGAACACCTACGAACTCAACAGGAGATCGAAGAGGAGAGTAGCGACAACTCTCTGAACAGAGAAGCGACCACTTACGGGAAGGTAGGACGTGCGGAGAAGTGAATCCGAGGCGATATTCGGGAGGATAGACGGCGGGGGAGGGGCCTCCGTCCGCCGCTTCTGGCAAGTGCTAGAGCCGCGGAGCACAAAATCGGACCTTTTAGAAGTCGGCTCCGCGGAGGGACGTCGCTGCAGTGGCTAAGTGGGGGGTGGAAACCTCGGGGCACAGTGTGGTCTCAGGACCCTCGGGGTCACAGAAAGACCGGGGGTGCCTGATTGCGGCAGAGCTCCCAGGTATCGGAGCGGGGAAGCCGGCTGCAGAGACGGAGCCGAGGCGGGGCTCTCAGCTCGGGGTTCCCATAAACTGTGATCCGCGGCCCAGTCGGGCCACTGCTCCTCCAGCAGGGACCCAACAAGCGGCAGATCCGGGGAGACTCCCCTTCCTCCCCCGGGAGGAGCGGCGCGGGAGCGCACCGCGGGGATCTGCTGGGTTTGGAGACACCACACGGGGTCGGGGGCCAGAGATAGAAACGCTCGGTCACAGGCCGGGTGAGCACACAGTGCGGCCGGAGACTGGGGACACGGGAGTGACTGCTTTTCTCTGGGGGCGCACTGAGGAACGGGGCCCCGAGTTCTCGGCTCCTCCGAGTGGAGATGGGGAGGCCACCATTTTCGCCCTGGTCCTCCAAAGCTGTACCAGAGCTTGCAGGGAACAAAAGCTCCTGAGAGCAAACCTGAGCAGCTTGCTTAGCCCGGACCAACAAGGGCGGGGCAATTCCGCCTCCGGCAAAGACATTTGGGAATCACGGCACCAGGCCCTTCCCCCAGAAGATCAGCACGAACAGCCAGCAAGCCAAGACCAAGTTTACTGATCAAGGAGAACGGGAGAACTCCAGCACTAGGAGAATACTGCACATAGAATTCATGGCTTTTTTTTTACCATGATTCATTAGTTCATCAAAGTTAATTTTTTTAACTGTTTTTTTTTAATTTTTCTTTTTCCCTTTTTCAACCAACATCTTCTCAATCCCTTTTTAAAAAAAAACATTTTTTATTTTTCATTTTTAGAGTCATATTTTATCCCTTCATAGTAGTTACCCTTATTTTTGGCATATATATGTAAGTTGTTCTTGCTTTAAAATTTTGAGATACAGTTTCTTCTAACAGATCAAAATATACCCTAAATCACTAGTGTATGGCTTTGTTCTAGTCTCCTGCCTGATCACATTCTCTCCTTTTTTTTTTAAATCTTCTTTCTTTTTTCAAACAACTTATCTTATCAATTCCTTTTATAAAATCTTTTATAATTTTCATCTTTACAGTCATCTACCATCTCTTCATTGTATCAACCCTTATTTTGTACATATATGTCTTTCTTCCTTTAAAATTTTAGGAGGCACTTTTTTCTAACAGACCAAAATACGCCCAAAATCTAGTGTGTGGCACTGATCTATGCACTAGCTTGATCGTATTTGATCATATTGTGCTTTTTTTGTATTGTTCTGTTTTTGTTTTTATCTTTTTTTTTCCTCTTTCTTTTTTCTTTCTTTCCCTTTCTTTTCCCCTGGTTTCAGGTCTTTTCTGATTTGTATACAGTATATTTTCTGGGGACATTGTTAACCTGCTAGCATTTTGTTCTCTCATTCATCTATTCTCCTCTGGACAAAATGACAAGACGAAAAAAATCACCTCAGCAAAAAGAACAAGAGGTAGTACCGTCAGCCAGGGACCTACTCAATACGGACATTAGTTCGATGTCAGACCTAGGGTTCAGAATCATGACTTTAAAGATACTAGCTGGGCTTGAAAAAGCGTGGAAGTTATTAGAGAAACCCTTTCTGGAGAAATAAAAGAACTAAAATCTAACCAAGTCGAAATAAAAAAGGCTATTGATGAGGTGCAATCAAAAATGGGGGCACTAACTGGCAGGATAAATGAGGCAGAAGAGAGAATCAGTGATATAGAAGAACAAAGGATGGAAAATAAAGAGGCTGAGAAAAATAAGAGATTAAACAACTACAGGATCACGAGGGCAGAATTTGAGAGATAAGTGAAACAATAAGATGAAACAACATTAGAATAATTGGGATCCCAGAAGAAGAAGAAAGAGAGAGAGGGGCAGAAGGTATATTGGAGCAAATAATAGCAGAAAACTTCCCTAATGTGAGGAAGGAAACAGGCATCAAAATCCAGGAGGCACAGAGAACCCCTCTCAAAATCAATAATAGGTCAACACCCCGACATCTAATAGTAAAACATACGAGTCTCACAGACAAAGAGAAAATCCTGAAACCAGCTCGGGGGAAGAGATATGTAACCTACAATGGTAGAAATATTAAATTGGCAACAGACCAATCCACAGAGACCTGGCAGGCCAGAAAGGACGGGCATAATATCTTCAGAGCACTAAACGAGAAAAATATGCAGCCAAGAATACTATATCCAGCTAGGCTGTCATTGAAAATTGAAGGAGAGATAAAAAGCTTCCAGGACTAACAAAAACTAAAGGAATTTGCAAACACGAAACCAGCCCTCCAAGAAATATTGAAAGGTGTCCTCTAAGCAAAGAGAGAGCCTAAAAGCAACATAGACCAGAAAGGAACACAGACAATATACAGTAATAGTCACCTTACAGGCAATACGATGGCACTAAATTCATACCTTTCAATAGTTACCCTGAATGTAAATGCGCTAAATGCCCCAATCAAAAGACACAAGCTATCAGATTGGATTAAAAAACAAGACCCATTGATATGCTGTTTGCAAGAGACTCATTTTAGACCCAAAGACACCCCCAGACTGAAAGTGAGGGGGTGGAAAACCATTTACCATGCCAATGGACACCAAAAGAAAGCTGGGGTGGCAATCCTATATCAGACAAATTAGATTTTAAAACAAAGACTGTAATAAGAGATGAAGAAGGACACTATATCCTACTTAAAGGGTCTATCCGACAAGAAGATCTAACAATTGTAAATATCTATGCCCCTAACATGGGAGCAGCCAATTATATAAGGCAATTAATAGCAAAAGCAAAGAAACACATTGACAACAATACAAAAATAGTGGGGGACTTTAACACCCCCCTGACTGAAATGGACAGATCATCTAAGCAAAAGATCAACAAAGAAACACTTTAAATGACACATTGGACCAAATGGACGTCACAGACATATTCAGAATATTCCATCCCAAAGCAATGGAATACACATTCTTCTCTAGTGCCCATGGAACATTCTCCAGAATTGATCACATCCTAGGTCACAAATCAGGTCTCAACCAGTAGCAAAAGATTGGGATTATTCCCTGCATATTTTCAGACCACAATGCTTTGAAACTAGAACTCAATCACAAGAGGAAAGTCGGAAAGAACTCAAATACATGGAGGCTAAACAGCATCCTACTAAAGAAGGAATGGGTCAACCAGGAAATTAAAGAAGAATTAAAAAAAATCATGGAAACCAATGAACATGAAAACACAACTGTTCAAAATCTTTGGGATACAGCCAAGGCAGTCCTGAGAGGAAAGTATACAGCAATACAAGCCTTTCTCAAGAAACAAGAAAGGTCTCAAATACACAACCTAAGCCTACACCTAAAGGAGCTGGAGAAAGAACAGCAAATAAAGCCTAAACCCAGCAGGAGAAGAGAAATCATAAAGATCAGAGCAGAAATCAATGAACTAGAAACCAAAAGAACAGTAGAACAGATCAATGAAACTAGGAGCTGGTTCTTTGAAAGAATTAACAAGATTGATAAACCCCTGGCCAGACTTATCAAAAACAAAAGAGAAATGACCCAAATCAACAAAATCATGAATGAAAGAGGAGAGATCACAACCAACAACAAAGAAATACAAACAATTATAAGAACATATTATGAGCAACTCTATGCCAGCAAATTAGATAACCTGGAAGAAATGGGTGCATTCCTAGAGATGTATCAACTACCAAAACTGTGCCAGGAAGAAATAGAAAACCTGAACAGACCTATAACCACTAAGGAAATTGAAGCAGTCATCAAAAATCTCCCAACAAACAAAAGCCCAGGGCCAGATGGCTTCCCAGGGGAATTCTATCAGACATTTAAAGAAGAATTAATACTTATTCTCCTGAAACTCTTCCAAAAAATAGAAATGGAAGGAAAACTTCCAAAATCATTTTATGAGGCTAGCATTACCTTGATCCCTAAACCAGACAAAGACCCCATCAAAAAGGAGAATTACAGAACAATATCCTTGATGAACATGGATGCAAAAATTCTCACCAAAATACTAGCCAATAGGATCCAACGGTACATTAAAAGGATTATTCACCACGACCAAGTGGCATTTATCCCTGGGCTGCAAGGCTGGTTCAACATCCGCAAATCAATCAACGTGATACAATACATTAACAAAAGCAAGAACAAGAATCCTATGATCCTCTCAATAGGTGCAGAAAAAGCATTTGACAAAGTACAGCACCCTTTCTTGATCAAAACTCTTCAGAGTATAGGGATAGAGGGTACATACCTCAATATCATAAAAGCCATCTATGAGAAACCTATAGCGAATATCATTCTCAATGGGGAAAAACTGAGAGCTTTTCCCCTAAGGTCAGGAACGCGGCAGGGATGTCCACTATCACCACTGCTATTCAACATAGTATTAGAAGTCCTAGCCACAGCAATCACACAACAAAAAGAAATCAAAGGCATCCAAATTGGCAAAGAGGAAGTCAAACTCTCACTCTTTGCAGATGATATGATACCGTATGTGGAAAACCCAAAAGACTCCACCCCAAAACTGCTAGAACTTGTACAGGAATTCAGTAAAGTAGCAGGATATAAAATCAATGCACAGAAATCAGTGGCATTCCTATACACCAACAACAAGACAGAAGAGAGACAAATCAAGGAGTCGATCCCATTTACAATTACACCCAAAACCATAAGATACCTAGGAATAAATTTAACCAAAGAGGCAAAGGATCTGTACTCAGAAAACTATAAAATACTCATGAAAGAAATTGAGGAAGACACAAAGAAATGGAAAAACGTTCCATGCTCATGGATTGGGAGAACGAACATTGTGAAGATGTCAATGCTACCTAGAGCAATCTACACATTCAATGCAATCCCCATCAAAATACCATCCACTTTTTTCGAAGAAATGGAACAAAGAATCCTAAAATTTGTATGGAACCAGAAGAGACCCCGAATAGCCAGAGGAATGTTGAAAAAGCAAAGCAAAGCAAAGCTGGCGGCTTCAAAATTCCGGACTTCCAGCTCTATTACAAAGCTGTCATCATCAAGACAGTATGGTACTGGCACAAAAACAGACACATAGATCAATGGAACAGAATCGAGAGCCCAGAAATGGACCCTCAACTCTATGGTCAACTCATCTTTGACAAAGCAGGAAAGAATGTCTAATGGCAAAAAGACGTCTCTTCAACAAATGGTGCTGGGAAAATTGGACAGCCACATGCAGAAGAATGAAACTGGACCATTTCCTTACACCGCACACAAAAATAGACTCCAAATGGTTGAAAGACCTAAACGTGCGACAGGAGTCCATCAAAATCCTGAAGGAGAACACAGGCAGCAACCTCTTCGACCTCAGCCGCAGCAGCTTCTTCCTAGAAACATCGCCAAAGGCAAGGGAAGCAAGGGCAAAAATGAACTATTGGGATTTCATCAAGATAAAAAGCTTTTGCACAGCAAAAGAAACAGTCCACAAAACCAAAAGACAACCGACAGAATGGGAGAAGATATTTGCAAATGACATATCAGATAAAGGGCTAGTATCCAAAATCTATAAAGAACTTATCAAAGTCAACACCCAAAGAACAAATCATCCAATCAAGAAATGGGCAGAAGACATGAACAGACATTTTTCCAAAGAAGACATCCAAATGGCCAACAGACACATGAAAAAGTGCTCAACGTCGCTCGGCATCAGGGAAATCCAAATCAAAACCTCCATGAGATACCACGTCACACCGGTCAGAATAGCTAAAATTAACAAGTCAGGAAACGACAGATGTTGGTGGGGACGTGGAGAAAGGGGAACCCTCCTACACTGTTGGTGGGAATGCAAGCTGGTGCAAGCACTCTGGAAAACAGTATGGAGGTTCCTCAAAGAGTTGAAAATAGAGCTACCATACGATCTAGCAATTGCACTACTGGGTATTTACCATAAAGATACAAATGTAGGGATCCGAAGGGGTACGTGCACCCCAATGTTTATAGCAGCAATGTCCACAATAGCCAAACTGTGGAAAGAGCCAAGATATCCATCGACAGATGAATGGATAAAGAAGATGTGGTATAAATACACAATGGAATATTATGCAGCCATCAAAAGGAATGAGATCTTGCCATTTGAAACGACGTGGATGGAACTAGAGAGTGTTATGCTGAGTGAAATAAGTCAGTCAGAGAAAGACATGTATCATACGACCTCACTGATATGAGGAATTCTTAATCTCAGGAAACAAACTGAGGGTTGCTGGAGTGATGGGGGGTGGGAGGGATGGGGGCGGCTGGGTGATAGAGATTGGGGAGGGTATGTGCTATGGTGACTGCTGTGAATTGTGCAAGACTGTTGAATCACAGCTCTGTACTTCTGAAACAAATAATGCAACATATGTTAAGAAAAAAGAAAAAGAAGATAGCAGGATGGGAAGAATGAAGGGGAGTAAGTCGGAGGGGGAGACGCACCATGAGAGACGATGGACTCTGAAAAACAAACTGAGGGTTCTAGAGGGGAGGGGGCTGGGGGGATGTGTTAGCCTGGTGATGGGTATTAAGGAGGGCACATTCTGCGTGGAGCACTGGGTGTTATGCACAAACAATGAATCATGGAACACTACATCAAAAACTAATGATGTAATATATGGTGATTAACATAACAATAAAAAATTAAAAAAAATAAAAAACAAAAACAAAACAAAACAAAATGCTTCGCCAAAGCTGCATAACCTAAACCTAATCATGAGGAAACATGAGACAGACCCAAAATGAGGAGGCATTCTACAAAATAAATGGCCTGTAATCTTCAAAAGTGTCAAGGAAGAACTAGGGGAATGTTCCAGGATTAAATAAAGAGACACAACTAAATGCCATATATAATTCAGAAGTACATCCTTTTGCTACAGAGGACATTTGGGACAACTGGGAAACTTGAACTTGTCCTGAGCGTTAGAGGGTAGTAAGGTATCGGTGTTAATCTCCCAATCTTGATGTTTGTGTCATAGTTATGTAGGAGAAGAGACTTGTTTGTGGCAATGCACACTAAAGAATTGGGGGTGATAGGACATGAGGTTTAAAACTTACTCTTCAATGGTTCAGGGGAAAAAAATACTTCCTACTTTTCTGTAAGTACGTGATTGTATCAAATTTTTTAAAAAATAAACGAAACAAATGTATTATATAAAAAAAGATTTTTGGAAAGACAGTGCATTAATGCATCCTGCCTTTCCTACATAGACAACTGCACACCTGGCTTTACCTCCCATCTCTGGTGCCTTGCATCTGTTCAGGCAGCGGTAAGTAAACTGACACTAGCGGGGTGCTTTAAACATCTGGGCCAGGGGCGGAATTGGGGGGGGCAGGGGGCAGCAGAAGGTAATCCTAGGGCAAGGATCTGAAGCAGTCAGCGTTTGGGAAGAGCTTGATCCACAGGGATCCCTGGAGCCTCGTGGGGAAAGTTGACATTGGCCAACCTCAGAGTTCCAGACATTGGTCATTCTCTGAAGCCTACAAGGACCTGAGAAGGTGCTGAATGTGTAGAACAAGGGCTTCCCATCCCTGACACTGGGACAGACAGTGGAGAGCCTCTCCTCCCCCACATGCCTTGATAGGGAGTTGATGGCTTCTTGTTGCAGCTTTGCCAGCTTTCAGGGTGAAACCACCACACCTCCCTTGGCTCCCACCTCCCCATCCCAACAGCTGAACCCCAATAAGCCGCAAAGACAAAACATCCAGCGGTAAAAAAGTGCAGCAGCCAGAGAGACAAAGAATCAAAAAGGCCCTGTTAGAATAAAGCTGATAGGAGGAGACAGAGGGCAACCTTTTAAAAAAACTTCAAATAGTAATGATAATGTTAATAAGAGCACTTAAAGAGATTCATGTTCAGCACGTGATGAAAGTCTTCCTAGAACACATGCTTTCATTTTTTACAGTATCAGTAGATGAATTTAAGGAGAGCATCACTGTGGATACTCACATTCAGAGGCCAGGCACATCAAAAGGATGAAGTAAGTAGAACCAGAGGCAAAATAGAAAGATCTAGTAATCATGAGGGAGAAGATAAAAGGCTTGGACGACAGACCCAGGAAACTCCCATGTGGATAGAGTTCAAGAAGAAAAAGAAGGAAAAAGGGAATAGATGAACAAGAAACAAAAGTAAAAACTTTCCTGAAAAAAAAAATTAAGTTTCAGATCAAGAGAGTCTAATGAATTTTAGACAAAATTATTGGAGGAAGAGAGGCCTTTACCCATATTCTGGAAAATTCCCAAACTCCAAGGGTAAAGAGAAAATCTTAAAAGCATCTGCTCAGAAAAAACAGTTCTCTTAAATGAAAATCTATCTGCTTTTTTTAAAAAAAGATTTTATTTATTTATTTATTTGAGAGAGAGAGAAAGAGACAGCAGAACAAGAAAGCACATGAGCAGGGGGGAGGAGTAGAGGGAGAGGGAGAGGGAGAAGCAGGCTCCCCGCTGAGCAGGGAGTCGATGTGGGACTTGATCCCAGGACCTCGGGATCATGACCTGAGCAGAAGGCAAATGCTTAACCGACTGAGCCACCCAGGTGCCCCTAAAAGAAAATCTATATGCTTGGAAAATCATCATCCTAGTACCACTTAAAACAGAAAAAGCAAAGAAAAAGAGGTAGAACTAAGAAAGTGATAATTTTATGTGAAATTTTAAACAACCATTAACAACAATCATTAAAGTGGGTGAAGGGGGTCACAAGCTTCCAATGATAAACTAAGTCTTGTGGATGTAATGTACAGTATGGTGATAATAGTGAATAATAATCTATTATATATTTGAAAGTTGCTAAGAGATCTTAAAAGTTTTCACCAGAAGAAAAAATTTGTTAACTACATGTGGTGATGGGTAGTAGCTAGACTTACTAGGATCATTTCACAATCTATACAAAAATAAATCATTACGTTGTACACCTGAAACTAACAATATTAGGTTAATTATCCCTCAATTTAAAAAAATGAAAAAGCTAAGAATTCTATAGTTACATGGAAAAGCACAAATAAAAGGTAAATCTGCACATTATAAACCAGAGGATGTGTGTAGTATGATTAAAATCTGTTTTTAACTATTGGTGGGAATGAAAACTGGTGCATACACTCTGGAAAACAGTATGGAATTTCCTCAAAAAGTTAAAAATAGAGCTACCCTACAACCCAGAAATTTCACTACTGGGTATTTATCCAAAGGATACAAACATAGTGATTCAAAGGGGCACATGTACCCCAATGTTTATAGCAGCAATGTCCACAATAGCCCAAATACGGAAAGAGCCCAGATGTCCAACAACAGAAGAATGGATAAAGAAGATGTGGTGTGTATATACAATGGAATATTACTCAGCCATCAGAAAGGATGTATATCCAACTTTTGCATCAACATGGATGGGACTGAAGGGTATTACGCTAAGTGAAATAAGTCAGAGAAAGATTAGTACCATATGATCTCACTCGTATGTGAAATTTAAGAAACAAAACAAATGAACATAGGGGAAGGGAAGGAAAAATAAGAGGAAAACAGAGGGGGAGGCAAACTGTAAAAGACTCTTAACTCTAGAAAACAAACTGAGGGTGGCTGGAGGGGAGATGGGTAGAGGATGGGGTCACTGGGGGATGGGCGTTAAGGAGGGCACGTGATACAATGAGCACTGGGTGTTGTATAGAACTGATGAATCACTGAACTCTACCTTTGAAACTAATAATGCAAGTTAAACTGAATTTAAATAATTTTTTTTAAAAAGCTGTTTTTAAATGCACAGGAAAAGATAGAAGGAATAAAAGAATGGTAGGTGGGTTCGAATAATTAATAGGATTATGGGATCTTTACTTTCTCTGTTTCATAAGCTTTTTATCATGTATCAATAGTTTCTTAAGTAACAGTTACGTGAAGTTCATTTTTTTAAAAGGAGTTATATTTTTAATAAGTAACATGAAAAAAAATCATGCTTGTAGTCTATAGATGCTGAAGCAAATTTCACAAACAGCACATGCCTTGCAGCCAGACCAGATGATTCAGGATTCCAGGATCAATATGCCAAGATTAATCTTTAAGATTGATACTGTCCTGGGGTAGGGGTTGGCCCTAAAACTTTGGGGGTATTACAATTATTATTAAATATTATGAATTATTATTGTTTATTGGTATATGGAATAAAAGAGGCCTTGGTTCCCTTATTTGCCTAAGATTTGAGCAGATTCAGACCTAAGTTTTAGGGAACACTCCTATCGTCTTTGAAGGCATTCTCTCCTCCCCCTCTTCTAGCAGGCACCCATCCTGATCAGGCTCCTCAGTCTATCCAGTGTGAGAAAGGAAAAAGCGGTCCCACAGCCGGGAGCTGCCTGGGAAGTGGCAGAGTTGATTGGTGCCAGGAGGCAATGTCAGACAGAGTCATTCTATTACTGTGATAAAGGGAGACAAAAATAAACCCAGTCCATAAGCAGGTCTGGGCACCGGCAAAAACAAGGTGTGAACACCACCACAATCACCAATCATCTCTCCCTCTCAGCTTGTACAGGGGACTGGCTCTTCTCACCAATCCCGGCTTCAGCTCTGCTTCAGTTCCCCTTCATTCCAGATAAAAATTAAGACACGCAGTCACAGAATTGCCCCAAACTCCTGCTTCCTTGAACTCTCCCCCGAAATCACCTCACAGAAGCTCAAATCCTATAATGTAAACCTTCTAGTATCTTCTTAACGAGACTCTGCACAGTCTCCCTAGTGTGTGGTCTCCCTCAATGAAACAAGCCAAAAACCCAACTCAGTTCAACTCTAGGTATGTCCCTGGTGGGGTTTGGCTTTAGGGCATTGACAAATGCAATGGCTTTTTTTTTTTTTTTTTTTTTGCAGGTTTTGGTCAACCTTAGGGCAAGCAATGAAAATTTAGCCGGCAACCCAGAATAGGTTCTCGATATGGCACAAAAAGTGAATTCATTGCTCATGGTTACCCAGGGTTTGGCAAAGCTCCATTGAAAGAAACAACACGAAGGACTGCCTGCAGCATACAGAACCGCTCTCTTTCTGGAAGGCCTCTGAGGCCTATCCCTGAATTCCAGGAATCTGGCCAAGAGCTCTGTACCTGCATCCCCTTGCTCAGCATCTGTAGACCCTCTACTCCATTCAGCTTTGGTGCAATGCCGTCGGTCGTTCATGAAGCCTCCTCTCGGCCACTGTCAGGATGTGGAAGACACCCATACCACATAAAGCAGTTCAGGAACCCGCAGGAGAAATGTATTGTTTTTGGTAAAAGCAGGGACAGTTAGACTGGTCCTGAGCAATCCATTTGTTTCCATCTTATACAGTGTGAATGGTAGAACTGTAGAGTTTCCATTTGCAGGTCGGTTTCTTGAAAAGTGAGCCAAGCCTGCAGCCAAACTAGCCTGCTTTCTGATGGGGGAGGGGGTCTCATTTCTGGCTCCTCCCCCACCCCCCCTTTTTTTTTAAATCATTTCAGCCACTGTTTTCCTTTCTCCCCTCTGCCAAATTGATGTTATCTTGCTGCATCTGAGGCACCCGTGTAAGCAGCCAGATGTACTTTTTTAAAAAAAATAATAAAGTGGGTAACAGAGAGAGAGACATCAAGTCTGAAATGTTGTGGCACAAACTCAAGAGCAGAGCCGGCATTTAGAGGAAGGTGAGGCCGCAGGAGGGACCAGCAGCAACCGGGGAGGCTGGAAGAGAAGTGTGCCCCCTATCAGCCGCACCGCACAGGGCACACGCACCAGATGGGGTCAACTAGACGGGGAGGAGCCTTGTCACCCTGTCCTCCAAAGTCCCTGTGGGGGATGAGCCTTGGGACGCAGAACAGGACGGGAAGACTGGCGTGGCCTTGAAACACCGCAGATGTCGAGGCGCGATGTAGGTCACCCCCCACCTTCTTTTTGTGCGACAAACACAAGTGTCCTGGTCCCCATGCTCTGGAGTCAGGGATGAAGGTGGCAGAAAGGGGACTGTAATCCTTTCCTAGGGCTGTCCTAGCAGCGTACCACAGGCCAAGGGACAGAGAAACTTACTTTCTCACAGTTCTGGAGGCTAGGGGTCCAAGACCATGGTGTTGGCAGGACCGGTTTCTTCCAAGGCCTCTCCCGTTCGCTTGCAGGTGGTGTTCCCACACGGGCTTTCCTCAGTGCACCTGCGTGTCTGTCTTACTCTCTTCTCCTTATAAGGATACCAGTCATACCGGAGGAGGACCCACCCATACGTCCCCATTTTATCCTAATTACCTCTTCAAGGAGCCAATTTCCTAATGCAGTCACATTCTGAAGCAATGAAGGTTAGGACTTGAATGTATGAATTTGGGGGAGGGGGAGGGCTGTCACAATAGTGACAGTCCCTAAATAAGATGAGTGATAAAGAGACACGCAGTGGCTCAGATGAGTGGCATGCTGGGTCTGTCACCCCTCGGGGAGTGTAGGGGGACACAACCAGTGTGACTTCGCCTGACCACTTTCCGGTCCTGCGGACACTCTCTCCCATAGACACCATGCTGTCTGGCGGCGAGCGCCAATTCTCTGTTCTCAGCCCTGAGCAGAGGAAGTTCTCAGATCGATGTCTGCAATGGAGAATGCATCAGCTGAGTTCTGCGAGAGTAAGGCTTTCATTTTTCTCAACATTCCCTGCAAAAAAACAGCGTGAGGCAGCTTCCCGCTTGATCCCAGTAACCTGGGCTTGCCTGTGTGAGGCGGGGCTCTCTCTGCTTCTCTGATCTGAGCTGGAGGTTGTGTCTAGATGCTGCGGGCCCTTCGTAGAAACAGCATTCTTGCTGTGGAAACAACATCTCTGCCAAAATCACCAAACCCCCGCCTGCTAATGTGAACGGGAAGGAAATGTCACATCCATTTAGAAAGGTTGAATTACTTCCAGTGTGGTCCCATTGCAAAATGGAATCCTTCATTAGGGAAAAACAGAGCCCCTGACATTTTCTCAGCTACCAACTAAATACCCTCTTTCCAATAATAACTCCTGACATTATAATTTAATCACTTCAATATTGGGTTTGTTAGATGAGCAAGTAAATGCTCTTCCTGCCTCTACTGGAATCTCTTTGGGGTAACTTTTTACCTCCCATGCTACCCCCCATCCACACAGCACTACACGCATGGGCCTCCATCCCTGAAGGTTATACCCATTAGCCACTCGGTTGATTAAAGTTGCGCTCAATTTTATTCTAAATGGAAAGATTTTTCTTGAGATAAAACATAAAATGGATAAAGATGGGCTTCAGATCCAACTTGGAAAGAATTAAGCTTGAAAAATAGAGAATTTGAAGTTAACTGAATAAAAGGTGGAGAGTCAGAACATTCTGGGTGTAGCATTCAAGGCAGCTAAGCTCAGGGATGGGCCAAAGAGGAGGAGGCTGAGTTACAAGTTACAGTACCCCAAACCTGAGGTGACAACTCAAGTTGGTGAACGCCCCAAAGCCGTGTGAAAATGAAGGACCACGGGAACAAGGGAGGAATCTTCCAGACATAGCCGGTTAAGGGAGAATAAAAAAAAAAAAAAAAAAGCCAGCCAAGGAGGATATGACAAGGGTGTTGGGACAAGTAATTAGAGACAAGGACCAGGGCTCTGAAGGTGGACTCTGTGTCAGAAAATCATGGCAGACCCTCTCCACACCCCCTGCTAGGAGGAACGCCAGGACACACAACAGAGCGGAACACTGAGCAAGGTCCCGGAGGAGAAGATGCTCTCAAGAGAAGCTGTTTGCCTCCCAGCCCCTCTGTGATCTACTTTCTGCCCCGACTAGCTTTCCAGCCCGTCTTAGTTTTGATACTGATCAGGTGAACCACCGTGATGGATGCCCTCATTGAAACTGCTCAGCACCACCACCGGGCTCCCTCCCCCGATGGGGCGGCGCTGATTTGGTGACACTGTCCGTGTTGGTGGGAACAAACTGCCAAAGTCTGAAGACATAAAAGTCAATAACCTTGCCTGTCCACAGAAGAATGGGTGAAGTCAGGACCTACATTCTCCCTCCGCCCCTTACTAAGAAATCAGTATCTTGCCTGTGGGAAGACTGTGTTTTTTAGGGCCCACAGTGTGAGGCGAGGGTTGGCATCGGGAGGGAGGAAAGATGAAAGGAGGTGCATGTGCTTCTAGGCATCACGTGCCCACCGCGACTGTAGCCGCTGCTCAAATCCTGAGATTGTTTCCTCATCTGTAATAAATCAGGATACCAATGCTTCCTCTGCAGGTTGTAGAGAAGAAAATGGTCGACAATTCTCACAACATGGGGAAGGCTTTAAAAAGGGCAGCTATTGCTGTCATTAAGAGAAGAAAGTGACATTTCCTGACCATATTCTTTGCACCAGGTAGCAGCATACCTGTCGGCATAAATTACCTCACTTAAGCCCCATATTTGCATGATGCGGTGGACATTGTTATCCTGGTTCTGAGAGGTACAGTTATTAGCTCAAGGTCACCTGGCTGGTAAGCAGTGGCCCCAGCTGTCACCCCCAGATCAGCTTCCCTCTGAGGCTGCTTCTGGTGCATGACAGGTTTAGCCAGGTTTCAATGGCCCGGGCCAGGTCATTTGGCAGGAACACTGTCATTTCCCTAGACTCTTTTTCTTAAATTTTATTTTACTACGTTATGTTAATCACCATACCTTACATCATTAGTTTTTGATGTAGTGTTTCATGATTCATTGTTTGCATATAACACTCAGTGCTCCATGCAGTTGTGCCCTCCTAAATACCCATCACCAGGCTACCCCATCCCCCCACCCCCTCCCCTCTAGAACCCTCAGTTTGTTTCTCAGAGTCCATCGTCTCTCATGGTGCGTCTCCCCCTCCGACTTACTCCCCCCTTCATTCTTCCCCTCCTGCTATCTTCTTCTTCTTTTTTTTTTCTTAACATATGTTGCATTATTTGTTTCAGAAGTACAGATCTGTGATTCATCAGTCTTACACAATTCACAGCAGTCACCATAGCACATACCCTCCCCAATGTCCATCACCCAGCCACCCCATCCCTCCCACCCCCCACCACTCCAGCAACCCTCAGTTTGTTTCCTGAGATTAAGAATTCCTCATATCAGTGGGGTCATATGATACATGTCTTTCTCTGATTGACTTATTTCGCTCAGCATAACACCCTCCAGTTCCATCCACGTCATTGCAAATGGCAAGATCTCATTCCTTTTGATGGCTGCATAATATTCCATTGTGTATATATACCACATCTTCTTTATCCATTCATCTGTTGATGAACATCTTGGCTCTTTCCATAGTTTGGCTATTGTGGACATTGCTGCTATAAACATTGGGGTACACGTACCCCTTTGGATCCCTACATTTGTATCTTTGGGGTAAATACCCAGTAGCATTTCCCTAGACTCTTAGATACAGTCTTCCTGTTACTGAGCTGGTCCTGGAGGTGTTGCTCTGGAGATGGTCTAGGTCACCACACGATTTCAGCGGCACCTCGCAGGAGCTTGGATGCATCAGGTTCTGCTCTCCTTACAAACTTCTGCTTTTAAGTTGTTCCGCTGACAACTCAGAGTTCCTTCCCCTTGGATTCGTGCACCATCAGTACCAGTTTCTTAAGCCACACATCTGCCCTCCTGCACAGAGACAGACAGACACACACACACACACACACACACACACACACACACACACACACGGAAAGAGCAAATGGGGTCCTGGGTGTATTTGTATGTGTGTGTGAATGTCTGCCGCTTAACTTGTTCCCTTTCAACACCAAATTCATGACCTACATTTGGAACCCTTCCCAGGGTGAGGAGGCCCCCTCACCCATCATGATTTCTTTGCATAACTAACATATGTCTTTGTAACCTTATGAGAACGGTCCTCCTCTGTTCTTCTCAATAGCAGACAACTGTTCATTTCCTACATATGAAGTTACCCAGTTATTCTTTCAAAATCCACTGAAAACTTGCCTCCTTTGCTTAAAATGGCAAAAAAAAAATTTTTTTTTTTTGTTTTTTGCAATTAAGGTACTAAATTTACCAAAATAAATCATAAGCCCAGAGAAGTCCAATTTTGAACCCAGGTCCCTGATGTTAGAGCCCTTGCTCACACCCACCCGTGCCAGCTAAGTACCATTTGAAACAATAACGACTAGAAAGTAGACTAGCAGTTACCAGGGCTGGGGAAGGGAGATTGGGAGTTAATGCTTGAAGGGTCCAGGGTTTCAGTTTGGGAAGACAACAAAGTTCTGGAAACGAGTAATGGGATGGTTTGCCCAACATCGTGAATGTGCTACATGCCAATGAAGTGTGCATTTAAAAGTGGTTAAAATAGGGGCGCCTGACTGGCTCAGTCAGTGGAGCACATGATGCTTAATCTCAAGGTCGTAAGTTCAAGCCCCATGCTAGTTATAGAGCCTACTTAAAAAAAAAAAAAAATCTGGCAGGACTCCTAGGTGGCTCAGTCGGTTAAGCGTCTGCCTTCGGCTCAGGTCATGATCGCAGGTTGCTGGGATCGAGCCCCACATCGGGCTCCCTGCTCAGTGGGGAGCCTGCTTCTCCCTCTCCCACTCCCCCTGCTTGTGTTCCCTCTCTCGCTGTGTCTCTGTCAAATAAATAAATAAAATCTATAAAAAAAATCGGGGGCACCTGGGTGGCTCAGTCAGTAAAGCATCTGCCTTCAACTCAGGTCATGATCCCACGGTCCTGGGATCGAGCCTCACATCGGGCTCCCTACTCAGTGGGGAGCCTGCTTCTCTGCCCATCCCCCCTACTCCTGTTCTCTCTCTCTCAAATCTTTTTTTTTTTTTTTAAGATTTTTATTTATTTATTTGACAGAGAGAGAGAGTTAGCGAGAGCAGGAACGCAAGCAGGGGGAGTGGGAGAGGGAGAAGCAGGCTTCCCGCCGAGCAGGGAGCCCGATGCAGAGTTCGATCCCAGGACCCTGGGATCGTGACCTGAGCCAAAGGCAGATGCTCAATGACTGAGCCACCCAGTCGCCCCAATAAAATCTTTTTTTAAAAAAGTGTCTAAAACAGTTTTATGTTATGCCTATTTTTCCACAGTTAAAAAAGAAGTCAAGAAGAGAAGTAGTGGTGACTAGTTGTACTGCAACTCATTTAACTCTCTCAAGCCTTGGTGTCCCCAGTGGTGGGAGCTGTAACCCCTTCCTCAGAACATTGCTGTGGCATGAGGCCCTACCATGTGGAAGGCACACAGCCCCACGCGTGGCCCACTGAAGTTCAGCCTGTGTCCTTCCCTTTGCTTTGCCCACCACTGATACCTTCACTTATTTACTCCTCAGGCACAGCTCGAGGGGTCGAGGAATGTGTGCCCTAAATGGGATGCTTGTCTGCTATTTAGAAGTGGTAGTGGGCTGCACATTGCCAGCACTTAATAGGTGCCTAATGAATGTTTGTACAACTAAATTAGATTGAATAGCTAAACCGCAAGGAACAATAAAAGGCAGCCAATGCCCTATTCTGAGGCGGTTCCGTGTATTTGGGATTCTTAATTCACAGGGGATATAAACAATATTGTTGTTGATGAGGCAACTTTGTGGTTCACTTGATTTCATTCCAGACTTAGACTATTTTTTTTAAAAGCTGCCTTTTTATGTGCAGTTTTACTATCTCGAACAACTGGAACCAATGGAAATGGGCGTTTGGGGAACCATCTATAATAAAGGAAATGACAGTAATAGGTACAAGAAGCAAATTCACAGGGCACAAGCTACTTAATCCCCAGTAGGGGATGTACACTGAAATCTGAAAAATGGAAATAGGCATTAATTGGATCCACCTTTCATTTTTAAGGTTGCACAGAGTCTATATAGGCATGAGCATTATAATTAGGTGATTTCTGTTATACTGCTTTTAAATTCAGAGCAAGGAGCATAAAACTTTATGCCACCAATCTACAACTTCTTAAAGTACACAGTCATTTCATTTCACATTCGGCTATGTTCGGTGACAGAAGAAGAGAAAAGGGCGATGAGAAATCACAGAGGGAAGAGACATATGCACGCAGAGAGGAAGAAGGGCAGAGAAAACCTAGCGTGATTAAAACTTCTCTGTTGGTTCTGAGGGAAATTCAAGAGGAAACTACTTTTATCACACCCTTCTGTTACCATTGCCCTCTGTCACTGTCACTTGATGTCCACCTATTCTCTGTCCCTGAGAAAGGCTTCACCATTCACCTGGACACTCAAGGGGGAACCTCTTGCATGCCAGAGACCCCAATCCCCTCCACAACTGCTGTGTTTCACTGCTTCTTATACCTGCACATGTTACAGACCTACCTGCCCACCTGTCTCTCTACGGGCACTACTCATGTGCAGGCTACTCTCTCTCACTTGGATGGGAAAATTGTTGCACATCAGCTCTTTGAATCCTATGCCATAATCTGCGCTCCTGGCAGTGAACTCTCAATGGCACACCTAGTTGTCCTGGCTGAGAGTCTTTGGTCTCCAGGAACGGAAACTCACTCAAACAGGCTTAAGCTCTAAGTAGGGAATTGTATAACACATACAATATGGTAGAGTTTTCTTCTCCTTCAAGACCCGTCTCCTGTTTTGCAAGGTTCAATGGTATTGTCTGAGGGAGAAGAAGGGGAGCAACTTCTAGGACTGGTAAAGGGAAGCAGAAATCAAAAAGGCAACGTGACCCCAAGCAGTGAACATCTGATCCTGAGCAGGACCCTTGGAGACAGCTGGGGCTCTGGCAAACCTCCAAGGCTGAAATAGCCACAGTCCAGGTTGGCCATGGGGGAATGGCCTCTTGGCTGAGCATGGTACAAACTGCAGTCCCTCCCATGATGAAGAGCCATGATGTCTGGACAGAGCATCTGCACCAGGAGCCCCACACAGCAACATCACTTAGGATAAGACTGGCCATGAGTAGGGAGAGTCTGCCAGACAAGGTGGCAAACAGCGAGCCCCCATGCTGCAAGACAAGAGCAAGCAAGCTGCCTTTCTGGACACTGGTAAACATCTAGAAATGTCTGGACATCTAAGGGGAAGAAGGTGGCAGAACTACTAGAGACAGACAGACAGAGACTGGACTTCCTGCAATTTAGGGAATGTGGGTGAGACTGATTGCTTGTGTCAAGTGTTGGCATGGCCCAGTCGGCTACAGTCAGGAAGACGTCATGAGGTAGTTACAGCTGCCGGTGAGTAGAAGGGTAGTGGTCATCAGATGAAGGGGATGCAGTCTATGACAACATCCAGAATAACAACCACATCCCATCTCTCTCTGAAACCTTCCAATCCCCATCCCATGAGCTACACCAATAGTTCTCATACTGTAGCCACCCAAAGAGTCACCTGCAGAGTATTTAAACACAGATTCCTGGGCCCCACTCCTGAGATTCCAATCTGATAGTGTGGCTAAGACCCCAGAGAATTTGCAGCTCCACGGACCACAACACTTGGTAGTGCTCATCTGTAGGATACAGTCCAAGGTTTGGAACATGATCAAATAGGCCTCCACACCTGGTTCTGACACCCTCTTTAGTTATCATTGGCTGCCACCACCCCACCATTCACTTCATGGTCTGGCACCCAGTGCATGTAGCCTCATGTTGGGAAAACACTAGAAGGATTTGGCTCCAAGGCTCTGTCTGCTCTTCTTCCAACACCCCCTCAATTTCTCCCAAAGGGGAAGAGTTGCTTTGAGTTGGACTGACTCCATAATATTCATCAGGCCATATTTACTAGCGGGTGTGTGTCTCTCTCTTCTGTCTAGTCTGTGTTGAAGGGCCAAGGCCCACCTCATCATGGGGAGAGGGAGGTCTAGTCAGACTGCTCAGTCTCATTCTCCCTCTCTTCCACTTAGGCATCAGAAGTGGTAGGTGGGCCTTTAGGAAGGACAGGCCTGACTCCTTTGTTTTCAGTCTCCCTGCAACTCTCCATGTTTCTCTCCCTCTCTCTCTCCTGCATTTCACACTACCAGCCGGTCTAGTACGATCCACAACATTCAGATTTGCACAAACAAGCAAGATAGAGGATTCTCAGGCTTTGAGCTAGGATGCAAGCTCCCATCCATCTTACCAAGTTTCCAGTATTAGAATTTGGAGGAAAAACCCAACCAACAATCAATAATTAAAATGGTAATTTTCCATAGTCATTGTTCTTTATTGCAAGGGCCATGCATCTGCCTCATCAGGAGGATAGAACTCAGTATTCCTGGATCCCCTGGCCTCTATGCCATCACAATATTAGCAAAACCGCACCCCTATTCCTTACAGGGCCCATCTCATAGCCTTGTGGAAAAGCCTGGGCCCAGGTACTGGTAGTCAAGTGTCTATTCTGAGCCCTGCCCCCTAACAGTTCCTGGGCCTTCTTTCTTCCAGGGTCCAATAGGGATTTCAAACCCCCCTCAAAGGGTTGTTGGGAGGTGTGACAAAAACTTCTAAAGTATTCTGACAAGTATGAGGCCTCACCCATCGCTGCTACGGTCTCACCATTTCAAGGAGCACTGAGCCTGAGTCTAAGTGCTTAGCACAAAACCCACAGTCTCGTTGCTCCTTCTCGGTCAAGTACCTATTCTTACCCCCATGACCCTCTTCCAAGGCAAGAAAGTCAAATCCGGAGCCCAGTGATTTTCAGCCTCTGTTCAGATTGTTTTCCTCAGTATGGCAAAACATTAGCCATTTATCTTCAACCCCTAACCTAAAACAGGACTGGTCTGTGTCTGCTTAGTCCAAAATGTAGGAACCAAGGATCCCTGCCTTCTGGACACGTGGCAAGTAGGAATTCGCTGGTGATATGTTAGCAACTATATAATGAGACCTTCTTACAGCTTACTTGTCAGCCTTAAATCTATCCTGGGGAGGACCAGTAGGGATACCACCCAAACATCGTCTTCGATTCACAGCTGTCTCAACAAGCACATTTCAAAAACCTCCTTTGTTGCCTCTTCTTTTCTGCCAATCCCCAAGCTGCTACTTCCTGTTTGGTCACATCGTACTTCATGAGGCTATGGGCCCCGATACCCCACAAGCCTTTCTACAAAGAAAGGTTGATACACACCGGCTCAGTGTTAACAGTTTCCCGTCAGGATGGGCTCACCTTCTGTAGCAGCCTCCACCTCACGATCCAGTGCAAATTGAAAAGGCGGGAGTGGGCTCCAGATTGGACAGAAACTAGCTTTTATAATATACTGGACACTCACAGGCTTCGTCTTATCTCAATTTCAAAACCACCATGCAATTTGGGCAATGTTAGCTCTTTTTATCAGATAAGGAAACAAAAAAGGGAGAGGTCAAGCAACCTCTACTTAGTTGGTTACACAGTGTCAGAAACCGGAATTCAAATTGACAAGTTTGATCGATCGCAAGGTTATTTGTCAAGATAGGAGTACAGAGGCATCCTTTGTTGTATGTTTAAGCACAACAGTAAGACAACCAACAAACCTACTTGCATCCCTAAGTCACAGGTATGCCTGTTTGTCCCATCTGTCTCTCATCAGCTTCTTCAGAAACCGTGACTTCCGAACCTTCGCAACAACAACATTCCTTATGTCCACCACCTCCAAGGTCCCACACTTTGAACATGTTGTTGCCTACTCTCCTTCTGTCTTGGAACTGGGCAGGGACTCTTCCTCCAGCACACTGACCCAGCAGTACCTGCCATCCATCGCATTAAAAAAGCAGAGGAGTGGAGAACTGAGCATTGAGATTCTATCATGAAACAGTGTTAACGAGCGTTGATCACAGGACTGTGGCTGGGGGACATGAGTTGAAAGGATAATGCAAATAAATTCCTAAAATCATTCACCCATATTCTTATGAAATCGTTGACAAAGCAGCGACTCAAGTGATTTAAACTGGCATGCTGCAATTGTCCAAAAACTATTCCAAAAACAGTTTTTCATGGAAAAAGAGGTCATAGATAATGGGACTGGACAGAATCTGGGACAGAGGCATTCCAAAAACCAGCTTAGTCCCCGAAACTCATCAGTGCCACCGCCATCGGCCATCGGCACCCTCATCTCCAAGCCACGGTTCCCATATCTAGCTGTGAATGAGCATCTGCCCCAGAGCTTTCAAAAATGCAGATTCTCAGATTTTGTGTTGGATCTAAAGAATAAGAATCCTGGCAGGATTCAATACCTAGGAATTGGTATTTAGTTGACTTTTAATTATGTATTATCGGTTGTTTCTAATGAAGCTAGTCATTCCAGGAACCAGCTGTTTTGATGGACATTGGCACACAAGGCAACCTTCTGGATGAAAAAAAAAAAAAAAGTCCTCTGCAATTTACATCAGACTTCCTTGCTTTTTGAAATGCTTCTGGGAGGTCTGAAGACGTCTTCCGCAGCGTGAAAGCGCGAGCTCCTTAGTACAACCCACTTCTGCTACCAAGTCCCATGAGCCACTTGTTTATTTTTAAACATCTTTTCCGTGTAAGGAAATGCCAATAATTTTGTAGCAGAGTATTCCAATTTGCATTCTGGACCACAAAGGAGGCAACATGCTGCTGACAGACAGACCTATCACATTCCCATGGAGACACTTATATGAAGGGAAAGTGGCATCCCTGTACCAGCTTTCCAAAAAGCTTCTCTCTATTCACAAGCAGGTGTCACAGCTAAAGCTCAAACCCTGGCTAAGATCAGCAATAAAAGGAGGACAGTGAGCCATTTAATACACTTCCTATTCCCAAAGCTCGGTTTTTGCTTAAGTAAGCAAAGGCTTCTGGCTGGCTCCTCTTTGTGGGATAGTTACATCAAACAATATTTGCATAGCACTTTACAGTTTCCAAATCACTCTCCCTTTCGATACGATCTCGCCTAATGATCAGAATAACCCAGAGAAGTAGGTGTTACTTCTTCCATTTAACCCACAAAGGCTGAGGCTCAGATGAGCCTACTTAAGGTCACACAGCTAGGAAATGGAAAAACAGCCTACTTAAGGTCACACAGCTAGGAAATGGAAAAAAATTCAGAACTAAGTCTTCTGATTTCAAGTCTTGTCGGGCATCAGTCCCACTTTCTAGGCCTAACAAGTACTATTGAACGAGTAAATGAAATGATGGGATGGACAGATGGGTGGATGATCCTCTGAAACCAACAGAACAGTAGAGATTCAAACTCACTTTAGTTTGATATAACCCAAGCAGGCATCAGCACCTAAACAAAAACTCAGCATTGGAAATGGGTAGCCAAGCAGAAACCTAAGGTGTGAATTTGCTAGTTGATCTTCTCTCAATAGGACATTTGTCAGGAATTTCTCTTCTGAGCTGTCACATAGGTAGAACAACATGACCGAGACTCGGCAACCAGGTGGCCCGAGTGTGAATCCCAGCTCTGCTGTTTACTAGCTGTGCAACCGAGGACATGTTACTTGATTTCTCTGTACCTCAGTTTCTTTGTCCACCAAATGGGAATAATAATCATACATAACCTATGGAGTTTGCTGAGGATTTTAAAAATTAAATCTATGTAATGTGCTTTGAGTTGTACCTGGCTCACTGTAAGTTTTCATGTGCCTCTTTTATACTAGTAGAAATATCTGCCCAGACATTATTATGTCTCACCTGTAATGTTGTGGATTACTCACTAGATTTTAGGTTTTAGTTCAGGGCTAGTTTTATACTCTCGCATGTGGAGACCTGCAACCCTGACATGCAGCTGCCCTTGGGGAGGAAGAAGGGAATTCACACTTGCAGAGGGAGTTCTGTATGCCAGGTACCAGTGAGACAATTTACACACACCATCCTACTTGATTCTTGCATCACCCCACAAAGCAGCTACCGCTGCCCCTGCTTCAGAGGTGAGAAAATCCAGGGTTCCAAGATTTGCATAAACCCTACCTGGTAAGTAGAACAGAAGATGAGACCCAAGTCCTCCTTGTTCCCAAACCCTCGTCTTTTCAGACTATCTCTTGTTCAATACAGATATGAATGCTGTCCTTACTCAGCTCAAACTACAACCCCATGCCTTCTCCCAAATCATGCAAAAGGTCTCAATTTAACTCCAGGCCCAGGACAGCTTCCCACAGCCTGGAGGGACCACCACTCGGGAACATCAAAGAGCATAGGACGATCAACCACCTCATCCCTCATAGTATGAAATCAGGAAGACAGTTGATAAATTTTACCCTAAATTCTAGTGCATTTAGGTATGTTATTCTGTTTTGAATGGTAATAATTTTAATGGCCTAAAGCGAGCTGAGGTTAACCCTGAAGCTAGGAGTAAATGTTTAACTGATTTTGTTCCGTGCTACGAATAACATCTGTGAATATCCTATCTGTATATATCTGAACCAAGTTGTGTGCAGAGAGGTTAAAAGGACTGTATTTACGGAATACAATTTTTACAATTGAAATTCACATTTTAACAAGGGAAGAAAGAAACAAAACCAAAGAGCATAGGAAGATCAACCACCCCGTCAAGCCACCATCAAACCAACACTTTCACCCAACAACAAAGGTCTGTCATGTGTTACAATATGCAGAATACTGAGCCTGAGAACGATTCTCACTTAGAAGGGGACTGGGATGATTGGGTTCTAGCAGCTCTTGCCACAGGGCAAACACTCAGTAGCTGCCAGCAATAAAAGGCAGTGGAGCACAAGGTTTAAGAGCATGGACTTTGGGGCTGATTGTGTTCAAATCCAGACTATGTCACTTACTAATGGTGTGACTTTGGGCAAGTTACTGAACCTCTCTGTGCCACAGTTCACTCTCCTGTGAACTGGAAGTAACAAAAGTGCATACTTCCAGGGTTGTTGGGGGATTAGAAGAGCTGATATAAATGAAGCCTTAGAACAGTGCCTGGAACACAGCAACTGCTATAGAACCGGCTGCTTTTATTATTACTCTTAAGAGAACGTGGGGTTGCCATTGGAGAGAAAAAGAGTCGCTGACACATGGAGACCCTTTTACATAAACTACTCATGGGGTTTTATTCCGATGCAACATTTTTTGGAGGTGATTGGGCAATATCCAACAGCATTTTAAATGTTTGTGTCTTCGTGTCTTCTGATTTATCAATTCCGTGCAGAGAATGTAAACTACCTGTAACTACAGACATACTAGAACAGGTACATGTGTATTCGTGTGTTGAGGGAATCAACTAAGAGTAAGTGAGAACTCTTTGACCCTATAAGGATATTCTATCAGAAATCTAGCATCAGTCTTCCAGAACACCACACCATCCTTCAGTGGAAGAGTATCAGAAAATCCCCTTAAAATCAGAACTGGACAAGGATACCGACGATCATTATTTCTAGTCATTATGATACTGAAGACCAAGCCATGTGCACTAAGGGGAAAAATAAAGAATAGAAAGAAAGCCAGCAAGCTGCCTTAAGTGCATGAAAAATGATGGTCTACATAAAACTCACTAAAATCTACAGAAACCTTACTATTAATGCAATTAGTAAGAGAGCTTAACAAGGTAGCTGGCTAGAAGAATAATATAAAAAGTCATTTGCATTCTGCAAACCAACAATATAGTTTGTAAAAAGGTGTACTCGTGATGTATTATTCCACAATGAATTATTCCAAATCTTAGCAGCTTAAGACAATAAACCTTTATCATCTCTTACCTCTTACGGTATTGAGGGTTAGGAATGTGGGAGTGGCTCAGCTGGATGATTCTGGCTCAGGATCTCTAATGAGGTTGCAGTTCATGGTGGAGGGTGGGGTTGGAGTCATCTGAATCCTTGACTGGAGCTGGAGGATCTCCTTCCAAAATGGCCTGCTCATACGGATGGAGGCTGCAGGCCTCAACCAGGTCTCAGTTCCCTACATTTGGACCTCTCTCTAAGACTGCAGGAATATTCTCATGACAACTGCCTTCCTGCACAGAGAATGATCTGAAAAAGAGCAAGGAAGAAGCCTTTATGATCTAGTCTCTGAATTTCTCCTGCTTTATATTTTCCATAGTACTACATCTCTAAGTCCATCTCACACCTAGTAAGAGTTAAACTTCACCTTTTAAAGGGAGGCATTTTAAAGAATGTGTGACCATACTTTAAAGCCACCAGAGACATCATAAATAATAGCAGAAAAATCTAAATTACTTAGGAGTAAATCTAGTGGCAGATGTTCAAAACCTCAAGGAGAAAAATTTAAAACTTTAGTGAAAGACATTTTTTTAAGTTTTTATTTAAATTCCAGTTGGGGGGGGCGGAGCAAGATGGCAGAGGAGTAGGAGACCTGGATTTCATCTGGTCTCAGGAATTCAGCTGGATAGGGATCAAACCATTCTGAACACCTACGAACTCAACAGGAGATCGAAGAGGAGAGTAGCAGCAACTCTCTGAACAGAAAAGTGACCACTTTCTGGAAGGTAGGACGTGCGGAGAAGTGAATCCGAGGCGATATTCGGGAGGATAGACGGCGGGGGAGGGGGCCTCCGTCGGCCGCTTCTGGCAAGTGCTAGAGCCGCGGAGCACAAAATCGGGACTTTGAGAAGCCGGCTCCGCGGAGGGATGTCACTGCAGTGGCTAAGCAGGGGGGTGGAACCCTCGCTGGACAGTGTGGTCTCAGGACCCTCGGGGTCACAGGAAGATGGGTGGGGGGGGGGTGCTGAGTGCGGCAGAGCTCCCAGGGATCGGAGCGGGGAAGCCGGCTGCAGAGACGGAGCCGAGGCGCGGGCTCTCAGCTCGGGGTGGCCATAAACCATGATCCGCGGCCCAGTCGGGCCACTGCTCCTCCAGCAGGGACCCAACAAGCGGCAGAGCCGGGGAGACTCCCCTTCCTCCCCCGGGGAGGAGTGGCACGGGAGCGCACCGCGGGGATCTGCTGGGTTTGGAGACTCCACACGGGGTCGGGTGCCAGAGATAGAAACGCTCGGTCACAGGCCGGGTGAGCATGGAGTGTGGCCAGAGACCGGGGACACGGGAGGACTGACTGCTTTTCTCTGGGGGCGCACTGAGGAGCGGGGCCCAAGTTCTCGGTTCCTCCGGGCGGAGACTGGGAGGCCACCATTTTCACTCTCGTCCCCCAAAGCTGTATGGAAAGCTTGCAGGGAACAAAGCTCCCGAGAGCAAACCCGAGCTGATTGCTTAGCCCGGACTGACAAGGGCGGGGCAATTCCGCCTCAGACCTTTGGGAACCATGGCAACAGGGCCCTCCCCCAGAAGATCAGCAAGAAAAGCCAGCCAAGACAAGTTTACCGATCAATGAGAATGGGAGAACTCCAGCGCTAGGGGAATACTGCACATAGAATCTATGGCTTTTTTTACCGTGATTCTTTAGTCTTTCAAGGTTAATTTTTTTAACCGTGTTTTTTTTTTTTTTGAATTTTTCTTTTTCCCTTTTTCAACCAACATCTTATCAATCCCTTTTTTTAAAAAACAATTTTTCATTTTTAGAGTCATGTTCTATCCCTTCATAGTACTTGCTCTTCTTTTTGGCATATATATATAAGCTGTTCTCTCTTCAAAATTTTGAGATACAGTTTCTTCTAATAGATCAAAATATACCATATATCTCTAGTGTATGGCTTTGTTCTAGTCTCCTGCCTGATCATATTTTTTTTTTAAATCCTCTTCTTTCTTTTTTCAAACTTCTTACCAATTCCTTTTATAAAATCTTGTATAATTTTCATCTTTACAGTCATTCCATCCCTTCAACGTATCAACCCTTATTTTTGTACATATATAAGTTTTTCTTCTTTAAAATTTTGGGAGGCACTTTCTTGTAACAGACCAAAATACACCCAAAATCTAGTGTGTGGCAGTGATCTATGCACCAGCCTGAGCATATCTGATCATATTGTTTTTTTGCTTTGTTCTGTTTTTGTTTGTTTTTATCTTTTTCTTTTTTCTTTCTTTCCCTTTCTTTTCCCCCGGTTTCAGGTCTTTTCTGATTTGTTTAGAGTATATTTTCTGGGGATGCTTTTACCCTGTTAGCATTTTGTTCTCTCATTCATCTATTCTCCTCTGGACAAAATGACAAGACGGAAAAAATCACCTCAACAAAAAGAACAAGAGGTAGTACCAACTGCCAGGGACCTACTCAATACAGACATTAGTATGATGTCGGACCTAGAGTTCAGAATCATGATTTTAAAGATACTAGCTGGGCTTGAAAAAAGAATGGAAGTTATTAGAGAAACCCTTTCTGGAGAAATAAAAGAACTAAAATCTAACCAAGTCGAAATCAAAAAGGCTATTAGTGAGGTGCAATCCAAAATGAGGGTGCTAACTGCTAGGATAAATGAGGCAGAAGAGAGAATCAGTGATATAGAAGACCAAAGGATGGAAAATAAAGAAGCTGAAAAAAGAGATAAACAACTACTGGATCACGAGGGCAGAATTCGAGAGATAAGTGATACCATAAGACAAAACAACATTAGAATAATTGGGATCCCAGAAGGAGGGGGGGGGGGGCAGAAGGTATTTGGAGCAAATAATAGCAGGAAACTTCCCTAATTTGGGGAAAGAAACAGGCATCAAAATCCAGGAGGCACAGAGAACCCCTCTCAAAATCAATAATAATAGGTCAACACTCTGACATCTAATAGTAAAACTTACGAGTCTCAGAGACAAAGAGAAAATCCTGAAAGCAGCTTGGGAGAAGAGATAAGTAACCTACAATGGCAGAAACATTAGATTGGCAACAGACCAATCCACAGAGACCTGGCAGGCCAGAAAGGACTGGCATGAGATCTTCAGAGCACTAAACGAGAAAAATATGCAGCCAAGAATACTATATCCAGCTAGGCTGTCATTGAAAATTGAAGGAGAGATAAAAAGCTTCCAGGACTAACAAAAACTAAAGGAATTTGCAAACACGAAACCAGCCCTCCAAGAAATATTGAAAGGGGTCCTCTAAGCAGAGAGCGAGCCTAAAAGCAACATAGACCAGAAAGGAACACAGACAATATACAGTAATAGTCACCTTACAGGCAATACAATGGCACTAAATTCATACCTTTCAATAGTTACCCTGAATGTAAATGCGCTAAATGCCCCAATCAAAAGACACAGGCTATCAGACTGGGTTAAGAAACAAGACCCATCGATATGCTATTTGCAAGAGACTCATTTTAGACCCAAAGACACCCCCAGATTGAAAGTCAGGGGGTGGAAAACCACTTACCATGCTCATGGACACCAAAAGAAAGCTGGGGTGGCAATCCTTATGTCAGACAAATTAGATTTTAAACCAAAGACTGTAATAAGAGAGGAGGAAGGACACTATATCCTACTTAAAGGGTCTTTCCAACAAGAAGATCTAACAATTGTAAATATCTATGTCCCTAACATGGGAGCAGCCAATTATATAAGGCAATTAATAACAAAAGCAAAGAAACACATTGACAATAATACAATAATAGTGGGGGACTTTAACACCCCCCCTCACTGAAATGGACAGATCATCTAAGCAAAAGATCAACAAGGAAATAAACACTTTAAATGACACACTTGACCAGATGGAATTCACAGATATATTCAGAACATTCCATCCCAAAGCAACAAAATACACATTCTTCTCTAGTGCCCATGGAACATTCTCCAGAAGAGATCACATCCTAGGTCACAAATCAGGTCTCAACCAGTACCAAAAGATTGGGAACATTCCCTGCATAATTTCAGACCACAATGCTTTGAAACTAGAACTCAATCACAAGAGGAAGGTCAGAAAGAACTCAAATACATGGAGGCTAAAGGGCATCCTACTAAAGAATGAATGGGTCAACCGGGAAATTAAAGAAGAATTAAAAAAATTCATGGAAACCAATGAAAATGAAAACACAATGGTTCAAAATCTTTGGGATGCAGCTAAGGCAGTCCTGAGAGGAAAGTATACAGCAATACAAGCCTTTCTCAAGAAACAAGAAAGGTCTCAAATACACAACCTAACCCTACACCTAAAGGAGCTGGAGAAAGAACAGCAAAGAAAGCCTAAACCCAGCAGGAGAAGAGAAATCATAAAGATCAGAGCAGAAATCAATGAAATAGAAACCAAAAGAGCAGTAGAACAGATCAACGAAACTAGGAGCTGGTTCTTTGAAAGAACTAACAAGATTGATAAACCCCTGGCCAGACTTATCAAAAACAAAAGAGAAATGACCCAAATCCACAAAATCATGAATGAAAGAGGAGAGATCACAAACAACACCAAAGAAATACAAACAATTATAAGAACATATTATGAGCAACTCTATGCCAGCAAATTAGATAACCTGGAAGAAACGGATGCATTCCTAGAGATGTATCAACTACCAAAACTGTACCAGGAAGAAATAGAAAACCTGAACAGACCTATAACCATTAAGGAAATTGAAGCAGTCATCAAAAATCTCCCAACAAAAGCCCAGGGCCAGATGGCTTCCCAGGGGAATTCTACCAAACATTTAAAGAAGAATTAATACCCATTCTCCTGAAACGGTTCCAAAAAAATAGAAATGGAAGGAAAACTTCCAAACTCCTTTTATGAGGCCACCATTACCTTGACCCCCAAACCAAAGACCCCATCAAAAAGGAGAATTACAGACCAATATCCCTGATGAACATGGATGCAAAAATTCTCACCAAAATACTACCAATAGGATCCAACAGTACATTAAAGGGATTATTCACCACGACCAAGTGGGATTTATCCCTGGGATACAAGGTTGGTTCAACATCTGCAAAATCAACCAACGTGATACAATACATTAACCAAAGAAAGAACAAGAATCCTATGATCCTCTCAATAGATGCAGAAAAAGCATTTGACAAAGTACAGCATATTTTCTTGATCAAAACTCTTCAGAGTATAGGGATAGAGGGTACATACCTCAATATCATAAAAGCCATGTATGAAAAACCTACAGCGAATATCATTCTCAATGGTGAAAAACTGAGAGCTTTCCCCCTAAGGTCAGGAATGCAGCAGGGATGTCCACTATCACCACTGCTATTCAACATAGTATTAGAAGTCCTAGCCACAGCAATCAGACAACAAAAAGAAATCAAAGGCATCCAAATTGGCAAAGAGGAAGTCAAACTCTCACTCTTTGCAGATGATATGATACCGTATGTGGAAAACCCAAAAGACTGCTAGAACTCATACAGGAATTCAGTCAAGTAGCAGGCTATAAAATCAATGCACAGAAATCTGTGGCATCCCTATACACCAACAACCAGACAGAAGAAAGAGAAGTTAAGGAGTCGATCCCATTTACAATTGCACCCAAAACCTTAAGATACCTAGGAATAAATCTAACCAAAGAGGCAAAGGATCTGTACTCAGTAAACTATAAAATAATCATGAAAGAAATTGAGGAAGACACAACAAAATGGAAAAACATTCCATCATGGATTGGAAGAACAAATATTGTGAAGATGTCAATGCTACCTAGAGCAATCTACACATTCAATGCAATCCTCATCAAAATACCATCCACTTTTTTCAAAGAAGTGGAACAAATAATCCTAAAATTTGTATGGAACCAGAAAAGACCCCAAATAGCCAGAGGAATGTGGAAAAAGAAAAGCAAAGCTGGCGGCATCACAATTCCGGACTTCCAGCTCTATTACAAAGCTGTCATCATCAAGACAGTATGGTACTGGCACAAAAACAGACACATAGATCAATGGAACAGAATCGAGAGCCCAGAAATGGACCCTCAACTCTATGGTCAACTCATCTTTGACAAAGCATGAAAGAATGTCCAATGGCAAAAAGACAGTCTCTTTAACAAATGGTGTTGGGAAATTGGACAGCCACATGCAGAAGAATGAAACTGGACCATTTCCTTAGGCCACACACAAAAATAGACTCTAAATGGTTGAATGACCTCAATGTGAGACAGGAGTCCATCAAAATCCTAAAGGAGAACACAGGCAGCAACCTCTTCGACCTAGCTGCAGCAACTTCTTCCTAGAAACATCGCCAAGGGCAAGGGAAGCAAGGGCAAAAATGAACTATTGGGACTTCATCAAGATAAAAAGCTTTTGCACAGCAAAAGAAACAGTCAACAAAACCAAAACACAACCAACAGAATGGGAGAAGATATTTGCAAATGACATATCAGATAAAGGGCTAGTATCCAAAATCTATAAAGAACTTATCAAAGTCAACACCCAAAGAACAAATCATCCAATCAAGAAATGGGCAGGAGACATGAACAGACATTTTTCCAAAGAAGACATCCAAATGGCCAAAAGACACATGAAAAAGTGCTCAACGTCGCTCGGCATCAGGGAAATCCAAATTAAAACCTCCATGAGATACCACCTCACACCAGTCAGAATGGCTAAAATGAACAAGTCAGGAAAGGACAGATGTTGGCGGGGATGCGGAGAAAGGGGAACCCTCCTACGCTCTTGGTGAGAATGCAAGTTGGTGCAACCCCTCTGGAAAACAGTTTGGAGGTTCCTCAAAAAGTTGAAAATAGAGCTACCCTACGATCCAGCCATTGCACTACTGGGTATTTACCCCAAAGATACCAACGTAGGGATCCGAAGGGGTACGTGAACCCCGATGTTTATTGCTGCAATGTCCACAATAGCCAAACTATGGAAAGAGCCAAGATGTCCATCAACAGATGACTGGACAAAGAAGATGTGGTATATATATATCTACAATGGAATATCATGCAGCCATCAAAAGGAATGAGATCTTGCAATTTGCAACGACGTGGATGGAACTGGAGGGTGTTATGCTGAGCGAAATAAGTCAATCAGAGAAAGACATGTATCATATGACCTCACTGATACGAGGAATTCTTAATCTCAGGAAACAAACTGAGGGTTGCTGGAGTGGTGGGGGGTGGGAGGGATGGGGTGGCTGGGTGATAGACATGGGGGAGGGTATGTGCTATGGTGAGCACGGTGAATTGTACAAGACTGATGAATCACGGATCTGTACTTCTGAAACAAATAATGCAATATATGTTAAGAAAGAAAAAAAAAAAGATAGCTGGAGGGGAAGAATGGAGAGAGAGAAATCGGAGGGGGATACGAACCATGAGAGACGATGGACTCTGAAAAACAAACTGAGGGTTCTAGAGGGGAGGGGGGTGGGGGGATGGGTTAGCCTGGTGATGGGTATTAAAGAGGGCACGTTCTGCGTGGAGCACTGGGTGTTATGCACAAACAATGAATCATGGAACACTACATCAAAAACTAAGGATGTAATGTATGTGATTAACATAAAAAATTTTTAAAAATAAATAAAATCTTAAAAAAATAAATTACAGTTAGTTAACATACTGTGTAATATTAGTTTGAGGTATATAATATAATGATTCAACACTTCCATACAAAACCCAGTGCTCATCACAACAAGTGTCCTCCTTCATCCCCATCACCTAGTTACACCCATCCCCACGCATCTCCCTTCTGGTAGCCTTGCAGTTGTTCTCTATTGTTAAGAGTCTGTTTCCTGGTTTGCCTCTTTTTTTCTTTTTCCCCTTTGCTCCGTAGTTTTGTTTCTTAAATTCCACACATATGAGTGAATTCATATGGTATTTGTCTTTCTCTGACTGACATTTCACTTAGCATAATACTCTCTAGTTCCATCCGTGTTGTTGCAAATGGCAAGATTTCATTCTTTTCTATGGCTGAGTAATAGTCGTGTGTGTGTGTGTGTGTGTGTGTGTGTGTGTGTATCACATCTTCTTTATCCATTCCCTAGTCAATGGACACTTGGGCTGCTTCTGAAACTTGGCTACTGTAGATAATGCTGTTATAAACATCCGGGTGCATGTATCTCTTTGAGTTACTCTTCTTTTCTTCTTTGGGTAAATACCTAGCAGTGCAATTGCTAGATTGTAGCGTAGTTCTCTATTTAACTTTTTGAGGAAGTTGCATACTGTTTGCCAGAGTGGCTGCACCAGTTTGCATTCCCACCACCAGTGTAAGAGGGTTCCCCTTTGTCTACATCCTCACAACACCTGTTGTTTCTTGTGTTGTTGATTTTAGCCATTCTGATGAGTGTGAGGTGATAGGTCACTGTAGTTTTGAGTTGTATTTCCCCATGATAAGTGATGTTGAGGAGAAAGACATTTTTGAAAACCTAAATTAATGCAGAGACATATATTAGGTAGTCTCAAGAGCAATTTTCTCACATGGACAGATTAAGTGAATTCATTTCTAATCCAAGCCCCGAACAGTTTTAAAAACAAGTGTTTTGAACTTCAAAAGTGGATTCTGAAACTCATATGGAAATTCAAAGGCCCAAGAATAGCAAACATACTCTTGAAAAAGAACAAGTACAGATTGAGGAACATGCCCCACACATATAAAACGTTCTATAAAGCTTGATATCAATAGCAGTTAAAAACGTTATGGGATTGTCTCAGAAATAGACAAACTGAGCAACAGACAGAAAAGGGAGCCCCGAGATTGATACAACTACAGAAACTTGATACATGCCAGAAAAAAACTTTGCAAATCACTTGGGAAGAGCTTATTATTTAATAAAGAATGCTACAAAACTGGTCATCCGTGGAGGGAAAGTGACCTTGTATCCCTATTTCAGGACCTATCTCCAAATAAATGGATTCCAGGTAAATTTCAAACTTAAATGTAAAAAGCAAATCTCTGAAAGTAACAGAAGAAAACTTAAAGGTATGTCTTCGTAACCTTATGGTATGAAAGGACTACTGAAGCAGACGTAACAATGATAGCTAAAAAAAAAAAAAACCTGATATATTTAACTACATTAAAATGAATAAAATTGAGCACAAAAAAACAAAGAAAATGAAAAAGACAAGACACACATAGGAAAAATATTTTTAAGGTAATAAAATATTAGCATCCTGAATATAAAGTATTTCTCAGTGCTCAAAAGTAGGACTGTTATATCAGCATATATATGAACATTTCATTTTAGTATGTATTCATAGAGACTATTTCTATTATTAGCAAGTTAGAAATTCAAGGGGCTCATCTCATCAGCAATAAATGCTGTATTTATTTTTATTTTTTGTCACTTTGATATATGAATAACAGTAAAACTGAATATTTTCCTTTTTTTTATTATAGTATGTTTTCTCATACAAGCATGGAAGTCGGCATCCTTTTCATGTGCCTGGTTCACTGAAGTATCTGTAGCATATACTCATTGGGTATTTTGTAGGCTACTTTATAAAGTTTCTATTCATATTCTTTTGTCCTTAGCTATTCAATATTTTCTTTGAGCTATGAGCAAATTCAAAGGATATAATCTGTATACATGTTGAAAAGCAGAGATAACTCTCTTGCTTTATTGATATGATATTGTTTCCAGAAACACTAGAAACTCTAGTTTTTTTAAAAAATAGCTAGAATTAATAAGATAATTTGGTAAGATAGCTCAGTACAAGATAAATATACAAAGATCAATAACCTTTTTCTATACTAGCATTGAGTACCTAGAAATGGAAATATAGGAGCTAGTTCATCGATAATGACCAATAAAGTGAATAAAGCATTTCAGGAGAAAAACAAGGCAGGCTTGGAATTTTTGTAAATAAATCTATAAAGTCTTACCAAGAGTCTAAAACAAGTTATCTCCAAATGGAAAGAGTACCTATTCTAGACAATTCCTCTACATTTATATTTGGCTTCAAGCAAGATGGGGAAGGGAATGGCCTGGTATTTTGGAAGAGTAACTGAGAACGCAGGTAAGCTGGCACTTACAGTCACTCAGCAAATTTTTATTGCTTACTGCTTACTCAGTGCCATACTTGGCTACACCTGAGTAATAATCCAGATCTGGTCCCTGTTGTCATGGAGCTGATAGTGATTTAACAGTAATGAAAGATGTATCTCTATAAAATAATAAAACATGAGGGCCTGTAGAAGAGACAACTTTAATGTCACTATACTCCGACCATTGGTTGACAAATGTAGATACTGAGGCCCAGATAGGAGATGTGACTGAAGTTCACACAGCTAGTAAATTATCAAGCTGGTATTAGAACTCAGTTCTCTTGACTTCCTCAATATATCACTCTGCCTCTCAGATTGCAGTCTGGAGACTTGGACTCCTTAATGTAGTCTAATTCAGTACTTAGATTTTATAATTATGGATGGATGGATTTATATATATATGTGTACACATATGGTGTGTGTACAGATACATACAGATATTACAGAAATGTAACAATTTCTGGATGAATGTTCATCATGATGTTAATAGGAGTTACTTGGGGTTATAAAGTATGACATGGGTTTTATTTCCTTCTTTGTACATTTCTCTGTTGATTTTTTCTATGATCTGGTATCTTTTTTAAAGCAATAAAATTCCAAAGATAGATTGTTCTGAATAACTCCAGATATCAGGATCGTGACCAATGGTTTGGAACAAATGTTCGTGTTGGAACATGGACATTGGATAGAGAGATCACAGCAGAACTTACTCACGCAGAAAAAGGAATGAGGAGACAAATCTGTATTTAGGACCAAATGATGCATCTTTCTAAAGTTTACAGATCATCAGGAGGAACCTTAATCCTTGGTGACACCCTTAGCCTCCCTAGCCCTGGACTGCCAATCTTTGGGCATCTTGTCACAGGAGGAAAGTAATCCCTACACAAAGAAAGTCCTTAGTTAGCATTCTTTTAGTTACAGGCAGCTGAACATAATCGTTAAAGATGAGAGCAATATAGCCCCTTTAAAATGATTTCACTTAGTCATAGTTTGTGATGTTCTTACATAACAGAAGCTAAAATTGACTTTTGCCAAATTAATTTTAGAACAAATCAAGAGTGAAATTATGGGGGCAAGAAAAAAATCATTGTCTTTCTTGAAAGAATAAGCTATTTATTCATCACAGGTCTTTTAGCAGCACCACGCACAAGGTTACAAACAAATCATTGCTATGCCAATTAAAATAAATTTTTTAAAGTTTTTTTTAAGATTTTATTTATTTATTTGAGAGAGAGAATGAGATAGAGAGAGAGAGAGAAAGCATGAGGCGGGGAGGGTCCGAGGGAGAAGCAGACTCACTGCCGAGCAGGGAGCCCGATGTGGGACTCGATCCCGGGACTCCAGGATCATGACCTGAGCCGAAGGCAGTCGCTTAACCAACTGAGCCACCCAGGTGCCCCCAATTAAAATAATTTTTATCTATTCTATAATTCTTTGTGGCAATGCCTTGCTTATCAAGTTCCAAACTGATCTTTAGTCCAGAACACTGATTTTTCTATTGGAGTTCTCTAAAATCAGTTGCATTGCTTTAGAGTTTAACCTACATCAACCTAAGAATATAGCCACAAATATATTTATTTAAATCTATTATTTATGCTTTTCAGTGAGTTTAACTCCCATAACACACATCTATCACCTAAGGTCTAACTCTTCTGTTCTGATCTTATGAACAACCTTTACAAGGCAGAGACATGCTATTTTAGAAAAGCTGCGTGGAAAATATTTATCTGCACTATGTAATTTTGCTCTGACTGGTAACTACTGACCCATACTAAAACACCAGAAACAAACAAACAAAAAAAGTTTTTGGAGTTAAACTACATAGGCAATTTTAATAATATCACTGAGTCATTATTAATCATTTATAATCCCTTCCCCTTGCCACATTTATTAATCCTTAATGGCTTTCAAAGAATTGTTCTATTCTAGCATTCTTCACATACCATCTGTTCAAGCACATTCTTTGTGTTCTTACTAGGTTTTCACAGATGCCACTTTTCAAATTGGCAAATCTCCTCAGGAGCATCACCTGGGTCTCATCACCCCCTACTCCAGGGAGCCCCGAGTCATCACCGTAATATCAGCATCAGAGCAGATGTGCCATATTTTCTGGTATATTTCCCTCCCTTGGCAGAGTTCTTGAGTGCAAATTTTAAGGTAAAAATAAAAAATTGGGGGTACAAGCATTTTCTGCAAATGCTTTCTCTCTGCATGAGATGTAGTGCTCACCAGCCTCATTTCTGCTCTTCGGGAGACTTGGTCAGAGAGGATCTCTTTTCTCAGAGTACATAGAGCAGAAATAGACACCCAGAGGCAGAGGCCAGGAGAGAACCCTGAAACCAATAGAAGTGAGATGCAAAGTGGTATGGGGTATGTCAAATTATACGAGGTTCAGCTTTTTATAAAAATCAACTGGAGTCTACTCTACCACAGAAAATAGTGAAGGTTCTGGTTTGGGCAGAAGAGAAGATGTTGTTTCTGGAAGTCATGTGAAATACAACGGTGCCTATCTACTCCGCACAAAATGGAGGACCAAGACATTTGCTGTGGAGCTAGACCAGTGAAGGCCATAAGTTTGTGTAGCTGATCTTAGCTCTTCATGAAATGTCAAGATCTGATATTTAAATTACTCAAAAGCATACCTTCTAGGTGTATAACTTGCTTGTTCCACATGGACACAACTTCAAGGTGAAAAACTAGATGCAATGATGCTGAAACAATGTCAAGTTAGGAGGAGTTATAACAGGGTTCCAGAGTCAGGCACTGACTGATTGGACACCTCAGCTTCCTTATCTCTAAAGTGGACAGTGGAAACAGACAACCACTGAGTCCCTCCCAGCTTGGAAGTCACAGAGGGTCTTATACACAGTATGTTTACACTTTATGTCCAGGTGGCTGGCATCCACTACCGAAATGGAGGAAGTGGTGGCAAGATCTTTTGCATCAGTGGGAGCAAAAAGAACAAAAGACTGTCAATGAATGTTTAGGGGAAATCATAAGTGAAGATTAGAAATCAAAGTGAAGTTTTTGTAAGTAAGGGGCTGCATCAGGGTGCATCAGGGGCTGCACATTCTGCCACGGGGCAGCACAGATGGGAGGAAAGTGCCAAGGTGGCCAACAGATGAGTTCTAGATTCTTCATCTTTAAAAGAGGGAATTAAAGAAGATGGATGGGCTTGCAGAAGGGGATGCACCCACCCCCAGATTAAGCCTGATTACAGGACACTGACCACGAGAATGTTTCCATACAGCCTTCCCCTCTCCCCGCCCCCACCCTTTCTTTTTCCAAACCCACAGAAAACCTTCAGTGGGTCAAAGAGGATTTCAATCGACCGAGACACTTTGCAATCAATCACTGTTTCCATCCATTGCACATTTTACCTGGGATGAGACAGGCAAATTCAAAGAGAAGGAGGTGAACAAATACTTCAATAATTCAATTATCACAAGAAATTCACCAGGCTTAACAAAAGTTTTCCTCCTCAAAAAGCTCCTCTTTTTCCTTTATTGGGAGCTGGGGAGACTGTTGGGGTTTTCTTTTAGTTTCTTTGGGTTTGGCTGAGGTATTCCTCACCCAGATCCTCATCCCAACTTCCCACTTTACAATTACCAACAAGGACTTCAAAGATCTTAAAGGAAATGCAGCTTCCCAAGTGCGTACTAAACTTCTCTCTCTGTGCCTTTCTCAGGACCAGGTCTAGGTAAATTTGCAAAAGTGTCTGTATTCAGCAACCTTGCTCTTCTTACCACCCACCTTAGTTTTCCCCTTTTAATTCTAGGCTCTTCCTGAGCCATCCTGAATCAATCTGTTCTGAAATGCCCCACCCCAAAGCCTACCCCGCACCTATTCAGGCTTCTCAGTCCCATTGCTCCATTCACTGTCCTACCCAAACTCTCCCTGTCTCACTCCCTTTTAGTCTTAAAAGTAGTAGGCCAGTTCGTGCTGGCAAACTCATTTGACTAAGGGGTTAATGTCTTAAAAGTTCATTGCTCCTGGGGGTAGTGCATATTTAAAAGGGACAATCCAGACACAGGTATCTTAATACTGTCCTGTCCAACATGGTAGCCACTAGTCATACATAACTCTTAAATATACATTAAGAATTTTATTTTGAATATTTTTTTAAAAAATTTGTTTTAAATCTATTTATTCTGTTCCTCAGTGGCACTAGTCATGTTTTGAGCCATACAAATATTTCTATCACTGTATGAAGTTCTATTAGTCAGCACTCTCTTAACATAAAGGAATTAATTTTCACAGTGGACTGTGAATATGACCTATTTCTCTGCTGAGAAACTCTCCATGAGCTAAAAATGAATATATGTTTGTGTTGTAGGTATATAATCAGGACTTGGAGTAAGAGGTAGCTGGATGAAGGAGGGATGCCTATCTTCTGATGAATAGTATGTGCTATCTTTCGATGAATGGTATTTGGCATAAGCAGGCCAATTAAAAATAAAGTGGGGAGGTATTCTCTTTTTAAATTAACAGGAAATCCTCCACAACCCATTTTACAGATGAGGAAATTGAGATGAAAAAGGAAGTAATTTTCCCAAAGCTTTGAACCAGAATGCAAAATCTGATCTTAGTTTTAATGTTCTTTGTACTGTACCATACTTCCCATCAATCTCTTTCTCCAAGGAAAAGCAGGCAGGACTCCAGCCACGGTTCCTCAAAGCCCTCCAGTTTTCTTTCCCTTCAAAGGGGGGCTTGGGGTATGTCAGTGCAAAGTAATAAATCTTTTAAGATTTTACTTTTTTTTTTTTTTTCAGAGAAATAGAAAGCAAGAGAGAACAGGAGCGGTGGGGAGGGGCAGAGGAAGAAGGAGAAGTAGGCTCCCTGCTGAGCAAGGAGCCTGATGCAGGACTTGATCCCAGGACCCTAGGATCATGACCTGAACTGAAGGCAGATGCTTAACTGACTGAGCCACCCAGGCGCCCCCAAAGGAGGAAATCTTTTTTAACACTTTTGAGATAATTCTAGATTTACGTGCAGTTTTAAGGATACAGAGATCTTCAATATATTTTTCTAATCTGCTACATATCAGACACTCTACTTGGTGCTGGGGCCACAGAGACAAGATTGTTTTTGCCCTTGAAGACTTGAGAGGCTAGTGGGGAACACACAAGTGAGTAATTACTACAGAGTTGATTAAAACAAAACTGTAATACCATTTTCACTTCTCAATAAGGAAACAGCAACCAGTAATGCTATTCTAGCAAAGCTACTGGGAAGACACTTCCATGTTTCAGGGCTAAGAGTGAACAGTGAGGCAAATTGCAAAGCAAGCCGGCAAGAGACATCAAATATTTCAATCTTCCAGCTAGTAGTTTTGAGTGCCTGCTATATGCCAGGCAGTGGACTAGAACCTGTGGATGAGAACAAACCAGACACTGTCCAGCCCTTCTGGAACTCAGTCTTGTTTATAGGCATTTGTGCAAAAGGCTCTGCTAGGTGAAGTCAAGCTTTTAGGGAAGCACCTGTTGGGGGAGGGGGCTAAATTCAGCTTTTGAGGATGCAGGGAGGCTCTCCTGGAGGAGGGGGCTAAATTCAGCTTTTGAGGATGCAGGGAGGCTAAGAGGAGTTAGCTCACTACCTAAAAAAGGTGAACATGAGTTGGCCAGAGGAAGAGGAGACAGGCTGGTGTGGAGAAAGACTGTCCTAAACTGAACAAACAGCAGGAACAGCACATAGGGAGGCTCAATATTAAAAGAGAATGGCCTAGGGCGCCTGGGTGGCTCAGATGGTTGGGGCGTCTGCCTTCGGCTCGGGTCATGATCCCGGAGTCCTGGGATCGAGTCCCACGTCGGACTCCCTGCTCCTTGGGAGCCTGCTTCTCCCTCTGCCCCGCCCCTCATGAATAAATAAATAAGATCTTAAAAAAAAAAAAAGAGAATGGCCTAAAAAAAAATCTCGTCAAACTGTCTGAAAGAGTAACTCAGAATACAAAACAAACAACACAAAAACAAGCACCAAAAAACCCAAAGAATGAAAAAAAAAAAACTCTCAAATGTATTTTTATCACATCATTACTTATAAGAGTGAATACTGAAAAATAGTTATTTCCATAAAAGAGATTTGGTTCTGTTATAGATGGTACATTTACAACATAGAATATTTTGTATGCTAACAGGAGAACACGAGAAGTGCATTTAGGAACTTAAAGGCTAGACCTGATTGGGCATTATCTTAAGCTTGGAGGTTTGAGGTCTATTGAAAGCCAAATAAGGTCAGCAGGTGCAGACCCTGTAGCAACTGTGACCTGTCCCAATGACCTGGAAGCACAGTTAAAACTGAACTACATGCTAAAGACAGTACTACACACCAGTGGGGAAGAGACCGATTATTCAGTTCATGTGTTGGGTGGGACATGCGGCTAAAACCCTAGAAAACGGAGTTGGGTCCCTACACGTCGCTCTTTACCTCCAAATGAATTCTTGTTGGATCAAATCCTTAAATGTGAGAAGTAAAATTTAACATAATGATTACAAAGTGGGATTTTTTTAATCAAAAATGCATACGTGAAAATGTTAAATGAAAAAAGCAGGATATATAATTTATGTCCAATATGAGCACAACCATGATAAGTGTGTGTGTGTGTGTGTGTGTGTGTGTGTGTGTGTGTGTGTGTAACTAAATGGAAAGACACAGGTTAAAATATTAACAGTGAGGGTATTTGGATGGTCAGATTATAGGTGGTTTTTATGTATATGCTCTCTTATAACCTGCTGGTTAGTCTGGACCAAAACCCAGCTCCACCATTTACTTTGTGTGCAATCATGGGTAAGTCATTCAGCTTCTCTGTGTCCCAGTCTCTTCATCTGTAAAAGAGGAATAGCCCCTACGTGATCGGTTAAGTACTAACATAGTACAGTATCTGGGCATGCTATTATTGTTGTATTGGTTATTAGTGTTCTCTGTTTTTTAAATTCCTCTATAATGCACTTATAGAACTTCCGTAATGGGAAACTTTTTAAGTCTCTCTTCATTAAAAGAAGTGCCTCATGTCCTACGTTAGTGATATGTGTCACCTTAAATGAAAACACTGACAAGGAGCAGCTAACCCATCTTGACAAAACACAGAGAAATGTCCGAGAAGGATCGCTCCGAGAAGAGGAGGATGTCTGAGCTGACTTTTGAAGGATAAGGATCACAGAAGGCAGGCAAGAGGGAATTCGAGACAAATGAATCATCAAGGAAAGACTTGGAATCTTAGTAATTTCAAGGCAGAAGCCGACTTGAAGATCATGCAGGTTTCCCTCTGCCCTACAAATTCTTAAACGTGTTCCCATTCGACTTCGGGACAGTTCTCTTTGCTAGAAGGGGTCTCCACGTATGGATACCCACCTACCATTGCCCTCGCAAAAGAAAAAAAAAAAATCCAAGAGAAAAATCCAAGCAACATGTCCACACCGACATATTCATTTGGGTGTAAGAGACAATTAAGCGTGGTCCATCCGGGCAATGCTCCCCGATCAACTCCATGGATGTGGTGTTTGTGCTCGGCTTTGAGAGGCCTCTCAAACATTACTAACTCTCCCGTTTTTCAGTACAAAAGCTGGGACAGCATTGAAATCTTAGGTGAGCAGCAGCATGTGACTGCAATGGAAGCAGAGGCAATGAGAAATAGGAAAATAGCGATACCCTTTTATAATAGTATGATTGCATCTACATAGTAAAGGTACTTGTTGATAGTACTTGGAGCAACAGAAAGAAGAGATGAAACTGGAGAAAAGTTCAGTGTGTGGCTGGAGAAGCAACATTAACATTGTATGCCAACAGAAGAACACGAGAAGTGCATTTAGGAACTTAAAGGCTAGACCTGACTGGGCATTATCTTAAGCTTGGAGGTTTGAGGTCTATCGAAAGCAGGTGCAGACCCTGTAGCAACTGTGACCTGTCCCAATGACCCGGAAGCACAGTTAAAAGTGAATTACATGATAAAGACAGCACTACACACCAGTGGGGAAGAGACAGATTATTCAGTTCATGTGTTGGGACATGCGGCTAAAACCCTAGAAAACGGAGTTGGGTCCCTACACGTCACTCTTTACCTCCAGATGAATTCTTGTTGGATCAAACCCTTAAATGTGAGAAGTGAAACTGCAAGAAAATTCTTTGCAATTACAGAGCAGTGAAGATTTTCCCAATACGCCACCACCCTGAGAAGTCTTCGAATAAAAAATTTACATGGGGAAAAAAAACTCACCGAAGGATCAAGTCAGACATAAAAATTGCAATCCATACCCCGAAGTGTTTATTCCCAAGATATAGACAGCTCTCCTACAAATCGATAAAATACCAACCTATCGATGCAAAGCAGAAAAAGAAATAGAATGACATGAAGAGACGCTGAGCTGCATTCATAGGAAGAGAAATACAAATTAAAATTATCGCACATGTCATTCTTCACCTATCAAGTGGGCGCAGCTCAGCAAGTGTGATGGTGAGTTACACATTAGTAAAATTTTTATGAGGGAAATTGGCATCATTGATCAAAATTGCAAACGTGCAGTCTTTGACCTAACAATGTATCCTTCATATACCTTTTTAAAAAACTTTTTTTAAAAAGGTTGTATTTATTTATTTGAGAGAGAGAGAGAGCGCAAGTGCAAGCAGGGTGAGCGGCAGGCGGAGGGAGAAGCAGACTCCCCGGTGAGCAAGGAGCCTGATGTGGGACTCGATCCCAGGACCCTGGGATCATGACCTGAGCTGAAGGCAGCCACTTAACCAGCTGAGCAACCAGGCGCCCCCAAAGAACTTCTTATTATGAAGAAATTCAAACACCTGTGAAAGCAGAATAGCATAATGATCCCCTAGGCCTCCATCACTCAGTGTCAACAGGTACTGACTCATGACCAGTCTTATTCCCATGCTATGGCCACCCCCTTTTTCTCTCCCCCATATTTTCTTGAAGCAAAGCTCAGGTATCATATCATTCCATCCATAAATACGTCATTATGTGTCTCTAAAAGATACACAGCCTTTAACATTACAAGACCATTATCACAACTAAGAGTTCTTAAATACCATCGAATTTCCAACTCTCAAAAATGTTTTAGGCTTTTTGCCTGAATCAGGATTCCAAATGAGGCCCACACATTCCTATCAGACAGAACATTATTTTAAGTAACAGCAATCATTCATGTGTAAGATGCTATCATTTTCATTCTCTTCCCAAGGTATCTGTCCAATTTGTTCTGTCCTCTCTGGTCAGGTTTCTTGGCAGTCCTTCCTCCATCTTGAACATGTGTAAAGTAATGTATACACAGGTTATTTGTTACACCACTGTTTACAAGAGCCAAGGTATAAAACAACCTGAATGTTTATCCCTGTCAGACTACTATGGGGCTACTTTCAAAATCAGGTGGACATTTATGTTCAGATGTGAAAACACCTCTAAGACACATGGTTAATTGGAAAAAGCAATGTGGATAGTGTACTATGATTTGTGTTAATAATTGAGAGCCATTCAGATGACGGATGGAGACAGGTTTTTGCTTCTATGTGTTTAGGATATTTCTGGAAGAACCACCAAAAAGTATTCTGCAACAACAGTGGTTGCTTCCTCAAAGGCACACCTGATAACTGCAAGTTCGATTTGGGAGAGAGAGAGAAACTGTCTTTGGGATACCTGGTGTCTCAGTCAGTTAAGCGTCTGCCTTCGGCTCAGGTCATGATCTCAGGGTCCTGGGATCGAGCTCCGCATTGGGCTCCCTGCTCAGCGGAGAGTCTGTTTCTCCCTCTACCCCTCTCCCTGCTCATGCTCTTGTTTTCACGCTCACTCTTAAATAAATAAATATCTTATAAGAAAAAAAAAGAAACTGTCTTCTGTAATGCATCTTTGCACCTTTTGAATTTTTTGCCATCAACACTTATTAGCTATTCTAAATAAATTGAATTTTTTTTTAAGATTTTATTTACTTGAGAGAGAAAGAGAATGAGAGATAGAGAGCACGAGAGGGAAGAGGGTCAGAGGGAGAAGCAGACTCCCTGCCGAGCAGGGAGCCCGATGTGGGACTCGATCCCGGGACTCCGGGATCATGACCTGAGCCGAAGGCAGTCGCTTAACCCACTGAGCCACCCAGGCGCCCTAAGTAAATTGAATTTAAAAATCTATTCTCTGCTCAGAACAAATCCCTTCCTCTTCTGTGCTGCCTTGTATTTTTTACTCACTCTCTCGCTATGTTTACCTAACTCCATCACCCACAAAAGCACTAGCAACTGTGTCCCCACAGTTCCCATCCCCAGCATCTAGCATGTTGCTTTCCACATGGAGAGAGACTTAAAAAAAAAAAAAAAAAATTAAAGTGATGTCTTGAAGAATGATAAAGACATTTTCCTGGGAATAAAGCCTGGCCACCTTTACCTATGGCCCTAATAGAGCACTGAAGCAGGGCTGCAAGAACATGTACCCACTAGTTCTGGGATTCTATCTGGAAATCCGCTCTCCTCATTCCAAAGAGGGAAGGAAAAGAGAGGCAGAGAAACAGAGACAAGGGGGGGATGGAGGCGGGGACGGAGATCAGACTGGACTCTACAGAAGAGCGGCGAAGCAGAATCCATTTGGGGAAAGAAATGATCATGCGAAAGAACGGGAAGGGGATCACGTGAAGTCTTAGGTGATCTCAACAGGGGCTACGCTAAGAGGAAAACAGGCTTGTGATGACGTCCGCTTTAAGCATTCTGCTGCCCTGTCTGTCCTTTGTTCTTCCAGAGGCTGCAACTTCAATGGTGAGGCCAGGACACAGGCAGCCGGATTTCTAGAGCTAATTCGGTGGATTTCACCCCAGCACAAGCACACTGAGCACCTCCTAAGGACAGGCCTAAGGGTTGGCGACATTTTTATTAGCAACAATCCCTGCCCCCTACCGATTATCTACAGACTTAAGATCACGTAATCAACCCCGACGTCCGAGAGTGCCGGGCGAACGGGAGGAAACTAGCTAAGAGGCTCTAAATCCCTCCTAACACTTGAGGCTTCCCTATCAGCAAGATTAGAGCCGTCCACAGCCATCTGCCGAGTTCAGCCTCTGACCGACCGTCGGCCCGGGCAGGCTGCTCCAAGTCGGCGCAGGGTACAGGCTCCGTCCTCCCGGCGGTGGCAGGGGCCAGCCCCGAGACCCCACGCCAGCCAGGAAGGCCAAGCAAGGGGCTCGCCTCGCGCAGCCATGCTCAAGCAGAGCGACAGGCGGCGGTCCTGGGGCTGCAGGCCGTGGAATAGTACCGAGAGCGAGGGCGCGTCCCAGGCGGGGGACGGCCAGCACCGCGGGAGCGTCTGCTCGGTGGGGGCCCGCTCCGGCTCCCAGGCCAGCATCCCGCGGTGGCCCGAGGGCTACTACATCGAGGAGGACGTGGACGGGGAGGGCGACGACGAGCTGAAGGACGACCCAGGCGAGGAGGCCCAGCCGCCAGAGGCCAAGACCGACCTCCCCCACGCGTCGGCCACGCTGAACGTGAACGTGGGCGGCCAGAGCTACCGCCTGGCCTACTGGCAGCTGGCCTGTTACCCCAAGACGCGCCTGGGCCGCCTGGCCACGTCCACCAGCCGCAGCCGCCAGCTGGGCCTGTGTGACGACTACGAGGAGCAGACGGACGAGTACTTTTTCGACCGCGACCCGGCCGTCTTCCAGCTGGTCTCCAACTTCTACGCGTCCGGGGTGCTGCTGGTGCTGGACGAGCTGTGCCCGCGCCGCTTCCTGGAGGAGCTGGGCTACTGGGGCGTGCGGCTCCAGTACACGCCGCGCTGCTGCCGCATCTGCTTCGAGGAGCGGCGCGACGAGCTCAGCGACCAGCTCAAGATCCAGCGCGAGCTGCGCGCGCAGGCGCAGGCCGAAGAGGCCGAGGAGCTCTTCCGCGACATGCGCTTCTACGCGCCGCAGCGCCGCCGCCTCTGGAACCTCATGGAGAAGCCCTTCTCGTCCGTGGCCGCCAAGGCCATCGGGGTGGCCTCCAGCCTCTTCGTGCTCATCTCCGTCGTGGCGCTGGCGCTCAACACGGTGGAGGAGATGCAGCAGCAGGCGGGGCAAGGCGCGGGCGGCGGCGACCCGCCGCCCATCCTGGAGCACGTGGAGATGCTGTGCATCGCCTTCTTCACGCTCGAGTTCCTGCTGCGCCTCGCCTCCACGCCCGACCTGCGGCGCTTCGCGCGCAGCGCCCTCAACATGGTCGACCTGGTGGCCATCCTGCCGCTCTACCTGCAACTGCTGCTCGAGTGCTTCACGGGCGAGGACCCGCGGCACAGCAACGGCTCGCCGCGGGAGCACGACATAGAGACTGTGGGCCGCGTGGGCAAGGTGGGCCAGGTGCTGCGCATCATGCGCCTCATGCGCGTCCTGCGCATCCTCAAGCTGGCGCGCCACTCCACCGGCCTGCGCGCCTTCGGCTTCACGCTGCGCCAGTGCTACCAGCAGGTGGGCTGCCTGATGCTCTTCATCACCATGGGCATCTTCACCTTCTCTGCGGCCGTCTACTCCGTGGAGCACGACATGCCCAACACCAACTTCACCAGCATCCCCCACGCCTGGTGGTGGGCCGCGGTGAGTACCACGGCTCCGGCTTCCCGGCCCTTTCCCCAGCCTGGAAGAAGCCAGGCCTCCCTTCCCGGGGTCATCAGCCATCTCTGCCTTGCTTTGTTCCCCGACCTTTTCCCTGCCTCGCTTAGGGGCCCACTGCTTTTCTCCAGGCCTTTGCTGCCCGCAGCGAACAAAAACAAGTTGGAAAGACAGAGTTCCATAAGTAACTGAAGTCGACTTGGGCCTAGGAATTTCCAGATCGAGATTTAGTCTTAAATCCCTCGGCAGGCTGATTTTAAGAAGGATTCCTTGTTTGTATATGTGGGAAGATCCATCACCCTCATTCTTATTCGCCACTTATGGAATACCTGTTGTCCTAAATGGTTTGTAGATGTTCTCTTATTTCAGTATCACACCCTGTGAAACGGTTAGGATCTTTTTTTAAGAGGACAAATTGGAAGTAGCTTCAGATTTGAAGGAAACTAAGTTTATGCAGGGAAAAGGTGAGACTCGCCTGACCAGTGTCCACCCTACCTGAAATTCCACTGCTCCTAGCCAATCGTGACTGTGGAAAGAAGCATCTACAACTGAAACTTGCTCCACTGTCACTGAAGTTCCTTTGGGACCTGGTATTCTTGCCTGGAGGAATTGAGGTGCAGAGGGTTTGAGTGTAGACACCCAGCTAAAGGTAGTGGAGTGAGGACCCAAACCTAAGACCATCCAAGGCAAAAAATCCATGCCCTTTGTACACCCAGCGCTGCCTCTTTCAAGCTTCACTTCTGGGGCGTGCCTTGCCTAATTTGCAGGCTTTGGGTCATTTTTTGTTGTTTTCTTTGGCATTTGCCTCTTTGTAGTAATTTATGCCGTTTACTCAAATACCCGTATTTCTGGCATGCTGTGCAAAATCCCTGGGAAATCCCGGAATCACTGGATATGCTGATGGATAAGTGGACATTTATACATAGAGGGAAGAAGTGGGTGTGTGATTTCTCTATTTTTAAAACTAGATGGTTTGCAATGCTGTTAAAAACATTAAGCAAATATAACCGGTTTTTCCCATGTAAGGAACTAGTTATTTTCAGCATTAACACTGGGTGTGTCAGAACCTAGAATCTGGTCTAGATTTCTGAGATGAACCAACCCAGGGTTACTAACAATGTAGTTCAGCGAGATGGAAGATTTACTTTTAGATTCTAGTCCCAGATCTAATAATTGTGACCCTAAATAATTGTAAAACCTCGCTCCCTTACTCCCTGTCCTCGGTTTTCTTGTCTCTAAAAAAGGGTGGCTACAGAGCTCTATAATTCAGTTAGTCTTCTGTCACTGAAAAGCAGAGCACTCATATGTCAAACAGGATTTGTGAGCTTTCTTCAGTGATGAGAGGACATGAGGCTCTTCCCAGTGAGCTAGCCCAGTGCCACACCTCTGATCATATTCCAGGTGACAAAAGGTCATCCCCATAGTAGATAAACCATAGGTACAGGTGGAGCTGAAAGAAGATGCTTTGTCCCCAGCAAATGACATCTACTTTGGAGGTGAGTAAAGCAGGAAGGGAGAAGAGAAAATCTACACGCTGGTGATATACTACCAAGTTTGAGAGTCAAGTTTCCTTTCATCCAAGTATCTTAGAAGACCAGCATGTATGTAGGTGGGGCCTAGGGGACATTTTGATACTATATTTTCAACCCACAAAACTTTAAAATTTTGTATATTAATACAAAAATTGATAAGAATTATGTTGCTAATGTTTCTTTTTTAAAAATTTCCTGAAGGGAATGCCTATTAATTCCATTTAATTACTTGATCTGTTTAATGTATGATGACACTCAAAGCTTTCAAATTACCCCCTTTTTATGTTAACTAAAGTTGTTTTAGTCAAAATCAGTTTTTTCCATAAGTTTTACAATAAAAATTGAATCACCATTCAATTTTTATTGATAATAAATTTTAACAGTTATTGCTTTTGCCAATGAGAGTTGTCTTTTGTGACCATTATCTCTATCAGGCACTATTTTCACAGACCAAAATTTGCACATTTCAGACTTACTATTGACCAACCTTAACCTTTACCAATGGCTTTTGTCCATCTTATTCTCTGAGGATTTTATAGACTAGTAAAAATCATTATGAATTAGATATTTCTAAACTAATCTATGAAAACAATAGGAGTGGTTCCCCCTTTGAACATTTAAACACCGCTCTATGCCCCAGGACAATATAGATTAAGCAGATTCTCCTCCATAATTCTGATGGCATTCCACACTGTGTACCAAGGGACCATATTCTCAGTACAGCAAAGAGAAAAGAATGCTGTCAAAGTGATTCAGACAGAATGTCTTGTTTCCTTAGGTAGATACCAAATAAAAGATGCAAAACATGAAGATGAATTCTTCATGAGAATCACAAAATCCATCTTACTCATTTCACTGAGCTAGAATTTTTTGATCACTTCCAGGGTGCCAAGTGGGTAATCTAAACACTAGGGATACTGGGTGACAGAACAAAAACCCCAAAGCGATGAATTTCTTTCCCTCGTGCAGTTTACATTCTAATGGAGAAAGAGAATATATAGTTTCGGATACTGGGGTATCTTGTGTGAGATAATAGGATATATATATATAGAGAGAGAGAGATAATAGGATGGAGAGACAGAGATAGCTGGGTATGGAATCTACCTTTGATAGGCTGGCCAGAGAAGCCCTCCTGGAGAAAATGACGTTGAGCTGAAATTGAAGGGTGAGAAGAAACCCATCTATGTAGACATGACTGAACAGAAATGAGAATAAGTGGAATCCCAAAACTAACTCTGATTACACATTCTGTAATTTAAAATTTTTTGAGCACACACCCATGATAAATGCATGTTCAACTATTCATAAATTGTTATTTATTGCTATAATAATGATACATCACAAACTACTACCCCAAAACTTAATCGCGTAAAATGTCAAGCATTGATTTAGCTGATGAGTTTGCAAGTCAGCAGTTTAGGCTGGCTTCAAGCAGAAGGTTCTTCTCATGGGGCTGGTGCCAGTCACTCATAGGTCTGATGATCAGCTGGCTGACAGCTGGGATAAACGAGAGGACTAGACCACATCTCCTTCATCCTCCAGCAGGCATGTACCCATGGCCATGGCAATGGGCAAGAGATGGAATGCAGTTTCAATCATGTGAGCACTGTATAAGTTTCTGTTCATGTCATTTGCTCAACCCATTGGCCAAAGCAAGTCACAAGGCCAAATTCAGAGTCCAGGAGCAGACCAGACTGGCCCACCCGGTGTAGGAAAGCACTGAAAAGTTTTATGGCAAAGAGCTTGGTTGCAGGATGATATAAAGAATTAGGTCCACTGAACTGACATTTTTTGAAAGCAGACGTACATATGGCCAACATACACATGAAAAAATGCTCAACATTACTCATCAGGAAAATGCAAATCAAAGCTGCAATGAGATATCACCTCACACCTGTCAGAATTCCTAGAAAAGACAAGAAATAACAAGAGTTGGCAAGGATGTGGAGAAAAAGGAACCCTCATGCACTGTTGGCTGGAATGTAAACTGGTGCAGCCACTGTGGAAAACAGTATGGAGTGTCCTAAAAAGGAATTTAAAAAAAATACTGTACAATCTAGGAAATCCACTTCTGGGTATTTACCCAAAGAACAGGAAAACAGTAATTTGAAAAGATATATGCACCTCTGTGTTCATTGCAGCATTATTTGCAATAGCCAAATTATGGAAGCAGCCCAAGTGTCCACTGATAGATGAATGGATAAAGATGACGTATGTACACACACACACACACACACACACACAATATTACTCAACCATAAAGAAAGAATGGGATCTTGCCATTTGCAGCAACATGGATCGACCTAGAAGGCATTATGCTAAGTGAAATAAATCAGAGAAAGACAAATGCCACATGATTTCACTTCTATGTGACAAACTAGAGGTTGCCAGAGGGCAAGGTGGTGGAGAGGATGGGTAAAGCAATATAGCATTATAACTTAGAATATGAATTCTATGGAGGTGAGTAAAGCAGGAAGGGAGAAGGGCAAATCTACACACTGATGATATACGACCAAGTTTGAGAGTCAGGTTTCCGTTTTTCCAAGTATGTAGACCAGCATGTATGTAGGTGGGGCCTAGGGGTGAAAGGGGGTGCGAGGTACAGGCTTCCAGTCATAGAATTTTAAATGACAAGGATGAAAGGTACAGCAAAGGGAATATAGTCAATGGTGTTGTAATTGGGTTGTATGGTAACAGACCGTAGCATAACATAATGTATAGACTTGTTGAATCACCATGTTGTTCACCTGAAATTAATTTGTGTGTCAGCTATATTTCCATTAAAAAATTAGGTAATACAGTCATTCTACTGTAGTAAGCTATTACTGCTCAAATATATGTACACATCAGAAAACACATTCACACTGATAATGTCTTCCAGACTCCAGTGCTGTATGCCTTGTATATTCACCTCACTGGAGACAGATTCTCTAAGCCATTCTTCATGTGCCGCTAGTACTTTTAGAAAACCCCAAAATCTGACTTGCTTTTCATCATCTTCCCTCTCTCTATGCCAAGGATCCTACAACCTTCCTCTTGTAATTCAACTCAAGGTTTTAAGAGGAATACAGTAATTTTCATCACTGTGAATACTTCTGCAGCTGCAGAACAAATCCCTCGTGGACCTTCATGCCAGCAAATGCTCATGCATTAGGATGTAAGATAGCCCCGTCCTACTCATCTGTCAAATGGAGATTATTTGTAAGCACTAATGTAATAGGAAACATATGTAAAATGCCTAGCCTGTAGTACATCCGCCATAAATAGAAGTTACCATATCTGTCTAGTTGATGGTCTTTATCACGTGGAAGCCATAACCTTTGCTTCCAGATTCATTTGGGGGAAAGTAAAACAGAAGCGATTCCTTCTCTACTGGAAAAAGAGAGACTATAAGACATATGAAGGGGTCTGTTCTGTTCTGTCCTGGGAGAGCCTCTGCGTGTCCAGATAAATAGGCATACACCTGGAACAGCTCCAGCCATGTTGGGCCTCTCCAGGCTGCCTGGGTGTGGGAAATGCATGGCCCAACTCGGCAAGAAGAGTCAGCTCTGTGATGGCACGGTCATCGTTGGCCTCCAGCGTGGCTCTGTTTTAAAGCAGAAAAGGGCAACTGGACTGTTCAACGGCCCATTTCCTTCTAAGCTTCAAGAGTGAGTTCAAACTATAGAAACCAAACAGGAAACTATGTCATGAACTCATTCCTTCAAAAACTAACAAAAACTCTGCAAAAAGAAAATTTATCTCTAGCTGAGGGAACAGATAATTGTGCCACAGAGACCTTGTCCTATCTTTGTTTTCCCAAAGCATGTTATCATGTCCTTGCAGATAGGTGGCACTTACAAGATCACTGAGATTTTATTTTTATGGATTGATCGCTTGCTTTAAGAAGACCCATTTGGAAGGTGCATCAGCCAAGTTAGTCAGGAAAACAGAAAAAAAAAAAAAAGAGTGGATATTTTAAACAGATGGAATTTGATGCAGGGTTATAGATACAGGAATGTTAGAAGGTTGGAAGAGCAGCAGGGAGAAACAAAGAGACCCCAGAGACTGGTTACTGCATGCAATAGCTATCAGCCCTAAAACTGGGGGAACAAATAGAAGGTCAAATTACTGGAACTGACAAGAACAGAGAAGGAGCCACTGAGGGGCTGTCGCAGGGACTCTTATGATGACACCATGAGGTTAGTGTCCTATGTGCCGAAAGATGCCTGAACCACGGCTATCTGCTTATTGGAGGATGGTGAAAGACACCAGAAACAGGAATAGAGACCCTCAGTTCCTCACCCACCTTCAGTGTCCCAACACTCTCTCTCCTTTGCAGAACACAACCAGAAGTCAGTGAGCAAGGTGGTCTGGGAAATGTAGTTTGCAGACTCCCCACTGCAGGACCGCGGGAAAAAGTACAGAGGGTGTCTCGCTTGGGACTGAGAGACAATGGGTCAACGTCTGCATTAGACGGCAGTCAAAGGAGGCAGCATCCCCTTAGATCCTTCAGAAATAGCAAAGGAGCCATAAATGGGGCAAAGGCTCTTAGGCACTACTTTGAATTTTGCTCCTGTGGACTCCCAACTCTGGGGTGGTCCCCTTTTAGGTCTTTCAACTATGATCCTCCTGTGGGTCAGTAGGACGTGTGGGACATGGAGTTGTAGAGGACAGGGAAAAGCACCAAGTAAACGGTGGATACGGACGACATCATCGTTACTGCGTGTACCTTTCTATGGCTGGATGAATGGATGCCACGTTTGCCTTATAGCTTTTGCACACCTCCTCCTTATTGCACAATTTACATACATGTCACAACTTTAACATAGGGATGAGACTGGTTGATTCTCTTTAAGGTCCTGTCTTCACCCATGACCTCATTCTAACAGTGCTTCCATCCCTCAGAACATGCTTTGAATTCCACTGAGGAATTCTCTTTGGAGACTGTGATATGTCCATTTACTTCTTTGTAATGGTGCCAAATCTTCATCTTTTGGAGGGTAGATTTGATATTTTAAAATACAGTCAAGACCCTTGAGTTTAAGATTGACATCTAGAGTTAACCCTTGAGGTGGCTAAGACTACTTGTTTCAAAGTCATACCACTGAATCCTCTGTGCAGATTATAATCCAAAGAGGAATTCTTCAAATATTTGTAGCGACAGCAGCATGGATAGGCTACATGTAGCCTTTGAAGCTAAATCCTTTAAAGGACAATATGCATTGAGGTGTGTAATAATTTTAGCCAGAAACCACTATCTTCACCACCTCAAATTTTTTGGGAACACAAGAAGGGGGCAGTTCATTATTTTGAAAAAATCTGTTGTGTTCCCTGGGGTATTTCCTACATACGTGGATTACTGGGTGCCAAGATTTAATCTATGCCTCGTTCATTACGCAGGAAACAAACATTCCTTGTTGAAAGAGAAATTCCAGTATAGTCATTCTGAAGTTTCAGAGAAAAACTGGATGCTTGTCCTCCTTGTAATGTTTAAGAGGCCAAGATTTGCTGATTAATGGGTGAGCTTCTGAGGGAAGGTCACATTCTGGTGTTTGGAACTCAAAGGCTAGGGAAAATATGTAAGCCTTGCACGGAATGGTACGCTTCCAGTTTATGGAGTGGCTGAGCCAGCCAGTGTTTTCAGGATATTAAGATGGATTGCAGGAATTCTAGTCACATTTCTAGACCCAACCCCTCCTAATGTGAGAACTCACTCTTTGAGGCCACCTGTGTCAGTTTAGGGCTTTCCATTTTTAATGTTCATGAAGGGAGAAATGGGTTTGGTCTGTGGAGCATGGAGAAAAGTCCTCCAAAGCCAAGGAATTCTGCGTTCCTCTTGGAGCCAAGGAGCAAGAACCAAGTCACTGGTTGAGTCAAACTGTGCAGAGAACAGACAATGTAAAGATTAGCTGTACATTTTGAACAAATTCTTCAGGACCAGTCACACAGTCTCCTAGCAGAAGAGATCTTTTCTCTAAAAATAAAGATCCAAGATATACAAAAATATTTAGACCATATTATGAGCATCAAATATTTAATCTGCCTTAAGCTAACAACTCTCTTCGCTTTTGATCCTTCACTCGAAGTTCAGCCAAAAAAAAAAAAAAAAAAATGAAGCCGAGTTTGGGAGTAAAGTAAAGCCAGTGTGGGGATGGATCAGAAGTTTAAAAGAAGCACTTTGTCTCAGTTATCTTCCTCTGCATCGTCCTAGCCTCCTGCCTCCCATCTTGCAGGCTGGTTTACCTCAAAGCCTCTGCTTTGGCCTTCCATGGGTGCTTCCTGTCCTGAACTACTCCTTCCTGTCACTCACCCGTGTTACCAGACTCCCTGTAGGCTTCCTCCACGCCACGTAGACTGAGTGACTCAACATTCATACAGAGGTATGAGTGCTGTGCTTCGTGACCTATGAAAGCCATGTTTCAGTTCATGTACCCAGACAGAGACCTGACTCAAGTTCTTTTACTTTGGGTACGGCCAGTTACAAGCATACTTTGAGATTAACCCACAATCTCACAGTACCATTGCCTCTCATCATCCTTTGGTGCAAAAATCTGGAGCCACAATGCTCCCCACCCCGTTTCCCTCCTGTTCAGCAGGATCCAAGCAGGAGCCCATTTCCACAACCCATTGGTCTATTTCTTTTTATTTTTTTAAAGATTTTATTTATTTATTTGAGAGAGAGAGAGCGAGCGAGCATGGTGGGGGAAGGATCAGAGGGAGAATCAGACTCCCCGCTGAGCAGGGAGCCCTATGTGGGACTCCATCCCGGGACTCCAGGATCATGACCTGAGCCGAAGGCAGTCGCTTAACCAACTGAGCCACCCAGGCGCCCCAGCCCATTGGACTAATAAGCATGAGAACTAACATTATCACTCACACACTGCACCAGGCACTCCTTCACTCCCTTAACACCCTTATGGGGTAGGTAACTACTATTCTCCGTATTTCACAAGTAGAAGCAGAGCCAGAGAGAATGTAAGGGACTTGCCCAAGTCACACAGCTGGGAGGTGGATTCAGAGCCATGTAGCCTAATGCCATCTCTGTTTCCTTAAACTAGTCTACACCATCCTGCCTCTCTTAGGTGCTTGCTTGTATTCTTCCACACATGGGAAGCGGCAGCGCACCCTCAGCTGGTCCCTCACTGTAGATGAAGCAGTGAGAGGTGGTTCAAAAAGGAGGTCAAGCGGGGTGCCTGGGTGGCTCAGTCATTCAGCGTCTGCCTTCGGCTCAGGTCATGATCCCAGGGTCCTGGGATCGAGTCCCACATCAGGCTCCCTGCTTAGAGGGAAGCCTGCTTCTCCCTCTCCCACTCCCCCTGCTTGTGTTCCCTCTCTCACTGTGTCTCTCTCTGTCAAATAAATAAATAAAATCTTAAAAAAAAAAAAAAGGGAGATCAAGCTATCACTTTTTTATGGCCTGGATGGAGCTGTGGTTCTTATCAGCAATACCAGATTAGCCCAGCTGGCCTGCTTCTCTATTCCATCCTAACTAATCAATCACACTTACCCTAAGTTCAAACTAACCCTTATATCAAAACAAAAATGTTTATATTTCTAAGCTAAACACCATCTTAGTACAGGTCAACAGGCCAACTGTGCATTTTAATACAACCTGCCAGGAAATCGTGGCAACACCACAGATTGATGAAGCAAACAGTGCCCCCTGGAGTTGTGCAAGGCACAGGGGTTTTTTTTTCCCAACTAAGCAACAGCTCTGCCTACAAGCCTTTTAGTAATTTGCCAAGAGTCCGGGGATCGACGGGAGGCTCAGTACATGAGGCTTAAAAAAATAGGCCCCAAGAGATTTTCCCAGGTTTTCTCTGGCTCCGCTGACTGATAACTAGTCCCATGGGTATCTGCATTTTAAAACAGAAGCTTGTTAACCTAAATAAATCCCTAATTAGTGGAATTTAAAGCAGTGTGCAAGAGTGATGGGAGAAATTTCATACAGTATGAACATATTTGTGGTCTGTGATGTCTTACAGAAAAGTCCCTTTGCAGAATAACGAGAGTGTGTTTCTCCAGACATTTGTAATTAGAGCACCTTCATATACAATATCTCATTTGAATGACATAATAACTCCAAGAAGTATTAATTATAATATAATTATGTCTCCATTTTAAAGATGAGAGAAGCACAACCAAGGAGGTTGTTTAATGCCTTTTGTGGGCCTGGTTAAGTGTTTTATATTCATTTTCTTATTTAGTCTTCAGGAGAAGATGAAGAGTTGGGTATTATCCTATTTTAGATGAAGGAACCAAGGCTCAGAGACTGAACGTTTTGCTCATGGGTATTCAGCAGGGAAGGGTCAGAGTTAGGACTTGGACCCACATATGACTGGTTCTGAGCCTGAGCTCTTCCTGGTACGCCTATCATGTGGGCAAACCCAGGGTCCCTGGTCCTAAAGCTGACCCCTCTGAGGGTAGGCAGAGACTAACATTTATTGAAGCCATCCTACCCCAGGAACTTTACACACGGCAACTTATATGCTCTTCGCAACCCCTTAAAGTAGCTGTGATATCTCCTGTATTGTGTATAAGAAAACTTATAATGGTCAGGATTTAAGCCCAAGACTTCCAGCTCTACAGCTTGTGTTCTTTCCATGATGCAGATCCTGCAGGCAAACCCTCTGGTACCTCCTAAAGCTGGCTCTGTGGGAACTGTTACCTGACCTATGTGTACCTTCAGGGAGTCAGAGGACACTTTCCTACCTGGTTCTCTCCTTCTCTTCTCCATCACATTGCTAACCATTCCATCTCACTTTCTTTCCACTACAGGTGAGCATCTCCACTGTAGGATACGGAGACATGTACCCAGAGACCATCCTGGGAAGGCTTTTTGCCTTCCTCTGCATTGCTTTTGGAATTATCCTCAACGGGATGCCAATCTCCATCCTCTACAACAAATTTTCTGATTACTACAGCAAGCTCAAAGCTTATGAGTATACTGCCATGAGAAGGGAAAGGGGAAAGGTAGAGTTCCTGCAAAGAGCCAGAAAGAAGATGGCGGAGTGTTTGGCTAGAAGCCACCTACAGCCCCCACAAAGGCAAGAGAGTTGATGTTTCAAAGGACACATGGGTGGTAGACCCCATGAACCTCAAGTTTTCAATCCTCCTTTGTGTTATCAGAATTGACAGTACAAGGACATAGGAGACAGTCATACACAAAGGGCAGCCAGTTCAGAGTTCTACTTCTGGAAATGTCCATTTTGGCCCCAACTGGGACTGCCTCGTTTGTTCTTTAACGGTGTTGTAGGAGTCTGACCTCCCCAGTGACACTGGTACTAAAACCTCCTTGAGAGGAGCAACATCTTATATTTCTGTTACAGCTTCTCATGGCTTCTCAATAAGTATTTTTGAACTTGAGTTGACATGAGAAGAGTTTCTTGAAGAAAAAAAAAAAAAATCCTTCATTTTCCAGAGAGAGAAAGAGAGAATGTTGTAGCATGAGCTTTAGAGTTAGACCAACCTTAGTCAGAAGCCCAGACCTACTGGATGTAGAGTTTAGGGAAGTTGCTTTAACTGTCTGAGCCTCAGTTTCTTCAATTGTAAAAAGTAGGTAATAAGACCTACCTTGTCAGATCAGGACGGAGATTGGAGATAATATATGTTCAGTATATGGTAGCTGTTAAAATTGTGTGAGTGGCTGTTGTCTAATACACTCTCCAGACAGGTGGTTCTCAGCCCAGGGGTATTTGGCACCCCTAGGCCCCCTTGATCCTGGGACATTTGCTATGTCTAGACATGGTTTTGACTGTCACCACTGTGAGGGAGGATGCGAGTGGCTATGGGCATTTCATAGGTAGAGGCTTGGGATGCTGCTCCACATGCACTGGCCAGCCACATAACAAAAGAATTTTCTGACCCAAAAAGTCAATAGAGCCAAAGCTGATCATAGGAGGCCCCAGGCCCTCCCTGTGAAACATGCCCAAGTGTGCCAATTACCCTCCCTTGATAGGCACCCTGACACATCCTCCCCTCTCAGGCCTCCTCTCCCTCACCTTTCCATGAAAAAAACAAAAAAATTGTTTTTAAACCCTGCCTTTTGGACAGCTATTCTGGGTGGAGCACTGAAGGAAGGGAATTCAATCAATGTGGCTCTCTGCTCTGGGCTTGTCTGTGGATCAGAAAACTAATCCCCGTTGGGTCCTGGTGCTTTCTTGCCCTGCTTCCTCTCCTCCTAATTCCTCCCTCCCTCCATAGGACTGCTGTAAATTGCATTTCTGGAAATTAAAGCCTTGTTCGAACTGAGCAGAGATCACTCCTGTAACTAGGGCTTTTGCCATGCTGACCATCAAATTTGTCTCAGGACACCAATGGACCTCTATTTGTACAATAAAAGTAAGAGTAATTGTTTTGTGCTTTCTTACAGTAACAGGCACTGTGGGTTTTATTTCATAATATGTAACTTCACTTAATCCTTAATACATCCCTAAATAAGGTATTGTATTTCAGTTTTGTTTAGGAAGACAGAGGCTCAGAGAAGATAAGTAATTCTGCCAAGTTGACACAGTCAGTAAATGGTGGGACTGGGTTTCAAGCCCAGGACCGTCTGATTGCTCAGAGTCTAAACTTGTGGTTCTCAAACTGTGTCAGCATCACCTGCAGGGTTTGTTAGAATGCTGAATCCCACCCCCCAGAGTGTCTGATTCATAGGTCTGGGGCGGGACATGGCAATTTATTTGCATTTCTACCCAGTACCAGGTGATGTTGACATTTCTGGTCCAGGGACCATGTTTTGAGAACCATGAGTCTAAATCATTTCACAAAGAGCTGTGAATATGAAACTAGGATGCTGTCGGCAAAACTAGATATAAGTCTCCCCCTTATCCCCAAGTGTCCTTAACATCATCATAAATGACCTAGCATCTGAAGGGTAGACAGAAGCCCAATTATTGTAAGGTCGCTAGATAACATACAGGATGTCCAGGTAAATTTGCATTTCAGATAAATAATTTTTTAGTAGAAATATGTCCCAAATATTGTATCATATATACTTCTACTAAAAATTATCTATTGCTTATCTGCAATTCAAATTTAACCAGGCATCTCATATTTTTAATATCTAGCTAACATTACTGTTTTTGAAATACAAAATTTCCTCATATGGAAATTACCCCCAAGTCCTAAAACCCCAAACAGCAAGACACTCAGCCAGGGGACACTTCTCTTCCCTCTTGCTAAATAAAAGAGGGAGGAGTTTCAAATCTGACTCCTTGCCAGAAACAATCATGAAAACAGAGTTACAGCATGCAGGAGGTTTGGAGCAGAGCTTATTTAACCACCTGACACGCTCAGGGCAGCAGTAGCCCCTCTGGTCCCGCCTGCAGCCTTCCAGCTCCTTCTGAGGTCTCCAGTGGAGGGTTGGTGTTGTATGAAGTACATCTGCTGGGCTCTTAAGGGCACAGGGAATGGGAAGAGCCAATGTTCATCACATTCCCTCCCTGGGCTCGGGGCCCTGATGGAAAGAGGTGGGGACTGGTTGGGATCATAGCTGGGGGAGTGCTTGGTGAGGAAGAGGAGCTATTCCAGGTCTCTGTGAAGGGATCTGGTAAATGGCAGTGCACCACCCCGCCCCACATCTCACTAGGCACATCTGCTCAGACAGCTGTATTCTACCTTCCAAGACAGCGATAATAAGAGAAGAGAATTAAAACCGAAAAGACTAACGTTCCAAAAGCAGAGAGCCAAACGTTAGCAGACTAACCCAGGCACAGAGCCAAAATTCTTTCAATGACTCCTTTACAGCCCTATGAAGTAGGTCTCAAGGTTATCACTTACAGAGGCTCAGCCACACTGAACTTGACATAGTCGTTGGATCTGGATTTGAACCCTGGCTCTGTCATTTACTAGGAGGTTGAATCAAAAATGGCTTGAGTATCAGGGATTCCATATGGTATAAGCTAATAGTTGTATGGTCACTTAATTTCTCTGGGCCTCAGTTTCTGCATCATTCAAGTGGAGATTTGTCAGCTGTGTGGTCATCACACAACAATGTATTAACAACCCTTAGCACACTGTTTTGCACACATGTTAAGAACTACATAAATGTAGGCTGCCATGATCATCAGTAATTTGCTGGCTGCACAAGAAAACCGTACAAGCCCAGATAGGGTCTCCTGTTATCAAGGAGAAGATTCTGCAGGTGAAGACCATTTTTGAATCCTGTTGCCAGCCCCTTGCCCAGCCAAGGCCCCGAGAAGGGTCTAGACCAGTCTGTCTAATAGAACTTTCTATAATGATGAGAATGTTTTGTGCTAATACAACACAGCTGGTGTGACTGTTGAGCACTTGAAATGTGGCTAATGTGATTCAGAAACTAAATTTTTTAATTTAATTTCACTTAAAATTAATTTTTTAAAGATTTTATCTTTAAGTCATCTCTCCGCCCAGCGTGGTGCTCAAACTCACAACCCCAAGCATCAAGAGTCACATGCTCTATGGACTGAGCCACCGGATGCCTGTCATTTCATTTAAACTGTAAATGGCCACACGTGGCTACAGTCTGCTGTATTGGGCAATGCAGCCACAGACTTTTTTCTGCCCTCAGTGGAGAATCTGCTCTGAGGTGGGGAGGGGTGTTTGGCTTTTGAGAGGGGTGTGGGCCTGAGAAAAGAAGAAAATGTGACAGTCCCCTGTTCTGGCTCAGAGTTGGGATAGGTTTCCAGGACAACAAGGAAGCATTGAAAGTAGAAGCCGTCAATCTGACCAGTGGCCTGGAAGGGCCTCCTTTGTTGAAGAGCAAGGAAGAGAAATCTACCAAAGCATGCACAACAGAAAGAGAGCTCTCGGAGGACCATGTCTATCCCTTAGGTGGGTCCCAAGCTTCACCCTGAGGGACTTTTGTGCTCCTTCACTGGGACCAGCCCAAGACCATAGACCCTCTCCTTCAACTTCTAACCCAAACTAGATCAAAAACACCTCCCTTATTTTACCTCAGCTTCAAGGATATGAGCAGACATGCTAACGAGACACCTTTCTTAAGAATAAGGAAAAATATTAAATTATCACCTAAAAACAGCCATGTTCCCCAAGAGTCTAGGTCCAAGAAAGTAGGTTTAAGTTTGGCTGAGCTTCAAATTCACTTCTCTCAAGCCGATGCCCTGCCCCCCACCAAATCAACGTGAAGGCAGTTCCCTCCGTCTCAGTTCTCCCCCTTTCCCCTCCCCGCCCCGTTCAAATCTGATGGGACTTTACAACTCATGAGTATTCTTCCTTATGTGTCTATTTTTGTGTGCTGGGCCTTCTCCATTTGTTCTTCTAGATTTGTTATTCGCCCTTCTCTGCCTACAAGGGGTCTGTCTCCTGTGCCTGTACCACCCAGGCTCCCTTGCCCTCTTGTAGGATATCAGCAGATGAGATGAGAGAACATTCTGAGCATTACTCCCCACTAGGGCGTGTGTGTGTGCCAGTATTCTGGGCAGCATCGGAGTTCCTACAGCCAGCCATCGAGTGAAACAGCTCTTCTGTCTGGCCACAGCACTCACGGGTTCCAGGGACAACTTTCCCTCCAGTTGTCCCTTCAGGCCTACAAGTGCTAATGGCCTCTTGCTGTTGCTTGTCACTGTCTCACCATTCCTTGTTGGTCCCCTTAATCCTCAACACACCTCTGTAAATAGAATATTATCCCTTTGAAAAACCTTTTGAGTGTGCCAGCTATTTCCCATTGGAATCCTGATTAGTGCCTCTTGAGAAAAATATATTGCTGTATTCTTCCAGTCAGTACTGAAAAGATGAGGTATTTTAATCTGAGGATTCATGCCTCCCCAGCATATCACTCCAGACTGAGAAACACAGCCCTTGGTTGTATAGACTAAGAGCATATCCAGCTCACAGTTGTTTGGTAGGGCAGTGATGACTGGCAGCCTTAAGTGCCAATAAATGATTCGTGCTTCCTGCCAAAGGCCTCCAGCTCTGCTCTCTTTAGGAGTTTTCAATGACAATATGTGGAGCTCCCTTCCCCAGCCCCATCCCATACATACTAATGGATTTTCATGACATGATGGAACACTGTGCATAAAATAAATGGGAATATATGCACCTAGAAACTGGAGTTTTGGTGCCCTCTGAAGACATCAAGAAATCATGGTGGCCAGGCTCCTATCTTTATTCCAGTAAGGTTTTATTAACCTTGTTTTGTAAGTGATAGAACTGAAACCCAGAGAAGCTAAGAAAAATGCCCAGAGATGGCAAACATCTGTTTGCCCTGCTGCCACTCCCTTTCTATGCCCACAGCAGACTTTTTTTTTTAAAGATTTTATTTGTTTATTTGAGAGAGAGAAAGAGAGAGAGAGCACGAGAGGGAAGAGGGTCAGAGGTAGAAGCAGACTCCCCGCTGAGCAGGGAGCCTGATGTGGGACTCGATCCCGGGACTCCAGGATCATGACCTGAGCCGAAGGCAGTCGCTTAACCAACTGAGCCACCCAGGCGCCCCACAGCAGACATTCTTAATCACATCACCCCATCCCATTAGAGAATTTTCTTATCACGGTTGTCTAGCAGCCAACTCAGATCTGTCAGAGCTGACACTCAAGACCTATTTGCCATCCTAGCATATGCTCAGATTTCAAAAATTAAGAAATCCGTCTCTGTAGCCTCCTAGTGCACTCTTCTTTTTGAAGGATTTCCCTACAAATCCAGAAAAACTGCAGACCATGCTCAGGCTATCCTTAATACTATTAAGCCTTTGTAAATGAAATTCCCTGAGTCCCAGTTTCCTCATTATAATATGGAGATTAGTGAGACCTTCTTGGGAGGATTAACTGCTATATGAATGAAAAGCACCTGGCACAATACCGATCCTATAGTAGGTACTCGGTGTATAGTAGGTTTTGTTATTCATTTTGTATAAACAGAATGTCAATGATGTTCATCAGCCAGAGCATGCCCTTCTGTGGTGATTATTAGTGTCCACGGTCACTGGGCTGTCCATAAGGGTTTTAGTTCTCCTTGAATATGTGCATGGTAGATTGCATTCCTCCACCACTTTTGACTTACATGTGGCCAAGTGGCTTGCCTTGGCCAAACCAATGTGAGCAAAAGAGACGCATATTACTTCTGCCTTCTTCCTTTCTTCTGTGTTGGTAATTGTGAAAACAGATGTCAAGATGAAACATCCATCTGCCAAGGTCTGTGAATGACTACAATGAGCAAAACCCCAAGTTGACCCCATTGGACATGTGGTTTAAGAGAAATATACTTTCATTGGGTAAAGCCACAGATTTTGGACTTGTTTCTTTCTGTAGCCATAACTTCATCCATTTGGTGAATACTTTGTTTTTGTATCAAGGTTTCAGGGAAGCTGAGACTTCATCTAACACTAGAGAAGTGAGTTGAAATATTCATGTGTCTTAAATGTTCGTGTCCCCCAAAGTCATTTTCTTACTCTCCTACGAATTGCTGGATAATAAGTCCACTTAAAATGTATCAGTGTGCTGAGCATCGTTCCGGGCACGCTATATGAGTTAACGTGCACATTTTGCACAATGTCTGTCCCATAATAAGTATCCAAATTCATGTTAATAACCATGTCACCATGGTTGTCAGTACTATGCATCATCTCCAGTCCTTATGACCACCCAGTGAGGTAGGGAGTGGTATCTCCACTTGACAGAAAGGAAACTAAGGCACAAAGCAGCTGAGCCATATTTGACAAGGTTTCAAAGGTAGAAAATAATGCAACAAGGATTTGAATTCAAGTATGCCTGAAACCAGAGTCCTTGTTATTTCCACACTGCTCTATACACTGCCCAGTGAAGACCGCCAAATTGTTTGCAGTACACTTTCCTGACACCCCTGCTTCCCACTGGTGGGGGTGGGTACTCCACCATCAGACGTGTCCTTTGGTTCTACCAATTGCAACTATTGTAGGTTAATTCACTGAAGATATAGAGAAACTGGCCTCCCCTTGGTCAACTCATGCATGGAAATTAAAACCTGGCATTCGGAAAAGAATTGTTTTTCTACCAGCTTCAGAATTCACTCTCAAGGGGGTTTTCTCCCTGCCTCTTCCTTCAAACTCCTTTGAAATCTCTAGGCTGTCACTTACTTCTATTTTAGATGTAGCACAGGGCAAGGGACCAGTGAGACATTTGCCCTGTTCTGCCCATCCCCCTACAGCTGAGGCCAAAGAGGGAGGCAGAGAGAGAACCCAAACACGGACAGACCTACCAACCCACCTCCACTCACTACATCTTCCTTCAGGCCATTTATTTCATTAAAGCACAGGATGCTCAAGGGAACCTCAGGAAAGGGGACAATTTCATTTTTCCCCCACACCTTGGAAATTAAAATCCTTTCCAAAAAAATAATTTGCTTTGTTCTTCGAATAAGCTAAGGAGAGGAGAAAAGGGGTCAAGGAGTGAGAAGAAAATGAGAGGCAGGAAGGAATGGAGGGCGGGAGGGAGGGTAGGAAGGAAAATAGATATATAAAACAGGGGGAGAGGGAGATTAAGATGAGAAGGAAGAGAAAGAAGAATGAGAACAGAGTAGAATAGCAATAATACTGTTTCATTGTTTCAGGGGATCAGCAACCCATCTAAATTTTCATCTTTTTTCAAAATTTTAATTGGTACTATGTTGCCTGCCAATCAGTCATACCTAGGTGTTTGATGGGGTTCCCTTCCCTGAGCTCCCACCCACACCCTCAGAAAAGGCTCAATAGCTCTCACAGTCTAGTGCATAACTGTGGTTTATCTTGAAAGGACACAGAATGATGGGAAGGAGAAACCTTCTAGTCCAACTGACCTAGGTTCAAAATGCAGCCCTAGCATATAGTTTTCAACAACATTGACTACCATGCGTGTGCCAAGCACTGTTCTAGACAGTGGGCTATACTGAACTAGATTCTCTGCCCTCATAAAGCTTCCATCCCAGGTAAATAAAAAGGAAAATAGATAGTATTTTAGAGATAAGTACATTGAGACAAATAATGCATAGAAAACAACAATATTGGGGGAGGGGCACTTTTAAATGAAAATTGTGGCAAAGGATGATGCTGGGGCAAAGCCTTGAAGGAGTAGAGGAGTGAACGCTGCATGCATTTGGGAGGGAAGAGCGAACTCCAAGTACAACCACCCTGGGTCAAGAGCATACTTAGCAGGGGCATAAGGATCAATGGACTGTAGGTCCCAGTGCTGTAGAAGATTCGTAGTTCAGACACAACAGTGAACTAGAAAAATAGGAACTGATGAACAAAAAGTAGGAAATTTGAAATTGACTTTAAGGTACAGCTTTAGTTCCCTTAGCGACATGTTCTCGAGTAAAATCGTGAGCATGAGGACCTGAAGACAAAGCCACTAAAGGAACCCGGAAACAAGAGCGTTGGAAGTGTAGGTGTTAACATCACCAAGAACTGGTCGAGAGTGGTGTTGAAGAGAGTAAGGGGGACCTGGGTCCTACTCTTCAAGGAATTAGAGGGAGGGCCTGGAGATCTCTAGGGGATTGTGGTAAGAAGGGAGAGGGGTCTGATGATTAGCAATTCAAATCTGATTTGGAGGAGAATGATCCGGAGGCAGCAGAAAGGAGCAACGAGGACACCTATCTTACCCCAGGCCCCCTAGGTAAGGGCTGTTGGAATGGAAAGCACCACTAGCACCACCACTTGAGAGAACTGAAAGGAACAGGATCCTCAGGGGAGAGCCAGATATCAGTGAACACCGTCATTTCACTGGGGAATAGAGCGGGTACTTAATGTGCAGGTGGACAAAGGACACCAGATCTACATGGCATAGAATACCCCATAGCTGATTGGCCCATCCCATGGTGCCTCCATTACAAAACATGTAATATATTTAGGAAGTGAGTGCATTCAAAATTCAAAGAAGAGGTTAAGGCATAGGGGGAATTCCTGACGACTGATGCTAGTTCCAAGACCCCCAGTGGAAGGGTTGTAGAACTTGGGAATGGTAGCAGTTGGGTCAGAATAAGGTGTCAGAATAAAAGTCCAGGTGCTGATCCTGGAGGCCCAGGCTTCATATGGTAACTCTCAAACACGGACAAAGAGGCAGTGAGATGGTCTTGCCGGTCTCAGGGCAGGTGGTGGTGGTGGTGAAACTGTGGGTATAGAAGGTGGGAGGGACATGAAGTCCTGGATCCACCATGCGCTCATACTGATGGAAGCATGGAGTGGGGGCAAGAGAGAATCTAATCTGTAACACCCAGAGCTTAGAATTTCCTCTTGGCCTTGGAGACTGGAGGAAGTATTCCAAACTCCTCTTGCCTCCTGCCACATCTAAGCTCTGTGTCCTTGGGCAAGTTACTTAACCTTGCTGAACAAGTTTCAAAATCCATAAAGTGGGCCAGTAATACCTGTCTCACAGGGTTGTTGCAAGGCTTAAGACAACGTCCAGAAAACATCTAGAAGATAGAGCCCAGCATGTGATGGGTGCTCACTGTTATTAGGACCATGGCCTGTGGCTCAGGTTAAACATATCTGAGTTCAGATCCTCACTCTGCCTCTCACTAAGGATATGACCTGGGGCTAGTTATTTAAACTGCCTGAGTCTTAGTTTCTTGCATATAAGATTGGGAGAGTAATACCAGGTATGTTGGTCTTCTGTAAGGAATAAATGGAAGGATAATGTAAAGAGCTGTGAAGTTTTGCCTTCTCCTTGCCAGAGGAGACCCCAAAGCATAAGAAAGCAATTTCCTCCTTTTCACCCCTATTTCTCAAGTGAATCACCAGGCCTCTGTATTCTGGGCTCCCCGGTCCCAGGGAGAATTAGGAACTTCTTAAGCTGCTGTCAGTGCTACTACTCAGGCTTTTGTTTGGGAGGCTGGAGCACACGAAGGGGTAAGGTGGAATCATAATGAACTGGAGGGCAACAGAGACTGGAGTTTGGGTTGACTTAAAGTTGACTTTAAGCTATGAGGAGCCCCGATGCAGGAGAAGAGAGGTGAATTTCCCAAGACGGGGGACAGAAGCAGCCTGGGGTCTGCAAGGAAAGGACAGAGGCCCAGATGGCTCCTAAGGCACATGTGGGAAGGTATGCTCCTGGGATAGAGCCCTCAGTCTTCACTTCTCCTTCCAGCCCCGCCACACCGGTGGCCATTTCCACAGCCTGGAAGTCAAGGGCATGCTGTTATGTGTAGAACAAGCACGCTGCCTATTTTTCCCATCTTGTTCTTGGCTCAGAGTATAGTAGCCCACCTGCTCCAGATGCCATTAGATAGCTATGGAGTCAAGGTCGTTCTGCACACAGGTGGCCCTGGAGGTTGCTTCACCCTTTCAGCATGGGGTGGGGCAGCTGTCTTGCCAAATGTCATGGGTGGTTGCAATGAAGTCCCCCTGCCTCTAGGGTGTTCTACTTCAGTCTGCCCTCAACCCAGCCTCCAGATTTCAAACTCTTGCTTTCCACTCCTTCCTCGGTCCTTAAGAATCAATCATCCAGGTAAAATTCATTGAGGATTAGTTTCCCCCCCCCCTGTAAAACGGGAAGAATCCCCATGGCATAGGATTGTTGTGACTCATATGGATAATACAAACCCTTGAAATGGATGTGGCAATTAGCAGATGCTAAATGAATGGCAGAGGTGGTTGTGGGTAGTAGAACTAGTAGAACTAGTAGAACTAGTAGAACTCGTAGTAATAGTAACTCTACTATGACAACGGGTAAAGTGTCAGCTGGCCCAGATTTAACCAGTCCCACAGTCCTTGGTATCTCTGCTTTGCCACAGATTACCTTGGGTGACCTTGGGTTAATGCCACAACTGTCTGCCTTTGTTTCCCTATCTGTCAAACGGGGACAGTTCCATCTATTTCAGAAAATGCCCTTGCAGGTTTAAGGGTCCTTAGAGGACATCTGGTCCCATCTTTTCTCCTCTGACCCCCACTTTACAGAGGCAAAAATTTGAGGCCAAGAATATAAGGCAGCCTGCCTAATTCATGAACTGAACATTATTTCCAAATCCACATGAGCTTGGTTTATCTTTGCTTTGTTTCCTGGCGTGGATTTTGTTTCCTGGCGTGGAGGATCGGGGGTGGGGGAAAGGCAAGTGCTCTGGAAATGCAGCATTCTCTTCCCTTGAGAGGTTTTTGATTTATTGGGAAGACAAGATAAATCCATGCAAAAAAAAAAAAACAAAAAACTCCAAAACCAAAGTTTAAAAATGAGATAATGTATGAGAAGTTCTCTGAAAAATGTAAGGTATTTGTATAGACAAATTGTAGTAGCCCAACTACAAGATGGTTCAGTGACCCCACTGCTGGCTACTCACACCCTTGCATAGACTCCTCCCACACGGTACCAGGGCTCATCTGGGTGATCAATAGACTATAGCAGAAGTAACGGTAGGTTGCACCAGAACTTAGGTAACAGGAGGCTGCAGCTTCCATCTTGCTCTCGATGGAGCCAAATGCCATGTCATGAGGTCATTCAGAAAGTGATAGAGAAGCCTATATGGGTGAGGTATCCAGTCAATAGCCAGAGAATACCTGAATCCTACTAATAATCCCACCCTAGCAGTAAGCAGATCCACCAGCCCTCAGTGAATACCCAGGTGACAGCTTGACAGCAACCTCCCGAGAGATCCTATGCCAGAACCCTCATCTTGCCTGGGTTCCTGCACCACAGCAACTATGAAATAAAACATACATGTTGTTTCAAGCTGTTAAATTTGGGATAATTTGTTATGCAGCTATAGATTGCTAATACATAAGCACAGCCCATCATTCTCCATAGAGTACCTACTGTGTACCAGCCCAGTGCTCCCCAAAGAATAGGTATAGAAGACCTCAAGACAGAAGGTCCAGAGAGGAATTATGACAGCATTAGGCTGAGCCTGCCTTTGGATTGGTCCCTTGGGAAAAGGTGGACTACACTGATGGAAAGAAAGCAGATTTCCCAAGAGAGCTTATCAAAGGAAAGTCATGGTTTCTTCCCCCAAGTGAGATCACAAGGTTCATACATGTGCCTGTATGTGAAAGAAAACGATACATGAATATCATGATGGGGCAGGGCTCTAAGACATGACTGCCCTACACATGGCCCTTAGGAGGAGGCAGATTTTTTTTTTTCCAAGATTTTATTTATTTCTTTGACAGAGAGAGACACAGCGAGAGAGGGAACACAAGCAGGGGGAGTGGGAGAAGGAGAAACAGGCTTCCCACGGAGCAGGGAGCCCGATGCGGGGCTCGATCCCAGGACCCTGGGACCATGACCTGTGCCTAAGGCAGACGCTTAACAACTGAGCCACCCAGGCGCCCCAGGAGGCAGATTCTAAAAGGTTCCCAAACGGGTAGAAATAAAATAGCTCCTGTGGAGTAACCTTTAGCTGCTCCCATGGAAAAGTCTGGCTGCTTCTGTGAACTAGTTTTGAGTTCTACCTACATCACTTAGGTCACTTGCCCATCCCCAAAATGGGAATGGAATATTTTCTACCATCTCAAAAGGATGCAGTAAAGGTGAGACAAGAAAACGCCTTGCAAACTATAAAACAGTGAATATGATGACAACAAAGTGAGATCTTGTATATATAGACCCCAAAACAGGGCCTGACTCACCATATCAAGTTAACAAATGGTAGTGTGTTTTCCTGTTAATAGGCTCACCTCCAGAAAAAAAGAGCAAGTAAAACCATGGTGGCAGGTGTTTTCTGACTGTGTGTGCCCAGTTGTCACTTTCCTCCCAGGAAGCCATCCATGCCCTGAAGCATCCCCACACGTCCCAACCCTCCTCCACCCAAGACTCACCCAGTGGAAAGCTGAGGCCTCTCTGCAGCTCCACCATGCTGAGAACAGGCAGGATTTGGATCAGAAAAGAAGGGAGCCACAGGGCAAGGGAGGGTTGGACAACTTTATCTCCCTAGGATCTGAGGAGGCTCAGACTGCCTGAAGGCATGGGATGGAGTGATAAGGACCAAGAAGACAGAAGGGGTAGGAAAAGAAATGCAACGTTTCCTATTATCCCTCTGCCTAAGGCCTGGGTACAGATTTCCATTTCCAACTCTAGGATCAATGGGTCAAAGCAATATACATGGGCACACAGGTGTGCTTGCCTTGCAAGAACAGGAGTTGAGGTCTATTACAGGTTGAATTGCGTCCTCCCAAAAGGTGTTGAAGTCTTTACCCTGAGAGTCTGTGAATGTCAGAGAGAGAGGACAGTCTTCTGTTTGCATTTAAAGTCTTCCAAGGAGGGAATGGTTGGGCTGATTCCAAGTGTGCATTTTAGCCCATCTCTACAGTCACAGAATTTGAGTTTTGTGTATCTGCTTGTTATGGTTTCCCTAGGGGTGAGTGGAGGACACAAGTTAGTAGGTACATTTATCCAGGTGCCAAGACACTGTGTTCCAGACACACAGCTCTCAGCTCTCTTAGGATATGCCTGTCTAGCTCCAAAGCTCAAGTCTAGACTATCGTCTTCAAGAAAAATGAATGGAATTTTTTTTTTTTTTTGGTCTAAGTATGCCCACATATGTATATGGGGAGAGGAAGATTTTTCTCTTATTTGATCATCGGACAGTGGGCAGTTAATAATGACTATTCTCTGCCAAGTTCTTGGTGTACAGAATTTTGCCATGCAGATTTTAAATCCATACAATATGTCAGGAAAAATAGTGAAAAAATTTTTAAAGGGCAAAAAGATAATTAAGTGTCCTTTCAAAACAATGTTAGGTATTTAGAGGAACTCTCCAGGGTTATCTGATTCTGAAGAGGTGTGTACCTTTCATTGACTATTTTGCAATTCTGTAGACTTCTGGAGGTCTAACAGGATGCAAATGATTCTTGTTTATAGAAATGCAAACATTTGGAGATGAAAATACAATGGATTATTACCTTATGGATACTCAACACTTGTATCTTTTTGTAGCATATTTTGGTAACATTTCATTCTATAAAGAAAAAAAAATAAGCCCCCTTTTCTTTGAAGGGCAAAATATTTATTTTCCTTCAAGGAATGGGAAGGGGGCCTTGAGATACATTGCCAGCTAAGCAAGGAAATCAGAGTCACTGAGGAAAGGTGGAGGTGAGTCTTATCTCAGAATAGGTGAGAACAGGGTGGTCCTTTACAGGTAGCCTTTACCAGGAACACAGGTCTCAGGTAAAATTCGACACTGTCAATATTATATAGCAGAATGAAGTAGTAAAGGGAAATCTCTCTTATTTTAAAAATTATAAAAATCCCAAACTTTGGACCTAACATAGCTGGAGAACTATCCATCATAATACAAACTAATCTTTGCCGGAAGAAGTTCTTCTTTGACAGGCAAAAGATTCAAAAATATCTATATCATGAATTTAGAGTCACTTTATATTGATATTTTTCCATAAATTTGTAAGTTCTTTGATATAAAGTGTACCCAAAGTATTAGTTGGCCAATATCTTTTATAACACATGACTTATATAAAGCTAACGAGAAGTACTTGGAATTTTTCCAAGTACTTGGAATTGATTTTTGATATAGAGAGGTCTTGTATTTTAGGAGCAATTCTCTGCTTAACTCCAGATCTTTTACCTTTTGTAAAATGTTTTTAGGCTTCTCCTAATTTTTAAACAAAGTTTCCATAACTGAATTTTTTTAAATCATTTCTCCATGTAAAAATATTTGTAAAGTCTCTACCAAAAACTATTAGAATAAATGAATTCATTGAAGTTGCAGGATACAAAATTAATATACAGAAATCTTTTGCATTCTATACACTAATGACAAACTAGCAACAAGTGTAATTAAGAAAATAATCCCATTACAATTGCATCCAAAAGAATAAAATAACTATGAATAAATTTAACCAAGGAGGTAAAAGATCTTTATTATGAAAACTTTAAGACAATGAAGAAAATACTTGAAGATGACACAAATAAGTTGAAAGATATTCCGTGCTCATGGATTAAAAGGATTAATATTGTTAAAATGTCCACACTGATCTATAGATTCAATGCAATCCCTATTAAAACACCAATTGGGGCACCTGGGTGGTGCAGTCAGTTTAGCATCCACCTCCTGGTTTCAGTTCAGGCTGTGATCTCAGGGTCATGAGACTGAGCCCTGTGCTGGGCCCTGTACTCAGCACGGAGTCTCCTTGGGTTTCTCTCTCCTTCTCCCTCTGCCCAACCCTGCTGTGTGCACTCTAAAATAAATAAATAAATCCCGGGGGCGGGGAACACAAATAGTATTTTTCACAGACCTAGAATACTAAAATGTGTATAAAACCACAAAAGATCCCTAACAGCCAAATCCACCTTGAAAAAGAAGAACAAAGCAGGAGCTGTCATGTTACCTGATTTCAGGTTATACTATAAAGCTGCAGTAAGCCAAACAGGCACAAAACTAGATCAATGGAACAGAACAGAGAGCCCAGAAACAAACCCAAGCTGTATGATCAATTCATCTACAACAGAGAAGGCGAGAATATATAGTGGGGGCTAATAGTCTCTGTAATAAATGGTGCTGGGAAAAGTGGACAGCTACTGCACAAGAATGGAAACTGTCCAGTTCCCACGTAACACATCGAGGCATGGATGGGCAGGGGCTGCACACACAGTGCATTTGGGTCAGGTTGAGAAAGCCAGGGTGGCAAGGAAACCTGCTTGACTTTTACCCTCAAAGGAGGTATTTTTCTTATGCTACATTATGAAAACATTTTTCTTTTGACTTAGAGACTATTTAACAAGGCTGTCTGCTAGTCAAACACTGAGAAGTGTGTTTGAAAAGCTGTTGGTGTCTTTGCTCACAAGATGTGCAGAAATCCAAGCAACCCAAAGAACTGTCCCCCTTGTGGTCATGACACATGTCTAAATATACCAGCATATGTATTCTCGTGTACACTTACCCTATCATTATCACAAATAAGAAAATTGACAATGAAAAATACTATTTGTGTTTTTCCCCCCCCAGAATTTATTTATTTTAGAGTACACACAGCAGGGTTGGGCAGAGGGAGAAGGAGAAACTCAAGGAGACTCCATGCTGAGTACAGGGCCCAGCGCAGGGCTCAGTCTCATGACCCTGAGATCACAGCCTGAACTGAAACCAGGAGGTGGATCCTAATTCCAACAAGTCACTAATATCAAGTCCATATTAAAACTTCTCCAATTACCCCAATAATCTATTTTATGGATTAAAAAAAAAAAGGTGCGAACCAGAAACCTTTCAAGTTTAACAACTACATTTGTTTGTGTTTGTCTCTTCAATATCTCTGTGGGGTACAGCCCCCCTCTTTAAAAAAAAAAAAAAGCCTCACATTCTGAATTTGTCTGATCACTTTCCTATAAGGTCATTTAACCTGCTCCTCTCCCTTATATCTTTCTGGTAAGTTAGAAATGGAGTCTAGAGATAGATGAGACACAGATTAATCTATTTTGGCAAAAATACTTCATAGGTGACATTTATTTTAAATGCAGTGAGAATGCATCAGATCAGGAAGCACATAATGTCGTCTTGCTACTAATGATATTAAGTGACTACTTGGATAAGATGACAACTGCATGACCTCTCCTGCAAAGCTACCATTTTCCTTTAGAAACCTGTAAGAAATCTGAGATGTAATCCTTTTGGCATCAAGAAAATCACCTATTCCCCTAACATCTATTGATGTTTAGTATCTACTGATGATTTGTCCCTGAATGAATTCTTACACTGGGGTTAGGTTTTGCTACTAATTATCAAAGCCAAGCTTTTAAAAATAAAAGAATGGAAGACTGAAAAGAAGAGATGGAAGAATCAGTAACAAGTCTCTCTTCCTATGAAAATGCCAGCCTTTTAAAATTGATTGCTGTAGAGATTTTGGGGAGAGGAGCAAGATGGCGGAGGAGTAGGAGACCTAAATTTCGTCTGGCCTCAGGAATTCAGCTGGATAGGGATCAAACCATTTGAACACCTACGAACTCACCAGGGGATCCAAGAAAAGAATATCAACAACTCTCTGAACAGAAAAGCGACCACTTTCTGGAAGGTAGGATGCACGGAGAAGTGAATCTGAGGTGATATATGGGAAGATAGATGGCAGGGGAGGGGGCCTCCATCAGCTGCTACTGGCAAGTCATAGAGTGGAGCACAAAATCGGAACTTTTAGAAGTTGGGTCCGCTGAGGGACGTCACTCCAGTGGCTAAGCAGGGGGTGGAACCCTCGCTGGGACTGTGTGGTCTCAGGACCCTCGGGGTCACAGAAAGACCAGGGTGCCTGAGTGCGGCAGAGCTCCCAGGTATCGGAGCGGGGAAGCCGGCTGCAAAGACAAAGCTGTGGGCTCAGAGTTCGGGGTTGCCATAAACCATGATCTGTGGCACAGTCGGGCCACTGCTCCTCCAGCTGGGACCCAACAAGTGGCAGATCCGGGGAGATTCCCCTTCCTCCCCTGGGAGGAGCGGCGCGGGAGCGCACCGCAGGGATCTGCTGGGTTTGGAGACTCCACACGGGTCGGGTGCCAGACATAGAAACGCTGGGTCACAGGATGGGTAAGCGTGGAGTGCGGCCGGAGACCGGGGAGACAGGAGTGACTGACTGCTTTTCTCTGGGGGCTCACTGAGGAGAGGGGCCCCGAGTTCTCAGCTCCTTCGGGGCAGAGACTGGGAGGCCGCCATTTTCACTCTCGTCCTCCAAGTCTGTGCGGAAAGCTTGCAGGGAACAAAAGCTCCCGAGAGCAAACCCGAACAGATTACTTAGCTCAGACCGGCAAGGGCGGGGCAATTCCGCCTTCAGCAAAGACATTTGGGAACCACGGCAACAGGCCCCTCCCCCAGAAGATCAGCACAAACAGCCAGCCAAGACCAAGTTTACCGATCAATGAAAACGGCAGAATACCAGTGCAGAATATGAGGGGAATACTGCTCATAGAATTCATGGCTTTTCTCTGCCTGATTCTTTCGTCTTTCAAAGTTAATTTTTAATTTTTTTTTTAATTTTTCTTCTGTCCCTTTCCAACCAACATTTATCTTACCAATTCCTTTCTTAAAACCTTTTTTAATTTTCATTTTTACAGTCATATTCTACCTCTTCATTATATTTAAACTTATTTTATATATATAGTTTTTTCTTTACAATTTTGGGATACACTTTCTTCTAACAGACCATAATACACCCAAAATGTAGTATGTGGCTCTGTTCTATTCACCAGCCTGATATATATATATTTTTTCCTTTCTTTCCCCCCCCAGTTTTGGGTCTCTTCTGATTTGTTTAGCGTATATTTTTCTGGGGTCTCTGTTAACCTTTTAGCATTTTGTTCTCTCATTCATCTATTCTCTGGACAAATGACAAGACAGAAAAACTCACCTCAAAAAAAAAAAAAACAAAAACAAAAGGCTGTACTGACTGCCAGGGACCTAATCGATACAGACATTATTAAGATGTCAGAACTAGAGTTCAGAATGATGATTATAAAGATATTAGCTGGGCTTGAAAAAAAAAGCATAGAAGATACTACAGAATCCCTTACTGGAGAAATAAAAGAACTAAAATCTAACCAAGTCAAAATAAAAAATGCTATTAATGAGGTACAATAAAAAAATGGAGGCTCTAACTGCTAGGATAAATGAGGCAGAAGAGAGAATTAGGGATATAGAAGACCAAATGATGGAGAATAAAGTTGGGGGAAAAAAGAGAGATAAACAACTACTGGATCATGAGGGGAGAATCTGAGAGATAAGTGATACCATAAGGTGAAACAACATTAGAGTAATTGCGATCCCAGAAGGAGAGAGACAGGGGCAGAAGGTATACCGAAGTAAATTATAGCAGAGAACTTCCCTAATTTGGGGAAGGAAACAGACATCAAAATCCAGGAGGCACAGAGTAGCCCCCGCCAAAAAAAAAAAAAAAAAAATCATTAAAAATAGGTCAACACCCCAACATCTAATAGTAAAACTCACAACTCTCAGAGAAAGAGAAAATCCTGAAAGCAGCTCAGGACAAGAGATGTGTAACCTACAACGGTAGAAACATTAGATTGACAGCAGACCTATCCACAGAGACCTGGCAGGCCAGAAAGGACTGGCATGATATATTCAGAGCACTAAATGAGAAAAACATGCAGCCAAGAATACTATATCCAGCTAGGCTGCCACTGAAAATAGAAGGAGAGATAAAAAGCTTCCAGGACAAACAAAAACTAAAAGAATTTGCAAACACCAAACCAGCTTGACAAGAAATATTGAAAGGGGTCCTCTCAACAAAGAAAGAGTCTAAAAGTAACAAGACCAGAAAGGAACAGAGACAATATACAGTAAGAGTCACCTTACAGGCAATACAACGGCACTAAATTCATACCTTTCAATAGTTACCCTGAATGTAAATGGGTTAAATGCCCCAATCAAAAGACACAGGCTATCAGATTGGATAAAAAAACAAGACCCATCGATATGCTGTCTGCAAGAGACTCATTTTAGACCCAAAGACTCCTCCGGGGGGTGGAAAACCATTTACCATGCTAATGGACATCAAAAGAGAGCTGAGGTGGCAATCCCTGTATCAGACAAATGAGATTTTAAACCAAAGACCAAAATAAGAGATGAGGAAGGACACTACATCCTACTTAAAGGGTGTATCCAACAAGAAGATTTAACAATTTTAAGTATCTATGCCCCTAATATGGGAGCAGCCAATTATATAAGCCAATTAATAACAAAAGCAAAGAAACACATTGACAATAATACAATAATAGGGGACTTTAACAACCCCCCCTCACTGAAATGGACAGATCATCTAAGCAAAAGATCAACAAGGAAATAAAGGCTTTAAATGACACACTTGACCAGAAGGACTTCACAGATATATTCAGAACATTCCATCCCAAAGCAACAGAATACACATTGTTCTCTAGGGCACATGGAACATTCTCCAGAATAGATCACATCCTGGGTCACAAATCAGGTCTTAATTGGTACCAAAATATTGGGATCATTCCCTGCATATTTTCGGACCACAATGGTTTGAAACTAGAACTCAATCACAAGAGGAAAGTTGGAAGGAACTCAACTACATGGAAGCTAAAGAACATACTACTAAGGAATGAATAGGTCAACCAGGAAATTAAAGAAAAATTTAAAAAATTCACGGAAAGAAATGAAAATGAAAACACAACTGTCCAAAATCTCTGGGATGCAGCAAAGGTGGTCCTAAGAGGAAAGTATATAGCAATACTAACCTTTCTCAAGAAACAAGAAAGGTCTCAAATACACAATCTAACTCTACACCTAAAGGAGCTGGAGAAAGAACAAATAAAGCCTAAACCCAGTAGGAGAAGAGAAATAAAGATCAGAGCAGAAATCAATGAAATAGAAACCAAAAGAACAGTAGATCAATGAAACTAGGAGGTGGTTCTTTGAAAGAATTAATAAGATTGATAAAACCCTGTCCAGACTTATCAAAAAGACGAGACAAATGACCCAAATAACTAAAATCATGAAAGAGGAGAGATCACAACACCAAAGAAATACAATTATAACATATTATGAGCAACTATATGCCAGCAAACTAGACAATCTGGAAGAAATGGATGCATTCCTAGAGACGTATCAAAACTGAACCAGGAAGAAATACAAAACCTAAACAGACCCATTACCAGTAAGGAAATTGAAGCAGTTATCAAAAATCTCCCAACAAACAAGAGCCCAGGGCCAGATGGCTTCCCAAGGGAATTCTATGAAACATTTAAAGAAGAATTAATACCTATTCTTCTGAAACTGTTCCAAAAAATAGAAATGGAAAGAAAACTTCCAAACTCATTTTATGGGGCCAGGATTACCTTGATCCCAAGACCAGACAAAGACACCATCAAAAACAAGAACTACAGACCAACATCCCTGATGAACATGGATGCAAAAATTCTCACCAAAATACTAGCCAATAGGATCCAACAGTACTTTAAAAGGATTATTCACCAGGACCAAGTGGGATTTATCCCTGGGCTGCAAGGTTGGTTCAACATCCGCAAAATCAATCAATGTGATACAATACATTAACAAAAGAAAGAACAAGAATCCTATGATCCTCTCAATAGATGCAGAAAAAGCATTTGACAAAGTACAGCATCCTTTCTTGATCAAAACTCTTCAGAATATAGGCATAGAGGGTACATACCTCAATATCCTAAAAGCCATCTATGAAAAACCTACAGCGAATAGCATACTCAATGCAGAAAAACTGAGAACTTTTCCCCTAAGGTCAGGAACACGGCAGGGATGTCCACTATCACCACTGCTATTCAACACAGTACTAGAAGTCCTAGCCTCAGCAATCAGACAACAAAAAGAAATCAAAGGCATCCAAACCGGCAAGGAAGAAGTCAAAATCTCACTCTTGGCAGATGATAATGATACTTTATGTGGAAAACCCAAAAGACTCCACCCCAAAACTGCTGGAACTCATACAGGAATTCAGTAAAGTGGCAGGATATAAAAATCAATGCACAGAAATCAGTTGCATGTCTATACACCAACAATCAGACAGAAGAGAAATTAAGGAGTCGATCCCATTTACAATTGCACCCAAAACCTTAAGATACCTAGGAATAAATCTAACCAAAGAGGCAAAGAATCTGTACTCAGAAAACTATAAAATACTCATGAAAGAAATTAAGACAAAGAAATGGAAAAATGTTCCATGCTCATTCATTGGAAGCATAAATACTGTGAAAATGTCTATGCTACCTAGAGCAATCTACACATTCAATGCAATTCCCATCAAAATACCATCCACTTTTTTCAAAGAAATGGAACAAATAATCCTAAAATTTGTGTGGAACCAGAAAGGACCCTGAATAGCCAGAGGAATGTTGAAAAAGAAAAGCAAAGCTGGTGGCATCACAATTCTGGACTTCAAGCTCTATTACAAAGCTGTGATCATCAAGACAGTATGGTACTAGCACAAGAACAGACACCTAGATCAATGGAACAGAACAGAAATGGACCCTCAACTCTATGATCAACTAGTCTTTGACAAAGCAGGGAAGAATGTCCAATGGAAAAAAAGACAGTCTCTTCAACAAATGGTGTTGGGAAAATTGGACAGCCACATGCAGAATGAAACTGGACCATTTCCTTACACCACACACAAAAACAGACTCAAAATGGATGAAAGACCTCAATGTGAGACAGGAATCCATGAAAATCCTTGAGGAGAACACAGGCAGCAACCTCTTCGATCTCAGCGACAACAACTTCTTCCTAGAAACATCCCCAAAGGCAAGGGAAGCCAGGGCAAAAATGAACTTTTGGGACTTCATCAAGATAAAAAGCTCCTGCACAGCAAAGGAAACAGTCAACAAAACCAAAAGACAACTGACAGAGTGGGAGAAGATATTTGCAAATGACATATCAGATAAAGGGCTAGTACCCAAAATCTATAAAGAACTTATCAAACTCAACACCCAAAGAACAAATGATCCAACCAAGAAATGGGCAGAAGACATGAACAGTCATTTTTCCAAAGAAGACATCCAAATGGCCAACAGACACATGAGAAAGTGCTCAACATTGCTTGGCATCAGGGAAATCCAAAACAAAACCTCAATGAGATACCACCTCACACCAGTCAGAATGGCTAAAATTAACAAGTCAGGAAATGACAGATGTTGGCGAGGATGTGGAGAAAAGGGAACCATCCTACACTGTTGGTGGGAATGCAAGCTGGTGCAGCCACTCTGGGAAACAGTATGGAGGTTCCTCAAAAAGTTGAAAATAGAGCTACCCTATGACCCAGCAATTGTACTACTGGGTGTTTACCCCAAAGATATAAATGTAGTGGTATGAGGGGCACATGCATCCCAATGTTTATAGCAGCAATGTCCACAATAGCCAAACTGTGGAAAGAGCCAAGATGTCCAACGACAGATGAATGGATAAAGAAGATGTGGTGTATATATATATACAATGGAATATTATGCAGCCATCAAAAATTGAAATCTTGCCATTTGCAATGACGTGGATGGAACTAGAGGGTATTATGCTAAGCGAAGTCAGTGAGTGAAAGACAAGTGTCATATGATCTTACTGATATGAGGAGTTTGAGAAACATGACAGAGGATCATAGGGGAAGGGAGGGAAAAATGAAGCAAGATGAAACCAGAGAGGGAGACAAACCATAAGAGACTCTTAATCTCCAGAAACAAACTGAGCGGTGCTGGAGGGGAGGGGGTAGCTTGGATGGGGTGTCTGAGTGACGGACAGTAAGGAGGGTATGTACTATGGTGAGCATTGTGAATTGTGTAAGAGTGATGAATCACAGACCTGTACCCCTGAAACAAAAAGTACATTATATGTTAATAAAAAAAATGAATAAATAAATTGATCGCTGTGGCTTTCAAGGTCTCATTTTGGAACACCAAGTCAAGAATTTTACTCTGTCATTAAAGGTTTCTAGCATCCATCCTCGGACACTAGTGGAAAGATGACAGAACAAAGAGGAAGAAAAGGAAATCAAGAAGGAAAAATACATCAGGGAGCATTTCACAAGCTACACTTAAAGAGAAACACTTTCATATGGTGGAAGCAGAAAATAATCAATGGATACTAAAACGACTAAGCAAATTTTGAGGAGAAACACAGTATTTACATAGTCTCAGCATGCACCACCACCCCTAAATTATTAATTTAATATGAAGAAAAGTAAGCTTTGAAGTTGACAACAGACCCTCCTTAACCAAGCAATCAAAGTTAACATCACCAGTAGGACAAACCGAAGGCAGATGCCTCCTGATGCACCTGGCATACAAACTCACTTCCCAGCTATTCCTACCCAAGATGCAAACTCTGGATTTCACCACGCAAACCCAAGTTGAAAGGCATACTGGAATAACTCTTCTGTGCTCTTTAAAAATAAAGGTCGAGAAGGACAAAGAAATGCTGTAGGACTATTCCAGATTAAGGACACTAAAGAGGTACAACAACTAAATGCAGTATGTGATTCTGGACTAGATCCTGAACCAGAAAAAAAGAAGCCATCAAGAACATTACTGTAACAACTGACAAAATTGGAATATGGACTGTGGATTAGGAAATAGTTTTATATCCATACTAAATTTCCTGGTTTTGAGAATTGTGTGAGAAAATGTCCTTGTCTAAAGAAAGACACATCTAAGTATTTAGGGACAAAGGGACATCTCTCTAACTTACCCTCAGATAGTTCTAAAATATATATAATATGCAAATTTAACAATATATTTAAAGAAAGAAAGAATGGAGCAAATATAAACAATCAGTGAATCTGGGTAAGGAATAGGATGTAGGATTCTTGCAACTTTCCTGTGAGTTTTCAAATTTTACTCCCTCCACCAAAATAAAGCAACCCTTGTTTCTCTCACTTTCTTTGCTCTCTGCTTTAAAATTCCAGTGGGGTGAGAGAGAACTGGACCAGAGACAGGAAACCTGGTTATAATCATCACATTCAACCAGACCTTGCAGGGACACCTTGGTTTAGACCCTTTCTCTCTCTAGGTTTTTAATTTTGCATCTGCATAAACATGAAGTCAGCCTCCAAGGTTCAAAGATTCCAGGACAGGCTGCCAAAATGGGAAGCCCTGCATGTTTCGGTTCACTTTTTGGGATTCTGCTACACACACTTCCAGATACAGCCTTCATCTCCAATTCCCAACTATTTTTTCAGCTGCCTCTGAAACTCCCAGAGTAGGTCAAGTCAGTTGCTCTTGAGTTTCTCATCTCAAGATGGATCGGGTAGAGGGATGCTGCTTGTCTCAAGAGATGCTGGCACCAAGAGGACAGTTTTGTGTCTTGATTGGCCAAGATATGTCAGAATGCCCAGGATTTTTACTGTTCTTTGTGGGGTGGGGTGGGGGTGGTCAAACGTGGACAGAAGACAGTGGTTATTTGCTCAGGGGAGCTACCAACTTCAAAGAATCTCTCCAATTGCTGTCACATTTCAGAGTGTCCAGGTAAATTTCACCCATACATCTTTAAATTGCCAGGCTGAGCATGTCCGATTGAATATAATTGAAAAATTATATTCAAATTAAACTCCCAAAGTTTAACATCATTGACCATGGCTATAATAATGTTGAGCTAGGGAGGAAAAAAAAAAGATTAAGAATAAGACCTCTAGGGGTAGCTGGGTAGCTCAGTTGGTTGAGCGGCCAACTCTTGATTTTGTCTCAGGTCATGATCTCAGGGTCCTGGGAAGGAGCCTTGCGACAAGCTCTGCATGTAGCGTGGAGTCTGCTTGAGATTCTCTCTACCCTTCTCCCTTTGTACCTCCCCCTACTTGCATTCTCTCTCCTTCTCTAAAATAAATAAATCTTTTTTTTTAAAAGATTTTATTTATTTATTCGAGAGAGAGAGAATGAGAAATAGCACGAGAGGGAAGAGGGTCAGAGGGAGAGGCAGACTCCCTGCCGAGCAGGGAGCCCGACACGGGACTCGATCCCGGGACTCCAGGATCATGACCCGAGCCGAAGGCAGTCACTTAACCAACTGAGCCACCCAGGTGCCCCGAAATAAATAAATCTTTTTTTAAAAAAGTAAAAGAAGACCTCTAATTGCTCTCTTGCCTTTCCCATTCTGAGTTTTTTCTGTTAAAAAATTACACCTATGGAGCCTGAAAATTTAGTGTAGTTAGAAAACTAATGATGTATTGTATGGTGACTAACATAATAAAATTTAAGAAAAAGAATTTAAATATTAACAGTTAAAAAATAGTTAAAAATTAATATGACTAGGGGTGGAAATTTCTACACCTAAACCAAGCACATCATGGAGCCTTCAGCCCCGTGCACATCACTTCCTAAGGACCCTCACACTCGATTTCAAGTCATTAAATATTCACATGGTATTTGGGAGCATGATAATTTGAAGAACCACACAGTTAACTTCACAGACGAGAAAGTCAAGCTCTGTAGTCTAGACTTTGATATTAACTGAATATAGTTTGTGAGGGGCTCTTGTTAAGAGAGCAGACCCAAATAGCATCATAAATATTCCCTCCCCAAGTAAACTTAATAAATAAGCAAAAAAGTAGGCTAGCCCACGCAAAACAAATCAATAGCTATCAAATAAGAAAAGGGACATAACATAATGTAATAAAACAAACCAGGAACCAACAACATAAAAGGTGAAATCTGGAAAGAAACAGGTGAGTGACATTATTTTTAAGATTTTATTTATTTATCAGAGAGAGAGAAAGACTGCACTCACATGTGAGTGGGGCGGGGGGTGGGGAGAGAATCTTGAGCAGACTCCCAGCTGAGCACAGAGCCCAACACAGGGCTTAATCCCACCACCCTGAGATCATGACCTGAGCTGAAATCAAGAATCAGATATTCCCCAACTGAGCCACCCAGGCACCCCATGGCATATGAATTTCTTATAACTGCTGACAAGTTACTGCAAATTTAGTGGCTTAGAACAACATAAACTTATCACACAGTGCTCAAGGTCAGAAGTCTGCAGTAGGTTTCACTGGGCTAAGAGCAAGTTGTTCATAGTGTTGTGTCCCTGCTGGAGGCTCTAGAGAAGAATCCGTTTCCTCACCTTTATGCAGGTGAATAAATGTTCATAATGTTACTTATTTATTCACCTGTGTCAGAGCCCAAAGTGGGATTCTAAAAAATGAGGTAAAGGACATGAAAAGAAAGATTATAAGAATTAGGGTAAGATAATAAAACAAACCAACTACAGAACTAACGAACGAATTAGGAATACCAAGGAATTGAAAGGACCACACTACACTGAAAATGAGAGGAAAGTCTTGAGATAATCATGAGTACCTATTACAAAGAAAGAAATTCTATCTTTCTTTGTGAGTGAGTAGAAACTACTGATATAAAGACAGACTAAGGTGATCCAACATTACGGTGACTGGTTCTCTGAAATGGAAAATCCAAAATATGGAACAGAAGATGGGTTAACAAATATAAGAAAGTCATTGTCAGATCCATGGGCACACTGTAATTAAATTCTGGATAGATCTCCCTCTTAAACCACTGAATATACAAAATAAAGAAGGCAAGCATGGAGGGAGAAAAACAAACCACCTGCAAGGGTTGAAATTCAACTCATTTCCAGATTCCTCCCCAGCCCCATTTTAATGCTGTAAGATAGCGAAGCAGTTTTTACGAAGTTTGGGGGAAAAGAAAGTATAACTCAGTGATATTATACCCAGCCCAGATAGTCTTCAAAACAAAGACCACAGACAAAATACCTTAATACATAAAAGATGTCAGCCAATGCACAGCAAGTATCCAGCTAATTAAGAACTAATCCAGGGCGGAGCAGTGCGGATGCTAAGACAAAAGAGGGGACTAACACTGAATCACAGGAACTATGCATCTAAACCCAGAGGGCGCAGGAGTGGCAATGACAGGGTAAGCATCACGAAGCCAGGTGTCAAATGCATCCGTACGTTCCTACGTAAACCAACAAATGTAACATAGTCAGAAGTTTGGAGAAGGGGTGGCAGAAGGAAGAATCAAGGTTCCCATGTTCTGTTTCAAACAGGGAAGCAATTAACACGGTTTAAAATTGGCACATAAACTTAGAAAACCTGAATTCTTAATGTTTCTCATAACTGGTTTTCAAAAACCTTGTATCTTTCAAGAAATACTATCTCTTATAGTTAAAAAATAATTTTTTGCTTACTTGTTTCTATTATGCAACTTAGGTAAACTTCTATTTAATTATTTTCATCTAAAAATAACACGTATAGCAGGACATCATTTTTAAATAAAGGTTGTTACCACGTAGTCTACCCACATTTCCCTCAAACTACGTGTGTTCATGGGCAGTTCAAGTAACATCAGTGATGGGTATTCCTGGGTGGCATATTTTAGATGGTTGTTCTTTCAATATCTATGCACTTCTCTGAATTATTGAGCATACTATTTTTAAAACACCAATATAATGATTTTCTTTTAAAAGAAGATTGAAAATAAATGGGTCAAGTGGTTCATCTCGGTATGCATGATGATCACTATCTTTGAAATTTTAAAATATATTTTTATTTTTTTAAAAATGAGAATTGTGGCTGGAGTTAATAAAGATTCGGGACCCCAAATTAGACATTGCTGCTAGCATCTTCCAGAGGAAGGGGTTTGGACCCACAGACCCACATTTGGACGGGTGTACCCTCTTGGACTATCAGAGTGTAGGACTATCAAGATGCCACTAGTTGTCAAGGTCACTCACCTCCCTACCTTTGCTCTGATTTCAGGCTCCCACAGCAGCTTTCAGATCACAAATTGGCTTTGGGTGTAGCTTTCCTACAGAGGAAGTGAACAGACCAACAGATTCCAATCACACGCAAGGGCAGAGACCCCGTGTGTTGTGTTCACTGCTGTATTTACAACACTTGGTGCACAGCAGACACTTGATGAATCTTCATTAACTGACCTTATACAAGCTTTGACAGTTATATGTTCATGATACAAATCAGTAAGCTGACATTCTGGTTTATGCACTGGGCTCTGTGAGCTTGGTTAACAGTCTAAGAACTCAATCATCCACTGAATAAAGACAGAATTATGATTCAGAGTTTACAAGGCTGACCACCTGTGAACTTTCATGACATCACTGTCCCTCCCAAGGGCCCAGTCCTGGCCACAAACTGGCCTCCCTCAACAGCTTTTTTGCCTTGCTGCATTTCTTAAACCATTAGGCAGGGCAACAAATGTTATGTCTACATTTTTGCATTTATTTTTATATGACAGAGTATTTTGGTAACTTTTGTTGTTGTTAAAACTGATTTTTGCTAACATAGGAGATGCTTAGATTGAACTCCTCCCTCTCCAGTTTGCTCTGTTGTTTCTGTACTTTAAATTTTGGTGGTCTATCTAGCAAAATTACATATGCTGGTGAAGAAGATCTGATGGCCGATCCATGGTTGATACAGTCAGGGGTACTGAAGCACGTTTAGCTGGGCTTGGGTGTGGGAAGGGGTGGCAAGGACACAGGGCTGGGGAGAGAAACACATTCCCTATGCCCTGTGTTTTCACGATCATTTGTCTTTCTGAATATTATTCACAAAATAATATTCCCATGCAATCAAGGACGGTTCAGTTACTTGTGAAAGCCTGACTCCTACTATTTCAAATTGGTAAGGAATTATGGCACAGGCCAGGCCCAGACCTGGCACCTCTCCCTTCCTTAAGACTTTATGAGTAGCCAGTGGATTTTAAACAAACCTTGACAACCCACTAAGAGGTGCAGCAATTAATTTTATCAGTTATAAATTACCAACATGAACACAAGCCAGTATTTTTAGCTCTCCCTTTCCTCCCCCACCTCCCCCTCCTCTCCCCAGAGGCCAGGAATGGAGAGAAGGTTTATTTAAAGTGACAGGAAGCAGTTTAATTGCAGGGCTTATCAGTGGGCACTGCTTCATTTAGGCTTGTCTACAATGAAAACCACCCCACCAGTCCCAAACCTGCCTTTGCTCTCTGTTTAGTGGAGTGCCTCTCCTAGTGGAGATACCAACTAAAGATCAAATGAAGAGTCATGAGTTCAGAGAACTGGTAAGTCTTTCCTCTCCTTCCACTATGATGTTCAATTAGGGAAACAGGACCTCCTGATCATGAGGGGATGAAATGATGAAATTCCACAAATCTGGTTCAATTTCACATCCTGCGCTTCACAAGAAACCTTGATGTTACCTGTCAGCTGTGCATAATGCTCAACTCACCATCTCTTTCATGTACATCTCATTTCATTCTAAATGTGACTCTGAGATCTGGGCAGAGCAGACTTTACTTTTTTCACCCATCAGATAAGAAAAGCAAAGCCCAGAGCTCGTCCAAGGTCACAGAGTCAGCAAGTAGCCAGGGTGGAGCAAGAAGCCAAGAACAATGAATGATCTCTTTCTGAATGTTACAGCCATTATGCCATTACCGTTTCCTGGTTTGGTGATGGAGGGACTTGGTGATATAGGCCTTACTGTCATTTTCTCCACTCCCCCCCCTCCACCCCCGCCACCAAGGACAGCTGGAGTAAGTAAGGAGGCTTTAGGAAGTGAAGAGCTAGCTGTATAGATGGTGTCCAGAAACAGCATTTTGGCTATGAAGTCTATAACAAAGCCATGAGAAAACTGTGGCCCAGGCCAGGGGTATGAGTATATCATCATCACCAGAGGATCAACAACTATGCATATGCCAGTTCATGATATCTAACCTGAGAAAGAGTTCCTTAAACCGAAAGATGAAAATACAAAATAAAAATGACTGGATGAGATGGCAGTTAATTCTAACTCGGAAACCACAGAGCATGGGTTTAGCTATGGTGATGATGACCTCAGAAGTCTTCATAATGATGCATCAAAAAATGTAGGAATGATCGTGGAATTTGAATCCAAGATGAGACCTATAGTCTTATAGGTATCATGAAAACTTGGTAGGTTTAGAATCTCATCTAATGGTGAGAGCCAGTGCAAACTTGAATCATTCAAAAGAAATACCTAGTAGAAGGGAAAGGGGAGTCGCATAAAATGTTTAGAGGGTATAGTCTTATTTGGAAATCCATAGAAATGAAATAGACAGTGAAAAGCATGTAGGTAAAGCCCAAGGAGAGAGAAACCAAAATTGGACCAGTGGGAGTATGCTTCTGATCAAAAAGGCTATAGCAAACATTATTAGGAGAGACAGATCTCAAGATTGGAGAACAGATTAGAAGGGAACTCCAGTTCCTTTATATAAGGCAGGCCTCTAGACCCCTAAGAAATAGCAGATCTGTTGGAAGGAAAACAGATGTTGGCAAAATTGCAAAAATGAAAATGACAAATGTTAGAAAACATTCCAACTCTAATCATTTCTGATTTCTTCCATGGCACATACCCAAAATAATCTGTAAAAGTGAGGGAAGACTGGACACAGGCAACGTTCATGTTCTCCAAGCGGAGAGGACAGATTCCAGAAACAATAGACCACTGGCAAGCAATAAAAATCCTACCAGAGGGGCGCCTGGGTGGCTCAGTCGGTTAAGCGGCTGCCTTCAGCTCAGGTCATGATCCCAGGGTCCTGGGATAGAGCCCCACATGGGACTCCCCGCTCAGCGGGGAGCCTGCTTCTCCCTCTCCCTGCCTCTCTGCCTACTTGTTCTCTCTCTGTCAAATAAATAAATAAATAATAAAATCTTAAAAAAAAATCCTACCAGAGCATTTAGCAGGTGGTTTGCCGTTCAGAATGGAAAGCAGTGATCAGGAGGCAGCATGGGTCATTAAGAACAAGTCATGACACCGCGACTTTATTTCTCATGGTGACTGAACTGCCAGAGGACAGGGATCAAAGGATATAGAAAACCAGCCATTAGCAAAATTTCTGACATTTTCTCATGATAATGGATGAAGTAGAAAGATGGGCTGGATGTTAGTAAAAAGAGCAAAATTTGTAGCCTGTTGGACTTTCCCACAGAGTGTCGATTGCTGTGTCCATGTCCAGTTGGGCAACAGAAGAAAGTTCTCTAGTTGGCTTCTGAGCTTTATCTTTGACTTAGTCTTGATCAATTTTCTATTAGTAACTTGAGTGCAGACACAGAAGCAATAGTGTGCTGAAGCTACCTTGTGAGAGCTGATCACTAAGTTTTCAGAAAACTTACGTGGTTGCTGACATCATGTTGTTAGCTTCTAATTGTTCATGGGGGTATTTCCCCTACAGAAGTTAGTAAGCACTATAAATCAGGGCCTTTCCTTTCTTTTCCCTGCCAAGAACTGGTTGTTAAACATTTACTACCGAACTAGTGAATGGAAAATAGATGTATTAGTTAGGACTCTTGACTAAACTGGTTTTTTTTGCTCATTTGCTTAAACCAATTTCAAGAAACTGTCAAGTCCACATTAGCTCTGGCTTCAGGCAGTTAGAAGCTGGACTCCTGATGTCACAAGACTCAGTCTCTCTCCATTACAATCCTGCTCTTCTGCTTTCTACCATGTTGGCTTCATCCAGTAGTAATGCAAGGTTCTTATATCAGTATGGCAACCCCAGTGCAAAGAAAAACCTTCTTTCCTAATACCTTGAGCAAAAGATCCAATCACTTTGGTAAGGGGAATAGAACGCTCTGATTGTTTAGTCTGGGTTACATTCTCATCTCTGGGTATAGAGACTAAGAATGGGGAAGTGGCTGGCTAGCCCAAGGAAAATAATGAAGCTACCAACAGAAAGGGAGGTGGGTGCTGGGCATCCCAGGGACATGTGTCTCCCAAGTATATTTACTTCATCTGTGAAAAGGCAGAGAAATTATAATTAAAGCTAAAAAAGTATAATCGCAGGATGATTGAATCAATGGGCCTAGAATGTCCTATCAGGAAATCTAAGAGCTATGCTATAAATGTTTAACCACTCAGAGTATTGTATTCAGTTCTTGGCACTGTACTTTACAAGACATATTAACTAGCCATGGGAAGGCTGATAAGGTTGTCCTAAAACCGTCTATGTAGAAGAACATATAAAACATAGTCGAAGAAACCAGAGAATGTTTGCTTAGGAAAAAAAGATGCCTTTGTAGCACACAGGATATCAGAGTTCAAATATTTGAAGTCCTCTTCTAACAGACAGTGTCCTCTGTGTGACTGTAGAAGGTAGAGTCAGGGGACCAGGGGGCAGATTTGGCTCAGCGTAAGAAACTACTATCTAACCATGAAGCTGTCCAACAATTGAATGGGTTGACCCTTAAATCAGGGAGCTCCTTGTTACCAGAAAGGTTCAAACAGGATTTGGATGACCTGACTTCTGGAAAGCTATAGAAGAATTGCCTTGGGACATGGCATCGAATAGTGGATGCATGGCATCGAATAGTGGATACATGGAAGTTAGGTTCTCAGGTCAGTGGGTAAGGCAAAAACAACATGTAACCAAAATCACTTTGAAAATTCCCTATAGCACATGTTAATATATATTCGGGGTTGGTGCATGTGATATATATGTATAAATATATGAATTTATGATGCACAATATAATGAAGAGTACAATCATTTAAACACCAGCATCGCAAAACCTTGTGAAAGAAGTACGGTGACCAAATAAAGCAATTTTCCCATTTTGCATCCACTTTGGGACACATGCTGATGGAGTGCAATGGTGGGTGCATTGTTGACAGCACCCCACTCTTCCTTCCCTCTACTCTAAAGCACATTTGGTTGACTCAAGTCTGTTGCCTAATAAAAAGTTTGACCAGCCATTGTTCCTGGTTCTTAGGATAGAGAATGAAAAATCTTGAAATTTCCCAAGTAATGGAAGGGTCTTTGTTTTTCATGAGCCTCTTGGGTCACACCTGAGCTTATGGTAAAAGATGCAATGACCCAGGATGATGCTGGTCACCAGTAAGACAGGTGATTAGAGGGCTGGGGCTTTGAGTCAGCCCAACATCAAGGTAGGGAAGGCAAATAGAGATCAAGTCACATGCCCAGTAACCCAACCAATCAATCATGCCTATATAAGGAAACCCCAATAAGAGCTCTAGGCATCAAGCTGAGTAGAACTTCCTGATTGGTGAACACGCGGATGTATAAAGAAGACGGTGTGCCCTGATTTCACTGGGAGAGGGCAAGGAAGCACTGCATTCAGGCCCTCTCAAGCCTTTTCCTATGCATCTCTTCATTTGGCTAGTCCTAATGCCTATCCTTTTTAATAAAACCGTTGTCATGAGCACAGTGCTTTCCTGAGTTTTTTGCGTCACTCCTGTGAACTATCAAACCTGAGGGTGCTGTGAGAACCTCTGAATTTGTAGCCAGTTGTTAGAAACGCAGTGGTCTCCAGACTCCCCAAGTGTGCCTGGCATCTGAAGATGGGCACTCTTGTTGGGGACCATGCCCTTAAGCCCATGGAGCCCAACTCTAACTCTGGGTGATTAGCATCAAAGTTGAACACCGGTTGGTGTCAGAGCAATCACAACTTAGAGAAACACGGGATGTGACTACAGTACCTCCAGTCTTTTAACTCCAAAAATACTGTTTCAAAGTAGACACAAAACACAATTAATACTTTGACCTTTGCCCATAGAAAAGCTATTAGGTAATGGTCTTTTATTATCTCACTTTATGAAATTTACATCTAAAAGATGCAAGACGACTGTCACCTAGGAGTCTGCAGCTCCTGTAATCTCATGTTAACCATAAAGCAGCTAAGGTCTAGTGATGGAACAGATGGTCTACAGTGGAGCCTGGCCAGTTAGAGCAAGAAGGCAGAGCCCCTCTTTCTAAATCAAAATAGGACTGGGGAGACACTAACACTATAGTCACAAGATAGGCATACTGAAGGTCTGATGACTTCAGGTTTGGCAAGGTTGTTTTTTCCCTTTTTCTTTCAGAAAAATGTGAAATCAAATCTATCCACTGCCCATTTCACAGAAATTGAAGGGGAGGGGCAATTCACTGACAGCTCTTTCAGGACCCTGAGGACAGTGTGTTCTTTTCCCAGTCCTACCAGTCAGAGGCTAACAGCAGCAGTATTCATCCCAAACACAACATCTATTCAAACCCCTTGGGACACCCAGAGCTGTTGCCCTGTGGCCCTGGCACTGAGGGGCAAGGAATGAATTCCCAGAGAGTACTAGGTTCTAGGGGACAAGTGACAGGGGTACCGTCTCAGCTGAGCATAAGGAAGGACTTTCTGAGTGGAGGTGGCTTCTCAGGAGATTGAGAATGCGCTCCTTGTGAGCGGCATGCTCCAAGCCGAGGGTCACAGCCACATCACAAGGACAAGCGGACGAAGAGATGTGTGCACCTGATACAGGGCAAGGACACCAAACAACATCTGAATCCTTGCAGCTCGCCCAGCATCTGGTGCTAACTGGACTGTGTGAAACAAAATAAAACCAGGCAGAATAATCCCAGGCAAGGAAACCTTTCAGCTGTGCCCTTAGCACAGCAATTTCTCAACAATAACTCCCACTAGAGTACCTCCTGCATGATGTTATTTAGGGCAGTTAAGGGAGATTTTGGAATTACTTCAATGCCATTTAAATTCATTATCTAATGCTAATTAAAATGATTTGTTTTGCTGTCACCAAGGAAAATCTTGTTAGGGAAACTGATGAGCTGCAGTAAGCTCTGTCACTGAGCTGGGAGCAGATGTGTGCTTACAGCACCACATGTCCTACGTCATTGACAATTAAGGGTGAGGGAGAATTAACCTGGCGGTGTACCCAGCCGTGGGCAGGTTCTGAGGGCCAGCCAAGCATCTGAAAAGCCCTTCACTGGATAGCAGGAGACCTGCTTCTGACCCTCTATGTCACTTGGGAGCAGTCTCCTCATCTTTCTGAATTGGTTTAGATCAGTGATTTTCAACATTAGAACCACCAAGGGAGCTTTTCAATGATCCAGGTACCCAGGCTCCACCACAGACCCATTAAATCAGAACCCAGGGAGAGAGGGCCCAGGCAGCAGGAATTTTAAGCTCCTTGGGTGATTCCAATGTGCAGGTGAGGTTGATTACCACTGCATCTGGCAGTGGCTCAGGACCCCCCCAGCCCTGTGCCTTGTCTGTCTCCCCATTTCCAGACTAATTGAGTGACGGGACATCACTGGCTTAGCTCATCACTCTCTTGCAGACACTGGTTAAAATGAATCAGACTCAACTGAATTCCACAGGAGTATCAGAGAGGAGGTAACTGTTTTTAAATCATGGTCCAGGTCTTCAAGTTGTTTTGGTATATACCTAGTGCGTACTAGGTTCTCAGTACTCGTTTGACGAAAGAATGGTGCAGAAGCTAAAAATTCAACTTGCAATTCACCCCATCTCTCTGCTTCACTTTGAGTAGCATTTTAATCAGCTTGCTGTTCTTTATAACTTAGCAGAGCAAGGAGAGTTACTTAAGTTGAATAATATGTTAGACACCTCTTTAATAGAATACTCCAAAATAGGAGTGGTTTAAACAACGAAGGGTTTATTTCCCTAACACATAAAACCCTGGCTTTCCAAACATGGTCCTGGGACTAGCAGGTTCCACATCATCTGGAAATTTGTTAAAAATGAAGACTCTTAGGTGCCAAAGCATAGCTACTGAATCGGAAATTCTGGGAGTGAGGCCCAGAAATCTCTCTTAACAAGTCGTACAGGTGACTTGAGAACCCTGCCTTGATACAACAATTTGAGAGTTGCCAGTCCAAGGCTAAATTAGCGACTCCATGAAGTTGTCAGGGACCCACGCTCCCCTCTGCTCAACGTTCCTCCATCCCAAGGGTAAGAACCTTGTCTGCATGAGTCAACATAGCTGGACTTCCAGCCATCACATCCGAGCTCAAAAGAGTAGGATGGGGAAAAGACCAAAGAAGGGTACGCACGTTTAACAGGACTCTCTCTCACTGGCAAAAAAAAAAAAACAAAAAAAAAAACTTTTCTGTGATGAAAGGTGGAAATACTGTCTTTGAATTGGGCACAGACCATCTACCTAAAAATTGGGGCTGTGTTTCTGAAGGATTGAGGAAACTAGCTGCTTCTGCCTTAATCACTCACCAATGATAACAAGGAAAACCAAAACTTAGGAGGGCTTTCTATAGGTCCAGGCACTGCAGTTCCACAAGGAATCATTAGTCTTTTGTTGATGCAGGAGCTGGGGCTTGCAGAGGTGGGCTCACGTGTCCTGACATCGCGTAACTAGGAGGTGGTGGAGAATTCCAACCGAGGCAGCCTAGCTGCGGAGCACATGTTCTTAGCCTCAGAGCTGTGCCGCTCTGATAAGTGTTGGTGGAGGAGATGAAAGCGGAGTCGTAACTGTCATTTCACATCCATCCCTCATTAGCAGGCATAACATAGCATTGGTCTTGCCAATGTTTAATGAGGTTGAGCTTGCAAAGCAACCCTCACCCCACTGCAAACGGTGGCTTTGTTCTTCTGAAGACGGCATTTTTAGTCCAGTAGGAGAGGTCCGCAGTGACATGTGCACATTAAGCAGCTCAGGCCTTATGTGAAGGAGGATCCAGGGTTTGTGGGGCCTGAAGCTTGTAAAATCTCCCCTGAAGATTTTGAATACAAAGTTAGGTAGCAAGCTTCAGAATGCCCAACGATCAAGGGACTCTGATACTTAAGCCCCACTGGCTTCACAGGAAATCTGCTTCCAGCCTGACGCCTCCCTCCCGGCGCTGCTGGCTGACCGCAAGGGGCACAGAGGACAGAGCCGCAGGGTGGCAAGCAGGCACTTCATTTAGAAGAGCCATTGGAGGGGACATTCACCAGTGGTTTCCTACCTCGTCGTTCTATTTTTTTTTTTTTCTTTAAGATTATTTTAGGGAGAGAGAGTACCCAAGCGAATGCAAGGGAGAGCACCTGAGTGTGGGGGTGGGGAGTTGGGGGGGGAAATCTTCAAACAGACTCCCCACTGAGTGCAGAGCCCAACTGGGGGCTCAATCCTAGCACACCAAGATCATGACCTGAGCCCAAATCAAGAGCTGGATACGTAACCAACTGAGCCAACCAGGTGGCCCACATTGTTTTATTTGTAACAGCTAAACCCTGTTACCAAAGGAAATCTTGCTTCAAATTTGAACACATTAAACAGATATAAGTGGGGTTGCCCCTGTTGGGGTCCAGGCAGTTGGCCCAGAACCTGATCTGCTCTGCCCCTACCTCCCACCCCATTCCAGCTCCCAAGGCATCTCAGCACACCCTGGGTCTTCAAGGATCCCTTTGGAAAACATCTATTTGGAGCCCCTCTTCTTCCTGAGCAAAGAGCCAAGATCCAGAAAGTTTCAATGGCGCAGCCTAGGTCACACATCTGGTTGCTGGCAAGTTGGGTACTAGAATTCATACCTGTCCACAGATCTTTTCATTCTACCATAATAATCCTTTGATCCTTAAGCCAGCCCTCAAAAAATTGTGTAGTGAGCCCTCTCACAGCTTATCCCAAATGCAGTATTTATTGTACTATAGAATCAAAGGGGTTGCCTGCATCTATGGTGACTGAGAATACCCCCCTCCCTGTGCGGTCCTGGTGGAGGAGGGCCAGGTCCTTCTGCTGGAGCTCCTAGAGGCTGCTTCCCCCGAAATACTGGTCCTTCCCCACACCCAGGGGAAGGCAAGAGGCAGGGAATCGCACCAGTGGGCAGTTTTACCAGTGGGAGGGGGAAAAAGCAGGAACCCCTGGGGTCAAAGGAACATGAACTGTATTTAATGAACTGACCATAGATAGAAGCTATCATAATACCAAGAAAAAAAAGACCAGATTCAAGGACATCTTGCAAGTAGGTACCATAGAGATTTTCTTTTGTCTTTTTTATTGCTGATAGACAAATACAGCTGCACACTTACCCTCTTCATTTGCTGGGATTTCAAGTCTTGCTGACTGCGCTTCCGGTCTGGGCAGAACTTTGAGAAACCTAAGAAACTTCTCTAGAGAGACCTTTCATTTGAAGTAGCTTGTTCCCATTGAAGCATTGCTGTAGTTTTTGCCCACCTTGGTTCTCACAGTTAACTTTCCCATCATGTGGCTGCTTTTTCTAGCACAGATTCTCTTGGTCCACATGCTTCTGAAGTGAGTTCTGTGTGGGTCGGACTGCCCGACTCAGGTCTTCTCATCAGAAAGGGGAAGTTCTCTTGTCAGGCCCTGCTTTTCTCAATTATCCCACCTCCCTTACAACTCTCAAGCTGGTAAGAAATCTTAAGTCTCCTGTAATCACTATGGTGAATCCCTGAAGCTTTGAAACAAATTACACTTCTCATGCCATCTGCATCTAACAGTGTTCCACAGAAGAGTCGTGTTTACTGCCACATACAACAAAATGGTGCGCGGAAATGCAGGTATCTCCTGCTTTTCTCAAGTTCACGTTACGCAACTTCATTTTCCCGAAGGACCTACATCGGTACCTGCTTTTGCTCACTGAGTGAAACACAAAAGGGATTTCCACTTTTGGGGGGGTGGGGGAAGGCAAGGTGAAATACTCCAAGTGTTGAGTGCCTGTGTGGCACTGACTGAGCCTCTATGGAAGCACTGGGCACCTGAGCAGGGAGAGTGGCCCCTGCCGACCCCGGCTGCAGGAGCCAGAGCCTCCCAGAGGGGCAGGCCGCCCTCGCTTTATACTGTGTCCGGGAGTGTGTGCTTTATCTTGATCTAGTCTGTGCATCCATTAGCAAGATAGGGCCTACGATAGCAGAAAAGCCTGAGAGAGGTTATTTTTTGGGATCTGGGAACACTCAAAAAAATTTCCATGTAAATTAAGGATCATGGCTTTCTCTGTGTTACCCTATTTCAGCTTCCAAAAGTTTTCGCAGGACTTCCTTACTTTCAGAGAGCGGGGGTGGGGGGGCGGGTAGGGGAACCTGTAGTTCGCCTCTCCTATTTGGAAAGGAGCATCAACTGGCTGATACCTTTGAGAAAGAATGAATAAATCTCCTAGGGGTTGTGGTACTAAAAGCTTACAAAATACGAGATAATTACATCTAAAGTGCCATACAGAAAAGAGAGGCTAGTTTGTAATGTCAAAAGTATTTTCCGAACAGTAAAAACCCGATTCTCCTACAAATATGTAATGCATCGAAGGTTGATAGAACTCATCAAGGAGGAAAAAAAAAAAGCAAGGTGGTAAAGCTATATATGTTGATAGGGCTCAGGACATACAAAGCAAATGTGAAAGCTGAAGGAATCTGAGAAACTGCAGGTGCACGAGGACTTTGTGACCTTCCCCTGAAGCTGATCCCAAGACCCTCAGGTGAGCGGCACCCTCCTACACCTGAAGGAAAAGGAGCACCCTTATCTCTGAAGGGGAGGGACCACCAAGAGAAATCTGACGGAGCAGACCTTGCTTTTCCCCCAGTTTACTAAACTCTCCCTTTTGTTCTATTTTCCCATGACTCTCCACTCCTCGTCAAGCCTAGCATAAACATGCTCAGGCTTCCCTCTCTCATCCTATGGTCCTCCATGCCATTCCTTATGTTCCACACGCTTTGTGTAAGCAATATCACGCTGTCAGTGACACTTTCCATCCATAAAATAAGAGAGTAATACCAAATTCATAGTTTTTGGAAGATTTCAATAAAATGATGACTATGATAAAAGAAATGCTCAGGTTTAACTGCTTCTTTGGGTCTTCATTTCCTTATGAAGGCTCCCATGTCATGTAGAACTTAAATAAACTTGTGTGCTTTTCTGTTAATCTGTCTTTTGCTATAAGAGCTCCAGCTTAGAAGGTAGCTTAGAAGAACTCAGAACGATAGAGGAAAAATTTTTCCTCCTCTAATACAAATACACACACATATACATTCAATGAACGACCAGAAGATCGAAAAGTTAGATCAACACTAATGGCAATAAGACCAATCTCTTGGGTTGTCTTCACTTTGGACAGAAACTGTTTGCAGCATGTTGATTTCCACTTTTTATGACCCACCTTTCCAGAATCTGAGCTCTAATTAATACAAGAGTATGTCAAAGTTACATTTCCCTAAAAAAATCAAAGACTCCTGTGGTTTTGTAGATAATGCTCTAGTAGGTCTTTAAATGTGGCAAATCTTGTTGCTCTATTTCTCGGCTTTTGGTAATTTCACTTAATGTAGGTTTTGGCTCTAAATACTGCAACCCTGTGACCTGGTCACCGAACTCTGGCAAGGAATATCTCATCGGGGAATCCTAAACACCTACAGGCTTCCACACACCTCCAACATGCATAATCTCACATGCTTCCAATCAGGTATCTTTATTCTTACAGGCAAGCAAACAACGGTTCATAAGGATTGTGACTTACCCATGTTCTTGGTCAGAGCCGGGACACAGCCTCAAAGCCGGATCTTCTGAGACCAAACCCCAAGCACGTCTCTCGGTGGTACTACCCTCCACATCCCCGCACACTTGTGGAGAATCTCGTTTTAAATAGTCTTTGTAAATTGAGGTAACAGGAGGCAGGTGGCCAGTGTTACAGATGAGACCCCGAGGACCAAGATCACCTGCTCTCAAATGGCAGAACCCATACAGGGCCCAGGTGCTCTGCACAAGCCCCTGGAGTCAGCCACGCTGTCTCCTGGTGCTGACTCCATCTCTGGATGCCAAGACTACTAGACAAGTTGAAATCCCCCACGCCTCTGCTCTACCCAGGCCTAGTGGCCCTGCTAAGTGACCTCAAATTACTCCTTCCCCAAGCAAACTCCCTTTCCAGCCTGTCTAGCTCCCAGCCTCCTCCTGGAGCAGGCTGATAAGACTCTAAGGTGTTGGTCACTGGCAACAGCTAAAGCTGCGGTTCCTACCAGGGTTATTTGCATTTTAAAAGCTGATTTGAGCTGCTTTCTCACCCTCTGCCTAACGTGTGGGCAGAAGAGAGGACTGAGAGCCCTGCAAACCCTCTTACCCCAGGCACTAGCTGTAAATGGAACTATGGCTTACACTTTTGACTATTTTCCTTTTTCTTTTTATTAAAGTTTTTATTTATTTGAGAGAGAGTGCGAGAGCGTGAGCAGGGGGAGGGGCAGAGGGAGATGCAGACTCCCTTGCTGGGCAGGGAGCCTGACACAGGGCTCCTATTCCAGCACGCTGGGACCAGCAGCCAAGCCAAAGGCAGACACTTAACCAGCTGAGCCCCCCAGGTGCCCCACCTTAGACTACCTTCCTACTGTACATCGCTGTTTTAAATTATAAAATATGAACCTAAACATGGTAATGAATTCTTGGGGAAGTTTCTGTATGATTTCTTAGCCAATATATAACTCAAAAGTACAAGTGTTATTCTGCATTTTGGCTCAAAGGTTGCTGAAGGGCTCGATGTTGAACATGTCAAAGATGGGAACTTTGATTTCCAAGTCATGACTCCCAGAGTCCTCACAGGGACTTTCCCAGCAATCCCCAAGCGCCATGGTCCTACCTGCCCATGGGGAAGCCTGGCCCTGAGTGAGCCCCAGCTGTGTCGGGCCCAGCTGTCGGTCCTTGACCACATGTAAGTCCTTTACCAGCTTCAAGTTCGTGTGTTTAAACAACATCCATCTTGTTTCCCCATCCTCCCAGCCCTTCCTAACCACATTCTACTCGTGTTTTCACAAGGGTGGCTTTGGCTGATCTCACGTGACAGCATACAGTATTTCTTTGCTGTCTGACATCTCATTTGGCACTAAGGCCTTCAAGATCCATTCACGTTGTTGCAAACAGCAGGATTTTCTTCTTTCTGGTGGCTGAAATATATTCCAATGTGTGTACGTGTACATATGTATACATATATACACCCTATCTTCTTTATATATTGGTGGACATTTAGTTGGTTTCTAGGCTATTGCAAATAATGCTGCAATGAACTAAAATATGGTATGTGATATGGGCAACAGTACTGTACTATAAACATCAAACTTACTGAGACTAGATATTTCTCGCCACAAACAATAGTGAGGTGTTAGCTAATGCTACAATGGCATTCACATTGCTACATATAAATCTGTCAACTGACATGTTTACACCTTAAACTTATACAAAGCTACATGTCAATTTAAAATTTTTAAAATGTTTCAAAGCAAAAAAAAAAGCCCACATATATAAGCTCATTTAATCCTCACAGTGACACATGACGTGCATTATCTTTTTGTAAATGAAGAAACTGAAGCGTACTGGCTATGGATCTTTTCCAAGGATGCCCAGTGAAGAGAGCCAGGCTTCAAGTCGCACCGTGGTTCTGGGCTGGTGCCCCTGCCTCTCATTTTACTGGATTTTCATTTTCAAAAGGCGTGTACTTTGCATGCAAACACAGAGCAGAAGACACCTCATCCTAACCCTGTTCACCTCTAGGAGTCTGGCAATCAACAAAAGTTTGGAAGGAAGTGAAAAGCTACTACAGAAAACCAAAGCAGGGAACACCTGGGTGACTCAGTGGGTTAAGTGTCTGCCTTCGGCTCAGGTCATGATCCCAAGGTCCTGGGATCGAGCCCCAAATCGGGCTCCCTGCTCAGCTCCTCCCTCTGCCCCTCCCCACCGCTCGTGCTCGCTCTCTTAATAAATCTTAAAAAAAAAAAGGAAAAGGGAAGCAGGCTTACGTAGAGAGGAAAATATGGAACACTGTATTTTACCATGTGGACTAGGCCCTGACGCTCAGACCCACCATTATTTTATGTATCACAGAGGAAGCAAGCTGCCGTTAAAAATGACCAGACTAAGAAGCCATCAACTGTAAGATGCATCCTTTCGGATTTGTTCAACTGTGATCAAAATGTGCATTGCTAGAAGTGAAGAAACAGAGTAAGATCCAAGCGGGGCAGCACCAGGTGAGAGACGAAGGAGCTTGAGGTCCCAGGGGTGGGGTCAGCAGATTCCACAGCTTCTCTGGCAAAGGCCCAGGATGCTCAAGGTGCTGGTGTTACCCCCGCCCCAGAAGCTAACTAGATGCTACTTTATGAGAGTATCGGTACCCATTAACTAATCATCGTGGCCAAGGGAACAGTGGTGATTTGGGAGACCTGGGTCATGTGCACCTGGTAGAGGCAGGCCCGTGAAAGTGGGAGGGGAACCCCAGGGGTGCCAGACAAAAACATAAGTCTACCAAGTTATTAACACAAGGAGACACGGTGGATTCCAACAGTTCGGTATTTGGAACTAGACTTAGGTATTAAGCAATAAGGATGGAGCACAACTGTTGATTTGGCAAGAAAAAGAAAACCTGACTTGTCTTTTTCCCCCACGTGGCTTTCTTGCTGTCACACACCCGTCTTGAAGAAGCCTGGTCGTTCTTCCCACCACCGCACACTGTTGAACGTCACAGCGAGTCATGGCTGTACTGGTAGGTGTATCGGTAAAAATACACGTTCCAAATGCAGGATTTCTATCTAAGAGTCAAGTCTGTTTTCAAGCATCTGGAAATCATTTAAAATACCTGAATTATTCATTATGCTTGATTATAGTCATCAAGAGCACACTGTCAGATGATTCTCATAACCTTACCAAATTCCTATCACCTTCCATTCAAGTGGTCATCACCCAGGGGGCACAACTCAGCACTAATTATTCTCCCTCAAGACATAATTAATTCCCCTCAGAACAAGAGCACGGACCAAAATTTCTCAGTACCCCATTTTTGCAGCTTTGTCCACGTAGATTCAGCAGGGGGCATGAATCCATGTTTAAAAATTGGATAAAACATTTTGGTAAAAGATTCCAAACACTATTCCTTTATAGGGATGGGAGTGGAAGCAGCAGCGTGTCTTCCGAGGCACTGCTTGGGGTACAAACAGGCACACAGCAATCAGGGTCTGTTTGCACATTTTGGAATGCAGAGCAGAGCGGCTATCTAGTTCCTGCTCAGAGAAGTCGTGGGGGTCGTGGGATCCAGATAGCAAACTCTATCTCTTGGGTAAGAATGGTCATTTAAAAGCTTTAAGAACTCACCGGGGAAAAGGTTAGGGAATTTGGGTCACTTTGGTGGTGGTGGTTTTCAACTGAGGTGAGAAAAGATGGATTCGTTGGTGGCCATAACGAATACCACAGACTGGGTACCTTCAACCACACAACTTCATCTCCTCCCGGGACTGGAGGCCAGAGGTCCAAGATCAAGGGGTCAGCAAGCTGGGTTCTGTCCAGATTCCTTCCTCGGCTGGTAGACACCATCTTCTCCATCTTCACGTGGTCTTCTCTTTATGTGGGTTGCGTCATCTTCTTGTAAGGACACCAGTTATACTGGATTGGGGTTCACCCCTAGGACTGCATTCTACCTGACTTACCCTTTTATAGGTCTGTCTTCAAATACGGTACATTCTGAGGCACTTGGGGGAGGGGGGTTAGAAATCTAACACACAAACTCAAAGGAGAAGTCAGCCTGTACCAGGTACAGATTATTATAAACTTAGTTTCCTTGGGTTAAGCAAGGTCACAAGTGAGAAAAGAGCTCAAGCAGCAGATTTTTGCATTTGTTTAGTTCATTAGTTTGGGTATAGAATGTTTATGGATAGTGGCTCAGTATTAACTGCTGTTTTTGAGAATTTGTGCTCTCTTATTCTAAAAATACACAAACATCCTCATCTTTCCAAGACTTGTAAGATGTAATCTTTTCAAAACTTCTTTGAAAATAGTAAGACAAGTGCCATCTCATGTAAGAGCCAATCCTCTGAGAGCGAGCATGCAGGAAGCCATTTCCTGCAAGAGTCCTTATTCCATTATGCAAACGCACAGCACCCCAGGCTTAAAAGGAAAACAAGGTTCTTCCTTCCCTGTAGGCAACGTCTGATTCCAGGGAAAAGTATGGGGTTGGTGCAATCTGAGAACTGCAAAAAGCTCTATTTGGAAATTAAAGACATTCTCAAATCAAGCTCTCTCTGTGGAAAATAAACCCTTCCGCGAGCCCGGATGCTTTAGGTTTGATTAAAACCATTTGTAGATTTCTGCTAAGAATAAAAATGGTCCAAACTCACAAGAACAGAGTAAAGAGGAGAAAAGCTATCGGTGAGTGAGCACTAGCAACAAATAATCTGGAAAAACAGAAAGCAGTGAAGAAAGAGGCAGGGCAGAGAAAGGTGAATGCCAAGTGCATGTGGGGAGCAAGCGAATTCTCACTACGATAGATACAAAATGCTGGCAGTGTGAGGTTCTAAGTACTGCGGAGATGCCTGGGGTGGAAAACGGGGACTGCCCCAAACTGGTTTACTACCACTCTGTATCTTGGCAGAAGGCCGACAGTGTATTTTCTGGACTTGCACGGGTTCAATTATTCCAGGTTCGGGGCCCAGGAACGAGAGAGCATGAGGGAGAGGCGCTCTCCTTACTGTAAGTCGCTGGGTTAACTCAAATCTGCGCCCTGAGTGCTGAGCAGCCAGAATACTGGCTGCCGGGTGGACTCTCTCCAGAGGCACTGAAAGGCCCCAGATGAAAGGCCAACAGATCCTGACATCTGGAGGGCTTTGGTGAAACAGCAGCTTCCACACCTGTGCAGTGAACCCTCTGCAGGAGAGAAGAGGTAAACACCTGCCCCTTTCTCATCAGTTGCCAGTGTCTGAAATATAGAGGGAGAGCCAAAGATCTCTCTAGGAAAGCCTCAAACATAGGACAGAGACCAAGATAAACAAAGAGCAGATAACAGTCTCGAGAGACAAAGCAAAGTAAAACACAATGAAGTAAAATAAACATAAAAGACAACATCCCGAAACATAAGCACATCCAAGGCACAAAAAAGGGACACTTCCGTGGAAGGGCTGGTGGAGGAAGCAGAGGAAATATGTCACTCATTTCTGGGCAAAGCAAAAAGCCAAAGCCCAAGAAGTAAAAATTAGAGGATCAAACCAAGCACTCAAAATCACAGTTAACAGGACTTCCAAATAAGAATGAAACAGGAAAAAAAAAAAAAAAGTCAGGGGAATAATGCAACTCCCAGAATGGAAGAGCCTAAGTCTTCTACAACGTTGCCAAGCGCCCAGCATGAAGCATGGAAAACAGACATGTGTCATATACCAACGCACAGTTTCCTGCAAGATAAGGCAGCTGGGGATCAGAAACAGTGCTAACCTCCCCCAGAAGCCCTGCCCCCTGCAAAAGTCCACATATCAAAAAAACTGAGAATAAGGATGGCGTTCGGCTTCCATAGCAACTCTACATCAAAGAAAATATTGACCAATGTCCTTAAAATTCTGAGGCAAAATTAATTTCAAACCAGAATTCTATATCCAGCTAAACTAGGTACCTAGGTGTGAAAGGGTGTGAATGAAGACATGTGGACTTTAAAATTTTATCTGCATTCTTTCATGGGAGGTTATTACAGATTGTGCCTCATTCAAGAGAGTGTTAAATAAGAAAGAGAAATGTATGGGATCCTGGAAATGGGCTTTCCATAGGAGAAATGGAGGGAAGGCCCAGGATGATGGTGGTGGTTGTACCGCAGTTCCTCAGGACATCCAGAAAGCCAGCTGGCTCCAGGAGGGTTGTTTAAGGGAAAAACAGGAATGCCAGTTGACTCAATGTGTTAGTGTGTAAATTAAGATTCAGAGATAGTCAGGTCAGCACACTTTCGGCTGCAAGTTTCTCAAGATCCAATTCAAAACGGCCTGATAAATGGGCTTACTGTCTCACCTAACCGCACGTCCAGCAGGACAACTCCAGGTGTTGATTTATCCGCAGCTCGACTTCCCACCTTTGGCTCGGCCGTCAATCAGCACGCTCTCTTCTACCACGGCCGCAAGCCTGCACCAGCTCGAAGCATCGTCAGCACATCTAAGGTTGGTGGGCAGGAGAGGGACTCTTCCTGGGGGGTCTGTGGTCTAAGAAACCTTTCCCAGGAACACCACTTCCAAGGTTCACTGGCCAGGCTCCTTAAAATCCACCAACGACTTAAAGATATTTATTTATTGGAGAGAGACTGAGAGCAGGAGTGGGAGGGAGGGGCAGGGGGGAGAGTGAAAAGCAGACCTCCTGCTGAGCAAGGAGCCCGATGTGGGGCTCCGGAGCTCGATCCCAGGACCCTGAGATCATGACCTGAGCCGAAGGCAGATGCTTAACCGACTGAGCCACCCAGGTGGCCCCCAGGGCAGTGAAAAGTCTTAATCTATATTTTCCTATAACAGAAGTCAAAAGAAAATGCCTACAACTAACAGATCAAACAAACAAACAAAAAAAACCAACAAAAACCCACATCTGCATTTACAAACTAAGCAGAGCTGAAAAGAACTGGAAGTCCTTACTTCTGGGTGGGTGGGGCAAAGCAGGGGTGCGGAGGAAGGGCTGCTGCTTTGGTTCTGCTCCAATTTTAAAATGATGTATGGTACTTTGTTTAGTCTCCTAGATGGAATAAATAGTAGGGCTTTTTCTCCGCTTTCTGAACACGCCCTTTTTATGGCACACTCACAATCTATTCGTCAAACAAAAGCAAGCTCTGATGTGGCCTTTCCCCCATTCACCTCACCCCAACCCACCTCCAGCCTGAGGCTCCAAGCCAAAGGCCAGTTGCAGGTATCAGCTCTTCTGTTCCCTGGGTAGGTTCCACGTTCCCCGCAGAAGAGGGGGGAGGGAGGGATGCCAGCATCTTGTATGTGGGGGGTGGACTTGGGCCGCGCAGTCTGGTTCAACAAGGCACAGTTCCCCAGCAGGTGGAGAGCAGGGGCAGACGGGCGTCCTGTCCCACAGGCTAGAGAAAGTCCCTAGGCTTAGATTCCAAGCAGGTGGGGGCTACAGGGGCCCCGAGGAGTCTCCCAACCCTTCCACACTGGACTGCTGACCACCAAGCACAGTTTGAAAATTCAAACATCCTCCTCACACTTAAACTTCTGCAGCACTGTTAACAAATGTGCATCTCCTTTCTTCTAAAGACCCTGTAAAGGCTTCAACTATTTCAGGCAAAGTCTCAAGGGAGAAAGTGTTATCACAGGGGGTTATCTCCTTGGAAGGCCCCGCTCCAGAGATAGGGAGATTCTCCCAGTGACCTTCATCTTAACACCGCTACCACGGTGATGCCCTCATTTCTGTAGCGTATGTCCCCCTAGGAGCCTTTCCTTACCCAGAGCCTTTCAAACAAAATCTAACCCGGAACCCAATCCCTAAGGCAGCGGGGAAGGCGGCTGCTCTGGCTGCAGGGTACCCCCCTCTCTGTAGCCCTCAAGGCCCCAAGGTTACCGGAAGTTCCCCCAAGCAAAATATTCACTTTCACCTCTGCCCCACCACAGACTACCCTGGGCTCCTTCTTGCTAAGCCCTGCCTTCCTTCAAGGTCCCCAAGCCCCACCTCCTCCATGAAGCCTTCTCAGACTACTGCTTCTGAAGACGTCGTCTCTCTTGAATCAGCTCAGGCTCCTACGTGGTATGTATTTGGTTGGTCCCACTGTCTAGGACGGTTAAACTCTTACATTACCGCCTCACATCTGATCTGCTCACTACTCAGTATGATAGAAGACTTGGCTGGGATTAAAAAAAAAAAAAAAAAAAGACCATTTTTAGAAATTGTTTTATAAATAGACCTCTTATACAAAAAAGAAACCTATACAGAGCACCCAGATTCCCAGGGAGGTGGACCTGAGCCCGACCTCTCCACACTGGGAAAGAGGACAGGAAAAATGATTCTCTCTTGTTCTTAACTGGGTCCACTATGCGGCCAGTTTTTCAAGTAGCATTTCTATTCCTTTGCTGGTGTTTTTGTTTTTTTCCAGTGCTGGAATGAGGCCTTTCAGTCCAGCCTTGACTTTGTGTGCAACTTCTTGATCGGAACTCTGGAGAAGGCTAAAGAGAGAAGACAAAGATTAATAAACAAAAAAATCATGTTTCATAAAAACCCCCTAATCATATGCAATTACTATCACCACACAAGGTATAAACAATTCACTGATTTGTGAGCCAAGTCTTGTAATTATAAGTAGTACATCTTTTGAATTCTCCAGCTGAATGATAGGGGCTGGTAGCCTACGTTCTGAAACCACATCAACAGGAAACCTTTTCTAATCTTGCTGGGGGAGTTGCTCCCATGTAGGAGCAACTCCGCTCTGTACAGGATTGGTCCAACATTCACTGTGATTAACACCCTGTCTTAGAAGTATTTCCTGCATGTATTCTATCTTCCCTTCCCCACCCAGATGAACTCAAGAACAGAAACCTTGGGTTTTATTCCTTGATTTCGTGGCAGCACACGTGCAGAGCAGATGGCCAAGAAGTGCCATGTGACCAAACGAGCGGGAGCGGAGGGGTGCAAAGGGAAGGCGGAGGGCCCGCCAGGGAAGCAGGGAAGAGTCAGCCTCCTCAACTCTGTAGCTAAAACATGGGAAGGGGTAAGCAGCTTTACCTTGGAGCCTAATGGCCTGGATGTGAAATCTACCTCTGCCACTCAGTAATTGTACAAGCAGGAGCATGCTATTTGAATTCTCTAAGACTGTTTCCTGCCTATGAATGGGATCAGCAACACAACCCACCTTCTATCTCAGAGCGTTTTTGAGGCTCAAATGATCTCATACCTAAAGCACCCACACAGAGCCTGACCCTTAGTAAGCACTCAATAAACGTGAGCCATTAAAACAAATAAACAATTCAGCTCCGCTTTCTGAAACCTTGCTAGAAAGCGCTATCTCCACAAGTGAATGGAGTCCAGTGGAGTCCTGCAGGCTGGTAACAGGAAGGTCCCTTTCTCTTTAAACAGGGGCTGGGACACAGGGGCCTGACTGTAGAATGCCAGGGCTGAGTCTCCTGGTTTCCCCCCTCTTCACGACCACATTTTAATGCTAACCTCTGAAACGCATCCTAGAACCAAATCACATGGCATTTCCCAAAGTCCCTGGTCCTAAGACCTTCCATCACGTGCACAGAGAGGAGGGTGAGTTAGCAGCACCAGGCAGCATCCTGCTGTTTGTGGGAGACAAGCAACAAGTACAGCCTGCCACCTGCAAAGCCGAGAACGTTGTTACAAGTCCCTTTTAACAGGTTTGTGACTCACCAGGCAGTTTTTATTTTCTGTACTGGCTAAGCACATAGTGACATAATGCACAGCAGTAATAAAGGTTAGTATTTGTTGGACACACGCACTGGACGTAATGCTAAGCACGGTATATCCACCATCTCATGCAGTTTGCACAACGACTTGTGATGATCCCAAATCCGGTTTTCTAACCAAAAAAACTAAGTTTCAGAACAGCTGAATAATTTGCCCAAGACCACACAGTGAGCTGGGACTAGAACCCAGGCAGTGAGCCTAGAGCCCATGATGCTCTAAATGCTAGAGAATTCTGTTTCCCTGAGTCATTTTTCAGACTGCCTACAAGGCTGAAACTCTTTTTTTTTTTTTTTTTTTTTACCCAGGATGCCTTTTCACTTATTGTAAAAAAGATTTACAGGGGAAAAACACTGCATGAGTTTGAAGTAAAATATAAATAAGCAGAGAATTTTACCAAACAAGTCAAGCACGTGACAGTATTCTAAAACCACATAACACTGATTATTGTATTAATCAAGTATTAAGTCATCCGTAGTTCAACTTCCCTTCAGAACCTCAAATACTAGCAGTCCACCTCTAAGTAGTGTTCCATAATAAACCTGCAATAGCCTTCTGATGTTTGAAATCCACCCAAACGGAGCTATGATCAATGAGCAAGCTCTACAAATTAATTGCATGGCATGGCTGAAATTTTTAGTTAATTGAGTGTTAATGAAAGGATATGTCAGTAGTACATGTTATCACTCTAAATGCCTGGTAAAAAACTTCACATTAAATACATCCATGTTTCAGCTAAAGGATTCTGACTATTCAACATCAACTGGAAAATTAGCTAATTTCAATGAGAAATGAACAAAATGATCTGCACCACCCACATATTTGGAGATCCTGATCTACCCAAAGAAATGAATGCCCGAGTGTATCTGTGAGTCTATGTGTTCCAAGTCAAATTATATACTGAATAAAGACTTGTAACATTTACAAACAATGTAGATTAAATTGCATGGCTTGTTGTACGTGAAACACTGTGGGAAATTCAAATTTAAGATTGGTATCTCTTTTTCCAAACCTCGGTAACACAGCAGGGGAAAAAAAAATCAACAGTGATTGCTTCATAAACAAATCTATTTTAAATGGATGTTGTCAATAGAAGGGTTTCGCATCCAGAAATAGAACACAAAGTTGAAGTTTCAATGACCTGTGAATTATAAACTCTACATAACTCTGTCTGGAGAATAATAAACAAGCAGAGCGCATGCCGTGATTCACAAATCATCATTTTTCTACCATTTTAATTAGAAATAAACAATTAGCTTGCAGACTTCACTAGCAAATGCCTCTAGAATCCTTTTAAGAATACGTGGAAATCACAAAAGAAAATTGTATGTAAAGTCAGTCATGATTTAAAAAGCAACTCTGTCACAGTTTTCATAGGGACAAGGCTAATCCATTAAAAAGAACGCAGTTACAATTTTGGTCAAAACCATAAACGTGGTGAGACCATCAAATAACACAAATATTGTATGATCTCTCTTTATATGTGGAATCTTTTTTTAAAAATATTATTTATTTGAGAGAGACACAGAACATGAGTGGGGGGAGGGACAGAGGGAAAGAGACAGACTCCCCGCGGAGCAGGGAGCCCAACATGGGGCTCGATCCCAGGGCCCCAGGATCACGATCTGAGCTGAAGGCAGGTGCTTAACCAAATGAGCCACCCAGGTGCCCCTCTTATATGTGGAATCTAATGAAAAACAAAACAGAAGAAAACAAAACAAAAAAACCCCAAAAAACCAAAACCAACCAAGCTCATAAATATAGAGAAGAGACTGGTAGTTGCCAGAGGCAGGAAGTATGTGTGTTTGGGGGAGGGTCCGGGGGAAGGTGTGGATAGGTGTAAAGGAGATCAAAAGGTGGGAATAAGAATAAAACATTTTGAAGAGAAAAAAAACAAAACAAAACAAAAAGTGATGTGGTCTCTTCTGCATCTGTCTCTCAGGATGGTGGAAATGGGTTGCAATAGGCTTACAGGAAGGAGGACCAAGTTAGGAATTGTGATATTAGCTGAACTAATGGCTTATTATTTCATAATGTTTATTTTAAGCCAAACAAATGTTAAGTGCATTAGGTGAACCAGTTGGTACAGATCTCTTTTTTTGAGATAAGTAATTAATAATGGCAAAAATAAAGCGCCAGAACACATATGCTTGGCAAGGCCTATGAATTATATAATTTATAATAAGCGGGTGTTGGAGGGCTCCATAATCTGGGGGGAAAAGGAGGCAGTGAAAGGGATCTCTATAAATTAGTCAGATGTAAAGAGCTTTCCTGAGAGTGGGAGGGAGACAGAGAGAGAGAGAGAATACAATTATATTTCGGTTGAAACCATTTAATAAATGGGGTAAAACAACCAAATGAGACCTTGTGAATGTCACAACTTTACAATCCTTGAATCCAGAAGAGGGCAGATGAGTAAGGACTGACTGGAAAAGTTAGGCCTGGTTCTCTCTATTTGGTACACTTGTCTAGACCCTGAGTGACTGTGAACGATTAGGAACAAAGATCGGAACCGAGGAAGAAGGAGAAGGAAGCACCTTCTGCGTGAACAGGCATTCAGGAGGGGGGCCCTGCGTAGAAAGGCGCACATCATACATACCTAGAAAGAATAATGGCACCACGGTTTACATTAGCCCAGGACTTCAGGTTCTTCATACCAACGTGCTCAACAAGTGTTTTTGCAAAACAACCTGAAAAATATGCTGAAACTCAGTGAACACCATACAAGATTTAAACTCCCCATCTCCATTCCTAGAGCCCTTAAGTCTGCAAACATATTTTAATAAACAAGTGCATAAAAAGTTCTCACTCAACCTCCCTTAACACTAAAAGTTCCAGCTCCAATTTATTTAATGTCTTTTTAATACAGCCATTTCTTTCAACTCTGGTCCGAGTCTTAAACTGTGTTTAGCAGTAATTACTCAAGACAAACAATGAATTCTTATAAAATGCTCACTTGCTTGTGTTTACATCTCTTTGTACTCTTTAATGATTTAACTCTGACCTGAAAGGTATGCAGGGAGTCAATGTTTGACAGTTAAGTAGCATGTTTGGATGGAATCAAGGTCTCCCTTGTGAAAAATGCTCACTTGGAAGGTGCCATGAATAACACTAGCGGTCAGGTGGTGTTCCGGCTAACACCTGGTAATTTCTCTCCACAAAGCTGGACATTCACCCATCAAAAATATTATTTACCTTTTATTATTTCATATGTTATTATCAGATTCCCAAATTCTTGGTATATCACCTTCAATTCACTGTGCCATCTAAGTGTAACTAATTTTGGACAATGGAGAAACTCTGAAAGCTAGGATCTGGTGCAGATGGAAGTGTGGGAAACCTATATCGAAGGCAAGCACCTTGGGTAGGTAGCATGTGTAATTCATCCAAAGAGACCCAAATGTGAGGACCCTTTAAAAGCCAAGAGGCCTATGGCATTTTAGCATTTCACAGCACACGTTAAGGAAGGACCGTAATCAGCTAGTGAGGCAGACAGTGTTTTCAAAAGGTGAGTACAACAATATTTCTAGAATGCTGCCCCCCCCGCCCCCCGCGCAGCCAGAGGTAGAATCAATGTCTTCCTTTGAATTCTGGTGGGCCTTTGTGACTGACTTAACCGAGAGAGTGTGGAAAGAGTTACATTCAATAACTTCTGAGGCTAAATCATTAAAGCACTGCGCACCTGCTTTCTTCTCTTAAAACCCAACCACCATGTTGTGAAGAAGCCTGAGCAGCCCCGGGAGTGGGACCAAGGCTGCCGGACTGAGCCACTGCCAGCCATCGTCCAAATGGACACGCCAACCCCAAGCAGAGCAGCCCCAAAGGACTGTGAGCGGAGCAAAACCAAGCTCCACCAAACTCTGATCTGATGTTGTTCGAGAACTACCAAGCTCTGAGGTGGCTGGTTACACAGCAAGAGATAATGAAGGCAGCCACAGTGGTTTGGTGCTGCATGAATCTGATACGCACGTGAGGGCCATACAGGTGTGTTTTAGAGCTGTCAGTTTAACTGAATTAAGGAAAACTATCACTAGAACATTCTTTGGATTTTAAAAGCAAGCCAGACAATTCTTTAAATACGAACTCAGCTCAACTGTGCACCAGCTTCTTAACAATGAAAAAGAGGATTCTATACGTTATTTTTTCTTCAAAATTTGTTACAAGAAGCTTTGTCTTTCACAAGTTTGTGGTGAAAAACAGCCCCGAGTCTCTATTCTTAAAGGCAAAGTGAGAAGCGACATCTTGACTGTACCGATTGCCTCACTAGCCATTAGAACTGCAACTTGCCTCAAGACATAAATTCATGATCTGTCCCTTTTTTCAGACACGATGACAGAAAGCACAAACTGCTCGAACTCAGTGGGGGGAGATCTCCTTAGTGGCTAAAATGCTGCATGGAGCTCGAATTTAGTAACAGGAGGTCTGCTCAAAGACGGGGCTGAGAAAGGAATGGTATGCAACTTTTCAATTCGATTAAAAGATGCTGTCCTTCTCTTGAAAGCTGAGCTTCTACAGAGCAGCTGGGAGGGTTGTGAAAGACCACAAAGGCCAAGGACTGGCTTGCTCTGTGGTCACATGTATTTCAATGCCAACAGGCATCAGTTCAAAATTCTGATGAGGACAATTTTCTTTTGCTTATCCCTTCCTCCAAACTAGAGATAGATATCCTGCTTTTCAACTGGGGTAGTGACACTCACAAATGTCCCCCCGCCCCAGCTACCACCCCCCCATGGAACGGAATGGCATTTTAGGACTCTGGTCACTCCAGGTCAGAAGTCTGACGTAGCAAGGGAGGAGAGGCAGTGAGGGAGGGTAGGGAAGAGACAGGAAATGAAAGGACTCCAGGACATAAATTTCCAGTATTTACTAAAGCTTGTCTGCAAGCACTAAATCATATCTTGTCCATAGACACCATTTCTAAACACTCAACAAATTTCATCTGAACATAAATGGCGGGCATCAAGTTCAGGGCTGCCGGGGATTAGGAAATTCCACAGACGATATGGGAGAAGTTCAAGTTTTACAGCCTACCTTCTCTTCCACTTTCCTTCATCTTCTCATCTTGTTCTATTAACCACTTCAGAACTAGATGTCCTGCGGGATGCTCTGCAACGTGAAGCTGGAAGGAAAACATACAAAGCCGTCTTTAGCCACGCCCTGGCCTACCATCTGTTCTCTACCTCGCAGAGGTGAGGACATGGCCACGTGGAAAGTTCCGCAATGCTGAGGAGGTCTTTACAGAGAATGACCACGAATACCCGAAGGGACCAGCGATTTAGTCTAATCCCCAGACTGACACTCGGATGTTCAAGGGAGCCACTAAAAAGCACTGTGGCTCAGCTTCAGGAGCCCCCAGCTGAATGGCACCAGCACGGTGCCTGTCTCAAGATCACGCTAACCACCATTCAGGTTGCAAGAGCAGTTCTTAGGTACAAATAAATCTGTGGGACAAAACGTTACAGCAGAGAAACACGGAAAGCTGGTACTGAATGATGTTTAAATATCAGCTGGTCCCACATACTTAGGATCTCTCCTTATGGAGCATGGGGGACAACGCTCAGTCTCCTAGGAAGAAAACTCATTATACATACATCTTCCCAGCTTGATAATCTGCTCTGCTCTACGAGGGCATGTCCAGGGCTTCTCTAAGGGATGTGGGCCACATCAGGACACAGCAGGCTCCGCACATGTGTCTGCTCGCCAAGCTTACGACCTAGTGCAGGACAAAGGCCCTGCCCGGTCTGCCTTCTGCTCCTCTCTTCCCTCTGCCAGCTGATCTCCTACCCTGAACACCTAAGCCTTCTGTTCTCAACTGTGCCAGTCCCCTTCTTCCTTCGGACTGCTGCACGTGCTCTTCCCTCTGCCTACAATCTTCTTTCTCCCTTTCTTTACTGAGCCACAACTCTCTGGTTTTGGCGTAGCTTTCACTGCCTCAGGGAAGCCTTCCTACAGACAGGCTGGCTCCCATTCTCATACAGTCCCACAGAACCCACAGTTTCCCTCACAGTGCTCATCTCGATCCTAACTTACGTAATTATCTGTGTACATGTTCATTTAAATATTGTGCTCAACAAAACAGTAAGCTTGGTGTGGGGTAACGGTGCCGACCACTGCCTCACACAAATCAGGTACGTGAATCCATGAACTTCAGATGTAAGACAGAACTACTCAAGGACCAAATAACAAGGCAGGAGCTATCAGAAAGAGCAGACATTTTAATGAGAAGGAACTGGGGAAGACTTCCGTGAGAAGGATTCCAGGCACCTTGCAGGCTGAGTGAGGCCTTCTACAGTGACAGCACAGCAAAATGGAGACACAGGTAGCATCTAGGCTGAGGGAAGAAACATGTGCAAATGCAGAGAGGTGCCAAAATCCAAAGCAAATTCAAAATAGAATCAAGAGCACAGAAAGATGCTAGAAAGGCAGTCTGGGGCCAACTGTGGACAACAGAGAGCCACATTAAGAAGATTCTGTTTCTCCTCCTGTGTAGGTAATATGAAGTCACAGGAAGATTCTGAGAAAAGAGGGTGCTGCAACGGCACTGTATTTTGAATTCACAATGATCAGATGTGCTGTCAGTATGGGATGAGTTGAGACAATGAGCATTCAAATTCTCTTTACAGCAATGTTCTCAGTGACTGGGGCTTCCCACCTGCCTTGCAGTAGCACATTACCTCTCCATCCTTGCCACCTGGCTGGAGCGCTGCCGCTGCCAAGCCAGCAATGGCATTCATGGCAGGCTGAACGTCTCCGATGGCGGCTCCCAGAATGTCGGATACCAACACACACGCAGACTTATCCAGCACCAGTTCCTGGGCGTGTCCTTGCAGGTAGCTTAACAAAGCAGGAGAGATGGCCTCTAAGAGCTCTCGTCGGCGGACCACTGTATCCTTCTTACTGTCGGAAATGGGGAATGAGGCGTTAAGGTAAGATGAACGGCAAAGGAAATACAACGATCTTATTACCACAAAAACCTCTAAGGGCTTAAAACAGTCTGTGTCAACCTTATCGTAATTGTCTGTCTCTATTGTGTATGCAGGTAATAAGCAATTTAACGGTGGGATACCGCTCTTTCATCTTCGTGTCCCCCGCATCTGAACAGTGCCTGGCACAGAACAAGCACTTACATAATACCAAACCAGCCCAAACCAATCAAAAACCCCAACAACAGCAACAACAAATTATAAGACAGGATTAGACCACTCTATGGACTCTACTCTCTAGAATACTTCATTATGTGATACCAGTAGCTTAAAAGTGAAATCAACTTCCGGGGAGGATGGTGGAGTAAGAAGACCCTAGGCTCACCTCCTCCCATGGATACAACTAGGTAACACCCACATCAATGTGAATAACCCAGAGAACGACCACAGGATTGGCAGAACAGACTCTCCATAGCTCAATGTAGAAAAGAGGCCATAACAAAGAGGATAGGAAGGGTGAAGACCTCCAGGACTGTCTATAGGAGGGAGGGGTGCAGTGGGTGTGGAAAAGGGAGGGAAACAGGCCCTCATGTCAGGTATCCCATGCACTGGGTACCTGTTTGGGGAAGACAAATCCCCATAACATCTGGCTTTGAAATTCAGCAGGGCATAGTTTCATGAGTTCTTACAATCAGTGGGGCTTAACACCTGGAACTTTAAAACATCAGCGTGCTTGGCTTGGGGGAACTGGGAGGGTGAGAGGAAATGGGAGTCCCTGCCTTAAGGAGACAGCACAACAAACAGCCCTGTGGAGACACAGCGTAGAAGCCAGCAGTTTGAAAAGCATCTGGGATATGCGGGAGGGAAGTCTGTTTACTAATCTCACAGCCTGTGATGGAGGGGCAGGGATCTTTGGGAGACTTCTCCAGGAACAAAGAAGAGTGGGTCATTCCCCTTCCCTGTCCCCCAGCCAAGATACATGAACACCTGCGGGAACCAGTGCCAGGACAACACTCTCCACGCAATTTGCTAATAGCGTGCCCCAGCCCTGAGCACTTGTGCGGACACACCCCCTCCAACTAGGCCTCTGCTCCAGGGCCCCTCCCACAGTAGACCACTGCAAACCTTGCTAACACCACATGCTCCACACGGCATTCTCTTGCAGACCTCCCTCCAATACCCCTGGCCAGAGACCATCCAAAGCAGCTCTGCAAGCTGACAGGGGCCAGCACCACTCCAAAGCAACTCCTGTCCTGGGGAGAGTGAGTGTCAACCACACGCACACCAGTCCAATGCAGCTCCAGCAGTGTCTAGAGGCAGATATCTGGTCTGACTGCAGGCCCCGCCCACCAACGAAAGCTTCTTAGGGGACAACACTGCAGTTCGGTGCTACTGCATCTCTGGCAAACTCCTGGTCTGACAAATCAAGTCCAAGGCGCCCCCCTCCCCTTCCCGGCCCACGAACAACACAGTCCCTGCCCACAACAGGGAAAGAGAGCCACTGCACATAATTGGAATGAAGGAAAAAGTGGCTCAGCCTCAATAGTAGGGTGCACACAACACACATACTAGACACCCCTGAGTGCCAGGTTCTGGTGAACAGGGGACACGGCACTGCCGGAAACTACAGGACCTCTTCTTCATAAGGACACTACCTTCAAGAGCAGGAGACATAGCTGACTTTCCTAACACACAGAAACAGACACAGAGAAGTTAGACAAAATGAGGAGACAGAGGAATATGTCTCAAATGAAAGAACAGGACCAAAATCAGCAAGAGACATAAATGAAACAAAGATAATTAATACGCTGATAGAGAATTTATAGTAATGGTCAGAAAGATACTCACTGGACTTGAGAAAAGAGTGGAGGACCTCAGTGAGACCCTCAACAAAAAGACAGAAAATAAAAAGACAATCAGACATGAAGAATATAGTAACTGAAATTAAAAAAAAAAAAAAAACAACTAGATGGAATAAATAGTGGACTACAGGAAGCAGAACAGATCAGTGACCTGGAGGACAGGATGATGGAAAGCAATCAATAGGAGAGAAATAGGAGAGAGAAACAGGAGAAAAAAACAATAAAAAATGAAAATAGATTTACAGGAATTCAATGATATCATCAAGTGTAATAATATTCACATTATAGGGATCCCTGAAAAAGAAGAGAGAGAAAAGGGGCAGAAGACTTACTTGAAGAAATAACAGCTTAAAATTTCCCAAATCTAGGAAAGAAAGAAAATACCCAAATCCAGGAGGTACAGATAGCCCCCAGCAAAATCAAACCAAGGAGATCCACACCAAGACAAGTAATAATTCAAACGACAAAAAGTAGTGATAAAGAGAGACTTTTAAAAGCAGCAAGAGAAAAGAAAACATTTATATACAAGGGAAATCCCTAAGGCTATCAGTGGATTTTTCAGTAGAAACTTTACAGGCCAGAAGAGAGTGGCATGATATATTCAAAGTGCTCAAAGAAAAAAAGCTACAACCAAGAATGCTCTACTCAACAAGGTTATCATTCAGGATAGAAGGAGAGATAAAGAGTTTCCCAGACAAACAGAAGTTAAAGAAATTCAGCACCACTAAACCAGGCCTACAAGAAATGTTAAAGTGGACTCTAAGTGGAAAGGAAAGACCATAAGCAGAATTAAGAAAAGTAGGAAGCATAAAAGCAGGAAAATTAAGTAAATCTATAAAAATCAGTCATGGGAGTCACAAAATAAAAGGATGTAAAGTATAACACCACACACCTAAAATGAGAGGGGGGAGGGGAAACCTATCAAATTTAGCGCTTCTAGAATGGGTTCCAACTTAAGTGACCATCAACTTAACACAGACTGCTATATGCATAAGATGTCATATATAAACCTAATGATAACCACAATTCAAAAACCAGTAATAGATATGAACAGAATAAAGAAAAAGGAATCCAAGTATATCACTAAACAAAGCTAACAAACTGTGAAAGAAAAGAGTAAGAAAAGGAACCGAGAACTACAAAAACCATAAAACAAGTAACAAAAGGCATTAAGTACATATCCATCAAAACGTACTTTGAATGTATATGGACTAAACACTCCAATCAAAAGACACAGGTTGACAGATGTACAAAAAAAGACCCATCTAAACATGGCCTACAAGACTCACTTCAGACTTAAAGACATGCACAATGCAAGTGAAGGGACGGAAAAACATTCATCACGGAAATGGAAGTAAAAAGATAGCTGGGGTAGAAATGCTTATATCCAACAAAATGGACTTTAAAACAAAGACTGCAACAAGAGACAAATGAGGATACTAAATAATTATTAAGGGGACAATCCAACAAGAAGACATAACAATTGTAAATATCTATGCACCCAATGTGGGAGCACCCAAATACATAAAGCGGTTAATAACAGACATAAAGGAAGTAATCGAAAGTAATACAAGAATAGTAGGGGAATCAACCACAAGAAAAAATCTGGAAAGAACACGAATACATGGAGATTAAATAACATGATACTAAACAATGAATAGGTCAACCAAGAGGTCAAAGAAGAAATCAAAAAATGCTAGGAGACAAATGAAAATGAAGACACAACAATCCCCAATCTTTGGGATGTAGCAAAAGCGGTGCTAAGAGGTAAATATAAGCAATACTGACCTGCCTCAAGAAGCAAGAAACATCTCAAAAAGACAATCTAACCTTACACCTAAGAGAGCTAGAAAAAAGAACAAAGAAAACCCAAACCAGTAGAAGGGAGCAAATACTAAAATCTGAACAGAAATAAACAAAATAGAAACTAAAAAAAAAAAAAAAAAAAAAAAAATCAATGAGACCAGGAACTGATTCTTTGAAAAGATGAACAAATTAGTAAACTGTTAGCCACTCATCAAAAAAAGAGAGGGCTCAAATAATAAAAATCGGAAATTAAAGAGGAGAAATAACAACCCACACTACAGAAATACAGAGGATTACAAGAGGATCTTATGAAAAATTAAATGCCCACAAACTGGACAACCTATAAGAAATGGATAAATTCCCAGAAACATATAACCTCCCAAAACTAAAACCGGAAGAAATAGAAAATTTGAACAGGCTGACTACCAGCAATGAAACTGAAAGAGTAATCAAAAAATTTCCAACACACAAAAGTCCAGGACCAGATGGCTTCACTGGTGAATTTCTACTAAACATTTAATGAAGAGTTAATACCTATTCTTTTCAAACTATTCCAAAAAATAGAAGGAAAGCTTCTAAATTCATTCTGTAAGGCCAGAATTACCCTGACACCAAACCAGATAAAGGCAACTACAAAAAAGAAAATCACAGGCCAATCCCTCTGATAAACACAGATGCAAAAATCCTCAATAACATATTAGCAAACCAAATCCATTAACACATTAAAAGAAAATCATCCTCCACAATCTAGTGGGAATTATTTTTGGGATGCAAGGGTGGTTCAATATTCACAAATCAATCAACATGATACATCACAGAAACAAGAGAAAGGATAAAAACCATATGATCCTTTCAATAAATGCAGAAAAAGCATCTGACAAAGTACAACATCCATTCATGATAGAAACCCTCAACAAAGTAGGTTTAGAGGGAACATACCTCAACATAATAAAGCCCATATATTAAAAACCCACGGCTAACATCATCTTCAATGATGAAAAACTGAGAGCTTTACCCTAAGATCAGGAACAAGACAAGGATGTCCACTCTCACTACTTTTATTCAACAGAGTACTGGAAGTGCTAGCCACTGCACTGAGACAACATAAAGAAATAAAAGGAATCCAAATAAGGAAGAAGAAAAACGTTCACTATTTGCAGATGACATGATGCTATATCGAGTAAACCTTAAAGACTCCACCAAAAAACTACTAGACCTGATAGATGAATTCAGTAAGGTTGCAGGATACAAAATCAATATACAGAAGTCTGTTGCATTTCTATACACTAATAATGAAGTAATAGAAAGATTAAGAGAACAATTCCATTTACAATTGCACCAACAAGAAGAAAATACATAGGAATAAACTTAAACAAGGAGATGAAAGACCTGTACTCTGAAAATTATAAAACACTGATGAAAGAAATTGAAGGTGACACAAATGGAAAGATAGTCTGTGCTCATGAACTGGAAGAACAAATATTGTTAAAATGTCCATACTACCCAAAGCAATCTACAGATGTAATGCAATCCCTATCAAAATACCAACAGCATTTTTCCCCTAACTTGAACAAATAATCCTAAAATTTGTATGAAACTACAAAAGACCCTGAATAGCCAAAGCAATCTTGAAAAAGAATACAACTGGAGGTATCGCAATCCCAGATTTAAAGATACACTACAAAGCTGTAGTAATCAAAACAGTAAGATACTGACACAAAAACAGACACATAGATCGATGAAAAAGAATAGAGAGCCCAGAAATAAACCCACAATTATAGGGTCAATTAATCTTCAACAAAGGATTGTGAGGCAAGAATATGCAATGGGAAAAGAACAGTCTCTTCAACAAAGGTGTTGGGAAAACGGGACAGCTGCATGCAAAAGAATGAAGCTGGACCACTTTCTTACACCATACACAAAAATAAACTCAAAACAGATTAAGGACCTAAACGTAAGACCCGAAATCACAAAAATCCAAGAACAAAACATAGGCAGTAATTTCTCTGACATCGGCCGTAGCAACTTTTTTCTAGATACGCCTCTTGAGGCAAGAGAAAGGAAAGCTAGAATAAACTAAAAATAAAAAAGCTCTGCACAGCAAAGGAAATAATCAATAAAACTAAGACAACCTACGGAGTGAGAGAAGATATTTGCAAGTGACATATCTGATAATGGGTTAGTATTCAAAATATATAAAGAACTTACACAACTCAACACCAGAAAAACAATAAAAATGGACAGAAGATATGAATAGACATTTCTCCAAAGAAGCCATCCGGATGGCCAACAAATGAAAAGATGCTCAATATCACTCATCATCAGGAAAGAGCAAATCAAAATCACAACGAGATACTACCTCATATCTGTCAAGATCAATGACACGAGAAACAAGTTTTGGTGAGGATGTGGAGAAAAAGGAACTCTTGTGCACTGTTGGTGGGAATGCAAACTGGGGCAGCCACTGTAGGGAAACAGTAGGGACATTCCTCAAAAAATTACAAATAGAAGTACCTTATGACCCCGTAATCCCATTACTAGGTATTTACCCAAAGAATATGAAAACACTAATTTGAAAAGATACATGCACCCTTATGTTTAGTGCAGCATTATTTACGACAGCCAAATTACGAAGGCAGCACACAAGTGTCCACTGATTGATGAATGGATAAAGAAGAGGTAGTATACATATAATGGAATATCATTCAGCCATAAAAAAAAAAAGATTGAGAGCTTGCCATCTGCAACAACATGGATGGCTCTACAGGGTAGAATGCTTAGTGAAAATAAGTCGTCAGAGAAAGATAAACACCATATGATTTCGTTCGCATGTAGAATTTAAGAAACCAAATGAACATGGAAAAAAAAAGAGACAATCCGAAAACCAGACTCTCAACTCTAGAGAACAAACGAAGTGTTACCATGGGGGGGGGGGGTAAAATAGGTGAAGTGGATTAAAAAGCACACTTAACATGACGAGCACAGAGTAATGTACAGAACTGTTCAATCACTACATGGTACACCTGAAGCTAATATAACACTGTATGTTAACTATACCTGAGTTAAAAAAACAAAACAACAAACCTCAAAAAAATTGCTATAGCTTAAACTGAACAAATAAATAGCAAAACCAAGCCAAACCACATACACTGAGCATCTACTACGTGCCAGGCACTCAGAGGTACTCTTTTGGCATGATACTTTTATTTCTTTTCCAGATAAAAGCTTTAAGAATCTGTCAAAATGACAGGCTTAAAAACAGGGTTCACCTTCTGAGTTTTAAGCAGAGAAGCAGCACGACAGAGGTATGCATGCATGAGCATATTTCTGGAAACGTCAGCTACTCGAAACTAAGAAGCAAGCAGAGCAGGGGAACAAAGGGCTCTGGTGACCCAACTCTTCTCACCTGTGTGCATTGCCGTCTCCTTTCTGTAGAACCTCAATGATTTCTCGCACCGTATGTGCAGGATCTCGGGGGCTCAGTAAATACAACAGGACCTTCCTTCCATATTTGTCATTTACTATGTTAGGCAAAGAACTAATAATTTCCTGGAAAATTAAAGAAACAAAAAATGAACCTATGTGCTTAAAATGATGTACACTTGAAATCTGCAGGGTACAGAAGGATCCATGCCTAACTACTTTCTCCTATGCACTTAATAGAAAATGTGGGGCTAATTTTGAAATCTTGTCCTTAAAGCACAAAGACTGATGCTCAGAACCGATTCTGGACTGTGACCAGCATTGCTGAACAAGCCGTTTATATAACTGACCGAGCTCAAGGACTTAGAAAATCTTTACAGGCGTTCTCTTCTTTCACTACGACCAATAGTTCTCAGGACACTTTTACTAGGGACACGGCTTGCTGGGGTCACCGAGCAGATATAGTTAATTTGCAGCTGCTTTACATGTAGAATCTGCATCGATGAAGAACATTCTTATTAGAATTTCCCCACTGAGATGTATGTGGAGAGAGATAAAGGAACTCTGTTACATCGAACAAGTGAATAAAGGCTTTTAACATTAGTTGCTTATTCATGGCAAATGAAGGCTGTTTAAGTATTGCATTGAAAACAAAACTAGGGGGACGGGGATCAATGCAGAAAGAGTCCACGGAGCAGTTACAAATAATTACGCTCTATGACATTTCCAATCAACTTCCCAAGAACAATAATCTCCTTTTCTAGTTGTCTGAATTGAACTGACAAAGGCAATGTCATCCCCACCCCAGCTAAGCTCCTGTGTAAATGCGCTGATGTTCTCAAAGTCACGGTTTAAAAATTCCTTTATTCTTAAAAAAAAAAAAAAATCCTTTATTCTTAATAGAGAATCTGCAACAGAAAAAAAAAATCGTGTTTTCCCCTCTAAAATTCCTAATCCTTGCAACAAGCCTAATAGATATTCACAGCCATAGGTGTTTGCGCAGCACAGATCTGGCACAACAGGCTGGGGCCACAGAAAGAATTCCGTGCAAGTCCTCAGGTTTACAGATGAGGGACCCATGAAGGGGAGAAGTGACCTGCTAGGGGACACAGCGTGTCAGTGGCGGGGCTCTCACTCATCTTGGTCCCCTGACTCCATGGAAGGGAATTCTCCGTGAGATAATATACTCAGATGTGCTATTTTCTTAAGTAACCATTGATTATAATGAGATTAATAACTTAATGCAAGGAACCAAGTTAAAATGAAGTTGGTCATCGAGGAGATCCCAATAGTACAAAATTTGTGGCCCCAAGGTTGGCAATGCAACTCCAGAATCCACACACCACAGTTCTCTTTTTAAAATCCCAACCTTCCCTCATTGTCTGCACAAAAGTATACTGCGCTTCCTAAAATTAATAATAGCAGCTAGCACTTGTTAGGCACTTAGAGGAACCAGATCCAATGTGAAGAGCAGTATACCCATTATCCTAAATACTTTTCGCAACACCATGACAGAGGGATTATAGTTACCTTCATTTTACTAATAAGAAGCCCAAGGTTTAGATAAGTGACTTGTAGTAGATGTGTAAAGGTCACTCATCCAGGACATGGCTGACCCAAGACCATGGGTTTCCATGGTTTTAAACCCCACTGTACTCTTATTTTTTGAAGATGTTTAAGGTCACATATGAAGATCTCCTCATACAACGTAAAGGTTTGTAGAGAAGAGGTGCAAAAGATCTAACCATCTCGAAATGTGTATGAATTTCAACCATCCAGGAAAAAAAGAACTTAAAATTTCAGTAAGAAAAGGAAGAGAGAAAAAAATGTTCATATCTTATCATGAGGGAGGGAGCTCTTTTGTAATCTCAAGGTATAACATGTCCCAAAGTGGGCTCAGGATACGTATTTTTTATAATGAAGCATTTGGTACCACAGATATAGGTTACCTTTAGTGTGGTCTTCCAATTTAAGGTTTAACCAACTCATAAAAGACAGATGCTTTAATTTGTTGATACATAGCTTAGGTCAATTCCTACGATCATTAACCCGCCCCCGCCAAGTTGCTGTCCTTAAGAAAACCACCCTGGGGTATAATATCTTTAGAGCAATTGCTTTTTTGAAAAACAAAAAAACCCAAAAAATCAAAAACCAAAACAAAACCAACAAAACCAAACCCCAGGGGAGTATGCAGTAAAGAGCTACAAGTGGCTGCTGATTTATTTCTAATTAAAAGTTTTTTCCTTTGGTGTGAAGAGGAAAAGGGGAGACATGAAGCCAGCAACGTAATCCTCAACGTACTTCATCCGCAGAGGCGGCACTTAAGGGCTAGTACAACGCACACGGTTTGGACAGAAAGGGCTTCACCTCAACACAAGAAGCTAGGGCTTCCAAAATACACACAAAACCCAAGCACAGATACTACGTAGGACTAGTCCCCAACTTGACTGAACTTTTCCTTCCTTTCAGTCAGTCATTAGGAAATTCAGAATCTAAACTTATGTTCTAAATTTAAGGTTTTTAAACGAGTGCAATGTTTATAAACTGACAATCATATGAAACTAAAAAAACCTTTACTTAAAAAAATGTGGTATCATTAGGGGCGCCTGGGTGGCTCAGTTGGTGAAGCCGAGTTTTGCTTTCGACTCGGGTCATGATCTCAGGGGCGTGGGATCCAGCTGCGTGTGGGGCTCCCCGTGGAGCTCTGCGCTGGGTGTGGAGCCTGCTTGGGATTCTCTCTCCTCCCTCCCTCTGCCCCGCCCCACCTTAAAAAAATGTGATGTCATTTAATTCTCCCCATCTCACTCTCATCCAGCTTTCCTACCGTCAAAAACATTCATCTTGGAAAAAATAAAATAGAATGAGCATGGCTACGTTACGGAGTACTGATGCATTTCTCTTTAACGCGGATTACAGAGAAGGAGAGAAATTTCTAGATGATCCCCGCAAAACACTAATGAGTACAGTAACATGTAGAAATAGGTAAGGGGTAGCTATGGCACAGGTGACCGTGTGCTGGATTCGATCTTTGGGCTCAAGCTGCGTAGCCTTTGGCAAATCAGCTAACCTCTCTGCCTATCAACTCCCTCATCTGTAGAAGGAAATGATACACCTTCCTCACTTGTGGGTTGTTAGCAGGAGCAAATGAGAAAATTCACACTGCAAACTGAAAAGTGCTATAAAGTAATTTATGTCCATGTTAAAAACACACCTCTCAATTTACAGGATCTTTAACTGTGAAATTAAGTAAAGCTGCTGGGGTCATGATTTTGGCATCCTCGAGAGAGAGAACCCCCAACAACGAAGGTTCAAGTTTAAAGGTTTTCGACTCAGCTATCCCTCTTACAAGAATTAACATAGAGAAAATCCCAAGGCCCGTTTGTTGTAACTTCTTGGTGTGCTTCACTCTAGAGCAGGCGTGTGGATGGGAGCAGACTGCGGTGGAAGAATGAAACCCCTCCCTCTGAAGACATGTTTGCCCAGTTCTGACTGTCCAACTTGTGTTGGACCCTTATGAGAATCACAGGCATTCTTGTTTTGCCAACCCTCTTTTAAAAAGGAAAAGTAAGGGTCACGATAAAGGGTGTACCCTGGAAGCAGGGTCAGAGCGCACGTCTTGAACTTTTGGTGGAAGGAGGGCATGCAGAAAGCAGCGCACGATACCGAGAACAGAGCCTGGGGTGGTGCGTGCGGGACTGGCAAGAGATGCAAGCTGGCCGTAACCTACAAGAGCCAAAATCTACTGGAAGAGGCAAGAGAAATGTAATAAAAAGAGAATACCAATGGGAGGTAAAGAACGGAGAAGTATAAAAGGAAGATCGCCAGGCAAGGACTGCAGCCCCTTAAGTGCTTCTTTTAAACCTATGGTGATTCCGTCCAGAAGTACACCTCTTTGACTGTAAGCACACAACTGGAAGATAGAGTTTAATGAGTGTCATTTCAGTTTTGCAAGATGAAAAAGTTCTGGAGATTGGCTCCACAACAACGCGCATACGCTTGACTACTGAACTTCAAAATGCTGGGAGTTTCTCTCTCCATCCCCTTCACCAATGTCGTCCATTCCACCTCCCCACCCCCCTGCCCTGGTAACCATCAGTCTGTTCTCTGTATTTATGAGTGTATTTCTGATGTTTGTTTACTTGTTGTTACAAAATGAGTAAGTCACAGGGCTGTAGAGTCCAGCACAGGGAACTGAGTCGGCAATATTGTAATAGCCTTGTATGGTGACCCATGGTGACTACATTCACCATGGTGAGCACAGAGTAATGTATGTAATTGTCCAATCACTATGCTGTACACCTGGAACTAATAAAATAGTGTATGCCAACCTTACTTCAATAAAAAAAAGTGTGCAAAAAAAGGGGGGGGAAGGATAAGATGGTAAATTTTTTATTATGTGTATTTTACCACAATGAAAAGTAAACAAAAACAAAACCAGGAGAATCTATCACTGTGGAGCTCAGATTCCCAGAAGCTGGCAGCTACCACCCTGGACAGGTAGCTCTGGCCTCTCCTTTCCCCACAGCCCACCCCCCACACCTGGCCCGCCTCCTCGTTTACCTGCCCGGAGCCCGGGCCACATCACCATCAACTGCTAAATGAACGGATGGCAGAGACTAACTATAGGAGCTGCAAGGATGGGGAGACCAGATAAGAAACTGAACTGGTGCTTCTTCTTGAAAGAGAGAAAGAAGAGTGTTTATTAGGCTATGACTTCAACCTGACATTTCAGGAAACCCAGTTACTCTAAGCCGAATGCTTAGCAACACTAAGCCATCTTGGCTATTTTTAAAAGCACTGCATAATGCAACAGGTTTTGTAGTGGCTGGGTGGGAAATATAGCATGTGACTCTATATAAACATATGTGCAGTGTATCTGGCAACCCATCGATTGTGCTAAGTAAATGCCTTAGAAAAAATAAAATTTGAATAGCAAAAAATAATGAAAATTTCAATGTTTTAAAAACTGTAAACAATCTAAGTCTCTATCAACAGAAAGAGGGAAAAATAATTTACGGTATACTCATAGAATACTATTTGGCACTGAAAGTCGGTGATTTAGAATCGGGTGGGCAAACCATGGCCCATGGGTCAAATCCAACCTGCAGCTTGTTTTCACACATCCTATGAGGTAAGAATGTTTTTTTGTATTTTAAACGTCGCTAAAAATAAACAAAACTAAACTAAAAACCCAAGAATAGGCGACAGAGATCATATAATGGCTCACAAAGCTTAAAATAATTACAACCTGGCCTTTTATGAAAAAAAAAAAAAAAAAAAGACGTGCCAAGCCCAATGAATCTCACAGACATAATGCCAAAAGAAAAAAGCAAGTCGCAGAAGAAAACATACATCGCTTACATAGAATTTGTAAACATGCAAAACAGTACCATATTCATCTACATATAGAGAAAGGATGAGGAACTGTATGCAAACAATACATAACAAAACTCATCACAGTGGGTATGGGCGGGGGCGGACAGCCAATCAGGGACAGGCACACAGAAGGCTTGAACTTAAAGTGTGTTTGTCAAGTTTTACTTCTTTGTCAGATGGTGGGAGGCTGGGTGTTTGCTGTATTATTCTTAGTACCTCCCTGTATATTTAAAAGATAATAAATTTTAAAACACGCAGCAATACTTATTCCTTTTCAAACAACAACTTGTCAGTGCACTTCTCTCCTTTTCAGAGGAACGCTGCTATCAAAGCAGCTGCATCATACCAACAATTCCAGGGGTAAATGGATCAAATTTTACAAGCATGTTTATTCTGGAAAGGCAACTGGGTGGGAAAAGATGAGGGCTCGGCTGACCCGGCTGTGATTTCGACCTGACATTTCAGGAAGCCTGGTTACCCTGAACAGAGTGCTTATTAGCAACGCTATGCTTTCTTGGGTATTCTTAAAAAGCACTGAATACTGCAACAGGTTTTGTGGTGGTGGGAAAGACGCAACAGCAATTAGCGTTCCTGGATTTTATCACCAGCTATATAGTTTAATGATACACAGAACCTGCTGAGCGTTTTGTCAGTTAGAAGCAAGAGTTCAGCACATCAGGCCATTCTCAGGGAAAGCTGCCCTAAGTATGAGAAAGTCATTAGGAATGTAGCTCAAGTAGTTGTGGGAATCAAACCGATAAGCACAAGGAATTAAAACTGTTTCAAGAGCAACTTCAAGTGGGATGAATGTTTAGAAAAAATTAATCTAGCAGACAATGGTGGTAAATTCTGAAGGAAGTCTGGTTTCTCTGGAAATCCATTGGGAACACTTATGCAAATTTTAGTTGTCGTGAAAATATTAAACAAAAGCAAACTTTCAATAGCCCAGCCCGTTTCCATTTTCATGAAACAACTTTATTCATTTTGCCAATTTATGGCCTCACATCTCTGTCACCAGAATGAAAAACAACCATTATTGATTGGAGTCAAAAGGGTAATAAAGTCACAAGGAACATGCCAAAATACTCTGTCTGTGACATGAAAGTCTTGCCAACTCGTTTCTTCCCACAATCCTATCCCAAAGAAAGTCATCGCAATCTTAAAACAGTCAAGGGGAAAGTTGGAACATGACAGCAAGGGCATGAGAAATTCACACACACTGGGACCCACGGCTGGCACCTAACCCTCGCCAGCCCGTTTTCCCACTACACCAGCTCTGCTCTTCTAGAAAGGCTGCAGAGAGAGGCCACAGCACCCCCACGTGCCAACAGGTAAAGTCTCTTTCTGAACATCCACATGGCTTCTCCCTGATCACTGGTGGGAAAGTAGCTTTTGTCACTAAGATCTCCCCCAAGGGCCCCATCTGTGTTTATCCAACAAAGGTCTGCATAACGCCTAGATGAATAATCCAGGTCTGTACAGATCATACGGTTTTAAGAATGTTTCTAACTTTGGTCACTGCTACCAATGTTGCAACTGCTTATCCCCACCCCTGCAACCTCTATCACAAAGCCCACGCCACTTGCACACCAGAAAGAGAGGAAAGGGAGAAAGGATTACATATTCAGAAGTCAGAAAAAGAGGCAAGCACTGAAAAATGCAGTTCTTACTCCGAAGTGCTTTTACCCAAAGGACAACAGTTTTTCTGAGGGCCAACTCAGGGTTAAATGAACTGCATTTAATTATTACCACTCTGTGGTCACTGTACCACGCTAGAAGGAATTGCTGAAATGAAAAAAGAAAGCTGGTCTGTTAATTTTGGTAAGAATTTTTAAAAGGACTCTGAAAAAGCTTTCATAAAAGCTCTAAGGAGTTTCACAACTGAGTGAGTTTTATCAGTTTTTCTTCTCCAGCTCCGACCAGCCCCGATGCAATGATAAACTAGGTAACTGGGCAGAAGTAGTTTCTCCAAAGGCACAAGGAGAGAAAGGACATCCTCTGCCTGTTGAGTCCCTGAATAACTGCAGAATTACGATGGCAATGAATTTCTGATCACACCTCAACACCGTATTGCTCATTTTTTATTTAGCACATCATGTGGTGGTCAAAAAGCCATGTGATCCTAATGTAAGCAGTCTTTTGCCAAATTAAATATTAATCATTAGTATCAAGTTACAAGATTGTGGTTTATACAGGAGAAAAGCAAATGCCCCAAAACAGAACTGAGACAACTAAAAAAAAAAATAACAAAATACCAGTAGAAAGCACACTTCACCGTCTTTACACATACCGGTGTAAAATCAAACTGACATAGTTGCAAACAACATATCAATTTAACGTATAGGCAAGACCATCAGAATTACTTACTGATATGATTATCTGCTTCACAAGCTTAGTATCATCGATACAATCAAATGCTGCCAGTAAGACCAAATGGGAGTACTGGCCCTGTAAGAAATGGAAGCCAGGGAAGGTTAGAAAAATATACTGCTTCTCCCTTTTATTCCCCCCATGGAGGCACTTTACAAAGGTTATCAACCTGACAACTGTCTACCATAACACAAACAAGACAGATAAAAAAGCCATTCAAAGGAACTTCCTCTCTTATCAGGACCTACTTAATTATATTCTAAGTTGATTTAAAAAAAACAAAGAAAAACAAAAGCACATTCTTCAATATCAAATAGCCGAGGCTCATTTTTCTTTTTAACTGACCCGGATATAACACCTCTCAAAAACAGGTATCCTGTTAATAAATAACTACTTGAAAATTACACTAAAAAATTCAAGCATAAGTGAAAAAAAAAAAAAACCCAACAATGTAAAACTATGTATATATGTATACATACAGAACTTTAATCATGAAAAAGAAAGCATATAAACTCAGATAGAATCACACATACAGTACAAAATATACATAGTATGTGTACCAAGGAAATCATGGAAGGAAAAACACTGTAATGTGATAGTCACCTCTGAGTTAAAGGATTATAAATGATTTTTCATTTTCTTTTGTATACTAATTTCTTCAAAATAATCCTATATAATCAGAACAGAAATACTGAAATAATAAACCAGAAGAATATACTTAGAACTGACTATGAGAATCAGATAAAAGTAACCGCTTTTAAAAAAAGTATAGCAGCACAAGATCAAAAAATATACATTGTGGGGGCGCCTGGGTGGCTCAGTTGGTTAAGCGACTGCCTGGAGTCCCGGGATCGAGTCCCGCATCGGGCATCGGGCTCCCTGCTCGGCAGGAGTCTGCTTCTCCCTCTGACCCTCCCCCATCTCATGCTCTCTCTCTCTCTCTCAAATAAATAAATAAATAAATAATAAAAAATTTTAAAAAATATATACATTGTGACTTTCACAATGGTCATCTCTTGAAATAACAGAATTACTTCTGTGATGCTGACATTTTTCTAAAGTTTAAGAACTTCTACTTTATGACAAAAAAGAAAAAAAGTGTTTTCAGAGCTTGTGGCATATTCTTTTTGTATCCTAGATAATGATAGCAATCTTTTACTTTGAGAAGGGTATCTGACTTCTGGTAACACTCATTCAGAGCCAGGTCTAAAGAACATGGCAGGTAATAATGTTTCAGTTAGAAACAAACTGGAGAAAAATAACAACAAAGGTCTAACATCTTTACCACATAAAGACCAACGCTCTACTAAAAATGGACAAAGAACAGGAAGAGTCAGTTCACAGAAAAAAAGGGACAAGTGGCTTTAAGCATATGAAATAATACTGATTAAGGACAATAAAGCAATGAAATACCATTTTCCACCTATCATCTAGGCAAAAGTGAAAACCTCTGCTAACATACTAATTTGGCAAAAGTCTGGGAAAAAGCAGGCGCACTTCTTTGTCGTTGGTGAGAATGTACAGTGGCTCAACTTCTTCGAAGAGCAACTGACGACATTTATAAAAATTTAAAGTGCATGTATTTTCTGATCTAACAATTCCATTTCTAGGGCTTTATCTTACAGACGTGCTTTCAGAAATGCACAAAGGAGTTCTTGAGTACTATCTGAAATAACAAAAAACTAGAAACTACCCAAGTGCCCAACAGCAGGGACTGGCTTAAGTGAATTATGTAACTCATATAATAAAACATTATCTAGTCATCAAAAAGAATGAGGTAGATAAGATGTATGTATCTTGAAATAAAATGACCCCTGAGGTGGACTGAGTGAAGGAAACGAAGTAGAGAACAATGTGCATAGAGTACAGAACCACTGGTCTCTGACTTTTTGAAGTTCCACATGCAGAAACATGCCCAAACACAAAATATCTCTGGATGAATACAGGAGAACTGGAACTGAATTTAAGTGAGAAAAAGACAATTCCACAATTTCAGTTGGAGCTTTTAATACACTTTTCAGCAACTGATAGACCTAGCTAAGATACATCAGTAAAAACACTGATGGTATGAACAACACTATTAACTACCTTGATTTAATTGACATTTGCAGAGTACCACACACACCGATTCCACAAAATAAGTTCTTCTCAAGATACTGCGAAAGACCATATGTTGTGCCACAAAATTAGTCTTTAAAAATTTAAAAGGATCGAAATAATAGAGTATGTCAGGAATCCCCAATATTTGGAAATGTAAACACTTCTAAATAACCATAAATCAAATCCATGGGTATTATTAGTTTATCTCCCCTCTTTAGAGACAACTCCTTGAGATGCAAAAGGCACTGCACTGTTAATTTCTCATTACCATCATAATGCCCTGCTGGGATTAGGTTCTCAAAGACAAAAAAACCAAAAACAAAAACAAAACTGTTTATACAACTAAACTGTAAAATTAGAACAATCTAATTTTATTATTTAATGATATCTTCTACTAGTAATACTTTTTAGAATTTTCTATTAACATTCTATTTTTATTCATTTCTAATTTAAAATACTCAAATTAAAATGTTATACCGAAGATTTACTTAATGGTGAATAATGAATAATAAAATCTTGTCATACTCTGGAAACAACTCCCTAGAGAATCTCTTCTTTAATTTTGTTACAGACAAGTGAGCTGCCTTCCACATGGCCTTACATGCTCTCTCTAGTCTCCAGCCCTACAGAAGATGACAGGTACGTATATGGTCACCAAGCAGCAGCTTATCTGTGTTTGAAGCAGCATTGACTAAATCAAGTATTCACCAGATGTTAGCAGTTCTCATGGGATTTTTCGTAGGAAATAGTTATCACCAATTTTAGTTCCCCAGTAAATTAGAAGCTTAAACATATAAAGTAACCCAAAAATGAAAAAACGTTCACTACTACATACATTCCTGGAAAACTGTTTAGTATTTAAATACACAGAGATACTATTTTTTTGAGGCAATTAATTCCTTAGAAAAATCTTTTCGTATCCTCTATAATTTCATCTGGAGAGCTGTTACAGCATCTCCAAAGGATCCCAAAGAACTATAAAACTTACAAATTTATTCTAGGCAGTAATTTCCATGTTTAATAACATAATTGGACAAATTCACTGAAGAAGTAAATATCAGGACTTCAAAAAATATCTACTAGAAATGGAAAACTGTCACAGTCAGATGTTAAATGAAAAAAAGGGGAAATCTTAGTGTAAATTTAATATCATTAAAATACAGGCATATGCGTAAAGACGGTAATAAAACAATGAACAATTTTCTTCTTGGCAATTTTCTGCAGTTTTCAAATATTCTATAATAGACATGATTTCATTTTATTATTAAAATTAACTAAAAGAGGGACACCTGGGTGGCTCAGTCGTTAAGTGTCTGCCTTCGGCTCAGGTCATGATCCCAGGGTCCTGGGATCGAGCCCTGCATCGGGCTCCCTGCTCCGCAGGAAGCCTGCTTCTCCCTCTCCCACTCCCCCTGCTTGTGTTCCCTCTCTCGCTATCTCTCTCTCTGTCAAATAAATAAATAAAAATCTTAAAAAAAAAAAAAAACTAGAAGAAAAGCCAAAATCAAACAAAAACATAACAAATTGTGGTTTTATTATACTTACATTCGCCACCTTTTCAATATAAGTCTTCATTGTTTTCACAATCACTTTCCTGTCCTTTAAAAAGGAAAATTAACTTTTGTTATAACTTCTAGTGACAACTTAATAATTATAGAGTCAAAAATTTTATAGAATACTAAAATTCCCACCAGTCTGGCATACTCTTCACTAGTGAAAACAGTTATGAGCCAGAACAAAAAAAAATGGCAATATGTTTTAAGTCGTTTCAGAACTATTACAACCTCAGAGCTGTTCATGACAACTCACTGAGACATAAAAAAGGAACCATAAATTAGCTGTAAGGCAAATCTAGCAAAAACTACCTTCTTTTAAAACAGTGAGAATGGACAGAACTCTCTCAGTGTCTGAACTGACTTGAGATGCCTAAGAGTGCAGCAGAGACGGTATTCGATACTCGCTGAACGGAAATTAAATTTGTATTCACTTAAAAAGTGGGCAGAGTGCAACTCTTTTAAAGGCAACATTATACCGATCAAGGAAATGAGGAGCATCTCTGTGAAACTTTTGTATTGAACATGATCTTTACCTTTCCCCTCAAAGTAATGAACACCCACATGAGCAAAGGTGTAGCTGCTCATTAGCACCTTGCCTCTCCCGCCCCCATGAAGATCAGTAGATGAGGAATCAAAGAACCCGACAGGTACCCAAACTTCTATAAATGTAAGCCTGGCATAAACATTGCGTTTACTTGCTCGACCGGGTCCCTTCCCACATAAAGACAACTCAAGCTTTTTGTACATTAATGAAAACTCTAGCAAAGAAACCCCAGACCTAAGAAAATCCAGTTCCTGGGAGGCCCCAAGGAGGCACAGCTCTGCGAAGATAACGCTGTTCCTACACACCAGGGCAAAGCCCACAGGCAGGCAGGGGCAAGTCTGAGGGAAGGCGCCTCGGCCCCAAGGGACCGCTCACCTTGGGGGTGCCGTGCCACAGGCAGCGCATGGCCACTCTAGCGCCGTCATGCGTGTGCGCCAGGTAGATCACGGCTTCGCGGATGGCTTCGATCGTCTCCTGCGGAACAAATACCACCGCACTTTATTTTATTCTTTCTTCCTGCCTTCTTAAAATCTGTCCACTGAGGGGCAGTGATGCACGGACGATGAAGGAGAGTACAGGCAGTAAACAACTGAATTTTTCATTTTGTAGAGAAGCATGCAGAAACAACTTCGGTCTGAACGTTTTTTTTCCCCCATCAAGAGCAGCAAGTAGTGGTAGCAATTTCTATTAAGATAGCTGAGTCTTACCAATATCTATGCAAAAAAGTGTATGTGTGTGTAGTATATTCCAAAAGATTTTTCAAGAAAAAGAGATCTAGGAAGTGGCTGTGGTTAAGAAGGGAGTTTTTAACAGTAAAACCAGATAAAATAAATAAAATCTTCTTCCATAAGAGAATCGTGTATATAATGAGCAGAGAACCAAACACTAATTTTGGCTGAAAAAGTTTCTTTTTCAGTTCATCACTGGATTACTTCTAGAAATCATTTTAATAATTCACCATAAAAACACTTAAATAACATTTCCCTAAAAGAAATTAGTCTATTAGACTAGGTCCTCATTTATCAATGACCCCTTTAGTAAAAACCCAGTCAGTAATTTTTTACAAGGTAGTTTAGCTTATTTATAAACTTTCTTCTTCATTGTCAATGTACATAATTTCTTAATTATATCTGGGAGGTCTAGCCTATAGATGTAAATGAGTTCTGACAGCTAAAAGCTGCAGGGCCCCACTTTAGTCCGTTCCTGATTTAAAAATTTATATTAAATCAATAAAATAAACACAAAGTCTCTGACCACAAAAGAGAAAGATGGGTACCTATTTCCATCAGTAAGGAACAAGCGATTTTGTCCTTAACTATTGTTCAATCCTTTCCCAGGATGAGTCTCAAAAACACAGCTCTCAGCTTACCTATGTAAGCTTACAAACGTATTCAAAGCTACCCAGTTGGAGAGTGAAATGCCCCCAGGGCCAGGAAAGATTTGTCTCATTACTGTATATTCACACTAAGTTCCCAATGATTTTTGTGTTATTAATACACGCAACACTAAAAAAAATATTTTCCATCACTGACTATATCCAAGTGCTCATATTCTCACTTCTCCAAATGTAGTCCTGCCTTAATATATCCAGACCAGTCAGAAACTGTGCTCTGCAGAAAAGAGACAGAAATCCCCAAAAGCAGCTGCTATGTTCACTGGACCACAAGCTTAGGTAAACAGCTACTCTTGGAAAAGTCTTTTCTCTGTGTCAATTCTGAGAGGGTCAAAATTCCTATGAATGTTTAATCTGGCATACTTGTTAAAAAGAAGTTAGGGTCATTCTTATGAGTTATCTCTTACTATTGAAATGAGGACAAATGGGCAATGAGTTCAGTTTGATGAGGCAAGCAAGTTCAGGGGACTAAATGGTGAGTTCGCATTTGTATCCCCATCCCTGACTTGAAGGGCGGTACAAACTACCTTCACTGTCCGCTCCTTATCCTGCTAGCCTGTAAGGTCTGGTTTCCATGGTCCACTTAGTTTCATGTAAGTGTCCTCCCCTGACCTTTTAACGTTGACTTTTTTTTTTTTTTATCAGCACAGGTGAATTTCAAACTACCTGAATGCTGAACATCTATTGGTGAGTTAATTTTCAGTATGGTCAGCTGGAGGATAGTGTCTGGTTTATAATCAAAATATAAAAATCCAGTAAGATTGATAAAACTATGGTCAATTCCACTGTCTTCTGGCAAATATCTAAATGGAATTAGTAGGCTTGTTCAAAGGACGTTTAGTGCCTCATCTTCTCTAAATAAGGAAATAGGGGCACCAGGGTGGCTCAGTCGGCCAAGTGTCTGACTCTCGATCTCAGCTCAGGTCATGAAATCGAGCCCCACATTGGGCTCCATGCTGGGCGTGGAGCTTGCTTAGGGTTCCCTCCCTCTGCCCCTCCCTCTCTTTCAAATAAATAAATAAGGAAACAACTCTTTAAAATTTCCAAAAGACAAGGTACATCAAAGCAGCGTTTTACATTCTAACATGACTCTTCCTCTAATGTTTGGTTTAAAAACCAAAAGCAACAACTTACTGATCTTAGCTTTGGGGGTGCATAGGTGAAAAAGTCCAAGAATACTTTGTGTACCAATGAGTGCTTAATCACAGCCTCCCTGAAAAGACAGAAAAGGGAAAAGAGACTATGTCAGATCTAGCACTACATACAGTAAGAGAGACAGAGGCAGCCTCAGCTGTCCTAAAATAATCAGAGCAAGTGAAATGGTCTTAGCAAATGTAACCTGTCGTAAGAAAGAATACATCTTTCAGCAATATAGTAAGAATTAAGAAAAAAAAAAACAAACTTCCAGACTACAAAAATCTTTTAGTAGTCTCTACAATCAAAACCAGAATACAAATTTTTAATATCTAGTCAGCCAAGATTTGTCATCATTCCAAATACACTCCACCATCTTCAGTAAGGACATCTATGCGTTTACCCAACAATGGACACGTGATTAGAAATCCGTATGTGCACCGATTTTTTTTTTATGGCTTATTTTCTTCCTGTCAGGCACCCTTCACAATGCTTAGCTTCGTAAAATGATTTTAGCACAATTAAAACATGAACGGAATGAACCAGCATCAGCAACTGCAACAACCCCTAACTGATCCAAGCTTCCCAGCATGATGCTTGTGGAATGCAGATGTACAGTGAAGGCTGATGATCGAGGCACCAAAGACGTCAGGCTGACACCGAGTACCTGAGTAGCCAGCAGACACAGGTTGCCTTTATGGGCAAAGCACTGTTTCTGAGTGTTTTGGAAACATGAACCCATTTAATCTTCATAAACCTCCATGAAACATGTACTACTATTATCCCAATCTTATAGATGTGGAAACTGAGGCATACAGAGGTTACATTGCCCAACAGCACATAGTAAGTGAGGGGGGCACCAGGACTCACACCTGGGCAGCTTGGGTCCCCATGGCCACGTCTTAACCACTCCGCTATGGTACAAATGCTAAGAAGGCCACATGCCTGAGCATCTAAGCTTTACGATCCAATTTAAATAACACAATCTATTTGGGAAACTATCTACCTTTTCTATGCAAGGGTTATGTAACATTTTCTTCTTTCAAATGCTAAGAAAAGACAAAAACAGCTTTCTTACTTTTGGGCCATTGGAGTCAGAATCTGCTTCATCTCATCCATGATAAGCTCTAGCTTTTCTGGATGTGCCTCTAATACTTTGTCCAGGGTTGGGTGATCTGCTGACTGCAACGAGAAAACCAAACCCCTCTAAATTTAATCAAGTTTCTTCAACTTCAGAGCAAAGGAAATCAATTATAATTATTTCAAATAAACTTAATATAAATTTCAAATTTCCCATAGTTATATGATGAAGGCCCTGCTGTAGATACACTCATGGAGTAACCTGATTATCTGATTCTCACTCTATCTCACCCATCAATGTATCTAAAGGGCCAGCCCGAACAACCCCAACTCAACCAGTCGACAGGTGCACATGCCTAATCAAGATCAAGTAGTCAGCTCACAAATTCTTGCCACCATGCGCTTTGTAATTAGGTGGATATTCCTACTGTGATAGTTACAAAAGCAATAAAGCACTCAGTTCAACCCAGGGGCTGAACCTGACCAGGGGAAGCAAGCCAGGAAATAACCCATAGCCCTGAAGACAGATGTGTGCGTTTACGCCCCTTTAACTCTCCTAGCCCCTTCCTGGCCTTTTTCTGATTCAATCCCTGTACTATATCCAAGACTGGTTCTCTCTACTCCCTCTCCTCCCTGGACACAACCTAGAGAAAGATGGTCCACACCATGGAGACACACAGAAGGCAGCAATGGGGAGCCCGAGGCACTTCAGCCAGAGCTGGTTAGGGGCCGGGTACAAAGCTTTACTAACTATTAAGAGTCGTCTACCTCAGTCTATCAGAAACGGATGTCCTGAAGCATTGCACAGAGCACTCAGGAGGGAGTATAACAATGTAGTTTAATTTAAAGGGGATTTAGAGACAGTGCTCTGGGAGTAAGAGAAATCAAAGTCTGATCACTTGCTCATCACACCAGAGACAAAATAATCTAAGAGGATAAAGGGTAGGTGACAGTCTCTTAATGGGCCAGCCAAAGCAAAACTATTTTCTGTGAACAGGGCACTGGGAAGTCAGGAACAGCACACAGAGAAAATAAAAATGCTCGCACAACGTCCTGGGATGTCACCTTGTAGAGCTGAAATGTGTTCCCGTAGAGCTCCTCCGTCAGCATGTTCCTCTGCTCCAGGATGGCTTTGTCATTGTACGCGTACTCCACGATGGCCGACGCTTCCGCGTGCCGTAGCATCTTCTTCACGTGGCCTTTAAAACTTCCTATTATCTCTGCAATCTGTGGCTTACTCCTAAACCCAATGCGACGGTGGGAAAAGATCAGTAACAAGGCGAAGAAAGCCGGGCGGCAACAAAACGTTAACTTCCCCTGAAGCCCACCCATCAAAATGTGGGGCGGTGGGCCAAGAAACACTGTGAGAAGACCAGCCGAGATGAGTGGTCTTTCCACCTCCAGCTTGCCAGCTTCCGCGGCAGCCAGCCTGCTCCTGACGTCGGAGACCTGACTCTGCCTAGCAGCTGAGAGATCCTGAGCAAGTTACTGGAGTTCTCTGCGACGCAGCGTCTTCGGTCACAGAACAGAGGAATGCGGCTGAGGCGAGGACCAAGTGACCTCAGAGGCACGGGGAGCTGTGACCCGCGTCCCTTCCCCATATTAAACTCTTCGGCAGGAGAAAGTAAAAGTTGAAGACGCAGGGAAACACAAATACAACACATCTAGGATTCTCCATTCAAACAGCACGTAGTCACCAGTATTGACGTTACATCCTAACATAATCAAGCAGCTGACGATTACAGCCAGAAATCCTTGCAAATTTTGTCAACCGAACTTTTCTACTGTTGGTGAGCACGTTTTGGCACCTTCCGCTCAAAAAAGGAAGTCAGGACAAGTAGCAATTCCAGCTAATTTAGGAAATTTTCCTATCCTGACATTTCCTAACCCACCGACCCCGCTGACTCCCCTCACCTTCCCCCTCCCGGCCATCCACCTTCTCAATACTGGTCATCTCTTCTTCCAGGGCGTCAAGATACACTCACGAAGCTGGTGAAGGTAAGGCCATCATTTACATTACCTCCATAACTGCTTTTAAGATCATGTGCCCCAGAAACATTACTAGCATCTGCCTAGGGCCGTTATTATGATCCCAGACCAAGGGCACAACTGGTATCCCCAACTTTAAAAAGCTAATGACAATATATTTTATAAATAAAACAACTCACCCATACATGAGGAATTTCTTCACAATATTTCTGGAATATTTAGCTTTACTTAATTGGACCAAATCATCTGAAAAACAAAATACATTACAATGATTTGCTAATCTCATTTCAGTCCTCCAGAAGCAAAGAACTACGTAAATGCACAATCCTGGGAACACAGAAAACTCTCTTAACTTCTCCCACCCAAAGAAAAAACAAAACAAAAAAGGTCCTGCAGAGAACACACAGCTTTCCCTCAGCAAGAATTACCAGGGCAGTTTTGGGTACTTCGAGAAAAAAACAGTGACTTATTACAAATAATCTTCCACATAAGAAATACCTCGCAGTTCTTCAAAAGCCTGTTTTCGCTGCTCTTCGTTACCATACTGAATGTAACACTGGATCACACGAGTGGAATCATGGGCAAATGCGATCTGTAGGAAAGACCAGTTTGGGCCTTTAGACTAATTCTCTTTGACGGTGTATGTTTCTATCACAGCATTAATGTTTTATTGCTGCTGCTTTCAGAATTCCTTGCTAGAAAAAAGGTAGAGTCTTCATGGATAAAATCAAACCTAGGTTGCTCAGGAGAAGAAATACTTGAACTGTACAAAATGGTATTCTTTGGTTTTGCGACACAGAGAAAGGGACAGATTTAACCATTTTCACAATTCCTATCATCATAATTAAAAACAAACCATATCAAACCAAACCTGTCTAATGATTATACACACTGTATTTCTCATTTCGCTGAAAGTTACTTTCCCTAATGGAAATTTTCCAATTCAAAAATTTTATTACCCTGATTTTTTTTTCTTTTTTTTTTTGCTTAGGTAAACAATCTAGGAATGTTTGGCCTTGGCAACCAAAGATATAGATAGAAGACAGATCTAGGGCGCCTGGGTGGCTCAGTTGGTTAAGCGACTGCCTTTGGCTCAGGTCATGATCCTGGAGTCCCGGGATCGAGTCCCGCACTGGGCTCCCTGCTCAGCGGGCAGTCTGCTTCTCCCTCTGACCCTCTTCCCTCTCGTGCTCTCTCTCTCAAATAAATAAATAAAATCTTAAAAAAAAAAAAAGAAGAAGACAGATCTAAAAGCCTTGCTACATGAGTAAATATTTCTATATACACATTGGCAATTATAAGCTAATCCCTCCGTTTCTCACATTTTCACTATAATCCCTGAATATATATGTTTTATTCCTAGAAAAGTTGCTGTATTTCAAAATTCCACCCCCTACCCCAACTACTGGATAAATCAGATCCTCGTTGCAGGACTTGCTGATCACTTTTCTACAGCAATAACCACAAATAGTCAAACAAAATTATTTTTTTGCATTACCAGTCTACTTTAATAGTGCTTATTATTTGTTGCTCATTCTGTCTCTAAAAATTTTAATTCCAACAAGTCAGAAGATGAAGGTGGACTTCCATCAAAGTCATGCATTTCAGAAGAATTTCCTTAAGGGAGGTTTGTAGAGATATTTTTGATAAAACTAAAAACAAATTTTTTTAACAAGAAGGCTGTTTTGTGCATACTGATTACTTACTATATAACCAGGATTGATGCTTCAAGTACATTTTCTTCATTTAGACCTCAAAGCAACCTTAAGAGTGTGCTGTTGCTATGCCCATTTTGCAGAGGAGAAAAGCAAGTTTATGAGAAGTTGAGGAACATTCTATCCCTGTGACCCTGGGGACAAAACTTAATTTTTCTGAGTCCCAGATGTAGCAAACGTCCATCAGGGACGAAGACATTAAGTTAAAGGAGACAAAGTATGCAATGGTTAGCACAACCCCTAGCACACAGTTACTGATGCAGAGGTTGTTACTGTCCAAAGGCAGACATATTTTAAGCAGCAGAATGAGGATCTGAACATCACATTAACACCAAAGGCATGCAGTATTAACCTAAGGGTAGTTGGGAAAGGATGTTGAGTGTAAAATACTTATAAATCAAGGATAACAGATTACTGCTGGAGCTGAGGAGAAGTTCTAGCCTAAAAAAACCTTTCTTCCCAGGTAAAGAAGAAAGCAGTTGCTGGGAACTTGCTTATTTAAAGACATTCCTTCAAACTGGAAAATAGCATCTGATTAGATCTATGTATGGTTTGGCAAAGACTACCCCTCTAGGGTCCCCAAAACTACTAAGTCTGTTATCTTACAAGTGAATAGTCACTAAGTATTTATCCAAATACACAAGTTGTCAACAGAGGTTTATTATAAAATACAATTAAGCAGCAACAATGAAAATTAGTTTAGAACTCCCAAATCTGTATTTTAAAGATCTCTGTATGATGTTTGTAAAAGCAATGAAGAAATCAAAGTAATCATCTGTTTACATATATTCAAAAAGTCATCAATTTAGAACATATGAGAGCATATGGAGTTCAGAGCAAGACATTCTGACAAATACTATTGAACTAATAAGTTCCTCAAGGCAACTTTAAAGAACGCTGATTTACTTTAAGTAAATTTTGGGATAAATGACACAGCCAAATACTTGATATTTTAATAATTTCCCAGCAGTAAGGGCCCCGCTATTAAATTTTTTATTTAGTCAGTATTATAAAAGGTACTTGAAATTTGTGGCCAAATACATTTAAAACAATTTCACAGATCACGGATGGTCACCTAGCCTTTCCTAAGAGTGAGCTGATTTCAATTGTTAATACATGCAACTATGATCCTACCCTACTTACAGTTTTAATTTTTCCTTGAATCAACTTCTGCAAATCACTCATCAATTTCACTCTCTTTTCTTTGTCACAGTCTTTTCTATAAATGAGAATAAAGGGGGAAACACAGCTTAAGTAAAGACATTACTTTAAACAGCAGAAACTAAAAACCCTACCAGTGTACGTTCACCCAGTTAGGTGTGATTTTTCTCTTCAGAGGCAGCAAACCTCTGACATTAAAATTACTATTCCAGAGCAGCCGGAGAAAAGTAATTTTCTCAAAGACAAGAACTCATCTCACAAGGTGTAATTTTTTGCATCAATTTGAATCTTCACAGCCAGAACCTCGGAAGTAAAGAAAATAATAAAACATGTCCAAGATACCAAATACTTAAGTATCTCAAAAGCGAGCCGATAAGAAATTGTCTTTCATTTTCTCAGAACTCAGGAAGGATTTCCAATCCATTTTAATTTTCATACATTTTCATAAACATATCTCATGATTCCACACACTTCTGCCGTGGGCAGACGTCCAATACCGATGCGTCTAGCAGTGTACTGAGTGTTCCCTGAATAACCCCAGGGTGGTGCAGGTTAGTGTAGGACAGCTCACTATTTAGGAGGTACACTGGTGCTCCTCCATCCTCTCAGAGGACTAATAATGATGCCACTAGGTAGCATTACCTTCGTAAGATCTCCCAAATCTGCTTCGCCCGAACAACAATGTCGTAGTTGGTTTTGTCACTTAGTTGCCTGCTTTGCTTTAGTTCTTTTTTCTTCTTTTTGAAATCATCCCATTTAGGTTTCTTGGCTGCTGATTCTAGTCATTAGAGAAATTATTTTAGTCATTGTAGAAATAAATTACACTTAACATTCTGAACGTCACAAACCAGTACAAATTAGGTACACAGGGCAACGCTAATCAGGATCAATATTCACTGTAAAAATATCATTCCCTATAAACTTAGACTTAATTTCATTTTCTGAGCAGTTTATACATTTTAAGTTTGGTTGAAAACAACCACTCATTCATTCATTCAACAGCTACATATTGACTCTTAACAGGACACCTATTAAGAAAAAAAAATCAAGAGGATTGTAAAAGCAACTGAAAACTGAAATAAAAATTCTACTCTAAAACATCACAGTCCTTGGACTTTAGGTATAATCAGTTCTTACTGTAAACAAAATCAGTTCTCAGTGTAAACAAAAATTAGTCCAAACTAAAACAGGGAAAAATGTATTAAAATTTTCAGTATGTTGAGTGTTGTTATCTATCATTTAATTCTCACAACAATCCTATTAATATGCTCCTTCTCATATCGGGGAGACACAGGCACTAAGGAGTTCCTTCTGTTCCTTGTCCAAGGTCACACAAGTCCTCAGTGGTGGAACCAGGGCTGAAACCCAGAAACAACTCTGAAACTTGGTGCTCTGCTGCCTCTTACTCACGACAGCGCCCAGTCAAAATTTCTCAGCTTTCTACAGAGTAATGTTCTCTAAGTCCAGTATCTTTCTATTAGCATTTTTTTTTTTTTTGTCTTCAAAAGCTAAGTATCCCACCAAATGAATCCAAAAACCCATTGAGGCCAACAAAGAACAACTTAATAAAATGGATATTATTTGAGTGTCCTGCAAGGAGCCCTTTGGAGAATTAGTGCCTTCTAAATGTCTCCCCCTCTCTGATTAGAAAATACACGCATTATAAAAAACTTGGAAAATGCAAAAAACAAAATTCCCCTATCATCTCAAAACCCACATATAACTAGTAACATTTTATTTTCTTCCTGCCATTTCCCTATGTATGTTTTATATTAATCTTTAAAAATTCAGAATCTCACTGCTTCGCTTAAACATTATTCTACATAAGTATTCTTCCACAAAACTATTTCTCAAGAACGTAATTTTTAATGGCTATACACTTTACTGCAATGTACTTAACTATTCCCGTTACTTATCTGTTCCCCGGTGGTAATCACAGACTGCAGGAAACAGAGGGCCTATTTCCTGTTTGTATCAGGGCTTCATGCACTGCACAGCAGAAGAGAAAGGCTGACCCAGAGCTCATTTAATTCCACAAACTTCTGGGCACCCTGACATCTGCCATGCTCGGCTGCAGTATATATAACAACTTTGGGGATCTCTAGTATCCAATTCCCCTCAGCTGCTGATATAAAAATTTGAGACAATAAAATCAGAGCTCCACTCTGACATGTCAGGAACCTAGCTCCCACAGAAAAGGAACCAAAGCTACATCACAACGGGTCTTAATGTGGGAACCATGTGTGTTTAAAATGCAATGCCAAGAACTCTAGCTGAGTTGGGGCCTGTGCCCCTACTGGTTGTTACAATTTTTCTTTGCCATTTCCTGGCAAAGTGCACAGAAAACTCAGATATTTGTTTGCTGAATCATTCAATCAATCAGTAAAATTTGGCCTACAGAAAGGGATGTTTTTTTGGGGTTCTACTATATGAAGCTGCTCCAGCTTAGCTGAACTCCACAGCTCAGATAATTCAGCAAGGGCCTAGGTAGTAAGGTACCCTAAGCACCAGGAGACAATTTTGAGCAGGCAAGGTGCTTCCTGGTGCTTACCTGATTCGGGTTACCCTCCTCCCACCCCAAATGCTGCCTGTCAAGGAAGAGGAACGGGAGGTCTCCACCAGACTTCTAGAGCTCCACTCTCCCTCCTGCATAGTTCGGGCAGAGCAAGGCTTCTGCAAAGACTATGCTGAAGGAATCAGTGCTTACCATCACTTTTACCATCCGCCTGGAATTTTCTCTTCCTGTTGAATTTATTTGCCTGCTGGAATTTGTTCTTTGGTATTTTATCCCCTTGCTGCTTATTTTTGAACTGCTTTACACCTTTTTTCCCAGGTTTTGTGGCACATTTCTCAAAGTTCTTAGATGTGATTTTAGGTCCACCTTCCTTGCCAACTTTCCTTGGAAACGTCTTTGACGAACCAGAATCTAGGGACAATAGTAAATAATTATCAGAGTTCAGTGATCCTGAGCCTAGATTTCTGTTATCCATTGGGCTGTATTTGTTACACAAAATTACACACTCTTTGGTGAAACGTTCTTTGTCCTACTCTCAAATATGGAGAACGGCATTTTAAAAGATCAAAACAAAATTTAAAAATTTTCTGATCTAGGGGCACCTCGGTGGCTCAGTCGGTTGAGCGTCTGACTCGTGATTATGGCTCGGGTCACGATCCTGGGGTCATGAGATCGAGCCCTGGGTCCAGCTCCATGCTGGGCGTGGAGCCTGCTTAAGATTCTCTCCCTCTTCCTCCGTCCCCCTCCTCCTTGCCTCACTGCCTGCACCTGGGCGTTCTCTTTCTCTCTCTCAAATAAATTTCTGATTTATAAAATTATAATACAGATTCACTATAGAAAATTGACAAACTAGAGAAATGCAAAATAAAAACTATCTGTAATGCTACGGATAACCATTGTTGTCAGTCAGGTGTGTTTCTGTTTTAAGCATGTTAACATTACTTAATAAGATAAAATATTATTTGTATTATCTTGTATTCTACTTTAATGACTTCTTGTCATTCAAGTCTTCATACATAATTTTCAATGATTCAATAACAATGAATCTAAAAATAAAATGAATGCCTAAAACTTAGAAATGCAGTATTAGGTCGCATATCAAATTAAAATTAAAGATGTTAATTTATTTAAAAAATTTTTAAGGATGTCATTATTATTTTAATAAATATCATATCAAATTAAAGACATTAATTTTTCAGAACTGCCAGTTTTGGAAAAATTTCCTCAAAGCCTATAGTACAGTTATTTGATAAAAATCGTTAGCTAGCTAAGCTTGCAAATGAAGTAGCTAACAAATGAGATGAAAACTGCAACAGCTAAGCCCTAAGATTGTTGCAAGAAAAAAAACAAAGATGCCTTAAGAATCATTTAGGCATTTACAGAGTCCCCTAACTTTTCTGCCCCGCAACAGTGACACCTGATGGAATAATAAAGACTCCACAATTAGAAACACTGAGGATGAAAGTATTTGGTTTACCAGTAGTAGGCATTCATCAGGCACAATTTACTGAACATGAACATAAAATGTTGCAGCAAACGAATAAATAAAGAAAAGGCATTCCCAGCTAAGACTGGGGATCTCCCGTGAGTATAGCATTCTCTGATTATCCTGGCAATTTCTTAAATGTCTTAGTTTCGTGGGGAACACGCAAACTCGGACACGGTAACTCCTGCTTTTTCCTAATCCTAACTCATGAAAACAGACTCTGTTCTGGCTCCTCATCCCACCAACTCCCTCTCCAACTATAGGGGCCACCACCTATGGGAAGCATGGTTTGGTACGGTTCTCTTACCATTGCTTTTATGAAATCTGTTTTTTTCTTGTGACGTCTTTGCACCTTTTCCTGTGAATTTTTTTTTCCCTTTAACTTCCATCATAGCAGTTCTGGAAGACAAAAACAAAACCCCAAAAGGATCACTGGGTTGCTCTCAACCAGTAGGTGGCATCCACCAGTGCCACACTTGTCCTGGGGCTTCACAGATGCAAGACAAAACCACCTGGGTCCACCGTGGGCCCAAGCATCCAGGAACTACGCAATCAGCGCTTCTAAGATTTTAAAAATGAAAATGAACAAGATACCAACACAAAAACTAAGAACACACACACCTTGGCTAGTGTGTGATGTATTTGGGGACAACAATTCAACAATAGTTCTGGGTAAAGATAGACCATTATTTACGTTAACTATGATACAAGTGTCAGTGTTTGTTTCTTATAACCTAGGATGACTTTGTGATGAGAGACTGACCATATCATCATTTGATTTCTTGGTTTCCATCCTAAAAAGTCCAAAACAAACAACAGGCTGCGCTTATATATATTCAAGTTAATGAAAGAAAATCAAAGATTGCCTACAAATTCTCTATGTAATCCAGTGTAGCTAAAACAAAAACTTCCAATGTTTATTTTGTTATTTTTTTTTTAGAGGTGACCAGTCACTTTCAGTGACCTCTAAAGTAAGATTATGTTGGAATATTTAATATTTCATTTAGAGGAAATCTAACAGGTCACTTCTGGGTACAGAGACCTCACCATGCACAGGGCATACAACAGATAACCCCTTAATTACCCAAGGCTCCTGAAAGCAGAGAGTGTATCAAGAAAAATGCCATCTGGTGATTTCTCTACCTTCCAAAGCTGTACATTCAACTCATTTCTAAAGTTCTAAAGTTGATCCCCTAGAGCAGACCTGAGAAGTTCCTACACAATACTGGATATTTCTAAAACAAGAATTTTCCAAGATTTTCCAAGAATTGGAAATTTTCCAAGAACAACCAATTTTGCAAGATTATTAGTGGGTTTAAGGAAAAAAGAAGGGTTCAAAGATGGCATGGATTTGAGAAATAGTGAACTGAATGAAAATAACTAGTTTTTTTTAAGAAAAGTTTTCAGATTCTTCTCATTTGCTAATTGATCACTAAGCTCAGGCTAAAGTGTGTAAAGTACGTAAGATCTGCATACTTACTCACTTTTTCTTGAAACATCTCAAGGGACCAGTAAGGTTCCAAAGAACTCTCTGGAAAGTGCAGCTTAGTTTGGGCTTTACCATTGTAATTCTTAACCCTGGACGGCCCCTGAATTACTCCCTTTCCTTAAGTCACTGGTTGCTAACTGTAAGGTCATTGTATCACTTGGCTGCTTTATTATAACCACACCAGCATTTCTTAGTTCTTCTGTGCTTGTATTCGTCTAAAAATGCAGTCATTTACGGATTTTCTCTGTACACTAGTTTTAACTGTTTATTTTGAAATAATTTTAGTTTTACAGAAGAGTTTGGAAAGATAAACAGAAAGCTCCAGTACACTTCTCAGTCAGCTTCCTGTAGAGTTAAAATCCCGCCCCGACAGATAACATTAGTACGATACTATGATACTATTAACTTTGGATTTTGCCAGTACTTTTTCTGTTCCAGGATACACTGTGTTTAGCCATCAAGTGACAGTTTCTTGGTCTTCTTTCTCACGACCGAGACACTTTTGAATAGTACTGGTCGGGCACTTGGCAGAAAACTCATTTAGGGTTTGCCTGAGATTTTTCTCATGATTAGATGGGTGTGACGGATATTTTTGAAAAGTATCACAAAGGTGAAGTGCCCATACTGGTGCTCTCAACCTTGATCTCTTGGTTAAGGTAATGTTTGCCAGATTTTTCCACCATGAAGTTACCATTTGTCCCCACTTCCTAGAGGGAGGAGTCCTAAGAATTTTATTAAAAATCTGTATGTTAAAATCACCACAGCAACTAATAAATATTTGGGGTGATACATTTTGAGATTATGCAAATATCCTAATTGTCTCCCTCTGCTTTTAGTGTTCTCCAGTGGATCCCACCTGCACCAATTACTGTGGTGTTTTCATGGTGATTTTCTATTTCTCTCTTCAGGTCTACCTCTACTATTTTTAATTCTTCTGTAGGGAAAGTTTGTCCCTTCTTCTCTATTTATTTATTCAATCACTTATTTACATCAGTATGGTCTCACACATATTTTGCTACTTGGGGTAGAACCTAATCCTATACTGACTTTGTTGCTCAAACTGTTCCAGCTTTGGCCAGTGGTGAAGTCTTCCAGGTCGCTTCCGCGTCTGGTGACAAGACCCCATCCTGTTTTCCATGTCCTTACTTCCTAGCACTTGTTCCAAGTTCATCTTCTATTTTCCCTGACCAGGCCTGAAATCAGCCATTTCTCCAGGGAACCCTGGTTCCCTTTATTGAAAACGGTAGGATCTGAGTGCTAAGTATGCTTGTTGTCACTGCTTCTAGGTCTTTCCACCAGAAAGGGCTGGTAATACACATCCCTATACTAACCTATGTGGACACAGGAGCCTGTATTTCTCTCTCTGTGAAATAAGTGCATCCTAATGTCTCCAACTCTAATTCACTCTAGTCTTCCCTCTTACTTTACTTGTAACTTTTTTCTCTTGACAGTGAGAAACTTGCCTCCCAGTATCCACCACTGATTTGTTAGTGCACAGGTAGCTTCAGAATGCTAAACTGGATGGCTATGGGAAACAAACTTACCAACTATAGTACAGTTTATTTACAGCTTTTTTTCTTTTCCCTCACAGTATTAATTCAGAATACTGTTTTCCAAAATTACTTAGGTCAATTCCCCCCACCACCCTGTTGAGTGAAGTTATTTTATACGTTTGTACAAGTTAGATTTATTTTTCGCAGTCCGCATTCCATTTCCAGACATGCTGGCTGACTTTTTTTTTCATCTGCAGTCAAGTCCACTCTTTGGTGTACAGTGTTGATTCTGACAGATGCAGTCACGTCCCCTCCACCACAGTACCTTAGAGAATGGTTTCCTAACACCAAAAAGTCCCCAGTGGAGTCTTTTGCAATTACCCCCTCCTGGCTCTCTTGGCAATCACTGATCTGTTTTCCATCCCTCTAGTTTTGCCTCTTTTCAAACATGTCATATAAATGAAATCAAACTATATATGGCCTGTTGGGTCTTGCTTCTTTCACTTAACAAAATGTATCTGCCTGGGAACCCTGCACCATCATATACGACCATCACATTCCTGTGGCTCTCACAATTGTCTCCTCTTTTCCCTTTCTGTCTCTTCCTGATTCAGGCTGTATCTCTTACTCAGATTGTTTTTTGCTGAGGATCTAATCTGCTGTGACCACATGCTGCTGCCTGATTAATCTTCCACAAAGTCACCAATTTTGTGCCATCTCCCTGTTCCAACACCTTCGAAAGTTTCCCACTGACTCCACGAAACATTTCAAACTCACACTGGCATTCAAAGCCTTTCAAAGTTTAGTCCTAACATACCGTAATCACAAACAACACACAGAAGCCAAACTTCCTCATTGTTCTTTTTCAGGATCCAAACTTAAAAGCCATTCTATTAATATTAATCCTACCCATTCTTCAAATCCAGCTTAAATGACAATTTCTTATTATTTCTCCTCTACATGCCTCCTTTCTTTCCCAAATGGTTCTCCTTAATCTTTTTTGGAACACTCTGATGGCCTTCTTATAACTTCACACCATGGACCTGAAATATATTGCATCCAAACACACTATGTGCTAGAAAGCTATTAGGTTGAAAAAAATATATGAAAAAGAAATTCAAAGCGGTGGAATAGAAGCAAGCAAAATTAAAACACAACATACTTCAGTGTTATAACTGAATTGTATATAAAGTGTTCAAAACCGTAGCTGAGAGCCCAATTTTGCCTTGTGGAACGAAACAGCAAAGATGTCCCAGACGTAGGACAGGTGACTGATCCCACCCTCTCAGCAGGCTTAGCACTGCACTTTGAAAGAGATAAACATTCAATGCCTAACCTTTAAATAGTGGCATTTCTCAAGTCTTCCCCTCTCTGTCCACATTTCTCCCTAAGTGATCTCATGCAATCCGACAGCATTCTATGCTGAGGACTCGCAAATTGTTTCCCATTAGGAACTTCCCCTTGGGTTCCAGACCTGTGTCTCTAACTGCCTACCTGACACCTCCCTTTACGCGTCTCACAGGCACTTTACCCTCAGTAAGTCCAAAATGAAATCCTTTAAATAACATCCTCATCTATTACTCCCCAACCTATTCTTCCCCTCTCGGCCAGCGGCAGGCACATCATCCACTCCACTGCTCAGGGAGAAACCCAAGATTTACCCCTGACGTTTTCCTCTCCCTCGTCTGCTATGTCCAATCCTTCCATTAGTTCCTTTGAATCCCCTTTAAAAATACCTCTAACTCTCCAACTTGCATCTCCACCACCACCACCCTAATCCCAACCATCAACACTTTCCAACTGTACACCCAGTAATAATCGAAATTATATACAATTCCTAAAGAGTACCTGTGTCTGTCATGTCCCTTCCTCACTTAATAAGTCTCCAAGGTTTCCTACAAATGAGAATAGAAACGGAAATCTTTTCCCATTGTATAGAAATAAAATCTCAACCACTCATCACGGCCTTAAAGTCCTACGGAACTGCCCTACCCCCCTACCTGCATCTTGTATCGCTGCTCCTAGCTCACAATGGTCCGCTTTCTACAACTCCCACCGCAGGGACTTAGCCAAAGGTACTGCCTCTGCTGAAAGCAGTTTCCCTGGGCTTCCGGATTTCAGAGTTGCCTCTCATCCTGCTGCAGGGCTCAGCTTAAAGATCACTTCAGATTCCCCTATCCTCATCCCAGCCCCCAATTCGTTTCCTTCCCAGCGCCGATAACTTGCAACTGTACACTCAGGTTGTCAACTCGGCACCCAGCACGCACAGGGCGGAATGGATGTTTGCCAAACACACCACAGAAGAGCAAACTGCAAGCAGCACGGGCCGGGATTTTAAGAGAGTGAAGGTAGTTCAGGTGAACCCAGCACTGTCAGGGCAAAGCAGTAGCGAGAGGAGTCTCCAAGCTCCCGTCAACCCCCAAACTCCCAGAAGAGAGAGGCCACAGAAGACCGTCCAGCAGGTGACAGGCGTGAGCACCTGTACTCTATCCGACCGCTCAGAGACCCTTCCCCTGCAGCGCCGGGGAGAGGGCGAGCTAACCCCCTCAGGGCGGCCGCCCAGCCAGCCGCACTTACCACACACGTGCGGTCCAGGCAGGCGTGGGGCCGAGGCCGGCGCGCGTCCACGCTCCGCCGGGCCGCTTCCGCTTCCTCGACTTGCTCCGCCCCCAGGCCCGCCTTTTCCTTCTTCCGCGGCGGACCTGGGGTTAAAGGATAGGAATTAGCCCCGAAAACGGAAATAAGGCATTTCTATTGGTCCGCTTCTATGACCTCATCTATAGGCGCCACGAGCGGGTTTTGGTCCTTGAAAGGATCCGTCGGGCGACCGCGTATCACCGGCCCCTGAGAGTGACGTCATTAACCCTGTCGCTGCCGCGCTAGGGGAAAGAAGGCAGCTCCTCACCCTGTGGTCGGTTGTTGAAGTGATGTCGGCTGGCGCCTGAGCTAATACCAAAATAACTGACTTTGTTAGAGTGCGTTCCTTTGTATCCTCTCTGGCAGTCTAGCGTGAAGGATAAAATCTCGGAAGTCGGTTTGAATTTTAATCCTTTTTTTTTTTTTTTTAACCTCTTGCTAGCTGTGTGGCTTTGGGCAAAATGCTGTATTTCGCTGAGCGTTGGTTACCAGATCAGTAAAATAGAGATCGCTAAGCCATTCATAGAAAGCGCTTACCACAGTGAATGATCATGGTAGGCGCTCAGTGAATGTCATTTTTAATGTCTGCTCGTTTCTCCGGACTGCAGTTATCCCATTTTCCACCCCAGTTAATGAGAGTAGTTAGGATATTATCCCCCCTTTACAGATGAAGAAACTAACACGACAAACTTCGTTATGATCCTTGTCATTGGATCTAAGGCCCACTGGGATAATACAGGATGATCTCATCTGAAGGCCCTTACTTAAGGACATCGGCAAAGATCTTTTCCCAAATAAAGTCACTTTCACAGGTTCTGGGCTAACAAAAGACTAACATGTCTTTTGACCACACGGAAAGAGGATTTGGGACATGATCTCAAGTGTGTCAAGCGACAGATTCTGCTGTCTTGCTGACCACGCCATTTCTCGTCCCTTAAGGCTTTAGACTGGTAATTCACTAGACTGAAGCGGGGGCCATCATTACTTCTCAGGCAGCCATCCCTTTATTCAGCACATAGACGTTTACTAAGTACTTATTTTTTGCCCTAATAGTGTAAGTATGTTTGCATTTCAGCTCACTTAAGTCCCATAGGAACAGTTGAAGTAGGTCTTCTCCCTCCGGTTTAGGGAAACAAAGGGAAACACAGTAGAGTTGCTCAGGTGAGCCTGACTCCAAACTCAGCGAGGCTGCCTCTGAACTGCTTTCCCTAATCCATTAGTTCTCCAGTAAATGCTCGAGAGCAGAGATACACCGTACCACACAATACCTGGAAGGAATACGTTTTTCTTTCTTTCTTTTCTTTTTCTTTCTTCCTTCCTTTTTTTTTTTTTTTTTAAGATTTTCTTTACTTGAGAGACAGAGCTAGCACAACAGGCGTAGGGGCAGAAGGAGAAGGAGGTATGTTTTTCTTTTTAAGGCCACAGATAGCAGCACCCCATATCCTCTCAGACATATCCATGTGAATATCTTAAACATATACATCAAAACCCTACTGTTCATTTGTTTTTTTACGAGGGAGAGAAAAAAATCACATACCTAAGTCCTAGATTATTATTAAGAATGCTATTTATCAAGTCCTTTGTGCTGCCAAAAAATGAATTGACTTGGAAATGTTTTTGTTTGGAATGAGTTGAAAGTGTCTCCTGGTTTTGCAGAATAGCAATTAAAAAAAAGCTTATCTTGTAATTTTGCAGTTAACCAGGTTAAGCCCATTAATTCTTCAAATATCTAATGGCCTAAATGTCGAGCATTAGGAACATGTGTATTCCTAGAAGCATAAAATGCTTTTCCTAAATGATAGAGCACACAACTTAATCAGAGCACCTGGACTTCTATACGTCTAAGAGGTTCTTTAGCACTGTAATTAAGAGGATTGGCATTGGAATCAAATCTGGCTTAAAATCCAAGGTCTGTAGGACTATGGTTTCTGCATATATAAAATGGGAATAGTAGCACCTATCTTTTGGGGTTGCTGCATGACTCAAAAATAATAACTGTAAAGATATTAACCAGTAGTAAATATTGAGTGATGTATAGCTTTACAGAGAAAGACACAGAGAGAGAACCAAGCTATATCCATTGGGAATGCTTTTGGCTGCAAGTAATGGAAATTTCAGCTATTAGTGGCTTAAGCAGTAATTCTTCACACAACAAAAATTCTAAAGTTAGTTGCCTAGTTCAATGACACAATGATATCATCAAATACCCAAGCTCTTTCACAGTTTCTGGGCTCCACCATCCTCAGTGTGTTGACTTTTAATGTTCACACTTTTTGCTTTTATTTATTTTCTTTTCCTCCCCCTCTGTACCTGTTGATCACCCTCACCTATCCCCCTATGTCCCCCCATGTCCCCCTCACCCTGGCAACCACCAATCTGTTCTTTCGTGGAGTTTCGATTTTTTAGATTCCATATATAAGTGAAAGCATACAGTATTTGTTTATCTCTGACTTATTTTACTGTTGCTTTCTGAGGCCAGATGTACTCAGTTACAGGATTTATATCAGAGTTTAGGACTAGGAGAATGGGGAAAGGGGTGAAATTCACTTTTCCACCCAATAGGACTCAGTCCTTTTATTCCAAAAGGAAAAGACCCAGCAGGATTTACCTTCTATTTCAGTGCCTGGAACTGGGTTACATGGCCACCTTCAGGATCAGAAGGCCATAAAATATAATGTTAATCATGGCATTTGGATTTAATTATTTTTCCAGTACTCTAGTAAAATTAAAGGTCACTTGGCAAATATGCCTCCATTCCACAGTAGGGATTTAATCTGCAATTTAAACTAATCTGGTTTAAAACTTACAATAACTGTAGTAGTCAAGGTGGCCTATCTCAATCTTGGCCACACATCAGAATCACCTGTAGAGTAAAAAAACAAAACAAAACAGTAATGCTGATTTAATTAGTCTGACCTGGGCTTTGAGGATTTGGAAAGTTCCCCATGCTACCATGTAGCTAAAATTAAGAGCCACTTGTTTGAAGAATGGATTTCTAGTTGTTGACTTGATTTTCTAGTTAATGGAGGATTAAGCCCTATAACCCTCTGGTCCCTCTTTTTGTGCCACCAGAATTAAAGAATTAAATGTATAATACACTTGTTTCTGTAGGTAGAATGTCTTGGACATAACTATCTTTCTTGCTGCTTGAGGTTTCCACTAGTTATTTAATATTACAATATATTGAAAATGGTTTAAATTTGAAATATACACTTTCAAATGTATTCTGGAAAATGTTTGCTTTTTTTTTTAATTCCTCATGATTTTGTGCAATTTTTCTCTTTTTCATAAAAATAAAGTGTTAGGTGTTAGCTCCCACACATCTCCCCTTTCCTAAAATCAGTTCTTTAGAGTTCTAATTAATGGATTTTTAGCTAATTGGGTTGTTTCTCTGTTTCCCAAATGCATAGGCAGGGATAAAGGGCATGTTATTGATATAAACCATAAGTGAGATTTTGGCAAAGATCGAGTTTTATTTTCAGGGCCTATTAGAATCACAAATCCATGGAAACAGAGCAGTTGCCAACACATTTTCTTTTAGTAAAAAAGAACTGCTTCTGAGTAAGGGTGGATTATGTTTTTCAATACCATATATTTGCTACAAAGTATACTGATAGAGTCTAAACATTAATTGTGCATTCATAATGTCCTGGTTCCTATCTCATAAACACAAAATCGATCTTGGCCCTAATTTACTTTCTTCGGTTCCATGCTTAGGGGCAGCAGAAAAAGAACATGACCAAAATGAAAGTGTATCCGATTGCAGTATAAAGTACCACTTTTAATGAAAGATCATGTCCACATGTGATGGAGAAATAAAAACCAAGGTTAATTAATGTCACATAAAGCCCACAAAGTATCATTTATATAGAGAGCACTTACAATGCACTATGGTTTTATAAAACAAAACTCCTCAAGCAACGTGTACCAGTTTCGGGTTTTAGCTAGCATGAGAACAATTAACATGTTTTTAAGTTTTTGTTTAAATTTTGTTTATAGACTTGATAAGAGGTATTTTCTTTGGAAAGTAGTGACTGGTTTTAGCCTCTGAGTTCTTGATTTATGAGCAATAAAGTCTTGATAACCAAGCATTTCGATAATTATACATTTTCTAATTGTTCCCGCCATTTAACTTTTTAAAACTATAGAAAGTTTATGTCAGGAATTACAGTGATGATCTAATTCTACCTACCCAAATTTCCTCCTCCTTTTGAGATAAAGAAAAAATTAACCAACTAGCCTAAACCCATTGTGTCCGTTTGAATACTCCAGGAAGCAGATGCCAAGAGAGAATTAGGAGGCCAAGAAATTTATTGGCAGAAAAGCCTACGAGGGAGGAGGAGAGAGGGAGCTGCAATGAGTGAGAAGAGCCTCAGACCACAGTGCTGATCTGACGCGTGTCAAGGGAGAGACGGAAGGGCCAAGGATGTGGCGGGACGATGGCCAGACTGTAGTAGAGCTCTGAGCAAGTCTGAGCCATCAAAGGGCTCCAGAGCAAAGACTGCCCATCAGAGGAAAAGGAAATGTGTGGTCATGGCCCAGCTCTAGTACCCCTCTGTGCTCAGTCATTGTTTAGGCAACCCAGGGAGAGTACGGCCTCAGTGTGGATGCTGTGGTAGACCCTGAAGTTGTGGCCTTTGTAGGCTGCCAGCTAGCCACACCTCTCAAAGCAGGTTCTCTCTTGAAAGGAGATCAGAGCAGTTCACTCCCATGGCTGCCAGGGTCTACCCCTTGCACAGCACAGACATGCTTCTCCATCCATGTTAGGGGATTAGCTCCTCCATCACTCCTATGGCTCTCTTCTCCGAGGGGGGAAAGCTAGAAGAGGCAGACGAGGGATGACGTGTAATCTCCTTGGGGCTGCAGCAGATACTCATCATCTCCTCTACACTGTCCATTGTTTTTAGCTTGCCCTCAGCTACTAACTTGGCAGGTCTTGGTAGCGTACCTGCTCATGCCTTGGCCCTTACTCAGGGAGTCAGAGACCCAGAGACCTCTTTCTAAGGTGAGGGTTGCTACACAGGCCTATTTACGGTTATAGTGGGGGCTGAGGAGTACTGAGAGGCACCTAAGTGGATCACCTGGGCTATATTGATCCCTCCAGCCCCATTGTGTAAAAGCAGCCTTACCTCCAAATAATGATCAGAATTAATAGCCCTGCCAAGATGGTGACTCCTCTTCTCACTATTGGTCCTGGACACAAGGAGTTCGGTATGTCCAGATGGCATCCATGGTTCAGTGGAACTCTGGCTCTGTCCCCTGGCAAGAATGCATTCTCTCTGGGGACAAGAGCCTCTAATTCCACAGAGCCCCAACGTCTTGGGGGCAGAAAACACAATTTCCCCCAGAGTTTTCACTGAGAACAATGGTAAGTAGGGTCATTCTTGCTTCTACCCTTTAGTTCCCAGACCCATGTATTCTTCTTACAGCACCATGGAGAGATCTCGGATTTGCCTTTTTTCTGCATTCTGAAGGACAGCTCCCCATGTTTGTAGATTATGGCCTTTATGGTGGTGTTTCAGCTGTGCCTTCAAAAGGCCGTTGCAGTACTCTGTCAGGCTGACTGCCTCTGGCTGGTAGAGTGTGTAATATGACTTGTGGATCACATGTCTTTTTTGATTTGAAGTGCATCCCCGGTTCACATGCTATGTTAAGTAGGGTTCTGTCCCTATGGATCAAGCACTTCATAAGCTTTTAGAGAGCGATGTTGGCAGCTCTATGGGCAGAAAGGCCAGCCCGTACTTGGAATAGGACTCTGTTCCTATGAGGTGAATCTGCTGGCCATTCTGGAATGAAAGGAACCCAATGTCATCAACTTACCACCAGGTGGCCTGTTGGTCTCTTTGGGAAATAGTGTCATATCAGGGGCTTACCACTGGTTCGGCTGCTGGCAGGTTCTACATTCAGAGGGAGCAGTAGTTGGGTTGGCATTAGTGAGTGGAAGTGATGCTGTTGGGGCCATGTGTAGCCTCCAATTCTGACATCATGGCCACTCCATTCATGTACCCATCATGCCGGTTCTGGGGTAGCCCGTGCTGAAAACTAATGTCAACTGGCTGAGTCATTTTGTCAACTTAGTTGTTCAGTGTTCAGGGTGGATGCCTTTTGATGGGTATTAATGTGTAAAATGTACACATTCTGTGTCCATTCCCATATGTCCGTCCATCTACATGCTTTTACTCTGGACCTTTTTATTTCTCATCGTCCTTTTCCTTCCAGGCTCTGACCAGCTGGTTGGGCCACTGGCCAATGATTAGGAATCTCTATATGTTCCCATCTTCGGCCACTTTTCTTTCCCCATAAAGTGGATGACCATGTGCACTGCCTACCCTTTAAAAAGATTTGCCCTCTCTGCTGTCTTTTAGCCTGTATGAGGCTGTCCAGTTTCAGTCTCCACCCACAAACTGAGCCAACTCATCTGTAAACTACACTTGGGCTTTCTCCTCCTCCTTCAGCTGTTTATGTGGCACCCTACTATCAGACCATGGATGAGAGCTCAGGGAGGGGGGCTGATACAATCATGTGGGGGATATGGAGGTCTGTGCTCCCTGTTCATTCAGCTAACTCATGCCCTCTGGTCTTACTTGGGCTCAGTTCCTGATATATCATTTCTATCTTATGTTGCTGGGCCCATCTGGCTTTTGAATTGACAGACAAGACAGAACTGGCTCTTAATGGGTAGATCTGGATGGAGGCTCATTGGTATGCTATAGTCAAGTCTCTTATCTCCATTAGGGCTCAGTAACATGCCAGAAGCTCTTTTTTTGAGATGTGTGTAATTCTCCATTGCAGATGGCATGATCTTGAGCCAGAACCCCAAGGTCCTGTGATGTGATCTTCCTAATTGGGTCACCATGAACTCTGCACGGCATTTTTTCTCATCATCAACACCTCCACACCACAGGGTCTGCCAGATGATTTGGTCTAAGTGGGAAACCTGCTTTCACTACAGCCTGGACATGCTGTGCAACTCTTTCCTGACCCAGGCGCCACTTAGAGCTGGCACCCTTCCATGTCCTCTGGGGTACGTACCAGAGCAGGATTCCTACATGTGGAATATGTGGCCTCCAGAACCAGAAGAAGCCCACCAGGCACTGTACCTTTTATTTTGTAATAGGAAATGCAAGTTACAACAATATGTCTTTGCTGTGGAGGGGACTTCCTGACACATCCCTGACCTTAAAAATGTGTAACTCATTTTCAGTCCTAGCTTTTAGGATTCCTGAAAGCTTTACTGAAGTGGCTCAACCCTTAATCTTTATACGGTTTGTCTTCTACCTTCTGGAGCACGTGTTCCTTACCGAGGTCTCTAGCATACTAGCCATGGATTTATTTTATTGACGTGATGGATCAATGTGATGTTCTGCAGGTTGTCCAGATGGTCCAGATCTCTTCGGACTAAATTAAGACAGGAGGTGGGCGAGCTAACATAGCCTTGGTACAGAACTGTAAATGAATATTGTTGTTCATTCCAACGAATGTGAACTGCTTCTGATCTTATTTTCCATCTATTTTTTTTCCATCCTATTTCACCATCTGCTGTGGCAAACTCAGGCATTACACCTTTGCTCTCCAGGCTTTGGAAAGCCACACGGCAATGGTGTTTGCCCCATTCCCCGGGGTCCTTGCCAGGGTGTTAAATCCCATGTCCTGAGAAAGTGACTCCAAGTCAATGTTTCCCTGCTTGTTCACTTTTACCTTTCAACCCCTTGGTCAAGCACCCTCAGAATCCACTCCCTGGCTTCTCCTCTGCTCCTGACAGTATACGCGGGCCAATTCTTGCATGTCTTCTGGGGGCATACTCTTTTTTCTCAGTTATCAGGCCCCGCATGTCCTCAGGTCAGTTATGCTGGGATTTAACTCTAGTTACGGGTCTGCCACCCAAGAGGGGCAGCTGAGGCAGCCCCAGGGGGTAGGGTATGGAGAGGGGAGCGGGTGTTGTCTTGCAGGGAGAGGTGTCTGCAGCGTCTTCCTGCACAAGAGATGTCTAGCTCTTAATTGGAAGGCGTGGACCACCTTTGTGAGTTACCAAAGAGGCCTCTGGCTCTCCCACTAGCCTTTAACTACCTAACTGCTTTCAGTTTCTCGTTACCACTCTGCAGGGAATCCTCCAACTCCACTATCCTTAAATATATTGTACCCCCCCTTCACTTTCAAATGCCTGAACCACTGTATTGGCAATTCCACTCCACCAGATGTCCCCCCGGTCATCAGTGGTGACTTTTTTTTTTTTCTTTTTTTTTTTTTAGCAACTGAGCAATCATCTCATGCCAAGGACTAGCTGTGCCTCACAAACCACTTGGATTATGATCCTCCTTGCCAGCCATGGTGAATAATCCCGTCTCAAAACCCCATCTTATTGCCAGCTTTCTGGAGTCACTCCTGGTACCATTTGTGTTATTGCAAGTTTTCTGGGAAGCAAAAGCAAAGGCAGAGTTAGACACGTAGAGATTTATGCAGGGAATATAAAGAAAAGTGGGAACAGGGTAAGTGGGAGAATCTCCAACTGCAACGTGGGAAGGAGGGATTGGTGGGAAGAGACATCAGAGAAAGGATGAGAAAGTTTCGGCCAGGGTGGAGGGCAGCCGCAAAGCAAAGTGCCATTGGAAGAATCCCAGTTGGGCAGGAGTATGGCTCTTGCACGTTGGCCATGCTCTGAGCCTGGCTGGCAGTAGCCCTTGGTTTGCATACCATGGTGGACCTGAGGGTGTGAGAGCTGGAGGCTTTCAGCCAACCAAGCCTCTTACCACTCTCAGCAGGCTTGCTTTTGTTGGGAGATGGGAGCAGTACACTCTCTGCCTGCCTCAGTCATATGATTAGTTCAGTGGCAAGACAAGGACAAAAAACCAGAATCATCACTAGGGTTTGGGAAGACTAATCCTTTGCTCTTTTTATATTTTGGACAAGATTAATTTCTGCCATATCTTCTTCAATGAATCATCTAGTATTTAGCAACTCAAAGCAATAAGCCCTCAAAAAACCTCCTTGGACAATAAATAATATAAACTATTGAACAAAAATACCTCCCAACATTGAAAGTAGAAGTTAAGTTTTGGGGAGCTATACAATCCAGGGTTTGTCTTGATATGTCTTTGTTGAGATTTAGTATATGTAAGGCAGGGTGCCCTTGGTGTCTGTCTGCAAGATGGGAACACTAACATAACAATCGAGAATTTTAAATTTGGTGGCCAAGAGCTTTACATATATTAGTATCTGTTTTTTCAAACATCATGGTATCATTTCAGAAGAATTTGCCATATGAGAGCCCGGCAATTGTCTTATTTTCTGTAACATCCCCAGGGCCTAGAAGATTGTCTAGCATGTATTTGCTTGGCATAGTATTTGCTAAATAAGTGTTGTGGCTCAACTATAAATTCCTAAGTGTAGGGACCAGAGTCATCGTATTCCCTGGCACACAGTAAGAACTTATGTCAACAAATTTAGCAACTAGATTTATTCAGTGGCTACTCTGTCCTAGGCACTAGGGATGTATTAGTCAACAAAACGAAGAGTCCTTGCAATCAAACAGCAACAAACAAGAGCTAAGTGCACTGTAGGATATGTTACATGTACTACCGCGGAAAGAACAGAGCCGGGTAATGGGAAAGCCAGGTTGGGGGGACAGATTGCAGTAGAAAATACAGTGGTCAGAGTAGGTCCCACTGAAGAGGAGAGATTTGGGGGAAGACTTGGGAGTTTGCCAAACATCTCTGGGAGAGGAGCCTTCCAGGCAGAAGAAAGAGCTAGGACAAAGGGCACAAGGTGGGAGCTGTCATCACACATGACTGGTGTCTTTGAGGAAGAGGGAGCAGGCCAGTGTGGCTGGCGTCAGCTAGGGGAAAACGGTAGCAGGAGACAAGGTTAGAAGGAGAGCAGGAGTGCTTGGCAGAGAGTGAAAGGATTTTTGGACCTTTTAAGGACTTAGGGTTTTACTTTGAGTGAAAAGAGGAGCCACCTTAGGGTTATGAGCAGTGGAGAAAAATGACCCAACTTATAACAAAACAATAAACTCTGTAGAATTAATGAATATGTGAAGTAGAGAGGATCATCCAATTCCATCGGCCAAGAATGGGTTCTAGAAAATTCAATGTAAGGATATATATTTTTCTGATCTTTTCCTGATAGTCACAGTGTCGATCTCTGGGGAGCTGCTGGTCTTAATGCCACTGTATCATTCCTGCTTTCAACAGCGGCAGAGGAATCGCTGGCCAACCACGTAATCCCGACCAACTTGTAGATACCCCTTGATAGTTTCTAGAGCATTTTTAGTATTTTTTATGTCACTCAAATTATCATGACAACTATATGTGATAGGTATTAGGTAACAAATATATTACAAATAGAAACACAGGAGTTCAGATATATATATATATCTCCCCCAGTCACACAGTTAATAACTGGCAGAGTCTGAATTTTGCCTCCTTATCTAGGGTTTATGGGGCCACATTCTAGGTCTGAAAGATGCAAAATGGTTTATCTTCCCTAGGCAGGGCTCACAGTGCAGGTGGGAGGCCAGGATAGAAATAAACAGAACTGTGGTATGTGTATCAGAAGAAAGGAGTAGAGGCAAGGTGCCAACGTTATGGTGTGTTTGGCAAAAAGGTCCACAAAGGGGATGATGGTTGTAATGGTTGGGAGTCTTGGATATGCTGAAATGGGTGCATGTATGTGTGTGTGGGGGGGTAGCATTCAGGGGGTGGGAATAGTGCCAGCAAATTCTTGGGGGTCAGGATGAACATTGCACCCCCTGGGAATGGGCACATAGACACAAACAGTTGGAATCTCCATTTTGAGCGGCAGTTAGAGGAAACAGAATCACAGCAGGTAGAAAAAGGCCGTGTTATATAGAGTCCCAGGCCGTAGACTAAGGACCGTTTGTACTCGATCCAAGGGAAGTAGACAGTAATTTCTGAGGGGAGGTGGTGATGTTTGCAAAGTTTTTGTTTTTGTTTTTGTTTTAATCTCTTTGAACTTTTTAAGAAAGCTCAATATAACCAAGACTGTGCCAACATGGTTTTGTGGGGGGGGGGGCAGTAACCATGACAGGCAGTGTCTTAGAGTGAGTTCCTCCCGAAGTCAACCCCAAAACAAAGATTCAAGTGAAAATAACTGATTTTGGAGGGGATGCCAGGAGATACCCATAAGAGACTAGGAAAGAGAGAGAAAAGAAGGCTGCCAACCAAGTATTCCTTTGTCAAGCTCTTTACCACTGTAGGTAACTGGAGAATAATCTTGTTGGGGAACTCTGGGGGGGGGGGTCAATGTAGAGCATACACTTCGTAGTTTCCCACCCAAGGGGTACAGGAGCTGGGGTGCTTACGCATGAGCTCCCACCAGTTATTGGCTGAGGGTTGCTCCTGGGGGCAGAGGCTGTAGACCCCCAGCACTCAGCCCACCCCAAAGGGGCAATAAGATGTCATGTGGTAGCCTTGGGAGAAACCCTCAAAGATGCATCTGCTGGTAAGGGGGTGGGGGATGGACAGTGTGCAGTGAACAGGTGAGGGCAGCAGGTGTGGACCAGCTCCTGGCAGGATCTGCTATAGGCAAGGGTAACTGAGGATTATTTCAGTCCCCTGAGCAGAGAGTGACACGGGTCTGGACCAATGTGCCGACAGCAGGGAGCGAAAAGAAGGAACAGGTTTTAAGAGCTTTTATAAAGGAAGAATTGCAGCTTGGTCTTACAGACTCTTGCCTTATAAGGTGACAAGTAACTCAAGCCGCTTAATGACTTTGGAATTAAACTCAGAGAAAAGTCGGCCTGGCCCCACATGCCTTCTTTGTAATACATCTGGGAAAATAAGTATTCATAAGACTAATTTAAAAATACCTATAAATTACATGTGTTAGGACAGGACCTGGAGAAAGGGGTGATAACACTCACAAACACACTCATGGGAGAGCAGGGGAGCATGCGACCCAATTCCAGATTCGCTCATTTCAGCCACTCCGCCTTTTTCACGGGAGCAAAAGAAAAAATAATGTAGAAATAATGAGAATCAAGGAGGATTACCTAGGAAAAACTGAGATTAAAAAAAAAAAGTAAGATAAGTACAACCTGGCAGTGGGCTCAAATATTTCAAGCAGGAGCTTTTGAGAAACCTCACCAAAGTCTGAAAGTCAGATAATAGGAGCATTGGAGAACAATTTACTGGGGAAGGGAAAGGAAAAGAAAGGAACAGCCAGGATTCTGGAAGAACGGAACAGAAACGGAGGGAAACTACTGCCGGTATTAGGAGGGTAGAATGAGGCAGGGGACGGGAAGGGGGTGGAAGTGGGGTCAGGGCAGGGGGGGCTCCCGGAAGGTGGGGGAATATGAAGCGGAGCACAGGGACCAGCCTCTGAGGGTCATGGGGCTCGGGGAATGGGCATTTCCTTGGTGATCATAATGAACTAAACATCAAAGGCCCTGCTCCTCAATTTTACAGGCAGCGAGAGCCCCAGAGGACCCCACGATCCACGAACAAGGGAGGGCGTCTAAACCCAGCTGAAAGTATTCACTACCTCTGGTGAGTGGGAGTGTCGCCCAATCAGTCTCATTTAAAAAGAAAAAAAAAATGCTGATTTTTGCAGCAAATTCACACCTGCAGCAGAAGGAATAACTGAGACATAACCTCTACTTTTCTTCTTTCTGTTTGCTTTGCTGGAATTATGCACCGGGAAGCCCCGTTTTGAGATTCACGTGGGTGGGGGGCAGTGGGTGATGGCTTTGCCAAGTCTATGGTTGCAAGCACCATCTGCGTGACTTTTCCCAGACCCTGTCCATCTGCATAGGCTCCTCGGCGCTGACATCCCTGGTGACAGAAGAGAATTGGTTTCCCGTCCTCTTCTGAATTCTCTTTCCTCCATCAGGATTTGATATGTGAACAAGAAGGGGTACATATGCCCAAGGGGATGGAGATCTTTGAAAGGTACAGACCTGAGAGGAATCAGGACCAGGGAGGGGGAGGGAGCAAAATAAGAGCAAGCAGACAAAGTGAGAGAGTGAAGCAGAACAGGAGACTGGGAGGAAAGGCAAAGTAGAAAAGCAGAGGAAAAGAGGGAGAAGGAAGAGAGGACTGTTGAACCCCTGACCCTTTGGCCTTAGCAAATGCTACACACACCTGAATATTCAGTGCTCAGTGCTCCCTCCTTGGTCAGAAGGAGAATTCCCCAAAGTGTCTCTGCGCCAACTTGCTAGTTAAATGCTCTTGGACACAGGTGCATTAGCCAGATGTCTCCTGGTCATACTTCATTTGTTTGCTCTTACTCTCCCATTTCATTTAATGAAATCTGCATATTCCATTTTTGGTGGGAGTATCCTTGTCATCAAGAGAGGCACTTCTGAAGTCACCCAATACTTGTATTCAGAAAGGACTTAGAACATTAAAGTTTACAACTTTAAGAAATAATGACCGTATAAATTTTGTTTTTGCCTTTTTTTAAACAAATTCTTTCAGGTGCCCTCCATTAGAATCCACGATCCACATTAATGGAGGTAGTTAATGGCTCATCTTCTCCAAGCAATACTTTGTTTTCCAATGGAAAGTGATTGAGAGAGAGCCCTATAAATGAGAATGTTTGCAAGGACTGTATTCAAAGGTGATTCCCTTTTCTTTTTCTTTGAAGTGAAATTCAGGTAACTAGGATACAGTTTTTCTAGAAGAGAGAATGTGATGGCTCAAGGCTAGGGCTGATTAGTTTTAACTTAAGATATTCTGGAGATTTCTGAGACCTCTGCGGTCAGGCCAGGCTTGGGACAAACTCCAGCCAAATTATACAGAGAGAACACACCCCTGAAGTTATTTCAGCTTCCACTGGGTTCTAGACTATTCTACCCAGGTCAGCCTCTCTAGAAACCGTGCCCTGAGAGACCACCTCATCTGCCCCCTGGGAGTCACCAGGCAATGTCTGAAGACATCTGGGGTTGTTACGACCGGGGCTCTATTAGTCAGAGGTCTACAGAGAAACAGAATCAGGAAGATCCGTGTGTACACATATAGAGAGACTTATTTTAAAGAATTGGCTCACACAATAATGGAGGCTGACAAGTTCAAAACTGGTAGTTCATGTCAAAAGGCCACCAGGCTGCTGACCTGGGGGAGAGCTGATACCGCAGTTCAAGTATAAAGGCTATCTCCTGGCAGAAGTCCCTCTTGCTTCAGGGAGGTCAGTCTCTTGTCCTCCTTGGGCTTTTGATTGATGGGATGAGGCCCAACCACATCATCGAGAAAGCATCATCCACATGCTTTCCTCAAAGTCTACCAATTCAATGGCAATCTCATCCCAAAGCACACTCACAGAAACATCCAGAATAATCTTTGAAAACAGAGCTGGGCACTGTGCCCCAGCCACGTTGACACAAAATTAGCCTCATGTTCCTGGCATCTGGCAGCTAGGGATGCCATTACAATCCCACAGTGCACAGGACAGCCCCTGCAACAGAGAATTATTGAGCTGCAAATGTCAATAGTGCCCAGGTTGAGAAACCTCAGATCATAGGCTCCAGTCACGCACCTGGTAACAGGACTAGAACATCACTGACTGGAAGGTGATGGGTGTTTTTCAGTTTGTGGGGGCACCGTGAGGTTCATCTGGAAAGCAACTGGTAACAACATCTTAATGAGGATCATTCTTCCCACTCTGACTTGCTGGGAAAGAGAATTATTCCACCGAGACCTACTTATGACAAGCCTAGTGCTTTGGGATTTCTGAGAAGACATAAATTTAATTTCTTCATGCTGAGGCTTCAGTCAATCTTCCAGCTGCAGGAATGTTCTGGAGAGAAAGAAAGAAAGGAAAGAGGGGTCCTCAGACCTGGGGAAAATGTGAGCTCAGCTGTTCCTGGAGTAAAACCAGCCTGGGGTCTAACTGCACTGGCCAGAAGCATAGCCACCAAAGCAGGACAGACACACACAAACCTGACAATGAATTTGCCGACAACAACAGAGCAAATGGGTCAAGGGCACAGTGGCTGCATTTGTTCATTTGCTCATTCATTCACTCACTTACCTCATGGATGGCCTCAAACGTGCTGGGTGCTGAGCAAAAAAGGAGAAGACAATGAAACGCAATTGGAAGAACGTCATCCAGGGGAAGATGCGGTGGTCTACGTACGGATACACAACCTCAAGTAGAGGTGACTTCTGCTATACTCTGGAGGGAAAGAGTCCTGGATTTGGGGCCAGAACTGGGTTCAAATCCTAGCTCTTCCACTTCCTGGCTGGCCCAGTCAGTCATCCTCTTGGGTCTCCTGTAAGATGGGAACAAAAACACCCGCCATCCCACCTGTCCCATGGACTTGTGGTGAGAGGCAAGAGCAGGGATGCCTGGCTTTGCTTTGTCAGTCGGAAAGCACTCAGCTGGTGTGCTCAACCCAGGCTGCAGCGTACAACCACCTGGAAGCTCTATAAACTACCGATGCCCGATCCTGTCCCCCACAGCTCAGACGGATGTCGTCAGAATCCCTTAGTGGACAGGGGGTCTCAGCACGGGTATTTTTAAAAAGCTCCCAAGGAGAAACAAAAACACAGCCCTCCTATAAGAGCATTGTCAATTCGTATACCGTAACTTTCCCCAAGTATGCATAGTCAAAACTTCTCATTGAGCGACGCTTGTGTCTCAAGGTTGGTCCAATTGTGACATGAAAAGTAGATTTGGGCCATTCTGCTATTCGGGGTTTTGCTTTTGCTGAGTCCGGGGTCGGGGGTGGGGGACGGATCTCATTGCAGGCAGTGAAAGAAGGTGCCTCTTTTGGGCAGAGTATGATTCCCTGATGGCAGGAAACAGGAGTCTTTAATCCAACAGACTTCTGCTCTGTGACTGGCACTTCTGAGACCACAGGGGATGCTGCAATAAACTGAAGAGACAACAGTCACTGCTGTCATGGAAATCATGTTCTAGCAGGAGGAGGAAGACAATGAAAAGTTAGTAAGTAAAAGATATAAAATGTTAGATGGAGACAAATACTATGGGGGAAAATGAAACAAAGAAAGGGTACGGGTGCCTCTGGTCCTGTGGAAGAAGGGAGAGAATGAGCTTTGTTGGTACCTGGAGGTACCCTGTTTTAGGCAGAGGGAAAAGCCAGTGCAAATGTCCTGAGGCAGAGGCACGCCACATTTGTTTGAGGAACTACCAGGAGGCCAGTATTGTTGATGAGAGTGAGTGTAGCAGGAGAGAGTATCAGAGAGTTGTCTGCAGGCCTGATTGCAGGGCCTTGTAGGGTAGCGCAAAGCCTTTTAGTTTTACTCTGAGTGAGCGGGATTTTGAGCAGAGGAGTGGATGATGGGACTTGTATCTTTGCTGGATCATCTGCTCTGGCATATGGAGAATGAACTCAGGGGCACAAAGGTAGATGAAGAGAGACCAGATAGGAGGCTGTCCCGATAATCCCAGAGTGAAGGATGGGAGCTAAGCCCGGGGAAGGAGCAGCGGAAGTCGGGAGAAGTGCTGCGGGAGGTTGGAAGAATAGCAGCGTTCGGGCAAGGCGCCGGCATCACAACTGATGATTCAAGGACAAGTTGACCAAAGCAGGGAAGCAAGTCCAGTGTCCGTTTGTCAGAAAGCCAGAGTCCATCCACTAAGGTCAATGCAACCTGAAGCCTCTGGACAGACTGAAATGGCCTTCCCCTGCAGCCCTCCGACCTCCTTGTGCACCTTGCATTTGAAATGCTCCAGGTGCTGTCACAAACGAAAATGCTTTCTTGATGGGGGAGAGACCTTCACCATTACTGAAGCCTTGTGAGAACGGGAATTCAAATACTGCCAATCACTGCCCCCTGCCTGAACATTTCTAAAGAGGAGACATAAGATGTGATTCTGCTCGAGTATAATCATGCATTGCACCTGTTAGAGTGGGAACTGGCAGGACGGAACAGATGCGATGCAAGGAAACCAGGTAGAGCCACGCACTGACGACTCTGCCAAATCCGTTTGCCCTGAGCATTCGGAACTGCGAGACAGAGAGAAGCGTGCGGCCGAGGCCGAACATCTGCCACCAGATGGCGCTATTTCCCCCTGAACTGCCTGACTACTCAGACCCACAGGATGACTTACTCCCCAGGATTCTTAGCAAGTGGTGATCATTAATCTCTCCTAAAGTCGAGTGCCTGGAGCCCCAGAGCGAAGGGGTGAACGTAGTCCTGTCTCCTCTTGAGCAATTCTGCAGGCTCCCCTGGCATGAATGACTTGAAGATTTTGTTCTTCCCAATCAAGGTCTCAACAGAGATTAATACAGGGGTTCTTAGCCCCTTTGGCAGCTTCTCAACTCCTTCTCAGCATCGTGCTTTTAAATGCATGAAACAGAAGGCATAGGATTACAAAGGAATCCAATTATATTGAAATGCAGTTATCAGAATATTTAAGAAAATGTGAGACATAGTAATCTATGTGCTTCTTAGTGCAGCAAAGAATAGGATCCAGGGGCAAGCCTCCCATCAGTGTGCTTTTGAAATAGTAATGCACAAAAATGGTATCTCAAGCTCTTTGCAACAAGTGTAATGTGATGTTTGTGGCCTATAATCATATTTCATGAAACTGCTTAATTTTAGTTAGAACTTAGTGAAAACAAAGACTTTTTTCCTTCCTTCCTTTTTAAAAACAAAACAAAAAACCACAAAACAACAGTCCATGAACCTCTTGAAGTCCACCCAGGGACCTCTTGGCGTCCATCCAGGGACCTCTTGGAGATTGCAAGACCCTGGGTTAATAATCCTTGGTTCAATGTCTCTTTAATGGGTCTATCACACATTTGCCAACTGAAGGAAGCAAAATATCGCTCAAGCTAGGCGGGCTCAAGTTAAAGAAGAAATGGTTCAGTATGGGGATCCAACACTCATTTTTCCTCCCCACCCTCCCTGTGTTGCCCTGCCCTACAGTTCTTCCTCTCCTCATCCTTTCTTGTCACACTTTTTTAAAGATTTTATTTATTTATTTGAGAGAAAGAGAAAGAGAGCATGAGTAGGGGGAAGGGCGGGGAGGAGGGAGAGGGACAAGCAGACTCCCTGCTCTGCGTGGAGCCCCATGTGGGGCTCAATCTCAGGACTCCTGAGATCATGACCCTGAGATCATGACCTGAGCTGAAACCAAGAGTCAGACGCTTAACTGGCTGAGCCACCCAGGCGCCCCTCTTGTCACACTTCTGAAGCTCTAAGATTTCTTTACCATCTTCTCATCCTAGGATTTATTCTCTCTCCTTCAGTAACTACAACCAAAGCCACTTTTGGGGACCTCTTTGTTCCTCCCCTTATTTCTTTATCCAAAGAAAAGATTAGTCTCCCTCTGTCCCAGAAATAATACTCAGTTATTTGTCCTTTGCTTTTCCTTCTCTTTCTTCTCTCTGTGGAGGTGGAGGAGGAAGAGGGAGGATGTGGTAATGGATGAAAGTCAGAAAAGCCCATTCATGAGAGTAACAGAAAATATGGCAGCTGGAGATTTTCTACATCATTCTACCTCAAATACCCGTCACTAGTCCCTATCCTTTACCCTGCTTTGTTTTCCTCATGGCTCTGATCCTTACCTGAAATTATTTGTGTATTTACTTTGTGATTTTCCGTTTCCCACACTAAAATGCAAGCTACATGGGGGAAGGAATGTCTTTGTCATGATGATCTCTTGATCTCTCTCAAGTGCCTAGAACAGGCCTGGGTGCAGAGTAGATGCTCACTATTTGTAGATGCATAATTTGTTAAAGGAATGAACCAGTTTGGAATGGAAGGGGAATGCAAATAACTCCAGCATTTCAAATTTTCAGTCTTTTCCCCTACCATTGTGTTTTATTGACTCTAGAAGTACAAAAACACCCTGAGGGAGTTGTACAGGGTGATATTAATGGAGTGGAACGGTGGTCTGGAAAGAAGGTGACTTCTTAAGAATTAAATAAATAATTCTTTATTTAATAAAATAAATAAAACAGGATGAGCTTTGATAATTATAACTGATACAAACATATGTATCTTCTTTTTATGTAATGCAAATTCATTTTTGTCTTGTTATATAGGCTAGAAAATATTTAATGAAAACAAGTGTTTTTCTCCTTTTTTTTTGAAGTATGAAGAAAGGAATCCTGTATTTCATACTCTCTCTGTCAAAAGCTTGTGAATTTCTATTGTGTGAATTTCTTTTAAATATGAAATTGAACACATATATATCATAAAGAGTTACATATATATTGCAAAATATTACAGGCTGGGATATATTTACTATAATATATACATATATATAACCTTTTAATAGTCCCAATGCAAGTTGGTACTTTTATTATTGATAATTTCTTTGCAAATTGTCTTACTTTCTCATCATGCCAAGACAGACAAGGCTATTTAATGATTTTACCTTTGTGTGTCTTGAGCCAGGCAAATATAGGTGTGGTTTCCCGAGATACTGAACTGTTTCTAGTGGTACTTTTGTAACCTAACGGATAACATGAGCAACAGAAGAGCCTACGTGAAAAATCCACACCATTTTACTTTTCTAAGAAGGGAAAAATTAAGCGCTGCAAATCACAGACTGGGAAGCCGAGTCTCTGTCCGGGGAGAGTCAGCCGGCCTGGAGAAGCTGCGAGAGACTCTGGTGCCAGTAGGTGGAGCTAGCGTGCAGTCACCCAGGACAAATGGCCGCTCAGTAACTTAGGAACTCCGCTTTGCAGAGCGTGCTACACTGGACCCGCATACCAAGTCCCTGAGTTCTCTCAAAGACGCTGGAGGACTGCACTAATGGTGGTATATTTTCTGACAAGTGGAAAGACATAGGCTAAGCCCAAATGAGGTGAAGTCAGAGCATTTAAAAATAAGTAACTGGGCATTCTTCTATCTTCCAAATTCTGAGATCTGTTATCCTACCCTTCTTTTTCCCCCCGTTGCTCCTTTATTATTATTATTATTATTATTATTATTATTATTATTATTATTAAATTCCACATATGAGTGAAATCATACGGCATTTGTCTTCCTCTGAATTATTTCACTTAGCATAATACTCTCTAGCTTCATCCATGTCATTGCAAATGGCAAGATTTCATTCTTTTCTATGGCTGAGTAATATTCCATTATATATACATTTACATACGTTATATATACATTTATATAATGGAATATTATGGATATATATATATTTATTTATTTATCTCCCACATCTTCTTTATCCATTCATCAATCGATGGACACGGGCTGTTGCTATAATTTGGCTATTGTTGATAATACTGCTATAAACATCAGGGTGCATGTGCCCCTTTGAATTAATACCTTCGTATCCTTTGGGTAAATACCTAGTAGTGCAATTCCTGGATCATAGGGTAGTTCTATTTTTAATTTTTTGAGGAGCCTCCATACTGTTTTCCCGAGGGGCTACACCGGTTTGCATTCCCACCCACAGTGCAAGAGGGTTCCCCTTTCTCCCCATCCTCACCAACACCTGATGTTTCTCGTGTTGTTGATTTGATTTTTGTCGCTATATGGAATACCAATGTATAAGAATTCCACAACTTATCAATTTTACTCTGGTGGTCATTTTTTCTGGTTTTGCAATTATGAACAATGTTGCTCTGGCTGGTCTGCAGGTCTCCTGATGCGCTTATGCAAACATTTTCTAGGACATATATGTCTAGACGTAAGTTTGATAGATCTATCTATCTAAGAGGATGCATATCTATAAAGTTTTGCTGAATAGTGCCAAACTATTTTCCAATGTGGAAATGCAAACTTATATTCCCATCAACAATGCAAGTGAAATATTCAATGCTCCGCGCTCTTACCAATATTTGACATTGTTAGACTTTTTAAATTCAGCCAGTCTCGAGAATACGCAGTGACATCTCATTGTGCCTTTGATTTATGTGGCCTCTGTATGAATAAAGGTGAGTGCATTTTTATTTGGATTCCCACACCTATTAAATGCTTCAGTCTTTTGCTCATGTTTTCTACAGAGTTGTTTTATTGCTCGTAAGAATTCTTCATTTATTCTGAATAATGTGTTGCAAATATCTTTTTCCACTCTGAGGTCCCCGTTTTCATTCTTTAATGGTATCCTTTGGTGAACTGAAGTGTTAATTTTAATATAGTCCAATTTATTAATATGTTCCTTCAATAGAACCTTCTGTGTTCTGTTTAATATCTTCATACTCTGTGATTACGAAGATATTCTGCTACATTGTCTTGTAAAAGATTTATTGCTTTGCCTGTCACTTTTAGAGCTTTAATACCCTAGAGCTGATTTTTCTGTATGGTTTGAAGTAAAAAATCAAGACCTTTCCTTCCGTCCTTCCTTCCTTCCCTCCCTCCTCCTTTCCTCACACAAGGATATTCAATTGTTACAGCACCATTTATTTAAAATGGCATTTTTCCCCGATGACTTTTCAGTGGCTCTTTAGTTATAAATTAGGTGATAATTTATGTATGAATCTGTGTCTGGGTTTTCTAATTTGTACCACTGTCCACTTGTCTATCCCTGCACCAGTACCTCAGATCTTGTGTCTATAGCACTATAATTAGTCTTGATAGATGATTGAGCAAGTTCTGCCATCTTGCTCTTCTTCAGGAGTGCCCTGGCTATTCTTTGCCCTTTGCTTTTGCGCTGAATCTTCAGTAATGTAAACGTAGATGTATTTAGCTTCATTTCTTTCTTTCCTCCCTCTTCCCACTCACTGTCCCTAGGAAATATTTCCATCCAAATCCATTTCATAACAACAGGCATGCTTATGCAATTCTTGTTGCTTTCTTTTAGACACAGAAGATTTGAATCAAAAGAGAATTACCCTCTCCTACTTTTCCAGTAAAAAATATTTTTTCTACATATCTATTAGAGTGGAAACGAGACAGGAGATGAACTCTCCATAATGCCTTCACATCTTGCTTATAAATGACCTCGATGGATCGTTCAGACCAACTTTACAGTTTATGTGACTTGAGAAACCAGACAATATAAAACAGCGAAGTGCCAGAGCACCACAGTACCTTCACACTTGTCACCCCTACACCAAACTCTCTGGTGGTCCCAGTCATCTCCTCTGCGCCTCCCAGCCCTTCCTCTCCTCCCTCGTGATGCTTGGCCTCATCTTTCCAGGCAACCAGGGCACTCATGTTCTTCCTTCTAACTTTCTACCGAGTCTCCGTTTCAGGAATTAAGCTCAAATTTTTATTGCCTGTAAATCTCCTATCTCCCCCAGTGATACCTGTATCCGAACAATAACCAAAGACATCTGACAGAATTTCACAAGCTCTAACTGTATTTTTATGCTGTCTTCATATAAGAACATTGACGTAACCTAGCCTTAGGAAAACTGGGGTAAAATTTGCAGAAGAAAGGGTCTGTGTCTGTGCTGAGACTCAATCTGTTAGAATGCTAGAGTGCAATATACAACTTGACCATCCCCAAGGAGATCTTGGTAGATAAAAGGAACATGAGATAGAGCATCTCATTTTCTCAGACAATGTCCCAAAAGACAAGAGCAGAATCTCTGAGGCATGAGAAACCCTGCTAGGCCAACTGGTAAGGAAGCCTTAAACACAGACTATATTAATGAATTTGATTCTGTAAACATTCCTAGCAACCGGGAGTGGGAAGGACCTGCCAATGGAAAAGATCTGGTTAATGGTATATTGATGATGTCACAAGGGACAGGTAAGGTTAGAAGCCATGAATTTCAGCGCTGCAGCTTTCTGATTAAAAATACAGTCCTTCCCAAATTCCTCAGACATCTGGAGTAAGTTCTAATAATAACTTATTCTCCCTGGCTATTCTTAGCAATTCGATCCTTTTCCTTCTAGTTTCTTAACAAGCTTCTAAGTAGAGTGACAAAAATTCATGGAAGGACGTCTAGGCACCAGCCTGAGATATCTGAGAGGAAGCAAGAATCTTCTTAGTGTCGTGGAAACCACATCACACATGCCCCACTCCCAGGGCCACTTGCCTTACCTCCTCTGTTTAAGTAGCCCACACATTTGGCCACTGAGGTTGGTCAGGCTCATCTTTTGCCAGTTCCTTCACATAAGTTTGGAGGCCTCTAAGAGTCATTAGGGGGAGGTTGAGTTACATGTCGAAAACTGGAGGAAATATATTTTACAGATGTTCTTTCCAGTTTAACCGTGAAAGCCCACATCTGTTCACTCTTGTGTATTACTTGGATAAGACCTCTCCATGCATCATCAACCATCTGCTCCAGAGCTGCCACAGAACAACTGGATTTGAAAAATTCATCTAGAAAATAAACTACTTGACGATTAATGTAAGTTTCACTGTACTTCAGGAAATGGATGTCACCCAAATACCTGCAAACTTAGAGAAATTTATGGCAAGTGTACTAGTGAATAGAGCTAAGGTCAAAAACTTTATTAAAAGCCTCCAACTTTTAATTATATTTGATGTTGCATTTCTATACACTAATAATGAAATAGCAGAAAGAGAAATTGAGAAAACAATCCTATTTCAGTTGCATCAAAAATAATAAGATACTTAGGAATAAATGTAACCAAGGAAGTGAAAACACTGACAAAAGAAACTCTGAAAACACTGTACTAAACTCTGAAAACATTGATGAAAGAAATGGAATGTGACACAAACAAATGGAAAGATATTCCATGCTCATGGATTGGAAGAATGAATACTGTTAAAATGTCCATACTGTCCAAAGCAATCTACAGATTTAATGCAATCCCTATCAAAATACCAACAGTAATTTTCACAGAACCAGAACAAATAATCCTAAAATCTGTATGGAACCACAAAAGACCCCAAATAGCCAAAGCAATCTTGAAGGAGAACAAAATTGGAGGTATTGCAATACCAGATTTCAAGATGTACTACAAAGCTGTAGTTATCAAAACGGTAAGGTACTGGCACAAAAACAGCCACATAGATCAATAGAACAGAAAAGAGAGCCCAGAAATAAACCCATGATTATATGGTCAATTAATCTTCAACAAGGGAGGCAAGAATATGCAATGGGAAAAAGAAAGTCTCTTCAACAAAGGTGTTGGGAAAACTGGACAGCTACATGCAAAAGAATGAAACCAGACCACTTTCTTATACCACACACAAAGTTAAACTCAAAATAGTTCAAGGACCTAAATGTGAGACCTGAAACCATAAAAATCCTAGAAGAGAGCACAGGCAGTGATTTCTCTGACATCAGCCATAACAACATCTGTCTGGATATGTCTCCTGAGGCAAGGGAAACAAAAGCAGAAATAAACTCTTGGGGCTACATCTAAATAAAAAGCTTCTACACAGGAAAGGAAAAAAATCAACGAAATTAAGAGACAACCTACCGAATGGGAGAAGATATTTGCAAATAACATATCTAAGAAAGGGTTAGTGTCCAAAATATATAAAGAACTGATACAACTCAACAAAGGACAACTCAACAAAAAATGAAGAATTCAATTTTAAAATGGGCAAAAGACATGAACAGACATTTCTCCAAAGAAGACTTGCAGATGGCCAACAGACACATGAAAAGCACTCATCATCAGGAAAATGCAGATCAAAACCATGAGATATCACCTCACCTTAACATCTGTCAGAATTACTAAAATCAAAAACATAAGAAAAAACAAGTGTTGGCAGGGATGTGGAGAAAAAGGAACCCTCATGCATTGTTGGTGGAAATGCAAACTGGTGTAGCCACTGTGGAAAACAGTATAGGGCTTCCTAAAAAATTACATATAGAATGACCTTATGATCCAATAATTCCACTACTAGGTATTTACCCAAAGAACATGAAAACACTAATTTGAAAAGACATATGCATCCCTATGATTACTGTAGCATTATTTACAACAGCTAAATTATGGAAGCAGCCCAAGTGTCCACTGATAGATGAATGGATAAAGAAGATGCGGTACACACACACACACACACACACGCACACACTTGAATATTACTCAGCCATATAAAAGAATGAAATCTTGCCATCTGCAATAACATGCATGGATCTACAGAGTATAATGCTAAATGAAGTCAGTCAGAGAAAGACAAATACCATATGATTTCACTCATATGCGGAATTTAAAAAACAAAACCAACACACAAAGTAAAAAAGACACACACAGAAAACCAGACTCTTAAATACGAAGAACAAACTAGTGGTTCCCAGAGGGGAAATGGGTGGAGGGATGGGTGAAATACGTGAAGAGGATGAAGAGTACACTAAACATGATGAGCACTGAGTCATGCACAGACTTGCCGAATCACTTTATTGTACACCTGAAACTACTATAACACTGTTAACTATACTGGAATTAAAAAAAAGAAAAATCCAGAGGTAGACAGGACAAGGCAGGTATGGCGACTCACTGTCACCAGGAACACAGGCATCTTCCTTCCTTAACCTCACTACCATGGGCCATGGCTGGCCCACTCAAGCTTGCTTCATCATGCAATATGGCTGCCAGGAGGCAACCCCTCATCGTGTCGTTTAGCAAAGCCTGAGCAAAGTGAACAGGTTACAAGAAGTCCCAGAATGGGAGGATGGAGAGGCTTTGCCTTTGAGGGCCAGACAAGGAAACAGGGAAGGAAACTTCCCCTAACAGAGCAGAGGTCAGAAGTCAAAAGATGTCACGAGCCTTTGCTCGCATCTCTGTCTAGATCTCAGATTTTAGGTAAGCCAAAAGGAGCTTGATTCCGGTGTTAAAGTTGCTCTCCAGAGAAGCTGTGAACCAGCACCATTAAGAGCAGGGCATGCCTACCTCACAGCCCACCCTGCCCCCATCCCCGGCCTCATCTCTAACCCCCAGTGTGGTCATGCTCTTCTCCAAGTTCCTTCCAAGCCCTGGCTTCCAGTAGGACAAGAAAGTCCGTGTCACCGGTGAAGCCCATGACTCTGCCAGTGATCATTCCACGTAAACACTCATCAAAGACATTGAAAATGGATCACTGTAATTGCTTTACACTTTTTACCATTTGGGAGTAAAACAGTATTTCACTGCTTTATCTTAGATGTATTTTATTTCTAGTAAGCTTGGATTTTTTTTCATGTTTCTTGGTCTTTTTTTTTTTTTTTTTCTATTTCTGTTGGGAATTTTTGCTCCTCTCCTCATGTTTAAAAACTGGTGTGTGGAGTGTTAAGGGGTTTTATTTTCTATTTCCACAGGTTCTTTGTACACTGAGGTTATCACCCCACTGTCTTTGTTAAAGACCGATCCAATCCATTGCTTTATTCTTGAGCTGTATCTGCCCCATTATTTATTCAATCTATTATTATATTTTGTCTTTAAAATATCAGTTTTCACCTGGTTCTTTTTGGATTTCTGATTGTCTCATGTATCTATCATCCCTTTTGACAGGCATTTTTCACGTTCATTTTCAATTTCCGTTCCAGAACTCCTGCTTTCGATGGAATCTAAAGGGTTCATCTGTGTGAGTTCCCATGAGTTTGAGGAGAGAAGGACGCTGAGCCCCATGGCGCAGTCCTGGGCACCCCAGAACCATGGCTGGTGTTTGTCATTTGCTGTTATCTTACAGGGCAACCCCTCTGGTCAGGAATGTATCTTTAAAAACTTGGAGAAACAGTATGGGGGCAGGGAGTTTCCTCCCCAGGCTATAAGCAATAGCTCTAGGATTGAGGAGGAGAAGCAGAGATTGCTCAGTCCTGTGCCCCCTTTTCGTTCCCCACCCACCCCTACAAGGCTTTGGTGTCTGTGTCCCCATCACGTGGCAGAGGAAATGGGAAGGGGCAGTCAGCACTTTCTCCAATGACCTGGAGGAGAGGGCAGATGCAGCATTTTATCAGCTTACCTCCACCTTCTCTCATCCCTATTACTGCAGCCACCCACCTGCCTGACCATGACCCAAGACGACCTTCGGTCTCCTTCCTCACATTTTGTTATCATTGGTTTCTAGAATCCATGTTTCCTCTTGGTTCATGAGTTTCTCCAGGGCTGCTTGTGGAGGACAGAGCCAGCAGCCTGGGTATTGGTCATTGTATTCGTTTCTTAGGGCTGCTGAAACAAATCGCCACAGACTTGGTGCCTTAAAGCAACAGAAATGTATTCCCTTATAGCTCTAGAGGCTGGAAGGCCAAAATTAAGCTCTTGGCAGGATTAGCTCCTTCTGGAGGCTCTGAGGGAGACTCTGTTTGGCACCTCTTGCCTAGTTTCCGGTGCCTTTCAGCAATCCTTGGGGCTCATTGGCTGCAACACATCCCTTAATCTCTGCCTTCAACTTCACATTGCCTCTCCCTGTCTGTGTCTTTGCCTCTTCTTAGAAGGACACTTGTTTTTGGATTTAGGGCCTGCTCAGATAATCCAGGAAGGTCTCACCTAGAGATCCTTAACTTAATTATATCTGCAAAAACCCTTTTCTAAATAAGTAACATTCGCAGTTTCTGGGACCACCACTCAACTCCCTGTAGACATCTTGGTAGAAGCTAAAAACTCCCAGGGCAGCTGGTTCACCTTTTATCTGTTTCCATTAATTCATGTAAGCAGGGCATCTGTGCTCCTGACATCACCTGGCCCTCTTGTGAAACATGCATTCTTGCACTCTGGGGCCAGATTCCTCCAGTATCCACCAAATGGTTCCTCTTTCTCAAATTCTCAGGTCACTAGAATTTTCCATTAAGGAGTTCTTCCTTGGTCAGCCTCAGAGGAAAGCCACGCATGTGTCTTAGGTCCTTTAACCTTCTCTTCTCTCTGTCAACCTTAATAGAGACTTAACAGACATGCCTAGAGGGGCCAGACTATATAAAAATCTATAAGCCATTAACCAGAGGTATATGAAACCAATAAGAATCAATTCCTACACTTGCCTTCATAACATGAGAGCCTTCAGAAGCGAAGTGAAAAGTCACAGTCTGCAGCCAGGCTTGTGATCACAAGGGGCTGGCCAGCAACAGTCAGCTCCTCCGAGGTGACAGATGGTCTGACTGTCAGGAGAAGGCTCTGTGGTGTCCTCTAAGGGGGATGATTCATCAGGATTTTCGAAGGCCATTCCTTAACATGGCGAGGGAATGAAGGCCCAGGAAGGATTTAACAGGGAATTAGTAATGGCCAAGCTCCTGAAATAACTGGGCTTTGAAAATCCTGAGTTTTGCTTTTCTAAATGACTCCGGGTTGCATTATGCCTATTGATCTTCCTGAGCTTTCACAGCCCGTAAATGATGAGCCTTTTACCACACTCCATGACTGAAGGGCACACAACTGTGAGAACAGCTCATTTCATTTTTTTCGATTTATACAAAAGTACTGTGGCCCAAGCCCTCTAGGTACCCATCTCAATACATAAATATGCCAATTAAGCTAAATGGAAATCCTGCAGGTTAAAAGTGCCTCATAAAAGAAGGAGGCTTTTTCCAAAGCCAGGAAGTTTATCCACGGAGGAAATACCAAATCAACAAAAGTGGGTTTGTGCCAAACCATTAAGGGGTGAAAAAAAATCAAGAATTCTGGGATTCAAAAAGGAAGAAAAAATATTTTCCTCCCAAAGCAGAGAAAAAATACCTCTAAGCGGTGAACTCAGAATTCTAAGCAACTGAAATTCTATTTATTGCATTTTCCTAGCAGGGATTGTTGGTGGTGGTGGTGGCGGTGGGGGGGGGTGTGGTTTGGGAAGGGGAAGGAAGCCAGTCCCAGAACTGAACTGACACCAAGAGTGTATTAGGTACCCATCAAATGTCACAAAGGTGGGTGTGGGCAAACCAGTGTCAGATACACCATAGCTTGCTTCTCAAGGTATTGTCCTTTGCGCGGGTGCCCAACAGCAGTAAGAATCAGCACTACCTGGGAGCTTGTTAAAAATAGACTTTCAGCACCCCCATCTCCCTACCCCCATTAATTGAGGCAGAATCCTCATTTTGGCAAGATCCCTAGGGGGATTCTCATGCACATTAAAGTGTAAGAAGCCTTGATCTGTAGTAAATGGCCAGTCGGATACTCACCACCCATCCCTGTAAAGCTTAAGCTAATTCTGCCAGCAACTAGCATTCAAGGACTGGGGCTCTGGCTCTAGGTAATGAGCTGAGGGGAACAGATAAGTAAGTTTTCATCCAGTCTCACTCAATGTGAGCATAAGAATCTCAGGTGGTGCTCCTGAATGGGTTTAAATGTTCAAACTCACATTTACACATCTTCAAATCCTTGATGAACAGCTTCCAACCAAAAACTGGTATTCCTGAGTCTTCTCTGACTGACGCCTTATTTCAGATCTCATTCAATTGGAGGGCACTCTTAGAAAAAGCTTGGCAGTTTAGAGAGCCGCAGATGGTAGCAGGTGAAAGGTTTTTACCTAATGTTCTTGGTTGAAATGGGGGTGGGGGGAGTTGGCTGAAAGTATTGCATAATCCTCCCAATTTTTCTCCCACCATTACCAAAAAGGCATAAAGGTGACAGACCCAACAATGGCAACACTACTAAAATCATTTCGTGAAACCCCGAGCATCACTCTCACGTTCCCTTGCTCAGATCCTCCCTCAGCCCCCAGCTGATTCTGGGGGCTCTTCTCCAACACCTACTTAACAAAACCCGCTGCCTTTGGATTGCTGCCCCTCTCCTCCTTCTCCTGCCAAACCTTCCAGGAATCAATAATTGCCTTTCTTTCCTTGGGACCTTGGTTGGTTTCTCTGCCACCCATCTCTATCTCTACTTTTCTACAGAAACAAGACTTGGAAGTCATAGGGAAGATAGGGCCTCGTGAACGCCCACTAGGGAATAGGAACCGAGGACACTCTTTCAATGGCTGCCATGAAAATGCATTTCGTATGTTCTCACCCCAAGACTTCACTCTCCATTTGCTGCTGCTCTTTCCCCTAATCATTCATTCCTTCCAGGTAGAAACAATAATCACAGAGTTTTCCACTTCCCACCAGGCTGAGGATGGCTACTTGAGCAACAGTGGTGGGGGGCAGGCCTTCTATTGGACATTTGACTCACTTCTCAGTTACACCTACCCCATACCATCAGGTACTTATTCCCCTTTTAACAGTAAGAAACACGAGGCTCAAAGGAGTTAAGTAACTCACCTCAGGTTATGGAGTGGTTAGTGGGTAGCCAGTTACACCCAAAATATGGCTGGCAGGAGCCTGTTGCCCTCTGGGGGAAGCCGGAAAAGAACGCGGGGAGCTGGAAGAACCCGTCGGACAGCAGAAGCCCTGGAAGGCTAGGGTACTTCCCAGAGAGTGCTGGAGGGAGGAGGTGCTGCAGGTGGACTCGGGTAACAGCCCTCGTGGGAACTGCTAAGCTGACGGAATAAAGCTGGAAGGAGAACGGTTTCCCGGATGCTGACGCCAAGATCAGGAAGAGTCAGTAGGGTCGACGGGGAAGAAACCTGGCTCCAGAGACTAAGTCTTACTTGTTCCATCTATAAGCCCCATGCCCCCAAATGACCAATTTTCACGTACCTATTATCACAGTTTGGTTCCGCCCAGTGGACACCAATGTAGGGTTTTTTTTGTTTTGTTTTGTTTCTATGCCTGATGTTGTCTACGGACAAAACAGGGAGGGAATCACATTGATTTAAGTGCCCAAGCTTTGGTATCCAATAGACGTGGACTCCAAGCCGGGCTCTTCCAACCACTTTCTATGAGGCTTTGTGCAAGTTATGTGTCTCCTTGGGCCTCAGGTTCCCTATCTGTAAGTGGGGTGATAGTGATGTCTAGCTCACTCAGTTGACGCCATGTCTGAAGAGATCACGCACGTGAAGCACTGACTTTGTGGAAAGCCTCCCTGAAGGATTTAATAGGCTGGAGGCTGAGGAGAAAGAGGAGTAAGACACAGTCTCTGGTCTCAAGGGAGAACAGCAGGGACGGGAGGGGAGGCATAGACTTTGAATTGGGTGAATGGGTCCATGTAGCCAGCTTTGGTGGGATTCTCACGGGGAAGCATTTGTCAGGTAAATGTGTGGGGCGAGCGTCCATATCACACAGGACGGCAGAATGGTAAAAATGAGGGGTGTGTGGGGGAGCAGATCCCAGCTCACCCGAAGTGGTAACTTTCTCACAATGAACAATGTCAAAAACATTCTTGACAACGAAGGAATGGGTTTCCCAACACTGGGATTATTCAAGCCAGAGACGGATGGCCCTGTGTAGCAAGTGCTGTAAAAAAGCCTTCAGAGGAATGAGCTGCTTTGCTCCCAGCCTCTGCCTGACCTTGATGTCTGAGACTCTCAAGATGAAGGCACCCCCTTCTTCCCCTCTTATCTTTCATCCTCTCCCCCCAGCCACTCTGCCCCTCGTCTCATTGTCTGAGACCCCTCTTCTGAGCTCCAGACATGTGCATCCTATTGCCGACTGCGCTCAGATGGCCCAATTCCCCAAGTCTCAAGCAGAACCTATGATCTTCCCCCCTTGTCCCCTCCAATCTGTGAGCAAGGATGCGAAGCTATTTCATGGGCACCTCACTTTTAAAGGATGTCCCTGCTGGGTTGCCTGGGAAAAGAGAGAGAAGGTACTGTCAGTAGAGGGAGATGTCAGACAAGAAAAGAATCTCAAAGGCCCTGTCACTATGATTTTAAATCCACCCCCACCCCCTTTTCTTTTTGATCTTAACTCAAAGAAAAAAAAAAAGATTTTAAAAATTTGCTAGTTTTTGAGCTCTGAAAAAAAATTATTGTTGTTTTATAACTTCTGACAGCGTATTGTCTTTAGTTGGGTGGGTTCTTTTCTGTTGATCAGCCTTATGCAAGTGAAGCAATATTTGCATTTGGGTTTTAACATCTGCAACACTCACAGTTGCAGATATTTAGCTCTGCCTTCTCCCTGCCCCCATTGTGCAGAGGGTCCGCCCCACAGAGCCCAACTGGGTGTGCTTCATCCAGGCCCTACACAGCCGGAGAAGCGGATCTAAAGAGGAAGACATATCTCACCAGGCCAGAGCCCCAGGTTTTTTTGTTTTTGTTTTTTTTAAAGATTTTATTTATTTATTTGACAGAGAGAGACACAGCGAGAGAGGGAACACAGGCAGGGGGAGTGGGAGAGGGAGAAGCGGGCTTCCCGCCGAGCAGGGAGCCCGATCGGGGCTCGATCCCAGGACCCTGGGATCACGACCCGAGCCGAAGGCAGTCGCCTACCCAACTGAGCCACCCAGGCGCCCCCAGAGCCCCAGGTTTAACAAGATGCTCTCTGTGGTTCTGGGTACCACTGCTTCTCTCTGGCACAGGCTAGGAATCCAATCCAGCAAGTGTGTGTGGCCAGCCCACCTCTGGGCTCCATTTTGTTCCCATCCTACTATTTCTTTGTTATTCTGCCCAATGATAGTTTATATCATCATCTACAAGGTGTCCTTGGGAACTGATGTAAATCCTTTTGGAAAAGGGCAGGATGGATGGATGCGTGGATGGATGTATGGATGGAGAGAGAGAGAGAGACTGAAAGATAAATAGACGCATTTCCACCGAGGAAAAAGGCTATTGACAGATCTCGACTATTTCCATTGATTCCACTTTTAGATCCCCTTTCTCCTCTCTAATTTAACTTCTCCTTGTACTCATTCTCCTCTCCTACCTCCTGTGCTCCATCCCTGCTCTTCTCATCTCTGGGCCAGGATAGGGTTTAGGGAAATTACAGACTTTGCAATATCAGAACTTTCCAGAAAAAAAAAAAAAACAACTCCTCGAATGTACCAGTCATGCTAGGCCAGTCTCGATCTCATTGACAGTCTTCCTGCTCTTGTTCCATTCTCTGGTCCATCCCTGGTCCTCCTTTTGGAGAGCTTACCTCCACCTTGTGTCCTGCCCAGCATGGCCTCATCTGGTTTTCTCCAAGAATTAAGGTCAATTTTTACCTGAAGCATTTGGGTATGACTGTATTAAGTTGGATGAGAATTCTGGAGGGAGGGGAGCCTGGAGGAGAGAACTGTCAGAGGAGAAAGGCCTCATGCTAGCTTCTGGTGAGAAGAGTCACATGCTGGGAACTTCCTCTAGACCTGGAATAAAGTACTAACACCTATGTGCAAATGCACACAACCGGGCTGGTCACATTCCAGCCATGCCATTGACACTCACACATGTCCTTACCTTTACCCCTGAGGAGGGCAGAATCAATCCTCTCAACAATTCAGCTCTTGTTTCCTCAACAGGACAATGGCTTCATAAGGGAGGAGTTCATGTGAAAGCAAAGCCTACTGAGTCAGTTCAGCAGTGGCGCTTCATCACACTCCAACCAAGAAAACCTTCATTCAGTAAACATCTATCGATTACCTGCCGTATGCAAGGGAATCTGATAGGCAAATGCAGCGCGGGTGGAGAGTAGAGACAAAAAGCTGCATTTGAGCCAGTTCCGTAGCACTCGTTGTGGAAAGTCCCATAAAGAAAATATTTATTCAGAATTGACAAATCCAAGTCACCAGATGTGCTGAATCATGCTTTTGCTTGGCATTCATTGCCGTGACATTAATCGAGTGGAATTCTTCCCCCGTTTGTATGGACATACTGTGCATTTCAGCCTCCGACACAAAAGATAACTATGAGTACCAACTCTCCGGGAAATGCCGTTATCATCAATTAAGCCCGTTACTGAGTCATCAACAGCTAGGAAGATAATTATTCCAGGACCACTGGAAGAGGGAGCAGGTTGGATAGGGAACTGGAAAGTGCTTTTCCAGGAAAGAGTTCGGGAAGAAGCAGCAAAATGGGGGGCATCATGGGGGTGGGTGTCAGGTATCTCTCTCCAAGAATGTGGCCATAAGAGAGGCTAGGCGGAGAGGCCTAGATGTACTACGTATTTTCTTCTGGTTTATCTGCGGTTGTGATACTTTAACCCAAAGCTATGGATTACCAACATAATAAATGAAAGAAGGAACAACCTACTCTCGTCAAACAGCCACTCAGCAGCCCTCAATCTTGAACACGTTGGTACAGGACCTTGGTTTGGCTTGACCCTCCTCCCATGGAGTGTCTCTCTTAAATTGGCAATGTTTTCATTCCCACTTCCCTGGGTTTAGCACAGGTAATGCTTATTCTTTTATGCTTAGCACCGTGGTCCGCTTTTGCTACTTCCTTTTGTAAGAACCTGTCTGTTTCCTTCCTGTTTCTAAGCTGAGGCAATAAAATCGTTCAGTTCTGTTATCTCCTTAAAGCTACCATCACTCCTAACATATTACGACAGTGTACACAAAAAAAAGTGCTTTATAAACAAGAAAGCAACGTACAAATGTTAATTGATGTGATTCTAAGTAGCTGTCCTAAGTATCTCAAGTTGATTTCCAATCACAATTCCTGTTATCAGGTCAAATATGACCTCGAAGTGCCCTTTCTGCTTCTGTGACGACTGAGTCGTCCAGGCACAATGCTATTATGACAGCCGGGAATCATTTGAAAATGAGCTTCACTTCACTTGGCATATCAGATGACAATTTTAAAAACTGAGTCCTATTTTTTTTCCCCCCAAGTATCAGACTTGGTTCACATTCAAGAGGCACATGCCCCCTGCAGGAGAGGGGCTCAGACATGCAGCTGGTGATGGGACATCAAACCAGGAGCAGGGGACCTGACGGAGGCATCTCGAGGATGGTCAGCCAGGTGGGGGGCATTTGCAATTCAAGGCCAATTTTGACAGGGGACAGGTGGTGATCTTGGCAGCTGATGGACTTCAGAGAGAGCCAGCCAAGGACCCCCGTGGGTGTGCTGGCAGGAGGGAAGAGCCTTCCCAGAAGGGCTGGGAGGGATGGGGTTGTGGCGAGCAAACACATCAGTGATGACTAGGTTCCGTGACAGTCCCTGGGAACTTGTATAAGGATGCTTAGGCACAAATGTCACATTTCCTATTTTTGTTCTCCTGGGAACCTTCCCCCTCCTCACAGGTTCACCCCATTCAACAGATGCTCCCAGACATAGGAGAACTCAATTTAGACTCCATTTACCATGCCTACTACCTAATAAAAAAACTTCCCTAAAAATATTTAGCATGAATTCAGTAGCTGTTAGGTGAAGCTGCAAAAATCCACTTCTTTACATGTTGCCAAACTTCTGGCTTTGTAGATGCAGAAGAATACGTAGGGTGTTATAGCATTTGAGCCAAAAGATGGAGAGAGGAAAGGATGCCAGTGTATTTGCACGTGCGTGTGGAAGAAGGGCGAGAAACTTAGAACATTAGTTGACTTGGCAGACAGATGAGAAGGCTGCGGGACAGGGGTTGGATGGAGACCTCGCAGGACATCATTTTTACATTTTGAGTTTTGAACCCTGTGACTGTATTGACAATTGAAAAATTAAATTTTGTTAATTCCCAGGTTTGTGACCATCTGTCACCTTGCTTTTAATTGCTGCTCATGTGAGGCCCTTGACTTCCTTACCATCACCACTCATCTATCTTCTTGATGGCCATGTCTTTTGGGGACATCACAGCATTGTCACTGACTGCTGTCAGGTTCATGGAACTTATCTGGTTTTGTGAAAAAATTAATTTTTTTTCTTTCTCTTTTTGTCCATATCTCTCCAGGACGTGTGGTTTAGTTTTACTTTAAGTGGAAACACTGATAGGCAGAAAGGTGTCCTCGGGGTAGTCTGGCAGACAATTAGTTTTGTGTTCCCAGACGTGGGGCTAAGATTCAGGAAAAGGCTTCAGCCCACACGTAGTCCGTAAGACCAAGATGGGCTCCAGTCTAACCAAAGTTGGAGGATGTGAAGTTATGCACATTGTCAAAGCAGATCTGGATACAAGGACCCAGCCCTCACCCCATTTTCCTGCTGTTCTGCACATCCAAACTCCTGGGGAGAGCTGTCTTGATCTACTTTCTCCACTTTATCATTATTCCCATCACTCTTCACTCCTGCAATGGCTTTAATCAACATCCATGTTACTCATTCCAATGGCCAAATCTCCATTTCCATCATATTTGACCTGACGGTCACATTTGACACAAACTGTTCCTCCCTCCTCCTTGAAGCAAGCTCTTCTCTTGTTCCATGTCACTCCACTCCTCTGACCTTATGGGGCCAACTGCTTAGTCTCTTCTGATGACCCTTTCTTCTCCAAGGTCTACACATTAGAGTTCCCAGCTCTTGGTTTTCTTCTCCTCTCTATACTACCTTGCAAGGGACCACATTCGGGTCTGCGCTCTAATTACCACCTGTATGCTCCACGACTCTCCAACCCCTGACTCCAGACTCTGTCCTCCTGAGTCCACATGTGCACATCTAGATGCCTGCCTGATAACTCCACTTCGACGTCAAGTGGCCATCTCGGACCCCACAACCTCACAACAGAACTCTTGATTTCTGCCCCCAGACCTGCTCCCCACCTACTCTTCTCCATCTTAGTAAATAGTAACCAGCTGCTCAGACCAAAAAACTGGGAGTTGATCTTGATTCTTCTTTTGCTCTCGTACCACCATCCATCAGTCTACCAGCGAGTTCTGTTACGGTCATCTCCAAAAGAGATCCTGAATCTCATCCCTGTCCACCTGCCCCAACACCCTGTCTCTCATTGTTTTACTGCACCAGGATTTTCCTATTTCCTTTCTTGCCCACATACAGTCTGCTTCTCAAGAGCAACCAGGAGGTGGGATAGATTCCCTCATACCACCCTCTGCTTCGAACTCTCGAATTGCTGTTAAGTCTTTGCCTGAAATCTTTCCTCTAAACCTTGAGGTGGCTCCCTCTGCCCCAGCCCAGGGCCCAGCACTTTGGTGAGGCTCCTCTGAGGGCCGCTGCCTAGTAGCAACCTCCAGGACCCTCCACACCCCATCCCCCAGTATTATTTTCTTCACAGCACTCCGTACATTCTAAAATTTTATGTGTTTCTTTGCTTATATGTCTACTCTATGTATCCCCCCCACTATCATGTGAAAGGGAAACTTTGTCTATCTTCTTAATTTATGTATCCTCGGAGCCTGGGATGATGCTGTATTGGATAGGAGAGGCTTAATAATGCCTCAGCAAGAAGTACTCCCAAAGCTCAGGCGTTGAAAACGACAAAGGTTTGTTTTTGCTCAAACTACATGTATGACATAGGCTGGCAGGGGAGTTCTGAGCTATTCAGAGACCCAGGCTGAAGGCAGCTTTACTGTGTGGTGACACTGTCACCTCAACAGGATTCCCACAATTACTGAAGAAGGAGGGGGAACAGGCATGGAGAATCTCATGCCATCCCTTAAATGCTTCCACACGGAGGAGACATGCATCATTTCTGCTCATCCTGTACAGGCCATAGCAAGTCACAAGGCCATGCCTAACTTCAAGGGCCCTAGGAAATGTGATCCTCTTCTGTGCCTGGAAGCAGAAGAAAACTGGAAATAGTGGTGGGCGGCACCCCCACACAAGCAAACTTAGTATGCCTGATTCTAAAGCTCACAGTGCCTCCGTGTTTGAAAGAATATGGCCCTAGAGTTTCTGTTTTGATGAACATAGTCTTTCAATCTGATTTCTAGGTATTTCTTCATTCCTGGGAAACGGCACCAGTGGCCTCTGGTGCTTCTGAGGTATAATTGCTTTTGTTGTGTCCCCCAAATAACTTGTTGTGTCCCCCAAGTAACTTGTATCCTGGTAGGTTACAGATAGTGGGGTTTCCATAAATTACTTTACTTATTACATTATTTTAACAATGATGAATTATGTTTTTAATGGAGATAATATATTTGCAATATCAAGCTAACGTATTTTTGTTTCTTCCTTACATCCTCATCCTTTAGATCATCTTTTATGACCGGGGGCAAGAGCTGGTGAACAAATGAAGGGATGAATACATGAATGAGGCGATTTCTTGGGAAAGATAAGATGTTTAAAATGAGGCTCTGAATGGAAAGTGGATTTTTCTAAATTCCTTTCGTATATTAGGGACCCAACCAAGAATTCCTCCTGTACAGTAGAGAGGATGCTACTCCATACTGGAGAGCTTGGACTGCTGCCTAATGGTGAAGACAAGATTATGAAGCAGGAGAGAGAACAGTCACCCCTTCCGCCCCAAGCAATTATGGGTTGCAGAGGGGAGACAGTCCCCGTAGATGGGGGTGGTCAGGCATGTGGGCTTTTCCTTCTTGTAACTGAAAGCACAGCAGTTTTAGAAAGTATGTAAATGTGAGACTAAGAGAAACTGGTAAGAATCCATTTCCTATGATAATAGAATACTAGCTACCTGTAATGACCCAGGCACTGTGTTATATGCATCGTACACAATCATTTCCTTCAGCCCTCACAAAGAACCCTCTTGCCATTACTTCAACAGATAAGGAAAGGGAAGCTAGAGAAGGCATATGACTGGCCCAAGTCTATCTAGGATGTGACAATTCAGGTGTCTCTAATGAGACTGTGTGCTATCATGTTACTTTCAGTCATAGTCAGTCTAGAGTTTAGTTGATTTGCCTGCTCAGAGTCTCTTCTTCCCTGAATTCCTCCTCCATACTGCCACCAAAGAGATCCGGTTATGCCACTCCTCCACTTAAGACATGCAGAATAGGCTCCTCATTGCCGGTCAGTGCAAAGTTGCCAGGGCAGACATTCAGGAAAGGAGCTGTGGAGTGGAACGTGGGATGAACACTTGTATAGCGAGCCATTACCCTCCTCGCTGCCCGATGTCTTCTTCCGTTTCATTAGATAAGTTCATTCGCTCAATAAGCCTGTGCATTACAGCATGTCTTCAAATGCTGTTTTCTCCACAGATGGATATTCACTTGAAATAAGCTACCACACCACACCTCTATGGCCAGGGTGTGTGATAAGCATGATCGCACAGGCTCCTGTGCTCAGAAGTGTTTGGGGTTTAATGCCCTGTGGTTGTCATCTTGAAATCCCTAAAACTTTTACCTTTGAATTTGTGTTCTGGTAAGTGAAATATGATGGGTCTATGCAGCCTACACCCAGGGCTTGAAGCCTAAACTCACAGGTGGTCCCACCTCCCTAGTGCCCCTCTGAGATGACTTCTCATCCACCCACCAAACTCCAGGCCTCCAGGCTCTGCCTGGCCTCCCAGCCCCTACTCCTGCCTCTAATGACTGCAGCAACCTGGTGGGGGTGGCCCAAGTTCTACTGTTACTCTCCACCCAGCACAGGTAGGGTCAAGGTCAGGCACACATCCTGCTGCTTCTTGGGGTGGGGCGAGGCAGTGCAAGTCCCTGTTCTGTGCTGATGTGACCACAGCAAGTTCAGCGGGCAACTCCATGCAGCCTTCTCACCCACTCCCAATCCCAGGAAGTTGCCATGTCTTGGGGGGTCACCTATCCACTGAAGGTTAGAGCAGTAGGCCCATGAAAGGGGAGATTCACTGATCTACCCAGACCGGTGTTTGCTGCTTCTTTCTGCACAGGGCGGTGCAGATTATGTAACCTACTCCCAGGATTCTCTGATGTGTTTCTTCAAATACAGTGGAAATGTCAAGTCATAATAAAAATATGACATTAAGGTTACCTCTAAGGGTGCTGAGTGCAAGACACCAACCATTTAATAAATTTGGGCTTTTGCATTGACCTATGTTAATGTGTGATTTTATGCTATTTTGCATGGCAAGGGAAGCTTCTTGGAATTCATTTGATTGTTAGATCGATGTGAAAATGCATTATCTGCCTGCCTTGAGCATGGCCAAATGTTAACCTCTTCAATTAAGTAGACTTGAGAAAGAAAATTCAATTACAATGAGCAAACATTTCTGGAACACTTTCTATGTGTAAGGCCTTGTGCCAGGCCTTGTGGGGAATAGGCAGATCATGAGATTTGTTCCTAGTTTGGGAGTGCTTACAAGCAAGAGGGGAGGTAGAGCTACATGTCTGGGTAACCATGGTGTAACACACTCTTTTCCTTATCAAAGCAAAGGAAATGGAATTAGTGGTCAAGCTGGACTGTTGTTAGGCAGTACCTCATAGCTGGAGATGCTAGTTCCTTGCTTTATGCCCATCTCCCTTCTTTGGGAATAGAATTCTACTTCTTTTCAGGGTCTGTCCCTTGGGAAAGATGAGTCTATCTCCAGCTCAGTGGTAAATCTCGATGGGCTTCTCTCTCTTTGTGGCAAAGTCTCCCGTTGGTGATCGGCTTAGAGATGGCCATGTGACTCAGTTGTGGCCGATCAAACATGAAGGCAAGTCTCTGGGTTGCTTTTGGAAAGGCTTTCTTAGTAGAGGTAACTTTGTGGTTAAGGGTGCAGTCTCTGAGGTGGACTGCCTGCTTTATGATCCCGGCTCCACCGCTGACTAGTTCTTCGTCATCGGGGGAGTCACTTAACCTTTCTGCCTCCATTTCTTCATCTGTTAAGTGGGGTTAATAATAATACATAGCTAATGGGGTTGTGGCAAGGATGAAGATTAGTTAATATTTGCAAAGCACTTAGAAAAGTATCTGGTGCACAGTTAAGTGTTATGTAAGTGTTAATTGTCATTATCATTATTTTGAGATGAGATGCCAGAGGTGATAGTCTCTTTCATGACCCTGGATGTCTGTGTGTCTGGATGTGACTCCTGTAACTTCCACTGTGGCCTTGTGCATGTAAGGGTGGTTGGCCTAGGAGGGAGGAAAGTGGAGAGAAAGAGAGGAAGAGCCTCAGTCCTTGATGAAGTCACTGACACTGCTACCAACCCTGGAGTCCATTCTACCTCTGGACTCCTTGTTACGAGATGCGAGACATTTCTTGTTCAGGGTGTTTTCCGTCAGGCTGTCGTGTTCCTGGAATCAAGGGTGGCTTCCTGGTGTCTGTCCCGGAGCCCCTCTGGTGGTGTGCCTTCCAGGTCCCTCAGGTGCGCTGGCTGTGGACTCTCCCGGAGCAGCTCCTGCCAACTGGCTGTACCCCCATTTCTGGCCTTATCTTAATTATGACGGGATGGCTTCCTGAAAGGCCGAGATTTCTGAGACTTCCAAGATCACCCGAAATCCACCATCTACTCTTGATATTCACAGTGCATGTGCTTTGAGGTCACTTTCAAATTTGCAGACACTATGGCAATGTAATTTCTCCACAAAACACAGTAAGTTAACACTTGAATGATCCCCTTTGATTCTTAATGATTCTACAGCTCTAAGGACAGGAATAAGTAGTAAACTTATTAAATTTTTCCACTAAAATAAACTCTACCCTACATTACACCATTTTTTAAAAGGCAACACTAAGAACTTACATTTCCAGAAATAAGGTGAAGAGGATGAAAAACATTTGCAAGGAGTACAATAGGAGAGTTATCGATTACATGGAGAGGCGTTCTCTAAATGACTGAGAAAAGACACTCACTCGCCCACACCCACAGTTTATACATACGGATATATATCTGTATCAAATTTGTGCTTCAGCAAAGTTACAAATTCATAAATATTACATATCTTTGGGATCACTGAAAGATTCAGAAATACTATCAATTTTGATAGTATTTGGCATGCTTAAAAGTCCTGGTTTTTATCTCTTGTGCCCACTCCCAGAGACTGATAATGTCTTCCTAGAGTGCGGGTTCAGAAGGACGGTGAGGGCCTGTCCTTTTGGGTGGAGCTGAGTGCTGGGATCAATTAGGAATGTCTGCCTTAGTACTGGGTATTTACCCCAAAGATACAAACGTAGTGACCCAAAGGGGTACGTGCCCCCCAATGTTTACAGCAGCAATGTCCACAATAGCCAAACTGTGGAAAGAGCCAAGATGTCCATCGACAGGTGAATGGATAAAGAAGAGGTGGTATATATATACACAATGGAATAGTACTCAGCCATCAAAAGGAATGAAATCTTGCCATGTGCAATGATGTGGATGGAACTAGAGGGTATTATGCTAAGTGAAATAAGTCAATGAGAGAAAGACAATTATCACATGGTCTCACTGATACAAGGAATTTGAGAAACGAGACAGAATCATAGGGGAAGGGAGGGAAAAATGAAACAAGACGACACCAGAGAGGGAGACAAACCATAAGAGACTCTTAATCTCAGGAAACAAACTGAGGGTTGCTGGAGTGGTGGGGGGTGGGAGGGATGGGGTGGCTGGGTGATGGACACTGGGGAGGGTATGTGCTATGGTGAGCGCTGTGAATTGTGTTAAGACCGATGAATCACAGACCTGTACCTCTGAAACAATACATTATGTTAATCAATTAAAAAAAAAAAAAAGGAATGTCTGCCTCGGGTGTGGGTGGTGTTGGTGTGGACAGCAATACAGTGTTTCTGCAGTGCAGGGTTTCCCAGCTTCTGCCTACTCTGCTTGAAAGGTGATTAGGAGGTTGTCAGGCCTGATTCCATAATTACAATGACTCTTAACTTCAGGATAAAGTTATGTACTCAATCAGTATACATTTACTGAGCACCTCCTACGCATGAGACCTACCCTTAGGCACTGCAGGAAATTAAAAAGTGAATCGGACTCACTCCAACCCACAAAGACATGGGTTAATAGAAGACAAAGACGTGTGTGTGTGTGTGTGTGTGTGTGTGTGTGTGTGTGTGTGTTTAGGGTATGAGGGGATACAGAGCTGCCAGAAAGGGTTAGACTAAGGGAGGGACAGAAGATGTGTCAAAGGCAGGAAAGCACCCTTTGAGTGAGTGTGGAAGGTGGCAGAAGGCATGCCAGGGAGGGTTCATTGGATGGGAAGCCCCGCAGTGATGTAAGGAAGACCGTTGGGCTGGATAGAAAGGCAAGACTGCTTCAAACGGAGCGGCCAGAATGAGCCAAAGCAGCAGAGTGGAAAGCTCCCAGCTGTGGGTGACTGACTGGCTGGTGAGGACATGTCCTTGTGGTTTTCTTCCAGTTTCTCTCCCTCCCCCACCCCCGAGTAAGCGCGCTGCTGTGGACTTCATTAGCTTGTTGTGCTGATGTGACATCCATCCATTTTCTTAAGAGTTGTCTGGGCCAGGGGAAAACCTGCTCTTTGCAAAGATCATCTTTCATCACCATTTGACGTGTGACATATAACAAATGTCTTAAAGTAAAGGAGAGGCCTCACTGGTATCTCACACTGTACATTTTTATTGTAAACCTAAAAGAACTGACAAAGGTTCCATCTTTATTTCCTTAACTACATACAAAGTCATCAAATATTACCAATGAAGAGCATTCCTGACGTCCTATTATTCCATTACACGAATAAGGCAAAAATTCTTTAACACATGGCTGAGCTAGAAACTAGTGTTGATTGGTTGAAACTGTGAAAAACAGCTAAAAATCGTACATAGAAGCTCACTCCTAACATGCTCTTATGTTATGTCGCACATATGCATACATATAAATATGAGGTAGGCTTTTGTTAAATTTCTTTTGTAAATACTTCAAGAATGAAAGCAGAGCTGTTGGCGTTACTAAAACAATAATAAAGAGGAACCACAAATGCAGAGAAAAGTGTTCTTCGGCGACATGCGGAAAGCTGTAAAGAGCCAGTCTAAGAAGCACCAAGAAATAGACTTGTCAATAAAATAAAATGAGGATGCACTCTTTTAGAGTTAGAAAAAAAAAATGTGAATTCAAATCAACCTAATAATCATCCCTGTAAACCTTAAGAGTGCATATCTGGAACATGAAATATGAACTTGGATGTTGAGGGACTTCTCGGGCCTTCATTTTACTTATCGACTGGCTGTGGCTCTCTTCTAAGCAAACCTAAAACAGAGAAGGTGATTTCTATGACACTGAGTAAATAGGTTCCACCTCGACCCAAAGCTCCCGGCAGGCAAGCCAGCTGTGTGTTCTTGCCATTGTTCCCTCCATCCTTCCTCGTGCCCCCGCCCCCCTTCCCACTCCTGTGCCCTTCCTGGAGTTTTTATGGGCAGCCTTAGATCTATATTTACCCACTATATTTAGTAAGTTTGATTATGCATAGCCTAAATTCAGATCTGAGATGATGATCCAGATTTTTGTTCACTGAAAGAACTTTTCCTTTCCTTTTTTTTTTTTTTTTTTTTATAGGTTTACAGCAAAGACGAAGCACCAGTTTATTTCCAGCTCTTCTTGCTATTCGGTAGGCTTGTTTTGCCTCAGGCCTTTGCCCTCACTGTGCTTTTGTAGAAGGCTCTGCTAGCACATCTGCCCATGCCAGGTGCTTCCTGACATTGAAGTCGCCACTCCGTTGCCACCTCGTCCGAGAAGCCTCCCAGATTACTCAATGTAAACAACACTCACATCCAATCCCTTGCCACTGTCTGGCCCAACACTCTGTTTGTTTTCTGCTATCCCTTTATGCAGTTTTGGGTTTTTTGTTTTTTTGTTTTTGGTAAGTTTTCATGCCATTGAGAAAAAATTTTACATACAGTAAAATTGACCCTCTTTATTGTAGTTCTGCAAGTCTTGACAAATGCATCCAGACATGTCCCGCCACCAGGACAACCAAGATACAGAAAGTTCCACTGCCCCGAACTGTTGCCACATCTCTTCATAGCTAACCCTTTCTCAAGCCCAGCTCTGAGCTATTCTTTGTATCTGTAGTCTTGCCTTTTCCAGAATGTCACATAAGTGGAATCATATATTATGTAGCATTTTGAGTCTGGTTTCTTTCACTTTTTTAGCTTAATTTATTTGAGACTCATCTGTATTATTATAGGTATCAGTATTCCTCTCCTCTTCATTACTGAAAATCGTTTCACTGTCTGGATGGATCATAGTTTGTTTATTCATTCTCCATGAGTTGATTCCAGTTTTGGTGATTACAAATAAAGCTGCCATAAACATTCAAATACAGTTTAATTTCAGACGTATATTTATACGTGAGACTCCTGGGTCATCTGGTAAGTGCATTTTTAACTATAGAAGAAACTGGTGAACTATGTTCAAAAGTGTCTGTACGATTTTGTATTCCTACCAAAGATGAATGAGAATGCTGGCAGCTCCACGTCTTCACCAGAACTTGGTATGGTCCAAATTTTTATTTTAAGCCATTCTCATAGTTGTGTAGCTGTATGTCACTATGGTTTTAATTTTCATTTCCCTGTTCGCTAATGAGGCTGAACATTTTTTTAAGTGCTTATTTGCTGTTATATCTTCTTTGATGGAAGGTCTGTTCAAATCTTTTGCCCTTAACAAAATTGTTTTCTTATTATTGGGCTTTTTTGAAAATATTATATCGTACATTCTTTTTATATTCTGGATATTATTTTTTTTCCAGATACGTGATTTCCTAATACTTTCACTCAGTTTGTAACTCATCTTTTCATTCTCATCATGTGTCTTTCAAAGATAAGTTTTTAATTTTGATAAAGGACAATTTATCCTTTTTCTCTTTTCAGGAATTATGTCATATCTAAGAAATTTTTGTCTAACCCAAAGATCACAAAGATTTTCTTCTATGTTTTATTCTCAAAGTTTTATATTTTTAGGTTTTCTGTTTCAATCTGTGATCCCTTTTGAGCTCATTTTTATAGATGGTGTGAGATATGGGTGGGAGGTCACTATTTTTATTGCATATTGATATCCAATCATTCCAGCACCACTTTTGAGAGGCTATCACCTCTCCATTAATTGTCTTTGCAACTGTGTCGAAAATCAATTGACTGTAATGGTGGATGTTCATGTTTTCAGTAATTAACTTGTTGATCTTGAGATGTTTTTAGCATGCCACATTAGATGTTTTTAGATGGTATCAGGGATCAGACAAAAAACAAAAATGAATCTTTTGTTTTTGTGTGTAAGTCTACTTTAAGCCCTAAGAATGGGTAGAATAAAAAGCCAGGTGGAGTGAAAGTTACTTATTTTGATGGAAAATTACCAATAATTCCTCTGGGTAATGCCAATTATTTTAGTTCTCCAACACACAGATACACACACACACACACACACACACACACACACACACACACACACACACACACCTGTGCCGCTTCTAGGTTCTTCAATAGCAGACTGGAGTTGACTGTTGGGGAGCAGAAGGGCATTACCCTAGCTGAACATTTAACTGAGCATCTACTACCTGTAGGTGCTCTTCAAAGATTTGGTCATTTAGCACACATCCTCACTGAGGATACTGAGGCCTAGACATTAGGAAAGGGTTGGTGAAAAATAAGAATCAAGATCTGGAATTCCCAGGGGAGTCACATTTTTAAGCACCCTTATCTACTTAATTAATTAATTAAATACATCAGTCAGACTTGGCGCTGAGTGATAGAAGGGCATCTGCGCTCCCCCCCACCCCCACTCAACAGTCTGTGTGCTTGGACAGTGCTGTGGCCTTGAGTATCACTCAACCTGGACCAGCCCTCACTTTGACCTTGTGGCCACTGTGTTTGTGCCTTTGGGCAAGGCAGGTCTGGCCAAGGCCAAGGCCCAGGCCCTGTCCCCGTGTTTCTTGGTTAAAATCTTGTTCTTCTAAGATGAAGTGAAGTGGGACTCAAGAGTTACTAGTTCATGTGGTTCTTGCACTCAAAATGGGGGTTTTCTAAAACCCCACGAAAATTCATTTTCTATCCCCAAGTCCAAATGATTCTGTCTGGAATGAACTACATTTCATCATCTATTTACTTACTGAGAGAGTAAGAGCGCAGAGACCAGTAAGCAAAGGGAGAAAGACAGGAAACTAGCAATTACTGAACACCCATTATGTCAACTGTGAAGTACTTGGACATGGTACGGACAGCCTTGTGTTCTTTATCCCATTTCACAGATGAGAAAACTGAGGCCTAGGCAGGTCAAATTGTCCTAGGGAACAATCAGCATGTTCTGGGGCCACAATCTGTGCCCTTGACTTTACATGACAGGACTGTGTAGGGGGATGGGAGGGAGAACTCCCCTCCTCCCTCAGAATTAAAGATGGCATCCACATCCCTCAATGGGAATAGGCTTTAAAGATTCCCACTGTTGTGACAACTTGCACAAAACGTGAACAATGGCAGCCTTGTCTGTTTTTTTCCTCCCATGCGTCAAGGTCACCATTTCATTTTCCTATCTCTGCCAAAGAATTCCTGGTCTGGTTTCCTGTGTTTCTTCTCTAGGCTTTTCAGTACTATAGGGACATGATGCTTTGAATAAAAGCCTTGGGAGACATTATGATACGAGGGAAAAGTCTTTTTTTTTTTTTAAATAAGGAAGTCAAGAGTGACAGTGTCTGGTGGTTTTAATTGTGGGGTTGACTTCATGTGTGGATTGTGAGTGGACTCATACTGACTAGGTGTAAAAATGGGAAGTTTTTCCAGCAACATCTGCCGTGTCCATCTCATTGCGGCAAGTTCTTTGTATCAAAAAAAAAAAAAAAAAATCTGCATAACTTCTAAAGAGAGGTATGTCCTGACTTACATGATCTCAAAAAAGGTCTCAAAAACATGTTTTCAATGGACTTGATGTTTTAGATGTACTGGAATAACTGTTACATAAAATCATCTGCTAGTGAGGGAAGGTCAGAGGAGCCCAGATTTAAACTCCACATTTTGCAGATGAGAAAACCGAATGCCAGAAGGAAGTGACTTTGCCTGAGGTCACACAGCTCATTAGAGCTCAAGTGGAATGAGAGTTCACTTTGCAGGACTCTCCAGTGCTCCCTGTTCCAGGATCAGATTGGTACATATTGAATTCCATTTAATGGAACAGAAAACATTCAATTCCATCTCAAGATCCAAGTCTCCTCAGAGAGGAAGAGTGGATGCTTTTTCTCCTCATAGGAAAGATGGAATGAGTCTGACTCTCTTTACCAGGTCATGAGGTCAGTTGAGATTTTATATACATGGGTGTGAAATGGATGAGAGCATTTCTTACCTAAAGAAAGGATTCTTTAAATCAAGGATGTTCCCCGATCTGAAGCCTGTCTGGTTTACCAGCGCCACAATCTGAATGTCATAGCTCTGTCTGGATGACAGAAAACAAAACAAAAAAACCATCATTTGACAAGACCAGTTATCTTCACATACATTGAGGGTGCTTTCTACACATACCTACCTAATTCATGAGTTGTTTTTTTTTGTTAACCTAATGTATTATTTGTTTCAGGGGTACAGGTCTGTGATTCATCGGTCTTACACAATTCACAGCGCTCACCATTGCACATACCCTCCCCAGTGTCCATCACCCAGCCACCCCTTCCCTCCCACCCCCCACCGCTCCTGCAACCCTCAGCTTGTTTCCAAAATCTATCAAGAACTTATCAAATTCATGAAGGTTTTAAGAGCGCATGGGTGCCATCTTATATATGGCCATATGTGTTTATCTGGATGCTACTAAATATTTATTTGTTAGAAGACTTTGACAGTTATAATCTCTTGATCTAAAAAATTACCAAGTTAATGGTGTTTCTGGTTTTACCAACAGCAATGCCAGAAATGGCTTTAGTTAACAGAGGTACTTCGTGAGTCACCCATTGAGGTACCAAAACAATCTTAATTGTGCAAAGACTGGGTAAGTTAAAATCTCAGACTGACAGTTGACAAATGTGATTGATTTTAAGAGGCCCCAGATGAAGGCTCATGTAATTCTAGTGAGAATTGGCTGATAAGAACAGCTAATAGGACATATCCTTGATGACTAAAACGAAGGAATTATGTTTATGGGATTTTTATTAGTCATATATATGCTCGCTCTGCCTGCCACTCCCCCTGCTTGTGCTTCTCTTCTCTGACAAGTAAAATCTTTAAAAAATATATATTTCTTCAGATTATAAAGTGTTCCATATTCACTGTAGAACAGAAAAATAAAGAAAAATAGAAATTAAATAAAATAATCCGTAACGTCACTGGACAAAGATTCTTCTACTATAGAGTATTTTCTTACCATATTTTTTGTATCATTTTTTATAAATGTAAATTTTTAATAAAATCATCTAAAGTATTCCTTCATATTTCCTAATTTGATTTAACATAAGTAAGCATTTATCCTCTAATTCCTTTTTAAAAAAAATTTATTTGGGAGAGAGAGAAAGCAAGAGGGAGAGCATGAATGGTGGGGAGGGGCAGAGGAAGAGGGAGAAGCAGACTCCTCGCTAAGCAGGGAGCCAGATGCAGGGTTGGATCCCAGGACCCCGGGATCATGACCTGAGCCACAGGCAGACGCTTAACCGACCGAGCCACCCAGATGCCCCATCCTGTAATTCTTGACAACGTACTTTTCAGTATTATTATATGGGTATAGCACAGTATATTTAATAATTCCCCACTGTCAAATATTTATATTTTTATAACATATTATAAACATGTAATAACATATTATTACTTATAGTAACAAAAATCTAATTTTATGACAGAAATTCTGCTGTAAAGGACATTCTTGTAATACATCTTTATGTCCTATCAGTGATTATTTCCTTGTAATAAATTCTTAGTGTTAGACTCACCAAGCTAAAGCACGTAGACATTTAAGGTTCCAATACCTACTGCTAAGATGTCTTCCAGAAAGTGGACTGAATTACTTCCTCACCTACAAAGTATAAAAGTGCTAATTTCATTACACATCTTCCAATCCCTAATATTTTAAATGTTTGGGGTTAACATATTATTGATTATTTTAATTTGAATTTCCTTGACGGTTTGGCTTCCGTTTCAAATTCCAGAAATTACTAAGGGATACAAAGGCCACCCTGTCATTACCAATAGTGGCCTGGGAAGGTGTATATATAATGTCAGAGCCTATGAAACCCATAGCTCCAGTTCTAGATTTTATCAGGGCCAATTGCAGAGTAAGAGGGAAAGATAGGCCTACATAAAAATTAAAACAAAAAAATCAACGATGTCCTTTGATTCTGTTTCAACTCCTATAATTGAGCCCCAAACTACTCTGTTGTAAAATGTTTCTTCCGTGATACCCACATCCAGTAGTTCACTGCGTTTGTGATACTTGAAGGTAGATGCAGAGAAAGCGAGACATGGAGACACCAAGCTCCTCAGGAGAGGGGCAACCCTGGTCATGGAAAGGCTGAGAAATCAGCCTCACAGGTAAGTCAGGGAGGGACACACCTGCATATTCTTCCCAAAGGAAAGACACCTTCTTAATAATATTTGAAGTAATTAATATAGGACTTAAAGCAGAAATGGGGGACCCCGAGGTCTGTGCAAATGTGTGTGTCCACGGATGCATATAAGGCACAAGGGAGACCTGCGTGGCCCCAGGTGTGGTCGGGAAGAATGATCAGTAAGTTCCTGCCACAGGGTGTTCAGCAAGGCTCTTTTCAGGACGCTAGATAACACTGTCACTTTATACTCACTTCTCTCAACCCACTCCTCTCCTTGACCCTTCCTCAGAGTCCTAGCTTCCCTCATGGAAGGCAAAAAGAGCTTCATGTCATGTTAGGTCATGGCTCAGCGCGGTGAGTGAGAGCTGAGATTTGTCCTCAAAGCCCTTCCGTGTGCGTGCGGGGGTGACGGGGAGGATGGTTAAGGCAGGCTATTTTGATAGTGATTCCTCTAACCAGGGGAGAACGTGCCCTTCCCGAAGTCTGCAGAAAAATCATGTGCTCTTCTATCCCAGGAGCAGTGTCATCCTGGCACCACGACACCCAGGAGGCCAACTCCAAACTCCGTAATTAATGTGCAACGTTGGTAAAGCAACCAACAGTGGAGAATCTTGGGGCGCCTGGGTGGCTCAGTCGTTAGGCGTCTGCCTTCGGCTCAGGTCATGATCCCGGGGTCCTGGGATCGAGCCCCGCATCGGGCTCCCTGCTCCGCGGGAAGCCTGCTTCGCCCTCTCCCACTCCCCCTGCTTGTGTTCCCTCTCTCGCTGTCTCTCTCTCTCTCTGTCAAATAAATAAATAAAATCTTTAAAAAAAAATGGAGAATCTTTCAAGACTGTGTATACAGGATCCTAAATTAACTATTAATTCTTTTGAACCAATTATGTAGCAATGTGTATTCTTTAAAAAAAAGCCCCACAAAAACCTAGTTCTTTCCCAGACTTAGTCATTTTAAATCTACAGAGAAAGTGACATACACGGAACATACTTTAGTTCAAGGACTGAGTGCAAAATCATTGCTTCGTATACCAACGTTTCTTTCGTCACTAGGCAGAGATTGGAAACTTGAGAACAACATATGCAGGGCATGTCTTTCTAGAGAATGTGGTAATTCCTGATAATTTCATCTTATTAGAGGAAGCAGACAGTACAGTAGAGGGACAGGCTTAGTGCTGACCACCAGGGAAGAAGGGGATGGAGAAACAGAAGTGGCAGGAAGCTTGGGGAGAAAATGGCCCAAGTCACTGAGGATTTACTGATGGTGAAGGAAGGAGATAGAACTTCAGTGGTATAGACCTCACCCCGTTTTCTTCAGCGGGGTTTGACTAGGCATGCCCCAGGGAGGGTGAGGGATGACACACTGGGGTATGGTAGAAAATACGGAGCTCTGATTTTTAATTTTGTCAGCCCTAGGATGCGAACGCAGTTGTTCACCTAACACCTACTGAGCACTAGCGAATTCACTAGGTAAATGCTGGATTCTAATCGCCAGCTAAGAGTTAAGGTACATGTGAGGCTCACCTAGTTCCTCAGGTTTTGCTAAGGTGGGATGGTTCAGTAAGAGTCTGATTATGGGGTCCAACATGACCGAGTGAATACCAAGCATGTGATGGACACATGGGCCAGAGCTAGAAGAATCTGAGGAACACTGAAGAACAAAGAAACATCATGTAAAGCTGTGCCAGCAAATACTCTTACTTCACTGCACCTCATCAGGCATGAAAGCTTCCCCTACAGTTCCTTCTGATTCAGCTGTCCAAACATATAGGTATTTGGTCCAAGTGAAGCTGAGTACAAGATGGAGCAGTTCGGTGATGACCATTAGGAGCAGCATTTGGAGCTTCAGAAGCTTTAGCTCTTTGGTCAGCATTTCTCCTAGTTTCATAAAACAAATCTCATCAAACTCCCTGTATACCAAATTCCCTGGCAAACCTGAGTACAGCAAACCCTCACAGAGATCCAAAAGTTTTTTTTTTTTTTTTTTTTTTTTAGATTTTACTTGTTCGGCAGTGAGATACACAGTGAGAGAGGGAACATGAGCCGGGGGAGTGGGAGAGGGAGAAGCAGGCTCCCCGCGGAGCAGGGAGCCCGATGTGGGGCTCGATCCCAGGACCCTGGGATCATGACCTGAGCCGAAGACAGACGCTTAACGACTGAGCCACCCAGGTGCCCCGGAGATCCAAAAGTTTTAAGTTATGTTCTAAAAAATGTTGGCCCAGGGTAAATGGATGAGCTAGACCCAAAATCAGCCTATGTATATATATATATATATATTTTTTTTTTTTTACATTCATTCTTTTTTTAAATTTTTTATTAGAGAGAGAGAGAGTGCAAGCAGGGGGAGTGGGAGAGGGAGAAGGCTCCCCGCTCAGCAGGGAGCCTGAAGTGGCTTGATCCCAGGACCCTGGAATCATGACCTGGGCCAAAGGCAGCTGCTTAACCGACTGAGCCACCCAGGCGCCTCTACATTCATTCTTTTTATTTCTATTTTTGTATCTTATGAGATACATGCTACATAAATTTCTATGTGTATGTGTATATATACATATATATATACACATACACAGAGACATGTCTATGCATGCGTGTGTCTATAGTATATAAATGTATAAACATATGTATATATACATATATCTCTATATTGAGCACCTCGTCTTATGCTTTCTCTTCTTATTGTAGTATATTCACATAATTAAGAGATAAATGCTAGTATACTTGGGAGGACGCAAATATCAATGTTTTTACTCATAGGTACCAAAAGCTTGACCAAAAAGCTTCATGGACGCCACTTCTGTGAACTGGAGGGATATAAATTTCATAAAGTTCCTAAGTAAGGTGAGTTCTGTTTGATCGTCCCAAGCACCAAAACGAACGACAGCCTCAGAATGATGGCGAGTCTGTGGAAAAGAAAATGCTAACAATACAATCATAAATGGCCCTGGCTGGGAAAGGAAAGGGCAGCCACTGCCCACACGTGTGTGGGTGCACACGCTCTCCCAGGAGGCCAGAGCTTAAAAAGACTGTTTGACAATAAGGAAGGGGGTGACCCTCTCCAAAGGCAGGACAAACAAGTAGCACCTTACTGAAAAGAGCATCAAAACACTGACAATTCAGGAAGTGCTGAGGGTTGTAGAAAATACCAAGGAAGAGAAGAACTTTAAAGCAAGAACTCTGATGAGATATAATATGAGAAAGAAAGAGAATACGCAGGAAAAAATAAGATTTTCTGTGGACCTACTGCGTATTGATGACCATGCTATGTTCTCTCCTTTAATATCTGCCAAAACCTGGTGACACAATCACTATAATTTGCTGTTAGAGAAATTCATTAACTTGTCCAAGATCACTCAAGCACCAACCACATGCAGAGGAGATGGGACAGAACCAGGATGCATCAGACTCCCAGACCTGACCTCTCTCACTACGCCAGGGTGCTGGCCTAATATAATGAAGAACTGCCTCCCTCCCACCTCCCTCCTTTTCTTCTTGCTGCAAAGTATTGTGGGCCCATAATATCTTAGCATCTTCTTTCAGTTGTGCCAGATGAAATTCTTACTAAGAGAAGGATTGTCAGTTATGACTTCTTCATTCGAGTGGTCATCCCACATCACCGCTGAAACTCGGAAGCATATGAAGTGAGGAGGGACACCCCATAGAAGACTCAGGCCTTCTTTCCAGGAAGCTCACATAAAGACACACACTAGCAATATACATCTGTGCGTTAAGAAAGGGACGGAGGCCTGGAGGAGCCCGAGAGTCACAACACAGGTAGGTGATGTGAATGGTTTGCCTCCTTCTTCCCTACTAGGGGAATGAAGGAGAGGAAGGTAGAAAAATACGACTGATGAGGATGAAACCCAAGATATGTTAGAAAAAAGTAATGAAACAATAAGATGGTTTAAATTCACTCACCTAATTATACCCTAAGGTACCTTAACAAAGAAATATTTGAAAGCAAAAGAATGTTAAGCAGAAAAGGCAAGTCCAAACGGCAGGCTGATGTTGGGTACTGTCCCTGAGCAATTTTTTTTTTTTTTTTCCTGTAGAACTGGTCATTAAATAGATGGTTTATGAGGATTTAGGGAGAAAGTGGTAACTTCCAGGATGAACGTGGTAAAAAATCAGCATTTTCCACCTTTGCTCCTGGAAGCCATCCCCAAACAAGCAGGATAGAAAGACACTGCAGACCACAGGCCTCCTTTTCTGTCCAACCGGGAGAAAGATAAAATCCGCCCGCTCTAACTTATGCATGAGGGCTACAAAAGCAGTTGAGATTGGTTGTAAGCCACATGGGAAAAAGCACAGAAGTGCAAAGCGAAGCAAGAGAGCCCAGGGGCAGCCCACCTAAGAGAATGCTCCCCAAAATACAGGCCCTGAAGATGAGGAGAGTTTTCTGAAATGCACAAGTTTTAGTCCTTGTTTGTAGCATCTTGGGCAGGAATTGGGGCGGGCAAGGCTCCTGGGCAAAGACGTGTCTAGAACTGCAACACGGCAGATCCACCTAGATGTGCACAGAGCAGCCATGTTTGCAGGAAGCAGGATGCCTCTGCGGCAGCACCGAAGGGGAGAGAGTGTGAGGCGAGGAAAACAGACCATGTGAACACTGCCATGTCTCTCATGCCACAGGAACGTCCTTCTTGTAAATCACTTTCCAGAAAAGTTCCATGAACTTTCCAGAGGGGGCGGACTTAGAATCTCAAACAATTTAAAAATCACTCTTATAGGAGTGAGGAGTTGAGGATGGTAGCCAACGGAGGAAGACTGGGAGGATTTTGGAAGAACTCTCCAAATATTTACACAACTGCTGTGTGGAGGTTGGAACAGACGTCAGAAGCAGAAGTAAGATAAAGGAGTACGGTTAGTAGCAAGTGGTAGATAGGACTGACAGCACGAATCACTTTTTAGGGGCGCCTGGGTGGCTCAGTCGTTAAGCGTCTGTCTTCAGCTCAGGTCATGATCTCAGGGTCCTGGGATCGAGCCCCGCATCGGGCTCCCTGCTCGGTGGGAAGCCTGCTTCTCCCTCTCCCTCTCCCCCTGCTTGTGTTCCCTCTCTCACTGTCAAATAAATAAATAAAATCTTTAAAAAAAAAAGTCACTTTTTAATCATCAGAGATGTCTAAGTACCTGACATCAATAACCAAAGACCGTATGAAAAGTTACTTAACCTTAGTCGTAAAGAGATAGAAACCAAACAACCAGATGCAACTTCTAAAAATGATTTCTGGATCTATCAGACTGGCAAAAACCATAAAGACCTGTAATGGGCAGTGCAGGGAATGATGTGCCGAAATGCACAAGGCTGTCCACTGCAGTGTGAGTGGAAGTTGGTGCAACTACTGAGAAAAGCAGTATTTGTCCAAGTGCAACATATACATAACCTTTGATCTAGCATTTCCATTTCCAGGGATCTCACATAGAGATATTCTTGCCACTGTGTGAACTTCCTGTTCAAGGATATTTAGTGCAGAGTTTTGTGTAATGGCCAAAAAAGGGAAACACCAGAAGCAACTCAAGTATCAATCAATCAGCAATTTTAAAAAAAGACATGTCGTATATCCACCTCTGATGCATCTACTAAAATGACAAAGCAATCTATCTGCACAGATTCAGGACTCACTGCTAAGTGAAAACTTAAGTTGGAGACTGCTAGTTTAGTCTGCTTGTAAAACAGCAATAAAAACCCCATGATGATTTTTGGTTAGTACATACACAGAAAATCGCCTGAAAGGATATGGAGCACGGGGTCACATCTGGTGAGTGGGGTGAGGGGTGGCAGCGTGTGTGGACTCTAGACACTTTTGTAGTTTTGAATGTACATGTGAACGTGTTAGGTTTTTGTAATGGAAAAAACTGAGATCTCAGAAATGCAAGAGTTGATATGTGAGGTGGTGAGCTCTCTGTCACAGGAGTATTCAAGCACAAGCCCAAGAAAGGGAGGGGGGAGGTAGGGAAGGAAGGAAGTGGAGCGGGATGACCTTTGAGTACCCTTAATATTCGGAGAGTCCTTGAACCACTCTGCTATTCTTTTCTCCTCTGATTCACCCAGGAGAAGCTCCAGCAAGGTGAAAGAAAACAGAGCATCTTAAAAATGAGAGAAATCAAAGTAATCGCCGCCGAGGCCTCATGAAACCCATTGCCAGAGGTAAGCGGCCAATCCTGCAGTGCTTGTCCCCCTGGGTACAGATCGATGTTGCTGTGCTAAATTTGAGGGGGGGGGTGTGGCTAGCTGCAAGGAAGGCCAGGAAGCTGATGTGGGACTTAAAGCACTTGATAATTTGAGCCTTTGGCAAGCGCTCCCATGAGCGGATGGATGCCCTTCCTCCCTCTGCGGTCAGGTGGAGAACACTGCCCTTGAGTTATCCCAAGCTCCCCATCCCTGCCGCCCTGAGCCCCAGGGGGGACGTCTGCCGGCTGGCTCCATAGCTGAGTGCACCTGGCAAAGTCAGTGAGGCTTCTGTAAAGCACCCCGTCCATGTCGAGGTGCTGGAAAGGCTCCCACCTCCTGCACCCCCTTCCCCATCACTGAGCAGCATGCAGAGGTGGTCTCCCGTCTGTACTCTCCTGCTTACCGTCTGTTGGCTACAAACAGCACTTTCCCTGAGAGGGTCTCTCCTTCTTTGGCAAAGAGAGGAGTGTGAAGAAGGCACCGCACCTGATACCAATGAGTCAGAGGCTCAGTTGGGGCTGTTGACAGCCAAACGGTTACCCTGCGGGGCAAGAGAAGAGTGAAGAGCCAATCAGGTTTCCAGGCCCAAATTTAACGGACTGCCCTGGGGACCTGGGTTGAGAGTTGCTTTCCGGGGTTTTGAACTCATGGAACTGGATAGGTTCTGAAGAACCTATCTGAAGAAAAGGATAGCTCAATTTAGGTCATTGCCATGTGCTGGGTGCTGCACCAAGAGCTTCATGCATATTATCCCACTAAGTCTTTACAACGACTCGGGGAGGTAAGCCCTGAGAGGTTAAAGGACTTGCCCAACGTCACGCAGAGGACCGCTGGAGAGCCAGGCTTCCAAGTCGTGGACTTGGCCACTCAATCAATCCGCACTTCCGAATCAAAGTTCATTAGAAGCCCAACAGGTAACAGAGTTCAACCGGTAAATGATTTGTTTGAAAAACGTCTGTCAGGGCGAGAAGTCGGGAGTCTGGCCTCTTCACTGTCTCGTGCCAACCTGTTCAGGGAAACTGGTGGGGCTTCTAGAAGCCAGAAAAGCCCCTGGGGCAGATGGTCTCTACGGTCCTTCCAGCTCGGACATCCTGCATGGGTATGTTTAAATAGATATTCTTCCTTTCATATGAGGAGGTGGGAACATCTGGATGTGCCTCCAACACCAAGGTCACCTGTCCGGGCTCAGGGTGTGTTTCGGGTTTGGATGGAGTAAGGTGCTCCTAGAGGGTCCATTTTGACTTGAAGATTTTGGGGGGATATCTGATAAAATTTAACCGCTAAGTAATATAAACCACTTCTAGATCAAAATATCCTCAGGCATATTATGCAGTAGAAGACAAATTTTTTATAGCTTTTTAAGATAAAGCATTTAACTTCAAAGAAATTCTCCCCTGGAGCAAGCCACTTCAAGCTTATCTCCCTTGCTCCTGCAGGAACAAATTCACTGGGGGAAAGTCGGAGAAACAAATGCATGGATCCCTTGGACAAATACGCTTCTGTGCTGTAGGAATGACTCGTACATCATTTTCTTTCTCTCTGATTGTCAGCCCAGTCGAGGCTGCCAGGGATCTCCTCCTCCCTGAGCCCCCCAAGCTCCCTGAGCCTTATCACAGACCCAAGGGCCCTTCTCCCTCTACAGAAGCAATGACAAGCCTGGATGTTTCTATAAGGAGTAGAGGAGAGTGTACTGCAAAAGATTTCCTTTTGCCTGGTCATGGGACCCAGAGCAACTGTCTTTACTCGTCGGACAGCACGAGAAAGCCTGGCAAGAGAGGAGGGGAGTCAGGAGGACAGCAGAGATCTGGGGGGTCCCGGGAATGGCGCAGCCCTTACAAGGAACGCCAGGCACTGAGAGCCAATTTGTAGGTGGTCTTTCTCCTCTTTTCCCTTAAACTTTCAAATCTTTTCAGGAGGGGGAAGGAGTACATGATGAAGAGGTCACCCAACGTGGCCGTTAGCATTAGTAGTCCATGCCTGCCTGTCATTAAAGAAGGGCTCTAGTCTGAGAAGCTGAAGGTGTGAACCAGAGTGGGGGAAGGTATGTTTCTGGGCACACCCACACACAGGAGGTTCTATAACGAGGACGATGCCATGGAAGCTAAGGCGAGAGCTTGGGGTTCTTCCCACCACCTATTCTGGAAAAGACCAAGAGGGGCTGATGCAGCCCGGATCCCCTCTCCTTCCTTCAAATCCCAATCCAATTGCCTTCAGAGGTTTCACAGTATTTTAGCCAGGGCTGATCTGACACTATGGAAAACAGTCTCGTTTCGACTTGGCCCTAAAATTTCAAAGCTGTGTTCGCATCAGTGCTTTATTTTCTTGAAACCTAGAGAAGTAAGCATTATGGCACGGGGCCAGAGGAGGCCCAGATGGGGGGTGATACCTACAGAGATCCGACAAAGGCCACGTCAAACCAGAATGCCAGGCCGTGGACAAGGCCAGACTGCGTCAGTTGAAACACAAAGGGGATTTCTACTCTGCAAGGAAAGAAAAAAGAGAGAGCGAGCAGAAACACTTGGAATTATTTTTGTTGTTGTTGACAGGCATACAAGACACCTTCATGAGATCAGCCAGAACATTCCCAGAATATTCTCTTTCTCTCTTAAGCACTCCGGCTCCGGCAGCAGGGTTCTCTCCGTGTGTGATTCCTGCCTGAGTGAGGCCACACATTTGACCATGTGGCTTCTTGACAAAGCTCAGCAAGAATCACATCACTGCTCTGCAGTGACCCGGAACTTCCCGGGGGGTGGGCAGCATCCGGAGCGGGGTGTGAGCCCTGAGAGGAAGAAGAGGCAGGGCCCAGGCGACACCCGTCCTCCTAGAAGTCAGAGCAGGAACCGGGCAGCCCCCCTACGCTGCTGCTTAGAAGGGAAAGGCTGCTCGGGCCGCCCAACAGAGACGTGGATCACAAGGGGGCGCATCCAGGCTAGGAAGGTCATTGTCACAGTTCATTGACTTTTCAGAGAGGCCACTGAACCTCCCACGGGCCCGCAGCAAGCATCACGCTGACGTGGCCGTGGTTTCTACCCCCTGCAGAAAGAAGAGTGGGAAAGGCACACAAAATCTAGATGCTAACTTGGAAAGTCACTTAAATCCTCTGAATCTTGGTTTCGTCATCTGTCGATGGGTGACAAAACCTCTCCCACCAACCTTGCAAGGTTCTTGCGCGCATCGGAGTGGAGGAGAACATAGATGACAGTTCTTTGTGAACGTTTTAAAGTGTTTCACAATTAAAAGGTGATATTACTCGTCCCTTGCTGAGGGGAGACTTATGTTAGTGAGTGCTCTAAAGATTTTCAAAGAAGGTCGTACCTTATTTGCATTTATGGTGCCTCCAAAGCCCTAACTTCTTTCACCCTGTGGCAGTCAGAGCATTTCTCAAGTTTTCCATTGTGCTGATCACGCAGAACTGTTTGGTATGGCACTGCCATTATTTTCTTTTTCTCTCTCTTTTTTTTTTTTTCCTTTGCATTCCCCTAAATAGACTATGAGCTCTTCAAGGGTAGACTTTCAAAACTTACTTTTTGGGCCTGTGTAAGCACCAGCACCATACCTGGCACCTAGTGAGATCTCAATAAGCACTTGCTGAATTGACACATGTAAGTGAATGACCAGAAGCCGAGACAGAGCTCATTTTCAAGAACTTCTCAGGGACTCAGGAGGTGGCCCAGAGCAGCACATAAAGCCGATGGAAGTCAATTTTGTCTGGGCCTGTGGGAGTTACTAGAGTTGTTCCCAAATGCCATTTCTCTTGAGCTGAGCACACGGGAGGATTACATTTATCCACTCACCCGGGCTCAGGCTCAGCCATGTGACTTCCTTTGACCCATTAAACAGGAACAGAAGTGAGCTGGGTCATTTCCGGGCAGAAGCTTTTAGTGCCAGAACATACTTGGCCATGCTCCTTCTTTTTGTCTAAGTGGCGAGGGATGCTCTGGATAGAGGCTGGTGCGCTGGGGTGGGTGATGCCACTCAGAGCCAGAGCTGTGCCCAGTGCACAGAGCGTCAGGGAGGAGGACTCCTGTGTTATAAGCCACGGAGGTTTCTTCTTAGGGCCACAGCAGGTTCTAGCCTGTGCTAAGAGAGCACCCTTCGCCCATCGTGATCTCAAGACAGGTAATGGTCTGAGTTGCCCAGCTGCACCTGCTAAAGTCTGGCCCTTGCTTCCTCAGTAGCCCAGGCAAAATGACAACCTGGCTGGGTCTTAAATTGCACTCAGAAAAAAAAAAATACACGCCCATTGATCTTCTCAAGGAGAAAAAGGCAAAATACTAGTGAAAGGTCATCCAAAGGGGGTTCCTATCACCATCCGGGGAATGAGTTCTCATTTCAGAGTCTCTTCCAGTGGACGGAAGGGGGACAAACATGAACATTTATTGAGTGCAGTCTTTGAAAATGAGCCAGGGCCTGTGAAACACGTAGCACAGCACCTAGTATGTGGTAAGCACTCAGAAAGTTGTAGCTCTTCCTCTTGATGTTATTGGCCTGAGTGAGAAGTTAAACAGCCTGGACTCTGGAGCCTTCTGAATGGTTCAAATCCCAGGTCTAACTTCCTCAGTAATACCGTGACCTTGTGCAACCTACTCTGTCTCACACCTGTCCTCGGGAAAATGGAGGTAACAATAGTACTGTTTGCAGAGCAAACACAATGGAGGACACAATGAGTCGTTATATGTAAAGGGCTCAGAACACCGACTGGCTATATAAGTACATGTTACTACTACTTAATTTTACACATACAACTTTTAAAACAATCCTATGGAAGAAGCATCATTATCTTCGTTTAGCAATAAAATGCGACTAGTACTGTTGCACCATTCCTGGGTGTGACTCCCACCTAAGATCTCTCCCCTGTGTGAGTGGCAAAAGCCTGCACTGCAGTTTTGCGGATGAGAGAGCCGGAGGAGATTTTCAAAACCAAGAGCAACACTGGTAGTTACAAACCTGTGGAGATCAGCCTCTTCTGCGTCCACAAAGTTGACTGTGTATTTGACTGTCTGAGCCATCAAAATCCTAATGTCGAACGTGTCCTTGTGGGGCGGGGTGGAAAGAAGCAGAAACGTTATCTTTCTGTCAGGATAAACTGAACCCAAGCAAAATTGTGGACTGGCTTTCTTCCTGGTGTTTTAAGTCAACAAGAGTTAGGGTTTGGAAGGCATGAGCTTAATGATAATAATATCAATAATGATGGCTAGCATTTATTCCATGCTTACAATACACCAAGCACGGAGTGCTTCACGCTTTCCTAAGTGCTAAGTGCTTTGTTAGGTTGTATCATCCGGTGCTCACAATATTTCTGGAGCAGGTGTTTGGTGTGTTTTCAACAATCCAGATTTTACCTCTTTCCCCCATTCCAAGAAGTTCCATAAAAACTTTGCCCATCCTCAGCTTCAGGTATGGTAGGCGACCCCAGCTTGGCCAATCAGTGCATGACTTTTCCCCTGAAGATGGTTTCACAGGCAGGAACATGACCCAAGGGAGGACAATCAGGCTCCATCTAAACTAATTCTGGGGCTTTGGCCCAAGTTATCAGAGAAAAGTAGGCTCGCCTGTGGGACCTAAGAGTTGTAAGAATCTGAGGCTGGAGTTCCTGAAGCCAGTTTGCTACCACAAGGGGAGATTACAGTCAAATTAGAGGCAATGGAAATAAATGATATGGATAGAAAAACCAGATTCAAGTGACACTGTCTGAACTCCAGCAGTGGGTCTCTAGCTCCAGGCTCTGCAGTTTTTGAGGGCCAGTAATTAAGCCAGTTTTGGGGAATACCAACTTATTGCTGTCCAAGATCACACAGTTAGAGGGGGTCATGATTGAAACCCCAATCTGTTTGACAGCGATGCTCCTGTTCTAAGCTATTTATTTTACAAAGCTTCCTCTCCTATTATGCCTTGGGCCACCAGAATCAATGGGAAGATATGAATTATTGAACAAGTGTGAGGGCTGAGTGTGTACATGGGGAGAGTCGGGGCCGTGAGGGAATCAGAAGTTACTTATTGAAAGGCAGTCAGAAAATCTCCTTGCTTTTGACAGCATCATTCTCTGAGAATTTTCTTAATTGATTGGAAGATGAGAGCTGGAAGACTTGAGAACATAGCATTCCAAGGAGCTCTTTCTTCTTTTTGGTGACGGCTTTGCAGAGCCTGGCAGCACACCACCTCCCAGGTGCATGAGTGAGCGAGCAATTGAATCCTTAGATAAACACAACAGAGGAGAGCGTGTAATGACACCCACTTACTACTATTGGCTGTCTGAAATACTCGTCCATTGCAGCCCCCCGGAGACTGGACAGGTTGACCCCATAGAAGGATTGCTGGTACCTGAAAGAGGGAGCACAGAAAACCACATGCACCTTGTCTCTCACCAGAGTCCCCAAGCCCCTTACAGCTGTGACACGCTGGGAGGCTGCCTCACAGGTCCTCAAAGGTAGCCGCGAACACGTGCGCGAGCACGTGAAGGCAAACTGGTTTAGAGCGAAGAGCAGAGGAGAAAAGGCTCTCTAGCGAATCTGCGGACGTGTACTTGCGGCCGGGGATGTAGTTGAGGTAAAGGACAATACCTGTGGAAAGTTTATGGAGGATATCTCTGGGTACGAAGGCCCCTGGGTTCCCACCCTTGACCTCATGCCCCAAGGTGGCTGCCTGCTCCGTGACATGCTGTCCCAATCATGAAATACAATTCCCTGACCCTCTCCTTATCCAGCCCAGAGCACGACTTTAGATGTCCAAAGTGCCCCCACATTCCTGCTGTTTCAGAAAACAGATTGCTCTCTTCGGTTCTTCCGTAGCCACGGGCCAGCAGCTTCCTGATGGCACTGGCCACGGCGGCTGAGTGAACTAGAGCCTGTTCATCACAGTCCGCAGCGCGCATTTCTTCTCAAACTTGTGGTCAGTGATGTTCGACCACAGAAAGTGATCAACGCTATAGCCCTCACTTCCTTCCTCTGGGAGCCAGATGTAAAGCAGTTACTGCCACACCACTGGCCGCATCTTACTTCCGCGTCCCCACTACACCCCGGACCATGCCTGGAACACAGCACGTGCTCTGTGTTAGCGTGGCGAGTGGTCTGCACTCTTGAGAGAGGAGATCTCGGGGGTGGATTAGGAGAAGCTTTATTCAGGCTCTGCCAGTGACGGGCTCTGAGCCCTGCACAAGTCACCTGAACTCTGCCTGTTTCCCTTTCTCTAAAATGGGAATAATTATACGCTCACTCTGTAGGGTTATATAAGCATTAACGGAATTAACACAAGGAATGGAGAGCAGCGCTTGGCATTTCGTTACCACCACCTGAGTTGGCTATATCCTCTGAATGCCGCCTTCTCAGGTCAGCACTGGGACCAGGGCGGTGGTTCCCAATCTGACTGTGCTGTGGGAGGACTTGGCGGGGGGGCAGCTTTTAAAAATTCAAATTCCCAGGCCCAATTCCAGAAAGCAGCCTTGGAGACCTTATCACTAGAGATCGAAAGTCTATCCTGAGACTAAAAAGCAGCTTCCCTAATAAGTGTGTGTGTGTGTGTGTGTGTGTGAGTGTGTGTGTGTGTGTGTGTGTGTGTGTGTGTGTGTGTGTGTGTGTTCTACAGCCTGCCAATCAGATGGGGATTCACTTCATCACTCCCCATCTTCTCCCAGTCCTATGCCTGCCAGCCTGCAGGGAAGACAGGAAAAAAACCAGCACCACAAAGAATAAACATACAAAATTTAAATTTGCGGTGCAGCTCAATTTGGATGGAAAGACCAGCCAAAGCAAGGTTCTAAATCCAAAATCAAAGCCTTCAAGGCCCTGCCTCAAAAGAGGCAGGGAGGCGTCATAACATTAAGTCGACAGCCAGTTCTCAACCTGCAAGTGAAAAGCAAGCCCCACCAAGCTACCTACAGATCCTGAAGGGCGCATACAATTTCTCACCACTGAGCCTCTACTTATTTTCCCTTCTGCCTAGAAATCCTTTTTCCCTCTTTTGTCCCGTTAATTCCTATTCCATCTGTGAGACTCAGCTCAAATGTTCCCAATCACAAATTTTAAAACTTGTGTTACAGTAAAATATTTAACTTGAACCCACTTAAAAGTGAAAGTATTTTCTAGGGGCGCCTGGGTGGCTCAGTCGGTTATGTGTCTGATCAGCTCAGGTCATGCTCCCAGGGTCCTGGGATAGAGCCTTGCTCAGTGGGAAGTCTGCTTCTCCCTCTCCTTCTGCCCTCTGCCTCTCCCCATGCCTGTGCACTCTCTCCTTCTCTCTCTCCCCCTCTCTCTCGCTCTCAAAATAAATAAATAAAATCTTTGAAAAAGTGAAAGTATTTTCTTATTCATCAGTGTGTATTTAGCACAAGGCTGGTATACTGTGAGGATTAAAAATTACCTATCCAGCTAGCTATCATTAATCTCTCTTTAACGAATGAATTGAGGCCTTGGTGTCCTTCACAGGCCTATGAATGGTACAGGTGCCCATGAAGATGATGGAGAAATGGAAAATCATGACCCCAGGTTTCTTTAGTTTCATTACATATTTTTTTAAAAAAGATTTTGTTTCTTTGACAGAGAGAGCATGGCTGTGGGGGAGAGTGGCAGAGGGAGAAGCAGACTCCCGGCTGAGCAGGGAGCCTGATGCAGGATTGGATCTCAGGACCCTGAGAGCATGACCTAAGCCCAAGGCAGACGCTTAATGCTTAACCAATTGAGCCACCCATGCGCCCCTCATTACTTGTTTCTTAATCTTCTCCTTCCACCAAGGGCCCCAGGTAGCCTGGCCCAAAGGTGAAGCATATCATTTTATGAATACACATCCTGAAAACAAGGCTCCTATATGCCTAGAAAATACTTGGAAACAGAGCCCTGCAAGTTTAAACGACCCTTTCAGTATTCAGAAGGAGAGTCAAGGTGGTTTTGGAGAAATAAGTCATCATCAAAATAGTTTTTATTAGAGGGAAGGAAGAGAGGGAAGGAAGGGGGTGGGGGAGAGGGGAGGGGAAGGACAGAGGCAGAGACAATTTCCCAGAAAGCCCAGAAGGAGTCAATCCTGTCCATCCTTCAGAACCCCCCCAGAAGCTTTTGAAATGCTGATGTCCAGACTGCATCTGTCCAACTGTGGTTTATTTGATCCAGGCGTGTAACCCTCCTGTTTGTTTCCAAAGCCCAATGGGTGATGCTCACGTGAAGCCAGGGTTGAACACTACAGAGTTACCTGTTCTACAGTCCTCACCAACTGGCGAAAGAGAATCCCCACGGGCAGAGACTGCCCTCCACCTGGCAGTGCCTGAGGCTGCAAACTGCTCTCCAGGCCTTGGATACAACCTCAGAGGAACCAAGTCTGTGCCCTTTGCCTTGTGTGTTTGGTGCCAGTTAAAACCCAGCAGCCGTGATTAGTGTGGTACACACCAGCACCACGCCTGGGCAGACAGAGCCGTGGGCCCCCTGCCTGGGTTTTAAGAACTTTCCGGCCGGACTGTCTTTCAAACTCTTAGAAATCTCAAATCTCCTTCTGAAATGCATCACAAAATAGTTAAAGCAGACGGGACTGGCATCTCTGTGGGTCTCCCAAGATGCACTGTTGGGTGGTGAATCAGGAAATGAATCCGTCGACTTGGAAGCTGCGGATGATTTCCATTGTTTTCATCTTATGTGGGCTTTATTTTCCAGGTTAACTTTTGGCCTCTTAATGAGTCCATAAGGCAGAGACTACGTGTAGTTTTTGCTCTTGACTTCACATTTCCAACTGTCCTCCCTCCCTCCCCTCCCTCTCCACCATAATCCATGCAACGTCTGGAAAATTCTGAAATACAGCCCAGGAGGAAAATAATTGTAGTATTAGCTATGCCTAAACACACCCAGAGTGCAGAGAAAGAGGCAACCCATTTACTATGACGTTAACTTCTCCAAGTTCTACACACGGAGCCCAGCTTGGAGAAGCATCCAAGGAAGCTCTCTCTCTGGCCTCTTTTGTCCCTGGCTCTTCGCTAGTTCATCTGGGCCTTTTGTCCTTTCTCCTCATTCACACGGCTCTCCCCACCAGCCTCCTGGATCTGTCTTGGAAGAACAGTGGTACTGCCTCTGTTCTCTTAGGGACGTTAGCACTGGCCTTCGGCTTTCATGGACGGGAGCTTCTGCAACGCAAGCACTTTCTTTGCTAATATGAACACGCTCTCTCATGGCACAACTCACATCGTTTACTTTAATAAAAATCTTTGTCTCTTCAGTCTATCCTAACCAAAACCCCACTCATCTCCATTAAGAAGCTTGAAAAAAATTAAAAAAAGAAAAGAAAGGGGGAAAAAAGGAAGGAAGAAAGTTCTACTGTTTGATAATCAAGCAACTCTTTTGTGTCTTAATGTCCTGTGCTTTACCAGAATTGACAACCAAGGGTATGCCAACCTGATGAGAGGTACAGAAGCCCTAAGAACTAGAAGACAAATACAGGGATCCAGGAGAGTCACTTACGACATACAAGGTACTGAGGACGCAGCCTAAGAGGGTGGCTGGAACGGCCTGGTGGGGGTGCCTCGTAAGAGAAGGATGCACGTCTAGGAACAAACTGTATCTTCTCAATGTCTTATACATCCCTTATATATACCAGGACTTGAGGCTTGGTAGTTCCCACAATTTTCTGCATCAGTAGAATGTAGACGTACCACTGTGTACGCTGGTATCTATAAAGATGCTCAGCTCATTCTGTCTCTGGTTTTTTGGGTTTAAACTCCAGCAAACTAATGTGGCTTATATTTTATATGTGATATATTTATATACTTTTCATATTTTTAAAAATGTGGTTTTTATTATGGGAAAAGAGGGGGAAAGGAGTGCACAGTCCTTAAAAGAAACCAAGCTTCAGACTGTGCATCTTTCGTAAGAAGTAAGCGAAAGCCTGTGATTCTATAAAGGAACCCGTGGCGCATCCTTAGCCGTGCCCGTGTAAATCTAGACATTACTGGTTTGCATAACAACTGGACCTATGGAAGATGCATCAGAAGGAAGAGGAGATCTGGCAAGACAATGAGATAGACATCTCTTGTTTGTTGCTCTTCTTCTGATAACAGCACCAGATTCTCTTCTGGGAGGCACCTCTTCCCCACTCTTGGTCCTTGTGGCTTGGGTGGTCTTGTCTCTAGAGACTCGCATGTGGCTCAGTCTCAGTCAATCAGAGCATCTCACGACTCTGGTCTTGGCAATGAACCCAGGGTTTGGCATCTGACCCAGTGAGAGTCAAGTGTAAGAATTTTGCTCAAATAGCTGCAAAGAAGAAGGGGATAGAGAGCTGTGAATTCATACATCTGGATTTGCTGTATATGGGCTCAGGAGCAGAAATTAGGGAGGAGCTATGAGTCTGACATAGGTTACAAAAAGGATGAATACAGAAATTGAAGCTTATTCTTTGAAACAAAAGCCAGTTTGTCAACACTGGACGGATGCAGTTAAAAACAGTTTTTGTTGAGATTCGGCGTGAAGGATATCCTGCTCTATGTGTAACAGACACTCCCGAGGCTCGCACAGCTCCCCTTGCTGTTCTTTAGCTATAGTCCTGAATACTCTCCATGAATTTAAAAATAGATTCCCCTTTAGTGTAAAGTGGACAACTTGTAAAATGCTCCTATTCCCACCACAAATTTTAGCTTCTTCTAAGCCTGTAACTTGCCTGCTGGAACTCCAGTGAATGGATGGAAAGAGGAACTCACCATTTTTAAAGATCAGACTCCTTCATAAAAGCACCTTTGCCCATAGGAAGAGTGAGCATCAGACTCATCCTAGAGCATATTGGAGTCATCTTCTCCATTACTTCAAACCTCCCTGTTAATTTCCTGAGCCTGGCGTGCAACCTTGGCATTGTACTTGGACTCCTTCTAACTGGGACGCTTGTACTATATTGGTAACACTGAAATAGGGACCACATGGTTAAAGAAAAAAAAATAAGGTCTGGATGTGTACAGGCCCAGGGATGGAATATGATGGAAGATCTAGGAGTCTGACATAGGTTACAAAAAAGATGAATATAGAAATTGAGGCTTCTTCTATGAGCAAGAGCCAGATGGGTTCAAGAACTGCAGATTTAAAGGAGAAGCAGAGGGAACATCCAGAATAAATACTGGTGGCTGAAAGGAGATCCTAGTGCAAGTAACCATCAAACTATAAATGAAACAAGGACAGGGCACATGAAGATCCAAACATGATTACACTGGTCATGATAGTATTCCTTCAAAAGTTCTTTCTCTGTGATACTCTGTGCCATATACTTGGCTTCCCACGAAAATTCGGTTACATCACGTTGCAATTTGAAATGTTCCTATTTGGTCCACATGGTGTTTCTGTGTACCAGTGACTATCAGGGCCAGATGTATTTTTGGGAAAGACCAGAAGGCCTGGAACACTAGCTATGCCAAAAGAACCTTTAGTAGAAATTTCAGTTTGGGGGCAGAATTGGCCTGGGAACAAACCATCCATTACCTTCACAGGAGATTTAGCAGTTTGTCCATTCAGTTGAATGGACATTAAAAATAATGTGTCTCTCAGCAGCACCATGGTCAATAAGGCACTTTGTAGACTCGAGAGCGGAAAGGTGCAAGAAGGGATCTCACGTTGCCTATGGCAGAATTCTCACATTCATCTTCTCTCAGCTTTTGCAAGCACAGACTTCTGATTTCCACAAAGAACAAATGACTCCAGGACATCCACCTCTGTCATCCCTGATATCACTCAATTGGCACTACTGTTGTCAAGCCCGATGGATGCCCACCATCCGTGCACACTTCTCTGTAAAGGAGACTAGGGAGCATCTTTTGGTTCCTTAAGTGGTACGTCACCTTTTAAGTCCACCTCAGATCCTCTCAGTCTTACCTCTCTCTGGAATCCTCAGCCATGTGTTCTGACCTGCTGTGCCAAGGTGTGGGCTCAGCTGACCCCTCATGAGCACAACCTGATAGTGCCTCACCTCAGGCCTGTACCGTGTGTCTTTCCACTTCCGCCCCAGGGTATTCCTGTTGACTCAGCGGGGGGTGGGGGAGGGTATGGATGCCGTGAGACCCATTTGGTGTCCACACAGGCACAACCCCGAAGTGCAGGCTAGTTAATGTTGAGGGGTGAACAGTTGACCAAGGCAGAGAAAACAGCTGGTGGATAAACCTCCCTAATCCTCCGTATACACTGTCTTGTAGTTCATTCAACCTCTTGAGATGGTCCTGGGGGATCAAGCAATTTCTTGGTGTTTGATACCATGTGGTCGTCAGCTCAGTAATGCACTTTTGCATTAGCCCTCCCTCCTTCCCTGACTCTTATTCCTCCTCATTCTTGTTTTGCTGGGATTACATTCCTTAATAAAGTGGTAGCTTACAAACTGTGTCTAACACCTAGTTTCTTGGGGAACCCAAGCTAAGTTCAAGAGAATAAAACAGCAAGAGTAGAAGAACTGCAGAGGAGATGCGGAATGCAACCTTGACAAGTCTTAGGTATCATAGCTGGGCCCCTGATCGGAAGAGTAGGGCCCTGTGACCTGGGATTGGGAGAGTTGAATGAACAAGGCAGGGAATCCTGAAAACATCTTCCCAACTCCCCTGAAGACTTCCGGCCAGCAGAAGCAGAATTCTCCATCTCATCCGAGCAGAATAGCTGCCCGAAGACTGCACAACCACCTCTCCTGAAGACTGTGCCTTGCAAGGTAGTTTTGTTCTCCTCGGGATCAGCCTCACTATTGCCCACTGCTTTCAGGCTACTGGTCTCTCATGGCTGTCAGGCTGATAACTCAAGCACAGCCTGAGCAGGAAGTACAATGCCTACTCTGGGTGAGGATAACTTACATACCTAAGAAGCTGCACAGGTTGGACAGTATATTCTGCTAAGAACCAGGGAAATACATATAGGAGTATATTTTAAGGGTGTTAGACTGGGAAGAGTAGAATATAGGGCAGGATAGGGCACAATTCATCGACATGGGCACTCACAGAATTCAGTGTTCTAGCAAAATACTAGACCTAACAGTCCACTAGGATGTCACTTTGTAGTTTGGTCATCATGATGGCCTGTAGTCAATGAAGTGGAGATTCCAGAATTTCTGCAGCAGAGTAGTAAGGAAGGAGTCAGAGGTTTCAGAGAGATGGAAATGCTAGAAGGATCTACCATGTAAGACCTAAGAACATCTCTCCTGACTGTGTTCTCAGGAAAGGCCCAAGAAACCCTCCTTTCCTAAAGGCAACAGGAGAGCAGTGGCATCTCTGGGAAGCTGAAGGTGGCTGTCCTCAGTAGATCAATGACGATGCTGCTGCCACCATAACATTGTGTTCCCAATGTGCACAACTTGGATGGAATTTCAGATGTCAGAATTAGGAGAGCAGTAATTAACTGTCACAGTCAAGAATGACATAATTACAGCGTTGGGAAGCAAGGCTAGAGTGACAGCGAGGGAACCTTGACCTGTGGTGGTTGTTAACAGATCCTAGCGTTCCCAGAGAAGTCAAAGAGATGTAGAGTTAACTAGGATAGTGTTCAAATGATGTCACAACAACAACAACAACAACAACAAATTTGCCAGCTGGTAGGCAGGATGATGTCAGCTGTCACAATGGAAAGATTAGGTCCTTCACCCAATTTCCAGGTCCAATTTCCAGACACTGTTTATGGATCTAGAGCCCACTGGTCCATGAATGAAGTGGAGGCCCAGCCTCTGAGAAATCACTCTGCAGTGCCACCACAAGCCCACATGGTTAATGTTCTCCGATTTTTCTCCAGAGGATCTGAGAAATGAGCTGATATTGATGCCGGGAGAATCAGAATGCCTCTGGTTAATAAAGGCTTATGGAGGACAGCTAGTAAATAAACTTTCAGACCAAGTCCATCACACAGGTATCTGATGGGCTCCTATCCACCCTGTGGTTATTTTCAGAGTCCCCAAATGCACAACTGGAATACATTCAGCATGTGGCAGAAGCCTCACACTGACCTGTGAAGAAAGGGCTACCATGGTAGCAAAGCACAAGCAGAGGACCCATCTCTGAAATTCCCCATCCCCAGGTAGGGAATATTAGTATCTTTAATTTAGGAATAGAGAAATCGTGTCTCAGAGAGATTAAATTGACTGGGCTAAGGTTTTACAGTTAGTAATTGACAGAACCAAGAATTAAACACAGTTCAATGTGGCTCCAGAGTCTGAATCATCCAGCTTTTAACTACTTCCTATTTTGCCTATGCTTTTATGTCGTATAATTGTAATAAATGTAATAAGGCAAACTAGTTCCGGCTCAAACTTCTTGAGAATATTTGCTTGCTCCTCTTAATCCATCCTATGTATATGGTTTTCTTGATACAAGAATCAATTTGAAGTTGTATTTAAAGGACGTGGCTTAAAACCCCGGAGCCGATTAGTTTCAATAAAGGCAGTGGTACCCATCACATAAGGAAATTTTACAGCCAGGAACAATGTTTCCTCATGACTGAGCCTTAGTCTCAGGAGGTACTTTTCAGAATCTTAGTCAAGGGCAAGAAATATTAATCAAACAGGGAAGTTACTAATTTTGTAGGTGAGTGGTACTAACATCAGAATGTGGTATTCTTGTCTACTGAGACAGCCTCCTAACTGGTTTTCGAGAAAGGATAAAGTTCTGTGCTCACCACACACTTAAATGACAATGAATTTTAGAGTTAAACATTACATTTTTTTTAAATGTTAAATGGAAAAAGTGAAAACATGAAAGAAGTGGAAGTTAATGCTAGTCTTAGGAACTATCAAAGAAAATCTTGGTCAATCCAGCGACACATAAATATTTTTACTTCTTTTGTGGTAAAAAACCATCACAAAGACTATTACAGGGCAAACTGAAAATTTTGAAGAAAATACAAAGAAGTCTTAATATCCTTAATATGTAAAGAATTCTTATGTCAATACATTTATCTTCCAGTCAACAAAAGCGCATTGAACAACTACTATTAGCTAGGTTAGATGATGCGGACACAGCGCAAAACACAACAGCCACTATTATGGAAACCTGTTGTCTCACAAGGGAGATAGACAGTAAGCTAAATAAATAAGTAAAAACATATAATCCAGCAGATGATAGTAAGTGGAGTAGGAGAAAATGAAGTGAGAAGCAGGATACGGACTTCCAGAAGCTAAGAGATGACAACTGGTAACTGAGAGCAAGTCTCCTGGGAAGATGGCATATGAGCTACGACCTGAAGAACGTGAGAGTGAGCCATGGGGCCATCTGCATGTCTGGCAGAGGGAATGGCCAGGAGGTGGCAGCTAGCCCGGTATGTTCAAGGGGAGCCGAAGAGACCAGCCAGTGAGGACAGAGAGGATGAGAAAGGATTGGGAAGAGATGACATCACAGGGGTAGCAGGGTGGAACCACATCCTGGAGGGTCTTAGCATCCACAGTGAGAACTTTGGCTTTTATGATGTAGAAGGTGGGAAGCCACTGGAGGTTTTGAGCACAGGAAACAGGCCAAGTAAATGGAAAGGAAAACTATGATCTGAATTAATACGTTATCAGGATCACTTTGGTTGCTGTTTAAAAAGAGGAAATAGGTTGAAAGGCTTGCAAGACGGTAGTAGAAGCAGAGTTTTTTGTTTTGCTCGTTGTGTTTTTGTTTTGCAGGGGTGAGCAGGGGGTGGTGACGAAGGTCAGCAGCTTGCTTTTGGACATATTGAATTTAAGATGCCCAAGAGATATCCAAGTAGAGTTGTCAGCAGCCAGTTGGACACCTAAAGTCTATGGTTCTAGAGAGAGTTCTAGGCTGGAGTTCTCACTACGGGAGTCGTTGGCATAAAGACAGTATTTACAGCCCAGGAGATGCAATGAAATCAGTAAGGGGGTGAGCAGAGACGGAAAGGGGAAGACAGTAAGAGCCAACTTGGAATCAATCTAACACTGAAGACTTGGGTCGTGAGGAAGAATCAGCAAAGGAGACGAAGTCTCCTTTGGAAGGAAAGAAAGGAAGGAAAACCAGGTTTAGGCTCCAGAAGTGAAGAGAGGAGTCCCCGGGGCCAAGTGTCCTTGATGAGAAAGTCAGGCGAGGACCGATCACTGGTTACACCTAATGATCCGATTTACTTGGCCTGTTATCCCTCAGTTTCTCAGCTCCCTTCTTTAGTATATAGATAAACTCATTATTATTATTATTTTTATTTTTTGCATCCCTCTCCCTCCTCTCAGCCAGCATTTCCACTTCTATGCCTCTTCTAATGGAAACTGCACATGCTTTCACCACCTGTTCCCTGCACCAATGCCACCAAAGGCCCGCATCCAGTCGCCTAATGCAGAAACCTCTTCATAGAGGGAGGGGAATTACAAAGAGAGCAAGGCTGTGAATTTTGTTAACTATATATTTTTTAAAACATTTTTTTCCGTGTTTGTTGACTAAAAATAAAACCGTTCAAATGCACTAACTATCAAAGACATACAGATTAAAAATAAGCTGGCCACCATTTTTTTTTGCAAATCAAATTGGCATTTAAAAAAACATAGCCCGTATGGGCAAGACTCAGCAGACATTCTCATATACTCTGGTGGAAGTGTTAATTGGTAAAACTTTTCTACAGGGCAATTTGGCAATATATAAGAATAATTTTTTAAAGATCCTTCTTCACACCTTTTGGTCCAGTAATTCTGCTTCTAGCAATTTATTGTAAGGAAATAATCAGAATGCAAACCAAGATTTCTATAAAAGGATGTTCACTTAAGTGTTCTTATAAAATTTAGGATATAGAATTCTATAAAATTCTATATTCTGGTAGAATATAAAAACAATACCTTAGTGTTGTTTCTTATAAATTTATGGATTTCATAAGGATTAAGTCGGCAATTAAAATAATTTTATATCTAGCACTGGAGCTTGAGTTGACAAGTTACGATATAGTCACAAAAGAAATACTCCACAGCAAGAGAATATTGAGAAGATATGAGAACATGTCAACAAGGTATTGAAATCAAAACAAAAATAAAAAATAACATTTTAAGAAGTAAAAGAGCTACATAACGATATTTATGGTATTATCCTAATTTTGTAAAAAAAATTAGAAAAATCAAAGCGATAACAACTAAAATCTTACTAGTAATTATTTGCGTACTTACTCGAGATTACTGGAGTTTTTACCCATTCAAAAATATTTCCTGAGGATCTACCATGTGACAGGCACTTGGGATGGAGTGTGCTTGGTTTACTTTAGTGAAATCTGACAGAATTTGGGCTTTTGCAGTGCTTACATTCTACCAGGAAGGATGGTGACAATAAACAATAATAAATAAAGGAATTATATGTCTTTTAGGAGGTGGTAAGTGCTACAGCAAAAACACAAAGCAGAAAAAGTGGGATCAGGAGTGGTATGGCTGCCATTTTAAAATAGGACGCCCAGGAGAGGTGGCATTTTGGCAGACTTTATGGAGGTGAAGGAAATAGCCATGCGAGTATCGGGGGGAAAGTATTCCACGTAGGAGGATAAGCAAATGCAAAGGCTCTAGGGTGGTTGGATGTGCCTGAAAATCAGCAAGGAAGCCTATCTGGCTAGAGCTGAATGAACATGGTCACAGGAAATGAGGAGCCAGACTGGACAAAATTTACCAGAAGGCTTTGGAAATGCTGGGAATAGGTTAAGAAGGTATTGCAGGAATCGAGATGAGAGATGACAGTGTTGGGAACAAGGGAGAAGAGCAAATATAATGAGAATTGGACAGATTCTGGGTATAATTCAAAAGTAGAACAAACGGAATTTCTTGATGGTTTAGATATGGGGACAAAGAAAGAAGGGCCTCCAAGGTTTGGGGCCTGAATGATTTGGGAGGACAAGGTTATCATCAACTGAGATGGAAAGACTATGAGCAGTGCAGATTTTGGGGGGAAGTGAGGGAGATGAGGAGTTGGTAAGTCTCTTCAAGGGGGGATGCCCAGGAGGCCGTTGGCTATAAAAATAAAGGGTTCCCAGAATATGTGTGAGCTGGATGATAATACCTTTGAGAATCATTCGCATACAGATGGCATCTGAAGCTAAGGAATGGGTGAGCTCACCAAGTCCATAACCGTGGACAAAGAGGAGGTCCAAGACTGTGTCCTGGGGCACTCCCAACGTCAGGAGGTGAAAAAGACATGTAACAACCAGGGAGAGACTGGTTGAGAAAGTGACCAGTGAGGCAGGAGAGAAATTAAAAGATGGTGGGGCATTCCAAATGCTGCTCAAATGTGGATAACGGGTTAAATAAGCTGACAAGGGAGGAAGGACCACTGTATTTAGCAACGCGGAGGTCAGCACACTGGTGACCCTGGTAAGGGCCATCACGGAGGAACGTCTTAAGAGAGAAACTGACGGAAAAAGTTAGAGACTGGGAGGACAGACAATGCTTTTTGAGGAATTTTGCTGCAAAGGGGCTAAGAGAGATGGGTGGTAGCTAACTGGGGAAGTGAGAGATAAAAAAGGTTATTTTTTTCTTTTGAGATGGAATAAATAGCAGTATGTTTGTATGCTGATGGAGAGCCTAGCCAATCCATTGTGATCATGAACATTCATTCTCAAGGTACTAAGATGGCAGCAGATGGTACAGTTGGGGAGTCACGGAGGACTGTCAGGACAACGTGCTCCCATGCTGCCCCAGCGGGGACAGTAGTCTGGTTGATTCTGTTACCTGAAATCCCTGCTTCTCCGACCTCGTCATTGACTCAGGAGGTTTATAGTTAAAATATAAACATTTCAGGTCAGCATGACCTCACAGAACAATGATCATAATTAAGGCTCCCCCACCACACACCAAGAGGCTTTCTTCACTCCCATTAGGAAGCATGTGGCTTGGGAGTTTCAAAATTACAGACTGAGCAGAAACCACGAAATGCAAATCTGTGCGAGGAAAGTCTATTTTACAAGAAAAAAAAAAGAGAGAGAAAGAAAAAATTTCAGCCCTTTGACCCTACTCTTCAAAGAACTTGTAACCCGGGAAACCAAAGTACCTCCCAGCTCCTGCTTCTTTACCAAGAGACAGGATTACAAAGAGAAAAAATCCAGAAATCAACTGTGGTTGTCTCTGTGTTGGAAGGCTCTGCGTACGTCAGCTGGAACTCAAAGCTTACATTTTAGCAACCCTCCTCACCCATCTGCCAACGCATGCCTGTCCTCCTACACACCTAACGTCCCTGCTCGGATGCTATCTGTTCCGTTTCTCCCTCCCATGGGTCCAATATCATCCTTCTTCTTCTTCTCCTTATAAAAACCAGAGCTCAAAAAAGAATGCCAGACAGAATGTTGGTTTAGAACAGGCGGGGGTTTTGTTTTGCATTAGTTTTGATTTTACAAATGAAGAAACCAAGTCTCAAAAGGTGAAGTGAACTGTCCAAAGGCCAATAATAGCCCCTTAGTGCGAAAACTCCAAAAAATTTTTTTGATCGACTCATTTACATCAAGATGTACTGATTCCCCTGTCCTCTGACCAAGGTCCGTTCTAACAGAAGCCATAGCCCCGGGCCCAAGGAATGGATGGTGGAAAGGGGGAAGGGAGGGGCAGCAGTAGGGGAGGATGCCGTCGTTCCAGCAACAGGCGGTCTTCTGGATGGTTGATGGCGCATAAGCAGCTCCCTGGTTTGTCCACTCCAGTGGTTCTCAACAGGGGATGCTTTTATGCGCCCCTTCCCCTGCCGGGGACATTCGGCAGTGTCTGGAGACATTCTGGGTTGTCACAACTAGGGGAACGCACTACTGGCATCTAGCACGTTGAAGCCAAGGGTGTTGCTAAACATCCTACAGTGCACAGCACCCCATGCCCACCCCCCCACCAATTATATAACCCCAAATGGCAAACCCAAACCAAACACTCTGGCTTACTCTAAAGGGAAAAGGATGGAAGAGAGAAGAGAACATTACCAAAAGTTGGCTCTGGAGTAGTGTTCCATGTAGAGCTGTTCATCAGAAAAGGGGGCCAAATGGATGTCGCCGAATGTTGGGAACATCATTCCTAATGAGCAAAAGACAACAGACCCAGATGTTGACTAGCACTGCCTTCTGACTATAGGTACACTCACCCACCACATGACCAACTCCACGCTTTCGTGCTATTTCAGTCATTACCCAAGAGGCTGAAATATAATTTTGCCTCAAAGTAAGGATTAAAAAAAATCAGGCAGAAGATTGGAGGAAATATAAAGAGGAATCCTAATGCAAGTCACAAAACTATGTTATGATAAAAGCTTGTGCAATGGAATATTATGCAGCCATCGAAAAGAACGAAATCTTGCAATTTGCCCAACGACATGGATGGAACTAGAGGGTATTATGCTAAGTGAAACAAGTCAATCAGCGAAAGACATGTATCACATGGTCTCACTGATATGAGGAATTTGAGAAACAAGAGAGGATCATAGGAGAAGGGAGGGAAAAATGAAACAAGACAAAACCAGAGAGGGAGACAAACCATAAGAGACTCTTAATCTCAGGAAACAAACTGAGGGTCGCTGGAGTGGTGGGGGGTGGGAGGGATGGGGTGGCTGGGTGACAAACATTGGGGAGGGGATGTGCTATGGTGAGCGCCGTGAATCGTGTAAGACTGATGAATCACAGACCTGTACCCCTGAAACAAATAACATTATGTTAATTAAAGAAAAAAAAAAAAAGCTTGTGGAGTCTTAGGTGAGGCTTTTAACCTGGCATCTTGCCTTCTCTGCTGTCAGCTTTTCCCTTTCTGTATGCCCCGTGCTGGGAATCCTGTGCCCTTCCTTCATTAAAGAAAAAAATCGTATTTATTGTAAAAGCAGCTCTGAAAATCATTGACCTCCCATCATTCTATCACATTATTATTTCCATTCTCAGACTTTGTCCATGTATAATCATGTTGACTATCTTTTCAAGCGCTGTTAGGAGCTGTGCTTCTCTAGGGGTTCGCCGTCCTCCTTGCTGGGACACCCACTCTTGTGTTTTGTTCCTGACATTTACAGTCACCGTGGGAAAGGAAAGGCAGATTCTTTAGTGGGTAAACACATAGACTGGCATGCCTGAAGCCAGCCTTCCTGAGCGGGCAGACACATTATTATTCTTGTCGTTTCTAGGGAGACTCTTTCTCACAATCATTTACGATCCTGCACATAAAAGAAAGACGAACTACTAACCCTCTTTCAGAAGTGAGTATCACCTTAGAAACTGGATATGCTGTCATAAAAATAATACCTAAAATTTCTTGATTATGTTAACTCTGCCATGAACTTCTCTATGGGTTTTCCATGTATTAATTCATTTAAGCCTCATCAAAATATAAAGTCGATTCTATTATTACACCCCCACTTTATAAATAAGCAAACTAAGGAACAGGGAAATTTAAGTGACTCAGCCAGAGTCGTTGAGCTAGTAAGTAGAAGGGCAAAATCCAGCAGCGGAATCTCATCTGTGAGGCCGTGGCCCCATACTTTAACTATGCTCCCTTCAACACCTGTTAAAATAGAACAGATTTTTTTTTATTAAGATGTTATTTATTTATTTATTTGAAAGAGAGAGAGATCACAAGCAGTGGGGGAGAAGGAGAGGGAGAAGCAGACTCCCCGCTGAGCACGGAGCCCGATGTGACTGAGCCACCCAAGTGCCCAGAACAGATTGTTTTATTTAGGGTATTTTCAGAGGCGATCAGAGAAAAAGCATGATTGTAACGTCATTCACATGTGCCCACCTAAATCTCATGCTCTGGTGTCAAAACAATAATGAGTGCTTAGTGGGTTCTCAATTTTAAGACAGAAGGATATTAAACAACCTTAGGAAAGCCGTATGTATCACTAATTGTGTAAACTTGGGAAGCTTCAGAGGGGCTCTGGGCCTCAATCCTAATGGGAATTCCAAAGATATAAATTGGAGGGGAGGTGGGGTGGCTGGGTGGCTCAGTCGCTAAGCGTCTGCCTTCGGCTCAGGTCATGATCCCAGGGTCCTGGGATCGAGCCCCACATCGGGCTCCCTGCTCAGCGGGAAGCCTGCTTCTCCCTCTCCCACTCCCCCTGCTTGTGTTCCCTCTCCCGCTGTGTCTCTCTCTGTCAAAAAAAAAAAAAAATTAAAAAAAAAACTGGAGGGGAGGAAGTCATCAAAGGTGAAAATACAAGAAAAATTCTCAGAGTCAAAGAAGATGAGTCTTCTGATTAAACATTCTCACTCCATGGCCCACACAAGAATTTTAAAAGCTTCACAGTAGGAAGACTAGAAATAAAGCAACCAGAGGGGAAAACACTGTCACTCTGGAGGATCAGGAGTCAGAAGGTCATCGGACTGCTCAACAGCAACACCGGAACGAGAAATCAAAGAGAGAGGTCTTAAAAATACTGAGTAAAAATTGAGCACCTAGGAAGATCAGTCAGTTAAGTGTCTGCCTTCTGTTCAGGTCATGATCCCAGGGTCCTGGGATCGAGTCCCGCATCGGGCTCCCTGCTGAGCGAGGAGCCTGCTTCTCCCTCTGCCTCTGCTCCTTCTTCCTGCTCGTGCTCTCTCTCTCTCTCAAATAAAATCTTAAAAAAAAAATTGTGGCCAAATTCAAATTCTCTACCCTGCAAAATGATAATACAAGGGGTCAATAAAAAGTAACTTCTCAAGTACACTTTTCTCCAAAAGCTGTTAGAGAATACCCTGGGGAAATGATGGTGGACACCAAGAAAGAAGAAGACAAGAGAATGATGATGGCAAGTCAAGTATGGCGGCTGTGCGGGAGGGCTGAAGAACCACCATGCCACATGTGGAAGAAGGGGACAGAGCATCCACAGAAGGAAAGCTCCTACAGACCAAATATTGATAGGATCTGTCAGACCTTTTAGAGCATGGAAATAATTAGTCATGAGTATATAAAAAACCAAGCTAATAAAAAATAACTCTGAGAAAAACAAAAGGTTTCATGAGAAAATCCAAAATCCTACACACCCACTATGCCACCTGGCTCAGCACAGAACAATATGTACATTGTCACAATAACCTAAACACGGATTATGGATTTAACCAATTGATGATCTTGGTCCGTATTTTTTTATATTCAGTTGGGTCCCAAAAGCTCTGTGAAGTTACAGATTTTTGCACGTTTGCAGCAACATCATCTGATGGCACAACCTGACCTGAACTGACATGAGTTTATTTATAGTCTTTATTTATCCCACGTGGTATCCATGTTCATATGGTTTGTTGCAGAAATGTAATGTGTTTCATTACGGAGTGTTGCCTCAGACTCCACTGGAGGCGTTAAGTAATCCATGGTATATGACTGTATTACTCTTCCAAAGTCCTCCAGACTCTGGATTGGAACCTATCTGGCCTTAAGGGTTTGGAAAAGGGACTGAGGAACCTGCATAAGTATATTGAGAAGACAGGGGTGGGGAGCGAGGGTACATCCAGCAGGGAAGAAAATGCTATGTAGGAGAGCAAATTTCTCAACCAGAGAGTGATGAAAATAACAGTTTGATAATTTTGTATCAAAATATGTAGGTAAGTAATGGAAGAAATCCCTAATGGAGTGGAGAGGGAAAGCCTTTGGGGAGCAGTCTAGGACAGGAATGGGTGTCACGGGGGGGTTACTATTTTTCATTAGAAGTCTTTTTTCAATAAGTGATGTTGTAAATTATGTCTTATTTTGATGGAAAATAAAAATAATTAGAAAAATAGGAATGCCTGGGTGGCTCAGTTGGTTGGGTGTCTGTCTGCCTTCGGCTCAGGTCATCATCCCAGGGTCCTGGGATTGAGTTCCGCACCGGGCTCTTTGCTCAGTGGGGAGTCTGCTTCTCTCTCTGCCACTCCCCCTGCTTGTGCTCACTCTCTCTCTCTGACAAGTAAACAAAATCTTAAAAAAAAAACTGGAAAAAATCAAGCCTCCTGCCCTTAGAAACGCACAGGTTAAAAAGAAGATAAAATCAGTATCCATTTCTCCTTGTCTAGTTAAAGATACAAAACCCAGTAAAAGTTTCATATCTATTTCAAATATCAGGGGAGAAAAGGATGTCCAGATATTAAGTCTAAATACTCAGCTCAGAGGGGCTCCACAGATGCACGTGAATTAACCATGTTCAGAATCTCACCAATGGCCAAGTACCTAGCCATTTGGGAAAAAAAAAAATCCAGATAAAAATATAAAATTTCTTTCCGAGGGGCACTGAGTAGGAAATCCAAGCAGGCTGGTCCTTTATGCTCATTTCTACAGTTCAATTTCATCACATAAACATAAGTCTTCCAAGACCATCCTGGGCTGTTTTAGCACGGGCATTCTAATGAAGTTTGTGACATTAAGTACACTTTGTCTATTTATTTATTTTTGCATGAGCTTTTTTTGAGTGCCTATCTCTGAATCCTTATATTCTGACGCATTCAGGAAATTACAGATGAGCCTCAAGCTTTACTTACATGCATACACTGGTGTGTATATGCCACATAACGTGCTAAGTAAGAGCTGCACTGGTGTCACCATTTTGTCTTTACTGGCTATCAAGGCAGGGAGCCACGTCATTGGTAAGGTGCCACAATTCTAATGGGAGCTGCCACTTTTTTTAAATTTAATTTTATTATGTTATGTTAGTCACCATACATCATTAGTTCTTGATGTAGTGATCCATGATTCATTGTTTGCGTATAACACCCAGTGCTCCATGCAGTTGTGCCCTCCTTAATACCCATCACCGGGCTAACCCATCCCCCCACCCCCACCCCTCTAAAACCCTGTTTGTTTCCCCGGAGTCCATAGTCTCTCATGGTTCGTCTCCCCCTCCGATTTCTCCCCCTTCATGTTTCCCTTCCTTCTCCTAATGTCCTCCACGCTATTCCGTATGTTCCACAGATAAGTGAAACCATATGACAATTGACTTTCTCTGCTTGACTTATTTCACTTAGCATCATCTCCTCCAGTCCCATCCATGTTGATGTAAAAGTTGGGTATTCATCCTTTCTGATGGCTGAGTAATATTCCGTTGTATATATGGACCACATCTTCTTTATCCGTTCATCTGTTGAAGGGCATCTCGGCTCTTTCCACAGTTTGGCTATTGTGGACATTGCCTCTATGAACATTGGGGTGCATGTGGCCCTTTTCACTACATCTGTGTCTTTGGGGCAAATACCCAGAAGTGCAATTGCTGGGTCACAGGGTAGCTCTATTTTTAATTTTTTGAGGCACCTCCACACTGTTTTCCAGAGTGGCTGTACCAACTTGCATTCCCACCAACAGCGTAAGAGGGTTCCCCTTTCTCCACAACCTCTCCAACGTTTGTTGTTTCTTGCCTTGTCGATTTTTGCCATTCTAACTGGTGTAAGGTGGTATCTCAGTGTGGTTTTGATTTGAATTTCCCTGATGACTAATGATGATGAACATTTTTTCATGTGTCTGTTAGCCATTTGTATGTCTTCTTTTGAGAAGTGTCTGCTCATGTCTTCTGCCCATTTTTTGAGAGGACTGGGAGCCCTGCTGAGGGGCACACAACCCAGGACGCTGCAGTTTATAGCAGCACAGACAGAAACGGAGACAGTGTGGCCTGGAGAGCTCACTGAAGAACAGACTGTGATCTCTCTGCTCTGAAGCAGAGGGTTGGAAATGATCTCTTCTGCTTTGACTCTCGGAAGAAGCCTCCAGAGAACAAAAGCTCCAAAAAACTGGTTCCCACTGAGCCCACTGCCCGCCCCCCCACAGGAGGCAGGGCAACTCTGCCCAAACAGGGTTGCCTGAGTAACAGCACGGCAGGCCCTTCCCCACAGAACACAGGCTGGGAGAACAAGAGGCCAACAACCCTAAGGTCCATATAAAACGGGTACATCTTGCTTGGGTTGTGATCAATAATTTGGACTCTGTACATTCCCTCAACCACCCATCAACAGAACGACTAGGAGGAGGAACCCCCAAAATAGGAAAGACTCAGAGACTGTGACTTCTGCCACAGATTTACAAATGGATACAGATATAACCAAGATGTTGGAGATGGACTTCAGGGTAACAGTTATGAAGACGATAGCTAGAATGGAGAAATCGATTAATAGCAACATAGAGTCTCTAAGGGCAGAAATGAAAGCTGAACTGGTAGAACTTAAAAATGCTATCAATGAGATCCAATTTAATCTAGATAATCTAACAGCTAGGGTAAGTGAGGCGGGAGCTGCCACTTTTAAAACTGGCCAGTTACTTTCTATGCTTTAGTTAAAAAAACATTCTGTGAAAATGTGTCCACTCTCTCTAGTAAATAGCGGAAAGGTAGCCTGTGTGTGCAGGAGTCGTGAGTGTGGGCTTCAGGGTAAGACAGGCCTGGGTTCGAATCCCTGCTCTGTCATTTACCAGAGGTGTGTCCTTGCCAAGCTGTTCTCTCCCGCTGTGCCTCAATTTGCTCTTCATAAATTGGGGATGGGAATGGTGCCTCCCAGGAAGCCAGGTCTCAATCTTGGTACTGTTGACATTTGGGGCTGTTAGTTAACTCTTTGATGGGGTGGGGGGGGGTCTGTCCTGTACCCCAAAGGATGTTTAGCAGCATATATGGCTTCTCCTACTGGATGACAATACCACCCCTCCCCCAGCTGTGACAATCTAAAATGTCTCCAGACACTGCCAAACGTCCCCTGTGGAAGAAGTGCAAAATCACCAAGAACCTCAGCACTGACCTTTCAAATACATTAAAAACCTCCATCATTCACCCTTGGGAAGGTTTTCATAAATTAATGCATGCAAATTGATTAGCACAGGTAGACACTTGATAAGCACAAAAAGAACATTTGATTTTATACTATTATCTCAAATGTATGTACTGATCATAGGGAAAGGGAGACACAGTAGGAGAAGAATATGTCAGAAAGAACAAATAGATGTCAGAGAGTTTCTCACGTTACAGAAAGCCAACACTTAAAGGGGCTTTAGAGATTATTTTTTATTTTTTATTTTTATTTATTTTTTTTAGAGATTCTTTTTAAAATACAGATGAGAAAACCAAAGTCAAAAGGTCAAGTGGTAGGCGAAGTTCATTAAGGAAGATGATGATAGAAATGGGACAGAAACACATAGCTCTGAACTGGTCCTCTGTACCACACTTAATACCACGCAGCATGCTACCTACCACCTATGGCTTCACGGCTGGAGACTAGCTCATCTCTTGTGGAAGATTAAGATGAGAAAAACAACAACAAAACACTGGTATAATAGAAATGCCTTCTCCTCCTTTCGTCCAAAATTAAATATGGGGGAAAGAGGAGGGCAAACTCTTATGGCAATGTCAGCTTCTATTCTGAACCAGGAATTGGCCAACTCACCATTTGCTTTCAGCCATTTTTTGGAATGAAGGTAACTCTCCAGCATCCTTTCATTAAACAGCATGTAACCCATCGGTTCAGAAATGATCACATCCACAGCCTCAGGAAGAGAGATGTCTTCGATTTTCCCTGGCACAACAATGATCTTGTCGGAAAGGTGGTTATTTTTCACCAGCATCTGAAGCAGATAAAACAGGGGACTAGGACTCTTATACAGACTTTTACAAAAAAATAAGTTTTACAGATTAAGGGTTGACATGGGGGTAGGGATGAGAGGGAAGTGACAGATCTGTGTCTATAAAATGCTTTAAATTTATTTTTCTTTTTGTACACATATTTCATGTTGACTATAGATAACTTAGAAGATACACATATACAAGAAATAAAAACACCTATAACTGTACCACCTACAAATAATAACTATATTAATGTATTTGATGTATACCCCTCCAGACTCTTTATACAAACACACACGTGTGTGTGCATGTGGGTGAGTGAGTGTGTATTGTCTGTGCCTGTGTGTATATATATGTGCATGTACCTTTGGGGAACTGTTTTTAATTAATGGTTTCAGTTCACTTCCCATCATTCTACTTGGAATGAAGATGCCAAAAAGCACTGTACAATAATCTTGCACAAATTAATGATCCTGATCCTCATTAAATTATCCTTTGGTCTTTTGATTCCAAAAATAAATAACAGTATGTTCATTAACCTTTCTTTAGAAGCATATTTTACAGTTATGTACTCATTTTTCTTTGATGTCCTCTGCATTCTATTTAATAACTTTGAATTCCCTTAAAACTGGGACCTTGAAGAGACATGTATTTATTATATTTCTAATATATTTCTTCTTAATGCCAAATATGACAAAGAAATTGCATTATTACATTTATGTCTTTCTACTGCCTGAAAAATATATTTCCTAATAAACATCTTGAATGCACCAGCATAAATATATACAGCACACTCCTGTTCAAGTTGTGGCTCCCTGAGACTCTTAGATGTTTGCTCATTGTATTTATTTTCATAACTTGATCCCTTTCTTCATCATAAATGCAGCATATCATGCATTTGTCATGAGTCAGTTGTACCTTTTCCATTTCTGATCACTTCTTCACAGAGCTAGGGTACCTTCCACCTTGAGCCTCTCCTTCTAGGGTGCTGCTCACCAACACATGCCCCCAAAGCTTATACTTTTTAAAAAAAGAAATAAATTAATCTCTGATCTAAGGAAAAACAATGGAAGAATACTGTCTGAACATGTCATCCACTGTCAACCTTGACCCATGCCCAAAGACTCTCGGAATTCCGCTCTATCATCTTTCCACCACATGGAGGTCTAGTTCATGGGGCTTGTGGGGTTCTCCCCTGACAAGACTAAAGGTTAAAGTTTTTGGCGCCCTGCTCTTCTCTGCACATTCTCTTTTCAGGAGGATCCACTCATTTACATAGCTCTACTGGGGCTCCAATGTGGATGAGCACCCAAACCACATCCTTAGGATCTCTGTCTTACCTGAGCTCCATCATCACTGAACATTTCCACCACCATGCTTTGTCATCTCAATATCAACAAGTAAAGACCCTGCCTCAGCTTCTTCTTGAAAACTAATCATTCCTCCAGGCCTTCTTAAAACTTCTATATAATCTTGTATTTCCTTGATTCTGTTTTGATCACAAATACGATAATCCTCAATATCCTGGGAGCATAGTTGTTTCCCACAGACAATTAGTAACTATGTTTTCTTATTTCTACCTTCCAGATATGTCTCATTTCCACCTTTTCCTTTCTGCCTGCATCAACTTGTCCAGTTCTTAATAGCTTCAAATATGGAATTTAAAAATAGCACTTATATAATTAAAAGAATAATAGTAGTGCCTACTTCATAGGCCTGCTTGAGGATAAAACAAGATGAAGTATATTAAGGGCTATGTAAGTTAAAATTATTATTACTGTCTATTATTTTTATTAAAGAATACTAAATACTAAAAAAGGGAAATGCAGATGAGCAAAAACATGAAAATAAAGGTCATTTGTATTGCCCTATCCAAATGTAGGCAAAGTATATTCCTTAGCAGACATGTGAGTATATCTCTGTTTATAAAAATGTGTAATATTTTGTTTGACAGCTTGAGATATTTGAGCTGGGGGTTCAGGCCACAGTAGATCCTGACTAGCTCTCATGGGGACAAAAGGCATTGATATCTCAGTCCTGGCATACCTCTTGGGAAGTTCTGTATTAAATACCATTCCATAAAGTTTTTACAACACAATTTCTACCAGCTATATGGTATTTCATAAAAATACCTTGATTCATTTAATCAACACCATGTTACTGGACATTCAGGTTATATTAAAGTTTTCATTATGACAACAGTGCATTGACAAATAATGCAGTTAAATATGGAAGCATACTTCCCATTGCTTCCTTCAAATTTAGAGTATGGACATTTTAAACATTTCCGATACACTCTGCTCCCTTGCCTGCCACATAGGGATTCCACTTCTAGATTCTAAGCCCTTTCTAAATTCTGCTTGTGGGCTATGAGACTGTCCACATGTCAGTATATAAAACTGCCTCATTCCCTTGGATCAGAATGCTAGAAGGGGAGCTTTTCAAAGTTTCACTGGAGGGACCAATATGGAATGATATCCAAGTGAACATGATATTACTCTATATGGCTAATTTACAGAAAATAATCCTAGGCTACTGAGCCCTCAGGAACCTCAGAGATATAGCAAGGCTTTGGAGAGAGGACTGTATGAGTTGTCAGAAGGGCAATTTAGGATTCAAAGGAAAGAATTTTGAGCCTCATTATTTTCACTGGCAAAGAAGGAAATACCATGTTTATGGAAGTGGGCAAATAGGCCTGGCTGTAAGTCACTGCATCATGTTAATTCATTTACTGTGGGCCAGATTCAAAGAACACCAGATCAGGAATCTGAAGATACAAATTCTAGTTCTGCCTTTACCACCAAAAAGCTGTGTGACCTTGGGAAAGTCACTTAAAATCTATAAATTCTGGTCTCCCTTCTTGCAAAATTAAAGTTTAAAACTGGAGTTGTTCTCAGGCTCCTTCGAGTGCTAACATTTTATGATTGGAAGAAAGCCAAATTTCCCCCAAAATATTGCTGGAGTCCACAAACATAAGAGCTTCATGATCAAATAATTTTGAAACTTCTCTATAATATATATCCCTCTTACAAATTCAGAATCCATTAGCATATTAATTGCCTTGAAGAATTTTGCAGAAAAGAAAACTTTAACTTGGTTAAATCAAAGACGTGCGATCTTATTTGGTTACTTTGCCGTTCTTTTTTTCACTGAACATTTATTTATCTCCTGCAGATCAATCTTTGGGAAACAAGGAAAGGAGTTTATTTGATAATTTGAATTTGATAATTTGATGTAGTTTGAATACAATTCTTTGACACAGATGTCTGAAAACAGGACATACACTCAACCAATAATAGCTCTAAGCCATGAGAATAGCTAATTCTGGATATCAGACACACTCTATTCTTTGAGTCAATGTTGCTGCCTTCCTTCACTTTTAGTTTATAACATTCTTGGTACAGGTAATTTTGTGCTAGCCTGTCACTTCATACACCATTGTTCCAAAACTGAAACTCTCTAGAACTATCCTTTCCAGGAAAAAATGAGCCTCAGTACATCCCTCTAAGTGCTGAAAAAGGCCGCTAACTCAGAAGAAGGCTCCATCACCCACCATGTTCACTGCTGTACAGATTTTCCCTGTGTGACCTGGTCCTTCTCTGAGAGTTCAGGAAAGAGGGAGGCTCTACTAAAGTCTCTTCTCCCTGCACACCATCAAGTTACAAGCAAACCCACACCACATCCGTGTTTTACTCCTGTTTCCTTGTAATTACACTGGGTTTCAAAAACCTGTCAACAGTTCTGTCACTTGTATTAATTGCTTAAGCTGTGCGCACACACACACACACACGTGTGCACACACACCATGCAGGCACACTTGTGTGCATGCACACACACGTGCACACACATGCACACACTTTAGGTGGTGGCAGCAGTAGAATTCATCCTTTTAGTATCACCGTAACTTCCAAGGTAGATCTGGGGAATAATTTCACTTGGTATGCTGCCATTCTTGTCTCACTTAGGAGCTTTTTCATTGAGTTACATGTGTTAAATATGTGTTGTTTATTTGCCTGTTCAGTATGGAAGCTTATCTGGGCTTAGAAGCTATACTACACGAGAGTATTATATTATATTCTGTCTCAAAGAGGAGGAAAGAGCAAGTGTTCTAGAGGTGAAGTGTTCTAGAGGTGAAAGGCTTGGGTGCTAGTGTTGGATTCCTCACCGAGTAGCTGTATGACTGTGGCCAAGACACATAATTTCTTGGAAGTCCTTTTATTATTTTTCTATAAAATGAGAATAATAATAGCACCGATCCCTTCAGTGTCATTTCAAGGATCAAATCAAATGAGAAAGTACAGAGAAATATATCAATCAAAGATAATGTAGATGAAATTGAACAAGAGTTTAAGATAAAATGATAAGGCAATAGAACTGAGATTAAATGAGAGATTTTAGGTGCAAAGAAACAAGTCAAGAGGTAAAGCAACACAATTATGGAATAATACATAATTAATGTGCAGGAAGAAAATACATTGCATTCAAATTATTTATAACCATTTGGCATCAATAAAGCTAAAGAAGTGCTCATTCTGTAACTCAGAAATATCACCACCTAGAAATACACACTCTAGAGGAATATTTGAACACATGTACAAAATAAGCTATACTAAAATTTTTGTAATAATACCGGTCATAATAAGATAAAAATTTACAGTAAGCCAGAAGTAACTATTGACAGGGAAATGAATGAATATGTCCATACCAGGAATACTATTTAACAGTGAGAAAGAACCAGAGGTCCATATGTTAACATAAATTAATTTCACAAACAAAATTTTAGGGGGAAAAAAGCAGACTGCTGAAGAATATATAGCATGATTTCTTTTATAAAAAAAAGTTGAACGTATTCAAAAGTAAACTATATTGATTAGGATACACTAAATTATATTTTTAAACTTTTTTATGCTAAACACAAAACTTAAGATGTTGGTAACTTTTGAGAGTGAAGGGAGGGCATGGAATCAGGGAAAGGCAAATAGGAATTTTAGATTGCTCTAGTTCTTGGGGGTTGCAGGGATATATATGCTCATTTGGTTAGTATTCATCATACCTTACATTTACACTCACCTCTTCTTTTGAATGCATGAAATATTTTATAATAGTAAGTTTAAAGTTATGCTAATAATAGAGAAGTTTGAGATAATCATAATGCAGATTAAGTAAGGCAAACTGGTTTCTGCAATCAGAAAGAAACTAATAGACATGGAAGACAGATCAAAACAAAGCAGCAATAAAGGAAATTATGTCCCAGAAGTATAGGAAAATAGAATGCAAAAAAAAAAAAAAATCAATGAAAAATAAAAGAAAATCCCCCTGAAATAAAAACCAATTCTGTTAACAGAAAAAATACACAGTGTCACAGGAAAATTTCGTACAGTAATAGTAACATGGATAAACATTCTGCTCAAGATCTTGGATTTAAAGAAAAAAGAATTCCTTGGGCACTTAGGCAGAAAAATAAATCACCTTAAAAGTGAAAGAGAATCAGGTTGGTATCAGACTCCTCTCTAGTCACATGAATTTTTAAGAAATTTTTACAAAATTTAGAAGAAAAAAATATGACCAAAAGATTAAATCCAGAGAAAATGAAATTCACATTTCCAACACGAAAGAACTCAGGGTATATGGCACATACAAGCCCTTCTTCAAAAAATGCTTTGTCAGAAAGAAAAAAAGAAATTCACCTAATTGAGAGATGAATTAAATAAAGAATTCAATCATAAGAAGCTGTAATAAGAAGATGCATTGTTAGAAATGAGTCCATTTAATTATGGAACAAATAGTAAAAAATTACATGAATTTTAGTTCTATTTCAGTGAAAATTATATTACACCTTGACAGTATAAAAACAGTATGTAACTAACAAAAAAGGAAGGAAGAATATGAGAATGTTGATGACTTCACTTTTTGCATTTTTTTTCACAAGAAGTAAATCTTTGTCATAAGGTTAAAAAAAGAACTATTCTAATTTCTTACTGTTTTCCATAACTTTAAAGGAATCCTCTAGGAAATAATTTCTCTCTGGTTGAAGAAACACTTACTTAAAGGTAAGCAGTTTCTCTTCTTTTATTTCAGTTTCTTTTCCTTCTGTTAAATTTAATAAAATTGGATTAAACTGAATACTTTCTAAAATACTACAGATCATATCATCTGTTTTCCTAGAAGTATTTCTCTCTAGTCATTCTTCTCTTTGTATATTCTCAGAGAAAAATGTGTGGAATGTTGTTCACCTAATATTAATGATGATTATTATGGGTGGCTTAAAATTCTCTTCTTTGTTAAGTTTTCGAATTGCATATAATTCTTTGTGATAAGATACTATTTTTATAAAAACAACAAAGTGATTTTTCTGTAAAGTATTAGTAAAAGCTAATTGCTAGGGACCTAAGTAAATACATTTCTTTTATAAAATGATTTTATTTATTTATTTATTTATTTATTTATTTATTTATTTATTTATTTTAGAGACAGAGAGAGAGAGCAAGAGAGAGCAAGAGCACATGAGCAGGCGGAGGAGCAGAGGGAGAGGGAGAGAGAATCTCAAGCAGACTCCATGCTGAGTGTGGAGCCCAACACAGGGCTCGATCTCACAACCTTGAGATCTGACCTGAGCTGAAACCAAGAGTCGAACTCTTCACTGACTGAGCCACCCAGGTGCCCCTTAAGCAAATATACTTCTGAGAGTGCACAGAAATACAGGAAATGATGTATATCAGAAAGAAATCTTAACTGCATATACATTTAAAAAAAGGTGGCAAGGGAGGAGAAAGCCTGAGGGAATTCTAGAAGAAGAAAGCCGATGGGGTTGAACTGAATTTGGGGAAAACGGAACACATTATTCTACACCCCTAAATATCAGAGCTAAAAGGTTTTCTATAAGGGAGGTTGAGAGAAAAATCCAAATTTTGAATCAGTAAATGCCAAGAACAGCAGCAGCGCACAGGACCGTCATGTGGGCTAGTATGCTCCTCTTCCTCCCATCTTAAGTATATGGTCTCTGTGAGGCTGACATCACTGGGTCTCATCTGCAGTGGAAGTTCTTACTACTGCTTCTTGTGACATATCTTTGTAGAGATCCTAGTGTGGGTATTGAAACCAGAAAGGGAAACAGAGGCAAGTTTGGGTTAACTTTGGCTTCTAATTTCAGACTCTGAGAGGAGAACACTGAGGCAGCACCACCCAAAGTTCCATTCCTGAGGATAAAGCTCTTATTTTGACAGTTGTGCAGGTCCCTAGGCTACCAATGAGCTCCACATCCACATACTCGTCCAGGGAAGCCCACCTGTCAACATCTCTTCCCATCAGGCAAAGGCTTTGGTCTGCTCTCCTTCTTAAGGGAGAGGCCTATTGGGAACACAGACTCACACTAATGATCTGGACTACACAACCTAGTTTTTCATTCATCAACTAAGAACCAGTAAACAAGGACCTCTATTACTGGAGGAAAATAAATAGCATGAAAGAGAAAGTTGGAGATTAACAAGTAGAATGAATGACTCCAAGAAGAAAGAAGAAAGAAGATAACTATTTTTTTTTAATTGCTAACTTTAGAGAGGAGAGATTTTAGAGCCATAAAATAAGAACAGGCTGCTATAAAATTAAGAATATGATCGCTAGAAAATAATTCAACTGGTGAGCTGACAAAGCTTAAGACCAAGACAGTGATCTGTAAGATAAATTTGAGGAAATCTGCGAATGTAGAGCAAACTCAAAGAGAGAGAAGCCATACAAGGATAGTCAACTTGATATGGACACAAGAGTTAAGTGAAAATAGAAAAAAAGTCCCAGAACTCAAGAAAGATATTAGTCTTCATATCGAAACAGCCTACTATGAAGCAGAGTGGATAGTTTAAAAAGTTAGTCCATGAAGGGAGAAGATATTTGCAAATGATATATCTGATAAGGGGTGAGTAACCAAAATACATAAAGAACTTACACAACTCAACACCAAAAAAATCAAATAGTCCAATTAAAACATGGGCAGAAGACATGAACCTACATTTCTCCAAAGAAGACATCCAGATGGCTAACAGACACATGAAAAGATGCTCAGCATCATTCATCATCAAGGAAATACAAATCAAAACCACAATGAGATATCACCTCACACCTGTCAGAATGGCTAAAATCAAAAACTCAAGAAACATCAAGTGTTGGCAAAGACGTGGAGAAAAAGGAACCCTTATGCAGTGGTGGTGGGAATGCCAACTGATGCGGCCTCTGTGGAAGACAATATGGAGGTTCCTCAAAAAGTTAAAAATAGAACTAACCTATGATCCTGTGATCACACTACTGGGTATTTACCCAGAGAATATAAAAACACTAATTCAAAAAGAGATAAGTACGCCTACATTTATTGCAGCATTATTTACAATTGCCAAAATATGGAAGCAGCCCAAGCATCCGTCAACAAATGAGATGGTGTGTGTATGTGCGTGTGCATGATATATACAATATATATAACGAAATATTACTTAGCCATAAAAAGAATTAAATCTTGCCATCTGCAACAACATGGATGGATTTAGAGGATATAAATTCTAAGTGAAATAAGTCAGTCAAAGACAAATACCATAGGGTTTCACTCATATGTGGAATTTAAGAAACCAAACAAACAAAGAAAAAAGAGACAAACCAAAAAATAGACTCTTAACTACAGAGAACAAACTGATGGTTTTTTTAGAGGGGAGACGAGTAGGGGGATGGTGAAATAGATCATGAGGATGAAAAGTACACTTATCATGATGAGCACTAAAGAATGGCCAGAACTGTTGAATCACTATATTATACACCTGAAACTAATATAACACTGTACATTAATTACACTGGAATTTTTAAAAAAAGTTAATCCACATCAAGATACATCATGGCAAAATTTGACAAACCTAGGAGTAAAGAGAAAGAGTCCCAAAACTTTCAAAGGTAAAAAAAAACCACCTCAAATGAACAAGAATCATTCTGATACCAGAATTCTTATCAGCAACATAAGACATTAGCAGATAATGAAGCAAGGTCTGAGGGAAAGTGACTTTTTGAGCTTAGAATTTTATACCTAGCCCCAAATCCAAAAAGTGTGACAGAATAGAAAACGTTTTCAGACACGAAAAGCCTCAAAAGTTTTAAAATTATCACAAATGAAAGAAAACAAGGGATCAGTCAAGAGAAAGAAATATAAGAGCAAGGATAATAGAGCTAAAAGAACAACATCAATCAGAGGAAGGAGGAAATCTCAACAGAAGTAAGAAGTTTGTATTTCAGGGACACCTCGGTGGCTCAGTCACCACTCAGTTAACCGCTCAGTTAACTGCTCAGTTGGTTAAGTGTCTGCCTTCAGCTCAGGTCATGATCCAAGGGTCCTGGGATCGAGTCCCGCATCAGAGTCCCTTCTCTGCCCTTCTCCCTATTCATGCTCGCTTGCTCACTCTCTCTCTTCCCCCCCCACAAAAATAAATAAAATCTTTAAGAGAAAGAAGTTTGTATTTTATACATAGAACATTCTTCTTGCAGTAGCAAGATTTCAGTGATACAGGATTACATTTTCTTTTCTTTGGGTCCAACGAAACTACTTAGTTTTCATAGGGAAAGACATGTATAGGGTCATTATGTTTAATATGCTTTTCTGGAGGGTTAAAATTATCAGAAGCAACCTACAAACATTAAAGACTCAGTGAAGTAGTCTAAATCTTGACAATCTAGAAAGAATATACTAAAGAAAATTGGGAGTTGCACCAGAAGAGGAAATTTCCTCTTCAATTATACTTCAAGTCAACAGTATCTCCAAAGTAGGTAATTTAGGAAAGAGAAATATGATATAACTTTATGATATAAAGTTATCACGGTAATCAGCTAAATAACTAAAAAAAAAAAAAAGAAACAAAACAAAACCCCCAGAAACTCAGAGTAGTTAACATTGAGAAATGTGAGCGGGCATGAGTGGGGTGGATGGGAGATGGTTACTTTTTTTAAGACCCTCCTATAATATGGTTTGATTCCCCTTCCTTGTGTACAGGTATTACTTTAAATTAAAAAAAAAAAAAAGTCAGCGAGCAGTCGTGCAAACAGCAGGATACCTAATTAATCTTTCTTTTATTCTCTCCTTTCAGACCCCTTTCCTTAATGGGCAATTCTGAACATCTGTTGGAACATTTAAAAAAGTAATATAAACCCGACTGTTAAAAAAGTCAATGACTTTAGTTTACTTAAACAGAATACTTAAGCTAAAGTTCTTGGCTAACTACTAGTTCTGAAGCCATCATTTTATCAATCAGAAAACTGAGTCCTAGGGGAGGTCAGTGTGCAACCCAAGGACACGTCACAGGGGATCGACAGACTTGGAAGAAAGCAATTTTATTTATCAGTGTGTTTAAACCAGGGTAGTTCATAACTCTTACCAGAGACAATAGCATTGTGTCTTGGCTCCTCTCTAAGAAGGGCCTGAAGAGGAAGTACCCGTGGTTGCTGTCTCTCTCCCTCCCTTAGTGCACACCTGCCCTCTGCCTATGATCAAGGTGAATGCTGAGCACTGCCTAAGACCCCTCTTGGGCCACTGGTGCCTAATTATCAGCATGCAGAAACCAGGGCCCTCTGAAATCTGCTGCCAAGAAAGAGTAAATGGGCCCCGGGAGGAACCAGCCAGAGTTGGGAGTGCAAAAAACAAACAAACAAACAAAAAACAAAAAAAACACCTTTGCAAAGGGGACCTAGTTGGCAGGAAAATTAGGTCAACACACAGAGTAAGAAAGGCAGAGAATGACCAGTAAGGGAGAAAGATGCAGAAGGAAGGGAAGAGAGAGAGAGAGGCAAGGAAAAGAAATTTTTTCTTTTGGTTTCTCCTTCAGATAAACTTAAGGGCAGAGTCTGAGGAGTCCAGGAGCATCTCTACTGAGCGAGTATATATACACCCCTATATAACTGCAGAGTCTCCAAAGGTGACAGAAGTCACATGAAGTTTTTACGAGGGAAATATTGCCAATCCTGTAGTTTGGATGCCAGTTAAAAAAAAACAAAAAACAAAAACCACCACACTGGCAACTTTAATACACCTAGTGGTTTCCCTCTGATGTTGTTCCAGAATGCTCAATAACTGGAGAAGAAGAACATCACAGAGGCAGCCAAACTGTCTGGGCTTGGAAAGGATGCTTTGACCAAACGAGAAAGTAAGCACTAAAAAATGCCTATAGAAGCAATTCAGAGTTGTCTGTGTATGTGTTGGGGGGAGGGGCGCACCTTTGTCCTTCCTATTAGCCAGCTTATCTACTCTCTACTGGAAGGTAAGTTTTCCCTTGTAGGCTGTAAATATCTGACAGCAGGTGTCATGTCTCCTTTGCTCATCTAACAGAGGATCTGGTGCATAGAAGGCATCCAGGAGGGACGCCTGGGTGGCTTAGTCAGTTAAGCCGCTGCCTTCGGCCCAGGTCATGATCCCAGGGTCCTGGGATGGAGTCACATCGGTCTCCTTGCTCAGCAGGAAGCCTGCTTCTCCCTCACTCTCCCTCTGCTTGTGCTCTGTCAAATAAATAAAATCTTAAAAAAAAAAAAGGCATCCAGGAAGGATTGGTGAATTACCTCACCAAAGGTGCTATGGGAGCCTTGGCTTCAATTTTCAATCTTAGTTTGGAAAGTGATCACCAACACACTGGGACAGCTCAAAAGCGAGAGATTTTTCTTTGCCCTTCCTAATCTCTGGCAGTGGGTAAATGGAGGGTATGTGGGTAAAAGGAATTTGGGTGATATTCTTCCTGTCTCTCTAAATGCTGGCATCTCTAGGACTAAGGACTCCCTTCTAGGACTATCCTCAGGACAGGGTAACTTAGGTATGTCAGGAAAATTTTTCCAAATTATAAGACCATAAGATGGACAAAAACGTTACAGAGTTTGCCCCATCCAGCATGCCTTCCTTGCAGGTTATGTTTGCCTTTCGGTGTCTTAGGCTTATTTACAACTCTGTAAGTAAAACTGATGATCATGTGGGGGTAATTCCTTTATCTTCAGAAACAGAAAGGAGTTGTGTCTGGTGGCATGTAATTGATCACTGCCCTTTGGACAGATGAGTCTTGTGTCTGTCTGCAAATCCTTTTTCAGCATTCCTCACTGCCTGTATGCGTGTAGCTCTCTGAATTCCCCGTTGGACAGGCTTAACATCTTATGAGCGTACCCATTCATAAGCTAAGTAAAACACTGGACATATGTTCGTTTAATATTTGTAGGAAAGTCGTGCAAACTCAAGAAAAATGATCTTGGGACACCTGGGTGGCTCAGTTGGTTGAGCATCTGACTCTTGATTTTAGCTCAGCTCACGATCTCAGGGTCCTGGGATCAGCCCCATGTCAGATTCCACGCTCAGTGGGGAATCTGCTTGAAATTCTCTCTCCCTCTGCCCCTTCCATTCTCGTGCTTGCACTCTCAATCCCTCTCTCTCTCTCAAAATAAACCTTTAAAAAATAAATAAAAATTTTAAAAATGATCTTATTTTAACATACCATTTTTCACTTTAGTTCTGGGACATTATTTATTCTATCCCCTCTTCCTGACTTTCTTCCTCGTCCTTCTTCCTGCTCTACTGATGGCATATAGTGCAGTAGTTAAGAGACAACAGACCTGAGTTCAAGTCTCTATTACCTACTTTCAAGCAATCTCGGTCAAAGTAACTAATTGCGAGCCCCAGTTTCCATTATCTGTAGAATAGGGATAACATTAGCACTGACTTGAGAGGTTGCTCTGAGACTTAACAATGGATGCCGATAAAGTGATTATGCATCGCTTGGCAAACAGCAAGTGAGCAGTGGATGCTAGCTATTATTCTTCCTTTTCCTGTGCTGGGTGAGCCAGGCTATTTATCAGTGATCAGTTTCCAGTTGAAGTGGGAGGGTGCATGGAGATGGCTCATCAGGTCACTGGCAGTAATTCCTTGCCTAGAGGTTTCACTGCCTACTCTTCCCCCAGAAAGGCCCAAGTAAGTTACATTTTGTGTGGCAACTATGCTAGTTGTTTATCCACATCCATTTTTGCTTTTTATCTAGTAAGATGCCTCTAGGACCAGAGGCAACAATGTACTAACTAAGGAGCACCTATCTGCCAGCCTCTCTGGCAGCCAAGCGTGGCTAACTGACTAAGATCTGGCCGAGGAGATGTAAACATAAATTGCTGAGAGGTCCTTCCAGGAAGTTTCCCTAAAAGGGGGGAAAAAATGAAGGAAAGACTTTTTTGATTCCTCCCTTTATTCCTCTTGTGACCAAGACACGGATTTGGTGGCTGAAGTTGCAGCAGCTATTCTGACATTGAAGTGACTTTGAGGTTCGGAGCCACACGCCCGGCTAGTGTAGCCGAAAGATGCCAGGAGCCCGAGGCACTACAGATTGTGGGGGGCTGTGACCTTGCCTGAGGCTCCCTCCATCAGGCTCCCTTCACACAGGATAAGAAAATAAAAAAGCTCTTGTGGTGGAAGCCGGTGTTAGTTTGGGCTTTCTGTTACACGCAGATGAACCAAGAGATAGATGCGGCAGTGCTGGAGGTCTTCTTGTTCAGACCAAGGGGCCTCTCATCCATGATAGTCCGAACAGAACCGCATGGTTTAAGGACTCAGATCAATTTCTACCCTTTTGCTTCCTGCAGTCGGGTTACTTGTGGGTTCCCATGGAGCATGCAGAAGTGGAGGGCTGACAGGAAAGAGTGAAGACATTCCTGCTCTACCCCCCCCCCTACACAGATGCATCAGTTTCCCCACTGAGGAATTTTTCCCATCCCTAAGCAGTCTTCAGGGGGTAGAGGTCTGTGGCCTCCAGCATAATATTATGGGCTTTAGAATGCTAAATATTAGTATATTAATGAAAGCTAACTTTTCATTTGCTTCCTCTGGGCAGACATATCAACAGTATGTAGTTATATGATTGTATAACTAAAGTTTTAGTTAGGGTGTATGATTATATATTTATATAATTATATTTTAGTGGCTTTGCTTGTGGTAAAAATCAATGTATCATAGTAGATCTTTACCTCCCACAAGGTGTGCTTTATTATCACACACCTATTCCACAGCTCTGTGACAGAGGCATTATTATTTCTACTTTATAGATAAGAAAAATCGAAATTCAAATCGATTTAAGTCTATTAAGAGTACTCTGCTTTTTTTAAAAAAAAAGATTTATTTATTTTAGAGAGAGAGTGAGTGCAAGAGTGAGCAACTGTGGGGGAGGGGCAGAGGGAGAGGAAGAGAGAGAATCTCAAGTAGGCCGACGCGGGGCTTGATCCCATAACCACGAGATCAGGACCTCAGCTGAAACCAAGAGTTGTACCCTCAACCGACTGAGCCACCCAGGGACCCTGAGTACTCTGCTTTTTTATAGCAACTGGTCATGAAAGAAACTCTTATGTTTTTAATAGCAAAAGTGATTTTAAAATTGACACCAAAGGACTATGTGAAGTTAGAGCCTTCAATATATATACATGACTGACAGATAACATGCTTGACTTAGCTGACGGAGACGTTATAAAAAAGAATACGAGCAAACTAGTTATAGGCCAAAACAAAGTGGGGAGCTTGGTTGAAAAAAATCTACGTGGCTATAAAATAATTCAGACCAAACAACATTTTGACAATTTAAATAGGAAGGGATGAAGGTTATTTGGATTTTATTTTCCACCAAATGTTATGTGGGCATAAAACTGTCTCAGACTTTACCAAACCTCAAATGTTTCATCTTTGCAAGTGGCTCCTCCTCAAAGGTGAAGTTCAGATAATTAGCCTAACCTTGGCTTGAAGAACCACTAGTGATTGGGGAAGAAAGACCCAATGTGCAGCCCACTCCACAGAGCTTTGAGGAGACAGCAGATGAGTATGTGGAGCTGCTCATTTGTACTAAGGGCTGATAAAATGCACAGGTCACAGAAATGTAGCCCAGGCATTCGGAATTTCCTTTTCTCTAGGTCCTTCTTAAGAGGAAGAGTATCCAATCTAAGAAAGCTGCTCATGAAAAAAACCCACATTTCTGAAAGGTCAAGGAAGCAGTGTTACGAATCACCGGGGATATTCATGACAACTGAACACAGGTTTTTATTCTAAAGAAAACCATTAGCTTATACAGAACTCTATTATGAAATGAAATGTAATTAAGGATTTATAGAATAAACACATTGGGGGCTTTAGTAAGAAACTAGGGCTGAATAAAAGCACACTTATTCTACTCTTTAAAAATCACAGACTCTTAGAATCTGGGTCTTGATCAGTGGGTACCTCCTTCTTCTCTCTCTCCTTGTTACAGGGATTATTCAGGGATTATATATGACCAGAGGCTTCAGAACCTCTTCCAAATCCCATTCCTTCTTGCTTCAGATAAATATCCAGTCACAATTTGGGCGCAGTGACCCAGATCACCCTACACTTACAAAGCATCTTTCTTCCAAGACAGTCCCGAACTACACATTGTCTCAGTTAAGCTTGCCAAAGAAAATTTCATCCCCAGCCAGTTGGTGACTTAACCAATTTGTTACCCCTCCAAGTGTTTCGACAAGCTCTTTCAGCAAGTGACCTACTAATTAATTCTTGGAAGACCCTTCATCTGTTTCTGTCAGTTATCAAGGTCCTCAGTCCTCTACTAAGAAGCCCCAAGGCTAAAGGTGAGGTCCGGGAATGATTTTCACTGTGTGTATTTCGTTCTCTCAATTTCAATTTTATGCCCAAGATTTCACAAACACGGTGTGACGTAATACGAAGTATACATATCTGGTCTCTGGCCGACAATTCCTGACACAGAGCTCCTAAATCCCTTGGAATTTCCCGGGAAGGGTGGCGGTGATAGGATCATCTTCTGTTCTCGTGAAAGGAGGCTTGGTGGGCTCCTGGTGAGCCTCAGGATGGGGGCCGGTCACCAGAAACATCCAGCATTGATCAGAAGCTTGGGACTTTCAGCCCTAGCCTTCAACCTTGGAGGAGGAGGAGCTACAGACTGAGTTAATAAACGGTCAAGTCTACATGGTGAAGTCACCATAAAAAAATCCCTAAACAGCAGGGTTCATAGAGCTTCTGCATTGGTGAATGCATCCATGTGCTGGGAAGGTAGTGCATCCCAACTTCACAGGGGCAGAAGGTCCTAAGCTTGGGACCCTTCCCTTGGCTGTTCAACTGTGTTCTTTATAATATCCATTATGATAAACTGATAAATGTAGGTATTTCCCTAAGTTTTTGAACTGTTCTAGCAAATTTTCAAAATGGAGTGAGTTTGTGGGAACCTCTGACTTAGGAGCCAATATGGACACAATATGGTACCCAGGAGACCCATTCCTCGCAAATGGTCTGAAGCGAGGGTGGTCTTGTGGGACTGAGCCCTTACATCTACGGAACTGACATGGATTCCAGGTAGTTGGTGTCAGAATTAATTTATATGACCCCAGTTGGAAAACTGGTTGGTGTAGAGAACAAACCCTTGATATTTGGTATCCGAAGTACTGTGAGTTAGAAAAGGTTTTCCTTTTACACTGATGCACAGTGATGATGGATAGTCTTCAGCTTACAGGTGGAGACAGTTTTGCCGAGCCATTCAGGTAATTTCTCAGTATTAAGAAATAGAGTTGACCTCCTGTGTCCCTTGTTTCATAGAATTACTTGTAAAACAGGCTCAGGGGCTCACTCAAAGCTTCAGTTCGGTTTGAGACAAGGCAATTTAGAAGATACAGATTATTTTTGGGTTCCTGGACCCAATTCTGATGTGTGTGTGTGGAGGGGCTTCTCACCCAGCACCAAGCAATTCTCCAGGGTGTCTGAGAATTCACCTCAATTCTGACACCACTCGGAGACAGCATCAGATTCCACAGGTTAAGGGTTCAGTCCTACAACACTGCCCTACTCCCTTCAGATGCCAGAGGCAAGGCCAGGTTGTCACCTGTGCTTCTGACTGACAGGCTACAGATTGGAGGTTCCCACAGCCCCCTTCTCGGTTCGATTAATTTGCTAGTAGTTCCCAGCACCCAGGGAAACATTTCACTTACTAGGCCACTGGTTTATTATAAAAGATGATAACTCAGGAACAGCCAGCTGAAAGAGATGCATGAGGCAAGGTCCGGGGCAAGGGTACAGGGCTTCCATGCTCTCTCCAGGCACACCTGCTCTCTCCAGTCTCCCTGTGGCCACCAACCTGGAAGCTCTCTGAACCCTGTCCTTTTGGGTTTTTATGGAGGCTTCACTACATAGGCATGGCTGATTTAAATCTTCAGGCATTGGCAACTGAACTCCATCTCCAGCCCCTCTCCCCTCCACCAAGGTCAGGGGTGGGACTGAAATTTCCAATCTAATCACATGGTTGGCTCCTGGCCACCAGCCGAGGCAGCCAGCCCTGCTCCTTCCCAAAAGTCACCTCATTAACATAAAAAAGACAAGTTTATAGGAAATTCCAAGGGTTTCAAGAGGAGCTCTGTGCCAGAAACCGGACGAAAACCAAAATATATCTTATTATATACATCTTCACAATATCACATAGATACTGGCACAAGAGAGCAATTCAAGAAGGGGCGGTCAGAAACTAGAGGGATCATGTTTAGCCTGGAGACAGAAGACCCGGGATCTACTGCTTTATGAAACGTGATGGATAAAGTGAAATCCCAGAAGGGAACCTCAACGATCAGTGATAGTTCAACAACCTCATTGTACAAAAGAGGGAACTGAGACGCAGAAAAGTGACATGACTTGTTGATTTCAAGAAACCAGCAAGCAACCCATTCAAGGCTGGATGCCAAACTCACTGTCCCACATGCAAGTGTTTTCATTCCAGCCCCTGCACTCCCACATGGAGATGGTCCTCACTTTGGTTGCAAGAGGAAGATCTGAGTTGCTACATTGGTTGGGATCCAGACTCTGCCTCATAAATTTGCTGCATGACGACTGCACATTGTTTCCTTGTCCTTACTTGATGAGAAAACATCCAGCCACCTTTTCCATCATTAGCTGCTACTCAGACCAGCTGAGGAATTCTCCTGCTGATTTATAAGTCTCAACTGGGCTGTGGTCCATGTAATTTTCAAGCAAAGGAGAGAAAAGATTTCATCAGCTAGGAAATGGTGTGAAGCACAGAGGTTAAAACAACATCTCCCCTGAATAATACATTTAAAGAGTCACCCAAAGCATGTTATTTAATCTGGCACCTAGATTTAAAGATTGCCAGATGGCCCACCCAGGCCTCGGAGGAAGAAATACCACATTGCTCTTCCCTTCTTTTTCCTGCCTCGCAGTGATAATATCACAACCGAGTAGAGAACCACAGAACTGAAGCATTCAAATGCCAATAACTAAAGGTAAGCTGCTCAGCCTGAATGTGCTCTCTCTACCTGGAGACAGAACAGCATCTGTGTATGTAAAACCACATTCCCTGAGCATTCCTCAGAAAGCAAGAAACCTCAGGAAGAAACCAAGAAAGGGGAGGGTTTCAAATTCTTCCCAGGCCAACCTTTTGGGACCCAACTGTGCGAATGGCATGATAAAGTGCAATCTACCAAAGGGACAATCTCTCAAATGCAGATGGACTTTGAATTCCAGCCCTGGTGTCACTCTGAATTGTCCCTGCCTTATGTTTGGTTTAACCGGTTCACATCAGAGACTGGGTATCCAGCACAGAGTGCTCTGCTGTATGTTGCACTGTATATAAGGTGATGCCATTATCAATAGGACTAAAGCAGAGTTCCCATCCACAACTGCTTACTGAAGGAGATAAACATACACACAGCCAAAAATCAGAGCTAATGCTGATGATGGGCTTCCTTGTGCCATGCCTTGTCTTAAGTGCCTTATATATAGTAATTCATTCGATCACACGTCCCTAGAAGGTAGGAAACATTATTTATTATTCTATTTTACTAATTCGGAAACTGAAACTAGGTAATTTGCCAAGAGTCACTGTTATGGATTGGAACTGTCCCTCCAAAATTCGTATGTTGCTCAGAATGTGACCTTATTTGGAAACAGAGTCATTGCAGATGCAATCTGTCAGGGTGAAGTCATAGTGGAGTAGAGGGGGCCCCTAATCCAGTGTGACTGTTCTCCTCTTCTCCCAAAAAGGAGAACATTTGGGTACAGGCGTGCACACAGAGAGAGGACCGTGTGAAGATGAAGGCAGAGGTCGGGGTGATGCAGGTGATGCAGGAGAAGCCAAGGGACAGCGAAGATTCCAGCAAACCACCACTGGACACTCAGAGAGAGGCTGCCACAGACTCTTGGTCACAGCCCTCAGCAGGGACCAACCCTGCCACCCTTGATCTCAGACTTCTAGCCTCCAGAACTGGGAAGGAATGAGTTGTGTTGACGCCACCTCGTTTGTGGTACTTGGTTATAGCAAGGCTAGCAAACTGATACAGGCATCAAACCAATAACCACTGGGGTCAGAGTTCAAACCCAAGCAGCCTGGCATCACAGTCTACGTTCTTAACCATTCCCTACACTTTGTATACTACTTAAGGCACTGAGCTAAATACCATATTCTTCTCTATATAAGGCAGAATGAGAGAAACATGAAGGGACATATAAACCAAGTGAGTTCAAAGATAACTCATTCAAAACATTCACTGGATAAGCATTTGCTGATATCTTCCATCTGTGGGGACTCAAAAAGTGCAAAGATATGTCTCTATTCTCATGAGACTTGATAACCCAGTTGGATCTCTGAACAGTTATATTAAAAATGTACTGAGTTGGATAGGCTTTACATCAGAAGTGACATATTAGTAAAGTCTGGAAGGTCATGTGGGAGCTGCCAGGTCAATACTGGGGCAGAAGGAGATTTTGAGCAGAGAAAGCAATGTGTATAATGTCACAAAATCATGAATTAGAAATGGCAAAGCAAGGAAGGGAAAGCCCAGATTTTGAATAAATCATGTAAGGGTGGGTTAAAGCCCGTTCTATCTCAGGACCCAATGGCACAGACTTATAGAAAGAGCCATGGGCTGGAGTGTGCTAACTCTGCTGTTGGCCAAGACTACCTTCCTGTCACCATTTTATCATTCCTCATTTGTGTCCTCAGACTCTAATGATGACTGACGCCTCAGACCTAAACCTCAGTTTCTGATGACCACTTCAAGTCTGCCAAGCTTTTCACCACCTGTTTCAAGGGCTTCTTGGCTTTGTCTCTTGGCTTTTTGGGGGGAGCTCACTTAGTTCCTCTCTCTGGCTCCACCCATCTGGCAACTAGGGACCTGGGCCAGCCAAGCCTTCTCTGGCTTCAGCAGTTAAGGGAGGGGAGGAGGCCAGGCCAGCAGTCAGGTTAAGGGGAGGAAGTGGAGTTGTTCTGGGCTAACTGTGTCCACCCAAAATTCGTATGATGGAGTCCTAACCCCCAGTACCTCAGAATGTGCTATATTTGGAGATAGGATCTTTAAACTACAATGAAGTCATTAGAGTGGGCCCTAATCCAATATGGTGTCCTGGAAGAAGAGAGGAGGACACAGACCCACGCAGAAAAAAGGCCATGTGAAGACAGAGGGGGAAAGACAGCCATCTACAAGGTGAGAGGAGAACCTCAGAAGAAACCAACCTTGTGGACACCTTCATCTCGGACATCTAGCTTCTAGCACTGTGTAAAAATAAACTACTGTGTCAGCCACCCAGTGCGTGGTACTTTGTTACGAGCCCTAGCAAAATGCTGCACTGGTGGGAAAGGAAAAGGAAAGAAGAACATTTGTCCATGAATCCTCACCTCCTCCGAGGCAGCTCTGCTTCCTGGAATGGAGTCAAGAGGGAGACGGGGCCTTTCTGGATGCCAGTTATGGGATAAGGGCCCCAGCCAAGTAAGGCTCTGGGAAGCGGGAGGCTCACAAAGCAGTGGACCCCCTATCACTGTCTCCCACTCTTGCTATAGAGACTGAATCAGATTTACCTTCAGCACGGTTGTCATGATAAGGTTAAGTGTGATTCTAGACATCCCCTCCACCCCCCCCACACACACACACACATACTCCTCTTCTCAAAAGCTGTCATCTAACTGAGGTTAGAGTTTAAGACCCAACATGCAATGCTGGTCTAGAGGGTGAAATTCATTAGCCCAAGAGTAACCCGACTGATCAATCAACACGGGACAGTGACAAGTATTTCTCTTCCCTGTTTTGACTGGAAAAGCAAGTGACGCTGGGTGCTGGAGGCAGAAGCAGTGCGCACAACAGAGACGGATGCAGAGTGTGTGTGTGTGTGCGCGCACCAGGAGGTGACTACAGGAAAGATGCCTGGGCAAGAGCAGTTAGATTTTTTTTAAAAAATCTGCTTAGTATTGGCCTTATTTACTTTCAACAGGGTCTTTTGGGAAGTATTTTGGTTGCACTCACACATGCGCGCTGCTGGGCTTCCAAGGATTTATGAAGATTTCTTTTGTGACTTCATTATAAAGGCACTTCTTTCCCAAGGGATCCATTCATCAAGGTATCACGGCAGTGAGCTTCCTGCCTTTGGCCTCGCCGAGAAAGCCCTTTCAAACGAACTGTGCACAGCTGCGACGCAGAGCATGCTGCCTCGAGCACATGAATTAAATTAAACACCATCCAGTAAGCACGAGAAACAGGCTGTCAAGGCATCAGGAGGAAAAGTGAAAAATTCAATCAATTTGCCCTGATCCTTCCTTGACATCATCTGCATATTTGGAGCTACTGGGATGTGGTTGGAGTGAAGCATTAATTCAAGAGAGGGTTTGTGTCTTATTCTTCCAGAATATCCCCTACCACCGCGCCGGGGACACAGGAGCGCGCAGAAAATGCATCTTGCACAACTCGACGTTATCACCATATAGTAGTCTTGCAGGTGCAGTCTCATTCCGAAGTAACAAGCACCACTTCTGGGTTTAATACTAAACTGTTTTTGTCACTGACTTACTCAATTGCCTGCTAAGCTCCTGCCTCTTTATTGCAACTTTTCTTTCACCTAAGTAAGCATGGGGGACAATGCTCGCCTGCCACCAGCATTCATATACCCCAGTAAATAATGGAGCTTATTACTCAACTCAAAAGGAATAATAACAGCAATTAGCATTTGGACAATGCTTTCCAATTTACAAAAGACTTTCACAAGCTTTATCTTATTTAAAGAGAGTGAGGCAGGTATGTGCGCGGCCCCTGGCTTGAGTTCACCTGCGCAGGACCACCCCCTCTGTCTGGGAAATTCTTACTCCCCTCTTCTGATCCTGTGATGTTCTAAGGCTGCCGAGTGCAGCCAGCCTCCCCCGCCCCAGCCACAGAAGTTGGCATAGGAACCAGGTCCAGGCAATCAGAGCACTCCATTCATCTGAGAATGCTGATCAGAAGAACAGGCAGCTAGACTAATCAAATACTTCCCTAAGATTTTGTTCAGTGTAGACCTACAGAAGATTACTTATTTTCTGAGTCTTGGGTCAGAAAAGATGTTATTTAGGAGCTTCCGGTGGTCTTCCCCCGACATGAAGATGGACAGTCTAGAGTAAGAGAATGAACCCCACACAGAAGGAAGCAAAGCTCCAGTGGAAAAGCAGGTGGAAGAGACGGAGAGGGAGAGAGAGACAGAGGGAGAGAGAGAAACAGAGACAGAGAGAATAGGAGAGAGAGAGACAGAGAGGAAGAACCTTATCTGTGTCACTAGCTACTCTGGAGGCCTGATTATATTACTCAGAGGCCCTGTGGACTGCCTGATTATATGGGCCAATAAATACATTCTCTTTTCTCTTAAGCCAATGTGACTTAATCCTTCTGTGATTACAAACAAAAAGCCTGATCAACAGATTTTACAAGATTAGACTGATTTTTGAAGATGAAAAACCAAGCTGTTTTCATATTGTTCACAAATACTCTCTTCCCTTCTCCTTGGTAAAGTCATACTTTTCTGCCCCATTCACATCAGCCTTGGTCATGTGACTTGTTTTAGTCACTAAAAAAGCCATAACCATGAACATGTATGTGAGCAAAAATATAAACCTTCTGTTGCTATTAGCCTGAGACGTTAGTCTTTTGTTACTTTGGCAGAACCTTGGTAAAAAAATTTCACCTATCCTGATATATATATGATATGATATATATGATGATATATGATACATATACAGAGAGAGAGAAAGACAAACCTATATTAATTGTTACAACAGCACAAATATTAAGTTTGTTGGATTCCAAATTCTACAGTTCTTATTTACACTGTTCCAGGTTGGTTCTAGGAAACCTAATCTCTCCAAGTTTTCCAGAGCATCTCTCTTTGTGTTTTTTAAAATTTTTTTCCAGAGCATGTCTCCAAAATAAAAACTGTATAATCAAAAAACAAAACAAAAAAACATGCTCTCAAACCATAGCCAGACCAGCATGACTGACGTAAACACTGACAATGATTAATAATAAGAGCAGCTAATATTAATGCCCACTAACACACATCATACACCAGCAAGTTATTAGAGACACATCTTTTAAGGAATAAGTCCACAGGGGGCTACGGGATTTCATCAATGTGGATAATTTTGTATTTAGAAAAGGGCCTTTAAGAGATAGCAGACTGTTTACAGTACTTTGTAAGAACATGGGGATGTCCTTGAAAATCTTTACAGCAAGGAGCCTCTACCCGTTATTTCACAGCAGAGTATATAGAAGACCTACTCCATGTACAGATGAATCATGGAATTTTCTTGTTAAAGGCAAGAGCTGTCATTGGCTGAAACTTTCTGTGATGACAAGTAGTTGTCAGAATTATGGTCCTGGCAGACATTTTTGAAAAAATAAACAAGTTGCCCTTCTAAAATAATATGAAGGGAATTTTTGGGATAGAACTATATCACTTAAATTTTCTGATTTTGATCACTGTTGTGTGGTTAAATAAGGGAATTCCTTTGTTCTTAGGAAATATACACTAAAGGGTCTGCATGTGGAAGAGAAAAATGTAAATAATTAATGAATCTTCTTAAAATCATTTTAAAGTCTTCAAATGATTTTTTTCAGATTTTCTATACATTTGAAATAATAAAAACAGTTTTAAAAAGATGGTTGTTCACAATGAATGAAGAAGGAGCCAGTTTTGAGAAGAAACTCATACTACAGAAAGAACATTTTGAAAGTGGTTGTTGGGGTTATTTCATCGTTAGCTGATTTTGTTTCAGAAAATGACAAAAAGTCTCATAGCTGCAAAGTTGTAAAGACTGGGGAACATAATTTTCTCGTACGTTCAAAGATCTTCCAAAAGAAGAATTTTAGTAATTTGAAATCTGTTTCTTAAAAATGTAAAATTGTAGCACCTTCTGATTAGTTTGTAAGACCTTCTGATTGACATCAGAGAAATGTATTAACCGAATTTCAAGTGTGTTGCATAATGGGCTGAAAAATGAATATTGTGATTCATTCAGTTCCACTCATTTTGCCTTTCTTCCATTTGAATTTACATATTTCTGTATGTTTTCTACCCAGTGGCAAGGGCCCTCAATAAAAAGTATCAAAATAAATTTAACATAGAACCAGACCTTTAAATCATATTCTTACCAAATATTAAATCAATATTTTAAATCACATTAACTCTATAGGTTTTCATGTGTCATTAGTTAGGTATACACACTTAAAAATCATGTGGATTTTCACTGGACTCTACCTCTGAAACTAATAATACACTATATGTTAATTAATTGAATTTAAATATATTTAAATTTTTAAAAAGTCACGTGGATTTTCATCTTTATCTCGTCTTTTCCTTCCTTTCAATCATTTTATTTCTGGTTCTTATATTATTGTATGGACTAGGATTTTCAGGATAAAAGTGAACAGACGTCTACTTTTGCTTTTAAACAGTATGTTCAGGGGCACCTGGGTGGCTCAGTCAGTTAAGCATCCGACTCTTGATTTCAGCTCAGGTCATCATCTCAGGCTCGTGAGATCGAGCCCCATATTGGGCTCTGCGCTCAGCTGTGGCGGGGGCGGGGGGGGGGAGTCTGCTGGAGATTCTCCCTCTCCCTCTCCCTCCCTGCTCACATTTGCACTCTCTCTCTCTCTCAAAAAATAAAACAAATAAAACAAACAACATGTTCAGGGCATATTTGTTGAATAATTTGCACGTAATGTAACATGCTCACATTAAGTGTGCAGTTTAATGTGTTTTAATAAATATATATATATACCCATGTAACGAAACTAGCACCACAATCAAGACATGGAAAATATCCATCTCCCCCAAAATTGCCTTCATGCCTCTTTACAGTCAATCCTGACCCCGCTTCACCCCCTCGCCGCTGATCTGCTGTCACTACTCATTAGTTTTGCCTATTTTAGAACTTCACATGAATAGATTAATATGCTTTTCTGTGTCTGGCTTCTGTTACTCGGCATAATATTTTTGAGACTAGTCCATACTGTTCTGTGGAAAAATAGTTCATTCATTTACATTGTTTAATAGTATTTCACTATTTGGATAGACTACAGTTTGTTTGTCTTTTCATCTGTTGAGGGACGTTTGGGTTGCTTCCACGTTTCTGTGTACAAATCTCTGTGTAAACACATATTTTCATTTCTCTTAGGTAAATGCCAAGGAGTGAAAATGCTGGGTCCTAGGGGCAGTACATGTGTAACTTTAAGAGAAATCGCCCAGTGGTTTTTGAAAGTTCTTGTGTCATTTTCCATTCCTGCACACAGTGGGTCCCACTGGCTTTATGGTCAGCCTTTGGAATTTTTGCTGTTGGTACGTGCATAGTGGTATCTCATCATTTTAACTTTGGAGTATGTTTATAATGCACGTAATATGTTAATATGGTCATACACACGAAGTTTTCAAAATAAATCGCTATGCATCTGTTGACAGGAGAGCTGAGAACGTATGCCAGTCATGAGACACCAACAGAACTTTGCAGACACATTATACACAGCAATGACCAGGCTCCTGCCTTGAGCGCTGGTCACTCCAACCCCGAAGCAGTTGCTTTTTTAAATACAACACAGGAGAGGTGTTGAGGTCTTCAATGTTCTATTGTGAAAACGAGTTTAGGGAGGAGAGAAAACCCTTTCCTGCTTTCCGTTCTAAGTTTGGCACCTGTTAGCAGAGGCTGCTTGTCCGCTGGGGCAGAGGAGAGACCATGGTTTTGTTCTGGTCTTGCCTCCCCTGTGGTGCTCACTTTGGTTTCACTCCTGACTGAAGTTCATTTGCACAAAGGGTAACCCTAGAGAAAAACACGTTTCCCTTCCAGCACTGTCCCAGGGGGTGGCTGGGCCCCAGCAGTTTCTTGGGCACTTTACTTGCCATTCACACTCAAGTTGAGGGACACTCATCTGTCATTTCACGGCTTGTTGGCAGAAAAACATCAGTGCAAATACCAAGGAACCTCGGCAGTCAGCCCGTCTCCGGCAGGTCCCATGCCGCATGACACTCGCAGTGTGACGGTTTAATCAGAGAATCGTGCGGTCCTATTGCTTCTGCCTGAGAGGAGCAGACTTTCTTCTTTTCAAGAAAGCTCTCTTCAGCTAGTTATTAGATTGCTGAATGGGGGACTCACAAAAGAAACGGCTCCTTGTGGTCTTTCAGATCATTAAAAAGTTACCCAGGTGGCCAAACCAGTTATCATTTCCTCAGCTACAGTAGATGAAGAGAGCAAGATTGGACAGCAATCTGAGGCTACACGACGGCCAAACCGTCAGCCCAGTGCCGAGGAGGATTCATCGGTCCTGCGGAAAATAAGGAGTCACAGTGATTACTTAGCATTGTGTGGGGAAGCCAACCCGTTGATCTGACTGAATATTTTGCTCTTCAGACTTTGGCCTGGCCTCCAAGAGTGTCACACAGCCAAAAGGGATCATGGTTTGTTTTTTTTTTTTTTTTTTTTTTCCTCTCTTGTGGCACTTCCCACAGGGTGAAACTCTCCAAGCTGCCTGGAACCGGCTGGAAAAAGTACAGTTGGGGTTGGGGGCCGGGAGGGTGTGAGCGAGAAGCGAATTCAGTGCTAGGGCTGAAGGGAGTTCTAAGACATCAAAACCTTTTTAGGAATGATAAGTAATCAACCATCGGAATGCTTTTGAGTTTCAGTCCCCTGGAGGGCTCAAATGATGCCTTTCTTATTTGGACGAATTTAAATTACAGTCTGTCCCACCTTCCCTGCTTGGCTTGCCAAGAAAATGTGCGGCCTAATCACAACTGCCCGAAAACGTGTAGCTGCCGTGCAGAAAAATGCTTTAGGTCGACAAACATGCTGCTTCTCTCCCCTAATGTCGGGAATCAAACGAAGCCTCACACAGGGGCCGACAACAGCGGCACACAACGGGAGCTGCTTTGGGGTAAAGGGAGGAACGAGGAGGTAAGGGCCATGAGTTAAGACTTTGGCTTAAGGAAAGTATATTTCTGACGTTGCAAAGTGAGCTCAGGAGTTGTTTGAATTGTGGTTTAAATATCGAGATGACCAACGTGCCAGTGTGGGCAGTGAGCACAACTTTCCACGGCCGAGGAAGGACAGCTGTGGATTTAGGCAACCATCTTCTCCAGCCCCTCCTCTGTAAATTGAGGAAACTGGACATCAATTTCAAAAATTCTTTTTGGCCTCCAGACCATTACTCAAATAAAAGTTGACCCAGAAGCCCAATAAGTGAAACAGATGAAACTGGTGTTGCTCTCCTAAGCACCAGAGAAATGCAGATCAAAACCACAGTGAGAGATGACCTCACATCTGTTAGAAGGGCTATTTCCAAAAAACAGCAAAAAGACAAGTGTTGGACAATGGACTATTATGCAGCCATCAAAAGGAATGAGATCTTGCCATTTGCAATGACGTGGATGGAACTGGAGGGTGTTATGCTGAGTGAAATAAGTCAATCAGAGAAAGACATGTATCATATGACCTCACTGATACGAGGAATTCTTAATCTCAGGAAACAAACTGAGGGTTGCTGGAGTTGGGGGGCTGGGAGGGATGGGGTGGCTGGGTGACAGACATTGGGGAGGGTATGTGCTATGGTGAGCGCTGTGCATTGTGCAAGACTGATGAATCACAGATCTGTACCTCTGAAACAAATAATGCAATATATGTTAAGAAAAAAAAGAAAAAGAAGAAGAAGATAGCAGGAGGGAAAGAATGAAGGGGGGGAAATCGGAGGGGGAGACGAACCATGAGAGATGATGGACTCTGAAAAACAAACTGAGGGTTCTAGAAGGGAGGGGGGTGGGGGGATGAGCTAGCCTGGTGATGGGTATTAAAGAGGGCACGTTCTGCGTGGGTGTTATGCGCAAACAATGAATCATGGAACACTACATCAGAAACTAATGATGTAATGTATGGTGATTAACATAACAATAAAAAATTTAAAGTAAAAAAAGAAATATAAAAAAAGTAATGATGTAATGTATGGTGATTAACATAACAATAAAATTTAAAGAAAAAAAAGACAAGTGTTGGTGAGGCTATGGAGAAACTGGAACCCTTACACACTGTTGGTGGGAACATGGAAGACGCAGCTACTATGGAAAACTGTGTGGAGTTCCCACACAACATTAAAATAGAATTACCATATGATCTATTAACCTCACTTCTGAGTATGTATCCGAAAGATGTTAAATTGGCCTCTTGAAAAGATATTTGCGCCCTCACTGCAGCTTTATTCACAAAAGCCAAGATGTGGAAATAATCCAAATGTCCACCAACACATGAATGAAGAAAACGTGGTGTATACACATACAATGGAATATTATTTGGCCTTAAAAAATAGAGGGAAATCCTGCTGTTGGAAACAACTAATAGGGATGAACCTTGAGGGCATTATGCTAAATGAAATAAGCCAATCACAGAAAGACAAACAATGCATGATGCCATTTATATGAAGTATCTAAAATAGTCCAACTTATAGAAGCAGAGAATAGAATTGCGGTTGCCAGGGGCCAGGAAAGGGGGAAATGAAGAACTGGTCTTTAACGGATGTAAAGTTTGTGCTATGCAGGACTCAGGTGGAAGAGCATATGACTCTTGATCTTGGGGTTGTGGGTTCAAGCTCCACATTGGGTGTGGAGATTACTTAAATAAACTTAAAAAAATAAAGTTTGTGTTATGAAAAATGAGTACGTTCTAGAAACATATCACGTATTATTAGCAATGTGGTATCGTGTATTTTAAAATACATTAAAAGAGTACATCTCGCGTTAAGTGTTCATATAAAAAAAAACCCACACAAACAAACACAAGCATGCAAATAAAAACAGAACACAGGGAAATATTTGCAGGTGATGGACGTGCTTAGTACCTTGACTACAGTGATGGACATATGTATATGTCCAGACTTTTCAAGATGTATACATTAATTATGTTGCGATTTTAAAATATCAGTTATATCTCAGGGCGCCTGGGTGGCTCAGTCAGTTAAGCGTCTGCCTTCGGCTCAGGTCATGATCCCAGGGTCCTGGGATCGAGCCCCACATAGGGCTCCCTGCTCAGCGGGAAGCCTGCTTCTCCCTCTCCCGCTCCCCCTGCTGTGTTCCCTCTCTCACTGTGTCTCTCTCTGTCAAATAAATAAATAAAATCTTTTTAAAAACTAACTAAATATCAGTTATACCTCAATCAATCAAAAAAAAGGGGGGGTGAGGTGTAAAGGAAGCTAAAATGCTAACCTGAAAATATATCTGCACTCCCCTGTTCACAGCAGCATTGTTTACAATAGCCAAGACATGGAAACAATCTAAGTGTCCATCAATGGATGAGTGGATAAAGGAGTTGTGGTACACACACACACACACACACACACACACACACACACACACACACACACAATGGAATATTATACAGCCACAAAAATGAGGGAACCCTACCATTTGTGACGACATGAATGGACCTTGAAAGGATTATGCTGAGTGAAATAAGTCAGACAGAGAAAGACAAACACTGTATGATCTTACTTATGTGTGGAATCCTAAAGAAATAAAGACAACACAACCAAAACTAAAAATCCCACCAAACTCATAGAAAAAAGAGATCAGATTTGTGGTTACCAGTGGTGTAGACGGGGAGACGGAGGAAATGGAGGAAAGAGGTCAAAGGGTACAAACTTCTACTTAGAAATAAGTCCTGGAGATGTCATATAGACGGTACAGACTATGGCTCACACCATTGTCTTATGTAGAAGAGTTGAGAGACTAGGTCCCAAGAATTTTCACCACTAGGAAAAATTTCTTTTCTTCTTTTCTTTTTATTGCATCTGTATGAGTTGACAGATGTTAACTAAACCCACTGTGGTAATCATTTCACAAAATTTGTAAGTGAAACTACCGTGCTGCATACCTGAAACTTACACAGCGACGAATGTTAGTTATTTCTCAATACAACTGGGAAAATAAGGAAATTCAGGTTAAATCTAAAAGCAAACTTTTTTAAAAAGTAAAAAAAAAAAAAAATTGAAGTCAATCCAGTTGTTTTTAACCAAGTCTCAGTGATGTGCACAATACATTTAGCATCACGCTTCCAGCCTTTCCGGCTGTTTACTAAAGTGGATGTAATCAAATTTATCCATCATAAAAGGGGGTGTTGCTGCCACTGCAGGGAGCTTGGGGCAGGTAGACTCCGGCTACTATGCCTGCTCCCTTACTTTTCCAACTCAAGACGTTGTGGGGGCGGTTACATCTCTGATGCCATATAATCCCAGCAATCCTCAAAGCGTGGGCTCTTGACTGAGCAGCAGCATCAATAGAACTTATAAGAAACGCAAATTCTTGGACCACATCCCTGCACCTGCTGACTCAGAAACTCTGGGGGTTGAGGCCAGCAATCCATGTTACAGAAATCCTCCAGGGATCCTGATGCATCCTCGTCTGGAGCCACCGTGTTATTTATTCCCTGATGCCAAAGTAGTTGTGTTCCCTCTCAATAGTCACCAAACCTGAGGCCATCTGAGAATTTAGATTTGGGTCAGCAAGCACAGTTTCTACTGCAGAAAGGATTTAGAAACAGCTATGAATTTCTCCTGAGACCCAGATGTTACCGAGCTGTTTAACACACTGCTCCGGCCAGTCTGCAGAAGCTCTGAGAAGGGCTGGGCACAATGCAGAGCCCCTGAATCTTGTAATTGCCTGGGTTTTAAAAAGGGGTCATAAAGGAAATTTCAAAATGCAATTTAAACACACACTTTTTAAAAAATGTGCTCTGCCCGGCCCCACAACTCCCATTGTTGCCTGGTGGTTCCCCCTCCCATGATCTCTGTTGGGTTGATTTGTACAGAGACATGGATGAAATGAGGCCCCATAATAGTATTGATAATCGCCATGGCGACAAGGATAACAAAAGCTAGAGAATGTCAGGCACTGTGCTAATTTCTATATTGATTTTCTCAGGTGATCCTCATAAATATCTTCACAAGGGACTATTACTATCTACAAATTTATAGACGAAGAAAATGAGGTAGGGAAAGGTCAGGTAACTTAATATAGTAGGCAGAAGGAGGTGCCCCCCCAAAAGTAGGCATCTACTCCCTGAAAACTTTTGAGTAAGTGACCTTACATGGCAAAGGGGCCTTGCAGACGTGACTAAATTAGGGATCTTGGGATGGGGTGAGTATACCGGATGGCCTTTTTTTTTTTCTTTTTAAAGATTTTGTTTATTTATTTGACAGAGAGAGACACAGCGAGAGAGAGAACAAAGCAGGGGAAGCGGCAGAGGGAGAAGCAGGCTCTCCTCTGAGCAGGGAGCCCGATGCGGGGCTCGATCCCAGGACCCTGGGGTCATGACCTGAGCCGAAGGCAGACGCTTAACGACTGAGCCACCCAGGCGCCCTACTGGATGGTCTTCATGGGCCCAATACAAACACAAGGATCTTTTCATGAGGGAGGCAGAAGGGAGAGAAGAAGATGACAGTGAAAACTAAGTCACGAGGCAAGTAAGGTGGGCAGCCTCTAAACCATGGCAAAGGCACAGGACAGATTCCCCCCTAGAGCCTCCTGAAAAGGACAGCCCTGTGACACCTTGATTTTAGCCCCACAAGATCCACTTCGTATTTCTGACCTTCAGAACCATAAGGTAGTAAATTTGTACTGTTTAAAGCCATTAAGTTCATGTTAATTTTTTATAGCAGCAATAAGAAACTAATACTTGCCAAGTTCACGTGGACACTTGTCAAGATCACACGGCCATTATGCTATGGATCAAGGACACAACACCACACTGTCTGATTCCAGAATCATCAATTCTAATCCTGGCAAAGGTGTTTCGGCCTACCTTATAAGGAACAGAATGCTGACTGAGACAAGGAGGCATAGATGTTTTCTCCCATATGCCTTCTTGTCTTGTCAATCACCAATCCAGCTACAAGAAGGGTTCTTATTAAAACAAGTATCATATGACCTCACTGATACGAGGAATTCTTAATCTCAGGAAACAAACTGAGGGTTGCTGGAGTAGTGGGGGGTGGGAGGGATGGGGTGGCTGGGTGATGGACACTGGGGAGGGTATGTGCTATGGTGAGCGCTGTGAATTGTGTAAGACTGATGAATCACAGACCTGTACCTCTGAAACAAATAATACGTTGTATGTTAAAAAAAAAGAAGAAGAAGATAGTAGGAAGGGAAAAATGAAGGGGGGGAAATCAGAGTGAGAGAAGAACCATGAGAGACTGTGGACTCTGAGAAACAAACTGAGGGTTCTAGAGGGAAGGGGGGTGGGGCATGGGTTAGCCTGGTGATGGGTATTAAGGAGGGTACGTTCTTCATGGAGCACTGGGTGTTATGCACAAACAATGAATCGTGGAACACTACATCAAAAACGAATGATGTAATGTATGGTGACTAACATAATAAAATAAAATAAAATAAAATAAAATAAAATAAAATAAAATAAAATAAAATAAAATAAAATAAAATAAAAAAGAAGGGTTCTTATTTCCTGGGGAGGGTCTTGTGGCAAATGGGGTGGCATTCCACATGGACTTTTTTTTTTTTAGGATTTATTTATTTGAGAGACAAAGAGAGAGAGTGTGTGTGTGTGTGTGTATGTGTGCACTGCATGCACAAGGCAGGGGAGGGGCAGAGGGAGAGGGAGAGAAGCAGACTCCACACTGAGCACGGAGCAGGATGTGGTGCTGGATCCCACGACCCTGAGATCAAGACCTGAGCTGTACTCAGGAATTGGATGCTCAACCGACTGAGCCACTCAGGCACCCCAAACATGGACTTCTTCAAACTGCAACTCCGCTAAGGTAGTTTTGTCAATGGAGCAAGGTTTCCTTCTTACATGGCAGACCTGTCTGCCAGTTGAAGTGCTTCAAAATCAGTTCCTCATGAAGAAAAAGATGGTTTTTCTCTTGGCTCCTAGAAGAACTAGCTACAGGGGTAGGGGCTCCAGCTTCTAGTCAACACATGAACCTCACCTTTAAGGGAACCATGAGCCCCCTGCTTACCTGGATTGGAGAAGGACGTAGCCGGAAGGGCTCGTGTCTCATAAGCTGTGTCCCATCTTCAGGACCTACCTTCTCCAAGGTTCTTTGTTATCTGTAATATGGGGATGATATTATCTGCCCCAAGCTCCTCACAGATTCTTCCTGAAGAACTACGTGTTTATAGATGTAGAAATGCATCCTAAATTCTAAATGTTCAGCTGTGCAAAATGCTTATTAGTATTATTTCCTTCAGAGATTCCTTACTGCCACTTCTTAACCTTCTTGTCAGTGCAAAAATAAAAAGTGTTGATGGGCTGGATAGAACTTCATGACTCAGGCATGTGGTGTCCGGAGAATGAGAAGAAAGAAGTAAGCTGCAGGAGACACTAAAAATACTGGAGAAAAAAAAACCAGCCCAAAGAGTTGAAATCAGGATAAACTCAGAAAACTTCAAAGTTATGTTCTTCCTAGTGTTCAAGATTAAACATTAGAAGCACCTTTCAATAACTGGCCTTCGAAGCATTTTGTGAGGAGATTATCCACCCATTTAAGATGAGGAATCGCCTAAGAACCTAAGGGTTTCCAAAAAGGTCATTGTTGGCAGTGAGGTGAAGCGAGAAAAGACAGCAATTCATTTCTTTCGCCCTTTAGTTTTCCATTCAAATCCCATCTCTTCTCTGACAGCCTCCCTGACCCCCCCGGCAGACGGGAATTGGTCCTGGCCCTGGCGTTTCTCATCGCTGCCGCTCACACGCATTCACGTGCACTCAAGGTCTTGTGTCTCAAATTTCACTTGTTTCACATCCAAATGGATTGTCAACTACTCGAGGGGAGAGATCATGTCCTACATGTACTCTGTGTCCTCACGGGGCTTCGGATATTCGGATAGTAGAAGGCACATCACATCAGGTGGTGCAGTCCGTTTCTAGAAAGTCTTTGTCGCACCTAAAGCACACGTGACCAATTGCCCTGGGGCCTAAGTAGTGTCATCCAACATGATCCGTCACTTCCTGGATTTCCCGTTACATCTTTATCTCCATTCTCCTCCAGCTTCCTGTCTGTAGCCCCAAGTCAGGATCCTGAATCTTGATCTTGTAGCACCTGCTGGGGCATATGTTACCGATCCTTGCTTCGGGACCATGCGACTCGTCCCCCCAGCTGCTCAAAGGTTGGCAATGGTGGCTCTCAACTGGGTCTGGTCTTACCAAATGCCCTCAGCCCAGAGAGCCACCTGAGCCAAAGCCACAGCCCTTCCTGAGGGAGTGTACATAAAAAAAGTGTGGGATGTAAAGGCCTTTGCCTCGAGGTGGTTCAAGCCCGATGGGTAGCGTCAGCTTGGGGACTCCTGTGCAATTAGATGTGCACTTTATTGTGACCATGCTGCAGCTTAACGCCTCCTCTGCCCGGCACCATCCTGCGTCCATGGTTTCCCCACACATCAGGCTCCCAAGAGCCCCTGTGACAAAGTTTCTGCACGTAGCCCTCTGCAGCAGTCCGTTTCCTAGGGAGCCCGTTCTATGACAGATCTCACACATAAATAAGGGAATGAACAATGCCCACAGCACGAGGGACTGGGGAGAGCACCTCACCTACCACTGAGCCAGTCCCATCTGGCCAGGACCCCCAGTACCCAGCAGTGAACACAGCCATCAGCCCGGCCGCCACATGCCAACAGAGTGAAGTCTGGCCACTCATGCCCTCTCCTTTCCATTTCTTCCCTCTGAGGCTTTCTGCAGGGATGGACATGCTCCCTCTCTGCACTGTCCAATTCCAGAACAATTAGTCCCTGTGGTTGCGGAGCCCTTGGAATGCAGCTAGTGTGACTAAGGAATTTAAGTTTTAAAAACTAATTTACATTGAAATATAAACAACCACAGGTGTGCCATGGCTCCCATTTCGAAGAGAGCAGCCCAGCCCTAGATCACGAACCCAGCAGCTCTAGAAGGGCAGTGTTACAACGGCTCTGATTCCACCTGCCTTTACGTCCACTGCCCCATCATCTAGAAATAGCTGGTCTGACTCCTTAAAAGTCATCCTCAGGAGGCATATGTAGGAATGATGTACCAGTAAAGTCTAATTATTAAGTGGCCCAATAATGATTATGGACATTGTTAAATCTCGGTACCAGAGAGCTTTGTTGTAAGTTCGAGTTGTTTAAAGCACATAAATCTATCCATGAATGCTTACCCTCATAGTCTTTTATTCTCCTGGCCCCCCGAAAAATTAGATGGAGAGCCATGACCTGTGTTCGTGTACAGTTTAAATGAAGGAATTACCCCCTTCCCTGATCAGATATGTGTATGCATTTGATTAATGCCTTTTTCTTTTCCATTTGGTCTGTAGGATCCCGGAGCTTCAGCTCTACGTTTCATACGTAAGAAAGGAAAAAGAGAGCAAGACAGAGCTGCCCTTTTGAGGTAGACAGGCTGGAAACCCATGGGAGACCTTTAGTCCTTCCCTGTTCCGTGGAAAAGGATGATCTCTTATTACTGACCCAGAAATGTCAGATGGGGCCCAGGGTGAGAGCACATGGCTGTACCTGGGCAAGTTCATGACCATCCTGCAAAAATGACTCCATGTACGTGCCCTCCAGAGAAGGAGTCACTCACATCATCCTGTCGGCTGAGGGTCAGCCCTTACAAAATCAGTTTGAGCCACTGAAAACAACTGAAATTGAATTGACTGCAATTTGAAAATATTCTGTTTACTTAAAGCCCAGAAGCCTGGTGTGAGAAGAAGTATCCAGGCACAGGCGATGGTAGTTAAATTTGTTCATTTTTCTTTCTTGTTGCAATTTTATCTTTTCCGAGCAATTTAATGAAGACTCCAGAGGAAAGAATTAAATGTCTGCTGGTTCAATTACCAAATAATGAAAAGGTCGAAAGGAGCACCATGCACTGTGTGATGAGCTGCTATAAAAGCCTATTCTTAGAGGGAAAATCTTTTGTGGGCTGTTCACACTTGCATTTTGCCACCCACAAATTGTGCAGATGAGTGTCAGTGTAAGAAGCAGAAATCAAGAGCTGGTACGGGCCGCCCTGCACCAGGGTGAAAAGCTGGCCCACGGGAGTGTCTCATGATGCCCATGGCAGCAGCTGGAGGCACGGCAGAGGCCACAGTCTTCAACAGGAGGGAGCGGGTTGGCATTAAATCCATCCTTTAAGAAGGTTCTAATCATGCTTGGCCCTGAATGCATTATAACTAGCCTGTCCTTAGGGCCACATGCAGGGAAGGTCTCGGGGGCCAAAGAGACCCGCCGTCAAGGATTTCAAGGATTCTGTGCAGTCCCCACAGCATTTGAAAAGCCACCCCTGCCTCCAACCTGCCCTACTATTCACAGAAAAGGAAGATTACGGAAACACAAAAATCCTCTACAGAAGCCAAAACCAAAGATAACATAAAACTATGGCTTTGGGGATTCATTAGAACAATGGTTTTAAAGCTTTAAAAAATCAAGTCTCGCTGGAAATGATATACAAGCAAAGAGGCAGTTCAGCATAGACTCTCTTCGCCTCAACACCCACAGTGACAGTCTCTCAGCTCATGCTGGGGCCTCTCCAAAACCTTTTGATCCATAACACTGAAAGACTCAATGGCCAGGTCATCGTACAGCGCCTTTTTCACCTTTAAATTAAGTTCTACTTTGGTTACATAAGAGAATAGCATCATTCCTAGGAAATACACACTGAAATGTTTAAGGACAAAAAGCTATGATGTATATCACTGGCCCAGAGATAAAAGTGTGTGTGTGGGCACCTGGGTGGCTCAGTCGGTTCAAGTGACTGACTTGATTGCGGCTCAGGTCATGATCTCAGGGTCGTGAGATCAAGCCCCGCATGGGGCTCTGTGCTGGGTGCAGAGCCTGATTAAGATTCTGTCTCTCTCCCTCTCCCCCTGCCCCTCCACCCCTTACTTGTGCATGTGCTCCCTCTCTAAAAAAAAAAAAAAAAAAAAAGTGCATGTGTACATCCATCTCCCTCTCTTACCCACATAGCTGTAAACATTTACACACCTGTGTATACATATCTGTGTGGAGGAGATGAGAGAAAAGCAAGAGTCAATGATAAGGCACATGGGGTAAAATGGTGAACAACTGTGGAATCTAGGTAAACAGAATTTGGGTAGCCTTTGAAATATTCTTATTTTTACAACTTACCTATAAGTTTGAAATTATTCCAAGTTTCAAATTGTATAAAAAGTTTTAAATAGTTTAAAAAGTTTTTAAAATTTTAGGGGCGCGTGGGTGGCTCAGATGGTTAGGCGTCTGCCTTCAGCTCAGGTCACAATCCCAGGGTCCTGGGATCGAGCCCTGCATCAGGCTCCCTGCTCAGCGGGGAGCCTGCTTCTCTCCCTCCCTCTGCCTCTCCCCCTGCTCATGCTCTCTCTCTGTATCTCTGTGTCTCGAAGGAATAAATAAAAAAAAATCTTTAAAAAGTTTTAAAATTTTAAATTCTTATTCTTTTCTTCTCTTATGGATGAGCTTCTTGCTAGAGACCCTTATAATTATACAGCGGCTACACCCTGGGTAAAAGTGCCCACAAGGGCAGCCCCACTCTGTGAGGACAGCAATCCTGCTGATATGTCTAATCAGGATGAGGATTCTCTTGGAGAAACCAGTCACACAGACGGTTCTGGAATGGCTCTTCCCATGGTGTGCTGATGATTACTGAGAGCTTATGCTGGGGCTGGAGACAGGATTATGGCTAGGAAATGTAAGGATGTCTCTAGCTAATTTCTTCCTGTTTTTCCTTAAAATACTATAACCATGGGTATTAGGTTTTCAAGGTTTTAAAAAGAACTGATATGTCTCGAATCACCTCAAAATATATGCAAAAAAAAAAAAAACTGTATGAGAAAAAGAAGATCCCTGAATTATTTATGCCACTCTTTTTGTGGGGTGGTGTCTGATACAAGAGACAACAGGATCAATCTCTTATCAGAATAGAACCTCTCTGAAGATAGGTGTAGACCCTAATCAGTACTGTTACTCTTAAACAGAATTGTGGGATGCAATTGAATGTAAGCATGATTAAATGAGCAGCACCTGAGACAGAGTTCTATGCTCACCCCCTTATCCTTAGGAATGCATTTTAAGAACTATGAAAATCTACGAGTGGGCACCTTTAACTATAGGGTTCTCTCCTCATAAGCTTATATTCTCTTCTCCTTTTCTAGAATTCCATACTTAAAGTCTACTAGGATCATAAAGAAAAAGAAAAGGTGAGGTATGAACTGTAAAAAGTTATTTTCCACACATAGAACCAAATAGGATTAATATCTAGAATATAGAAATCATTCCTACAAATGAATTAGAATTAGAAAAATAATTCAAAATAAAAATTGTCCAAAAAAAAAGACAAAAACAAAAAACCGAACAGGTATTCCATAGAAGAGAATGGCCAAAACACTCTGCAAAGTTGCTCAAAGTCATTATTAAGTGGAAAATGCAAATTAAAACTGCAAACATCAAGTCATGTTGATATAAATACCAGATGGGCAAAAATTCCAAAGCCTGACAATACCAAGTGCTGACAGAATTGCAGAACAATGGCATTCTTGGTTACTACTGGACAGAGTGAAAACCAGAAGAGCCACTTTGGAAAACAAGTGAGCATTACAGAGCAGAGTTGAAGGTAGGCCTGACCTATGACCCAACAATTTTACTGATGGGTATATGTTGAGGAACTCTAACAAAGATGTAGTGGGGAGTGTTATGCAAGAATATTCCTAACAACACTTTTATAATGGAGGCCATCCAAAGTTTGCCAACAGAACAATGAGCCAACAACTTGAGGCATTTCATACAAGGGAACACACTCCAGCACTAAAGATAAAGAGACAACAGTTGTCTGCATCCACAAAATGATCATCGGGAACATAATGTGGGATGAAAAAAGCAAATTATAGAAGAATGCATACATTATGATTCTATTTATGGAAAGTTCATAAGGGATTTGTTTTTGGGGACAGAAATACATGTGGTAAAACTCTATAGAACAAGGGAATGACAAACAAAAATTCAAGATAGCGGTTACCTCTGTTTAGAGCAGAAAGGAAAAGCAATCAGGACAAGATACATGGACCTTTAATGGAAATGCTAATGGCCTATTTCTGAAGAGAGGTACAGGGCCCACGTTCATTGTATCACGATCCTTTACACTTACACATTTTACAAATATTCTTTTGCATGTATCTAATTTTCAATAAAAAATTTTAAGAACTTGTGAAGTAGCAAATGACCAAAAATATTTTATCCAACATTTGTCTGAAGGGAAAAAGCATATAACAACATGCCAGCCATTGGGCTCTTGCACTCTTCCTTTCCAAACATGCCACACTGGTCTACTTGTCTCCAGTCCCTCTTTGCTCACTCAATCCAAAGCCAACCAACACCCTGAGCTACTGCCGGTTGTCCGGGACTGGGAGAATATTATGCGATGTTCATCAGAAGGAACGGCCAAGCTTCGCTCTCTGTCATCCTACCCCTCATTAAAACTCAGGCCTCCTCCAACTGTGAATGACAAGCACATTACCCTGTTCATGCACGTGCACACACACATCCATTCTCTGCAGCTTGATTGTGTTATTATTATATACAAGTATTACTGAAAGTGATTGTTACCTGACTCTTGACTTGGACTTATTCTCTAATATTTGTATAAATTTCATAATGGTAATAGAGTGCTATATTAAAACAAAGCATCTCCCTATCCTCCAATCGGAGCCTCAAATCTGAAAAAGCTCCCTGAAACACAGACATCTTTCTATGTTCCAAATACAACCAGGTAGCAACAGCTCCTTAAGCCCAGAGTAAAATTTAAAGTGAGTGGTACAGCTATTGTCCACACAGCACTTAAGAACAAAATAAATCTACCTCCAGGGAAGTCTGACTCCTCACCTCAGCAGGTCGTTAAAGATAAGAAAACATTCACCTCCCCCAGGCCCACCTGCTACCCTGTGGGTGGGGATGAAGAAAATTTTGCTCTATTTTCAGTATCATGAAACGTTTTAAAAACTGTTTTCCTATCAATGACTACAGTGAAGTCTGGCTTCTTGCAGCAGTAAAATCCCAACAGGGAAAAAAAAAAAAAAACAAAACAGACTGGTAAAAAAATTCTTCTAAATGACCTACCTGGAAGAGCCCATCACCCAGTCCCCTGAAGTTTACCGAAGACCTACTTAGTAGCCTCTGTAAAAATACAACCACTTACCTCAGCATATTGTGCTACTGAACTGGCTTCAACAGCATACACTCTCCTAGCTCCAGCCTGTACAGCAAAAAATGATAGTATTCCTGATCCGCAACCAACATCTAGAACAACCTGGAGGAGAAAGCAAAGACAAGAAAGGGTGAGAACACACGCAGGTGTCCTGGCCCCATGCCAGCTGTGAGCCTTGCCATCAGACTTAATTAAAGTACAAGCTTTGCTCTTTATAAGTGGTCTTACCTTGGCCAAGTTATGAATCTTTGTGAGACTCCTTCTTAGATGTTTAACGGGGTTAACAATATCCACTTTTTAAGGTTTGCTACAGGGATTAATGAACATAAAATGTATATAAAGCACTTGGCACCTAATTGGTGTTTTTCAAATCATTGCTCTTATTATTATAGTTTCTTTGTACCATGGATTGCTTTTAGTATGTTTAGGGCCAAGAAAAGTAAAGTGTCATGAATGAGCTTGCTTATCAAATCTGTTAGCATGAATAAAATGAAAACTGTCACCAGTTTTTATATGTTTTGTATGTTTTATATATATAATTTTATTAAATAAATAAATATATTTTTTATTTATTCTGAAATAGCTGAAGATAAAGTCTCTAAAAATCCAAAAGTAAGGTATGTGCTTGTTTTTTATCCAGGCTCCTCCACAAAGTTGGGGAGGTTTATAAATGGAAGGTAGGAGGGTATTAACACAGTGGACACATGGAATCTACAGACACCTTTCTTCTTTTCTCTGTGTTCAGACCTGGGATTAAATCGAGAAAATCACCATTCACTTGTGCACTCACAAGCACAAGGGCGCAAGGTTTGGGCCGACACACTAAGAGCAAGCAGTGGATGGCATGTATTGGATACCCTCCCCAAACACCGCCGAAGCCAAGGCCCAAATCTCAATCTGATCACCGAAATTTCAGGCTACAGAGTTCCTGCCACATCAATGACTTTGACTCTTAGCATCTTTCAGCACTAGCTTTGAGCAAGACATTTTGATTGGCTCCAAATGCTTACAATAAACATTTGAGTAAATAGCATTATTATGTCTACTTTGGAGATGACCAAATTCAAGTGCAGACTGACCAACCAGCCCAAGTTCACTTAGCAGCAGACAGGGGAGTTAGAACTTGAATCTGGGTATTTCTGCCTTCACCCAAGCTCATGTTCCATGAAACCATACACTGTTTACTTAAATTCATCTTTACAGATCTGACATTTTTAACACAATGGGACCAATAGGCAATGTTTGACAAGGAAACAAAGTATTACTTTTTGTAGGAAATTTAGAAAAGTTTTTTTTTTTTTTTTTTACTTAATAGCAGGAAAATTTTTCCAATAAAAAAATAGGAAATATCAAGATGGTGTGTGTGTGTGTGTCTGTGTGTTTTAACCATAGTACCACACTGTGCTGACACAGATATTGTGCTATTATTCTAACAGAGCATGCTGTTAGTGACGGGTTCACAGTGCTCACTTACATTAATTCTAGAACTGTGGCTGTATTCCATATGGTTTCCTAGGGTTTGGGTAATTAGGAGCATTACCAATTTAAAATGTCACCCAGGCTCTGGAATTTGCTGTCAGGCTGTCTATACTTTTAGAAATACCAACATTCGCTTCCCCTCATCCTCCCTTGGAAATACATCTTCACATGGGCCCCACTCCGTTCCAAGAACACCTATGACCGCTGTTTAGGGAATGAAGGCCATTAAGGTAGACGGTACAATCCACAGCACCCTGTCCCCCCCCCCCCAAAAAGATACACCAGATCCAAAAGAACCTTTTTGGAACCTTATTCAATAAAAATATAAAACTTTAGATTCCATGTTCAGTCCAAAATATGGATGGAAAATTAGGAAACAATGGAAATTGCACCTGCTTGCTCTGGTGACAGGTGCCCTAGAAATGTGTGAATGATGCTCTTTTTCTCTTTTATTAGGGTGCTTGAAGCACATCTTAGAACAGTGTTTTTCAGTTCTCTTGACCCTGCAGATTAAAACCAAAGCAATGTTTGCCACTAGGAGACAGAGGAGAGGGGTGATGGGGAGAAAGAGAAAAAGGTCAGAGATGGGAGGGAGCCTGATGTATGTGGTTCAACCTCTGTCAAACCAGTCCGTTTGGTAGAAGATGCTCTAATCGACCCAGACCATATCTAGAGAAGAGAAGAAAAATTACAAACTAAGGCAATTTTCCAAATACCTTATTTCAATACCTAATTTCAGGCCAAAATAACCTTATTCATTTGGTTACTTCAAAACGGAGCATAGGCCTTGGAAAAGCAGATAATGTCATCTGCTTTCCACTTGTGTATTTAAAAAATTAATAGAGGGATTTTCAGTCTGGGGCTGATAGGAGAGGGTGGGGAGTGAAAGGAACATTTTGCCTTGTCTACATAAGCCACGCGACATTGGGAAAAAAAGCTTTGGCGGGATTAGAATAAATTCTCTGGTGAAAAAAAAACAAAAAACAAAAACAAAGGCTGAAGCAAATATTTAGGCTCTAATGGAAATACACTATCCTTTCCAGTTGGGGTTTCCAAATCTGGGAGGAGAGAGGACGCTAACACAGGGTTTCTAAAGGATGTTCTCCTGACACTATTTGATCATCAAGCCTCCTTGGGATGGGAAGTACATAGTCTATCCCCATTTTATTGATAAAGTAACTGAGGCTTGGAGACACTGCTTCCAGCTCAAGGTAACATGGCTGGTAAGTAGCAGGGCCAGACAGTGCTCAGCCTCCACACCACTTTGGCCGCCTTCTGTGTGTCAAAAGGTGAGAGGAAAGGGTGTTCCGTGTAGAGATGAAAATCTGATCACATCACGCCCTAAGGAGACCCCACCAATGGTGCTACGCGGCTAAGGGGAAGGTCCCCGTCTCCTTGGGATGTTGTCCTTGGGCCTCACAAATGCAGCCCTGAGTGACTTTCCTGGCTCTTTTTCTATAATTCTCCTCCTGTCCTCCCCAGCCCTCCTAGGCTCAGCAACTGCATGCCTCTCCCTGATTCTAGGCTCTCTCATGTGCCATCCCTGCCACAGAGGCAGCTGACAGCCCCCCAGAGTTTCATGCTCTCTCAGAGTCCACATCTCCGTGTGGCCACAGGACCACTTCGGCCCAATGGAGTGTGAGGGGAAGTAATCAGGGTCCCTTCTGGGGGAGGGTGGCTGAAGGTACATTGTGCCTTCCCCACACTCTCGGCTCCTTATGAACTGGCACTGGAAACCAGCTCCTGGAGCCAAAAAGAGCCCAAACCCCTGGGTCACCCCTTTGGGAAGAGCCACTCAGAACACACTGGGCATGGCATGAGAAAGAAAGATTTTATTATGTTAGACCACTGAGATTAGAGACAGTTTGCTTTAGCAGTTGGCTTACTGCTGGGTGAAATCCCACATCTCATTTTTCTACCTGGGGAAGTGAAGACCAAGCCCAGAGATCACATCTTTGGGATGCTTTCTCTGACCTCCCCAGACAGTCAGTGTGGGCTGGGCTCTGTGTGCCCGGTACATAGCTCTCCAGGAGAGCTTACTACAGGATACTGCAAGTATTTCTTTACGTGTTTGCCTTCCCTGCTGGACCCATGAGCTCCCCAGAGACAAAAATCACATCATTTACCTCTCAGCCCCTAATACAAGAGGAAAACAAAAACCATTAATAAATATTTGTTAACTAAATGACTGAACGCAATGAGTTAATAGGGCAGTCTCCTCATTCCAACATTGCCTTGAACTATCTCTGGAAAAGGCTTATCACTTTTTCCAGCCATCTCAACTCTGGGAGTGTTCCTGCATGAAAAGCTAGCAACCAAAGAGGCTAAGCCCAGGATGCCCTTGCCTTATTAAAGACATATCCTGAACTGTTTTACCCAACCTTACCTTCTGCTTCCTGGCCTATTTTTTTTTTAATTTTTATTGTTATGTTAATCACCATACATTACATCATTAGTTCTTGATGTAGTATTCCATGATTCATTGTTTGTGCGTAACACCCAGTGCTCCACGCAGAATGTGCCCTCTTTAATACCCATCACCAGGCTAACTCATCCCCCCACCCCCCACCCCTCTAGAACCCTCAGTTGTTTTTCAGAGTCCACCGTCTCTCATGCTTCGTCTCCCCCTCCGATTTACTCCCCTTCATTCTTCCCCTCCTGCTATCTTCTTCTTCTTTTTTTTCCTTAACATATATTGCATTATTTGGTTCAGAGGTACAGATCCGTGATTCAAAAGCCTTGCACAATTCACAGCACTCACCATAGCACATACCCTCCCCAGTGTCTGTCACCCAGCCACCCCATCCCTCCCACCCCCCACCACTCCAGCAACCCTCAGTTTGTTTCCCGAGATTAAGAATTCCTCATATCAGTGAGGTCATATGATACATGTCTTTCTCTGATTGACTTATTTCGCTCAGCATAACACCTTCCAGTTCCATCCACCTCCCTGCAAATGGCAAGATCTCATTCCTTTTGATGGCTGCATAATATTCCATTGGGTATATATACCACTTCTTCTTTATTCATTCAACTGTCGATGGACATCTTGGCTCTTTCCACAGTTTGGCTATTGTGGACATTGCTGCTATAAACATCGGGGTGCACGTACCCCTTTGGATCCCTACATTTGTATCTTTGTGGTAAATACCCATCAGTGCAATGGCTGGATCGTAGGGTAGCTCTATTTTCAACTGTTTGAGGAACCTCCATACTGTTTTCCAGAGGGGTTGCCCCAGCTTGCATTCCCACCAACAGTGTAGGAGGGTTCCCCTTTCTCCACATCCCCGCCAACATATGTCGTTTCCTGACTTGTTCATTTTAGCCATTCTGACTGGTGTGAGGTGGTATCTCATGGAGGTTTTGATTTGGATTTCCCTGATGCCGAGCGATGTTGAGCACTTTTTCATGTGTCTGTTGGCCCTTTGGATGTCTTCTTTGGAAAAATGTCTGTTCATGTCTCCTGCCCATTTCATGATTGGATGATTTGTTCTTTGGGTGTTGACTTTGATAAGTTCTTTATATTTTTAGATACTAGCCCTTTATCTGATATGTCATTTGCAAATATTTTCTCCCATTCTGTCGGTTGTCTTTTGCGTTTGTGGACTGTTTCTTTTGCCGTGCAAAAGCTTTTTATCTTGATGAAATCCCAATAGTTCATTTTTGCCCTTGCTTCCCTTGCCTTTGACGATGTTTCTAGGAAGAAGTTGCTGCGGCTGAGGTCGAAGAGGTAGCTGCCTGTGTTCTCCATTAGGATTTTGAAGGACTCCTGTCTCACATTTAGGTCTTTCAACCATTTGGAGTCTATTTTTGTGTGTGGTCTAAGGAAATGGTCCGGTTTCATTCTTCTGCAGGTGACTGTCCAATTTTCCCAACACCATTTGTTGAAGAGACGATCTTCTTTCCATTGGACATTCTTTCCTGCTTTGTCAAAGACGAGTTGACCACAGAGTTGAGGGTCCATTTCTGGGCTCTCTATTCTGTTCCATAGATCTATCTGTCTGTTTTTGTGCCAGTATCATACTATCTTGATGACAGCTTTGTAATAGAGCTGGAAGTCCGGAATTGTGATGCCGCCAGCTTTGCTTTTCTTTTTCAACATTCCTCTGGCTATTCGGGGTCTCTTCTGGTTCCATACAAATTTTAGGATTATTTGTTCCATTTCTTTGAAAAAAGTGGATGGCATTTTGATGGGGATTGCATTGAATGTGTAGATTGCTCTAGGTAGCATTGACAGATTCACAATATTTGTTCTTCCAATCCATGAGCATGGAATGTTTTTCCATTTCTTTGTGTCTTCCCCAATTTCTTTCATGAGTCTTTTATAGTTTTCTGAGTACAGATCCTTTGCCTCTTTGGTTAGATTTATTCCTAGGTATCTTATGGTTTGGGGTGCAACTGTAAATGGGATCGACTCATTAATTTCTCTCTCATCTGTCTTGTTGTTGCTGTATAGGAATGCCACTGATTTCTGTGCATTGATTTTATATTCTGCCACTTTACTGAATTCCTGGAGGAGTTCTAGCAGTTTTGGGGTGGAGTTTTTTCGGTTTTCCACATAAAGTATCATATCATCTGCAGAGAGTGAGAGTTTGAATTCCTCTTTGCCGATTTGGATGCCTTTGATTTCTTTTTGTTGTCTGATTGCTGAGGCTAGGACTTCTAATACTATGTTGAATAGCCGTGGTGAGAGTGGACATCCCTGCCGCATTCCTGACCTTAGGGGAAAGGCTCTCAGCTTTTCCCCATTGAGAATGATATTCGCTGTAGGTTTTTCATAGATGGCTTTTATGATATTGAGGTATGTACCCTCTATCCCTACACTCTGAAGAGTTTTGATCAAGAAAGGATGCTGTACTTTGTCAAATGCTTTTTCTGCATCTATTGAGAGGATCATAGGATTCTTGTTCTTTCTTTTGTTAATATATTGTATCACGTTGATTGATTTGTGGATGTTGAACCAACCTTGCAGCCCAGGGATAAATCGCACTTGGTCATGGTGAATAATCCTTTTAATGTACTGTTGGATCCTTATTTGCTAGTATTTTGGTGAGAAATTTTGCATCCATGCTCATCAAGGATAGTGATCTGTAATTCTCCTTTTTGATGGAGTTTTTGTCTGGTTTTGGAATCAAGGTAATGGTGGCCTCATAAAATGAGTTTGGAAGTTTTCCTTCCATTTCTATTTTTTGGAACAGTTTCAGGAGAACAGGTATTAATTCTTCTTGAAATGTTTGGTAGAATTCCCCTGAGAAGCCATCTGGCCCTGGGCTTTTGTTTTTTGGGAGATTTTTGATGGCTGCTTCAATTTCCTTAGTGGTTATAGGTCTGTTTAGGTTTTCTATTTCTTCCTGGTTCAATTTTGGCAGTTGATACATCTCTAGGAATGCACCCATTTCTTCCAGGTTATCTAATTTGCTGGCATAGAGTTGCTCATAATATGTTCTTATAATTGTTTGTATTTCTTTGGTGCTGGTTATGATCTCTCCTCTTTCGTTCATGATTTTGTTGATTTGGGTCATTTCTCTTTTCTTTTTGATCAGTCTGGCCAGGGGTTTATCAATCTTGTTAATTCTTTCAAAGAACCAGCTCCTAGTTTCGTTGATCTGTTCTACTGTTCTTTTGGTTTCTAGTTCAATGATTTCTGCTCTGATCTTTATTATTTCTCTTCTCCTGCTGGGTTAGGGTTTATTTGCTGTTTTTTGTCTAGCTCCTTTGGGTGTAGGGTTAGGTTGTGTATTTGAGACCTTTCTTGTTTCTTGAGAAAGGCTTGTATTGCTATATACTTTCCTCTTAGGACTGCTTTTGCTGCATCCCAAAGATTTTGAAGAGTTGTGTTTTCATTTTCATTGGTTTCCATGATTTTTTTTAATTCTTCTTTAATTTCCTGGTTGACCCATTCATTGTTTAGTAGGATGCTCTTTAGCCTCCATGTATTTGAGTTCTTTCCGACTTTCCTCTTGTGATTGAGTTCTAGTTTCAAAGCATTGTGGTCTGAAAATAGGCAGGGAATAATCCCAATCTTTTGGTACCAATTTAGACCTGATGTGACCTAGGATGTGATCTATTCTGGAGAATGTTCCATGGGCACTAGAGAAGAATGTGTATTCTGTTGCTTTGGGATGGAATGTTCTGAATATGTCTGTGAAGTCCATTTGGTCCAGTGTGTCATGTAAAGTCTTTATTTCCTTGTTGATCTTGTGCTTAGATGATCTGTCCATTTCAGTCAGGGAGGTGTTAAAGTCCCCCACTATTATTGTATTGTTGTCAATGTGTTTCTTTGCTTTTGTTATTAATTGCCTTGTATAATTGGCTGCTCCCTTGTTAGGGGGAGAGATATTTACAATTGTTAGATCTTCTTGTTGGATAGACCCTTTAAGTAGGATACAGTGTCCTTCCTCATCTCTTATTACAGTCTTTGGCTTAAAAATCTAATTTGTCTGATATAAGGATTGCCACCCCAGCTTTCTTTTGGTGTCCATTAGCATGGTAAATGGTTTCCCACCCCCTCACTTTCAATCTGGGGGTGTCTTTGGGTCTAAAATGAGTCTCTTGCAGACAGCATATCGATGGGTCTTGTTTTTTAATCCAATCTGATAGCCTGTGTCTTTTGATTGGGGCATTGAGCCCATTTACATTCAGGGTAACTATTGAAAGGTATGAATTTAGTGCCATTGTATTGCCTGTAAGGTGACTGTTACTGTATATTGTCTGTATTCCTTTCTGGTCTATGCTGCTTTTAGGCTCTTTCTTTGCTTAGAGGACCCCTTTCAATATTTCTTGTAGGGCTGGTTTTGTGTTTGCAAATTCCTTTAGTTTTTGTTTGTCTTGGAAGCTTTTTATCTCTCCTTCAATTTTCAATGACAGCCTAGCTGGATATAGTATTCTTGGCTGCATATTTTTCTCATTTAGTGCTCTGAAGATATCATGCCAGTCCTTTCTGGCCTGCCAGGTCTCTGTGGATAGGTCTGTTGCCAATCTAATGTTTCTACCATTATAGGTTACATATCTCTTCTCCCGAGCTGCTTTCAAGATTTTCTCTTTGTCTCAGAGACTCGTAAGTTTTACTATTAGATGTCGAGGTGTTGATCTATTTTTATTGGTTTTTGAGAGGGGTTCTCTGTGCCTCCTGGATTTTGATGCCTGTGTCCTTCCCCACATTAGGGAAGTTCTCTGGTATAATTTGCTCCAATATATCTTCTGCCTCTCTCTCTCTTTCTCCTTCTGGGATCCCAATTATTCTAATGTTGTTTCGTCTTATCATATTGCTTATCTCTTGAATTCTGCTCTCATGATCCAGTAGGTGTTTATCTCTCTTTTTCTCAGCTTCTTTATTTTCCATCATTTGGTCTTCTATATTGCTGATTCTCTCTTCTGCTTCATTTATCCTAGCAGTTAGCGCCCACACTTTTTGCACCTCATCAATAGCCTTTTTGATTTCGATTTGGTTAGATTTTAGTTCTTTTATTTCCCCAGGAAGGGTGTCTCTAATAACTTCCATGCTTTTTTCAAGCCCAGCTAGTATCTTTAAAATTATGATTCTGAACTCTAGGTCCGACATTGTACTAATGTCCGTATTGAGTAGGTCCCTGGTAGATGGTACTATGTCTTGTTCTTTTTGCTGAGGTGATTTTTTTCATCTTGTCATTTTGTCCAGAGGAGAATAGATGAATGAGAGAACAAAATGCTAACAGGTTAACAACGTCCCCAGCAAATATACTCTAAACAAATCAGAAAAGACCTGAAACCAGGGGAAAAGAAAGGGAAAGAAAGAGGGAAAAAAAGAAAAAGAAAAAGATAAAAACAAACAAAAACATAACAAAACAAAACAAAAAAACAGAATATGATCAAATATGATCAGGCTAGTGCATAGATCAGTGCCACACACTAGGTTTTGGGTGTATTTTAGTCTGTTAGAAGAAAGTGCCTCCTAAAATTTTAAAGAAAAAAAGACTTATATATGTACAAAATAAGGGTTGATACAATGAAGGGATGGAAGATGACTGTAAAGATGAAAATTATAAAAGATTTTATAAAAGGAATTCATAAGATAAGAAGTTGTTTGAAAAAAGAAAGAAGATTTAAAAAAAAGAAAAAAAAGGGAGAGAATGTGATCAGGCAGGAGACTAGAACAAAGCCATACACTAGTGATTTAGGGTATATTTGATCTGTTAGAAGAAACTGTATCTCAAAATTTTAAAGAGAGAACAACTTATATATATATGCCAAAAATAAGGGTATCTACTATGAGGGGATAGAATGTGGCTCTAAAAATGAAAAGTAAAAAAAGTTTTTTTCAAAAAGGGATTGATAAGATGTTGGTTGAAAAAGGGAAAAAGAAAAATTAAAAAACAGTTAAAAAATTAACTTTGAAAAACTAATGAATCATGGTAAAAAAGCCATGGATTCTATGTGCAGTATTCCCCTAGCGCTGGAGTTCTCCCGTTCTCCTTGATCGGTAAACTTGGTCTTGGCTTGCTGGCTGTTCGTGCTGATCTTCTGGGGGAGGGGCCTGTTGCCGTGGTTCCCAAATGTCTTTGCCGGAGGCGGAATTGCCCCGCCCTTGTCGGTCCGGGCTAAGTAATCTGCTCGGGTTTGCTCTCGGGAGCTTTTGTTCCCTGCAAGCTCTCGGTACATCCTTGGAGGACCAGGATGAAAATGGTGGCCTCCCAATCTCCACCCGGAGGAGCTGAGAACTCGGGGCCCTGCTCCTCAGTGCGCCCCCAGAGAAAAGCAGTCACTCCCGTGTCCCCGGCCGCACTCCGTGCTCACCCGGCCTGTGACCGAGCGTTTCTATCTCTGGCACCCGACCCCGTGTGGAGTCTCCAAACCCAGCAGATCCCTGCGGTGCGCTCCCGCGCCGCTCCTCCCGGGGGAGGAAGGGGAGTCTCCCCGGATCTGCCGCCTGTTGGGTCCCTGCTGCAGGAGCAGTGGCCCGACTGGGCCGCGGATCACAGTTTACGGCCACCCCGAGCTGAGAGCCCGCGCCTCGGCTCCGTCTCTGCAGCCGGCTTCCCCGCTCCGATCCCTGGGAGCTCTGCCGCACTCAGGCACCCCCGGTCTTTCTGTGACCCCGAGGGTCCTGAGACCACACTGTCCCGCGAGGGTTCCACCCCCCGCTTAGCCACTGCAGCGACGTCCCTCCGCGGAGCCGACTTCTAAAAGGTCCGATTTTGTGCTCCGCGGCTCTAGCACTTGCCAGAAGCAGCCGACGGAGGCCCCCTCCCCTGCCGTCTGTCCTCCCGAATATCGCCTCGGATTCACTTCTCCGCACGTCCTACCTTCCAGTAAGTGGTCGCTTCTCTGTTCAGAGAGTTGTCGCTACTCTCCTCTTCGATCTCCTGTTGAGTTCGTAGGTGTTCAGAATGGTCTGATCCCTGTTCAGCTGAATTCCTGAGACCAGACGAAATCCAGGTCTCCTCCTCCTCCTCCTGGCCTATTTCTTATTTCTTGGCCTCCAAGCCACCTCACAGACTTGACGTTTATACAGTTTCTCTTCAAGATCTCTGTCCTTCCTCCTTGACTTTGATCCCAACATGTCCCTTGGGTCACTCTTGTGACCATCTGTGGCAGGCTTCATGGAAGGTTCCATGTTCCTTTCTGCCCCAGGACCTTAGTATATGCTGCTCCCGTTGTGTGGGGGTGCTCCCCCCTGCACACTCTATCATATCAGTTTATGGCAAATTTTTTTTTACCTACTCAGTGCTAATTGTGCTGGCTCTTTTCTATTTGCTTCTCTAGATCTGTGCTCCACTCTCCTCCACCTGCTCTTTGTCAGGAGGCTAACCTATGTGGACTGCACCAATGGCTTCCTTGCCATTGGACTCCAGGTGGAAGCAGTCAAGAGAAAGGACAACAGGAAGTCAAAGTGAGGACAGTGAGGTCAGGTGACTTATTCTCCTGGTCCTCCTTCCTCGGTCTCCATGGATCAGATGTCCCCGCTACCCAAAGCCGCAGTTTCTACTGGGCTTCCATCTTTACAGCTATGACCATCCTGTCCAGTCTCCACTCTTGCTAGTGCCAGGCTGCTTCACTTCCCTATGCTGGTTCCCTTAACTGTGCCCATATCTTGGTATACAGTCCCGTTATTTAACTCTCCTAAAGCATTGTGTCAGGTGTACCATCTCTCTCCGGCAGAGTCCTTGGCTGATATACCAACTCATCCTTCAGATTCCAAATGGCTCTCCATGAGAGAAGACATCCCTACTCTTTGCTCCCCTCCCAAGCGAAGTAAAGTCCTCCTCTTGTATGCTCTCTTATCATCACCTCCTCATGCCCTTCCTTTATAACACTCATCACAGTTATAGTTTTCTATCCAATGAGTGGTTATTTGATTAATGTATGCTCCCCTGGACTGTAAGGTTGATTAAGGGAGAGGCTTCCATCTGCTTCTCACCCACCACTGAATCCCTGATAATAGCACAGGGTCTGGCACACAGTAGAGACACTCACTAAATCTCTGTTGAACAAACTGAATACATAAAAATGTGTCTCACTACCACAGATTGGGAACCAATCCATTACCCAGAAAATACTACCTCCTGAAAAAGCAACTTCTACCAGCATAACACATCCTCTCCAATCTAGTGATCCTAAGCATCCTTCAAAGGATGATTTTTTTTTATATTGTCATATTATCATTACACTATGATCCAGTTGGCTCTTGTATACAAGTGCTCCTCTGGAGAGAGAATACATCCTCAGCTGCCCCTGATACACAGGCAGTAACTGAAGACATGGCTAATTTGGGGCTTACATGGGGGAGCATAAGAAAATGGTATGAAATCCTGCCAGAACGAATAGGGAAAAGTCAACAATTGGTCCATGTAATAGTGGCCAAAAATTCTGAGACTTTATTTGTAAATAAAGTAAGTTTAAAAAATATTAAAAAGATAGGGTCATCCTTTTGCTTATATAGATGATTTTAATTACATGCTTTAGTGGTTTTCCTGGGCAAAGAAATCCTGCAAAATGTTTGGACAGAGCTAAAAAAGCTCCAAGTGGGTTCAAAGCTCTTTATTTGGATTTACTAGATTAAAACTAATGAGGAATATCTGGGTCTTTATGGAAGTGTGAAATAAAATTATTCTTGAATAATGGAGTAAAAATAAAGTAAATATGTACCATTTGTTTTATACTTATTGTGTTGTTATGCCTGTGTAGGCATCACCTTATTTACTTGTGATGACAACTCTGTAATCAGAGCACTATTAGTTTCTCCATGTTGTAAAGAGGCTGAGAATCTGATGAAGTTCAAGCTGTGTACTTAATAAATGGCAGAGATGAAATTAAAAAAAAAACAACAACATACCTAATTCAAACCCTGCTCTCTTAACCATTCCCTTCATCTTCCAGCTATGTTATTCCTTGTACTATTCAGGCTACAGTAATATTGTCCACATGTAGCCTTCTTTTTGCCCCTGGATTTTTACAATTGCCTTCCAAGAGTGAGGTCCTGATCATCCCACAATCCATTCCTTGTGTTATGCCAGTTATTATTTATTATTTGTGCATTTTCTTTCTTTGCTTGAGCATATCAATTGCTGATCTGAATTGCAATTCCCCAACTGCAATTTTTCTTTGCCCTGTATGCCTAAATTCTGTGCCCAACCCACCTGTCCACTTCCATGGCCAGCAGTGCTTCTTCCGGCCATCCTCTTATTAAAACTGCAGACACCCCCACCAAACCACCCACAGTGATACACAACCCATGCTCTTGCAGCACTGTGCACACTACCACCATTACGTGCTATGGACTGCCTTCCTCCATAGACTGCACCTAACTTTGCCACTATCTCTCTTGACTGACAGATGGACTAAAAAGCTTCTAGGTGGTAACAGAATGAAGGAAACTGCATGGCCTTTTGTGGTCAGAGAAGAAAAATTCCAAATAATCTCAAGGCCTGCAGAAGACATCCCTTAAGACGACTTAAATCTTGTACAGATAATTAGCGCTTTCATTACGGCATAAGAATCCTGCTGTGATAGCTCCTCAGAAGACAGGATTCTACGTCTGCTGTGCAGTGAAACTTGGATTCAACCAAAGAGCTGTCTGTATTTAAATAATGCATAATTAGTGCTTAGGAAACCTTGCTTCATCCTGCCTGGTCTTCTGGAAGAGGAGAGATAAACCCATCACCAATCTTTTAACCACCTTTTCCCCAGTTCTCCCATGATTATGGAAAACACAGAGTATGTTGATCACTCTTAGTTTATCTTCTGATGATTAACCCCCTTCATATGCTGCCAATGGTCTTAGATGAGTGCACCTAGCCCCAAAGCTTTAGACACTCCATCGGACATCTATTAAATGCCTCATGTTACCCACCGTGCCAAGCACTGCTAGGGGCTGGGAATGCAGAGATGAATACAGAGAGAGATGTGTAAGAAAGAAGCATGACAATATGTTATGGTGGCAATGATCGAAGGACATAAAGGGCACAGCAAGAATATGAAGGAAGAATATACCATCAAGGAGTCTGGAAAGACTTCAGTGAGGTAAACAGAGCAATGAAAATTGAAAGTTGAGTCAGTGTTATGCTCTTGGCATTGAGGGAGTGGCTGAAGCACCTGTGAATGACAGAGCCAGTCACATTTAGGAGACGGTAAATTTCCTCAGGAGCACGATCTGTACGCTAGAGGTAGAAGTAGGCTGACACATGAAACATGAACATGGCACGACCAGAAGCTGGAGAAACTGGTAGATACTTGATCATAGACAGTCTTACATACAAGACCAAGAGCTTGGACTGGATTCTTAAGCAAAGAAGGATCATAAAATGTTTCAACAGGAGAATTCTTTCACTGTTGCATTTTTTAAAGTATTTTATTTTTTACTTAAAAATTTTTAATTTACATATAGCTGACACACAATGTTATATTAGTTTCAGGTCACTGTTGCATTTTAATAGCATCACACTGGTGGCATGGGTTGGAGGGCACAAACTCGGAGTAAGCAGAGCTCAGAGGAAGCAGAGCAAATCCAGGTGGTTACTAACCAATATCAGTCCCTTCTTCCTTCCTCTCAGGACCTCAGTATTAGTGAGTATTTATTCCCCTGCGTGTGGTTTACCATCCCCCAGTCTGAGGGAGGGATGCTGAACCATCTAGCACAATTCTAGCTAGTTCCCTTCCTCTTGCCAACGATGGCTTGAGGCTTGGGTGTGTGATATAATGTTATTAATGAGACCTGAGGGGACGTCTTCTGGGGGCTTTTGGGAAATAGTTTCTCCCCCCTAAGACAGACACACAGAAAAGATGCCTCTTCCTTTTTGGACATGGTTAAACTAGGGTGTGATGTTCAGAGTAACTGGGTTAAAACACCTTGGAGCCACACCACCTTCAACTGTTCTAGCCAACTTGAGTGAGGTGCTTCTCCTGTGTAAAGCCAAAGATATTTTTATTCTGGTCCAAGTAGGAAAACTAACTGGAAGACTGGCAACTTTCCAGGAAAGGTACACTAAGAAGGAAAACTGAGAATGAGCTGGGGGACAGAGGGGAACGGAAGAGTTGCAAAAATGCTAAGTTAATAGAAGCTAAAGGATTTGGAGACTGGAAAGGAAAAGAAAAGGTCTAGATTGACTCCCAGGTCCCTGGCTGGGGTGGCGTTTATAATCCATTCGGGTTTTGCGTCATTCCAAAACGGAACATTTGCCTCGCTGTTTGGCTGGAGTGTCCCTAGAAAGCAGGTGTGCTGATCTTCAAAACTGGGACCTGAGTTTCATTGCTCCTGCTGCTGCAGCCGCAGCCCCTGCTGCCTAAGGAGTCTGCTGCGGGGGCTCCTTTCGTTCCTGAGACTGCTCAAGGGCAGCACAAAACCGCTCTCCCCACTCATGCCCCATGCATTCTGTTCCTTGCCTCCTGCCTAGTTCCCCTGTTGCTTGTGAGGCGCGAGGAAAGCACTACAGCACCTGCTCAGCCCTCATGCATGTGTGCCCTTGAAGTACAAGGGAGCTGACACCCCCTGGAGGCGAGCTTTGACCAATGCAAGATGGCGGCCAGCAGACAAATCATTCTCCTCTCCTCGCCTTAGATGAACTACTTGGAGATAGAGTGGCTTCACATGGCCCCTTTGAAAGACAACAAGCAATCAGTTTTTCATAGAGCTGTGGCGAGCGCAGTAATATGCTCTCTTATTCTCTCTTTCTCTCTCTGTCCTTCCTTCCTGGCCTCACCCCCCGTGACTCGTGCTCTCCTGAGATTGCCCTCCCTAACAAAGTACTAGCGCCTAAACCTCTGTCCCATGATCTGTGATTCAGGGAACTGAGGCTAAGAAAATTATGGAAGTTATATGAAATTCAACATGTTTACTGCCACTTTTTTTTCTGTTATTCTGTCTTTCTAAATTCTAAACCCAAACCACCACTGAATCTGAGTGGCTGTCAATAGCTCAAATTTAGGAAATTAAGTGAAAAGCAGAGCCCAAGTTCTAAGTTCATCGGAGCCCAATTCCTGGTCTAGTGCTAGAAAAGATCAGATTCTAGTATAGTACTTACACCTGCTTATTAATTGATTGTTGGGTCCTTTGTAACTGCTTCTTAGTGATTTTTATCTTTTTTTTTATTTTTTATTTTTTTAAAGATTTTTATTTATTTATTGAGAGAGAGAGAGAATGGTAGAGAGAGAGCATGAGATGGAGGAAGGTCAGAGGGAGAAGCAGACTCCCCGCTGAGCAGGGAGCCTGATGCGGGACTCGATCCCGTGACCCCAGGATCATGACCTGAGCCGAAGGCAGTCGCTTAACCAACTGAGCCACCCAGGCACCCAGTGATTTTTATCTTGTCTACTTACATTCTTATCCTGGAAAGCAGATATTAAAACCAAGTCACCTACTTTAGAAATTGTTGTTGCATAGAGTGTTCTATCTAATTCTTTAGCAAAGTCAGTAGCTGCTCCAGATTGGTCCTTCATGGCACTGCCCTGGAGGGAACTTGAAGGCTTAGAAATTCAACCCTAGGAATTTTCTAAACTGGCTTGCATCCAGTGAGCAGGCAGTCCATCAGGCCGAAATTAATAGTAAGATAACCAATAAAACCATAGTAGTGAAATATTAATCCTTCAAACCCCTCTTTTTCTTCCCTAGTTCCCTCACATGCACAGCTGATACACTGACAATATCACCTTAGCAATCTGTCCCTTCTTTAATGATTTTGCAAAAGTGGCATCTGGTATGATGGTCATTAGTACCATTTACCAACTATTTCTGGTTCTCCTTATGTGCACATGGTAGAATCTCGCTCCCTTGTTCTTTAAAATTAGGAGTGACCACATGACTTGCTTTGGCCCATGTAATGTGGTCAGAAATACCACGGGTCACTTTCAGGCAGAAGGTTTAAGAACCAGGGGTGTGGTCTGCCACTCTCTCTTCTCTGCATGTTGCATGCGGACATTACTCCTTCAGTCTGGGTCCCAGGGTGAGAATGAGACAAAGCACAGCCCTCAGCTGACCCCTAATGGATTAAATGAGACATAAAGCTCTGGCCGTTTACGCCACCTACGTTTGGGGGTTGACTGTTAACAGTAACAGAACCCAGTCACCCTAACAAGTCTGAGTAAGTCATACCCTTGATCGATGATCTCGGATTCAGATACCCCAGTGAGGCCCGTCCTCGGCATTCTGATGCTGTGCTGAGACTATGTAGCTGCCTATGTAGCTCGCTAAATTCTTACAGCCACTATATAAGTGTTCTTACCCCAATTTAAAATTAAACTCAAAAAAATTAAGGGCACATGTCACCATCTTGAAAGATGCAGAGGGGCTTTAAGCACACATACCTTGGCCAGAAGTCTGTCTCTTGCATTAAAGCCCCCAGCTCTCTCGTTCCCAAATGCCCTAAAAAACAGTCAAACGGTCTGAGACCATTATTTATTCAGTCTTTTTGGCTCTCCCTGAAAGCTGCACTTTGCTTTCATACCAAATGAAAGCATTTTCCTCTGCCGACTCTGGTATCTTTCTCCCGTATTCCTTCAGGAGCAGACTCTATTGAAGCTCAGGAGAATCCTGGCACAGACACACCATCTGCCTTCATGCTCACATTCGGGAAATCTACACGGAGGCTCCCTTAAGGCGTCAGGGGTCAAGGAAATCAGTTAAGACTGAAGCCCATTTCTATGTCTTTCTGTTCACCTCTACCTCACAAAATTAATCCCTGGGAGAAGTTCTTATGATATATGACCCAACATGAACCTTGGCCTTTATACTGGGTTGAAAAGTGTCTCCCAGAATTCATGTCCACCTAGAACCTGCGAATGTGACCTTGTTTGGAAATAGGTTTTTATAGATATATTAAGATAACAACATATTGGATTATGGAGGGCCCTAAATCCAATATGATAGATGTCATTACAGGAAGAGAGAAACCTACACAAAGAGACATAGATGCCTGGGGAGAAATGCCACATGACAACAGAGATTGGAATGATGCATCTGCACGTCAAGGAGCACCAAGGATTGCCAGCAACCACAAAAAGCTAAGAAGAGGCAAGGAAGGATCCTCCCCCAGAGCCTTCAGAAGGAGCATGGCCCTGCCAACACCTTAATTTTGAACTTCTGGCCTCCAGGACAGTGAGAGAATAAACTTCTCTTGTTCTAAGCTACCTAGTTTATGATAATTTGCCATGGCAGCCCTAGGAAACTAAAACAGCCTCCAAAGTCCAAGCCATAGGGAAAAAAAAAAATGCCTTACTCAGGTCTCTCCATGGATGTAGAGATAGAGATACACACACCTGAGTTTGCATATAACTACCACTTAGTAGCTGTGCACCCTAAAGCCAGTTACTCAAATATATGTATCTCCGGTCCCTTCATCCATACTATTAGACTAACAAGCTGTATCGTATTTGTTTGCTCTGTGGTACAGGGGTACTTGCCATTCTTTTGTGCCTCTCGGCATCTGAACCCCTTCCTGGGTTTGGACAGCGCCCCACTTCTGAGACAGCACCAACTTCCCAGTAGGGAAGCGGAAGGTGTCCAATGCTCTTTTCCAGCACCCTTGAAGCTAAATCACAGGCATGACTGATGTTCGGCCAAGATGATGTGCTTTGCACACGAAGCTCAGAACGTGAAGATTTGGGGATGCCACAGAATCCGTTCAGATGTGGTCACAGATGCCTCCAGATTCCAGCATGTCAGAGGGACGTTCGAAGGATAGCACCCAAGGGCAGCCCCAGGGGAAGCCTGCGCCCCTGGATCCTGTACCTTTTAAGGCAATTCTTTTCTCTCTTTTTCTCCTTAAGTCAGCAGAGCTGGTTTCTGATGTTGGCAGCTAACAACCCTAACACACAAGTACTAAGTGAGATGAGACGTGCAAAACATGTAGCAGGAATCCGGAGTTAGTTCCTTTCTTCCCACCTCCCCACGCAGTAATGAGCAAGGATTTTGCTGTCAACAGGTCAAAGACTATGCTCAGGGGCAGGAAGTGGAGGGTTAAAAGAATGGATTTCTTTAAATGTGGCATATACACACAATGAGTATTATTCTTCCTTAAAAAGGAGACCCTGCCATATGCAACACCATAGATACATTTGGAGAGCATTCACTAAATGAAAGAAGCCAGACATGGAAGGACCAATACTACATGATTTCACTTATGTCAAATATCAAAAATAGTCCAATGCATCGAAGCAGAGAGTAAATGCTGGTGGCCAGGGGCCGGGGTGAACGAGAAACAGCAAAGTATTAGTCAAAGGGTATGAAGTTTCAGTTATGCAAGATGAATAATTCAATTCTTATTACTAGATATCTACTGCACAGCCTGATGTCTGCAGCTAACAGTACTGTATCGCATACTTAAAAGAATTTGCTAAGAGGACAGATCTTACTTTCAAGTGTTCTTATCACAAAATAATAATAGTAAGTAAAGATGGTAGGAGGAAACTTCTGGATTTGTTTATGGCATAGACTGTGGTGTATACCAACACCACCAAAGTCATCCAGTTGTACATGTTAAATATGCATAATTTTTTGATGTGACTCATACCTCATTAAAGAGGTTTTTGGAAAAAAAGTAAGGAGGCAAGAGCTGTCTCATCACACGCAGACAGGACTACTGAGCGGGCCTGTGCTGGATCCTTTATTCCCACCGATGATGAAGGTCAGGCCTCATTAGTGCGCCAGGTTAACCAAGGGTGTGCAGCATTTCAAGGCGGGAGGAAAATTTCAGAGGATGAGAGACAGACTCAAGGACTTTTGACCAAGCTGACGACAAGCTCACAGCGAAGAAAACTCACACTGGAAGGGCCTGGAGCTCAGGCTCTGCAAATCTGAATAGCAGCTGACAATCTGGGCAGGCTGCTTTGCATGTTTGTTGTTGTTATTTATGGGTTTTTTTTTAAGTCTTCAAATCCCCGAATCCCTTCTGCCTAAGCCAACTGCATATTTGAAGGCATGAAGCAGCTGTTGCGATGGGGGATTCTCTCCTCTGTGAAAACGCTGATTTAAAAAAAAAAAAGTAATAAGCTCCCGGCTCCTGCTTACTCTCCTGTTTCCAGCAACTTGTGCCCTGACAAATGAAGTGTCAAAACATTTCCAAATTAAAACCCTACAGTTCACACAGCCCCACACCCTCAGCAGGATGGACTTCCCCTGCTTGGACCCAGCACACACTTGAAGAAACTAAAAATAGCCAGATGGCAATTAACAGAAACTCTGAGGAGGGGAGTGGGGTGGGTTCCAGCAGGGTCAGTTTCCTGGATGGATTCCAAATGGAGTTCTCAGCCAGCAGTGCTCTGGCCAAGAAAGGATTTTCATTAAAACTGCATGGAGGAGGCAGAATGGAAAAAAAAAAAAATCAAGATTTGAAAGACTGAAAATTATAGCAGAGGTAGATGCTACAGCACCATCCCCAACACCATAAGTGACGACCATCATACTTGCTACTAGGTACTGAGTTCCTATCATGGGTCACTGAGCACTCCTTATGCAATGTGTCATCTTGACCTTGCAAGGACTCCAAAAATTAGTCACTACTTTAACAGATGAGGACATTAAAGCCCAGAGCTGGTAGACAACTCGCCCAAGAGCTCAAGACCAACAGGATAAAGGTCTATGGCTGGTGCATGCTGAATGGCCCGGCTTCAGTTCAAACGAGGTTTTCCGGCTCTGGAGCTCGACTGTAACCCATGTGCCGGGCTGCCTCATTCATGCACGGGGAATGGGGAATCTAAGTGACCAAGTGTTTCCACACCACCCTTAAGCCCAGAGAAACAAACTTCTCCCTTGGCAATTTCAGTAGTACCTCTCAGGGGTTGTGGAGGGGGCGGGCTCTAAAGTAAGATTAACTGTGTTCCAATGCTGGCCTTTTCATTTACTATTTGTATAAAAGAAGGGAAATTACCAGCATCCTTAGGCCTCAGTTCTTTTAGCTCTAAAATGGCAATGAGGGGCGCCGGGGTGGCTCAGTCAGTTAAGCATCTGCCTTCGGCTCAGGTCATAAGGTGCTGGGATCCAACCCTGCCTGACGTCAGGCTCCCTGCTCGGTGGGGAGCCTGCTTCTCCCTCTCCCTCGGCCCCTCTCCCTGCTCATGCTCTCTCTCTCACATAAAAAAATAAAATCTTTAAAAAATAAAATAAAATGGCAATGATGTTAGCATTTAATCTCACAAAATTATAATGAAGATCAAAGGAAACTGCTATAGACTGAGTATCTCTATACCCCTAAAATTCAAATGTTGAAACTCCAACCCCCAATGTGATGGTATTTTTTTAGTTCAATTAATAAACATATAGTGTATTATTAGTTTCAGAGGTAGAGTTTAGTGATTCATCAGTCTTACATAACACCCAGTGCTCATTACATCACGTGCCCTCCTTAATGTCTATCACCCAGTTACCCCATCCCCCACCCACCTTCCCTCCAGCAACCCTCAGTTTGTTTCCTAAAGTTAAGAGTCTCTTATGGTTTGTCTCCCTCTCTGTTTTGATCTTATTTTATTTTTCCTTCCCTTCATCTATGATCCTCTGTTTTGTTTCTTAAATTCCACGTATAAGTGAAATCATAAATATCTTTCTCAGATTGACTTATTTTGCTTAGCATAACACCCTCTACTCCATCCATGTCATTGCAAATGGCAAGATTTCATTTTTTGATGTCTGAGTAATATTCCATTGTATATATATGCCCCATCTTCCTTATCCATTCATCTGTCGATGGACATATGGGCTCTTTCCATAGTTTGACTATTGTGGACATTGCTACTATAAAGATTGGGGTGCAGGTGCCCCTTCAGATCACTACATTTGTATCTTTGGGGTAAATACCTCATAGTGCAATTACTAGGTAGCTCTATTTTCAAATTTTGGAGGAACCTCCATACTGTTTTCCAGAGTGGCTGCACCAGCTTGCATTCCCACCAACAGTGTAGGAGAATTCCCCTTTTCCTGCATCCTTGTGAACATCTGTGGTTTCCTGCCTTGATAATTTTAGCCATTCTGACTGGTGCGAGGTGGTTTCTCATTGTGGTTTTGATTTGTATTTTCCTGATGCCAAATGATATGGAATATGTTTTCATGTGTCCATTGGCCATTTGTATGTCTTCTTTGCAGAAATATCTGTTCATGTCTTCCGCCCATTTCTTGACTGGATGATTTGTTCTTTGGGTGTTGACTTTGATAAGTTCTTTATAGATTTTGGATACTAGCCCTTTATCTGATAAGGCATTTGCAAATATCTTCCCCATTCTGTCGGTTGTCTTTTGGTTTTGGCGACTGTTTCCTTTGCTGTGCAAAAGCTTTTATCTTGATGAAGTCCCAACAGTTCATTTTTGCCCTGGCTTCCCTTGCCTTTGGCGATGTGTCTAGGAAGAAGTTGCTGCGGCTGAGGTCGAAGAGGTTGGTGCCTGTGTTCTCCTTTAGGATTTTGATGGATTCCTATCTCACATTTATGTCTTTCATCCATTTTGAGTCTATTTTTGTGTGTGGTGTAAGGAAATGGTCCAGTTTCATTCTTCTGCATGTGGCTGTCCAATTTTCCCAACACCATTTGTTGTCTTTTTTCCATTGGATCTTCTTTCTTGCTTTGTCGAAGATGAGTTGACCATAGAGTTGAAGGTCCACTTCTGGGCTCTCTATTGTGTTCCATTGATCGATGTGTCTGTTTTTGTACCAGTACCATGCTGTCTTGATAATTACAGCTTTGTAATAGAGCTGGAAGTCCGGAATTGTGATGCCACTAGCTTTGGTTTTCTTTTCCAACATTCCTTTGGCTATTCAGGGTCTTTCTGGTTCCATATAAATTTTAGGATTATTTGTTCCAGCTCTGTGAAAAAAGTTGATGGTAGTTTGATAGGGATTGCATTGAATGTATAGATTGGTCTAGGTAGCACAGACATTTTAACAATACTTGTTTTTCCAATCCATGAGCGGGGAACATTTTTCCATTTCTTTGTGTCTTCCTCAGTTTCTTTCATGAGTTCTATAATTTTCTGAGTACAGATCCTTTACCTCTTTGGTTTATTACTAAGTATCTTATGGTTTGGGGTACAATTGTAAATGGGATTGACTCCTTAATTTCTCTTTTTTCTGTCTCATTGTTAGTGTATAGAAATGCAACTGATTTCTGTGCATTGAATTATACCTGCCATTTTGCTGAATTCCTGTATGAGTTCTAGCAATTTTGGGGTGGAGTCTTTTCGGTTTTCCATGTAGAGTATCATGTCACCTGCAAAGAGTGACAGTTTTACTTCTTTGCTGATTCGGATGCCTTTTATTTGTTGTTGTTGTTGTCTGATTGCTGTGGCTAGTACTTCTAATACTACGTTGAAGAACAGTGGTGAGAGTGGACATCCCTGTCGTGTTCCTGACCTTAGTTAGGTGAAAAGCTCTCAGTTTTTCCCCATTAAGAATGATATTCACTGTGGGCTTTTTGTATATGCCTTTTATGATATTGAGGTATATTCCCTCTATCTCTACACTATGAAGAGTTTTAATCAAGAAAGGATGCTGTGCTTTGTCAAATGCTTTTTCTGCATTTAGTGAGAGGATCATATGGTTCCTGTCCTTTCTTTTGTTAATGTATTGTATCACATTGATTGATTTGTAGTTGTTGGACCAACCTTGCAGCCCAGGAATGAATCCCACTTGGTCGTGGTGAATAATCCTTTTAATGTACTGTTGGATCCTGTTGGCTAGTATCTTGGTGAGAATTTCTGCATCCATGTTCATCAGGGATATTGGTCTGTAATTCTCCTTTTTGGTGGGGTCTTTGGTTTTAGGATCAAGGTAATGCTGGCCTCATAGAACGAGTTTGGAAGATTTCCTTCCATTTCTCTCTTTTGAAACAGCTTCAGAAGAATAGGTATTAATTCTTCTTTAAATGTTTGGTAGAATTCCCCTGGGTAGCCATTCGGCCTTGGACTCTTATTTGTTGGGAGATTTATGATTACTGCTTCAACTTCACTGATTGCAGCTAGCTTCCCTGCTCTGATGCCTGGGAACTGTGACCTCTCAGGAAGCACAGCACTCCCCTCAGAGGGGAGGGGAGATATATATATATATATAGACACACACACACACACACACACACACACACACACACACATATGTACACAAAAATAAAATTAAATACAGTGGAAGGATAGGCTATAACTGTAAAAATAAAAATTAAAAAAGTCTTAAAAAAAGAGTTGATAAAATAAGAAATTGGTTGAAAAGGAAAGAGAAAAAAATGGAAAGAGTAAAGAATCATGAGGAAAAAAACCATGAAATCTATATACTATTTTCCCCTAGTGCTGGAGTTTAGCAGTTCTGTGTGACTGGTAAACTTGGTCTTAGCCAATGTTCTTGCTGATATCCTGGGGGAGGGGCCTGCTGCGCTGAGTCTCAGGCGTCATTGCCCCAGGCAGAATTGCACAGCCCTTGCCAGGGGGCCAGGCTGAATAAGCAGCTCCGGATTGCTCTATGTGGCTTTCATTTCCTGAAGTCCTTCCGAGCCACTTTGGAGAATGGAGGTAAAATGGCAGTGCCCTGATCTCCAGCGCCAGAGCCTGAAGCTCAGGGCCGCACTCCTCAGTGTGCCCTCGGGGCGCAGTAGTCACCAGCCCTGTCCCCCCCAGTCTCCCTCCACACCTTGTGTTCACCTGGCCTGTGACCTAGCATTTCCATCTTGGGCACATGACCCCACTTCGAGTCCCCAGACGCTATAGACTCCTGCAGCATGTAGCCGCACCGCTCCACCCGGCGGGAGGAAGGGGGTTCTGGCCAGTTCTGCCGCTTGTTGGGCCCCTGATTGAGAGTGGTCGCCCAACCACTCCAGGGTTCTGGGTTTATGGCAACCTGGAGCTGACTGGGCTCACTGATTGCAGCCAGCTTCCCTGCTCTGATGCCTGAGAACTGTGTCCAACTCAGGCACCCCTGTCTTCCTGTGACTCCAGGGATCCTGAGGCCCCACACTGTCCCGCCTAGGATTCTGCCCCACTTCACCACCTGAGTGCCTTTCAGGCAGGGATGTCTCTCACTGGAGGAGACTACTAAAAGTTCCGATTCTGCACTCTGCTGCTATAACACTTTCCAGTACCCGGTTTATGGAGGCTCTCTCCCCCACAGTTTATCTTCCTGATATATCACCTTGTTTTCACTTCTCCATACCTCCTATCTTGCAGAAGTTGGTCAATTTTCTATTTTGTAGAATTGTAGCAATTCTTCTCTCAGATCTCTGGTTGAGTTCACAGGTGTTCAGAATGATTTGATAGCTATCTAGCCGAATTTCTGGGACCAGACAAAACTAAGGTCTCCTACTCCTCCGCCATTTTGTAAAGTTCAATGTGATGGTATTTGAAGACGGGCCTTTGGGAAATAATGAGGTCACAGGTGCAGAGCCCTCATGATGGGGATTAGTGCCCTTGTAAGAAGAGACATGAAAGAACTTGCTTCCTCTCCTTCTGGGCCGTGTGAGAATATAACAGGAAAGCCACTATCTATAAGCCAGGAGATGAGTCCTCATCAGACACCAGCTCTGCTGACACACTGGTCTTGGACTTCCTAGCCTCCAGAACTATAAGAAATAAATGCGTGTTGTTTAAACCACCAGTCTATCATAGTTTGCTATAGCAGCCTGAACCAAGACAGAAACAGTATATGGAAAGCTCTTGGCATGGTGCTTGCATATACTATGTTTCTCAATAAATAAAAGCCATTGGATTGATCATCCTAAACCCATGCGCTTCTTAGGTAATTAATTTCACGAAGAAAGAATACAAGGGTTTAATGAAAAGGTAGCATCCATCATCATTAGCCATCAGGGAAATTCAAATCAAAACCACATTGAGATACCACCTTACACGAGTTAAAATGGCAAAAATGAACAGGGAAAGAAACAACAAATGTTGCAGAGGTTGTGGAGAAAGGGGAACCCTCTTACACTGTTAGTGGGAATGCAAGTTGGTACAGCCACTTTGGAAAACAGTGTGGACGTTCCTCAAAAATTTAAAAATAGAACTACCCTATGACCCAGCAATTGTACTACTGGGTATTAACCCCAGAGACACAGATGTACTGAAAAGAAGGGCCATATGCACCCCAATGTTCATAGCAGCAATGTCTGCAATAGCCAAACTGTGGAAAGAGCCGAGATGCCCTTCAACAGATGAATGGATGAAGAAGATGTGGTCCATATATACAATGGAATAGTACTCAGCCATCAGAAAGGATGAATACCCAACTTTTACATCCACATGGATGGGACTGGAGGAGATGATGCTAAGTGAAATAAGTCAAGCAGAGAAAGTCAATTATCATATGGTTTCACTTATTTGTGGAACATAAGGAATAGTATGGAGGACACTAGGAGAAGGAAGGGAAAAATGAAGGGGCGGGGAATTGGAGGGAGAGATGAACCACGAGAGACTACGGACTCTGAGAAACAAACAGGGTTTTAGAGGGGAAGGGGGAGGGGGGATGGGTTAGCCCGGTGATGGGTATTAAGGAGGGCACGTACTGCATGGAGCACTGGGTGTTATACGGAAACAATGGATCATGGATCACCACATCAAAAATTAATGATGTATTGTATGGTGGTTAACATAATAAAATTAAAAAAAAACAAAAAAGGTAGCATCCTCCATGGACTCACAGGGATTATTCCAGACTGGTCTTCAGAATGATAAAGCAAACAAAAAAGGACTAAAAAAAATTTCGGTTTTGTGGTGGATTTGGTAGGTTCAGAGTTGTGGTGAGCAACCATTCTAGACCGTCTAGGAATGAGGGGATTCTTGAGACATTAAAACGGCGATAGTTAGCTATTTCAGTTTTCAGAGGGGAGGGGATATTTACTACCAGGAGAGTTCAGTACTGGAAAAAGTGTACTGACCTTCTCTTTTTCCTTCATAGTAAGAGTGACCCATATGCCTGGTGACAGTGGGAAACAGTACTGAGCATGCACAGCCTGGAGCTTGGAAGGGGCCAGCCTGCTCACACCCTGCTCAAGCACGTGCTCTTCAGTGCTCTACACAGGAGCTTGCTGAGCAGGCTCTAAGCTTATCCAGGGAGACTAGTTGTTCAGCATACAAATGGGTGGAAAAATTCAGTCTGTGGGAGAAAGAAATAGGAAGCCTTATTTGGCCACAGGTCCAAGCCCTGTTCTTCAATCAGCACTAACAACCATAAAGCTGCTATTATTTCTACCTGACATCTGTGTCTATTTCTAAATTGGTTCAGAACTCAGAGGGGGAGAGAGATATAATTAATTATCAACCATGTGATTAATTATCACCTTCATAAACCCCAACAGATAGAAGTCTATTTTATTTCATTGGCAGACAAACCCCTTTCAGGCTGTCAGGAAAAGGACATTTTGCAAAATCAAATGAGGTTACAGCTATGAGTGACCTTAAAGATGATCCAGTCCAATATCTTCATTTTTATAGATGAAAAGATCACAAATGAAATGGTCAAGTGACATAATCCATGTGAAATTCTGTGAAAGCTTATAATGCAAATTATTCATATGATTGGTAGTTTGGGAAGCAGTCTTTAGAAGCTATAGCCCCAGAAGTAAAAACAGATTATAGAAATACAGAAATGAGATTATAAATAATAGAAAATAGATTATAGATTAAAACTAAGCAATTTAGAGAGAGATAGGTTTCCCTTAACAAAAGTATTACCTCCAGGAAACACATTCAAACCATGAAGAATGGATCAATATTTTGGAGGTTTTTTTTTTTTTTAATTAGCAAAAAATGCCTACCTTTGGTCAATAAGAGTACTCACCCACAATCTTGAATACCAGCTAAAGTGTCAGAAGAAACAAGCATTTCTCCTCTATCCTAATCCTGCCCACCTGCCATAATCAGGTTCTCCTCATTAGCAATGTTTCCTCCTATCTGTTAACCAGGCAGGCCCCACTGGCAAGGCAAGGTCCTGGGCACCTCAAGACATAAGACAAGACATAGGAGGAAAACCATTTACCATGCTAACGGACACCAAAAGAAAGCTGGGGTGGCAATCCTTATAATAGACAAATTAGATTTTAAACCAAAGACTATAATAAGAGATGAGGAAGGACACTATATCCTACTTAAAGGGTCTATCCAACAAGAAGATCTAACAATTGTAAATATCTATGCCCCGAACGTGGGAGCAGCCAATTATATGAGGCAATTAATAACAAAAGCAAAGAAACACATCGACAACAATACAATAATAGTGGGGGACTTTAACACCCCCCTCAATGAAATGGACAGATCATCTAAGCAAAAGATCAACAAGGAAATAAAGACTTTACACGACACACTGGACCAAATGGACTTCACAGATATATTCAGAACATTCCATCCCAAAGCGACAGAATACACATTCTTTTCTAGTGCACATGGAACATTCTCCGGAACAGATCACATCCTGGGTCACGAATCAGGTCTCAACTGGTACCAAAAGACTGGGATCACTCCCTGCATATTTTTGGACCACAGTGCTTTGAAACTAGAACTCAATCACAAGATGAAAACCAGAAAGAACTCAAATACATGGAGGCTAAAGAGCACCCTACTAAAGAATGAATGGGTCAACCAGGAAATTAAAGAAAAATATTAAGAATTCATGGACACAGATGAAAATGAAAACACAGTTGTTCAAAATCTTTCGGATGCAGCAAAGGCTGTCCTAAGAGGAAAGTATATAGCATCACAAGCCTTTCTCAAGAAACAAGAAAGATCTCAAATATACAACCTAACCCTACACCTAAAGGAGCTGGAGAAAGAACAGCAAATAAAGCCTAAATCCAACAGGAGAAGAGAAATAATAAAGATCAGAGCAGAAATCAATGAAATAGAAACCAAAAGAACAGTGGAACAGATCAACAAAACGAGGAGCTGGTTCTTTGAAAGAATTAACAAGATTGATAAACCTCTGGCCAGACTTAATCAAAAAGAAAAGAGAAATAACCCAAATAAATAAAATCATGATTGAAAGAGGAGAGATCACAACCAACACCAAAGAAATACAAACAACTATAAGAACATATTATGAGCAACTCTATGCCAGCAAATTAGATAATCTGGAAGACATGGGTGCGTTCCTAGAGATGCATAAACTCCCAAAACTGAACCAGGAAGAAACAGAAAAATTGAACAGACCTATAACCACTGAGGAAATTGAAGCAGTCATCAAAAATCTCCCAACAAACAAGAGCCCAGGGCCAGATGCTTTCCCAGGGGAATTCTACCAAACATTTAAAGAAGAATTAATACCCATTCTTCTGAAACTTCCAAAAAATAGAAATGGAAGGAAAACTTCCAAACTCATTTTATGAGGCCACCATTACCTTGATCCCAAAACCAGACAAAGACCCCATCAAAAAGGAGAATTACAGACCAATATCCCTGATGAACATGGATGCAAAAATTCTCACCAAAATACTAGTCAATAGGATCCAACAGTACATTAAGAGGATTATTCACCACGACCAAGTGAGATTTATCCCTGGGCTGCAAGGCTGGTTCAACAATCACAAATCAATCAATGTGATACAATACATTAATCAAAGAAAGAACAAGAACCATATGATCCTCTCTATAGATGCAGAAAAAGCATTTGACAAAGTACAGCATCCTTTCTTGATCAGAACTCTTCAGAGTGTAGGGATAGAGGGTACATACCTCAATATCATAAAAGCCATCTATGAAAAACCCACAGGGAATATCATTCCCAATGGGGAAAAACTGAGAGCTTTCCCCCTAAGGTCAGGAACGCGGCAGGGATGTCCACTCTCACCACTGCTATTCAACATAGTATTAGAAGTCCTAGCCTCAGCAATCAGACAACAAAAAGAAATCAAAGGCATCTGAATCGGCAAAGAGGAAGTCAAACTCTCACGTTTTGCAGATGATATGATACTTTATGTGGAAAACCCAAAAGACTCCACCCCAAAACTGCTAGAACTCACTCAGGAATTCAGTAAAGTGGCAGGATAGAAAATCAATGCACAGAAATCAGTGGCATTCCTATACACGAACAACAAGACAGAAGAAAGAGAAATTAAGGAGTCGATCCCATTTACAATTGCACCCAAAACCATAAGATACCTAGGAATAAATCTAACCAAAGAGGCAAAGAATCTGTACTCAGAAAACTATAAAATACTCATGAAAGAAATTGAGGAAGACACAAAGAAATGGAAAAACGTTCCATGCTCATGGATTGGAAGAACAAATATTGTGAAGATGTCAATGCTACCTAGAGCAATCTACACATTCAATGCAATCCCTATCAAACTACCATCAACCTTTTTCAAAGAAATGGAACAAATAATCCTAAAATTTGTATGGAACCAGAAGAGACCCCGAATAGCCAGAGGGATGTTGAAAAAGAAAAGCAAAGCTGGCGGCATCACAATTCCGGACTTCCGGCTCTATTACAAAGCTGTCATCATCAAGACAGTATGGTACTGGCACAAAAACAGACAGATAGATCTATGGAACAGAACAGAGAGCCCAGAAATGGACCCTCAACTCTACGGTCAACTCATCTTCGACAAAGCTGGAAAGAATGTCCAGTGGAAAAAAGACAGTCTCTTCAACAAATGGTGTTGGGAAAATTGGACAGCCACATGCAGAAGAATGAAACTGGACCATTTCCTTAGACCACACACAAAAATAGACTCCAAATGGTTGAAAGACCTAAACGTGAGACAGGAGTCCATCAAAATCCTAAAGGAGAACACAGGCACCAACCTCTTCGACCTCAGCCGCAGCAACTTCTTCCTAGAAACATCGCCAAAGGCAAGGGAAGCAAGGGCAAAAATGAACTATTGGGACGTCATCAAGATAAAAAGCTTTTGCACAGCAAAAGAAACAGTCCACAAAACCAAAAGACAACCGACAGAATGGGAGAAGGTATTTGCAAATGACATATCAGATAAACGGCTAGTATCCAAAATCTATAAAGAACTTCTTAAACTCAACACCCAAAGAACAAATCATCCAATCAAGAAATGGGCAGAAGACATGAACAGACATTTTTCCAAAGAAGACATCCAAAGGGCCAACAGACACATGAAAAGTGCTCAACATCGCTCGGCATCAGGGAAATCCAAATCAAAACCTCCATGAGATACCACCTCACACCAGTCAGAATGGCTAAAATTAACAAGTCAGGAAACGACAGATGTTGGCGGGGATGCAGAGAAAGGGGAGCCCTCCTACACTGTTGGTGGGAATGCAAGCTGGTGCAACCCCTCTGGAAAACAGTATGGAGGTTCCTCAAACAGTTGAAAATAGAGCTACCCTACGACCCAGCAATTGCACTACTGGGTATTTACCCCAAAGATACAAATGTAGTGATCCCAAGGGATATGTGCTCCCCAGTGTTTATAGCAGCAATGTTCACAATAGCCAAACTGTGGAAAGAGCCAAGATGTCCATCGACAGATGAATGGATAAAGAAGATGTGGTGTATATATACAATGGAATATTATGCAACCATCAAAAGGAATGAAATCTTGCCATTTGCAACGACATGGATGGAACTGGAGGGTGTTACGCTGAGCGAAATAAGTCCATCTGAGAAAGACATATATCATATGATCTCACTGATATGAGGAATTCTTAATCTCAGGAAACAAACTGAGGGTTGCTGGAGTGGTGGGGGTGGGAGGCACTGGGTGCCTGCCTGGGTCATAGACACTGGGGAGGGTATGTGCTATGGTGAGTGCTGTGAATTGTGTAAGACTGTTGAATCACAGACCTATACGTCTGAAACAAATAATACATTATATGTTAAAAAAAAAAAAAGAAGAAGATAGCAGGAAGGGAAAAATGAAGGGGGGAGGGAATCGGAGGAGGAGACGAACCATGAGAGACGATGGACTCTGAGAAACAAACTGAGGGTTCTAGAGGGGAGGGGGGTGGGGGGATGGGTTAGCCTGGTGATGGGTATTAAAGAGGGCACGTATTGAATGGAGCACTGGGTGTCCCCTTTCTTCTCTTCTGTGCTCCAGCCCCCAGTTATCTAATGGCAGTGACAGCATCCATCTACAGGAGCCAAAATTACAAGGGAGGGGAACCCACCTCTCCATTCAGTGGCGCTGTCATTTCCAAAGGCTGAGACCATCCCCCGCTGCCTTTTTTCTTTCTTTGTCCTCTCTCTGGTTGGCCAATGTAGGCCAAATCACAGAAGTGCATGACAGCGTGAACTTTGTGGCCAGAGACTAACAAGTGGTCCCAGGGAATTAGAAGGTACCAGGGAAATCATGTAGAGGAATGAGCTTGGCAAAGCAACTCCATAAAGTTTTCTTTTTTTAAAAAATAAATTCCTGGGCTCACTGTGTTTCTGTACATGCATGAATTTGATCTTAATTTGCCTATCAGTCCTTTGAGAACTCTGCCCAGGTTCCAGACTGAGCACTGGGTGACACACACATGCAGATCCAAATAGCGCTGCCAAAGGCTTTGAAAAACTGAGCTGACATAAGAACCAGAGCTCTTGGAAGCCCACCCAGGGGCATGGAACATGCAGCCGGAACCTAACCAAGTTGAATGAAAACTACAACAAAAATATCAACATTCTCCCTAGACTTTAAAAAAGCCCTAGAATCTCAGAACATAATATTCAAAATGTACAGAATACAATCCAAAATTCCTTGCCATATGAAGAATGAGGAAAATTTCAATTCTCTTGGAAAAGACAATCAACTAAAACTAACACAGCAATACCACAGACGTTAGAATTATGTGACAAAAACTATGACAAAAAGCTCCAACCAGCAATCATGAACACTGCACAAACCAATGGGTACAAAAGAAAGTCTCAGGCAAGAAACAGACGACATCAACAAGAGTCAGGTCGAAATTCTGGAACTGAACAATACAATAACCAAAAAAACCCAAAAAGCAAACAAACAAAACAAACCACACCACCTCTGATGGGCTCAAGAGCAGAATGGAGATGACAGAGGAAAGCAAGCCAGCAGCAAATCATCTTCTAGCTGGGTGACCATTTATCACTACTTTTTCATGCATTTTTCTCTGTTTTAATTAACTACTGAGGCATAACAAGCCACATCAAAATTTAGTGGAAACAATTTATAACCTGGAAACAATTTATAATTTCTCTCACTTCCACAGGAAGGCTGGGCAGCTTCTTTGCTGGTCTTGCCTACATACATTCATGTTTCTGCATTCAGCTGGAGGGGCGGCTGGACTGGCGGTCCAAGATGGCCCCATGCATAGGAGTGGCAGGTGGTGCTAGCCTTTGACTGGCGTGTCTCAACTAGTTCTCTTTAAGCGAACTTTCAACCTCTAATAGGCTAGACTGGGCTTCTTCATGATATGGTAATCTCAGGGTTCCAAGAGGGTGAGGTCTGGAGCCACAAGGCCCCTTAAGCCCTCGGCTCTGAAATCCATACAATGTTAATCTCTGTCATAGTGTTTTGGTGAAAGCATATCAGAAGAACAGCACAGAGATAAAGGTAAAAAAATTAGACTATCTCTTGATGAAAGAGAAGCTATTAAGACTTTGCAAATGGGTGTGGACACAGGGAGCCATGACTCTTTAGCATCATTATTTCAATGTTACACCATACCCTTCCAAGAGAGTTAGTGCTACAAGTATCAAAGGCCATGGTCTACAATTGCTATGACAGTAGAAGAGACTGTGAGATTCAGAGAGGTTTAGTGCTTTGCCTAAGATCACACAGCTCGTTTGGGAGAAAACATAAAAACCAAATCCCAGGACTGCCGATTCCACTGACCAGTCCTCACGTCTCTGAGAGGGGCCACACGGTATTTTGAACACTGGCTATTTAACAGGTGGGAGAATAATGGGCAACACTTGTATGATGTGCCAGCAGTCATTTATCATTCAGATCCATTTGTGAAGGAAATCAGTGCAGGCACTTGTGGAGTCTATGAAAAAAACTGAAGCGAAGAGACTCAATAAGAGCTATTCATTATGTAGCAATAGAGGTCCTAACCCATTCAGTGCTCCAAGACCTAGTGCATTCAGTCTCTTGCGTTCCTGGCGCTCAAAGCTTAATTTCTCCATTGAGGCAAAATTCACATAACATAAAATTAACCATTACTCATTTTACATTATAAAATTCAGTGTCATTTGGCACGTTCACTAGGTTATGTAACTGTTATCTGTATCACGTTTCAAGACCTTTCTATCACCCCAAAAGGAAACCCTGCACTCATGAAGCACCACTCCCCATTTCTCCCTCCCGCTGCCGCTGGCCACCACTGGTCTGCTTCCTTTCTACGGATTTGCCTATTCTGGATGTTTCAGGTAAGTGGAATCATATGCATGAGCTTTTGTAACTTCTTTGACTTGGCACATTTTTGAAGTTCATCCATGTTGAAGCATGTACCAGCATTGCATTATTTTTATGGATCAGATAAATATGAATGACACCCACAATATTCCATTGTATGGATAGACGACATTTTGTTTATCCATTCATCAGTTGATGGGCATTTGGGGTTCTTTCCACTTTCTGGCTATCATGAATAGTGCTGCTATAAACATTTGCGTACGAATAGTGGTTTGAATACCTCCTTTCAATTCTTTGGTGTATATAATCACGAGTGGCATTGCTGGGTCATATCGTAATTCTATCAAAGCTTAATCTGGATTCTAGTGTTTGACAAGGCTTCTTAAAATGGTTTGAGATCAATAACATGCTGCCAGCATTACCTTGTCTCTAAAGTCAATGTGGTTCTGGAGGATGGCTCTGTGGTAAGTGGCTGTCCTCACAAAATCCTGCATCATGTTCTGCTGCTGGGAAATGCAGCCATAAAACTGTAAGGAAAAGAGAAGGACAGGGAGAGTCAACAACCCACAAGGCATCACCTTCATGAGCATCTGGTTCTTACAGCCACCTTGGTCAAGGTAGGCTGAGCCTAATGCGCCGGCTAGCCGAGGCTCTCAAAGATGCAGTGACCTGTCCACATTCGCCTCATTCGTAAGGTCTAGAACTATAAGTCGACCCCAGACTTCTGAAGGCTGCTCCATGCAATAGATTTAGGCCTAGATACTGGCCAGATAGGTGCCCAGGGTCACTTCTCAAAGCAGAGGTTATAAGAGAACACAGATCGAGAGTAACAGGGGTCAGAGAGAGAAAGAGGCCAGAGCCAAAAGGGACATCCCTAACGAGTCTCCGGAGCCAGGAGAGAAAACCGGGACTTGGAGAGAAATGTTGAGGGAGGGCAGGGGTGGGGCAGAAGGTGGTGGCGATGGCAGTCCTGATCAGGCAAGCCAGCTGGGTGACGTGGTGCATACAAATCCATGAACATTGAGTCACAAATATCAGCATTGTAACTGCCCCCCTTTAGTAGAGTTTGCTGTGTTACAGGCACCATGCTAAATGATTCACACACATCCTCCAATCAAATCAAATCATTACAAAAATCAGATGAATTTCATTCCCCAGATGACAAAACTGAGGCTCAGAGAGATACGGCCACTTGCCCCCAAGTCCTGACAAGTTGAGAAGTGATGGTACGAGGATCCCAAGCCAGGGGCTGCTGCAGCTGCGCTCAGGGGACCACAGTGTGCGAAGCTGCAGGGCCACGCCCACCGCGTCCTCTCCGCCCACCGGCCTGCCCAGGTGCGTCCACAGGTGTGTTCGCAGACCTGCGTCACCTGGAAACAACTTCTTTCCGCCCGGGAGCAACTTTCCTGACCTGGAAGTACTGCACAGCAGAAGCCTCTTCTGTCCGCTGGTTGAACACCGAGGATTCCTTTTTCTCATTCCGGCATCTTTTCAAGGTACTTGAAAATGAGCTGAGATCTGCAAGGATAAAAGGCAGACCCGTTTCTACACCACAGAACTGACCGCTGCACTTTTGCACAATTCTGAGAAACTACTGGAAGATTCAAAGGGCAAGTTCATCCCCAGACACACACAGGACGAGGAATGGCAAGGTGGAAACGGGCACGACTCTGAGATATGACAGCCTTCCTTACACTTGTCAGCGATATCTGCATTCACCGGTGTCACGTGACACAGCATAATGGGACACGCGGAGACTGGGCTCAGGGACTTCTCCGGTCCTGTGCTCACAAAGCTTACAGGCTTATTCTCAGTATGTGCTCTGGGGAAGGTGATTACTGATGATAAGGAAAAAAAATATATATGTGAATACAAAATATACATACAATGAATAGATATACATATGTGTGTGTGTGTGTGTATATATATATTTCTATATATATAAAAATCTCATTCTATTGTCACAATAGGGTTTTTTTTCACATTTAGTATTCTCCAGGCGTAGAGAGAAAAAGTAAAATAACCGAAGAGATGTGAAAACAAGGAAATGCTTTCTATTATTTGAGGAAAAGAAATACATAGATGACGGCTCAAAAAATCCCGTAAGTGTTATTACTTAGAGATAACACAGCATACACAGTGGTCAAGTTTTGTGACTTCTGCCTTAGAATTGTCTCTTACATCCTTGCCCAGCGGTCCTCATCATCTGTGGCCTTCTCCCTCTGCACCTCTGGTGATGTGCCCAAGTCTCTCCCTTACAGCCTGTACTGGATTCCTGATGGCCATACACTCTCAGTTCATCATGAGCTCCAGCCCTTCACACTTTGTCTGCCTTCGCATGCTACCCTATACACCTTCTCCTTGTGCGCTACGTCCTCCATGCTCCCGCCATGCAGAAATACTTATGAATTCCCACATCAACTTGGCCCTGGCCTGGCTTCTTGACTTGAAACCCCCCAGCTCTTCTCTTTAAATTCATTTTTGACATCAAATTCCTATTCATCCCCCAAGATTCAGCTCAACCAGCCTTTTCTCGTTGCTAGGTTCTGGAACACCCAAAGGCACAGTGGGCCTCAACACGTGATCAGAATCACCTGAGAAGATTTTTTAGACCATGGATGTGGGACCCTCATCCCACACCTGTTAAGTCAATCAAAAAAAATAATTTGTAAATAATTTAAACATAGGAAATTTTAAAACTCAGAAAAGAAAGCCAGGAACAAAAAATGATTCCTAGGTATAACCACTAAGACTATTTTGGGATAAAATCTCCCAGTAATTTTTCTTCATTGTGTTTTTATCTATCTCTACATTATTTATAATAATAGTATCATACTCTACGGTCAATACTGTTCATATAGAATCTCTCATCCACGCTTAAAGCTACAAAGCGCACCAACCACAATGCCCTTTTGCTCTTGTTTCTCCTATTTGTTCTCCGAGGTAACATCAGAGCCTTAGTAGATCTTAATTTCAACAAGGTTTTTAACTATGTTCCTTCAAATTTTGGACCTGCTTATTTGCTTATCAAGTTCTACTGGGGGTCAAAAGTACCAACCCTATAGAACTATAATTTTCTATATTTGCATTTTATTCCCTTTAAATTGATATTGGATAATATTTTAAAACTTTAAAATGTTTGAAAACTTTGTTAGATAAAACTTGCAACAAACTTAGTATAAAGGGAACACACCTCAACACTGCAAAGGCCATACGTGACAATCCTGCAGCTGACATCATACTCAATAGTAAAACGTTGAAAGCTTTTCCTCTAAGACCAGAAATGAGACAAGGGTGCCAACTCTCACCACTCCTATTCAACATAGTATTGGAACTCCTACTCAGAGCAATCAGGCAATAAAAAGAAACGGAAGGCATCCAACTTGGAAAGGAAGAACCAAAACTGTCTCTATTTGCAGACAACATGATACTATATATAGAAACCCCAAAGGACCCCACCAAGAAACTGTTAAAACCAACAAATTCAATAGAGTTGCAAGATACAATATACAAAAATCAGTTGTTTCTAAACACCAACAATGAACTACTAGAAAGAGAAATTAAGAAAGCAATCCCATTTAAAATTTCATCAAAAAGAACAAAATACTTAGGACTAAACTGAATCAAGGAGGTGATACCAGTTATCTGTATTCTAAAAACTGTAAGACATTGATGAAAAAATTGATGAGACAAATAAGTGTGAATATATCCTGTGTTCATGGATTAGAAGAATTAATGTTGTTAAACTGTCCATATGCCCAAAGCAATCTACAGTTTCAATGCCATCCCCATCAAAATTCCAATGGCATTTTTCACAGAGAAAGAAAAACAATTCTGAAGTTTGTATGGAACTGTAAAACCCCTAACAGCCAAAGAAATCTTGAGAAAGAAGAACAAAGCTGGAGGCATCGTACTTTCTGATTTCAAACTACACTGCAAAGCTGCAGTGATTAAAACAGTATGGTATTGTCCTAAAAACAGACACAAAGATTAATGGAACAGAATAGAGAGCCTCACGCGTATGTACTCAATCAATTTACAACAAAGAAGCCAAGAATATATAATGGGGAAAGGATAGTCTTTTTAATAAATGATGCTGGGAAAACTGGATATCCACATACAGAACAATGAAACTGGAACTCTATCTTACATCATACACAATAATCAACTCAAAGTCGATTAGATAGTTGAACATAAGATCTAAAACCATAAAACTTCTAGAAGAAAACAGGGATAAACACTTCAACATTGGTCTTGGCAATGATTTTTTGCATTTGACACCAAAAGCAAAGGCAACAAAAGGAAAAATAAATAAGTGGGAATACATCAAACTAAAAAGCTTCTGCAAACAAAAGGAAACCATCAACAAAACAAAAAGGCAACTATTAAATGGGAGGAAATATTTGCAAATCACATATCTGATAAGGGGTTAACATCCAAAATATATAAAGAACTCGCACAACTCATAGCAGAAAAAAACAATCAATCTGATTTAAAAAATAGGCTAAGGGACTGAGTAGACATTTTCCCAAAAACATAGATGGCCAGCAGATACATGAAAAGATGCTTCATATCACTAATCATCAGATAAATGCAATCAAAACCACAATGAGACATCACCTCACACCTGTTGGTGTGGCTGTCACCAAAACAACAAAAGGTAACACGTGTCAGTGAGGATGTGGAGGAAAGGGAATCCTCGTGCACTGTTGGTGGGAATGTAAATTGGTGCAGCCCCCGTGGAAAACAGTATGGACGTTCCTCAAAAAATTAAAATAGACCTACCATATGATCCAGCAGTCTCACTTCTGGGTATATATCCAAAGGAAGTGAAATCATCATCTCAAAGAGATGTCTGCACTCCCATGTGCATTGCAACATTATTCATAATAGCTAAGACATGGAAGTAGCCTAAGTCTGTCAACAGATGAATGGATAAAGATGTGATATAAAAATGACATATTAAATCATATCTATCTACTTCCCCCAGTGAAATATTATTCAGCCATGAGACAGAAGGAAATTCTGCCATTTGGGACAACATGGATAAAACTTGTGGCATTAAATTAAATAAGACAGGGGAAGACAAATAGAGTATGTTATCACTTGTATGTGGAATCTTCTTTTAAAAAGTCAAATTCATAGAAAGATAGAGTAGAAAAGTGGTTGTCTGGAGCCAGGGGAGGCAGAAAAGAACAGGGAGAGGTTGGTAAAGGGATATAAATGTTCAGCTATAAGGGGCATAAGATCTGAGGATCTAATATATAACATGGTGACTGTAGTTGCTAACAATGGACTGTGTAAGTGAAATTTGTTGAGAGAACTGAAATGTTCTCACCAAAAATAAAACAAAATTTCTCAGACATACTAAAACACCCCACAAGATATTAGATAGTATTGACTCAGCTCTAGTCTCTTGATTCCTCTCCAATTCCCTCTGAGCTTTCAGAGACCGCCAGCAGTGGTGTCACCCATCTGTGAGTTCTTTGAATCCTGGGCATCTACGCTGTTTGGGCTTTCAAAGCCCACAGTAAATTCATTTGTTCAACAAATAGTCTTTTGAATACTCTCAACAGTTGCAAGTCTCCATACTTTGGGGGATATCTGAGCTTTTAATACAGCCAAATATAATGGGTGCCTAATTTAGTAAACAGGATGTGTGACAAGTTGAAAAGTATCGTTTTTAGTTAACAAACAAGATTATGACTATCAACTAACATAGATAGTCTTGTGTCGCTCACCAACTGTCTCCAAAGGAAAACGTTAAAGAGAAGTTCCAACAGAGTTTTAGGTTGCACCGGATGCCGTGCAATACAAAGACAGCCTTCCAAAATAAACACTAATTGGATATATCAGCTCTACTATGTTTCTATTAAAAAATATTATATTATTACATTATAGACACTTTAGTCACAATTCTATTCTTGTTCGACAAGTTTAAGATGTATTTTTGGGATTTAGGAAATAAGGAGCATCCAATCCAGGAAAGTCCAGGAATCAGCCATCAGTGAACTCCCGCCTATGGTGATTTCTGTCACAATGGCTCCTAGGAGAATGTTCTCTTTGCAAGCCTCCCTTGCCTTTATTTTAATGGTTAAATAAATGAGTGCAAATAAAGGAAATGTCTGTGTTTCCATATGATATATAAAGATTTAAAAAAAAAAAACGCACTTTCAAAAGGAAAAGAAATTTAATTGTTGATTTCTCCCTCCCTTCAGTCTCCAGAAGAAAAGACTCTGGAGGACACTGTCTTAATCCATTCGGGCTGCTCTAACAAAGTACGATAGACCACGTGATTTATAAACAATAGAAATCCATTCCTCACAGGTCTGGAGGCTGGAAGTCCAAGATCAAGGTGCCAGCATGGTCTGGTTCTGGTGAGAACCCTTTTCTTGGTTGCAGGCTGCTAGCTTCCAGCTACGTCCTCACATGATGGAAGTGGCAAGGGACCTCTCTGGGGTCTTTTATAATCACATCCCGAAGGCCCTACCTGCAAATACCACCACCTATAGGATTAGGTTTTAAAATACGAGCTTTGGAGGAGACACAAACATTCCATCTACGGCAATGCTCAGTGGCGAATCCAAGATGAGATGCAGCATGAAGAAGCCACCTTCTCTTCCTTGGTTCTCCGAACTAGGGGGAGCGACTTTTGATAAGAGGAGTGAAGGAATCTTTAAATCCAGCAGGTAACTTTACCTTTGGAGAACATTTTGGCAAAAAGTACATGTATTATTATTTTTTTGGATGGAAAAGCCTTTCGATCTACAGGCACCACCTGTTTAAAAGTAGCCATCCTTGGCTCCCAGAGAAAAGAAAGGCCTGCTGTTTAGGACATAATCAAGTCTAAATGGACGTTCACGTTGGCATATTGGCTCTTTCAGCTGCTCAGGGTAGAAAAGGTGGGACGACAGGGTTCAGAACCACTGTTGTGGAAGAAAGAGGTCCCTGTGGGGTATAGCCTGGAAGTCTGAAGCCAAGGGCAGAGTGTATAAGGATGGGGACATGCCCTAAACGACAAATACAAGCCAAGTCCCTTGACACAGCATGGCTTATGGGTAAAATGGGAGCTCCTTTCAAAGGACACACTTGTCCACACAGGGAAGAGGCTGGCCTGGTGGAACAGGTACTGTAGACATGCTGGCCTCAACTGCCATGTTTTGTCATTTTTCACCACAAATACAGAGCTGTAATTTTATCTATTATACAGATATTAACCATGCTACCGCCATGATTCTAATTACTTTCCTTTGATTCCCAAGCTTGATTTCAGTTTCTTCTTAACAAGCCCTTACCTTTCCATTTTAGCATGCAGCTATACTCGTGGATCAATAGACCATGGAGAGGTACCATTTCCTTATTGTTGTTGCTTCGAAAAGGACCAGATTGAAGGGATCTGTTTTTGTTTGCTCGCTTCTCTTAAATAGCTGCTTTTTATAAGCCATACTGTCTGCAGTACTTTCCATACAGTTTATTTACCAAGATACTAGCATCTTTCTCTGCAGGAAAGGGTACTACCTGCCTGACTGCATCAGCTGTTCAGGCCACATGTCCCAAAATTGTACCAGAAAACACACAACTGACAGTATGATAATCATGGTGTGGATTTAAAAAAAAAACAACAATAATATGTCAAACTCTAAACATGGTTGCAGAACTGCTTTTGGCTCTCCTGACGAATTTACATACGGCCTATTTTAATTTTCTCTAGCCCATCAGCTCAAGTTTGCCAAATTGAGCTCATTTTACTGGGCACCTAAGAAAGCAATTTCTTTTCCTGTTGTCAGGAGAAGACAGCAGTGCTGACCACTTGCCCCCATTTAATTCTCCTTCCCCTAGCTTCATGGTCTGGGTGTTTTCGCCCTCAGGATGGAAATGGCTTACAATCACTTAGGACACACTGCATTGATTCCTCCTATCTGGTCAGAGCTGGAGAAGCAGAACTGCATATCAGGGCATCGTTCGAGCAGCACGAACATGCTGCCAAGAGCTGAGATGCTGGTCTTCTCTCTAAATACAGGGGACTCTGCTGCTGAGTAAAATTCAACATAAGGATGGCCCTTTTTATGTCTCATACAAGCAGGTTTTCTTAGTAAAGTAGCAAAAGGACTTAGATATAAAGTAGACTGTTTGAGTGGTCAACAGAGCATTATTATGAGACACTGGATATTTCTGTTGTATACATGAGAAAACTAGAAAAATAGACAGCTTCACCAAACTTGAAGTTATTTCTCCCTTATAGTGTTTCTGTCTCCTTTTGGGGAAAAAAAAACATAACACAACAAACTTGTCAGCATTCCATGAAAGCAATTGCCAAATCAACCTCTCTTAAAACAAAAGGACTTATGTACTCTGAGAAATTGAATGTATTATTTGGCTTTGCTCTTCTTTCAAAGCCTTGCAATTTGCAATCAAACCTATAATTCATAATCCATATAACACTGACCTAACACTACTTTTGTCCTACTGCAACATTAGTACAAAGCACTGGGGAGGGCTCCTGAGGAGTATTTTGTGTACTTGTCACATCTCTAAATGTTAAGAGTCTTATCCAAAAACAATTGGGTCACACATTTTGTCAAATTTCAGAGGCAATCTTCATGCATATCTTAAAAACCAATTAAATGCTTACTGAGATGATCAGCACTGACCTAAACATTAGTAAAGAAGTGAGCTTCACGATTTGTGAAGAAGGTAGGTTGTAGAGGGAAGTTTGTTCATTAGTTTGAGTGTTGAGCCAAGTCCCTTATCCCTGTGGGATCCCAGGCATCTGGCCCAGACACTCCACCCACAACAGGGAAAGCCCACGATCCAAAGACTGTGTGATTTCCAGCAAGCAGAAGGAACAGGGGTCAGCCTTGGATGGAGGGATAATTAACTGAGCCCGAGCAGGGAAAAGATTCTAAAGCAAGGACATCAGTGAAAACTTTTGTTGGCAAGTGGTGGAAATTCATCTAGGTTTAACTGAAATAGAAACGTTATGGCTCACAAAACTGAAAAATCAAGGATTAAAACTCTATTTTCAAGAATGGCTGTGCCTGGATACTCAAATGATATTTTTAAGACACATCCTCTCTCTCGCTTCCTCTATTTCTTAACTCTGTCTCTGTCTCTCTCTTTCTATCTCTGTCTCTTTCTCTCTTTCTTATAGCTGTTTGGCTTCATGCTCAGAAGGACAAGATGACCACCAGCATCTCCACGACTACAGTGCTACCAGCTCAGCAAATCCTGTCTTTCCAAAAATGTTCCAACAAAAGCCCCAGACCGAGCTCCACTGAACCTTGTTAAATTAGAGACCCATTTTTGAATCAATTGTTCCAGCCAGGGGTCCACGCCAATTGACCAGACTTGAGTCAGCCCTATCTAAACCCAAAGGAAAATTGGGCTTCTGTGAGTAAAAGAAAGGAGAGTAGAGACAGGCCAAACCACAGCTGACCACTGCTAAGAGAGAAGTACAAACATTATAGACTAAGGGGAAACAGGGCAAGGAGAAGTGAGAAAATCTGTGTGCTTCAGGGGGCAAACTGGAGGGCGGTGAGCCATGGAAAACAGACATTCACCTAGTTGGCTTCTGAAATCTTTGAGCTTGGGCTAGCCTCAACCCAGGCTGTGCTCCCAGCCCAGGGTGCCATTGTGAGAGATCACTTCAGAGCAACCGAGCCAACACTTCTGGTCCTGTAACACATTGTGTCCCTGTCCCTGTAACCGTCACCAGCTTCCTTTTCCTGTCCACCCTCCCTAAGACGATCTGGCCCTGCTCACAGCTCCTGATACTCTGTTCATACCCCTGGATCCCATATCCCACCCAGCAGAGAATAAGCCTTGGATACCACATCCCACCTTAGCCAAGAATGAGCTGCTGAATGAAGGGTCAAACAGCCTGAACCAAGAGACTCAGAGACACCAGGATAAAGTGGCTGGGCTCTGGGACTCTAACGGCAGGGGGCAATCCTATAGCCTCATTCACCTGTCCCAGAGAAATTACTGATCCCATTTCCTTTCACACTCAAAAGAGTTCTGGTAATTGATGATTACCAGAGGGAGGTGGGTGAGGGGGTGGGTGAAATGGATGATGGGGATTAGAGTATGTTTATCATGATGAAATAAATAAAAATTTTAAAAGGATGAACTGGAAAAAAAAAAAAAGAATCCTGATTTGGATAATGAATTATTGAGTCATCACAGCTAGAAGATGCTGTAATTTCAAGGGAGGTGTCCACGCTGGGTCAAGTGCAAGAGGAAAAGGCAGCTGAGAGAGATGATGACACCAAAAGATGCAGATGGGAGAGTCAATGCCCGGAATACCTAGGTCCTCACTACGGTCTGGGGACACTCTGCTCCTCAGCCTTAAAGGCCACGAGACAGTTCCTTACAGTAACTTCTCTTTTTGAACTGATTTTTAGGTAGCCTTAACTAGAACAGAAATTCCCCCACTTTCCAACAACGGGTTTTTTTTTTTTTCCCTCCTGATTCATTGCCAGTTCCCCCTTCTAAGAGTTTTCTTGCTTTGAGTTTGGTTTAGCTTTGGGTTTTACCAACAATTTTATATATTTTCACATTGTAGTCATAAACTGCACCATACTTTTCTCTTTGAATTCCACAGAACCACCTAGTTATGTGAAGGTCAGCAGATTTGCAGAGAAACAAAAGTTTCGTTGAGGCCAGAATGCACCTTCTGGAGCATTAACATATATTCAGAGAGGGGCTGATTTTTTTTTTATGTGGCAGCATGAGCCATTATTCAGTGGGGTCCCATGGCCTGTGCATGCCTCCCAGCAAGCAAAGCAAGGCAGGTGGACACCAAACAAGGGTTATAAAGATACATTTCCAATTTGAGTAGATTTACACAGCTTTTAAAATGATGTTTAGCAACTTAAATAAACATTTTTATGGTTGCTGATGCCATATTCCCTACATTCCCCAAACAACTAACTCTGGGTAAGCATTAATATAACCCAACAAAACATTTAAAAAATTGAAACAGCAGCCTGTACTTTGAGAACATCATGTTCAGGGTATTTCATTCAGCCAAGTGAAAACATAATAGGTAGATCAAAAAAAAAAAAAATCCCTCTGGCTTCTCTTTATGTATTATCTGTAAATGAATGAGATAGAAACCCCTGAACTTGGTTGAGAACACCTGGCCCTGTTACAAGGCAAAGGGAAGAAGGTACTTTGTACCTGGCAGACTTGAAACTTCAAGTCACATAAAAAGACCAGTTCAGATGACAAAGAGCGTCTTTTGGTTTTGCAATACAACTTTTAAGATCTAGCTCTCTTCCCACTCAAACATGGATTTAACAATAATAAGACACAGTTGTGCTACCTGACAAGAAAGTCATCTTGTCTTCATTTTTGGGGGAGAGCAAAATGCACCTCCTATCGTTTTCTCAATGACGTGAATCTGTACTTGGCTGAAAGCACGGATATGCACGTGCCTTCTTAGCTCAATCTCTGCTGCTCTGTTTTCTCTTTCACATTTTTATAGCTGGTCCACTGGGTACAAAATGACTGATCACAGGCTAAATCCAGCCCTCAGGCATTTTTAAATTTGGCTATCATGTGTCTTCAAAATCAGAAAAATTTCACAGGAAATGTGAGTTTCTGGCTAAAATTGTGCAGCAGGATATCCCTGGGTCTGAATTTCTCTGTGGCCACAATCAGCACAAGGGGAGTAGCTGCTGCTACCTTTTGAAGGCACATGGGATCTCCAGTTCACCACGGCTCCCACCATTCTCTTTGCAACCAGCCCACCTCTTACACTTCCACGACCCGCCTGGTCCCTGTTGGCATTTGAGTCTGGGCTCCCATATCCTCCAGGATCTGCTACAGAACTAAATGGACAAGTCTGCAACTTAAAATATCAACTACTCCCCTTCTATTTCTAAGCACCATGAAATCATAAAAGCTACAGAAAATGATAGTCAAACACACTTTATCATGCTATCTTTTCAACCAATTGTTAGTTTCACTTTGAGCTTATGGTAGAAGTTGTTGACCTTCTTGGCAATGACTTTACTTGGCTATTCTGGGCAGATACTCATGAGAGCAGATTCAAACTCTAGGTGTAGAGCTCTTTGATAAGCTTTCGTCATGAGTCACGATCATCCCCAAACAACCCACTTTCACAGGAATATGGTGCTACTGACTGCCCTCAGGGTGATTTAAGCTGTGAAGGTGAGTTTTTATTAGATCATCCACCTCCCTCAGCCTTCCCCTATAGTTAGAGATGATCTAGGGGACTTAGGAGTATGACATCTATAGTTGAAGATCAGTTCCACTCAGGAAGGATGCCCACAGCATGCACTGCATTATCATCACCTCTTAACAAACTGACCCAACCATCCACTTCTGTGATAAGCAATGAACGGGTTTAGCAATAGTTGAATGAATGTTCCCTGATTGACATCCATCTACACTTCGCTCATATGGAATGGTATATAATATGGACCCAAAGCCAGGAGGATTAAATCCAGGAATACTGGTTATCAGTCAATGTTTTCATAGCTACAACCAGGTTTTTTTGTTTTGTTTTGTTTTGTTTCCATGTATGACTTACCTGAAGCTTTAACTTCACACCAGCTCTAGAATGAGTGTTGAGTTTAGAACCCTGGATACTCTCACATGAAGGATGTTCCACATATGATTACGGACCCACCTGAAAATTTTTCTTCAGATCTAAATGCCCAAAGAAGCTTTGCTTAATACAGTCTGCCCATCTGCCACTGCTCTGCCCCTTAAGGACACTGGTAATCTTGTAAATTGATAATATTTCCTCTTTTGCTTGTGTGCCAGGATGCTCAGCCAAAATCATGGGTCAGCAGTAGTATTTCTGGGTCCCATAATATGCAGATTGGTGTTTTAATTTCCTCTTGGCCTTAGTCTTCTGTGCTTTCTATATTTTGCCTGATCTTGAAATTTTTGTGTTTTAATGTTACTACATAAACGTTTGTGGAAACACAACTTTGCAGTGGAAGAAACTGGGAGATGGATGCATGGATGGATGATGGACAGAAAGATTCATCTATTGATTCCATCGTCACTATATGAAGATTTAACAGACTGGTGAAACCAATCTGCAACTTTCTGCCTCACTTTCCACACAATAACCCCCCCTGCTCTGAACAGCAAATACAAGGACTTTGGAAGCAACAGTGTTGGTCCCATATGCTGAAAGCAGATGGGAGCTGCACTGTCTTCACAGTAGCATCTGCCCAGGAACCAAAGTGAAGAGGAGGAGGCTGAGGGAAAGAGCAGGAGGGGAGAGAAACACAAAAGAGCAATCAGGAGTGGAGAAGAGAGATACTTCCTGCTACCAGTCTCAGCCATGGTTAAAAAGCAAGCACATATTTATGAACTGCTCCATTTGATATTTTCACATTTATGGTGTTATTTAATTCAATCCTCGCTGCCAAGAGGTATTATGATCTCCACTGTACAGATGAAGGAGAGATACAGACACAGTTTTCTCAGAGTCAAATTAGTGAGGCCAACGTTTATCCAATACCAGCATCTGCATTATAGAAAATGGGAAATTCTAAAACACAGGACATTCTTAAGGGGCATGTTCTACATTGGAAGAAAAAAGGAACAAAGACAGAATTAAGATGTACTATATTGTGGTAACATAAATAATAGGGAAATGATGTCAGCTATAGTCAGAGAGACTGGGTAGACAGGGAAATGATTTTTTATTCCAAGCCTCACAAAACCATGACAGCAACGGGTTCTATGTGTGTAAGTGCAGAATTTCCTTCTTTGGAGATGTTTCATTGAAAACTAGTTATCCTTTATTCTATATTGGGAAAATTACGCCAAAAATTTATTCAAAATACTCTAGCTAATCTCTCACTATCCCTATAAACCAGGTGACTATCAATGACACAATGTATGATTTATCACAGTAAAGCAACAAGAACACCAAGTTTAGAGTGATATCAGCATCATAGCTGAATAAGACATCACTTATTCCTACCCTCCACACTAACCCCCAACAACAATTTGGTATCCATCCATGGACAAAAGTGTCTTTGTGGGAGCTGTGGAATTCAGCACTATATATGAAAAGACAGAGGAGAAGTCTAACCCCGCCATGTGTCAGGTGTTAGGTACACAGATCTTGATTCCAGCTGTGGAACCCATAGGGACACATGAACTAGCTCCAGCCCTTCTCAGCCATGGTCTAAGAGCCCCCAGAAAATATTATCTTAGATAATCATCCATGGATGAGAGCAATTTTGTGGACATCCAGGTTTTCAATGGATGAGTGCCAACATATGTTAGAGGAAAAAAAATGAATTTGGACACATTGGAGAGGATAAGAGGAAAAGTCTGACTTTACTCACATCACCTCTCTTCCAAAGAAGCCCAGCTTAGGGCTGAGAGAGATCTTCTTGCCCATGATTTCTACCATAGAGGAAAGGGAGAGTATGTAAGTTCCCAGCTTCCCCAGCTGTGTGGAATGCTGCCAAAATGCTCATTTCTTTTCCACCCCATCCAGAGTACTGAATCATGAGAAGCATGACTAGGGATGGGAAGAGACTGGGAAAGCAGCAGATAGGACTCACAGAGGGAATTTAAGGGATGAGAATCCTACTAACTGTGTGTGGACTCCATCAAAAAGCTCACTAACAAGCTACTGGAGACACCTTGCCCATAGATCTGCTGAGCTGGCCCACAGGCATCCCCAGTGCTCTGCACACCTCACTCAGACACACCTCCCCTCTATGGTCAGCTCTTTGTGTGAGCGCCTGATGGTGGCAGTGAGAACAATCTTTGGCAGATGGTTAGTGAGCATGTATAGAAAGCCTAAAACTGTGGGTCAGGGAGAGACCACAAACTTAACCTTGAGCATCATCTTTGGGGAAACAAAGAGAAACTGTCAGCATTTGGTCTGGGGCATTGCAAGATTGAAAGAAGGCATTAAGGCTTAAGAACTCTGCCACATGAGGGAGCAAGAAATATGAAGCAGGTGTATCCATAGGTCTGAGACAGTCTCAGAATCCTTAGCAGGGCTGATGGAAGGGATTTCTCTTCCAGTTAGTAAAGACTGGAGGAGATGATACTACTTCAAATGTGAAGACAGCTATACAAATTTCAAGGAACATGAAAAATCAAGGCAAAGTGACATCACCAAAGGATCACAATAATCTTCTGGTAACCAATTATAAAGACTGTGATTTACCCAGTAAATAATTCAAAACAGCTGTTTTAAGGAAACTTAATGAGATATAAAAAAACACAGAAAGACAATTCAATGAAATCAGGAAAATAATACATGAACAAAATGAGAAGTTTTACAAAGAGACAGAAATCATAAAAACAAATCAAATAGAAATTCTGGAGCTAAAGAATACAATGAGTAAAAAAAAAAAAAAGCAATGGAGAATATCAACATCAAACTGGATCAAACAGAAGAAAGAATCTGTGAGTTAGAAGACAGAACTTTAAAACTCTCCAGTCAGGGCGCCTGGGTGGCTCAGTTGGTTAAGCAACTGCCTTCGGCTCAGGTCATGATCCTGGAGTCCCTGGATCGAGTCCCGCATCGGGCTCCCTGCTCGGCAGGGAGTCTGCTTCTCGCTCTGACCCTAACCCCTCTCATGTGCTCTCTCTCATTCTCTCTCTCTCTCTCAAATAAATAAATAAAATCTTTAAAAAAAAAAAAAACTCTCCAGTCAAAGGAAAACAAAGAAAAAAGAATTAAAAAGAGTGAACAAGATAATATACAGAATGGAGGATAGTTACATAAATTTATATGTTTGATTATTTAAAAAACAAAGAGTGAACAAATCATATGTGATCTATGAGATGCCATAAAAAGGAACAATTTGCAAATTGTTGGAGGTCCGGAAGAAAAAGAGAGGGAAAAGGGGGCAGAAAGCTTCTTTAAAGGAATAATGGTGGGAATTTCCCAGATCTAGAGAAAGATTGGTACCTATGATGTTCATAGGTACCAAACAAACTCAACTTGAAAAAATCCTCCCCAGGATGGCTCAGTTGGTTAAGTAGCTGACTCTTGATTTTGGCTCAGGTCATGATCTTAGGGTCATGAGATTGAGCCCTGTACTGGGATCTTTGCTGGGTGTGGAGCCTGCTTAAGGTTCTCTCTCTTCCTCTCCCTCCTACCTGACCCCCTCAACTTGTGTGTGCACACATTCTCTCTCTCTAAAAAGAAAGAAACAAACAAACAAAATCCTTCCCCAAAACGTTATAATAAAACTGTCAAAAATCAAAGAGAATTTTAAAAACAGGAAGAGAAAAGAAGCTTGTAACTTGCAAAGGAACCCCAATTAGAGTATCAGTGGCTCTCTCAGCAGAAATCTTACAAGCCAGGAGAGAGTGGGATGACATATTTAAGGTGCTGAAAGAAAAAATTACCAACCAAGAATACCCTTACTGGCAAAGTTATCCTTCAGAAATAAAGAGAGAAATATTGTTCCAGACAGAGAAAAGCTGAGGAAGTTCATCATCACTACTAGACCTGCCTTATAAGAAATGTTGGAAGGATTTCTTTAAGATGAACTAAAAAGACACTAATTAGTACATGAAAACATATGAAAATATACAACACACTAATTCAGAAATACTGTGTTTCTGTAATATGGGGGTATGTTAACAACTTAACTCTAGTTTAACTGTTAAAGGATAAGAGTATTTTTTTAAGGCTAGGAGTATTAAAAATAACTATAGCTATAATAATTTGTTAATGAATACACAATATAAAATAGGCAAATTGAGATATCAAAACCAAAACATGGGGAAGGGGAGTTATAGGGTACAGTTTTTGTGCTACTGAAGTTGTTAATATAAAATAGACGTTACCTTTATAAGATGTTTTATGTAAGCCTCATGGTAATCCTAAAGCCAAAACTTGCAGTAGATTCATAAAAGATAGAGGGGAATCAAAGTATACCACTATAAAAAATCATCAATTTATGAAGAAAGACATCAAGAGAGGAAGAAAGGAACAAGGGAACTATAAAACAGCCAGAAAATGGTTAATAAGATGGCATTAGTAAGTCCTTACCTATCAATAATTACTCCATCAATAATTACCCTAAATGTAAATGGATTAATTTCTTTTTTAAGGTTTCAAGTTTTTATTTAAATTCCAGTTAGTTAACATATAATGTAATATTAGTTTCATAAATGGATTAATTTCTAATTAATTTTCAATTAAAAGGCAGAAAATGGCTGAATGGATAAGCACGTGCATGTACACACACACACAAACACAAGACCCAAGTATATGCTGATTATAAGAGACTCACTTCAGCTTTAAGGACACAAACAGGCTCAGAGTGAAGGGACATAAAAAGACATTCCATGCAAATGGAAACCAAGAGAGCAGGGTATCTATAGTTATATCAGAAAAAGTAGACTTTAAGCCCAAAACTGTAACAACAGACAAAGAAAGTCATTATATAATGATAAAGAGGTCAATTCATCAAGAAGATATAAAAATCATAAAAATATATGCACCCAACATTGGAGCACCTAAATATATTAAGCAAATACTAGCAGATCTGAGGGGAAAAATAGACAAAAATACAATGATGGTAGGGGACTTTAATTCCCTACTTCGATACCCACCCAGATAATGAATAAGGAAACACTGGACTTAAACTATACTTCAGATCAAATGGACATAACAGAGATCTACAGAACATCTTATCCAATAGCAGCAGAATATACATGCTTCTCAAATACCTATGGAACATTCTCCACAATAGATCATATGACATGTCATAAAACAAGTCTTGGCATATTTAAAAAGTCTCAAATCAAACCAGTATCTTTTCTGACCACAACAGTAGGGAACAAAACCAGTAACAGGAGGAAAGCTGGAAAATTCACAAATACACAGAAATTAAACAACACCCTCCTGAACAACCAATAGGTCAAAGAAGAAATAAAATACATTGATACATATGAAAATAGAAATAAAACATACCAAAACCTATGGGATATAGAAAAAGCAGGTCTAAGAGGGAAATTCTAATGTTAAACGACACAAAGGAAAGATCTCAAATAAACAACTTAATTTTATATCTCAAGGAAGTCCAAAATAAGTCCAAAGTTAGAACAACAACAAAAAAATAACAAAGATCTGAGCAGACATAAGTGAAATAGAGACAAGAAAAAAAAAAAAGAATACATCAATGAAACTATGAGCTGGATTTTTTAAAACAACAACAGCAACAAAAAAACAAACAAAATCAGCAAAACTTTAGCTAGATTAGCTTTAAAAAATATGGCCCATATAAGTATAGTCAGAAATGAAAGAGGAGAAAGGAGAGGTTACATAGAAGCTAGTCTATTTTTTATATTTTTGTAACAATTGCTTTTTTCATGGGGGGACCAAGGGGCTAGTATTTGTAGTCTTAACAAGTCCAGTAGTTTTTTATGAATCTCTTCAGATTATAAATAACACCTAAAAATTTTGCAATATTTACAAGACTTTTTAAAAGATGCTGTATGCACTTGGTTTGCTTTTAAAATAAATAAATAAAAACATAAGACAGTCAGCTGGCTTAGGAGGTTAACTTCATTCAGGGGAGGAACGCTGATCATGATAGATTTGATTTTTTACAGACTCTATCCTGGTGTCTTGTTTGGGTACCTCCAAAGAAAGTCATTTGGGGTTGCGCTTTAAATCTACACCTGAGAAGTTTTTTGTTATTCATGTAGATCCATATATGGGGGATGCTGGACTGTACCTTGGGTGGCCCATCACCTCATACCCCGAGAGGCCCAGCTAGTTGTTGTCCCAGTGTTCTGTGGTTTTGCAGGAAGAGCTGATAGGGCAAAACTAAAGTCAACCTTCAGAATGGGAGAAGATATTTGCAAATGACATATCCAATAAGGGTTAGTATCCAAAATCTATAAAGAGCTTATCAAACTCAATACCCAAAAAACATATAATCCAGCTAAGAAATGGGCAGAAGACATGAACAGACATTTTTCCAAAGGAGACATACAGATGGCTAACAGACATTTTTCCAAAGGAGACATACAGACACATGAAAAGATGCTCAACATCACTCATCATCAGGGAAATACAAATCAAAACCACAATGAGATAGTACCTCACACCTCTCAGAATGGCTAAACTGAACAACAGTGGAAGCAACAGATGCTGGTGAGGATGCAGAAAAAGAGGAACCTGCTTACCCTGTTGGTGAGAATGCAACCTGGTGCAGCCACTCTGGAAAACAGTACGGAGGTTCCTCAAAAGGTTAAAAATAGAGCTACCCTATGATCCAGCTGTTGCACTACTAGGTATTTACCCAAAGGATACAAAAATACCAATTTAAAGGAACACATGCACCCTGATGTTTATATGTTTATAGCAGCATTATCAAGAATAGCCAAAGTAAGGAAAGAGCCCAAATGTCCATCAACTGATGAATGGGTAAAGAAGATGTGATATGTGTGTGTGTGTGTACACACACACACACACACACACACACACACACACACACAAGCAATGGAATATTACTCAACCATAAAAAAGAATGAAATCTTGCCATTTGCAATGATGTGGATGGAGCTAGAGTGTATTATGCTAAGCAAAATAAATCAGAGAAAGAGAAAAGCCATGTGATTTCACTCATATTGGAACTGAAGAAATGAAACAGATGAACATAGGCAGGAAAAAGAGAGAGAAGCAAACCATAAAACAGACTCTTAACAATAGAGAACAAACTGAGGGTTGATGGATGGAGGGAGATAGGCCAAATGGGTGACGAGTATTAAGGAAGGCACTTGTGATGAGCACTGTTATATGTTATATGTAAGTGATGAATCACTAATTTCTACTCCTGAAACTAATATTACACTACATGTTAACTAACTAGAATTTAAATAAAAACTTGAAATTAAAAAAAAAATGAAAGAGGAGACATTACAACCAATACCACAGAAAAACAAAAGATTAAGAGATTATGCTCTGCACTGTGCTTTTTCTACTTTGTCATTCTTGTACCTTATGATGACTACAAAGCAAGGGTGTATACTTGTCCTTTACAACTTCTACAACTTCTCTGAATGTTTTGTTAATAAGAATGTTAATCATAATTAAGGAAAATGATAGTTTCCCAAGACATGAAATTGTAGCATACTTACTTGTTATTATATTTTAGGTTGTATCTTAGAAGTCTCTTGCATATACGAAAGGAGAGGAAAAAATTATAATAATCATTTTGAGTATGTATTTCCTTACCAAAGATCTTTTCCATTTTCATGCACAGGCAAATATGCAGGAGACTTTTTGAAATCCCATAACAATAATTTGAAAGGGATTTTAAGTTTGCGGTTTAAAGAAGTAGCATATTTGGTTAAGATGGAATGTGCAACTCAATATAATTTTTTGTGTGTCTATCATTTAGTCCTATTACTATTTCCTTTAATTAAAATCTGAAAACATAAAAAAAGAGAAATTACTATTAGCGATTTTATATGCCAACAAAATGGATAGCCTAGAAGAAATTTCTAGACACATTACAAATGACCAAAACTGAATCAAGAAGAATTAATTAGAAAATCTGAAAAGACTAATAATGACTAAAGAGATTGAATTAGTATTTAAAAACTCCCCAAGAGGGATGGGGTGGCTGGGTGATAGACACTGGGGAGGGTATGTGCTATGGTGAGCGCTGTGAATTGTGTAAGACTGTTGAATCACAGACCTGTACTTCTGAAACAAATAATACATTATATGTTAAAAAAAAAAAAAAAGAAGAAGAAGACAGCAGGAAGGGATGAATGAAGGGGGGGAAATCAGAGGGGGAGATGAACCATGAGAGACTATGGACTCTGAGAAACAAACTGGGGGTTCTAGAGGGGAGGGGGGATGGGTTAGCCTGGTGATGGGTATCAAGGGGGCACATACTGAATGGAGCACTGGCTGTTATACGCAGACAATGAATCATGGAACACTACATCAAAAACTAAGGATGTAATGTTAGGTGATTAACATAACATAATAAAAAATATTTTCTAACCAAAAAAAATGAATAAAATAAAAACTCCCCAAAAAAGAAAAGCCAGATGGTTCCTCTAGTGAATGCTACCAAACATTTAAAGAAAACTTAATACCAATCCTTCCCAAACCCTTCCAAAATGTTAAAGAAGAGGGAAAACGCCAAACTCATTCCACAAGTTTAGCCTTACCCTGACACCAAGGCCAGGTAAGGACACTACAAGAAAACTATAGTCTGTTATCTTTGATAAACACAGATGCAAAAATCTTCAACATAATATTACCAAAACTAAATTTAACAACACATTATGATGATATATCACTGGGACTCAAAGATAGCTTGACATATGCAAATCAATAAATGTGATACATCATGTGAACAGAATGCAAGATAAAGGTCAGATGGTCATCTCAGCAGATGCCGAAAAAGCATTTAACAAAATACAACATCCTTTCATGGTGAAAGCTTTCAACAAATTGGGTCTAGAAAGACCATATCTCAACTTAATAAAGACTATATATAACAAGCCCAAAGATTACATCATACTCAATGGTGAAAGTCTGAAAGTTTTCCTATAAGATCAGTAACAAGACATGGCGTCCACTCTCACCACTCTTATTCAACATGGTACTGGATGTCCTAGCCCGAGCAATTAAGGGGAAAAGAAAGATCCAAATCAGAAAGGAAAAAGTAAAACTCATGGTTTGCAGATGATATGACCTTACATAGAGAAAAATCCTAAAGACTTCACCAAAACACTATTAGAACTAATGAACAAATTCAGTAAAGTTGCAGGATACAAAATTAATCTACAGAAATCAGTTCCATTTTTAAATACTAACAATGAAATATCTGAAAAAGAAAGAGGGAAAAAACCCATTTACATTAACATCAGAAATAATAAAATACTTTGGAATAAATTTAAACCAAGGAGGGAAAAGATATGTACACTAAAAACTGTAAGACTTTGATGAAAGAAACTGAAAAACACAAATAAATGGGAATACATCCCATGTTCATGGTTCAGAATTATTATTGTTAAAATGTCCATACTACCCAAAGTCATCTACAGATTCAGTGCAATCTCTATCAAATCCAATGACAAAAATATATATAAAAAATTCCAATGGCATTTTTTCACAGAAATAGAACAAACAACCCTAAAATTTGTATGGAACCATAAAAGACCCCAGAGTAGCCAAAGCAATCCTGAGAAAGAACAAAGCTGGAGGTATCACAATTCCTGATTTCATATATACTACAAAACTCTAGTAAGCAAAACAGTATGGTACTGTCATAAAAATAGACACATAGACCAATGGAAAAGAATTGAGAGCCAACAACGGACCCTTCCATATACGGTGAACTAATATTTGACAGGGGAGCCAAGAACACTCAATGGGTGAAAGATAATCTTTTCAGTAAAAGGTGATGGGAGAATTGAAAAACCACATGCAGAAGAATGCAGCTGGGCCTCTGTCTTACACCACTCACAAAAATTAATCCAAAATGGCTTACAGGCTTAAAAGAACAGAAACCATAAAACTCCTGAAAGAAAACAGGGAATATCTCCTTGATAATGGTCTTAGCAATGAGTTTTTTGGATATGACACCAAAAACAAAGGCAACAAAAGTAAAAATAAGCAAGTGGGACTATATCAAAAATCTTCTGCACAAAAAAGAGACCATCAACAAAATGTAAAGGGAGCCTATAGAAGGGAAGAAAATACTTGCAAATCACATATCTGATAAGGGGTTAATAACCAAAATATTAAAAAAAACAAAAACCTCCCACAACTCAATAGCAAAAAATACATGAAACAATCCAATGGGAAAAAAAAATGAGCAGAGGACCTAAACAGACATTCTTCCAGGGGCGCCTGGGTGGCTCAGATGGTTAAGCATCTGCCTTGGCTCGGGTCATGATCCCAGGGTCCTTGGATGGAGCCCCACATCGGGCTCCTGGCTTAGCAGGGAGCCTGCTTCTCCCTCTCCCTCTGCTTCTCCCCCTGCCCATGCCACCCCCCCCCCCGTATCCCTGTGTCTCAAATGAATAAATGAAATCTTTTAAAAAGAGAGAGAGAAAAAAACACATTTTTCCAAAGAAGGCATACAAATCGTCAACAGGTACATGAAAAGATGCTTGACACCACTAATCAGGAAAATGTAAATCAAAACCATAATGAGATATCACCTTATACCTCTTAGAATGGCTATTATCAAAAAGATAAGAGATAATAATCTTAATTGTAATATTTACACTTTGGCAATTAGAAAAAAAAAAGAGAGATAACAAGTGTTGGTGAGGATGTGCATTCTTAGTGGGAATGTAAATTGGTGCAGCCACTATGGAAAACAGCATGGAAGCTCCTCAAAAAATTAAAAACAGATTAAAATTAAGAATATGCTCCAGCAAGCCCATGTCTGGGTATATATCCAAAGGAAGTTAAATCACTATCTTGAAAAGTTATCTGCACCCCTATGGTCATTGCAGCATTATTCACAGTAGCCAAGACATGGAAACAACCTAACTATCTGTCTACAGATGAATGAATAAAGAAAAGGTGGTATATATGTTCAATGGCATATACTTCAGCCATGAGAAAAAAGGAAATCCTGCTATTTGCGACAACATGTATAGAACTTGAGGGCATTATGCTACGTGAAATAAGCCAAACAGAGAAAGACAAATAATAGACGGTATCACTTAGTCGTGGAATCTAAAAATACTAAAATAGAAACAGAGAGTAGAATGATGGTTGTCAGGGTTGGGGGTGCAGGGAATGGAGAGATGGGTTTTTTTTCTCTTTAAATTTTTTATTGTTATGTTAATCACCATACATTACATCATTAGTTTTGGATGTAGTGTTCCATGATTCATTGTTTGTGCATAACACCCAGTGCTCCACGCAGAACGTGCCCTCCTTAATACCCATCACCAGGCTAACCCATCCCCCCACCCCCCTCCCCTCTAGAACCCTCAGTTTGTTTCTCAGAGTCCATAGTCTCTCATGGTTCATCTCCCCTCCGATTTACTCCCCTTCATTCTTCCCCTCCTGCTATCTTCTTCTTTTTTTTTTCTTAACATATATTGGGAATGGAGAGATGTTAAGGAAAGGTACAAACTTCTGGTCACAGGATGATTAAGTGCTAGGGATCTGACGCACAGCATGGTGATTCCAGTTAACAGCATAGTATTATATACTTGAAATTGTAGGAGAGTAGACCTTAATTGTTCTCACCATAACAAACAAGTGGTATTTGAGGGGATGAAGGTGTTCATTAACCCTGCTGAGGTAATCATTTTGCAATATGTAAGTGTATCAAATCAATACACTGTACACTTACACAGTGTTATATGTCAATTATATCTCAATAAAGCTGGGAAAAGAACCCAAAATAGTAAAAAACAAAGGAAACAAACAAAAAAGAACATCAAGTTTATAAAATACTGCACTTTTTTTTCCTGTCTTGTCTACATGCAGGTACACACACATACACACACGTACGTACACACACACACACACACACACGCCTCAGATCCCAAGAGGTACAATGTAGACGTCCACATTGCAGATGCCGGGGGCTCACACTCAAACTAACCCATCTGGCATCCAATCCTGGCTCTTCTATTTGCTAGTTGTGTGACTGTGGACAGATGACTTCAAGATGTGCCTCCATTCTGTCCTTTGTAAAAGAAGAAGAATAATAATACCTATCCCCTTGGGGGTGTTGTTCAATTTACATATATTTGTTTACTTAAATATGTGCATATGCAGGTTTATTTGTTTATATTACATGAAAATATACATTTATATTTTACTTACATATGTATATATACTTGTATATTTGTCTATTTACATATATATGTAATTAGTAAGCACTCAGTGTTAGATCAGGTTGGAGATTATTTTATTCTGCAAAAGGAAAACGAGTGGACACAGGTGTGAATTTTATCCAAGTGGCATGAGAACTACTACAAAGCAATGCACTGTTACACACAAAATGATGCAGGATAATTTGTATTCAAAGATCCCAGAAGGCAGATTGCTACATATTCCTTCCATCAGGGAAGGATGCTTAGCGGAGGTGACAGGTGAGCCAAGGTAGAAGGAGGTATCTGAACCCGCAAAGAGGAAGGAGAAGGGTAATAGCCTGGAGCAAAGCTCACAGCGGGTCAGTCTTTGAGTGGACATGCAGGTGGGGAAGTGGCCTGAGTACAGAGGCCAAGACATGGAGTTACAGAGAAAAGCAAAGCTGAACAGAAGGGCCACTTGGTGATGTAATGTTCAATGCAAGGTTGGATTTGTCATATTTGCAACGGAGCCTGTCATCTTTGCAACATGTCTGGTGACAATGTCAGCGATTTTCTTTGCATTGAGCTTTGGTCCTGCTGTGGATAGCATCGCTGACTTCTTGATCAGTTCCACTGAAATTCGTTAGCTTGCCCCCTAACCTGCACGAAAGAAAGAAGTGTGCTTCTGGTCTTTCACCATTGTCCAGGACAGGAACTGGCACACTGTTGGGACCAGTCACCTAAAGTAAAATTGACCTATTTAGGAATTAAATGACTTAATATATGTAAAGTCTTAGAAGAGTGCGTAGCACAAAAGAAGCTCTACTGCTCTTCTCCCCTCCTGCTCTTCCACTTCATCCCCCTCCTTCTTTATGAGTATGGCAGCATCATCCAGAGTACGCATCATAGCCTCAGGGAGTCCTGTCCACTGGGCCAGTGTAGCCAAATGTCACCACGCAGGTTGTGCAATGCACAAAACACTCACAGAGACTATGAAGGGAATAGTGTTGTATAGAATTGTTTTATACGGCAGCCCTGCACAGGCAAGCTTTCCATGTCATATCCAACTTGGAAGTTCCTTTCATACTTGAAAATTCTAGAATAACCCCAAAAACCCTTCCCACTGTCACAGCAGAAGGCAGATCAAAGAGTGGACAGAGCAGAAAGAAATCGTAACAGTGCAAAAATGAGAAAAGAAATCCCCAAGGTAACTGGCAGCTGCAGCAAGCATTTTTAAGTATAGCAGAAGAAAAGAGTTTGCAAAAAGAAAGAATGGGAAGATCACTACTTTAAACGCTCGAACTTAACTGCAGTTGAAGACAGAGAGAAAGCTTTGCAACTGGTATAAAATACCTGATTCAAGAGTCTAAGAGGTCAGCTTGTATGGAACAGAACAGCACAGGATATGGGACACAAAAGGACTCATGAGTGATGTAGATTCAGGAAAACTTCAGGAAGCAAACTGGAAAGAGCCAGGACTGTTGCTAAGGGACTAATCTATTCTTTCTGAAGATCGACTATTAGTATCACTACTTACTATTCTAGTCCCAAAAGTGTGCCTGTGATATACATATTACATAAAAGAAAACAATTTAGAAACTGTATGTCATTAAATCCATATGGAGGTTCTAATCTTTCACAACAAATCACTTTGTTATCTTTTGTCTTTAAAGGCTGAGTTAAATGAATTGACTGACTAAGGATAGGAATACAGCCGAGGTCGTCTCCAGGTAATAAGCCCAGTTAGGATTCTAGTTCACGGCCAGATTGGGCAGAACAAGTAATTTTACAAAGAGGTAAAGGTGTGATTGGTATTTAAGTGGAAGTTAAAATAATACAAACAACGTGAAAGCATCAATTACTATATAGCTCACCTTGCTTGCAAATGACTTCTCACAAATCTGCACATTTCATTATAATGACTTCCATTTAATAGAAATTCACCAATGTCAAGGTGATCTCTGCCAGAAGCTCAACCCTGGGCAACATGATAAAGGATGGAAAGTGGAATCTCCACCTCAGTGGCTGCAGGGGGAGTGTGAGCAGATGGAAGAGCGGTGGTGCCCGCCAAGGTGACAGGGGAGCTGGGCTGCAATGCCACAGGGGATCCCAGAGGTGAGTGGATTGGCCTCACCACAGTGGTCCCAGGCGGGTCAGCTCTTTCTTTGAGCAAACACACAGAGCATTCCAAAACCTCCAGAAGCAACACTGCGAACCTGGGGATGACAGACCGTCCCTGCTGTGTCTCTGTTACAGCTATGATCACTCTGTCATGTGTGTGCCATTGACTGGGGCACACAGCCACCTCCCTGCTGGACTCGCAGACCCTGGAGAGTGCAGTCCTGTCTGGTTCACTTTCAGATCTCCCGTGGTGACTAGCCCAGCCCCGGGCCCATCGTGGATGCTTACAGTGCACGGGGCTACATACATGACATTCACTAACCTCATCTCATCAACCACCATTCCTCTGTAGCACATACTGGGATTATCTCCGAACCTTAGGAGATGAAGGAACCACTCTCAAATTATATAGCTGATTGGTGACAGCACCAGGCTTTGCGAAAAAAAAAAAAAAATCTTACTTTTATTTACCACACTACCCTGCCTCTAGATGGGGGTTGGGCAAACGATGACCCACAGGCCAAATCCGGCCTCTGGCATGTTTCTGTATAGCCCACAAACTAAGAATATTCTTTATATTTTCACACAGTTTTTTAAATCAAAGCAAGAATATCTTGCGACAAATGAAAATTATATGAAATTCAAATTTCAGTGTCCATAAATTAAATTTTATTGGAATACAGCCATACCCCTTCTTTATGGCTGTGCCTAGAAGGTCAGAGTAGAGTGGCTGTGACAAAGGCCACATGGCCCATGGAACCTAAAATATTTACTGGACGGCCCTTTATGGGAAAAGTGTACTAATCCCATCTCTAGATACAGAGCTAAGAAGCAGAAAGAAGCAGAGATGGAAGCAGACATCCCATCTCTAGATACAGAGCTAAGATACAGACATGCGCAGGCAGATTGGCACAAAAGATCAGAGAAATCAGAGTGATGAGTATCAGGTCAGCTAGGAAGCACCACCATCCCATCTGAAGGTTGTGCCTACAACCTGGCCACACCTGGAACCAGTGAGGCAGGTACAAAGCACTTGGCTCAGCTCCATCTGCTAGCAGAGGAGCTGTTGCTAATGGTCATTCTGAAGGTCAATGAGGATGCTCAATAAGCCATTGATTGATTTGGCCACCTTGCAAGTAATAAGGATCTTATGGATGACTGAGCTCTGCAGATGATATGAAAATCACATTTAGCCTTGAGTCAGCAACCCCCTCTCCTGCTGAGCTTTCTGCAGAGATGGCAACAAGTTGCAGAACTGACAGATTTGAGTATCACCACCCTCTGCTAGGGATGCTAATTGACTAGCGACAGAGCCAGGAGGCAAACAGCAGGAAGGAAGAGTGGCAAGCCAGATGCCTGTGCAATCCTGTACTTGCAGGACAAGAGGGGCCCGGGTGAACCTTCTCTACGCCCAGCCAGGAGAACCCAGCCAAAGCAGCCAGGAAGCGCTAAAAGCAAGAAGCCAGCCTGGGGGCAAGGGGCTCAAGAGAAGGGAAGCCCCTATGTTTGACGGGTCTCCTGCCAGATGGTCAAGGCAAACGACACCCCTGCCCAAGTAGGAGCTGGAACAAAGTGGTCACCACACCAGTTCTTAGGAGCTACCCCGTACCAATGGCAGTAGCTGTGCCCTGGGACTTCAAAGTCACTCCTCTGCAAGACGGCTACCCTGAAAATGTGCAATAAGAGGAGGGAGGTAGAGGAAACCACATCCTTAGAAAACAGAGTGTTACAAAAAACAAAGCATAGGCTTTGGGGACAGAACTCCAAGGTTTCCATTTTCTCTCTGATACTACTCCTTCCCACGTGATCTTTATCAGGTCACTTAATTTTCCAGATCCTTGGCAAATCCCTTTGTAAAATGAACTAACAGAATTCATTTATGGGTTATGTATCCTATGTGAGTCAGTATTAGGTTTATCTGCATATAACCAAAAAAAAAAAAAAAAACACCACCAAAGAAATAACAATGATTTAAATGAGGCAGCGATTTATTTATCACATAACAGCAGTTCAGGGTTGCTGTAGCAGGTGCATTGTCATTCATACAAAGGCACCACGTATCCTCCTATGATGCACTTAAAACACACTTTCCATCTTGAGGGTGCTTCACAGTACAAAGTGACTGCTGCAGTTCCAGCAATCATGTTTACATTCCAGGCAGCAAGAAGCAGAAAGGGGCAATGGATAAATGGCATCCTTCCTATATGAAACAGCCCCTGTTAAGATTTCCCCAAAACCTAATCCAACAACTTCATCTCCATGGATATTCTATCCCATCTTCCTCCTCATTACCCTGAAATAATCAGTCTCTGACTTCATTCTTCCCTCTAGGCCTGCACTGAGCAATACAACAGGCAGTAGCCACATGCAGCAACAGAGCCCTTCACATGTGGCCAGTCCAAATTCATATGTGCTGTTTAAGCATAAGTAAAATCTACGAGATTGTAAAAAAAAAAAAAAAAACTACAAAAGAAAAAGAATGTGAAATATCTCATTAACAATTTTCTGTACTGGTTTCATGTTTAAATTATAACGTTTTAGACTTCCTCGGTTAAACTATATTATTAAAGGTAATTTTACCTGTTTCTTTTGGCTTTAAAAATGTGTTTACCAGAACATTTAAAATTCCAAAAGTGGAAAGAGTTCTGGAGATAGATGTTGGTAATGTGGCACAATATGAATGTGCTTAATACCACCAAACTACACTTAAAAATGGTGAAGTTGGTAAATTTTACATTATCTATATTTCTAATAAGATATGGAAAAATGTATTTTTTTATTTAAATTCAATTAGCCAACATATAGTACATCATTAGTTTCAGATGTAGTGTTCAATAATTTATCAGTTGCATGTAACACCCAGTGCTCATCCCATCACGGTGGAAAAAATATGTTTAAAAAATTACATATTTGGCTCGCTTTTCTGGCTCATGTCCATTTCTATTGGTGGGAACTGCTCTAGGGTAGAAGCTTCTGGAAGGAAGCAACTACATCTCATTGATTTTTGTATCTTGAGGCTGCGGGGTGCCTTTTTGCTAAGCGATGGTTGGACAAACTCATACATAGGATAACAAATCTGATCACAATATGGCAAAGGCAGACGAGAGGATGAGGGCCTGGCAGCACCAAAATGTGCCCCGTGTGGGGCTTTGAGAAAAGTCTAGGAAGAAACAAGGTGGCCCCTGTTGTGAAAGGGCTGGTACATAGCCCCATGGACCTTGGTTCAAATCCTAGGAAACTGTTACTAACCAGTGAATGACCTCGACAAATGACAATCACCCTGAGCCTCAGTTTCTTCATCTGCAAACAGGGATGATGAGAGCACCTGCCTTACCATGTTGCAAGGAGAAATAAAGGATTTGGTTGGCACCGTCCCTGAAGTATAATGAACGATCAATGAATGTTAGATTTTTTTTTTTTTTAGGAGCCTTTACGGGCCTGTTGTGGAGGAAAAGCAATTTTTAAAAAGTTGCCTGAAGCCAACCCACATTAAGTCATTTCCCTGCTGAATATTAAAACAATTTTAAATCTGAGATGACAAAAATAATTTGAGCTAGCAGATGGCATAGTGTTGTCACCCACTTTGTTGCTTGGAATTGAATGGTATTTATTATACATAAATACCAAACTCTTCCCTTATTTGGGAAAGCACCTGACTCCAAGATCTGCTCTGTGGTCTGTGGTGCCACAGTGGCCCCACCCACTGGGGGCCAGGAGCGCAGGCAGGTGGACCCGCCACGCCTGCTGAATCTACAGGACAGGGTACACTTTTTAACACTCACTTGTCAAACTGCAGAGTCTTAGGACAACATTGGCTTCTCATTTATGCTACATGTCCGTCTTAGGTCAGTGCAGGGCCTTTGCTTCAGGTTACTCCCACTCAAGGACCCAGGTGAGAAAGTGCCCAAGATTGTGGGTGCAAAAAACAGGAAATAACGATTCCCACACAGGCTTGTAAAATTTGCAGACAGAAATGACACGCCTCTTTTGCACACATTCGTTGGCGGACGCGAGTCACGTGTCCATGCCGAACATGAAGGGAGTAATGGCAGCGGGATCCTATCTCATGGCCTGAAGAGTGAGGGCAGAATGAATCCTGCTGACGGCCACTGCCTGAGTAGATGATCTTCCGATGGCAGGGATGTATACGATGTGGGGGGCATTTTGGGGCGCCCCAAAATCAAATTCTGGGATTCTAACAAAATCCCCCTCCATTTCATATCAACACAAAGCAATGAAATGAAAATTGAAATGATGTACTATTTAAAAAAAATTTTTTTTATTAACTAATCTCTATGACTAACATGGGGCTCGAACTCATGACCCGGAGGTGAAGAGTCGCCTACTCTACCGACTGAGCCAGCCAGGCACCCCTGATGTACTATTTTTTAGGACAGCTGAATTGCTAAAATGCACAGCATTCAATGTTTTTAAGGTTTCAGTGAAACGATATGCTGAAACACCACTGGAGTCATCAGAAACCACAAGGTGTGTTTTGGAAAGTATCAGAGCAAGAAACAAAAATTCATATCCTCTGGCACATTTGTTCAACTTCTGGGGATTGAGCTGAACGAAACCATTCAAAAGCTATAGGCCCAAAGACATTTATTTGTTTATAACATGAAAAATGTTGCTAATACCAATTACAATAGCAAAATTATCTATAATTCAAAAAATAGAAATAATTTAAATGTCCTACTATAGAAGACCACTTAAATAGCTTATAGGAACTCATTTGTGGAATTTTATATATTTTCAATGATGCTTATAAAGTCTAACAAACATGGAAATATATTTGACAGTGTGACATGAAAATCGCAGGGCACAAAATAATATGTAAATAATAATCACAACCATTTAGAAATGGATACAAAACAAAAATGCTATAAATAAATAAGCCAAAATGCTAACGGCATAATAATGAAAAATAAACTTTAAAGTGGAATCTGAGCAAACAAAAATTATCTTCAGTTCAGAGGGGTTCTGTGAAGTGGCTGCTTCAACAGAAGTTACATTTGGAAAATGGTCTCTCCATGAAAGCAGGAGTCTATAATAGTGCAAGCTCACACTAGGTACTCAAAAACATGATAAATAAACAGTCATAAAGATGACTCAAGAAAAGACAGAAAAAGCAATAAATTAATGTCAAATTGAGAACATGAAGAGGAAGGGATCATTTCTCTTGAGAACACTGGCTAGGTCACATTAAGCACTAATAAGAGAAATGGCTTTCTGGCCCAGAAAGAACAATCTCCCAGGATCAGTTCTGCGAGGGCAAGAAGGTTCTAGCAGCCATGGAAACTCTTATTTCTTCCTTGATGTCACCACTCAGGAGTCTCCTTTACTGTTATTTCCTTCTCCCCCTCAACAACTCCCTCCTTGGGAGTTACTCTCACACCCCCAGAACTGGTCTCGGAAAAGTTATAAGTTGGAACACCTGCTTGTTATAAAAAGAAGATATTTTTCTTCAGTCAGAAAATATAATACCTTCACTCTGTGATCTGCCCTGGTCTTTCAAACATCCTCTGTAAACTCATTATTTAATGAAATTCCCAGAAAAGCCTAATTCTAGGTTTCCCTATGGAATACGGACCTTACTTAATTATGCAAGACTGCCATATATGGTTGCATTGGATATGCAGTGCACAACCCAGGAGCTATATTATTTATCAAAAACATCATAGACTTGGGGCGCCTGGGTGGCTCAGTCGTTAACGTCTGCCTTCAGCTCAAATCACGATCCCAGGGTCCTTGGGATGGAGCTCTGCCTGGGGCTCCCTGCTCTGCAGGGAGCCTGCTTCTCCCTCTCCCTCTGCTGCTCCCCCTACATGTGCTCTCTTTCTCTCTCTCTCTGTCAAATAAATAAATAAAACCTTTTAAAAGAAAATCATAGACTTATTTATTACAATTCTTTAGCCAATGACGTAAATTGTCTTGTTTTCTATTAAAATCAGTATATCATGATCACTTTCCAGCAGATGAAAGAAAAATTGTCTTAAGGAAGGAGCTTAAATTCCCCTAGGTTAGACAAAGTATTTTGTGGACTATGGTGGCTCTGAAGTCTGCTCAATGAATAAGCACAAACATTAGTCCCTGCCTTTTCCTCCACAGCCTACCTGCAAAAGGGGTGGCACACTCAAATACTTCATGGGTCAGACAGGTTACATAAATAGGTGAAGCAGACCACCTGTGTGCATCTTTAGAAATTAGTGTGGTTAAGAAACTGGAATGGAGAGTAGAGACCTAGGGTAAATGCCTTCAAGTTTAATTTAAAAAACAGTCATCCTGTAGGCTAAATATAACTCATCTGATAAACTCATCTGTCTGGTCAACAGCTCACAATTTCTGGTTCTTGGTCAAATCAGTGATGGGAAAAAGGGACAGAAAGCAGCTTATTTGTTGAAATTTAATCTTCCTTATTGCCAGCAGTCAAACCCACAGAAATTTCAAAATGTTTCCAAGTTAGTAGTTCTCAACAAGGGGTATTTTTCTCCCCCAAGGAACACTGGGCAATGTCTGGAGACGTTTGGTTGTTCCAACTGGAGAGGGCCTGTGCTGTTGGCACTGAGCGGGGGAGAAGCTAGGGATGCTGCTCAGCCTTCTGTGGTGCACAGGACGGTCCCCAACAGAAAATTAATTATCCAGCCTCAAATGTCAATTGTGTCACTGTTGAAAAGCCCTGGTCAAAGTAGTTATGTGACAATTAAAAATAGAAACAAAAAGACTTTAGCTTGATGTGAAGAGAATCCTTAAATCCTCTAGGTGTGGATGGTAGAAATAAAAAAGGATTAGTCAGCTTCTGGATGTGGCACAGGGCAAACGGGTAACTGAGACATTGCCAGAAAACTGCAGACCTTTGTAGGCAAAGGTCTTATAGCTGCTGTTCCAGCTCCTCGTTCTGGGGACCCCTGGAAGCACCACTTTGCTCCTTGTTCACATGTAGGTGTGATGTCCTCTGTCCATGTACAGACTTCAGGGACCATTACCGTGTCTGTGACTTGCCAGTAATGGTTCATTAACACATGAACGATTGGAAGTGTTTTAGCATCTTAAATTCTTTCCTCAGAGAAACAGTTATTCATGTTATATACTCTTGCTGCTGAATATGCACGTTATACTCTATGCCACTACTTGTTTATCAAGAGGTTGAGTATTATGCTTCAGGTAGACTGTGAAATCTACAAACTGGCCTGAACACCTCCTGCCAATTACTTCAGTAGAAAAATGGCTTCTGAATTTCAAACTACCAGAAGCAGATTTTAACTCCATTCTAATATAAGACCGCCACTGGCAACACATCCCAGGAGATCTGACAGTTCTTTAAATGGACAAACCAACATGCTCTCTCATCCATAATTCCATGATATAGAGTTTCCTTCCCTGAGATGGGTTTAAGAGAGCATACTGCCTCTTCCTATATGGTCCACGACCGCATCAGGATACACTAAAATGTCCTAAGATGACAAGAACCAAACTGATTTGGGGGCATCACCACTTTACCTGGGACCCATGGGGAGTGTCTTACGAAGAGAAGGTGGGTGAAGCACTTACCTGGTAACAAAGTGCTCAAAATATAGAAAATCAATGAAAGGAAATATTATATCCCCAGCACCCAGTATACTGCCTGAATGGCTAAGAGTATCAAACACCAATATTTTTTAATGAATGATAGATGGTATTAATAATGCCTCACTTAAAAATTTCTAATTTAACAGTAAATCTAGAAGTTCTTTTCATAGATATGCAGAGATTTTTAACAGCTGCACAGTATTCCAAATCATAGATAGCTAATGATGGATATTTTTGTTGCTTTCAGTATTTTGTTATTATAATGAGCTAATGTTAATATTTTCTGACATTTCATTTCTCTCATTTGTGACTATATTTATAGATGAAATTATTAGATGTGAAAGCAAAAGATGGGCCCATTTTAATTTTGAAATACATAGCCAAATTTCTCTCTACATAGGCTGTTTCAATTTACACTCCACAGGAATGTATGACAATGCCTATTTCCCCACACTATCACCAACACGGGCATTAACAATTTTTATGAATAAATAAATGTAAATATTTAGAAAATATTTTAGCGTTTTCTTTTGTATTAACCTATTATATGACAGAAGTTTCGAGAACTAAAGCATTTGAAAGCACTTGAAAGAATGGGAGAGGAAGCTAGGATGCAAAGAGCAACGCTAAGCACAGACTATCCTATATTAAACGACCTTGTTCTGCTTTTCCAGGAGCTATTGGCCAAACGCAATAAAACCCATATTATAAAGATTCTGAAATCTACTGCTCAGCCAACTCAGGTTCCTGCCATTGCTTTTATAATCTTAAGAGGGCATTTCAATGAAGCTCCAAAACTCTTGACCAATGCACCTGGGACGACCAGCACGTGGAATGACTTGGAGGTAAATGACACTGGTGTTCTGGAGAAATGTTTGTAGGTCTTGATACCCCAAATCATATTTAATGGACTTTTCCATGTATGATTTTTAAATTTTTATTATGAGTTTTAAATGCACATAAAGTACATAGATTAATATAAAGATTTCCATCATCAAGATTCAAAGCTGATTAGCTTTGAATTTTGTCAATCTTCATTCATTTCTACTGCCATGTATTTTGTGTTTTCTTGGCTGGACATTTTAAAGCAAATCCCAGACATAATGGCATTTCATCCATAAATATTTTAGTAGTATGCAGATATTTTGTGCACATGTTCAGCAGGAAACAGGGACCAAAGAATACATTACTGTAATAAATCCTGAGAGTAGGGAGGCAAGGAGCGGCCAGGCTCCCGCTGGGTTCAAGTGAATTTGAGTTTTCCTCCATAAGAGAAAAAAATTGAAAAACAGCTGCTAGGAGCTTGGAGTCTTTACTTTCTGCTTTCTTGAGTCATTATCTGAAGCATAACCTCACATATACTCAATAGAATATCAACTTTCATATAGCAAAGGTGCATATACAACTATAACCTAGAGAAATCCAGTTATAGTTGCTAATTTTAACTCTCTTTTCTCAATAATTGATAGACAAGTAGACCAAGAATCACTAAAGATCAATAAACTTGAACTGATATTTAGAGAAAATCCCATCTGACAATAACAACACATACTCTTTTTTAGATGCACATGGAACATTCACCAAGATGGACAAACTCCAACAAATCTGAAACCACTGATATCATATAAAACATGTTCTCAGACCACAAAAGAATTCAACTAGCATATTGAAAGATATATGGAAAATCTCCAAATGTTTAAAAATTAAACAATATATTTTCAGATAATCCATGGATCCAAAAAAAAAAAAAACCAAAGGCCAAAAAACAAATTATTTTGAACTGTACAGCAAGGAAGACACAACATACCAAAATGTATGGGATGCAGGTAGAACAGTGTGTGTAAAAAAAAAAAAAAAAAGTGTAACATTAAATGTGCTTATTAGAAAAACAGAAAGTACTCAAATTAACAATCCAAGCATCTACCTTAAGAAGTTAGAGGGAGAAGAGTAATCAGAGAATCAAATAATCAGAAGGAAGAGAGTAATAAAGACAAGAACAAGAGTCAACAAGATGGAAAAGGGGGTGCTAGAATGGCTTAAGTCAGTTGAGCTTCCAACTCTTGATTTTGGCTCTGGTTGTGATCTCAGGGTGGTGGGATCGAGCCTTGGGCCCAGCTCTGTGCTTGGTGGGGAGTCTGCTTGAGATTCTCTCTCTCCCTCTCCCTCTGCCCCTTCCCTGCTCACATGTGCGCTCTCTCTCGCTCTCTCAAATAGATAAATAAATCCTTTAAAAAAAAGAGGGAAAATGAACAAAATGGAGAAAAATGAGTGAAACCAGAAGTTCTTTCACTGGAAGAATGAATAAAATTGGTAAGTCTCTAGCTAGACTAATCAAGGGGGGAAAATGACCTATTACCAACATGAGAATGAGAAAAAGGATATCATTGCAGATCATACCAATACAAAGGAGTATTATGAAGAACACAATGGCAAGTAATTTAACAACCTGAACGAAATAGACAAATTCCATAGAAAACATAAACAATTAAAGCTCATTCAATTAACAGTAGATATATTCCATAGATCTCTATGTATTAAATAAATTGCCTCTGTAGTTAAAAAATCTTCTTGTAAAAAGAACTCAAGGTCCATTTGGCTTCAGCTGTTAATTCTGACAAATATTTGAGGAAGAAGTGATGCCAAATTCTATATAAAGAGTTCACAAACTAGTTTAGGGAACACGCCCCAATTTTACAAGACTAGTATTAATCTGATATCTGAACCAAATAAAGACATTTTAAAAGAACTACAAAGCAATATCCAAAGAACACAGACACAAAAACCATTTATGAAATTCTAGCAAATTTAATTTATAAAAAGAATCATACATCATGACAATGAGGTTTAACTCAAAAATTCAAGGTCATTGTAACATTCGAAAATCAAATTTACCATATTAACAGGCTAAAAATAAAAATGATACCTTCAACTTCATAGATTCAGAAACACATTTTACAAAACACAATTCAAGATGGACACTGTTCGCAAATTAGGAATAGAATGGACTTTCCTCAGCCTGATGAAGGATGTCTACCCAACAAACCTACAGCTAATGGTGAAAACGGAGTGTCTTCATGTCTTCCTTGAGATCATGAACAAGGTAAGGATGTCCAGCTCACTTTTTCTATGCAATACTGTTCTATAGGTCCTAGCTGGTGTAGCAGGCAAGAAAAAAAGAAATAAGAAGCCTACAGATAGGAAAGGAAGAAGTAAAACCGTCTCTCTAATCACAGATGACATAATCATTTATATAGAAAATTCTAGGAGTCTACAAAAGAAACCTACAAGAACTAAGTGACTTAGCAAGACTGCAGGATAGGAAGCTAACGTACCAGAAAATCAACTGTGTTTCCAAAGCAATGGATAACCAATATACATTAAATTTAGGCTGTTTGATGAGGATTAGGATATTTGTGTGATTTTAAAGCACCTTTGCCCCAATTGCTTATTAGTCGCAATGAATGGGGAAAGCATAGTAACTTTACAGAGAAGAAACTGGAAAATATCTTGACCTGGTGACCCAAATTCCTTTTACCAAAAGGAGGCAGAGAGATCTCAGGGTTCCCTAATGGGACATCCGTAGAAGGACATGGTGTCAGTCAGTAAAGTCTAATGAAGCCCTAAAGTGCTCAAATGGCTCATTAATAAAATGATAGTATGTGTATATGTACACACATACACAGATAAAGAGATTAATCAAATGTGACAAAATAGTGTAAATTAGTGAATCTGTTTAAAAGGTATTCAGAAGTTCCCTGTCATGTTTACGTAACTCTCTGCAAGTTGGACATTTTTTTTCTGAATAAAAAAGAATGGAAACACTTTCCCATGATTCATAAACTCCTAGAAGAAGGTCCACCAGTGTCTTTATTTCTTTTTTCTCAATTAGCGACATGTTGATACAGGTTGGCTATCCCACGTTTATGTTAGCATCCCAATTCAAGATGTGAGATTTCTAGATTCAGTGTCAACCAGTGCAGACTCAAGGGGAAGCTTGGAAGCTGTTGCAAGGACACAGGTCTTGCCTCTTCTTTTTGTCACTTGGACAATTTCCTTCCTATCTCTGAGCCTCCATGTCTTTGCTTAAAAACTGAAATAAACTAATAATATACCAACCTCACAGGGCTATTGTGAGAATTACAGCGAGAGAAAGTACAGATCCATCTCTTTAACAGGCACCTAAAAATAACCAGCACCTGCTTCAAGACCTCGGACACTTTCACTTTCCCCTGGGATGAGACCAGGATCCACCCACCCCATGCCTCCAATATCTCACCTGATCTGGCTTCTGTTCTCTGATATCACCACTCTCCATGTCCCTGATTTCATTGACACCCCTGTTCTTAGGCACACCCTGCCTTGGGGTTTGTGTGATTCTGTTCCCTGGTCCCAACCACCCTGCCCCCCTTAGCCCAGACCCACACAGGGCTCCTCCCCTCCTCCCTCGCAGACTTCTACTCAAATGTCACTTATCTGTGAGGCTCCCCCACCCCCAAATTACACAATACAGACGGTACGCACACTCAGTCCCCACTCCTTCTCTGCCTCTGTCCCTGGTTTATTTTTCTTTTCAGCCCTTACCACACACAACTTCACTATAACTGTTCATTTATTTATTGTCTGTGTCCTTCTCTTCAAATGTCAGCCATTTAATTGTAAGGACTTCTACTTATTCGGCACTGTATCTTGAGCACATAAATAAGTGCTTGGCGCTGAAGAGACTCTCAATAAATATTTGCCAAATGAATACATGAAGGAACGGGAAGTCAACCTCGCACACATCTAGTGCAAATATAGTCCCTGCTTCACAGATATTACCTTAAGTCCATTTAATTAAAATTTTTTTCTCTGTTACATCTGTCATTAAATATCTCCACTGCTTCTAAAATGCAATGAATTTAAATGTATTAGATTTCACAGTGGTCTTTGATATTACTGGTAGATTATTTGACATGTGACAAAACCAGGCTCGGAGATCACAGAGTCGCCATTCTGAAGAAGTAAAGGAGAAGGGGGGAAAATATTCCTCGCACAGACGTATTTGAACATTTGATCATTCCTTTCCCAGAGGTGCCACCTAATTATCAATACAGGTCAACTCCGCAATAAAGTTGGATTTTCTTTCTTACCCGAGTTACAGATCACTGGCAGCTGTTCAGTCACATCTAAATATAAAAGAGCAGGCTCCCATTTCAAATGCCACATCCTCTTCCTCCACAGAAGCTGAGCACATCTAAAAAATTCAGCATTTGTGTCTGACGGGCAGTGACACCAGCAGACAGCTTACTGTCAACACCCAGGCCGACAAATGACAATCACGATCCCCCTGCCACCTGGGATCTGGGCCATCTGGGACCCTGTGAGTCACAGGCAGCTTGTCCCTCACTTGCCACTACGTCCTGCAGCTGCAGACTCTGGGCTTTTGCTCCAAGGCCTGCACTGACAAACCCAGCATGGGGAATCGACTGTTCAGTTTCCAGGGCCAGGAAAATCAGACAGGCAACCCACTCCCCTGGGACTTCCACTGATTTTTGAAAACTATGCTGAGATTAAACCAAGGAGGACCATCCATCTGTAAATAGCTGCATTTGCAATCCGTTTGGTACAGGGATTCACTGAGAGCAGTCAAGGGATGCATACACCACAGGACGGGAAGGTGTTCTGTGAGGCATCCTTGGAAAATTTCTCAAGTCAGGTCTGAAGCTCCTGGTAGCAATTAGTTTTCCTTCTTGTAGAATCAAGGAGACTAATAGACTATAGCCAGTATTCTAAATGTGGTAGGCCAAGGCCCTTGTGCTCATTCCTGAAATATAAGTGACGCACCAAACCGATGAAAAATTCCTATCAGAATTAGTCCCACTCACGGGCTTCTTATTTAGAAACATTCCCTCTTGCTTTTTTGACTGGTGTGAACGGATTAAGGAGAACCTGGATCATTTGTATTCCAAATCAGGCAAAAGCAAATTGAATCTGGATTTCATTCCTGAGCCCCAAATCCCTGTCTCAGAGAATGAAATGAAAATATTCAGCTGACTCTCCCTGCCCCTGTCAGATTAGTCACTAGAAAATACATACAGGGGCGCCTGGGTGGCTCAGTTGGTTAAGCGACTGCCTTCGGCTCAGGTCATGATCCTGGAGTTCCAGGATCAAGTCCCGCATCGGGCTCCCTGCTCAGCAGGGAGTCTGCTTCTCCCTCTGACCCTCCCTTCTCTCATGTGCTCTCTCTCTCTCATTCTCTCTCTCAAATAAATAAATAAAATCTTAAAAAAAAAAGAAAATACATACAAAGGCCTTGGTGTAGGATCAGGTGATGGACTCCCGTCATTGGCCCCCAACACTGAGTGAGACAGGTGGCTTCTGGGCCTCATGACTATACAAGCTACTTAAGATTCTCTCCTCTAGGCAGACGCTGGAAGCAGTACAGGTAGTACATGGAAAATATTTGGCCAATGGAGATGATAGGGAGTAAGATGCATCCCAAATTTTGGGGACTTTTTCTATTGGAATCATAAAATTTTCACCCCACTGCAATGTAAAGACTTAAAAGTTTTTGTACAGCAACTGAAGGCAGCCTCAATTTTGAGAGTCCCTGAAACATCAAGTTCAGGGACCTTTGGTACCAACTCTGAACAGTACCCCAAATGAAACATAGATACCATAGAAATGCACCTTGAATGCAGGGTTTATAAGCATGGTTTCCTCAAGCATTGAGTGTTCGAAATGTGAAGACATTGAAAGAAAGGCTTTCCATGTAGTTTCCTCATGGCATGATTGTTCTTTATTTGGTCACTGGTTTCTTTCCTCCTGAAAACTACACAAGAGTCATCAGGGAAGACGTGTGGCGGTGTAGGAAGAGGGTGTGGGCCGTGGAGTCAGGGAGCTCTGGATTCGAATCCTTGGTCCGATAATTATTACTCACAGTACCTAAAGGAAGTGATTTTCTTCTCTGAATCTGTTTTCTCATCAGTAAGATGATCTGATTAAATCCTCCCTCTAGTGGATGGTGTCTCAGATGAGATGATAGGTCAAATTTATAGTATAAAAAGTAAAAATGACATTTTGCTCTTAGCCTAGTTCCATTATATAACCAGAAGAATTTTCTATTTCTTAAAGGCCTGTATTCCTGAAAGCCATGAACTACAAAAAACATTATAAAACATTTGCACCTGGAGAGAAGCCACATCCTGATGTTCATTATCAAAGACAGGAATGACTTGTCTTTATTAAAACGGACAGCTTTTCTGCACTACCCAGAGAGGGGTCCATACAGCGTGGCTCTGGGTTCCCACTCTAACTTAGAGGGAAACTTCCACCACGTCCAGAGCCCTTGATGTCCTGCAAACAGAGGACGATGTCCTTAAGCCCCTTGCAGCAAGAACACACATATGTGGCACCAACGTTCACTTCCAAATGGAACAGGGCATCTACAAAAGTAAAAGCAATGGCACCAACATCATAAATCTGAAGAGAGCCTGAGAGATGCTTCTACTGGCAGCTTGAGCCATTGTTACCCTCCAAACCACAGCTGACGTCAGTGTCGTAACCTCCAGGAATACTGGCTCACGAGCTGTGCCCTGGTTTGCTGCTGCCACTGGAGCCATGCCCATTGCTGGTCACATGACTCCTGGAATCTTCAGGAAACAGATCCAGGGAGCCTGCGAGGAGCGCTGATCCCAAGGATGACCACCAGCCTCCCACAGCGACAGCTTATGCTAACCTGCCCACCATCACTCTCTTTGACACAGACTCTTCTCTGTACTTGTGTGGACACTGCTCCCCGCCTCCCCCCCTCCATCGTGCAACATTGAGGCAGCTCACTGAATGGGCGTGATGTGGTGGCGGTTGGTCTGGGACATTTTGCTCATGCGTGGGACCGTCTCCCGTGAACACTCAGGCAAGGTCTCCACTTCGACAGAGATCCTGAAGGGATAGAAAAGGAAGAGTAGGTTGCTGCCAAAAAGGCTGCAACCGAGCAGGAATTTCACAGTTAAGGGACGGCTCCAGCTCCCAAGTTTACTGCTGTTCAACCCGAGGTCACAGGCTGGTCTAAAGGCACAGGTGCCCTCACTCAGCCTGCCCCGGAGGACTGGACCACGGTGCCCATCGCTCACGAAACTGAATGACGGCAATGACCACTGAGTGGTCTTAAGCTACTCAGCCAGAGCATGGAAATAAAGTTGAGAGGAAATAAACAATTTCTAAAAGCTATGTCCAAAAAAATACATAAATAAAAACAAAAACAAAATCTGGCTCAGATGTAATCTGACCCGAACTGCGGTTTGACCTAGAAATATCGCCTTCTCTCTTTACCTGGGAGCCTATTGTTGGGAAAGCAGGACTCCCCCATATATGTTTTACTATCACAGATAAAACTCCACTCAGTACTCAAAACACGTTTATTAAGTTTGACTTTCTTGTCGGACTTTTAACATGGAGGTCCCACCAAGATACCCACACAGACTCACGCCCCAGAGCTTCCAAGCTGCATTGCCTGAGAAGTGCACTTTATGAGCCTTGCGGGTCCAGGCCTGTCTTGCTTGGCTTCCAAGGTGAGTCTAATTGTGCTGAGGTGGTGATTCTGTACTTACTGAGTCTGGTTCTAAATTATTTTTCATTACTGCTATCTGCCTATCTGGTTTTATTTCTGCCTCAAGCCTACATGAATTAATTCTATCTAATGGATGTCTGGTCTCCTAGAACAAATGAAAAGTACTGAGAGACTGGTGTTTATTCTCATGTGGTGTTGTCGGTCTATACTTTCAAGGACCTCTTGAATGACCGAAGCCCCCAAGTGTGTAGTTGACCAAGACCAGGGGCCTGTCTCGATTGAATTGTTAAGAGACTTGCCTGGTGGAGCATCCTGCACTATTGACGTTTTCTTTTCGTTGTAGAAGACATTCTAAATTGCCTCGTCTGTGCCTGGTTTTCCTGCCAAGGTTGTTCACATATGCATTTGTACAATTTAAGGTGACCCATGATGAAATTTCCTGTACGGTCATTCCCTGGGTGTTTATAACAGAAAATCTCCCTCCTTCTAACAGAGAAAAGGTGTTGGGAGATACTCCTCCACAGGTCTCTTGCTGGGACTCATACATGTGTTACTGGGTATGCCAAGCACGCAAAGCACTGACTACTCTCTGCCTGGGCTATTTCTCAGGGTTGTGTATGCACCAAGCAACCCTAGGGTATGAAGCAGTATCTCTCTCTGGAACAATGAGCTAGCGTGCTTACTGCTTGCTATAAAATAGTGGGTTCTCCCAGCTTAGTGTTCCTCTCCTGTAATGCATACCACTGCATGTACAGATGCCCGTCTGATCCTCTGCATCTGCCTGTGGCTATTGGAGTTCAAAGAACCAACATTATGCTGACACTCTGGCTACTGTTCTTTCTCTGAGTCATAAAGTCTTTACTTCTGAGCCAAGAGTCTTGTGTCTTCTGTTAGCACTCATGAAACAGTGGCAAACTAACTTGTTAGCTTGCAAGTCAGATAAAATCTCACCCTTCACCATTCTTGGCAGAAACAGATGGCTTTGTAATATGGTCTGTAACCGTAACTCTTTGTGTCTGTGGCCAATCTTTTTGAAGTACCCTTGAAGATCACAGGAAGATACATGAAGAACATGGAAATATGTCATTTGCATATGTTATAGAAATATCAAAGTCAAAAAGACAGATTACCATTGAAAGGAAGGAAAAGGAGGCTCCTGGGTGGCTCAGTTGGTTAAGCATCTGCCTTCAGCTCAGATCATGATGCTGGGGTCCTGGGATTGAGGCCCAAGTCGGGCTCCCTGCTCAGCCAGGAGCCTGCTTCTACCTCTACCTCTGCTGCTTCCCCTGCTTGTGCTCTCTCTCTCTCTCAAATAACTAAAATCTTTTTTTTAAAAAAAAAGGGAAGGAAGGAAATGTTTGCAAATATTTTATGAGTTGAAACTTGTTTTGCTTGACTTGCAGAACAGAAGTCTCTGATTTATGGGTTGTACAACAACTGTATGAATGAGCTAGAATGTATACCAAAGTAATGAAGATGTTGATTGCTTCTGGCTTTTCATGAATACCCATTACTACTGCCCAAGAATCTGGAGTGTTCGGAGTGTGTGAATTGCTTTCTTTTGAAAGAAATAGGGAGCACTTCTACTCATAATCATGACAGATTAACTGGTATCATACTTTACTTTCCACTGAAACAAGAAAACTGGAAAAATATCTGAAACAGTCTTGTCAGACACTGCAGAACAAACAAGCAATGCAAAACTGTGATCCCTGAAAGAAGAAGGGAAACAAATGACACCGCTACAATTAGCCTTGTTTTCTGTTGAGAGACTCTATCTACACTGCAGCACATGGTATGGAAAGCAAAACAGAACTCAGCAGTCCTGCTGGGTTGAAGATACAGAGATTGGCACGCAGGAGGACAAGCTGCTGGAATTTCTAAAGCAGATTACTCGAGAGAAAGCTCTTCTCATATGAAGAAAGAACTAAAAAATTTTTGCATAGGGCTCCCCTTGAGTTTCTAGCTGAAGAAATCCTAAGTAAAACATGTGGAGGGTAGATTTCCACAAGATGGTCGAAACCACAGTAGGCAAAGAATAACTACGAAAGAGCTCTAAGCTGAACAATTCCCAGAGATAACACAGGGTGAGGAGAGTTTATAGTTCAGCCAGAGTGGAGTGACCTTGCTGAATACTTGAGATGTAAGAGTAGAAACCAAGGATTGGACACACCTTAGTAACATGTCTAAACTAGACCTAGAGTAAAGACTTCCCTATGCCAGCCAGGGCAAAGCTAAAAAACAAGTCTCAGAAGAACCAACCTGACCTAAAATTAGCTAATCCGCCTGTCTGAACAAACCTTAATACTCCTTAAAGGAAGGCAATGGAATCCAGACACTCAATAGCACAACATTTAGAATGTCCGGCTTCAATGACAGAGAGATATCTACAAAATTCCCATGTACACGAAAATTAAAATACTTCTCAACAGCTCAGGGACCAAAAAAATAATCAGAGAAAAATTATAATGTAATTGAACTGAATGATAATGAAGATGCAACATATCAAAGTTCGGTTATATAAGTAAAGTTATAATTAGGGAAAGATTAATGACTTCAAGAAATTATATTAGAAATGAATAAAAAAGTAAAATTAATGACTTAAAGTTTCGCTCTAAGAAGTTAAAACAAAGGGGCAAAGTAAACTCAAAGCATGAAGAAGAAAGAAAATTATAAAGAGCAGAAATCAGCAAAATAGGAAATAAGTAAACAACAGAGAAAATAATGCAACCAAAACTGATTTGTTGAAAAGACTGATAAAAATGATAAACCTCTAGCTAGGCTGATTAAAAAAAGAGATTGATAATCAATATCAGAAAAAAATAGGAGAATTATAGATATTTTAAATTAAAAGGATAACATGTGAACTATGAAGAAATTTTCCAGTAAATCTGACATCTTAGATGAAATGGAACAATTCCATAAAATACAAAATGTCAAATTGACACAAGAAGAAAATCTGAAGAGTTCTATTCTATTACATAAATTTTATTTCCATTAATAAAACCTTAAGCCCCAGTGACTTTCACAGGTGCATTCTATCAAAAATTTGACAAAGAAATAATACCAATTCTATACAAACTATTTCATTCTAAGTAATTCACTAAATTTACAGAATGTGATAATCTCAACAGATCCAGAAAAATATTTGACAAAACCTAATGCTATTAGGTTTTTTTTTTTTTATCACATTATGATAAAAACTTCCAGCAAGAAGTAAACTTCCCCAGGGTGATAAATGGCAGCCACAAAAGATTTACCACAAACATTATACTAAATGGTGACAACTGGACTTTCCCCTACAGTTAGGAGAATGTCAAGGACAACTGCTTTCCCAGGCCAGGCAAAATTGTACTGGAAGTCATAACAATTTCAAACACTCAAGAAAAAATACAAAAGGCATAAAGATCAGAAAACAGGTAAAGCTATCTCTATGTGCAGATGACAGATTAAAGAAAAAATTCTAAGGAATCTGAAATATACTAGAACTGGCAAGTGAATATAAAAGGTTGTGGTATCCAACATTAATCAGAGACATCCAAAGATGGTGGAGTAGGATGATCCTGGGTTTAACTTGTCCCATGGGTATAACCAGGTAACAACCACGTCAGGGTAAATAACCCAGAAAATGACTTGAAGACTGGCAGAACAGACTCTACACAGCTAAATGCAGAGAAGAGACCACACTGAAGAGGGTAGGAAATGTGGAGACAAGGTCAGGAACCAAACAGACCCACAGGACTGTTTGCAGGAGAGAGGGACACTGCAGGCATGGAGAAAGGAGAGAAACAGATCACACCAGGCACCCTGGGCACAAGACATCTGTATGAATCCCCATAACACTTGGCTTTGAAAATCAGAGGGGCTTAACTTCTCAAGTTCTTAAAATCAGTGGGTCTTACCACCTGGAAATTTATAAATCAGCAGGTTCAGCTCTGGGAGAGCCTGAAGGTGATAGAGAACTGACTCCCTGCCCTTAAAGAGAGAGCACAACAAACAGCCCTGCTGAGATACAGTGCAGAAGCAGCAGTTTGTAAGACACCTGGGGTGTACAGGAGAGAGATTTGTTTGCTAATCTAGGGGCCTGTGCTTAAGGGGCAGGGATCTTTGAGAGATTTCTGAAAGAACAAAGGAGCTGGCGGGTGCCATTTTCCTCCCCCGCCCCGTAGTCTAGATACAGGGACACCTGCAGGAATGAACACAGTGGGAATACTCTCCACCTAGCTTGCTAACAATTTCCCATGTGCTTCTTCAGGTCTGACCCCTCCAACCTGGCCTCAGCAGTTTTCCTGGGAGGTTGCTGATGTCCTCCCATGCAAACCTTGCTAACACCATGCACCCCACCCCAGTGCTCTCCTGTGGAACTGCTCCCTCCAACTCAGCCTCCTCCCACAGCAGACACATGCCCCACCTCCACATTCTCCTGAAGATTTGCTCCCTCAATCATACCCTCAGTAGGAGTCCATTCAAAGTGGTGCCACAAATGTGGCAGGGTGCAAGCAGCCCTAATAGGGGCTAGCACCACTCCAAACTGACTTCTGCCCCAGGGAGAGGGGAAGATAACCACACACACCAGTCCAACTCAGGCCCCTGTGCTGGGCCGGGGGCAGACCTGGTATGACTACAGGTCCCACGTACCAACAAGATCATCTCAGGGAACAACACAGGGAAAGCACCCCTGCAGTTTGGTGCTACTGCATCTCTGGCAAACACCTTGATCTGACTCAGCTCAAGACCAGTGCACCCCAGACTGGCTCACTAACAAGGCACACCCACAAGAGCAAAGAAAGCCACCGCACATTACTGGAATGAAGGAAAAAGGGGCTCAGCCACAAAAGTGGGGTACATGCAACACATATACAAGACATCCTTGAAGTGCCAGGTTCCGGTGAACAGGAGACAATGCACTGCAGGGCACTACAGGACCTCTTCTTCATAAGGCCACTACTTTCAAGAGCAGGAAACATGGCTGACTTTCCTAACATACAGAAACAGACACAGGGAGTTAGGCAAAATGAGGCAACAGAGGAATATGTCCCAAATGAAACAAAAGGACAAACATCAAAGAAAGAGACCTAAATGAAACAGAGATAAGTAATATGTCTGATAGAGAATTTAAAGAAATGGTCAAAAAGATACTCACTGGACTTGAGAAAAGAGTGGAGGACCTCAGTGAGACCCTTAACAAAGAGATAAAAAACATAAAAAGGAACCAATCAGAGATGAAGAACTCAATAACTGACATTAAAAATACACTAGAGGGAATAAACAGTAGACTAAAGCAAGAAGAACAGATCAGTGCCCTGGAGGACAGAGTAATGGAAGGCAATCAAGCTTAAGAAGAGAGAGAAAAAAAAATGAAAATAGATTAAGGGAACTCATCAAGCATAGTCACATTTGCATTACAGGGGTCCCAAAAGGAGAATAAAGAGAAAGGGTGGGGGACAGAAGATGTATTTGAAGAAATAGAAGCTGAAAACTTCCCTAATCTGGGAAAGGAAACAGAAATCCAGATCCGGGAGGCACAGATAGCCCCCAGCAAAATCAACCCAACGAGGTCCACACCAAAACACATAATAATTAATATGGCAAAAAGTATTGATAAAGAGAGAATTTTAAAAGCATCAGGAGAAAAGAAAACATTTTCATATAAGCAAAGCCCAATAAGGCTATCAGCCGATTTTGCAGCAGAAACTTTGCAGGCCAGAAGAGACTGGCATGATATATTTGAAGTGCTGAAAGAAAAAATACCTACAACCAAGAATACTCCACCCAGCAAGGCTATCATTCAGAATAGAAAGAGAGATATAAAGCTTCCCAGACAAACAAAAGTTAAAGGAATTCATCACGACTAAACCAGTCCTACAACAAATGTCAAAGGACACTCTGGAGTGGAAAGGAAACGCTAGAAGCAGGAGTAAAATAGGAAGCATAAAAGCAGTAAAATTAATTACATATATAAAAATCAGTCAAGAGATTCAAAAAAAATAAAAATGTAAAGTATGACAGCATATACCTAAAATATGGGGGCAAGAGGAGTAAAAATTTAGTGCTTTTAGAATGGGTAAGCAACCATCAACTTAATAGACTGCTATATGCCTAAGATGTCATTTATAAACCTAATGGTAACCACAATTCAAAAACCGGTGATATGCAAAAAATAAAGAGAAAAGAATCCAAGTATATCACTAAAGAAAGCCAGCAAGAGAAGAGAGAAGAAAGCAAACGAAGACAGTTAACAGAGAAATACAAAAACAACCATAAAATAAGTAACCAAATGGCAATAAGTACATATCTATCAAATTACTCTGAATATAAACGGACTAAACACTCCATTCAAAAGACAGGGGGTGACTGAATGGATAAAAAAGCAAGACTGCCTACAAAAGACTCATTTCAGACCTAAAAACACAGGCAGATTCAAAGTGAAGGGATGAAAAAGAATTTATCATGCAGACAGAAGTGAAAAGAAAGCCTCGGTAGCAATACTTATATCAGACAAAATAGACTTTAAAACAAAGGTTGTCACAACAGATGAAAAAAAAACTCTATATAATCATAAACAGAATAATCCAACAAGATGTAAGAATTGTAAATATTTAGGCCCGCAACATGGAAGCACCCAAATACATAAAGCAGCTAATAACAAACATAAAGGGAGTAACTGATAGTAATACAGTAGTAGTAGGGGACTTTAACACCCCACTTACATCAATGGATAGATCATCCAAACAGAAAGTCAACAAGAAAACAATGGCTTTTAATGACACACTGGACCAGATGGATTTACAAGATATATTCACAACATTCCATCCCAAACAGCAAAATACACATTCTGTCAAGTGCACATGGAATATTCTCCAGAAGAGAACACATATTAAACCACAAAACAAGTCTCAACAAATTCAAAAACACTGAAGTCATACCATACATCTTTTCTGACCACAATGCCATGAAACTAGAAATCAACCACAATAAAAAATCTGGAAAGAACACAATACACGGAGGTTAAATAACATGCTACTAAACAGTGAATGGGTCAACCAAGAAATCAAAGAGGAAATAAAAAATTACATGGAGACAAATGAAAAATGAAAACACAGCCATCCAAAATCTTTGGGATGCAACAAAACTGTTTTAAGAGGAAAGTTTATAGCAATACAGACTTACCTCAAGAAACAAGAAAAATCTCAATTAAATAATTTAACCTTACACCTAAAGGAGCTAGAAAAAGAACAAACAAAATCCAAAACCAGGAGAAGGAAGGAAATGATAAAATTAGAGCAGAAATAAATGAAATAAAAACTTTAAAAAAAAACTGAAGCGATCAATGAAATCAGGAGCTAGTTCTTTCAAAAGATCAACAAAGTTGATAAATCTTTAGTGAGACTCATCAAAAAAAGAGAGAAGAGGACTCAAATAAAATCAGAAATGAAAGACAAGAAATAACAACAAAAACCACAAAAATACAAAGGATTATAAGAGAATTATTATGAAAAATTATATGCCAACAAACTGGACAACCTAGAAGAAGTGGATAAATTTCAAGAAATATATAGCCTCCCAAAACTGAACCTGGAAGAAATAGAAAATTTGAACAGACCAAGTACCAACAATGAAATTAAAGCAGTAATCAAAAACCTCCCAACAAAATGTCCAGGACCAGAAAGCTTCACAGGTAAATTCCACCAAACATTTAAAAAAAAGTAAATACCTCTTTTTCTCAAACTATTCCAAAAAATATAAGAGGAAGGAAAGCTTCCAATTCGTTTTATGAGGCCAGCATTATGCTATACCAAAACGAGATAAAGACATCATTTAAAAAGCCCACTATTTCTGATGAACACAGATGCAAAAATCCTCAACAAAATATTAACAAACTGAATCCAACAATACATTAAAAAAATCATTCACCACAATCAAGTGGAATTTATTCCTGGAATGGAAGGGTGGTTCAATATTCGCAAATCAATCAACATGATACATCACATCAACAAGAGAAAGGATAAAAACCATATGATCATTTCAATAGATGCAGAGAAAGCATTTGACAAAGTACAACACCCACTCATGATAAAATCATCAACAAAGCAGGTTTAGAGGGAACATACCTCAACATAATAAAGGTCACATATGAAAAACCCACAGGTAACATTATTCTTAATGGGCAAAAACTGAGAGCTTATCTCCAAGAGTCAGGAAAAAGACAAGGATGTCCACTCTCACCACTTTTTTTCAACTTAGTACTGGAAGTCCTAGCCACAGTGATCAGACATGAAAAAGAAATTAAGAACATCCAAATTGGGAAGTAAAACCTTCATTATTTGCAGATGACATGATACTATACACAGAAAATCCTAAAGACTCCCCCCAAATCTATTAGAACCAATACATGAATTCAGTATGGTTGCAGGATACGAAATCAATATAATACAGAAATCCACTGCATTTCTGTAATAATGGAGCAAAAAGAGAAATTAAGTAAACAATCCCACCTACAATTGCACCAAAAATAATAAAGTACCTAGGAATAAATTTAACCAAAGAGCTGAAAGGCCTGTACTCTGAAAACTTTAAAACACTGATGAAAGAAATTGAAGATGACACCAACAAATGGAAAGATATTCCATGCTTATGGATTGGAATAACAAAGATTGCTAAAATGTCCATACTACCCAAAGAAATCTATATATTTAATGCAATCCCTATCAAAATACTAACAGCATTTTTCACAGACCTAGAACAAATAATCCTAAAATATGTATGGAACCACAAAATACCCCGAATAGCCAAAGCAACCTTAAAAATGAAAAGCAAAGCTGGAGGTATCACAATTCCAGACTTCGAGTTATATTACAAGGCTGTAGTGATCAAAACCGTATGGTACTGGCACAAAAACACAGAGATAGACACAAGAACAGAATAGAAAACCCAGAAATGAATCCACAACTATATGGTCAATTAATCTTCAACAAAGCAAGGAAGAATATCCAATGGGTAAAGGACAGTCTCTTCAAAAAGTGGTGTTGGGAAAACTGGAGAGCAACATGCAAAAGGATGAAACTGGACCACTTTCTTACACCATATACAAAAATAAATCCAAATTTATTAGGTCTATTAAAGACCTAAATGTGAGACCTGAAACCATAAAACTGCTAGAAGAGAGCATAGGCAGTAATTTCTCTGACATCAGCTGTAGCAACATTTTTCTAGATATGTCTCCTTTGGCAAGGGAAACAAAAGCAAAAACAAACTACTCGGACTACATCAAAATAAAAAGCTTCTGCACAGCAAAGGAAATAACATAGCTAAAAGACAACCTACCGAATGGGAGCAGATATTTGCAAATGACATGTCTAATAACAGTTTACTACCCAAAATATATAAAGAACTTCTACAACTCAAAACAGAACTCAAATAATCCAATTAAAAGGTGGGCAAGGGGTGCCTAGGTGGCTCAGTCAGTTAAGCTTCTGACTCTTGGTTTTGGCTCAGGTCATGATCTCATGGGTCATGAGATCGAACCCCACGTTGGGCTCTGCACTCAGCAGAGAGTCTGCTTGAAGATTTTTCTCCCTCTGGTCCTCCCCACCCTGATTTGCATGCTCGCCCCCTCCCTGTCAAAAATAAATAATCTTTAAAAGAAATTTTAAAATAAATAAATAAATAAAAGGTGGGTAGAAGACACAAATAGACATTTCTCCAAAGAAAACATACAGATGGCCAACAGACACATGAAATGATGCTCAACATCACTCATCATCAGGGAAATGAAAATCAAAACCACAAAGAGGTATCATCTCACATTTGTCAGAAGAGCTAAAATAAAAAACACAAGGAACAACAAGTGTTGACAAGAAGGTGGAGAAAACAGAACCCTCATGGCACTGCTGATGGGAATGCAAACTGGTGTAGCCACTGTGGGAAACAATAGGGACATTCCTCAAAAAATTACAAATAGAATTACCAGATGATCTACTAATTTCACTACTGGATATTTACCCAAAGAATATGAAAACACTAATTTCAAAAGATATATGCACCTCTATGTTTATTGCAGCATTATTTACAATAGCCAAATTATGGAAGCAGCCCCAGTGTCCATCTATAGATGAATGGATAAAGAAAATGTGAGATATATAGATAGATATAGATATATTACTCAGCCATAAAAAAGAATGAAATCTTGCCATTTGCAACAACATGGATGGATCTAAAGGGTATAATGCTAAGTGAAATAAGTCAGTCAAAACAAATACCATATGACTTCACTCATTTGTGAAATTTAAGAAACAGAACACATGAACAAAGAAAAAAAGACACAAACCAAAAAACAGACTCTTAACTATAGACAACAAACTTGGGTATCACCAGAGGTGAGGTGGGTGGAGGGATGGGTGAAACAGGTGAAGGGGATTAAAAGCACACTTGTCATGATGAGCACTCAATAATGTACAGAATTGTTGAATCACTATATTGTACTAATACAACATTGTATATTAATCATACTGGAAATTTTTTAAATAAATAAATTTATTTATTTTATTTCATTTATTATATACCAGCAGCAAACAGTTATGAGTTTACAAAATTTTATTTATAATACATTGAAAAACATAAAATATTTAGGGATAAATTTGTCAAAGTTGTGTGTGACCTCAACGCTAAAAACTACAAAATGTTTCCCTTCTGGGGAAAAATTAAAGATCTAAATAAATGGAGAGAAATACCATATTCCTGGACTGAAAATAATGGCATGCTGGTAGTCATTTAACAATGAACTCCCTCCCCACAAAACAACATGGGACTTTACTAATTTCTTCCACCCTAGCCAATGTCCAGTTATCAAATTTCTGAAAATTTAATAATCGTCTGTTGTGATTTAGTATGAGCTGTCTTCAGCTTGCCAATGACTGACTTAATAATGTTAAAATGACAATTCTCACCAAACTGATCAATCTCAATCTTAATTGGAGCAAGCATTTGTACAGAAATTGACAACTTAATTATAAAATGTATATGGGAATGTAAAGGAGCTAGAACATCCAGAACAACCTTGACAAAAAAGAAAATTAGAGGACTTAAACCATCAGACTTCAAGTGTTACTTTAAAGGTAATCCAGACAATGTGATACTGGCCTAAGGATAATAAGTGGAGCAGAACAGAGAGCTCTAGAATAGATCAAGTCTGTACACAGTCATTTGACTTGCAAACGCCTTTTTAGTACACAGTGCTAGAATAAATGGATATGCATATGGTCTAAAAGTAATCCTTGGCCTCATACCTCACACCATATAAAAAGTAATTGAAAGAGATTAGAAAATAATAATAAATACAAAAAAATAATAAAATACAAAAGCTAAAGCTTTAAAACTTCTAGAAGGAAATACAGGAGAAATCATTCACTATCTGAGGGTAGGAAAGGTTCTTAGGATACAGAATGCAATAAGGAAAAAATGACTTCACCAAGTTTGAATACTTCTTCTCAATGAAAGACATCATTATGCAAATGAGTAAGCAAGTTCCAAGCTAGGAGATAACATGCATGAATTATGTGTCTGACACATGCCTGGTGTCCTGGATACATAAAGAACAACAACTCCATAGATAAACAACCAATTAGTAACAAGTAAATGATTTGAATTCATAAGCCCATGAAAAACTGCTTAATATCATTAAGCATCAGGAAAATGTAAATTAAAACCACAGTGAGATTCAACCACACATCTACCAAAATGGAGAAAGTTTTTTTTTAATTATTTATTTATTTTTTACAAAATGGAAAACAAATTTAATAAACTGAAAGACCAAATGTTGGTAAAGACGTGGAACAACTCTCATCCATTATTGGTGGAAGTATAAGGATGGTACAACTGCTTTAGAAAAAATTCTGGCTATTTATTATAGAACTAAGCATGCACTTATGCTATGACCCAGAAATTTTACCCACAGGTATTGATCTAAAAGAAACGAAAAAAATATATGGATGCAAAATGATTGGTATGAGAATATTTATCGCAACCTTACTCATGATATCCAAGACCTGGAGACAATCTGAATATCCACCAAAATGAGAATGAATACACAAATTGTGACTACTACTTAGTAATAAAAGTGAATAAACTATAATACTAGCAACAACATAGATGTCTCAAAATATGCTCAGTGACCTTATTAAAGAGAGTATACACTGAATGATCCCATTTATAGGAAGTTGTAGGAAAGGCAAATCTAATCTATGGTTAGAAGAAAACCAGAGCAGTGACTGCCCCTGGAAGGAAAGGAGTCAGGAGTGACTGGGAAACGGCATGAGGTAACTTTTAGGAACGATGGTGTTCTTGAGATTTGTGCATTTCAGTGTACATCAATTTAACCTTAATAGAAAAAAATTAGAAACAAATTTTGAGTTCTAATGAGATGCAGCTGGAAGTACATCATGGCAAAATGTATTGGTTATTATAATTTACTCCAAAATGCAGCATAAACATAAGATGGACTGATGGACAAACAAAGGATGGATAGATGGACAGACATGTCCTAAACAAATTCCTCACTCTGTGACGCCTGTCTGAGTGGAATTTCAAAACAAGAAACCGGGTTAATTTCTTTATCCAAAGTAGTTATCGATAATGAAACAGCTTATGATATTTTAGCTAACCAGAGGAGAACAGGTACCATTGCTAATACTTCACATTGTCTGGATTAACACCATAAGTACAAAAAGATCAATTTATAATCAAGTTAAGAAATGACGTCCCCCATCTAAGGTAGACCCAAGGCATTGTTATTGTTAGCCTTAATTTCTTTATCAGATTTGATCTCTTCCAAAGTGCCTTTTCTTCCTTTCTTAAAACACTTCTGGTTATACTTTAGTTTACCTCCCTGTTTGCTTGACATTTGTTGTCTAGAGTCTAAAAATGATCAACCAATGATTCAAAGGTAAAAAACAAAGTGGAATCATTCTGAATGACACTCAAGTTGAAAAATCACATTTCTGCAAACAATCTCATCGTCAAGGAGAAGCAACAACAGCGATGAAAACTGGGACCATCCTTGGTAGCCAGCCACGACCAAAGTCGGGGGCGGGGGCGATCAAGAATAAAAACGTGCTCATAGTCTAGGAAAAGGTTGGTTATTCCCTAGCTATGGGATCAAGTAAGCGCCAGCACCAGTTTCAAATCATTCTATCAATCCAGGAGAGCTCACATCAGGAAACACGCTGCCAAAGCCAACCAATCAGTAACAGCAAAGTCAACCAATCAGGAGACTTGTCCTCAAGAAAGGCAAGGAAGGGGTCAGGACAGGCACAAAACTTACCAGTGGGAGACTCAAACTTCAGCAAAGCACTGTTATATCCCAGAGTGATCAAGATGGATTCCTTGCCCACGCGGCAACATTCAGTGTCTCTGTTGAGTAAGCATTTAAAGACACAGACGCCATCGGCTATAAAGGGCGAAAAAAATAAAAGAGGATTAGGAAAATCCATTTTTGAGCATTGTAAAAAGGTTCAGTAATGCCATCCCTATATTTCTCTCCTTTTCTCAAGGCTCCCCATTTCTTTCTTCTTAATATAAAGCCTTGTGAGTCGTAAGGGAATACGAGGATCTGAGATAAAAGAGGAATTTAACTATAGCCCTATACCAATTCTTTGCAAGTGGGTTAGCACAGAGAGCAATACTAACACTTACTGGCTCTTGCCTTTATGTCCAGGGCCCCACTCCCTTTAAATCCTGTATTCCCCAGAGCATTTTGTATCTCTTGATGGCATCCCAGGAGAGTCCAGGTAATGTCCCTCTGGGTGTGATTCTTAAGCACCTACTATGTGCCAGAGATCTCACACAGTCTTCACTGTAAATATTGTGACTGCCAGTGTTTTTAGGTAAAGACTAGGCAGAGAGTTTAGGTCCAAATATGCACGGCTAGTAAGTGGCAGAACCAGAATTAAAACCTAGGATTAAATTTGACTCCAAAGCCCACTCTTGCTCTTAACCACATTATGCCAAGGCAAGCACAATAAAGAGGGTGCTTGGTTTCTGCAAGCAGGGCCTGCAGTGAGTGGCTAGGCTCTCATCAGGTTCATACATAGATAATTGGGAAGTAACTCGCTATTCCTCCTTTTACAAGTTAGGCAGGCCTTGAGCACTGGGGCAGCTGTAGAGTGGTGGCAAAGGTAATAAACTCGGAGTTTGGTTTTCATCTCTGATATTTACTAACGTAGGGACTTCAATCACCTATTCACACTCAGCCACATTATTGCATTATGCAAAATGAAAATACTGATATTTATTTCCCAAGCTTTTTGTGAAGAATGAATAACAAAGGTAAAAATAATTTCTAAAATCCTATTAAAACGATAAGGGACTGTGGTCGTTTCTCTCATTATAAAGTAGATCTTAGTTCCCATACTTAATGTCTTCCATTCTCCCTTATGAAATCAAATACAGGAAGTGTTTTAACTTTAAAACATAGTTATATATAAAATTCTACTATTATACAAGTATGTGGCACATTCATACACACACATTCAAAACACACACACACACACAGAGTTAAGATGACCAAATATTTTCAAATATTTTCATCCATTACTTCAAATGAATGAATACTTCCTGATGGAAGCTTTCACAGATATTTTTCACAAAACATCTTGGCTGGTTAAATAGTGCAGATGTTTTGAAAACATTTTCCTGGCATAAAGGATGATTACAGGTTTAACTATTACAGACCAGTCAGTGTCTCAAAGGCATCAGTGTCTCCTTGCAGACAGGCAGCCATGAATAAATGCAGAAGGGAGCTTGGGGCTCTTTTATATAATATGTTTTCTTTAAATCACAAGAAATGGTTTTTTCTCCCCCCTGAGAAATCAGGATTTTCTGCATTTACCAATTGTTTTCTTATGGTTTTGAAGTAGGATGTGGGATGGATGTTAGTCTTCTACAATACCTAGCAGTCTGTGAACTCTTTGCAGGCAGGGACGATTTTACTTTCTTTTTTTAAATCGTTATCTTTTTTTCTCTGAATCAAAGCCGAGCGCAAAACCCGGTACTTAATAAATATTTTTTGAATTGGTGAAAGCATTTCTCCATATATTGATTGAATGCCATCCCAGAACAGATAAAAAGCTTCAAACTTTATCTGGTTCAGTTCTCCTAAACCAGATATGGTCATAATTTTTTGTTTTGCCATTATTTGTTTGTTTGTTCAGTTGTGATTTGATTAGGGTATGAAGTGAGTTGCTGTTTTCAGGCACTGCAAAATGCCTTGCCCATATAGCCTCTTTTCTTCATCCTCTTGGACCCTCTGTTTAAATATGGGGGGAGCAGGTCATTTTAAGCATGCCATAAAATCCAGTAAGTATTGGTAACAACTTAATTTTTTTAAATCTACCTTTGACAAAAAAAAAATTAAATACTTTAAACAAAATTGAAAAGCAATGATAAGCTGGGAAAATATTTTCAGTACACTCAACCAAGAATGAATATCCCCAAGATACAATTAACTCTAAAAAATAAGGAAAAACAAGCATCCTTATTGAAAAGTTAGTAGGGGGATCAGTAGGTAGTTGACAACTAGAAAAATGCCAATAGCAAAAAGAAGGCAAATAATGAATTGCCATAATATTCAAAGAAATGTGTAATAAAAGATTGACGTCTAAGTTTTTCTCTGTCAATGTCAACAGTTTAAAAATATATACTAACAATATCAAATACCGGACAGGGTATGAGACAACGGTGAATAGCAATTATTGGAAGCATAAATTTCTGTATTTCTGGGAGGTATTCCACCCAAAGGGTTCAAAACGTAAAGTCTATGTATTCTTTGCTAGACATTCTGCTCATAATCGTTTATCAAGTGTGGATGAGTGCATCGTCAAGGACATTCATCTTAGAGTTGTTTACTATCACGAGAAAATGCAAAGAAGCTGAGTCTACTACCACCGTGTACGTGGTTGGTTAAATGGAACATGATGCTTCCATGTTCAGGTTGTGAAACAGCATGTATAATGCTAATGTAGCAATTAAATATGTTTATCTTCATAGACAGCTGTTGAAAAAGATACACACCAAGATGTCATCAGTGGTTTCCTCTGCATGGAGAGACCTGGGATCATTTTTACTTTACCCTTTATAAGGTTCTGCCTGGTTTGAATTTTCTCTGACACTATTTTTAACAATCAGAAAATACACCCAATCCAGAAGGGGAGGAGCAAGATGGAGGAGGAGTAGGAGACCTAAATTTTGTCTGGTCCCAGGAATTCAGCTAGATAGTTATCAAACCATTCTGAACACCTACAAACTCAACAGGAGATTGAAGAAAAGAATAGCAGCAACTCTCTGAACAGAAAAGCGACCACTTTCTGGAAGGTAGGGCGTGTGGAGAAGTGAATCCGAGGCGATATTCAGGAGGATAGATGGCGGGGGAGGGGGCCTCCGTCTGCCGCTTCTGGCAAGTGCTAGAGCCGCGGAGCACAAAATCGGAACTTTTAGAAGTCAGCTCCACCAAGGGACGTCGCTCCAATGGCTAAGCGGGGGATGGAACCTTCATGGGACAGTGGTCTCAGGACCCTCAGGGTCACAGAAAGGCTGGGGGTGCCTGAGTGTGGCAGAGCTCCCAGGTATCGGAGCGGGGAAGTAGGCTGTAGGATGGAGCCGAGCAGTGTGCTCTCAGCTCGGGGTGGCCATAAACCGTGATCCGAGGCACAGTCCGGCCACGGCTCCTCCAGCAGGGACCCAACAAGCGGCAGATACGGGGAGACTCCCCTTCCCTCCCGGGGAGGAGCGGCGCGGGAGTGCACCGCAGGGATCTGCTGGGTTTGGAGACTCCACACGGGGTCGGGTGCCAGAGACAGCAACGCTCGGTCACAGGCCGGGTGAGCACGCAGTGCGGCCGGAGACCGGGGACACGGGAGTGACTGCTTTTCTCTGGGGGCGCACTGAGGAATGGGGCCCTGAGTTCTTGGCTCCTCCGGGCGGAGATTGGGAGGCCACCATTTTTACTCTCGTCCTCCAAAGCTATACGAAAGTTTGCAGGGAACAAAAGCTCCCGAGAGCAAACCGGAGCAGATTACTTAGACCAGACTGGCAAGGGTGGGGCAATTCTGCCTCCGGCAAAGACATTTGGGAACCACGGCAACAGGCCCCTCCCCCAGCAAGAACAGCCAGCCAAGACCACGGTTACCAATCAATGAGAACGGCAGAATGCCCGCACTAGGGAAATACAACATATAGAATTCATGGCTTTTTTCCCATGATTCCTTGGTCTTTCAAAGTTAATTTTTTTAAATTTTCTTTATTTTTTCTATTTTTTAGTTGAATTTGTCTTCTTTCCCTCTTCAACCAACATCTATCAATTCTTTTTTTGGAAAATCTTTTTTAATTTTCATTTTTCCAGTCATATTCTATCCCTTCATTGTATTTAACCTTATTTATTCTCTCTATATAAGTTTTTCTTTCTTTAAAATTAGGGATACTGTTTCTTCTGGCAGAGCAAAATACACCCTAAATCTAATGTATGACTTTGTCCTTGTCTCCCGCCTGATCACATTCTTTTTTTATTTTTTTCATTCCTTTTTCAACCAACTTCTTATGTTATCAATTCCTTTTTTTGTTTGTTTTTTAATTTAATTTTATTATGTTATGTTAGTCACCATACAATACATCATTAGTTTTTCTGTGATAGGTATTAAGAAGGGCAGGTAATGCTTGGAATATTGGGTCTTATATGAAAACAATGAATCATGGATCACTGTATCAATTCCTTTTTTAAAATATTTTTAAATTTTTGGGGTACCTGGGTGGCTCAGCTGGTTAAGCGGCTGCCTTCAGCTCAGGTCATGATCCCAGGGTCCTGAGATTGAGCCCCGCATCAGGCTCCATGCTCAGCGGGAAGCCTGCTTTTCCCTCTCCCACTCCCCCTGCTTGTGTTCCCTCTCTCACTGTCTCTCTCTATCTCTCTCTCAAATAAATAAAATCTTTTAAAAAAATATTTTTTAATTTTCATCTTTACAGTCATATTCCATCCCTTTGTTGTATTTACCCTTATTTCTGTACATATATAAGTTTTTCTTTCTTGAAAATTTTGGGGGGCAATTTCTTCTAAAAGACCAAAATACACCCAAAACCTAGTGTGGCTCTATTCTATTCACCAGCCTGGTAATATTCTTTCTTTCTTTATTTTTTTTTCATTTCTTTTCCCCCCGGTTTCGGGTCTCTGCTGATTTGTTTAGTGTATATTTTTCTGGGGTTGTTGTTACCCTTTTACCATTTTGTTCTTTCATTCATCTATTCTACTCTGGACAAAATGACAAGATGGAAAAACTCATCTCAAAAAAAGAAAAAGAGGCAGTACCGACTGCCAGGGATCTAGTCAATACGGACATTAGTAAGATGTCGGAACTAGAGTTCAGAATGACGATTATAAAGATACTAGCTGGACTTGAAAAAAGCATAGAAGATACTAGAGAATGCCTTTCTCGAAAAATAAAAGAACTAAAATCTAACCAAAGTGGAAATAAAAAGGCTATTAATAGGTGCAATCAAAAATGGAGGCTCCAACTGCTAGGATAAATGAGGCAGAAGAGAGAATTAGGGATATAGAAGATGAAATGATGGAGAATAAAGAAGCTGAGAAAAAAGATAAACAACTACTGGATCATGAGGGCAGAATTCGATAGATAAGCGATACCATAAAGAAAACAACATTAGAATAATTTGGATCCCAAAAGAAGAAGAGAGAGAGGGGCAGACCCTATCTTGGAGCAAATGATAGCAGAGAACTTCCCTAATTTGGGGAAAGAAACTGGCATCAAAATCCAGGAGGCACAGAGAACCCCCCTCAAAATCAATAAAAATAGGTCAACACCCTGACATTTAATAATAAAACTCAAGTCTCAGAGACACAGAGAAAATCCTAAAAGCAGCTTGAGACAAGAGATCTGTAACCTACAATGGTAGAAACATTAGACTGGCAGCAGACCTATCCACAGAGACCTGGCAGGCCAGAAAGGACGGGCATGATATATTCAGAGCACTAAATGAGAAAAATATGCAGCCAAGAATACTATATTCAGCTAGGCTGCCACTGAAAATAGAAGGAGTGATAAAAAGCATCCAGGACAAACAAAATCTAAAAGATTTTGCAAACACCAAACCAGCCCTACAAGAAATATTGAAAGGGGTCCTCTAAACAAAGAGAAAGTCTAAAAATAATATAGACCAGAAAGGAACAGAGACAATATAGAGTAATGGTCGCCTTACAAACAAAACAATGGTACTAAATTCATATCTTTCAATAGTTACTCTGAATATAAATGGGCTAAATGCCCCAATCAAAAGACAAAGGGTATCAGATTAGATAAAAAAAAATAAGACCCATTGATATGCTGTCTGCAAGAGACTCACTTTAGACCCAAAGACACCTCCAGGTTTAAAGTGAGGGGGTGGAAAACCATTTACCATGCTAATGGACATCAAAATAAAGCTGGGGTGGCAATCCTTACATCAGACAAATTAGATTTTAAACCAAAGACGATAATAAGAGATGAGGAAGGACACTACATCATACTTAAAGGGTCTATCCAACAAGAAGATCTAACAATTGTAAATATCTATGCCCCTAACATGGGAGCAGCCAATTATATAAGCCACTTAATAACAAAATGAAAGAAACACATCAACAATAATACAATAATAGTAGGGAACTTTTAACACTCCACCCATGAAAATGGACAGATCATCTAAGCAGAAGATCAAAGCAACAGAAAACACATTCTTCTCTAGGGCACATGGAACAGAACAGATCACATCCTGGGTCAAAAATCAGGTCTCAGCTGGTACCAAAATAATGAGATCATTTCCTGAATATTTTTAGACCACAATGCTTTGAAACTAGGACTCCATCACAAGACGAAATTTGGAAAGAACTCAAATACATGGAGGCTAAAGAGCATCCTACTAAAGAATGAATGGGTCAACCAGGACATTAAAGAAGATTTTAAAAAGTGCACGGCAACAAATGAAAATGACAACACAATTGTTCAAAATCTTTGGGATGCAGAAAAGGCAGTCCCTAAGAGGAAAGTATTTAGCAATACAAGCCTTTCTCAAAAAACAAGAAAGACCTCAAATACACAATCTAACCCTACACCTAAAGGAGCTGGAGAAAGAACAGCAAATAAAGCCTAAACCTAGCAGGAGAAGAGAAATAATAAGATCAGACCAGAAATCAATGACATAGAAACCAAAAGAACAGTAGAACAAATCAATGAAACTAGGAGCTGGTTCTTTGAAAGAATTAATAAGACTGATAAACCCCTGGCTAGACTTAATCACAAACAAAGAGAAAGGACCCAAATAAATAAAATCATGAATGAAAGAGGAGAGATCACAACCAACACCAAAGAAATACAATTATAAGAACATATTATGAGCAACTAGATGCCAGCAAATTAGATTATCTGGACGAAATGGATGCATCCCTAGAGATGTATAAACTACCAAAACTGAACGAGGAGGAAATAGAAAACCTGAACAGACCCATAACCAGTAAGGAAACTGAAGCAGTTATCAAAAATCTCCCAACAAAAAAGAGCCCAGGGCCAGATGGCTTCTCAGGGGAATTCTACCAAACATTTAAAGAATTAATGCCTATTCTTCTGAAGCTGTTCCAAAGAATAGAAATGGAACTCATTTTATGAGGCCAGCATTACACCTTAATCCCAAAACCAGACAAAGACCCCATCAAAAAGGAAAACTACAGACCAATATCCCTGATGAACAAGGATGCAAAAATTCTCACCAAAGTACTAGCCAATAGGATCTAACAGTACATTAAAAAGATTATTCATCACGACCAAGTGGGATTTATTCCTGGGCTGCAAGGTTGGTTCAACACCCACAAATCAATCAATGTGACACACTACATTAATCAAAGAAAGAACAAGAACCATATGATCCTCTCAATAGATGCAAAAAAACCATTTGACAAAGTACAGCATCTTTCTTGATTAAAACTCTTCACAGTGTAGTGATAGAGGGTACATACCTCTATATCATAAAATCCATCTATGAAAAACCCACAGAGAATATCATTCTCAATGGGGAAAAACTGAGAGCTTTCCCCTAAGGTCAGGAACACGGCAGTGATGTCCACTATCACCACTGCTACTCAACACAGTCCTAGAAGTACTAGGCACAGCTATCAGACAACAGAAAGAAATTAAAGACATCTGAATTGGCAAAGAAGAAGTCAAACTCTCACTTTTTGCAGATGATATGATACTTTATGTGGAAAACCCAAAAGACTCCACCCCAAAACTGCTAGAACTCATACAGGAATTCAGTAAAGTGGCAGGATAGAAAATCAATGCACAGAAATCAGTTGCATTTCTATACACCAACAACAAGACAGAAGAAAGAGAAATTAAGGAGTCGATCCCATTAACAATTGCACCCAAAACCATATGATACGTAGGAATAAACCTAACCAAAGACACAAAGGATCTGTACTCAGAAAACTGTAAAATACTCAAGAAGAAATTGAGGAAGACACAAAGAAATGGAAAAACGTTCCCTGCTCATGGATTGGAAGAACAAATATTGTGAAAATGTCAATGCTACCTAGAGCAATCTACACATTCAATGCAATCCCTACCAAAATACCATTAAGTTTTTTCAAAGAAATGGTACAAATAACCCTAAAATTTGTATGGAACCAGAAAAAACACCAAATAGCCAGAGGGATGTTGAAAAAGTAAAAGCTGGTGGCATCACAATTCTGGACTTCCAGCTCTATTACAAAGCTGTCATCAAGACAGTATGGTACTGGCACAAAAACAGACACATAGATCAATGGAACAGAATCGAGAGCCCAGAAATGGACCTTCAACTCTATGGTCAACTCATCTTCGACAAAGCAGGAAAGAATGTCCAATGGAAAAGAGAGTCTCTTCAACAAATGGTGTTGGGACCATTGGATAGTCATATGTAGAAGAATGAAACTGGACCATTTCCTTACACCACACACAAAAACAGACTCAAAATGGAAGAAAGACCTCAGTGTGAGACAGGAATCCATCAAAATCCTAAAGAAGAACACAGGCAGCAACCTCTTCAACCTCAGCCGCAGCAGCTTCTTCCTAGAAACATCGCCAAAGGCAAGGGAAGCAAGGGCAAAAATGAACTATTGGGACTTGATCAAGGTAAAAAGCTTTTGCACAGCAAAGGAAACAGTCGACAAAACCAAAAGGCAACCAACAGGATGGGAGAAGATATTTGTAAATGACATATCAGATAAAGGGCTAGTATCCAAAATCTATAAAGAACTTATCAAACTCAACACCCAAAGAACAAATGATCCAATCAAGAAATGGGCAGAAGACATGAACAGACATTTTTCCAGAGAAGACACCCAAATGGCCAACAGACACATGAAAAGGTACTCAACATCTCTCGGCATCAGGGAAATCCAAATCAAAACCTCCATGAGATACCACCTCACACCAGTCAGAATGGCTAAAATTAACAAGTCAGGAAATGACAGATGTTGGTGAAGATATGGAGAAAGGGGAACCCTCCTACACTGTTGGTGGGAATGCAAGCTGGGGCAGCCACTCTGGAAAACAGTATAGAGTCCCTCAAAAAGTTGAAAATAGAGCTACCGTACAACCCAGGAATTGTACAACTGGGTATTTACCCCAAAGATACAAATGTAGTGATCCAAAGGGGCGCCTGCACCCCAATGTTTATAGCAACAATGTCTACAATAGTCAAACTATGGAAAGAGCCTAGATGTCCATCGACAGATGAAAGGATAAGGAAAATGTGGTGTGTGTGTGTGTGTATGTATTATTGTGCAGCCGTCAAAAAATTGAAATCTTGCCATTTGCAACAACGCAGATGGAACTAGAGGGTATTATCCTAAGCAAAATAAGTCAATGAGAGAAAGACAAGTATCATATGATCTCACTGATATGAGGAATTTAAGAAACAAGACAGAGGATCATAGGGGAAGGGAGGGAAAAATGAAACAAGACGAAACCAGAGAGGGAGACAAACCTTAAGAGACTCTTAATCTCAGGAAACAAACTGAGGGTTACTTAGTGGAGGGGGGTGGGAGGGATGGGGTGGCTGGGTGACGGACACTGGGCGGGGTATGTGCTATGGTGAGCGCTGTGAATTGTGTAAGACTGATGAATCACAGACCTGTACCTCTGAAACAGATAATACATTATATGTTAATTTAAAGAAAAGAAAATACAAGCACACCAATAAAAGATACTCTACCATCACTAGTGTATTTTACTACAATCTCATTATTGGTGGATATTACCATTCTTTTAATTCTCTCATGTATTAGATATTAACTGGTAGTTTATTCATTCAAAAATATTGATTTAGGAGTAAATGTATCCAAGTATTATCTCAATTCTCATTTTTAAGATCATTCATAGAAATGCAGCTTTTCTCATGTTTTCTGTTTGCTAATCTTACAACTTGTACTCATTTCCTTTCCTATCTTAGACCATGTTAGTTCATAAAACAAACATTCTAGTTGGCTTCTGTTAACTAATGTGAGTAGTATTAAAATGCAGCTATCTTATGGTAAAGTATTTTATCAATTGAGAAATGTGTCTTTTTAATTTAAAGAATCTGTATCAGAAAAATTAAGGAATACAACGAAGAACTTTTGGGAACACATATAAATCCATGAAGTACAATCACACTGATGACAAGTAGGGGTGCCGTGAATATCATATCCAACGTACACTCTACTAAGGTTCAGGGGATATGTCTCCCCATGACGTTATTATTACCAGTAATAAGAAGTACATTTGCAGAACATTCTGACTCTTTAAAATCACCTCCTTTAATCTTTTCAGTGGTACAAGAAGGCTGGGTGCTTCTGTATACTTACTGTCATTCTGCTTTTGAACTTTACTTTCATCAGGGACATCTTTGCTTACTTCGTCAAAGGGCAAGGCCTGATCTGCTGGTAGCAGCAAAGTCACAAGTAGCGTTAAGTCCATGTGCACAAAATTTAGGCAGCTTTAGAAAAGCCCAGAGCTTTGCTGTTCCCTCCCTGAGAAAAAGCCACTTGCTCTCCCAGAAGCTTCTCAAAGAAAATCATGATGGTCGTGATGCAGATGCCTGTTTTATCTTCCATCTAGCCTCATCTGACAAGACTCCCAGAGACACACAAAAAAATCCACGTTCTATCCATTTTATGGGTAAACATGGAAAATGCCACAAGGTAAGATCAAGAGAATTGCTCTTGGCTCTATTAAGCAATATTTCTCTTCTGCTCCACATAGGCAACCCCCTCTTCCAGCCCTTGCAAATGCAAAAGTCCAACTTCCATATGAAAGCCACAGTGCTAGTTGACCAAGAACATCAGATAGCAGGCATGGTCTAGAACAGAGTGTCTAACATAGATTTTTCTATATAAAGTCCTGGAAAGAGGAGTACTCGTGGCATTTATGTCAATTAATAATATGGCATTGATGCCAACTCTTTGCTAAGTGACACTTTTAGTATTTTCCTATCTAGAAATATCAAGTTAGCCTACCTAAGGAATATGTTTTGTAGAAATAGCTAAACAATGATTGTAAAAGCAGCACCTCTATAGGTGGAATAAAGTATATAAATAACTGTGCAGTTATTATTTCTAACAACTTTAACCAGAGAAAAGGCGTGTAAAGGAAAAAGAACAGGATTATGAAACTCCAAAAAATCTAATATTAAAATTAGGAATCCATGCTGATCGTATTAACCACACAACTTCCTGTGAGACACAACAAAATAGTAATAAATGACACATCATGGCTTCTCTCTCTCCCCTGGAGAATTTTGTGTTTGAAAGATTCGATCCTAGGCTCTTGCTTGCTGAGTAAAAACTGAAAATGGACTGATTGATTCAGGTTGAAAGGGGTCAAGTGTTAACAGCAGAAAAGAAAGGAAGAGAATGGGAAGCTCCATAGGAAATGCAAGACAGGGCTTTGGAGGAGGTTTCAGAGTTGAGAATGGGGTAGCATCCATAGGTTGAGAGAGAGACAAAAAAATGGAAGCATGGCTTTTTAAGACATCAGTTTCAGGAGGCCAACACTATGATATTGACTGTGATTACTGAAATGGTTGTCTGGTTGTTGGTTTGGTTTGGTCTGGGTTTTTTGGGGTTTTGTGTGGGTTTTTTTGGCAAATGCTATCTGCACTCTGGCATTCGACATCCAGCACATAGTACCATGTCTCCCTTCAGCCACCATTTAGCAAGGATTCAGTGCTCCCCATCAGTTCCATATAGATGCCCCTCCAGCTGTGGTTGTCCAAAGTCATTCTCTAGTAAAATCTTAAAGGCTCAGGGAAACAAGTTCTTCAGTGGATTCCTTAGGAAAGGTCATGGGAACAGTATTTCCTGAATTCTTGCATGCCAACAGTTGTCTTTGTCTTTTAAATTTTTGAAGGTCAGTTTTTCTGGATATATAATCTCTGGTTCACATTTTCTTTCTCTGTGGATCTCTGGTATGTTCATCCATTTTCTTCTAGGGAATAGCATTACCATCAAAAAGACTAATGATAATCTACTTTTCTGTCACTTGTCGGTAATATATTGATGTTGCCCAGATACCCAAAGGATTTTCTCTCTTTCTTTAAAGGTCAGTAATTTTTGCCAGAATGCGTCTTACACTAGCCATTCTAGGTCAATATTTTCAGGTATGAAGTTATTCTTTCAATAGGCATTTTCAAATTTTTTATGTTGGCAAAACTCTCTCAATTATAATTTTTGTATTTGTTTTATTTCTTTACTCTATTATCTTCTTCCCAGACTCTTGTGTATGTGTTGGATCATCTTTGCTGATCATTGATATTTGTAACTTTGTTTTGACTCCTTTTTACCTCTTTTTACATTTCCTTTTACATTTAAATATTTTTCCATCTTTTCTCCTTTATTTGATGTATTTCTTGTTGCCTCTAATTTAATCTTCATTTCTAAAATTTTTTTACTTTTAATTATTTATTTTATTCCTAAGTATAATCTTGAATTCTATCATTTATGAGTTTAATTCTTCTTTATGTTACTCTTGCATGTCTTGTGTAGTTTTCTTAATTTATCTGATTTTTTTTTTTTAATTTAACCTGACAGACGCATTTTGGAGCATTTATCTTCCTAGCATGTTTTCATTATGGGTGGGGTTTTTATTTTGCCCTTTCCTGCCTTTTTTTCTCTGTATGGCATTTGACTTCAATACTTCTCTGTTGTTCATTTTTATGTGAATATCATTTTCCTAAACTTTTAGAAAGATAGTAATTGCACATACTATTCTGTAAGACACTACCAAATTGTTTTCCAGAGTGACTGTGCCATTTCACATCCCCATCAGAAATGGACGAATGATCTAGCTTCTCCACATCCTTGACAACATTTGGTGTTGTCACTATTTTTTGCGTACACATTTTCATAGTCGTGTGGTGTTATCTCATGTGGGTTTAATTTGCACTTTCCTGATGACTAATGATGCTGAGTATTTTTCATGTGCTTATTTACCATCTGTATGTCCTCTTCTGTTCATGTGTTTTACCCATTTTCCAATTATTTTTTTAACTGTGGGGCTTCAAGAGTTCCTCTTATATTCTAGATACTGGTCCTTTGTTATATATGTGTGGTTTGCAAGTATTTTCTCCCATCCTGTAGTTTGACTTTTCATCTTCTTAACAGGATCTCCTACAGACAAAAGTTTTGAATTTTGATGGGACCCAATTAATTAAGTTTCCCTTTTATGGATTATCGTTCTGTGTCAAGTCTAAGAACTCTTTGACTGACTCCCTTGACCTTGCTCATTCTATGGTTTAATTACATCTCTTTTTTTTTTTTTAAAGAGAGATTGAGAAAGAGAGAGAAAATGTGCAAGAGGGGTGGGGAGGGGCGGAGGAAGAGGGAGAAAAAGACTCTTATTAAGCAGGCACCATGCCCAGTGCAGAGCCCGATACAGGGCTCGACCTGAGAATCCGGAGATCGTGACCTGAGCCAAAACCAAGAGTTGGATGATTAACCGACTAACCCACCCAGGTGCCCCTGGTTTCATTACATATTAACTGGATAACTGTGATAGTCTCTCCACTGTAATCTCTCTTGCAACCGAAAATGAGTTCACATCACTCCAAGCTGCCAGATTACAATTAATGAGGAACATGTGCAATCACTGCAAAGCTCTGCTCAAACCTTCACAGATGCCCCCCACCCCCCACACTGAATGTTAAAGCACACTCTCCTGCCAAGAACTGTAAACCCCTCAAGCCCCTTTCCCACTTCTCCCCAAACAACCCCCTAAACCCTAAACATATACCATATAGCCAAACTAACTACTGGCTTAACTCCAAAAAGTGTTTATAATTATGGTGGCAGTAGGGATGTAAAGTTCAAGAGTGGGACTTCTGAAGTGATACAGTTCCCCTTCTGCTACTGAAAATATTATCTAATTTATAATTTCCATTTCAAAGGCCACCACCTCCATGGTACCTTCCTTGACTGACCCCAACTGGCATATATATCTCCCTTACTTTACTACCCTAAGAGCACATTGTACCTCTCTTACAGCCCTTAGCTTCTTCTCTAATTTGTACATTCATTTTATTCATTTTGCAAGATGTCACACCATTCATGAGCAGGAATTGTGACCTCTTCATCTTTGTTTCCCCTGGAGGACCTGGTACACAGCAGGGATCACAACTGCTAAAAATGACTCGAATCACCAGGAGCATCACTCAAGTTCAGATTCAAGTTCACTCAGTCCAAGCTCATGGCCTATTGGCCATGTCCGCTGTTAAAAACAAAGTAGGGAGGAGGAGCAAGATGGCAGAAGAGTAGGAGACCTAAATTTCCTCCGGTCCCAGGAATTCAGCTAGATAGGGATCAAACCATTCTGAACCTACAAACTCAACAGGAGATCGAAGAAAACAATAGCAGCAACTCTCTGAACAGAAAAGCAACCACTTTCTGGAAGGTAGGACGGCGGAGAAGTGAATCCGAGGTGACATTCGGGAGGATAGACGGCAGGGGAGGGGGCCTCCATCGGCCACTTCTGGCAAGTGATAGACCCGCGGAGCACAAAATCAGAACTTTTAGAAATGGCGCTGCCGAGGGACGTCGCTACAGTGCCTAAGCGGGGGGTGGAACCCTCGCAGGACAGTGTGATCTCAGGACCCTCGGGGTCACAGAAAGACTGGGGATGTCTGAGTGCAGCAGAGCTCCCAGGTATCGGAGTGGGGAAGCCAACTGCACAGATGGAGCTAAGGCACGGGCTCTCAGCTCGGGGTGGCCATAACCCATGATCCACGCCACAGTCGGGCCACGGCTCCTCCACCAGGGACCCAACAAGCGGCAGATCCGGGGAGACTCCCCTTCCTCCCCTGGGAGGAGCGGCACAGGAGTGCACCACAGGGATCTGCTGGGTTTGGAGACTCCAAAAGGGTCATGAGCCAGAGATAGAAACGCTCAGTCACAGGCCAGGTGAGCACAGAGTGTGGGCAGAGACCAAGGAGACGGGAGTGATTGACGGCTTTTCTCTGGGGGCGCACTGAGGGTTGGGGCCCCAAGTTCTCTGTTCCTCCAGGCAGAGATTGGGAGGCCGCCATTTTCACTATCGTCCTCCAAAGCTGTACGGAAAGCTTGCAGGGAACAAAAGCTCCTGAGAGCAAATCCGAGCAGATTACTTAGCCTGGACCTGGCAAGGTCTTTGCTGGGGCAATTCCACCTCCAGCAAAGACATTTGGGAACCACAGCAACAGGCCCCTCCCCCAGAAGATAAGCAAGAACAGCCAGCCAAGACCAAGTTTACCAATCAATGAGAACGGCAGAACTCCAGTGCTAGGGGAATACTGCACATGAAATTCATGGTTTTTTTTCCCATGATTCTTTACACTTTCAAAGTTAATTTTTTTTTAACTTTCTTTTCTTGAATTTTTCTTTTTCCCTTTTTCAACCAACATATTATCAATCCCTTTTTAAAAATCTTTTTAATTTTTCATTTTTAGAGTCATATTCTATCCCTTCATAGTAGTTAACCTTGTTTTTGGTATATATATAAATTGTTCTCTCTTTAAAATTTTTGGGATACAGTTTCTTCTAACAGACCAAAATATACCCTAAATCTCTAGGGTATGGCTTTGTTCTAGTCTCCTGCCTGATCACATTCTCTCCCCCCCCTTTTTAAATTCCTCTTCTTTCTTTTTACCACCACCGTCTTATCTTATCAATTCCTTTTATACAATCTTTTATAATTTTCATCTTTACACTCATATTCCATCCCTTCATCGTATTTACCCTTATTTTTGTACATATGTTTTTTTTTTCTTTAAAATTTTGGGAGGCACTTTCTTCTAACAGACCAAATTACCCCAAAAATCTAGTGTGTGGCACTGACCTATGCACCAGCCTCATCATATTTAATTATATTCTTTTTTTTTAACTTTTTCTTTTTCTTTTTTCTTTTTTTCTTTCTTCCCATTTCTTGTTCCCTGGTTTCAGGTCCCTTCAGATTTGTTTAATGCATATTTTTCTGGGGTGTTTGTTACCCTGATAGCATTTTGTTCTCTCATTCATCTATTCTCCTCTGGACAAAATAACAAGATGGAAAAAAAAAAATCACCTCAAAAAACAAAAAACAAAAAAAAAAAAACAAGAGGCAATAGCAACTGCCAGGGACCTAATCAATACGGACATTAGTAAGATATCAGAACTAGAGTCCAGAATGACAATTTTAAAGATACTAACTGGGCTTGAAAAAAGCATGGAAGATATTAGAGAAACCCTTTCTGGAGAAATAAAAGAACTAAAATCTAACCAAGTCGAAATCAAAAATGCTATTAATGAGGTGCAATAAAAAATGGAGGCTCTAACTGCCAGGATAAACGAGGCAGAAGAAAGAATTGGTGATATAGAAGACCAAATGATGGAAAATAGAGAAGCTGAGAAAAAGAGAGAGAAACAAATACTGGATCACAAGGGCACAATTTGAGAGATAAGTGATATTATAAGACAAAACAATATTAGAATAATTGGGATCCCAGAAGAAGAAAGAGAGAGAAGGGCAGAAGGTATGTTGGAGCAAATTATGGCAGAGAACTTCCCTAATTTGGGGAAGAAAAGAGGCATCAAAATGCAGGAGGCACAGAACACCCCCTCAAAATCAATAAAAATAGGTCAACACCCCGACATCTAATAGTAAAAGTTAAGAGACTCAGAGACAAAGAGAAAATACTGAAAGCAGCTCGGGACAAGAGATCTGGAACCTACATGGTAGAAACACCAGATTGGCAACAGACCTATCCACAGAGACCTGGCAGGCCAGAAAGGACTGGCATGATATATTCAGAACACTAAATGAGAAAAATACACAGCCAAGAATACTATACCCAGTTAGGCTGTCATTGAAAATAGAAGGAGAGATAAAAAGGTTCCAGGACGAATAAAAACTAAAGGAATTTGCAAACACGAAACCAGCCCTCCAAGAAATATTGAAAGGGGTCCTCTAAGCAAAGAGAGAGCCTAAAAGTAACATAGACAAAAAAGGAACACGGACAATATACAGTCACAGTCACCTTATAGGCAATACAATGGCACTAAATTCATATCTTTCAATAGTTACCCTGAATGTAAAGGGGCTAAATGCCCCACTCAAAAGACACAGGCTATCAGATTGGATTAAAAAACAAGACTCATCGATATGCTGTCTACAAGAGACTCATTTTAGACCCAAAGACACCCCCAGATTGAAAGTCAGGGGGTGGAAATAATTTACCATGCTAATGGACACCAAAAGAAAGCTGGGGTGGCAATCCTTATATCAGACAAATTAGATTTTAAGCCAAAGACTGTAATAAGAGATGAGGAAGGAGACTATATCCTACTTAAAGGGTCTATCCAACAAGAAGATCTAACAATTGTAAATATCTATGCCCCTAACATGGGAGCAGCCAATTATATAAGCCAATTAATAACAAAAGAAAAGAAACACATCAAAACAATACAATAATAGTGGGGGACTTTAACACCCCCCGGACTGAAATGGACAGATCATCTAAGCAGAAGATCAACAAGGAAATAAAGACTTTACATGACACACTGGACCAAATGGACTTCACAGATATATTCGGAACATTCCATCCCAAAGCAACAGAATACACATTCTTCTCTAGTGCCCATGAAACATTCTCCAGAAGAGATCACATTCTAGGTTACAAATCAGGTCCCAAACGGTACCAAAAGATTGGGATCATCCCTGCATATTTTCAGACCGTAATGCTTTGCAACTAGAACTCAATCACAAGAGGAAAGTCGGCAAGAACTCAAATACATGGAGGCTAAAGAGCATCCTACTAAAGAATGAATGGGCCAACCAGGAAATTAAAGAGGAATTTTAAAAATTCATGGAAACAAATGAAAATGAAAACACAACTGTTCAAAATCTTTGGGATGCAGCAAAGGCAGTCCTAAGAGGAGAGTATATAGCAATACAAGCCTTTCTCAAGAAACAGGAAAGGTCTCAAATACACAACCTAACCCTACACCTAAAGGAGCTGGAAAAAGAACAGCAAATAAAGCCTAAACCCAGCAGGAGAACAGATCAGAGCAGAAATCAATGACATAGAAACCAAAAGAACAGTAGAACAGATCAATGAAATAGGAGCTGGTTCTTTGAAGGATTTAACAAGATTGATACACCCCTGGCCAGACTTATCAAAAAGAAAAGAGGAATGACCCAAATCAACAAAATCATGAATGAAAGAGGAGAGATCACAACCAACACCAAACAAATACACGCAATTATAAGAACATATTATGAGTAACTAGATGCCAGGAAATTAGATAATCTGGAAGAAATGGAGGCATTCCTAGAGATGTATCAACTACCAAACTGAACCAGGAAGAAATTGAAAACCTGGACAGAGCTATAACCACTAAGGAAATTGAAGCAATTATCAAAAATCTCCCAACAAACAAGAGCCCAGGGCCAGATGGCTTCCCAGGGGAATTCTACCAAACATTTAAAGAAGAATTCATACCTATTCTTCTGAAACTGTTCCAAAAAATAGAAATGGAAGGAAAACTTGCAAACTCGTTTTCTGAGGCTACCATTACCTTGATCTCAAAACCAGACAAAGACCCCATCAAAAAGGAGAATTACAGACCAATATCCCTGATGAACATGGATGCAAAAATTCTCACCAAAGTACTAGCCAATAGGAACCAACAGTACATTAAAAGGATTATTTACCACGACAAAGTGAGATTTATCCCTGGGCTGCAAGGTTGGTTCAACATCCTCAAATCAATCAGTGTGATACACTACATTAATAAAAGAAAGAACAAGAATCATATGATCCTCTCAATAGATGCAAAAAACCATTTGACAAAGTACAGCATCCCTTCTTGATCAAAACTCTTCAGAATTGGGGTGCCTGGGTGGCTCAGTTGTTAAGCGGCTGCCTTCGGCTCAGGTCCTGATCCCAGAGTCCTGGGATCAAGTCCTACATCAGGCTCCCTGCTCAGTGGGAAGCCTGCTTCTCCCTCTCCCACTCTCCCTGCTTGTGTTCCCTCTCTCACTGTCTCTGTCTCTGTCTCATAAATAAATAAAATCTTAAAAAAAAACAACTCTTCAGAATTTAGGGATAGAGGGTGCATACCTCAATATCATAAAATCCATCTATGAAAAACCCACAGGGAATATCATTCTCAGTGGGGAAAAACTGAGAGCTTTCCCCCTAAGGTCAGGAACTCGGCAGGGATGTCCACTATCACCACTGCTATTCAACACAGTCCTAGAAGTACTAGCCACAGCTATCAGACAACAACGAAAAATAAAAGGCATCCGAATCGGCAAAGAAGAAGTCAAACTCTCACTTTCTGCAGATGATATGATACTTTCCGTGGAAAACCCAAAAGACTCCACCCCAAAACTGCTAGAACTCATACAGGAATTCAGTAAAGTGGCAGGATATAAAATCAATGCACAGAAATCAGTGGCATTCCCATACAACAACAACAAGACAGAAGAAAGAGAAATTAAGGAGTCGATCCCATTTACAATTGCACCCAAAGCCATAAGATACCTAGGAATAAATCTAACCAAAGACACAAAGGATCTGTACTCAGAAAACTATAAAACACTCATGAAAGAAATTGAGGAAGGCACAAAGAAATGGAAAAACGTTCCATGCTCATGGATTGGAAGAACAAATATTGTGAAGATGTCAATGCTACCTAGAGCAATCTACACATTCAATGCAATCCCTACCAAAATACCATTAAGTTTTTTCAAAGAAATGGTACAAATAACCCTAAAATTTGTATGGAACCAGAAAAAACACCAAATAGCCAGAGGGATGTTGAAAAAGAAAAGCAAAGCTGGTGGCATCACAATTCTGGACTTCAAGCTCTATTACAAAGCTGTCATCATCAAGACAGTATGGTACTGGCACAAAAACAGACACATAGATCAATGGAACAGAATCGAGAGCCCAGAAATGGACCCTCAACTCTATGGTCCACTCATCTTCAACAAAGCAGGAAAGAATGTCCAGTGGAAAAAAGAGTCTCTTCAACAAATGGTGTTGGGAAAATTGGGTAGCCACATGAGGAAGAATGAAACTGGACCATTTCCTTACACCACACACAAAAATAGACTCCAAATGGTTGAAAGACATCCATGTGAGACAGGAGTCCATCAAAATCCTAAAGGAGAACAAAGGCAACAACCTCTTCGACCTCAGTGGCAGCAACTTCTTCCTAGAAACATCGCCAAAGGCAAGGGAAGCAAGGGCAAAAATGAACTATTGGGACCTCATCAAGATAAAAAGCTTTTGCACAGCAAAAGAAACAGTCCACAAAAGCAAAAGACAACCGACAGAATGGGAGAAGATATTTGCAAATGACATATCAGATAAAGGGCTAGTATCCAAAATCTATAAAGAACTTATCAAACTCAACACCCAAAGAACAAATGATCCAATCAAGAAATGGGGAGAATACATGAACAGACATTTTTCCAAAGAAGACATCCAAATGGTCAACAGGCACATGAAAAAGTGCTCAACATCGATCGGCATCAGGGAAATCCAAATCAAAACCTCAGTGAGATACCACCTCACACCACTCAGAATGGCTAAAATTAACAAGTCAGGAAACGACAGATGTTGGCGGGGATGCGGAGAAAGGGGAACCCTCCTACGCTGTTGGTGGGAATGCAAGCTGGTGCAAGCACTCTGGAAAACTTATGGAGGTTCCTCAAAAAGTTGAAAATAGAGCTACCATACCACCCAGCAATTGCACTACTGGGTATTTACCCCAACGATACAAATGTAGTGATCCGAAGGGGTATGTGCACCCCGATGCTTAGAGCAGCAATGTCCACAATAGCCAAACTGTGGAAAGAGCCAAGATGTCCATCAACAGATGAATGGATAAAGATGTGGTATACATATACAATGGAATATTATGCAGCCATCAAAAGGAATGAGATATTGGCATTTGCAACGATGTGGATAGAACTGGAGGGTATTATGCTGAGGAAAATAAGTCAATAGGAGAAAGACTTGTATCATATGACCTCACTGATATGAGGAATTCTTAATCTCAGGAAACAAACTGAGGGTTGCTGGAGTGGTGGGGGTGGGAGGGATGGGGTGGCTGGGTGACGGACACTGGGGAGGGTATGTGCTATGGTGAGCATTGTGAACTGTGTAAGACTGTTGAATTACAGACTTGTACCTCTGAAACAAATAATACATTATATGTTAAAAAAAAAAAAACGAAGATAGGAGGAAGGGAAAAATGAAGGGGGGGAATTCTGAGGGGGAGATGATCCAGGAGAGACTATGGACTCTGAGAAACAAACCGAGGGTTCTAGAGGGGACGGGGGTGGGGGGATGGGTTAGCCTGGTGATGGGTATTAAAGAGGGCACATACTGCATGGAGCACTGGGTGTTAGATGCAAACAATGAATCATGGAACACTACATCAAAAACTAATGATGTAATGTATGGTGATTAACATAACATAATAAAAAATAAATAAAAATAAAAACAAAGTAAAAAGACAAACTTAGCTCATCTTTCTAATCTTTCTGGCCTCCGAATCATTTTTAAAATATTTTTTTCACCATTCCCTCTTTTCTTCTGTGTCCTTCTCTCCACAGACGACTTCAGCACACAGAACAAATAAACACTGAAACCAACTCCATAATGAAATATTAAACACCTCTGTGACCAATATTTTCAAATCAGGAGGAAGTAACTTTTCATTCTGTCTTTAATGAAATAGTATGCCACTTCCCTAACAGCTTCCCTAGGAGCCTACTACTCCCTCAAATTTATTTACAGTGCTTGTCTGAGCTCCCCCTGCCATTTCTCAAGGTGGGAAAGTGACTGGGCGCCAGAGAGCCCTAGAAATTCTAGGAAAACAGCAGCAGATCTTGTTCTTTTTTTAATCTCAACTTTTTCCAACCATATACAAGTCTCCTTCCAACCAGCACACCACTCAGCATACAGAATAGAGTTGATATATACATATTAAATTAAACAAGTAAATCAAAACAGTCACATAAGTAGCTTCCTAAGCCACATAAAAAAAAAGAAACAAAGAAGATGAAACCTCAGAGCATTACAGATATCAAAGTGTCAACTGAACACCTTGTATTTTTAGTTGACTTTTTTTTTTTCAGCTCTGGCAAATGGTTGGGATCTTTTGGTTTATGAAATTTTTTTCCGGTTATGATATGAGATCAAAAGAAAAAGTTGACTTCCTCATTTCTCCATAAAAATGTGAAATCCTCCTACTCTTCCTGGAGAAGCCTCTTCTCTTAGATTTAAATTTAATTTCACTGTGAATGTCTCTTTAGAGTAAATATCGTAGAGTCTACGTTCTGTCTGGGCAGCATTTTCTCAGATCACTAGCTTTCTCCTTGTGGTTTCTAAAGACTATAAACTGTCTTCTTGTAGTCATTCAATTGGGGATAATTGCTCCAATGTGGATTTACCAGCTCTAACAACAAAAAAGTGGGAGCTTCCAATGAAAGGGTATAAAATAACAACTTTGCTGTCAAGAGCTATTCTCGGGATTCATTTTTGTTTTCACCGTACAGCAGATGTTGTGGAACCAGATGTCTGCAAGCCTTGGTTAGGGATTCGTTCATACACGCAGCTAACATTTATGAGCATCTGCTAGAAGCCAGTCACTGTTGACTGGCACTACAGGAAGATGCAAAGAAAGATAAATAAACTGTATCCACAGCCTTGAGATAGCTCACAGTGGAAGGAGAAGAGGTCTGTTCAAATGCTACAGTACCCCAGAGAAACAAGCAACTAATTTTGCCTGGGAGATTCTTCATAGGAGACATTATCCTAGACCTGAGCCTCAAAAGATAAACTAAGAGCTTGCCAAGGAGAACAGGATAAAGGAGAGAAAGGTTATTCTAGGCAGGGGGAAGAGACCTTGGTAAAGGCTGGTGAATGAACATGCCATGAATAAACACGGCAGATCTGGAAATAAGATGTGGTTCTGCATGGTTTGCAGGTAGACTAGTAAGTGTTAGTACGTCAGTCTGCACTGCAACATTGGGACAGGGATCTTTTAATGTTTTCTTCTGCTACAATTAATGTCACCACTTTGATCGACAACAGTTGCTCACAGTAACAGAAGGAAAAATGGGGCAGCTAGCCATCCTTTTTTGGGCACTTTCACATCCTTTACCTCATCTGTTCCTCAAGGCTGGTCATGGGATAGGGCTTCTTATGCCTATTCTCTAAACAGCAATTCGGAGGCTCAGAGTTCCTAGGTTATTTGCCTAAGCTCCCCTCAGTCTGGACTGCTACTGTCTACTCTCATTGTTCCACAGTAGGCAGCTCCCTATGACAAGTAAAAAGAAAGAGGAAAAAGACAGATAAAGGCATTTCAAAATTTCTCAATACATGAGCTCTGAGATCCTGTTTTCAAAACAATAAAGGTGTAAATATTCCCTGCTTTTACTACTTAATCTTAGCTACTCTTAAAAGCCTACTTCAAACTCGAGCAGTCATAAATTGATGTCTGCGTCCATTTATTTCTGGGCTCTCAATTCTGTTCCATTGGCCAAGGTGTCTGCTTTTATGCCAGTACCATACTGCTTTGATTATTGCAGTTTTACAACATAGCTTGGAAATAGGAAGTATAATGCCTCTTTGTTCTTTTTGTCAGGACTGGTTCAGTTATTTGGGGTTTATGATTCCATATAAATTTTAGAATTGTTTTCTCTGGGGCATCTGGGTGGCTCCATCAGTTAAGTGTCTGACTCTTGATTTCGGCCCAGGTCATGATCTTGGGGTCCTGAGATCAAGCCCCATGTCAGCTCCACGCTGGGAGTGGAGCCTGCTTAGGATTCTTTCTCTCCCTCCCCGCTTCCCTTGGAAGTGGGTGCGTGCGTGCACGTGCTCCCCCTCTAAAAAAAAAAAAAAAGAAGAAAAAGAAAAAAGAAAAGAAAAAAAAGAGTTTTTTCTACTTCTGTAAAAATGCCACCGGAATCTTGATAGGGATTATACTCAATCTATAGATGGCTTTGGGCACCATGGACATTTGAACAATGATAATTCTTCCAATCCATGAACACAGAATACCTTTCTATTTGTGTCTTATTCAATTTCTTTCATCAGTGTTTTGTAGTTTTCATGGTAGAGATCTTTCCCCTTCCTGGTTAAATTTATTCCTAAGTATTTTATTGTTTTTGATATCATTGCAAACAGGATCATTTTCTTTATTTCTTTTTCAGATGATTTACTGTTAATATAATAAGTGTCTTTTAAAATGATGAAAGAGGTACATGAGTGAACTGGAATGCAACCAAATAGAAATTTTAGAAATTAAATTAAAAAATTAAAACAATAGAGGCGTTTAAAAACAGATTAGATACAGCTGAAGAAAGAATTGAACAGAAAACACATGTTGGGCAAACTTCTAGATTGCCTCAGAGAAATATAAAGAGACAGAAAACATGAAATCAGTTAAGAGACTGAGACCATAACAAGGAGATCTAATTTACACTTAATAGGAATTCTGTGAGAAGGGAATAGAATGACTAGGGGAGGAATAATACTTGGGAATATAATGGAGGCCCATGTGCTGAGACTTATGGAAAATATGCATTACCATATACAAGAAGCAAGAGTTACCATGAGGATAAAGGGAAATAAATTATATATGTAGATACACTGTGGTAAATACTGTCAGTATACTAAAACGAGAAAAATCATGAAAAAAGCCAGAGAGTAAAAAACAAGGTGACTACATAGATATGAAAATTATACTGACAATTTCCAAAAGGAAAGAGGTTCCTTTTGTGTTCCTATCACAAACAATTTTCAGAATCAGAAATCAAAATGTATTTTTTTAAGGTGACACTCTGGCTCAAAACTAAGTTTAAGTTTTAAACCAAGCTCTTTTTATGAAATTATTGACTTGAGGGACACTTGAGGTCATTCCACCCAACTCACTCAATAAGTGAGGACCTGAAGCCCGGGTTCTAAATGAGTTCTCTTAAGACCTCACAGTCAGTTCACAGCAGATCTGGTACTAGAACTTTATCTTCCATTAACCTCCCTGCAAGTGGAAATCTGCAAAGTTGGGATTATCTTTAGTCCATTATATTTGCCTTACAACATTTATTCCAAAAACCTTAAATTATCTGCTAATTCATACACAGGCACATTCATACCCATACACCCTCTTGCACATACTAATAATATTACCGTAGATTAGAAAACATACCAAAAACTGGTCACGGCTTCTGAAGCTCTTAGTAAATCAGAAGCAGCTCTTATGGAGTTTAGATAGGTGGCTGCAGACTCCATGGCAACTGGTCTTTTCTCCCCAGTGCATGAGACTGCACCAGACTCCCCTGCACACACTCAAATGGCATTTTCATTGCTCAGCACTACTGAAGTTCTGTTGGCTTTTCTGCCTGGGAGAAATCCGAGAACACTCTATCACCTCCCTTATTATCTTCAGGTGGTAAGTAAATTATTTGAGGGTCCAGATTCTGGATGTGTGGATGTTTCACACATTGAAATGGATGTATACTTGGAAAAATGAAGCCTGAAGTATCTCTTTACCAAGTAAACAAAGAATCTCTGTTAGTTAAGCCTAGATTTGTAGAACTAAAAAGAACTCAAGTTCTTCTATATCGTTGCTGCTCAAAGTGTGCTCCATGGATGGACCAGCGGCCTTAGCATCACCTGAAGCTTGTCAGAAACATAGACTCTCAGGCCTACACCCAGATTCTGGACCAGAGTATGTATCTTACCAAGATCCCAGGACGACTCATGATCAGGAAAGTTTGACAGAGACTGGTCTAACCAGTCTAATCCAAAAGTGAGGATTCCCCATCTTATTTTTATGTCACACCAAATATTTCTTTTTCTTATTCCTTTCTATTCATTTATTCCTTTACACCACATGTGCCTATATTCTCAGAACCTTCACTAGTTGAAAACTAAAATTCCAAGATGTAAGTAGTAGACCCCAAAATACCACTAAGATGATTAGGCATCTGACTACATCTTTTTCCCATTCAGAAGGAATTTCTAACAGCCCTAAAATAAGCTTAATTCAATGACTACTTCATTTACCCTTGAGAAAGATATAATTTAATGTTTTTGCTCCTTTGTGTACATAAAGGTAAAACAAAGAACTGATCTAATCAGTTATTCAGTGAATTCAGCTCTGTATTCCACCGGTTTTCATAAAAATCAATGATTTAGGAAGGATTTCCAGTTTTCCTTAATGCTATTAATTTTCTTCTAAGCGTAAAAGCAGTTACTTTTATTTTCCTAAGTGGTATAATAAGCCATATAGAATTTTAAAATGTAGAATATTTTCTATATTCTCTTACAATTAGGGAGCAACTAGGAAATGTTTTTCTAGTGCCATTTAATGCAGGTGATCTTGCCTCGGAATTTTCCAAGAAATGCTAGGCTTAAAGAAAGGATGACAAGATGGGGAAGAGAACCCTCACAGGCAGTCAAATGATAATCTTGCCCCCCCACCTTCACTTTATAAAGAAATCAAGAATTCCTTTAAGAGACTTGATCTGATACAGCACTTGCATTTTTACTGCAGTCACAGAAAGATTCTTTAATGTTTAGATCAGCATGTTTTTATAGAACATAATGCAAGTCTTCAAATAATTTGAATCACTTTATATCTTTAGAAAACACAAGTGGGGACAAAATGGTTTGTTCAGTAATTGTTTTGAGACAACTGGATAAACATTTAAGGGATAAAAATTGTTATATACTTACCTCTTATTCTGCCTCTACAAATATTAGGTTAAATATTTATTTACAAAAAATGAAAGCATAAAAGCAATAGAAGAAAATATAGGTAAATTGCTACATAACCTTGGGCTGCAGAATGTTTGGATACATTTTTCAGGCATTATACCAATGACAGGAGCCATAAAAAAAAACAAATACATGTGACAATCTATGTTCTGAAGGCATGCAAATTTAAGACACATTACAAACTGGAAATATGCTACAATATTTAACAAAAGGATAATATCTTTAAAGATCCAAAAAGAGATAACTAACATTTTTGTCTATCAAATTTGTAAAGATATTTTTCTATGTCTTTAGTGAATGTGAGTTTATGTATAGAGAGAATACTCATATGATGACAGTGTGAATGATAGAATATTTTGGAAGGGCAATTTGGTAATGTATATCAAAAGTTTTTAGAATAATCATGCCCTCTGACCCAGTAATTTGTTTGATGAGTTTACCCTTAAGATATAATAAAGATTATTTGAAAAGATTTAATTACAATTCTCTCCATTGTAGTGCCTGCTTGTATTTTTGAAGAACTGGAAAAATTTAAATGTCAAGTAATGGGGGAGTAATTAAGTAGATCACGGTAATCCACATGGGAACACCATGAAATTGCCAAAACTAACGTTAATGTGGATAGTTGTTCCTTATGTATTTTAAATGAAATTTTTAAATAAAATGTTTTTCATAACTCTGATTTTTATAAGGAAAAAAATTATACACCTAGAGTGTCTGCAAGCATAGGCACTGAAGCTTTAATAGTGTTTTTTTTTTTAATTTGGTAGGTAGAATTATGGTTTATCTTCTTGCTTGTCTCCATTTTTTAAATTTTTCAGTAATAAATATGTATAGCTTTTAATAAGAAAATAAAAGTTATTTTTACAAAAAAAGAGAAACAAAGTATATATCTCATATACCACTTAGTATTATATTGAATTGAAAGGCACAGAAAATGAATCATGAGCATGTATATTTCAGTGTGCTGAATTGTACTCTAGGGAATTATTGGAATGCATTTGACACTGAACTCAGTAAATGCACCATAAAGAATGAAAGCATCAAGGCTGAGTGTGTTTGTCTTCCCACATTTCCCTAAAATGGTTTCCAAAGAAATAAGTGTAAGTTCATAAATAGTAATTTATGCATATCTTAACTCACTATTATTTTAAAATACCATGCTGTATGTTGAGTAGTAAGCTTTCCTAACTTGACCATCTGCCTTTCTTTTTCCTAACTCGATCTGTATCTGTTTAATTTTTCTGATAAATCCAGAATTTGACACTGTGTACAGATGACTCTGTCAGCCATTCAGACTAAGGCCACCCTCTGAAATATTACAAGCCAAAAATTTCTCTCTCTTACTTTCTATCCTCTGCCCTATTTCTAAAGTTGCCTTCAGTGCAACACATGGTGAGGACCAGTCTTCATACTGTAGATCTGCAACATTTGAAATATTTGCCTAAAATATATGTATAGATACATATATTTATACTCATTACGTATATAATATAAATATCTGTGGGCTTAAAGTGGTTGACAATAAAGAAAAATAATGGAATTTGGAATGTGTTTACTATCCAATTATCAAATCACACAAAAATTTTAACTTAAAGTCTACTGACTGTATTAGACACTACTGTTTGTATAAGTAGATTAAAGCATGCCCTAATTTCTCTATATTCACAGTTCTGTGTGAAATATTCCTCATTGTAATGAGCCCTTAAATCACCCTGGAAAGTTAACTTAAATTAAAAAATAATTGTTCTCCATCATGGACTTACATATAGAGCTCAAATTTATTATCTTTTCATATATATTTCCTATCTCTATCTACATAGATATCTTCATATATACATATACATACGGGTGTGTGTGTGTGTGTGTGTGTGTGTGTGTGTGTGTGTGTGTGTGTGTGTTCTGGTATTTTAATTTACTTTCTCAAGCTGGTCTTTAGTCCTTATATAAAATTAGTAGGAATACTAAAATTCACAAGTTCAATTCAGAAAAGCAAGCACTGATGAGTGTTACAATGTTCTAGGCTCTGCTAAATTAGAGGGTAACAAAGAAAAGCAGAAAGAGGTTCTGCCCTCAAGGTGCTCACAGTGTCAACTTATAAGCAGAGTGTTGCAAACAGAACATGGTGTTATGGTGACAATGGGTAGGGAGGAAGAGCACCTGCCCAGACTTGGAGGGGAGGGGAGCTGTTCCAAGAGACTTCCAGGAGATGATTCAAATGGAAGCTTAGAAAAATAAGTAGGCAGGGGCGCCTGGGTGGGTCAGTTGTTAAGCGTCTGCCTTCCGCTCAGGTCATGATTCCAGGGTCCTGGGATGGAGCCCCACATCAGGCTACCTGCTCCGCGGGAAGCCTGCTTCTCCCTCTCCCTCTGCTTGTGTTCCCTCTCTCACTGTCTCTCTCTCTCTCTCTCTGTCAAATAAATAAATAAAATCTTAAAAGAAAAATAAGTAGGCAGAGAAGTAAGATTGAAATGATCCAGGCAGGCATAACAGGTACAAAGACACAGAAGCATGAAAAAGCAGGGTATGTGGGGGAGATGACACTAGTTTGATAGAGCTGGAACATGAAGTGTGGCGCCAGGAAGGACAGAAGTGAGCAGCATCCTCATCCATCAGGCTTTATTGAAGGGGCAGAAATCATTCTAGCTAAACAAAAAGACATTTAATTTAGAGAAAGAAGGGCTTAGGAAATCATTGAAAGGGCTTTCTAAGCAGCTTCCAGGCTGATCTTTAAGGAGTGATCACCAAAACAACCCCTCCCAATGACCCTCCACTGAAGCTACCATCTCTTTCATGATCAGAGAGCGGGGAATCTAGAAGCTACTGCGGCAGCTGCTGGCTCCAGGGCCACACACTTTCCCCTAAAAGGGTGTTTCAGTCCTAGCTCTCAATACCCAAGAAACTATGGACCAGTTCCTGGGAACTCTGATGACTCTGTCACTAAAAAGAAAAATAATGAATTTAAAAATCCAAATGCATTCATGACAGAAGGATCAGAAGTGATGCCTCTGGATCATTCTGGCTTTCAAAAGCATTCCCTGGCACACCTGCTCCAGCATCTAGCATGCATTAAGGCTTGCTACCCGAGAGCTGAAATGCATTCAGGTCATTGAAAGTATGATTTTCAGCACACCATGACAATGAGCCTGGTTTTCACCAAGGATTTTTTTTTTTTGAGATGTAATTCACATACTGTAAAATTCACCATTTTAGAATGTACAATTCAGTGATATTTTTAATTCACAAGGTTGTGTAACCATCATCACTATGTAATTCCAGAACATTTCATCACCTTAAAAAGAAACTCTATACCCATTAGCAATCACTCCCCATTTCTCTCTCCCTCCAGCCCCAGCCAACCACTAATTTCCTTTCTGTCTCTATGTTTTTACCTATTCTGGACTTTTCAAATGAATGGAATCACATAAAATGTGATCTTTGTGTCTGGCTTTTTCCACTTAGCATATGTTCAAGGTTCACCCATGTCTTGGCATGTACTAATACTTCACTCATTTTTATAGCTGAATAATATTCAAACATATGAGTAGACCACAGTTTATCTATTCATTAGTTTATCCATTGACCAGCTGGGTTGCTTCCATTTTTTTTATTATTATCACGAATAATGCTGCTATGAACATTCTTACACAAGTTTTTGTTTGAACATGCTTTCACTTCTCTTAGGTATATACCTACGCATGGAACTGCTACGTCATATGGTAACTCTATGTTTAAATTTTTGAGGAGCTCTCAGACTGTTTTCCACTGCAGCTGCACCACCATGTTACATTCCCACCAACAATGTATGAGGTTTCCAATTTCTTCACATCCTCTCCAACACTAGTGTTATTTGGTCTTTTTGTTATTACTATTACTATTGTTATTATCCTTGCGGGTGTGAAGTAGTAGCTCATTGTGGTTTTGATTTGCATTTATTTCTCTTACGACTAATGACGGTTAAGCATCTTTTCCAGTGCCATTTTATATCTTCTTTGGAGAAATGTTCATTCAAATCCTTAGCTCATATTTTAATTCTGTAATTTGTCTTTTCATTGTTGAATTGTAAATGTTCTTTATATATTCTAGACCCTAGACTCTTATCAGATACATGATTTTTAAATATTTTCTCCCATTCTGTGGACTGTCTTCTCATTTTCTTGATTCTCTTCTTTGCTGCAAAAAAGTTTTTAATTTTAATCAAGTCTAATATGTCTATTTTTTCTTTACTGGCTTTTGCTTTAGGTATAATGTTTAAGAAACCACTGCCTAATCCAAGGTCACAAGATTTAAGCCAATGTTTTCTTCTAACAGTTTTACAGTTTTAAGTCTTACACTTTTATCCACTTTGAGTTCATTTTTGTATATAGTGAGGTGGTCCAAATTCATTTTCTTTTTGTATGTAGATATCCAGTTTTCCCAGCTCTATCTGCTGAAAAGACTCTTCTTTCTCCATTTAACTAAGTTGGCAACCCTTGTCAAAAATCAACAGATCATAGATGTATGGATTTATTTCTGAACTTTCACTCTAGTCCATTGATCCATATGTCTGCTCTTATGCCAGTACCACACCATCTTGATTATAATAGCTTTGTAGTAAGTTTTGTAGTTGAGATGTGTGAGTCCTCCAACTTCCTTCTTCTTTTGTGAGATTATTTTGTCTATTCTTGGTCCCTTGCATTTCCATGGAAATTTTAGGATCAGCTGTCCATCTTTGCAAAAGGGACAGTTGGATTTTCGATAGGGATTGCACTGAGTCTGTAGATCAATTTGGCAAGTATGTCATCTTGATAGCATTCAGTCTTCCCATCCATTAACACAAGATGTCTCTCCATTTACTTAGGTCTTGTTTATTTCAAAAATGTTTTAGAGTTTTGTCTTTCTTGTGCCTCTTTTGTTCAATTGATTCCTGTTTTATTGTTGTATTCAAACAATTAGGAATTTTAAAAATATTATTCTCAGATTGGTCACTGTTTAGAAATGCCACTGAGTTTTGCGTGTTGATCTTGTATATTGCAAACTTGCTGAACTTCCTTATTAGCTCTAATAGTTTGTTATGTGTGTGGAGGGCTCCTTTAGATCTTTCATATACAGATATAAGTATTTTTACTTCTTCCTTTTCAATCTGGATGCCTTTTATTTCATATTTTCTTCATAAATCCTTTGGATGGCACCTCCAAAACTATGTTGAATAGAACTAGTGAGAGCAAACACTTCTGTCTCATTCCTGATCTTAGGGAGAAAGTTTTGAGTGTTTTCCCATTACGTATGATGTTAACTGTGGTCACCAAGGATTTTAAGTCATAGACTGAAGCATTAAAGATTGGAAGACATGGAGATGCAGGTTAATAACTAAGAGATTTACTTTCTCTGTTTTATAAACTAAGGTCAGGGCGCCTGGGTGGCTCAGTTGGTGAAGCGACTGCCTTCAGCTCAGGTCACGATCCTGGAGTCCCAGGATCGAGTCCCGCATTGGGCTCCCTACTCAGCGGGGAGTCTGCTTCTCCCTCTGACCCTCCCCCCTCTCATGTACTCTCTCTATCTCATTCTCTCTCTCAAATAAATAAATAAATAAATAAAATATTTAAAAATATATATATAAAAACCAAGGTCAATTACATTATCATTATATTCAGTGTCTGCTAAGTTTTTGGTATGTTGTGTCTCTCCACACTTTTATACTCTCTACCAGGAAGAGGCAGTTCCTAGCTTCCTGTTTCCAATGAGATCATTTATCTCCCAGCCCTCTATACCACCTCTGTAGAAAGACAAAAGCAATTCCTCATCACCAAGAGAATAGTTTCCAAGAGAACTTTATTCACCGCTTTGCTGTCAAACCATCAGGAAGCACAGAAGAGAATATGACCCAGTGGCCCCATGCTTTCTAGCTAGTTGTCCCCTTTCCTTATATTCAGGATTTATCCCATCATGCCTCACACTTCTGTTAACCTCACACACTGCTAGAATGTCAAGCCCCCCAAGTCATTCGTTGATCTGACCCAGCATCCCATAATTCCTTGACCTCCAACATCCCTGTACTATAGACCTGGTCTTTCCCTCCAGTGCCTTGATCTTTTATCAAGTTCCCCTCATCCTCTTTTATATCAGAAATCTGGCTACACTTAATGAGCCCACTTCTCCTGTAGGCCTCTCAACTGAATGTCATTTTTTTTATGATACCCCTTATGTATCTACCGCTAATAACAAATTATCATCACCTTAGCAGTTTCAATCAACACAAACTTATTGGCTCATAGTTCTGTGGGTGAGCAGTTCTTGTCTTCATGATTGGCTCCTTTTTCACATTCAAATACCAGTTTAAAATCACTTCCTGATAAAGCTGCCCCCACCAATCCATCTTTAGCCTCCCAGTGACTTCCTCCCACATAACCCTATTTTCATTCTCCATATAGCTGTTTCATTGTCTAATATTTTCAATTAGTATTTATGTCTTAGTATATTACAAGCTCTCCACTAAAATGTTTACTTGGAAATTTTTCTCCCCTTTATCTGGTAACTTTACCAAACTTCATTATTATACCTAATAGTACTCTCAGTGGATTCTACATAGATAATCAAACATTTGAAAACAAATGACCATTTTGTGATTTCCTTTCTGGTACTTTTTAAAAGCTTATTTTATTGTCTAACACTTCCATCACACCATGGAATAAACAGCAGTGAGAGTAGGCATCTATGTCTTGTTTTTTAATATTAGATTAATATTGGGGTGCCTAGCTGGCTCAATAAGTGGAACATGGGACTCTTGATCTTGCGGTTGCGAGTTCAAGCCCCACATTTGATGTAGGGCTTTTTTATTTTTTATTTTTTTATTATTATGTTATGTTAATCACCATATATTACATCATTAGTTTTTGATGTACTGTTTCATGATTATTTGTGCATAACACCCAGTGCTCCACGCAGAACATGCCCTCTTTAATACCCATCACCAGGCTAACCCATCCTCCCACCCCCTCCCCTCTAGAACCCTCAGTCTGTTTTTCAGAGTCCATCGTCTCTCATGGTTCATCTCCCCCTCCGATTTCCCCCCCTTCATTCTTCCCCTCCTGCTATCTTCTTCTTCTTCTTCTTCTTTTTAAACATATAACGTGTTATTTGTTTCAGAGGTACAGATCTGTGATTCAACAGTCTTGCACACTTCACAGCGCTCACCATAGCACATACCCTCCCCAATGTCTATCACCCAGCCACCCCCTCCCTCCCAGCCCCCACCACTCCAGCAACCCTCAATTTGTTTCCTGAGATTAAGAATTCCTCATATCAGTGAGGTCATATGATACATGTCTTTCTCTGATTATTTCGCTCAGCATAACACTCTCCAGCAGTTCCATCCACGTTCTTGCAAATGGCAAGATCTCATTCCTTTCTATGGCTGCATAATATTCCATTGTGTATATATACTACTTCTTCTTTATCCATTCATCTGTCGATGGACATCTTGGCTCTTTCCACAGTTTGGCTATTGTGGACGTTGCTGCTATAAACATTGGGGTGCACGTACCCCTTCAGATCTGACGTAGGGCTTACTTTAAAAAAATTAGATTAATATCTCTATTGTGTGACCATTTAGTGTGATGTTTGCTATAGATTTGTGACACAAATTACTTACTATATTAAGAGTGTTTTTAACACTGTTTACTAATATTTTTTATGACAAATGGAGCTTGAATTTATTAAATTAATTTTCGGCATCTTCTTTAGTCTGTTAATGCGCTAAGTGCAAAATCTTATTCATGGGTATTCTGTTAAACTATCCCTGCATTTCTTTGTTAAACTGACTTGGATATTGGTAAATATTGTTCTCATAAGCTAGTATACTTAAATTGTTAAGAGGTTAGTATTTTTCACTTCTGTACTTTTATGGGAGATTAGTGTATGGTTGCTCTGCTTTTCACCATATCTGGCTGTCAGTGGCATACTAACCTCATGGAAATGAATACTGTGCCTTAGAAAATTGACCCAAATACTCTAACTCTGGATCAGTTTTAATAAGACTGGAGTATCTGTTTCTTAAGGATTGATAAAAGTCTCCCAATTAACTATCTGAATCCAGTAAGGGGAAAAAATGCCGTTTAAAAAAATTCTCCAAAACTGTACTCTTCCTTATCTTTTGGAAATGCTTTCCAAGCCATTTGCTGGTTTCTGGCTTGATAAAACTGCACACCAGGACTTCTCTGGTCAAGCTGCCGAAAAACAAGGCAGAGGAGGGAAGGGCAGGAGGGAAAGTTAAGTGCTGGTTCATCCCACTTTGAATTATATTACCATCTTTATTACCTCTAGAGGAGTCTAAAAGGATAGATGCAAGATTATCTGTGACTTCTGCTTCTTCCTTGTCCTTGTCCATGAAGTCCAAAGGCAGGAACTGATTAAGGCTTAAAAGCTACTTACTCTCATTGTAGAAACCCCTGGTTTCTGATGTTCATCAAGTTCCCATTATCCCGTGACTGGGAGAATCAGCGTCCTGAGGCATTAACTCCATTAATACTTTCCCATAAATCAAAATGCTTATTTTAACCTATTTCTTTTTAAATTTTTCATATCATGATCTTTTAAACTTGTCCCTTAATAATCAGATACCAGTTCTGAAGTAGATGGACCTTTTGCTTTATGGTTTCTTTTCTAATTAAGATGAAGGGGGGGCCTTAAGAAGAAATTGACCCTATTGCCTAAATAGTGCCACCACGAAAAACTTCAGAGGAACTCTTAATTGTTTTATGGCAAATAATTCCATATAGCACATTACTTCAGTCACTTTGGTTTGCATTTCACAAATGATTAATCTTAGAAGACACACCAGGAGGTTGTCCTGCTTGAACCCAGCCTTCTGGATGTTTTAATGAGTTATGACTGTGGTGGATATTTGGTTGCACCTGCTTCAATAATTTTTCCAGACGAAAATTTACGTGGTCATGCTATATGGAGTAGAACTTTTGGTCTTGTCTGCACATATTCACTCTGTGTTAGCACAGATGGAAATTTTTTTCTTATGATAATATTGATCCTGCCTTTGGGTCTTTACTCTCCATCCTGCCCTACAGTGTTCATACTTCCAAGCAGAATATGTGTTCATGAGTGCAGGGGTAAGCAGGGGAACAGGTTAGGGCACAGAAACTATTTCTATTCAGGCATGCAACCTTCTCCCCCATCACCATTTTTATAAGCACCTAGCTCAATTAACAGGAAAGCATATGACTCTCCACTCAACTGGCTACACCAATGTCTGCACAGAAGGAGCTTATTCAGAAACAAAATTTTGAACTCTCTACTACCCACTATCTACCAAAATATGGGCTAACAGTAATATTATGTATAAAATCCTGTCTTCCAGGCTTGACATTCTAATGCCTGCCCCTACATTAAAAAGACATGCATCACACATCCATCCTCCCTTCTATACCTCTCCTCTTCTTCCCCCCACTTACCGCCCAAATTTTATGGAGACTATGAATTGATTATTTTCCCATCTTTGCACTGGTGGCTTAGGAATAAGCTTGCAGTTGATCCTTAAAAAGCACATAGCACAGCACCATGTTTGCTGCCCTTGTCTTAACACTGGCACCATCTCATATCCGTGCCCTTTTTTTCTATTTTCCTACTTGTAAAAGTATTTTCCTACTTTTCTTACTGTGCCTTATCTCAACCTTTGTAAGTCTCCTCAATTTAGTTTTGGAATAAAACAGGAAACAGATAAATAGCAGATCTCCCTGCCTCTAAAATTGCTCTCCCTAATATTTACCCTCCCCCATGGCTGCTGAGTGAATTTTCTAGCATACTCTTTATCATGCCACTGCCCTCCTGAAAACTCTTCAGGGTCTCCTTAATATACAGAACTGATTCCAAATGACTTGCATAGACCCTCCAAGATCTCTTTCTCCAAACTCACATTTCCTATTTAGGAGGCAACCTGGCAGAGGAGTTAAGAGTTCAAATCCTGGCTTCACCAATGACCATATACAGGTAACTGGACAAATTATCTAACCCTTCTGGACTCAGTTTTCTCATCTATGAAAAAATGGTAAGGGTAACTACCATATAGGTTGCTGAGAAGGTAAAAAGAGTTGTTATACATAAAATATTAAGAACAGTTTCTGAGACTTAGTAAATGGTTAAAGCATATTAGCTATTGTCATGTGTCTTTACTCCCTTTGCCACTAATTGTGATCTGTTCATAACAAATTACTTGGAGTTACCTATTGTTCCCTCTACATTAAGTACTTCCTATAACATTCTTTTGCCGAACCCAACCCAAGTATCTAACCTCTGCAAATGGTAGACAAAGTATTCTTCCTAATTCTTCCAACCGACCCAACCTCCCCAAACTGGGAACCTGAACTGAACAACTCTTACTCTTCCCAGTATACTTTGTGGAGCACCTAGATCACTGCATTTCAAATATATATTTATCCATCAGCCTTTCTTATAGGATGGGAAACACGTGAAGGCTAATTACAATTTTATCTCCAGGACTCTGCACTGTGTCTAGAACAGAGTAAGCTCTCAGTAATGATTTGATAAACTATGAATAAATGAATGAGCAACTGAATGAATGATGGTACCATGATAGGTATAAATAATGTAAGCAAAAGAAAGAATTCAAGAAAAGAATGAAAGGGATTAATGAATAATGGTGGGGGACACAGAGGAGACTGTGTTTTAGCAAGCAGTACAAAAATATGCTGAGATTTATGAAGATCAAATAGATAACCATGCACATTTCGTTTTAAAGGCAGTGTGGTTCTAAATGAGAAGTGCCCCTTACTGGGTAAGTGCCTGCTTCTAAGTAAATTAAATGTGTATCTCTATAGATTATACACGTTATAAGAGCCCTGCATATATTGTTAGTTCCTTGAAAGCTACTCAAAACTGCAAGTTCAAAAAGATGAGGAAATATTCCCATGGGAAAATATTATGGTTAATTATATAAAAGGAACCCTTCTTCACAGAAGATTTATATTATTGCAGCCCTCAGTGAGATATGGCCACCTTGGTTTTATCCTGAGTCACATAAATATCCTTTCCCTTCGTCTGCCTCAAGGTGTCTTCAAGGGGGTTCTTGGAAGCTACACATATTACCTGTGGCCAAGGACCCATCAAGATCATTGTTTGATCCAGAAATATATGATCATGAGCTCTTTACAGTCTAGCTAATGTATTTTCATAAAACTTCTCCTTCAACAGGTCCACTGCAACATATGTCAATTAAACAAAGCCTTACCTATTCAATTAAAAAAACAAGAAGTCCCTCAAAAGCACATGCTGGGAAGGAAGGCAGGCAGATGCAGACACATACACACACACACACACACACACACACACACAGAAACTGAATCAGATGGCCATATTCACTTTCTTGGCTGAATCAAGCTAAGTGCCTGTCCAAGTTATTAGATTTTAAATAAGTTAGTACAAGAAAATCTAGATCATTCAGAGATTACTGATAATCACAATATGAAATAACTTTAATCAGAATTTCATTACACACTTATTTATTTATTTGGTTTTTCTGGGTTGAGGCATGCAAGTTTGCTGAGGAAGAGTAAAATACTTAGTTCCATCTTACTGGTGTAAAACATTCCATTTTATGAGAAGTTCACCATTAAGTTACCCATTCTACTGTGGATGGGCACTGGGTTATTTCAGTTTGGGTTATTACAAAGAACGCTACTACAGACTTTTGTACATGTCTTTAATACACATCTATCGGCATTTCTATAATATACCTGCTAGAACTTCTGGGTGTGAGTATGCACATGTTTAGGAGCTACCAAAGGCTTCCAAAGCGGTTGTCACAATTTAGTATATGTGAGGTTCAGCTGCTCAGAATTCTCACCAACACTTGGTGTCATCAGCTTTTAAAATTTTACCCATTCTGGTGTGTGCATAATGATACATTACTGTAGTTTTATTTTCCATTCCCCTAAAAACTAGTGAGATTCAGGGCTTTTTCTCATGTTTATTAGCCATCCAGATATCCCCTTTTGTGAAAATCCTACTTAAGCTTTCGTATATTTGTCCTTTGATACACCTGATTTTCTGTATTGATTTGTAGGAGTTCTTTACATATTCAAAATAGGATGGCTTTCCTATATACATATATATCTCAAACACCTTCCACACTGCATGCTGTCAGTCCCTGCCAGCATGCTCAGTAATTACCTGCTGTTTGGTGGATGCTTCCCACTCATGCCAGTAACTTTTTACCATGAACTTCTCTGTCTCTTTACTCAAAAGCTTCTGGCTCAGAAATAGGCTTAGCCCATGTTCAGGGTAGGTTAGGAGTGACAGAGAGTTAATGCCCTTAGGAGCATTCTCTCAAAAAGTGGAGACCCACAAAGACTTCCATAACAAAAACCCAGCCCTTACCAACAGAAATGTAGGTTGACTTATTTGGAATAGAAGGTCTTAAATGTGTGTGCCACGCAAACATATCTATAGACTGCAGAGTGCTCACTAGCAAGGTCTTACCTTCTCCCTTCTGTAAAACTCCATCACAAGCTACAAGCAGAGATTATTAGTTACTTGATGTGTATGTGCACATAAAAACTAGCCAGTCGGGCAGAGTGTTGTTTCCCGTTAGAGTCCACTCTATTAATAACAACTAGTTGTCATCTAAAGACTCAGCATGGCTGATTGAGCAGTCCTGAAGTCTGAACATTACATCAAAAGTTCTGGTACCTGTTTCTTGATGCTCAGTATATGTGCCAATGACAACCAGCTGGATGCTGTGAGTGTATTCACCTGAATTCATTGAGAACAGGGCTTGAAGACAGAACACTGTAGTTTGGTAATAACTTTTATAAATGACTTCAAAGAATTGAATAACAGGGTTTTTTTAGGTTTGATTTTTATAGAATAGATAATAGCCTAGACAAAAGATATTGAACTCAAGAGGAAAGACAAAATCAGAGAAATGGTCCACAGGAAATACAGCGAGTTAGGAGGCCTAGTTATTTAGGAATTTGTCTTTTTTTCTACTTGTATCCCCAGAGTCTAGCACAGATCTGGCATATAATAGAACTCAAAAATATTTTTGAATGAGTGAATAAACTAATGAACAAATAAACAAACGAATAAACAATGCAACATGTTAAAATGTGTTAAATATCTGGTACCTAAAAATATGTCCCATGTCAATCAGTGTTTTATGAAAGTGAAGGATCCTTCTAAGAACGAAATCTTTTGGGGGGTTTAATCACTTCCAATAAAATCTTTCTGAAAAGGACTCCCACTGGGTAGAACAGTGGACAAGATTTAAAATCTAATATGAATAAACATTTTACATCATATTAGGACATAATCTTGCATTATCCTATGCTATAACATAATGTCCTCCATGATCATTCATTGAATACATATTTATTGATTGTGTATTGCATATCAGGTATTGGGCTAAGCCCTGGGAATGAAGTGGCTTACAAATTTCTGTGATATAACTAGAGAGAAAAAGCAGTCTCATAAATAAATAAAGAATAATACAACCTGTTAGAAATATATTATTAAAAAACAGAAGTGCAGTGCGAGATTACAACAGTCCTGATAGAGTACAATGATAGAACACAGAATCCAACTCAGCACACATTTATTGACCACCTACTCTGCAAGACACTGTTATCTGACTTAAACGGAAGACAAATATGAAAAAGACAAAAATGCTGCTTTCAGGAGAGCTACAATAATGAATCGTACAGACAGATGACACATTTGAGAGGGATTAGAGTCACAGCAGAACGAATGTTGACTATGATTATTAAATAGGATCACTGGCTTTAAAGGCAAATTTTCTGGGCCCAGGATTCGGCTCTAGCCCTTTCTGAGTGCCCTTTGGTACATTACTTAGCTTCTCTGAGAATGACAGTGGTTATGGGGATTGCATGAAATAATAAATATAAAGCCCTTGCACATGGTGTGGTATATTATAAGCATTCAATGTTAGCTACCATTATGATTATCCTTACTATGAGCGTTATGCTACACATGAAAAAAATGGAATGAGAGTGGGATTTCCATGGCAAAGAAGCCCAGTTAGCTAAAGCATAATATTTTTGATACCCAGGTCAGGTATCTGAACCCTCAATAAGTGAGTGGCTTCTCATTCCTTTCCACTGTCATATGCTTTCATTCTTGCTAACTGCCATATAAGGGCTTATACCACTTCACAAAGACCTGTCTGAGATTAAGAGTAAATAAGACATAAAACGTGTATTTCTGTATTGCATGAAAATTCTGCAAACAAGACCTATCAAACATGTGAATATATTGGGAATAATATATTACTACAAGGAGCATGACAATGAAAGTCCAAGAAGTATGCATCACTCTTTTCCACCATTACTAGAATAGTACTTTTTTAGGCATCCATGTTTAGAGGAGTATTGAATAAATTAGACAAAAGATCAGTAAAAATAATTCAATGGATAAAAAACAGCACATGTGATGATACTGTCCCATCAACAATACAACCGAAAAAAAGACTGAATTGTACTCCTGATAATGGTTGATTAAGCTCCTACAGAATCAACCTTCTTACTGAAAATAACTGTAATTCTGAACAAAATATAAAAAACATCCATCAAAAGCAGGCAAACACCAGAGATGAGCTGACCCATGGAAGAAAGGAATGGCACTGTGTTGATTCTCTCTTTTCCAAAGCTTCTTAGCTGACAGTAAGATCCCAGTGTGCCATTCAGGGTGAGCAACACTTTGAAAGCAAACAAAAAGTAGTCTTTCTGGCTTGAAGAACAAGAAGACACAATTTAGGATAACCACAGCTGCCAGACAGCAAGGGGATAATCCCAGAAAGAAGGCAGACAGAGAAGGGGAGGCAATTCTGTGGATGCACTCTACAGATACCTGCTGACAACTAAAACACACACATTGAATGAGACGCACAAAACTGTTTAGTTAAAACAAATGACTTCAATGGAGATAGAGGCTTCAATCAAGAAACAAAAGTTGAGAGGCACCTGGGTGGCTGGCTCAGTTGGTTAACCAGTCCACTCTTGGTTTCAACTCAGGTTCTAAACTCAAGGTCCTGGGATCAAGGCCCACGTCAGGCTCCGCGCTCAGTGTGGAGTCGGCTTGAGGATTCTCTCTGCTCCTCCCTCCACTCTCACTCTCTCTCTATCTCAAATAAATCTTAAAACAAAGAAAGAAAGAAAGAAACAAAAGTTGGAGCCCAACAAAGTTACTTCCCTGCTTATAAAAGAGAAAATCATCTTTGGAAAAGTGTTACAAAAATTAGAGGCTCCACGATATACCATTCACAATGTTCAGGATACAATCCAAAATTATTTGACTTATAAGTAAACGGGAAAAAGTAACCAGATTCTCAAAGAAAAGACAATTGGCAGAAAATGCCCCAAAGATGATCCAGACGAGGAATTAGCAGACAAGAATTTTAAAGCAGCTACTTACATATGCTTAAGGACATAAAGTAAAAATAATTGCAATGGATTAAAAGGAAAAATTCAGAGAAATAGAAACTATCAAAAGAATAAAAAGAAATACTAAAAATAAAAAATAAAATAATTGAAATTACAAATTTAAAGAATGGGAATAATAGAATGAGATGAAAGAAAAACAGTCAGTGAATCGGTAAATGAATAAAAATTATCCAATATGGAGAAAAATATTTTACAAATTCTGGAAAAAGCCCCAAAGAATTGTCTTAAAATATGAAAAGATCTAGCATACAGATAATTTGAGTCTCAGAAGGAGAAGAGATAGAATACAAAAAGGAAGACATTTAAGGATATAATGGCTGAATATTTCCCAAATCTGGAAATACAAGAAGCTCAGCAAATCCTAAGCAAGATAAATACAAAGAAAGTCATGCCTAGTTAACCTTCTGAAAAGCAAATATAGAAATCTTAAAATAGCCAGAGAAAACTGGCACATAACATACAAGGAAGAGCAATTTGAGTTATCAGTGACTACCACCTATCCCAACAGAGTTCAAAAAGAGTAGAACATCTTCAAATTACTAAAAGAAGAAAAATAGTCAATAACCCAAAATCTCATATCCAAAGAAAATATCCTTCAAAAATGAAACCAAAATTAAGATATTTTCAGATAATGGAAAACTGAAAGAATTGGTTGCTAGCAGACTTGCATGATAAAAAATGCCAAAGAAGTTATAAAGGCTGAGGGAAATTATACCAGATGGAAACTTAGATCTTCAGGAAGGAATGAAAAACATCAGAAATGGTAAGTATATGTTTTACTTTTTATTTTTTTAATTTAACTTATTTTGTTTAAATTCAATTATTTAACATATAGTGTATCATTAGTTTCAGATGTAGAGTTCAGTGATTCATCAGTTGCAAGTAATAACCAGGGCTCATTACATCACATGCCCTCCTTAATGTCCATCACCCAGTTACCATATCCTCCCACCCACCTCTTCTCTCAATGCTTTAAAATATTAATAGTTTAAAATAAAATTTTAAACATTTTGTTCTGAGGTTTATAACATACGGATATGTAACACATATGATAAATATAAAGTAAATAATAAGAAAGTAAATGAAACTGCATGGCTGCAAATTTTCTACATTTTACATAATGGTACAATAATAACTCTTAGACTGTGAAAAGTTAAGAGTGTATGTTATAATTCCTAAAGCAATCCTTAAAACTGCAGAGGCATAGCCAAAAAGTCAGTAGATAAATTTAAATGGATTTCTCAAAAATATTCAAATAATCCAAAAGAAGGCAAGAAAGAAGGAACAGAAGAACCAACTACAGAGGAGACAAACAAATAAAATGACAGACCTAAATCCAACCATATCAACCATTACATTAAACTTTGATGCACTAAGCACTAATTAAAAGATAGAGACAATCAGAAATGATTGAAAACCAAAACCCGGGGGTGCCTAGGTGGCTCAGTCTTTAACCGTCTGCCTTCGGCTCAGGTCATGATCCCAGGGTCCTGGGATCGAGCCCTGCATCGGGCTCCCTGCTCAGCGGGAAGCCTGCTTCTCCCTCTCCCATGCCCCCTGCTTGTGTTCCTTCTCTCACTATGTCTCTCTCTGTCAAATAAATAAATAAAATCTTAAAAAAAACCCAAAATCCAACCACATGATGTTTACAACATTTTAAATATAAAGATACAGATATGTGGCAATAAATTTATATACACGTATATAAATGTATTTATATATATATGCAAACAGTAAGCATAAGGCTAGAGCGGGTGTATTGATATCAGATAAAGTTTCTTTTTTTTTTTTAATTTTATTATGTTGTGTTAGTCACCATACAATACATCATTAGTTTTTGATGTGGTGATCCACGACCCATTGTTTTCGTATAACACCCAGTGCTCCATGAAGTATGTGCCCTCCTTAATACCCATCATTGGGCTAACCAATCCCCCTTCCCCTCTAAAACCTTGTTTGTTCCTCAGAGTCCATAGTCTCTCATGGTTCGTCTCTCCCTCCGACACCCCCCTTCATGTTTCCCTTCCTTCTCCTAATGTCCTCCATGCTATTACTTATGTTCCACAAATAAGTGAAACCATATGATAATTGACTTTCTCTGCTTGACTTATTTCACTTAGCATGATCTCCTCCAGTCCCATCCATGTTGATGTAAAAGTTGGGTATTCATCCTTTCTGATGGCTGAGTCATATTCCATTGTATATATGGACCACATCTTCTTTATCCATTCATCTGTTGAAGGGCATCTCGGCTCTTTCCACAGTTTGGCTATTGCAGACATTGCTGCTATGAACATTGGGGTGCATGTCCCTTCTTTTACTACATCTGTGTCTTTGGGGTAAATACCCAGGAGTGCAACTGCTGAGTCATAGGGTAGCTCTATTTTTAAGTTTTTGAGGAACCACCACACTGTTTTCCAAAGTGGCTATACCAACTTTGCATTCCCATCAACAGTGTAAGAGGGTTCCCCTTTCTCCACGACCTCTGCAACATTTGTTGTTTCTTGCCCTGTCCATTTTTGCCATTCTAACTTGTGTAAGGTGGTACCTCAATGTGGTTTTGATTTGATTTCCCTGATGGCTAATGATGATGAACATTTTTTCATGTGTCTGTTAGCCACTTGTATGTCTTCTTCAGAGAAGTGTTCTTTTCATTTCTTCTACCCATTTTTTGACTTATTTGTTGTTTGAGTGTTGAGTTTCACAAGTTCTTTATAGATCTTAGATACCAGCCCTTTATCTGTAGTGTCATTTGCAAATATCTTCCCCCATTCTGTGGGTTGCCTCTTTCTTTTCTTGACTGTTTCCTTTACTGTGCAGAAGCTTTTTATCTTGATGAAGTCCCAAAAGTTCATTTTTCCTTTTGTTTCACTAGTTTTTGGAGATGCATCTTGAAAGAAGTTGCTGTGGCCGATGTCAAAGAGGTTACTGCCTATATTCTCCTCTAGGATTTTGGTGGATGCCTGTGTCACATTGAGGTCTTTCATCCATTTTGAGTTTATCTTTGTGCATGGTGTTAGAGAATGGTCGAGTTTCATTCTTCTGCATGTGGCTGTCCAATTTTCCCAGCACCATTTATTGAAGAGACTGTCTTTTTACCATTGCATATTTTTTCCTGCTTTGTCAAAGGTGAGTTGACCATAGAGTTGAGGGTCCATATCTGGGTTCTCTATTCTGTTCGATTGTTCTATCTGTTTTTGTGCCAGTACCATGCTGTCTTGGTGATCACAGCTTTGTAACAGAGCTTGAAATCGGGCAACATGATGCCCCCAACTTTGTTTTTCTTTTTCAACATTTCCTTGGTGATTCGGGGTCTTTTCTGATTCCATACAAATTTTAGGATTGTTTGTTCCAGCACTTTGAAAAATGTCATTGGAATTTTGATCAGGATGGCATTGAAGGTATAGATGGCTCCGGGTAGCATAGACATTTTTTAACAATGTTTATTCCGATCCATGAGCATGGAATTTTTTTCCATCTTTTTGTGTCTTCTTCAATTTCTTTCATGAGGGTTCTGTAGTTCCTAGAGTATCGATCCTTTACCTCTTTGTTTAGGTTTATTCCGAGGTATCTAATGGTTTTTGGTGCTATCATAAATGGAATCGTTTCCCTAATTTCTCTTTCTACAGTTGCGTTGTTAGTGTATAAGAAAGCAACTGATTCTTGTGCATTTGATTTTGTATCCTGCCACATTACTGAATTGCTGTATGAGTTCTAGTAATTTAGGGGTGGAGTCTTTTGGGTTTTCTACATAAAGTATCATGTCATCTGCGAAAAGAGAGAGTCTGATTTCTTCTTTGCCAATCTGAATACATTTTATTTCTTTTTGTTGTCTGATTGCTGTTGCTAGGACTTCTAGTACTATGTTGAACAATAGTGGGTAGAGTGGGCATCCTTGTCGTGTTCCTGATCTTAAGGGAAAGGCTCTCAGCTTCTGCCCATTGAGGATGATAGTCACTGTGGGTTTTTCATAGATGGATTTTATGAACTTGAGGAATATTCCCTCTATCCCTATACTCTGAAGAGTTTTAATCAGGAAAGGATGTTGTATTTTGTCAAATGCTTTTTCTGCATCAACTGAGAGGACCATATGGTTCTTCTCCCTCCTCTTATTAATGTGTTCTATCACACTGATTTGCAAATGTTGAACCACCCTTGCATCCTGGGGATAAATCCCACTTGGTCATGGTGCATGATCCTTTTCCCTAATCTGGGGAATGAAACAAACATTCATGTCCTAGAGGCAGAGAGGACCCCTCCCAAGATCAAGGAAAACAGGCCAACACCCCAGCATGTAACAGTAAAACTCGCAAATCTTAGAACCAAGGAAACCACCTTAAGGGCAGTTAGTGGGAAGAGACTCCTTACGTACAGAGGGAGGAACATCAGAATAACGTCAGACCTATCCATAGAGACCTGGCAAGCCAGAAAGGCCTGGCAAGACATATTCAGGGTACTAAACGAGAAGAACATGCAGCCAAGAATACTTTATCCGGCAAGGCTGTCATTTAGAATGGATGGAGAGATGCAGAGCTTCCAAGACCGGAAGAAGCTGAAAGAATTTGTGACCACTAAGCTGGCCCTGCAAGAAATATTAAGGGGGGTTCTATAAAGGGAGAAAGACCCCAAGAGTGATATACAGAAGTTTACAGGGACAATCTATAAAAACAAGGTCTTCACAGGCAACATGATGACAATTATTTCATATCTTTCAATAATCACTCTCAATGTGAATGGCCTAAGTGCTCCCATAAAAACGCCACAGGGTTGCAGACTGGATAAAAAGACAGGCCCCATCCATGTGCCATCTACAAGAGACTCGTTTTGAACCTAAAGATACATCCAGACTGAAAGTGAAGGGATGGAGATCCATCTTCCATGCCAGCGGACCTCAAAAGAAAGCTGGGGTAGCAATTCTTATATCAGACAAATTAGATTTTAAACTAAAGTCTGTAATTAGAGACACAGAAGGACACTGTATCATTCTTAAAGGGTCTATCCAACAAGAAGATCTAACAGTTCTAAATATCTATGCCCCCAACATGGGAGCAGCCATCTACATAAGCCAACTGTTAACCAAAATAAAGAGTCATATTGATAACAATACGTTAATTGTAGGAGACCTCAATGCTCCGCTCTCAGCAATGGACAGATCATCTAAGCAGAAAATCAACAAAGAAACAAGAGCTTTGAATGACACACTGGACCAGATGGACATCACAGATATATACAGAACATTCCACCCTAAAACAACAGAATACTCATTTCTCTCGAGCGCACATGGAACTTCTCCAGAATAGACCACATACTGGGTCACAAATCAGGTCTCAACCAATACCAAAAGATTGAGATTATTCCCTGCGTATTCTCAGACCACAATGCTTTAAAACTGGAACTCAATCACAAGAAAAAAATTGGCAGAAATTCAAACACTTGGAAGCTAAAGCCCACTCTGTTCAAGATTGTTTGAGTCAATCAGGAAATCAAAGAAGAACTTAAAGAATTCATGGAAACCAATGAGAAGGAAAACACATCGGTCCAAAACCTATGGGATACTGCAAAGGCGGTCCTAAGGGGGAAATACATAGCCATTCAAGCCTCACTCAAAAAAATACAAAAATCCTGAATTCACCAACTAACTCTACACCTTAAAGAACTAGAAAAAAAGCAACAAACGATGCCTAAGCCACGCATTAGAAGAGAAATAATTAGGATGAGAGCCGAGATCAATGAATTAGAAACCAGAAACACAGTAGATCAGATCAACAAAACTAGAAAGCTGGTTCTTTGAAAGAACTAATAAGACTGATAAGCCACTGGCCAGACTTATCCAAAAGAAAATATAAAGGACCCAAATTAATAAAATTATGAATGAAAGCGGGGAGATCACAACTAACACCAAGGAAACAGAAACAATTATTAGAAATTATTATCAACAACTATACGCCAATGAACTGAGCAATCTGGATAAAATGGATGCCTTCCTGGAAACCTATAAGCTGGCAAGACTGAACCAGGAAGAAACTGACAACCTGAATAGGCCAATACCCAGTAACGAGATTGAAGCAGTGATCAAAAACCTCCCAAAAAACAAGAGTCCAGGGCCTGATGGATTCCCTGGGGAATTCTACCAAACGTTCAAAGAAGAAATAATACCTATTCTCCCGAATAAAATAAAAACAGAAGGAAAACTTCCAAACTCATTCTATGAGGAATAAAAACAGAAGGAAACAGAAGGAAAACTTCCAAACTCATTCTATGAGGCCAGCAATACCTCAATCCCCAAACCAGGAAAAGACCCCATCAAAAAGGAGAATTTCAGACCGATATCCCTGATGAATATGGATACCAAAATCCTCAACAAAATCCTAGCTAAAATAGGATTCAACAATACATTAAAAAGATAAAGTATCTTTCAAGAAAAAAGATATTACCAGAGATCAAGAGAGTCATTTGATAATGTAATAGGGTTATTTCATCAGGAAGACACATATTCATAAAAGTGTATGTGCCTAGTAGTAGGATTTCCAAATACACGACGCAAAAATTGACAGAAATGGACAAAAAGTAAACACATACATAATTTGAACAACACTACAGACCACCTTGAGAGACTGATATTTATAAAACACTAACCCCCACACTGCTGAGTACATATTCTTTTCAAGAATATGAAGTGTAGTCTCCAAGACAGATAATATCATGGGCTGTAAGTGAAGTCTTAAATATTCTAAAAAGTATGAAATCATATTGAGTATGTTCTCTGCCCACACAGAATTAAAGGAGAAATCAATAACAAAAATATATCTACTTCTCAAAGCCCTAAATTCAATATTTAATAAAATGGATAAGTATTTTTAAAAACACAACTTACCAAATGTGACACAAGAGGAAATAAAAAAACCTGAAAGTCCTATATAAATAATAAACTTTTATTGATTATCAAAAACTTGACCACAAAAAGAACTTTTTTCTTTTATACATGCTCAGTTTCCTGGTAAACTGTATGCTGAATAATTAAAGAAAAAATAACACCAGTCTCATAAAACTGCTCCTAAGTCATTCTTGAGGCTGTTACAACTGTAATATTTATTCAGGATAATTTCTGACAAGTAACAAAAATTGAAAATTACATACCAATTTCCCTCATGAAACAGACACAATATTTCTTCCTTTCTTTTTTCTTTGTGAGAGAGAGAGAGAGTGGGTGAGGGGAGAGGGAGAGAGAGAATCTTAAGCAGGCTTCTATGGCCTGATTCAGCATAGAGCCTGACATGGGTCTCAACCACGTGACCCTGAGATCATGGCCTGAGCCAAAATCAAGAGTCAGACATTTCACCAACTGAGCCACCCAGGCGCCCCCAGACACAAAATTCCTTAACCAAATAAAAGTAAACTGCATCAGTAGTATATAAAAATGATGATATATCATGACCAAGTAGGATTGCTCAGGAAGGTAAGGCCAACTTAACATTCAAAACTAAATCACTGTAATTTCCATATGAACACTGTAAAGTTTCAATTAACAAAGAAAACACATTTCACATAATTTAATAATTACTGATTATAAAGACCCTTAGAAAACTAAGAATAGGAAGTCTCTCAATCTGAGAAAGGGGACCTACCAAAAAAAAAACCTAGCAAACATCATACTTAATGACTTAAAAATGTGAGTAGGCAAGCCACAGACTAGAAGAAAATATCCGCAGAATACACAATTGGCAATTTACTCATATCTAGGATTTATAAAATGCTTTCACAATTCAATCATAAACAGACAAATAACCCTCCCCTCAAAATAGCCAAAAGATTTTAAGTGATCTTTCACTAAAGAAAATATGCACAGCAAATCAGCCCCTGAAAAAGTGCTCCACATCACTACTCATCAGAATTAAATTAAAACTCCAAGAAAACACTGCTAAAATCTGCCAGAAGAGCTAAAATTAAGACGACAGAGGAGCAAGATGGTGGAGGAGTAGGAGACCTAAATTTCGTCTGGTCCCAGGAATTCAGCTAGATATCAAACCATTCTGAACAACTACAAACTCAACAGGAGATCAAAGAAAAGAAGAGCAGGAACTCTCTGAACAGAGAAGCGACCACTTACTGGAAGGTAGGACGTGCGGAGAAGTGAATCCGAGGCGATATTCGGGAGGATAGACGGCGGGGGAGGGGGCTCCGTCGGCCGCTTCTGGCAAGTGCTAGAGCCGCGGAGCACAAAATCGGACCTTTTAGAAGCCGGCTCCGCGGAGGGACGTCGCTGCAGTGGCTAAGCGGGGGGTGGAACCCTCGCGGGACAGTGTGGTCTCAGGACCCTTGGGGTCACAGAAAGACCGGGGGTGCCTGAGTGCGGCAGAGCTCCCGGGGATCGGAGCGGGGAAGCCGGCTGCAGAGACGGAGCCGAGGCGCGGGCTCTCAGCTCGGGGTGGCCATAAACTGTGATCCGCGGCCCAGTCGGGCCACTGCTCCTGCAGCAGGGACCCAACAAGCGGCAGATCCGGGGAGACTCCCCTTCCTCCCCCGGGAGGAGCGGCGCGGGAGTGCACCGCAGGGATCTGCTGGGTTTGGAGACTCCACACGGGGTCGGGGGCCAGAGATAGAAACGCTCGGTCACAGGCCGGGTGAGCACGGAGTGCGGCCGGAGACCAGGGACACGGGAGTGACTGCTTTTCTCTGGGGGTGCACTGAGGAGCGGGGGCCCGAGTTCTCGGCTCCTCAGGGCAGAGATTGGGACGCCGCCATTTTCACTCTCGTCCTCCAAGGCTGTGCAGAAAACCTGCAGGGAACAAGAGCTCGGGAGAGCAAACCCCATCAGATTGCTTAGCCCTGACCCACAAGGGCGGGGCAATTCCGCCTCCGGCAAAGACATTTGGGAACCACGGCAACAGGCCCCTCACCCAGAAGATCAGCAAGAACAGCCAGCCAAGACCAAGTTTACCGATCAAAGAGAACGGGAGAACTCCAGCGTTAGGGGACTACTTCACATGAAATTCATAGCTTTTTTCCCATGATTCTTTAGTCTTTCAAAGTTAATTTTTTTAACTTTCTTTTTTTTAATATTTCTTTTTCCCTTTTTCAAAAAAATCTTATCAATCCCTTTTTAAAAAAACCTTTATTTTTCGTTTTTAGAGTCATATTCTATACTTTCATAATAGTTACCCTTATTTTTGCTATATATATATATAAATAGTTCTCTCTAAAATTTTGGGATATAGTTTCTTCTAACAGACCAAAATATACCCTAAATCTCTAGTGTATGGCTTTGTTCTAGTCTCCTGCCTGATCACGTTCTCTCCCCCACTTTTTTTTTAAATCCTCTTCTTTCTTTTTTCAACCAAATCTTATCAATTCCTTTTATAAAATCTTTTATAATTTTCATCTTTACAGTCATATTCCATCCCTTCATCATATTTACCCTTATTTTTGTACATATATAAGTTTTTCTTTCTTTAAAATTTTGGGAGGCACTTTCCTCTAACAGACCAAAATACGCCCAAAATCTAGTGTGTGGCACTGATCTATGCACCAGCCTGATCATATTTGATCATATTCTGGTTTTTTGTTTGTTTGTTTTTATCTTTTGCTTTTTTTTTTCTTTTTTCTTTCTTTCCCTTTCTTTTTCCCCAGTTTCAGATCTCTTCTGATTTGTTTAGTGTATATTTTTCTGGGGTCATTGTTACCCTGTTAGCATTTTGTTCTCTCATTCATCTGGTCTCCTATGGACAAAATGACAAGACGGAAAAAATTACCTCAAGAAAAAGAACAAGTGGCAGTACCAACTGCCAGGTATCTAATCAATACAAACATTAGTAAGATGTCGGAACTAGAGTTCAGAATGACGATTTTAAAGACACTAGCTGGGTATGAGAAAAGCATGGAAGATATCAGAGAAACCCTTTCTGGAGTAATAAAAGAACTAAAATCTAACGAAGTCGAAATCAAAAAGCATATATATATTTTTTGTGTGTGCATAACACCCAGTGCTCCACGCAGAACGTGCCCTCTTTAATACCCATCACCAGGCTAACTCCTCCCCCTACCCTCCTCCCCTCTAGAACCCTCAGTTTGTTTTTCAGAGTCCATCGTCTCTCATGGTTCGTCTCCCCTTCCGACTTATTCCCCTTCATTTTTCCCCTCCTGCTATCTTCTTCTTTTTTTTTTCTTAACATATGTTGCATTGTTTGTTTCAGAAGCACAGATCTGTGATTCAACGGTCTTGCACAATTCACAGTGCTCACCATAGCACATACTCTACCCAATGTCTATCATCCAGCCACCCCATCCCTCCCAGCCCCCACCGCTCCAGCAACACTCTGTTTCCTGAGATTAAGAATTCCTCATATCAGTGAGGTCATATGATACATGTCTTTCTCTGATTGACTTATTTCAGTCAGCATAACACCCTCCAGTTCCATCCATGTCGTTGCAAATGGCAAGATCTCATTCCTTTTAATGGCTGCATAATATTCCATTGTGTATATATACCACATCTTCTTTATCCATTCATCTGTTGGTGGACATCTTGGCTCTTTCCACAGTTTGGCTATTGTGGACATTGCTGCTATAAACATCGGGGTGCACGTACCCCTTCCGATCCCGACATTTGTATCTTTGGGGTAAATACCTAGTAGTGCAATTGCTGGATCATATGGTAGCTCTATTTTCAACTGTTTGAGGAACCTCCATACTGTTTTCCAGAGGGGTTGCACCAGCTTGCATTCCCACCAACAGTGTAGGAGGGTTCCCCTTTCTCCACATCCCCGCCAACATCTGTTGTTTCCTGACTTGTTAATTTTAGCCATTCTGACTGGTGTGAGGTGGTATCTCACTGAGGTTTTGATTTGGATTTCCCTGATGCCAAGCGATGTTGAGCACTTTTTCATGTGCCTGTTGGCCATTTGGATGTCTTCTTTGGAAAAATGTCTGCAAAAAGGATATTAATGAGGTGCAATAAAAAAATGAAGGCTCTAACTGGTAGGATAAATGAGGCAGAAGAGAGAATTAGTGATATAGAAGACCAAACGATGGAAAATAAAGAAGCTGAGAAAAAGAGAGAAAAACAACTACTGGATCACGAGGGCACAATTTGAGAGATAAGTGATACCATAGGATGAAACAATATTAGAATAATTGGGATGCCAAAAGAAGAAGGAGAGAGGGGGGCAGAAGGCATATTGGAGCAAATTATGGCAGAGAACTTCCCTAATGTGGGGAAGGAAACAGGCATCAAAATCCAGGAGGCACAGAGAACCCCCCTCAAAATCAGTAAAACTAGGTCAACACTCCGACATCTGATAGTAAATCTTACGAGTCTCAGAGACAAAGAGAAAATCCTGAAAGCAGCTCGGGACAAGAGATCTGTAACCTACAATGGTAGAAATATTAGACTGGCAACAGACCTAGCCACAGAGACCTGGCAGGCCAGACAGGACTGGCATGATATATTCAGAGCACTAAATGAGAAAAATATGCATCCAAGAATACCATATCCAGCTAGGCTGTCATTGAAAATAGAAGGAGAGATAAAAAGCTTCCAGGACAAACAAAAACTAAAGGAATTTGGAAACACGAAACCAGGCTACAAGAAATATTGAAAGGGGTCCTCTGAGCAAAAAGAGAGCCTAAAAGTAACAGAGACCAGAAAGGAACACAGATAATATACAGTAACAGTCACCTTACAGGCAATACAATGGCACTAAATTCATACCTTTCAATAGTTACCCTGAATGTAAATGGGCTAAATGCCCCACTCAAAAGACACAGCGTATCAGATTGGATTAAAAAACAAGACCCATCGATATGCTGTCTGCAAGAGACTCATTTTAGACCCAAAGACACCCCCAGATTGAAAGTCAGGGGGTGGAAAACCATTTACCATGCTAATGGATACCAAAAGAAAGCTGGGGTGGCAATCCTTATATCAGACAAATTAGATTTTAAACCAAAGACTGTAATAAGACATGAGAAAGGACACTATATCCTACTTAAAGGGTCTATCCAACAAGAAGATCTAACAATTGTAAATATCTATGCTCCTAACATGGGAGCAGCCAATTATATAAACTAATTAATAACAAAAGCAAAGAAACACATCAACAACAATACAATAATCATGGGGGACTTTAACACCCCCCCCTCACTGAAATGGACAGATCATCTAAGCAAAAGATCAACATGGAAATAAAGACTTTACATGGCACACTGGACCAAATGGACTTCACAGATATATTCAGAACATTCCATCCCAAAGCAACGGAATACACATTCTTCTCTAGTGCTCATGTAACATTCTCCAGAAGAGATCACATCCTAGGTCACAAATCAGGTCTCTACCGGTACCAAAAGATTGGGATCAGTCCCTGCATATTTTCAGACCGTAATGCTTTGCAACTAGAACTCAATCACAAGAGGAAAGTCGGAAAGAACTCAAATACATGGAGGCTAAAGAGCATCCTACTAAAGAATGAATGGGTCAACCAGGAAATTAAAGAGGAATTTAAAAAATTCATGGAAACAAATGAAAATGAAAACACAACTGTTCAAAATCTTTGGGATGCAGCAAAGGCAGTCCTAAGAGGAAAGTATATAGCAATACAAGCCTTTCTCAAGAAACAAGAAAGGTCTCAAATACACAACGTAACCCTACACCTAAAGGAGCTGGAGAAAGAACAGCAAATAAAGCCTAAACCCAGCAGGAGAACAGATCAGAGCAGAAATCAATGACATAGAAACCAAAAGAACAGTAGAACAGATCAATGAAATAGGAGCTGGTTCTTTGAAGGATTTAACAAGATTGATACACCCCTGGCCAGACTGATCAAAAAGAAAAGAGAAATGACCCAAATCAACAAAATCATGAATGAAAGAGGAGAGATCACAACCAACACCAGAGAAATACAAACAATTATAAGAACATATTATGAGCAACTAGATGCCAGGAAATTAGATAATCTGGAAGAAATGGAGGCATTCCTAGAGATGTATCAACTACCAAACTGAACCAGGAAGAAACAGAAAACCTGAACAGACTTATAACTACTAAAAAATTTAACAGTGTTAATGGCCAACAGACACATGAAAAAGTGCTCAACATCGCTTGGCATCAGGGAAATCCAAATCAAAACCTCAATGAGATACCACCTCACACCAGTCAGAATGGCTAAATTTAACAAGTCAGGAAACAACAGGTGTTGGCGGGGATGCAGAAAAAGGGGAACTCTCCTACACTGTTGGTAGGAATGCAAGCTGGTGCACCCACCCTGGAAAACAGTATGGAGGTTCCTCAAAAAGTTGAAAATAGAGCTACCATACGATCCAGCAATTGCACTACTGGAAATTTACCCCAAAGATACAAATGTCGGGATCCGAAGGGGTACGTGCACCCCGATGTTTATAGCAGCAATGTCCACAATAGCCAAATTATGGAAAGAGCCAAGATGTCCATTGACAGATGAATGGATAAAGAAGATGTTGTTTATATACACAATGGAATATTATGCAGCCATTAAAAGGAATGAAATCTTGCCATTTGCAATGACGTGGATGGAACTAGAGGGTATTATGCTGAGCGAAATAAGTCAATCAGAGAAAGACATGTATCATATGACCTCACTGATATGAGGAATTCTTAATCTCAGGAAACAAACTGAGGGTTGCTGGAGTGGTGGGGGGTGGGAGGGATGGGGTGGCTGGGTGATAGACATTGGGGAGGGTATGTACTATGGTGAGTGCTATGAACTGTGTAAGACTGTTGAATCACAGACCTGTACCTCTGAAAGAAAGAATGCATTGTATGTTTAAAAATAAAGAAGATAATAGGAAGGGAAAAATGAAGGGGGGAGAATTCAGATGCAGAGATGAACCATGAGAGACTATGGACTCTGAGAAACAAACTGAGGGTTCTAGAGGGGACGGGGGTGGGGGGATGGGTTAGCCTGGTGATGGGTATTAAAGAGGGCACATACTGAATGGAGCACTGGGTGTTAGATGCAAACAATCAATCATGAAACACTACATCAAAAACTAATGATTGATTAACATAACATAACATAATAATAAAAAAAAGAAGACAGATAACACTAGTGTTGACCATGTCAAGCCCTGGAACTCTCATGCATCATTGGTTGGAATGCAAAACAGTATAATCACTATAGAAAAAGTCTGGCAGTTTCTTATAAAACTCAACATACACCCTAGCACAAAAATAGACACATAGATCAATGGAACAGAGGAGAGAATACAGAAATAAACCCATGATTATATGGTCAATTAATCTATGACAAAGGAGGTAAGAATTTACAATGGGGGGAAAGATAGTCTCTTTAACAAATGGGGTTGGGAAAACTGGACAGCTACATGCAAAAGAATGAAACTGGACCGCTTTCTTACACTAAATGCAAAAATAAACTCAAAATGGATTAAAGACCTAAATGTGAGACCTGAAACCATGAAACTGGTAAGAGAGTATAGGCAGTAATTTCTCTGACAGCGACATAACATTTTTCTAGGTATGTCTCCTTTGGCAAGGGAAAGAAAAGCAAAAATGAACTATTGGGACTAAACCAAAATAAAGAGCTTTGGCACAATGAAGGAAACTATCAATAAAACAAAAAGCCAACCTACTGAATGGGAGAAGATATTTGAAAATGATACATCTGGAAAGGGGTTAATATCCAAAATATATAAAGAACTTATACAACTCAATACGAAGAAGCCACAAATAATCCAATTAAAAAATGGGCAGAAGACCTGAATAGACATTTTTTTCCAAAGTATACATACAGACAGCCAACAGATACATGAAAAGATGTTCAACATCACTCATCATCAGGGAAATGCAAATCAGAACCACAATGAGATATAACCTTACACCTGGCAGAATGCCAAGAATAAAAATGACAAGGAATAACAAGTATTTGTGAGGATTTGGAGAAAAAGTAACCCTCATGCACTGTTGGTGGGAATGCAAACTGTTGCATCCACTGTGGAAAACAGCATGGATATTCCTTAAAAAATAAAAAACAGAATTACCATACGATTCAGTAATTTCACTGCTGAGTATTTACATAAGAATACAAAAACACTAATTCAAAAAGATACATGCACCCCTATATTTATTGCAGCATTATTTACAACAGCCCAAATATGGAAGCAACCCTTGTCCAATGATAGATGAATAAAAAGAAAAATGTGGTGTGTGTGTGTGTATTATTTACATATTTATATATATAAAATATAAATTATTCATCCATAAAAATGAATGAGATCCTGACATTTGCAACAACATGGATGGACCTAGAGTGTAAAAAGCTGAGTAAAACAAGTCAGGCAGAGAAAGACAAATGCCATATAATTTCACTCATATATGAAATTTGAAAAAAAGACACAAAAAAAACACTTTTTTTTAAGATTTTATTTATTTATTTGACAGAGAGAGAGAGAGAGCAAGAGAGGGAACACAAGCAGGGGGAGTGGAAGAGGGAGAGGCCGGCTTCCCGCCGAGCGGGGAGCCCGATGCGGGGCTCGATCCCAGGACCCTGGGATCATGACCTGAGCCGAAGGCAGATGCTTAACGACTGAGCCACCCAGGCGCCCCCCCAAAAACACACTCTTAAATACAGAGAACAAACTAGTGATTGCCAGAAAGAAGGTGGGTGGGAGGATGGGTAGGAAAGGGGATTAGGAATACACTGATCATGATGAGCACTGAATAATGTATAGAATTTTTGAATCATTATACTGTACACTGACAACTAATATAACACTGTATGTGAATACAGACATTTCATATACATTTACTTTAATAATTAAAAAAGGCTAAAAAAATCATAACCATGAAAAAAACCTGCCTATGAAAGCACCAGTATGCTTGGATAAGGCATGACTGGATGCTTCAAGATTTTTCCATTAATATATATTTCTGGAAATTTCTTTTGTTATCTCTCAACACCACAGAGAAATAGTTATGAATATCAAAATGTTAAGAAAATTATATTCATTTATTTTCTGCTGATTGGGAAAAGACACAATTACTCCATTTCAGAATTAAACACCTTCATTAAGCTCTGAGAAGGATAGAGTTTTATTTGGGCTTTCATTAAGAACCACTGGAGTTAATGTGTTAATTTATGTCATCAGCAAAAGGCATGCGCATATCTTGAAATAATGACAGCAGACTGATTAGTTGTTCACTGTGAGATATAGAGCAAGGAGTATTTGTCTTTTGTATTTTTAAGCATTATTTGATTTATCAAACCCTAGAATATTGTCCAATTTTCCAGAATCACTGAGAAAAACAGAAAATTTTCTTTAAAAACTCAACATACATCTATCCTCTGACCCAGAATTTCCAATCCTAGGTATTTCTGCATGAGAATTGAAAATATAGGTCCATTTAAAAAGGCATTTTATGTACAAGAATACTTACAGCAGCTTTATTTATAATAGCTAGAAACGTGAAAGAGCCTATCTGTCCATCAATAAAAATGTATAAACAAACTGAGGTATATTAATATAATGGACTACAACCCAGCAACAAAAGGACAAAGTACTAATACTCAAAACAGCATGGATAAATCTCAATACTATTATGTGGAGTAATACAGACTTTACACAGAAGAGTACATACTGTGCAATTCTACATCGAAGACAGGCAGAACTTGAATTCAAGGGGGAAAATATCAGAATAGTAGTTGCCTCTGCAGGGGAAGGTGGAGCAGTACAAGACTGAGAAACTCTCTTGGGTGACAGTCATGTTCTCTATCTTGATAGGGTTTGTGTTACATGGACAGAAGCATTTATCAGAATTCATCAAATGGTACACATAAGATTTATACATCGTTTCATGTAAATTTTACCAAAAGAAAAATAATCAGTAAACAAATATCAAACTTTATAGTATGTGTGCTGAAGTATTTAGGGTGAAATGTACTGATGTATACAGCTGATTTTAAAATGTGTCAAAAACAAGATAATGGATTTACCAATGGAGAGAAGAATGGATTAATAAACAGATGTGCTAGGGATGCCTGAGTAGCTCAGTCGGTTAAGTGTCTGCCTTCGGCTCAGGTCATGATCTCAGACTCCTGGGATCGAGTCCAGAATTGGGCTCCTTGCTCAGCTGGAAACCTGACTCTCCCTCTGCCTCTCTCTCTCCCTCTCTGGCAAATAAATAGATAAAATCATAAAAAAAAAAATAAATACATAAATAGATGTGATAGAGCAAGTATAACAGAATGTTAATGATAGAATCTAGAGTTTGAGTATATGGATGTTCACTCAATATAAAATTTTTATTTTCAAATATTTGGGAAGAAAAGGAAGTTTGATAATAATTATGGAAATTTAGGTGAAAATATCTGTAAGTGGTATTATCTTTAAAAATTGAGGACCTGTGGCCATAACTATTTTTATAAAGTCAAAGCATATTAATCCGGAATACAACTTAAAATATAAATTTTGAAATAGCCACATTTATCTTATCTGATATTTTTATTAAAACTGCATCAGAACACCCAATCTGTATCTACAGATAGAATGTAATTTTGAAAGCAGTGTTTTGAAAGCCAGTTACGAATTGGTTTTTAATAATTATCTTCAAAAGAGATAATTATTTACCTCTACTCAAACTTCTTTTTAATATCCATATATGTCAAGTTCTAATCATCTGGGAAACCTAATGACTTTCTATTTTGAATTGCTTTGAATTATTTTGAATAAAGCAATCATTTTTTATTCAACTGTTTTCTAAATAGGAAAGCGAAGAGAATACATTTTAATAGTAACAGTTGTGTTAAAGTGAAATTTCTAAGTGGCAATTCTAATTACTAATAATTCTATCAAGAAGATTGCAGCATTTCTAACTCTTCAGATTTTTACATGTAACACAGATGATGAACATCTTGGAATTATTTTACATAGGTATATAAGAACTCCATGGGCTCCTTAAGAATAATCAGTAGCTCTTTTGAACCGACGGTGTAAAACAGAGATGACAAATATATGATAACTTCCCGATTCAAGGCAGATCATACTAATCCACCAGGGCACTCCTTCCCACCTGGCCCGATGCAGTCACAGAATCCTTCTCAACACAGTGTCAATCAGGCATTACTAACTGATCAGAGTTGACACAGAAGAAGAAATTTAGTGATCTTGGCCCTTGCCTATATGTCTTTAGGTCATGGATGTAGTAGTCAGATTACTGTTAACTACAAACATGACTTGATAGTTACATAAGTGACCTTTGCTAACTGTGGAGAATTTTTCTCTTTGGAAACACAGGCTGGGTTGTTAAGGAATTTTCAAATTATGAGGCTGGAAAACTCTCTGATAGTAGAGGCAAAATAATGCTTACCGTTTTAGCAAAACAGATTTGTGTACCAATAAAAGTAATATTCATTAGAAGAGTAAAAACTTGAAGATACTAGTATCATATTTAACTATCTCATTCTGAAGGTTCTGAATGTCCTGAAGAAATCTTTAGTAGAAATAGATTTTATTAGTTTGTTCATTTCCCTTTGAGTGGTTTTTAATGAGGAACTTCTGGTTAAAGACAGTGGGGTCAAGCTCTTTTAATTCAATTTGCCTCTACATAAACCCACAGGACAGAGTAACTGTGATAAAAGGGCAAGAAGTGATCTTTGACTCCATTTAAAATAGACCAGAATTAGTCAAATGTGAAAAACAATAGTATTATTTGAGCTCCTGGATCTTGCTATGCCTAAAGCAGGTTCATTCTTGAAATTTTGTTACATTAGTCTTTTTTTTTTTTTTTTACTTACTTGAGTCTAAGATGTGATTCTGACACCTACACCAAAGAGTTCTCAGAAGTAGTGCTATTATAATAATGTTTATGTGTGTGTTTGTATAATGTGATAAAATAAAAACAAAAAAGAACTGGAAACAATGGTGAGAGAGCAAAAATAATATGAAACTTATGTATGGAAAATCTTATGTATCATAAGCTGTTCTAATTGCTTTATATGCGATACTCATTTTTTAAAAGATTTTATTTATTTATTTGAGAGACAGAGTGAGAGAGAGAGAGAGAGAGCACAAGCAGGGGAAGCAGCAGCGGGAGAGGGAGAAGCAAGCTCCCCACCAAGCAGGAAGTGGGGCTTGATCCCAGGACCCTGAGATCATGACCTGAGCTGAAGGGAGACAGACGCTTAACTGACTGAGCCATCAGGCACCCTATGTGATACTCATTTAATTCTTACAACATACCAATGAGAAAGATACTACTCTTATCTCCTTTCTACAGATAAGGGAATTGAAACAAACAAAAACTGAGAAATTAATTTATGCAAGGTCACAAAGTAAGTAAATATGGGCACTAGGAATTGAACCAAAGCCGTTCAGTTTCAGAGACTATCCTCTTAATCGATAGGCCATTCCATTTCTCCACTTAAAGGTAGAATGAGTACACACACATACAATCCACAGTCTTACATATTTGCTAGAAATGGGCTGTCCATCTGTCTCAGACCTCCCTATTTGATTAATAGGTTGTTACATAAAGAGATGAACACAACCAATGGCCCACAGTACACAGAATATTAAATATGTATCAATTATTCATAGAAATCAGAGAAACCAAAATAAATTCCTCCCCTGAATTTTCATAAAAACAGAACAGTGGTGTGACAGATAACACTCTTAACATGCCAGTAAAATATATTAGATTAAGTTTCATATAGCTGCTACTTAACATTTTTTGGTTGAAGTTGAGAATTTCTGGAGAAATTGTAATTAAAAGTTCTACTAGGGATCAAAATAATGTTCTTCAGTCATAAATAGCCTAGTTTTATCCAAGATAAAGTTCAGTCTATCTAGAGGAAGGGATTAGCTTAATGGTTTTGGACATCTACCTCCATGCATATTAATTTACATTGTTGAGTTTCAAAAACTCTGGGCAGCATATGGTGTGTTAAAGTCTCTCTTAAGAGACTAGAGTGCCCACGTTCACTGTTGCCCAAAAAACAAAAAAGTTACATGTCTTGATATAAAAAAACCGAGGAGTCAAAACAAGATCCCTGTCCAAAGAATTAGACAGCCCACCTTCACAAGAGATGAGCCAAAGGAGCTGAAGGAGGACGAGTGAATAGAGCCAACAAAACAGGGGAAAAGAATGGCTGCCCACACTTCTTTCAGAAAGAGCATGGCTATGATAGTTTTTTCCTGGAAAATTTTCAAAATTGGCATTATCAGTTTTAAGCAATGTAACCTCCTGGTGAACCCTCTAAGATGAATTAATTGCAAAATTAACCCCTAGGCAACACCTTGAGCTGACCTTTCATATAGTAACTAGATATAAACCAATTAAACATCATTAAAACATCTGTTAAAAAATAATAATTTCGGTTGAGAAGTAGTTGATTGTGGGCCATTGTGTGTTCTGATAGTAATTAGTCCTCTAGCAGAACCAGTAGTCAATTGAGTTCAATTCTAATTTGTGGTAATAAAATCATGTCTCTTATATTTCACTTCTCTATCTAAAGAAATATGATCTGAAAATTGTCTGACATCTTTTAAGATCAAGTTAAAAATAAAAGAAAAAAATGGTCAAACTCTTTCCAGTTTTACAGCATGAGGAATTATTATTTTCTGTGTGGGGAGATCTGTGCCTACTCATTCCGATTTTTTTAGGGGTATTAAATTTTAAGCTCTATGTAAACATCTATAGACAAAGTTTTTATTGAAGTTAAGTGAGTTAGCTAGCTCTGGTACACAGGGTCAAAGATAGAAGAAAGAGCAATAAAAAAATCTGGAAAAAAATATGTAACTTTTGACAGGTTTCTCCATGAGGTTATAAAGAATATATTAGTGCTCTATTTTATACCAGTTCTACCTAATTCCACTTGCTTTCTAAGGTATAATACTAACAGCCAATATACATTGATTCATACAATTTGATAAACAATATTCTAGACACTAATGTTATTGCCTCATTGAGTCCTCGCAACAACCCTATAAACTAGGTACTATTATAACTCAAAATTTACAGATGATGAAAGTGAGGCACAGAAATGTGGAAGAGCCTATCCAAAATCACACAAGAGGGAGGCTGGACAGATTTCAAATGCAGACAGTCTAACTTCAGAGTCATGCTCTAATCATTGTACTATGCCATACTCTTTTGGCTTGTGAAGCACAAATTCGGTTTTTCAAGGAGGCCTAGAACACATTTTGGATGAGATGTCCAAGAAGTTGATGGATCTACAATGTGAAGAGAGGATAGTTATATGAGATCATCCTTTAAAGAAAAAAGAACAAATGACACCAAAAGCAAAGGCAATAACAACAACAAAATAGGTAAATTTGACTTCATCAAAATTAAAAACTTTGGGGGCATCAAAGGACAACATCAAGAGAGTCAAAAGACAGCCCAAAGAATGGAAGAAAATATTTTCTTCCATATATGTGGTAAAGGATTAATATCCAAAATATACAAAGAATTTCTATAGCTCGTCCACAACAACAAAACAGCTCAATTCAAAAATGGGCAAAGGACTTGAACAGACATTTCTCCAAAGAAGGTATACAAATTGTCAAGAAGCACATGAAAAGATATTCAACATCACTAGCCATTAGAGAAATGCAAATCAAAACCACAGTGAGATACCATTTCATGCCCACCAGGATGGTTACTATAAAAACAAACAAACAAATAGAAAAAAAAAGTGTTGGTGAGGTGTGGACAAAATGGAACTCTGCACATTACTGATGGGAATGCAAAATGGTGTAGTCACCATGGAAAAGTTTTGTGGTTCCTCTAAAAGTTAAACATTGAATTACAATATGAACCAGCAATTCCTTTATAGATATATAGCCCAAAGAATTTAAAGCAGGGACTTAAAAGAAATAAAATTCTGATACATGCAGAGAGGTGGGACCAGGGTAGGTAAAAAAAAAAAAAAAATTCTGACACCTGCTACAACATGGATGAAACTTGGAAACATCAAGCTAAGTGAAATAAGCCAGACACAGACAAATATTACATGATTTAACTTATAAGAGATACCTAGAATAGCAAATTCACTGAGACAGAAAGTAGAATAGAGGTTACCAGGAATGACGTGAGGGAAGAGTGAAGAGTTATTATTTAGTGGGCACAGAGTTTCTGTTTGGGATAATGAAATACTGCTGGAGTTGGATGGTGGTGATGATCGCACACACTGTGATTGTACTTAATGCTACCCAACTGTATACTTAAAAATATTTTAAATGGGGGGGTGCCTGGGTGACTCAGTTGGTTAAGTCTCTCTCTTCAGCTCAGGTCATGATCTCAGGGTCCTGGGATCCAGCCCTGTGTTGGGCTCCCTGCTCAGTGGGGAGTCTGCTTCTCCCTCTGCTTCCCCCCCCCCCACTGATGCTTGCGCTCTCTCACTCACTCTCTCTCTCAAATAAATAAAATCTTTTAAAAAACATTTTTAATGGTCAACTTTCTCTTATGTATATTTTAACACAATAAAAAATTATTTTTAAATTAACAGAATCTACAATGGTTTCATTCCATCCGGGCGCTACTTTACCTGTCAAATTAAACGGCTAAATTACAAGAGATCAGAGTGTGAAGAATTTCAGAGGTGGGACATCTGCACTGGCTGATTCAGCTATCTATAGAGAAGACACTAATTGTGTCCAACTGAAGGAAGCCTAAATCCTAGGAAACTCAAGCTGGCCAGTTACCCTTGGTTTATAAAGCTGATCAAAGTATCTCTCTTGGGGTCAGGTGGAATATGGGCACCCAAACTCTCACACCTGAGATCCATCCCAGTGGGAAACCAAACCAACATTTAATTGACTGCTGCTTCCCATCATGGGCCTGGGTTCTTCCTTCCTAAGGGCTGTTCCCCTTGAGACTCCCTCGGACAACAACAAGTTTAGAATGAGATCTAAAAGGAATAACAAGCTAGGTGGCCACTCCTGAGTTCCACTCAGGATTAAACTCACTGCCCTAGTAACTAGGTTATTAGCCACAATTAACCTGGGAGAGAAAAGGTAAGGTTGCTTTCCCACTGATCTAAGCAATTACCTGACAAACAGATAGCCAAGCAATAGCCATTCCTCTGCAAAGATGATTGAATTAAAAAAAAAAAAAAGGCTTGATTTAAAATTTCAAAATAGCTTCCAAGAAGCCAACCAACTGGACGTGAAACTAGGTATGTTGCTTAGATTCTCTGAGCTTTGGTTTCTCTACTTCTAAAGTGAAGATAATAATACCGCTCCATAGGGTTATTGTTAATTTGAATAAGATCTAGTATAATGTCCAGCATGTAACATATACTCAATTAAAATGTATTTTGTTAACACAAAGGAAAATTCTTAGATGCTGTAACAGTCAGTGTTCCACCACAGAAAGAGAACAGTAGAGGGTGAGATGTTAAGGAACTGGTTCACACAATTCTGGGGGCTGGCAGGCCCTAAATCTGTAGGACCAGCTAGTGAGCTGGAAACCCAGGAAAAATCTGATGTTGCAGTCTGAAGTCCAAAGGCTGTGTGGAGGCAGAATTCCTTCTTTCTTAGGGAGACCTCAGTCTTTGCTCTTAAGGGCTTCAACTGATCAGATGAGGCTCACTTACACCATAAAGGGTAATCTGTTTTACTGAAAGTCAACTAATTTTAAATGTTATTCACTTCTAAAAAATGCATTCACAGCAATATCTAGACTAGCGTTTGGCCAAACAACTGGTGCCTCTAACCTAAGCAAGTTGACACACAGAATTAACCATCACAGGTACTCAATTGTGTAACATTTCAAGGTAGTCATTTTAGATGACTAGTTATGTGGATTATGTATCTCTAGATGGGGTTTGGAGGGGATCAGTCCTGAATGGAGATATAAACATTTGATAAAGACATGGAAAGAGAGGGAGAAGCTGGTTTTCTGAAAAAGGGTCCATGCAGGAGCCCGGCATAACTACTGGACTTACTCTCTGAATCCCTGGTTCTCCACGCAGGTGGGCTCAGCTCTAACCACACAATGCCCTGTGTTCTCACTCTCTGCGTCACTTGGATTTAATTTCATTTAAAAAAATCTGTTGATTCAAAATTTTCTGAGGTTATATTTGGAGTGTTATTGGTGGCTCTACATAAGGGATGAATCATCAGCTACAACTGGTGTGGGAAGGGTAATATTTGACACAATGTGTGATGCTTGTACCATATCTTATTTATAAGATCCTGTGTGTAGGCCAAAAGAGCTCAGAACATCCAAATGGTGAGTCTTGGATTTTCAGTCTATGCCAACCACATTAGACTGATGGCTAACTCATGAGCTAACTCATTTGGGGTAGAAATTAGTGATAAGAGGAAAACCAGCATGACTTGCATCATGTAACTGTATGAACAGATTCTACCCTTAGCTGTGCCACTGGGCTGAGTAACTCTGGGCAAGGCAATTCTCCCTAAAACTAGTCCTCTCTCTGTAGAGCGAGGATAGAGCTTGTTTCCTCTGCTTATGGGATTTGCACAAATCTGGAGAGAACCACACAGATATTCAAACAATATTGCTTCATGAGCGTCAAAGGCTTCAGAAACGTTATCCAGTAGCAGTCTTTCAAATATAAACTTATGGGGCATCTCAGATATTCAATAGCCACAACATGCTAGCTGAAATTGAAGACTCACAATGAAAAGTTCCCTCTCATTTCAAGGAATATTTTCTAAAATTATTCCGGTCCCACCCATCCCAACTTGGAATTGGAAACATGAAACATGGAAATTTACACATTCTCGAAGACTAACAAACCAAAAGCCATCTTAATTAATTCTTCTCTAATAGACATTACAGGACAAAAATCTCCTTGACCTATTTTCCATCTCAGAATACATGAATGGGCTGCTATAGGTTTTCCAGGCTAAATAAATCTCTAACATTACGGAACTCTGAAATCAGACCTTTGGTAACAAATGGATCTAAATTCTTACCTTAAAAAACTGTCAGGCATGTGCATTGGTGATACAATGCTATGATGCATTTTATTTCCTTAAAAAAGAAACTTCATTCAATACCTCGTATTGTTCAAATAAATACACCAAGTCCATTAAGTCAAATACAAGCACCAATTTTTCTCAACAGCTAATAAGAAAAACCTGGAAGCGTGGTATAACTTTTCTCACCTCTGGTGTAAGGCTGAACACTCCTGTAATATGACCATTCTTACAAAGGTGTTGGAAATACAGAAAGATTAGCACATCAATAAAGATTATTACAAGAGTATCTGAAGAAGGAAAAAAATACTCATTTCTCTAAAGCACATTCTCACACAGTTTAAAAACAAAGGCATTTTCACTAGCAACTGAACCCTCCTAGCAACTCCAAGGAAAAGAGGGAAAGCAAACAATAATTTTGCCACAAGCTTTATTTTTTCCAAAAATGGGGGATACAAAAAAGCAAAAAAAAAAAAAGGGTCCACATAACAGGAAAAGCTTGAAATTTCAGTGTATTGACATCATTATTGGTGCATTAGTTTCAGATGTAGAGTTCAGTAATTCATCAGTTGCATATAACACCCAGTGCTCATCACATCACACCATCTGACATCCTTATTTATAGTAAGTCACAATGACTTTTACCTGGAGAATTCTTTCTGGAACTTTCTAACACTGCATAGCCACTGAATGTACTCAGCGTATCACAAGCCAAATATGGGAACTGTTCCGATCAACAAATGTTGAGGTTCATGACAGAGCTACTCTGTCATGGCAAGTTACATGGTCCAAAGTGAACAGAGCATTCTGGTTGGGGCCATTATTCACCCACGGAGCTCTGGGGTGATCCTGGAATAATCCCTTGACCTTCAACAATTAAAATGCTAGAGGTTAATTACATTTAACTTTGCATGCATTTCCAATTGTTATTTGATGAAAAAATTATAGAAGTTACAGAAATCAAGTCCTAATTTGGGGAGCCACAGAAATCCAAACTACTACAATCCTCTCCATATTAGAATGACTCATGAAGTGAGAGAAACTGTACAACATAAAGAGTCAGAGAAATGAAGCAAAATAAGTCGGACACAAGTCAGAATGGACACTCGAGTGTGTGACATAAACAGTGCCTTCTGAATTCGCCTTACAAAATCCTAAACGCCGCCTACAAAGCAAGAAATCTCTCTCTGCCACAACAAAATAATTACTATTCTCTGTAAGGATAAGATTGCCCTGGGTCTATGAAATTACTCTGAAACAAAACAAAACAAAAAGCATGGTAAATAATGGTAATGCTCTCAAATAAAAGTCACTTTTGTAAAACAGTTTTACTGCCAGAAAAAAAATAATTGTATAATTCAATAAGATAAAAGAAGAAATTGCCTTTTTAAAACAAAGCAGACTATTATTAGAAGGGCACAGGCTAAGTTCAAGAAAGCCTGCATTAAAATTATAAACATGGTAGCCCCTGACTTAAAAACTGTAATGTTTAACCTTAGATTAGTTTGAAAGTTGTTTTGTTTTATGACAGGAGGTGAGGATCTAATTTATTATTCCAGCAAAATATGTGCTATGTAATGTTTCATCCCACTGATAATGATGGCAATTCTTATCATATACTAAATTCTTCTAAACACTAAATTTCCCCCTGGGATATCTATGACACCACAAATCTACTATCCAATCTTGCAGCAGTACAACACAATTTTAATTTGGGGAGTTTTGCAATAGCTTCACACTTGACAAGGGAGAGTCTCCCCTAAATATTCTTTAAACATTTTTTTCAAATTATTCTAATTACTAATTCTTCCATATAAATTGTGGAATCATGTTGTTAAGCTAAATAGAACCTTCCAGCAAGTTCAGCCGTGATTTTTATTGAAATTAGATTAAATGTATCTATTAATTCTTAAACCCAAAAGCACACCTAAGTGGGAAAAAAATCCCAAAAGGGAAGACATGAAAATATTAATAACGATTACTTTCAAGTGATGGAAAGATGAGTCATTCTCAATTTCTTCTTCATACGTTTTTGTGTTTTTCAAACTTTTTATAATAGACAATCACTACTATAACCAAGGATCACTGACATATAACACGGCATATAATTGAATCATGGAAATACATGACTCATTTCGAAGATTCTCTCAGAACACAGATTGAGTTCGTGATAATCAATGAAAGGATGAATTGTGGAGACAGGAAAAATATTATAGTAATTTCCTTATTTTCCACAGAAGTCAAACTTCATTATATTTTCTTTATCTTTAATAATTAAATACAGGGGCTCCTGGGGGGCTTAGTTGGTTGAGGGTCTGCCTTCGGCTCAGGTCATGATCCCAGGGTCCCAGGATCCCAGCCATCAGGCTTCCTACTGAGAGGAGAGTCAGCTTCTTCCTCTCCCTCTGCTGCTCCCCCTGTTTGTGTTTTCTCTCTGTGTGTGTCAAATAAATAAATAAAATCATTTAAAAAAGTGATTATACAAATACAGATTTAGGAATACATTTAAAAATTTTAAGGATAATATGTTAGGAAAAGACTCAGGATGCCTGTTTTTCCAAATCTTGGAAGATGAAATAGTATAGTTAACATTACCATTTATTGTCTGCATACCATGTACCACTTAATCCTCAGGTAATAAAAGTTACTGTCCTCATTACAGCTCTGGGGAACACAGAAGCTAACCCAGAAATGAGCAGATTTGGGATTGCAGTCTGTGCCTGTCAGATTCCACCTGGTATTATCTTAACCTCCATATATACTCCCTTCCACAATCACATCCCATAATACTTATGTTGGTAAAATTGGATACTTAGAGGCTGTTCCTGGAATACCATCTCTCTCCCAATGATCAATCTGTTGATTACAGTTGGGAGTATATTTTAATATAAGCATTAACAATGATGAATTTTTCCAGTGTGAAACACGGCATGCATCTTCATTTATCCAAGTTTACACAGCTCTCAGTAAAGCTTTAAAGTCTCTTTCTGTAGATCCCTAGACATTTTTTAAGGTTATTTCTGGAGATTTTATATTTAGGCAACTATCTAAGCAGAATCTATTCCATTACAGGCTCAATCGTTTTTCCTCTCATCTGTGGTTATGCTGATTATTTTTGTGTATTTATCTTGAATTGGATCACTTAACTCTTGATAATCATAATTTGTCCATTGATTCTCCTTAAATTTTTCTAGATAGACAATTAAATCATACATACGTTTTCTTCTCCTTTTTCCCCTATTTTTGACACTTATCATTAAATTGGATAGAATTTCCCAAAATTATCATTGTTACAGCAGGTGCCTTCATCCTGGTCCTGACTCTCTAAGGAAAGTCAGAACCAATTTTTAGCCATCCCACTGATACGGATTTACAGGCTGGTAAAGAGCTGTTGTCTTGACACCCACAGAACAACCCCAGCTCCCTGCCCAGAAAAGTTAATGTCTTGCACAACAGGGGCCTTCAGAGGACACTGCTCCAGGTCAAAGGTTCCCAGCCACCCTGTCTAGGGGTACCTGCGCTGTGCTCACCAGTGGCTAGAGCTTCTCCCACATCATTATTATGAACTAGACTACTTGATACAGATCTGGAGCCTCAAAAATATTAAGAATACTTCCCGTCCTTAGTCTTAATAGCAGAAAATTATGGTAGAATTAAGGCGGGCACATGATGTGATGAGCACTGGGTGTTACAAGCAAGTGATGAATCACTGAACACTACGTCTGAAACTAATGATGGCTAATCATTATATGTTGGCTAACTGAATTTAAATAAAAAAAATTTTAAGAATTTCTTTTTTTAAATATATAATAATTTTTAATTTATTTTTTTCATTATGTTCAGTTAGCCAACATATAGTACATCAAAAGTTTTTGTTGTAGTGTTCAATGATTCATTAGTTGCGTATAACACCCAGTGCTCATTCCAGCACGTGCCCTCCTTAATACCCATCAGCCAGTCATCCGATCCCCCAACCCCCTCCCTTCTGTAACCCTCAGTTTGTTTCCTATGATTAAGAGTCTCTTATGGTATGTGTAGGAGAATATTCTTAATTGTAAGTATTCGAGGTGATAGAAAATCAGATGGCACTGTTTCCTAGAGTCCAGGGTCTCTCATGGTTTGTCTCCCTCTCTGATTTCTTCCCATTCAGTTTTTCCTCCCTTCCCCTTTGGTCCTCTGCTCTATTCCTTATGTTCCACATAGAGTGAAACCATATGGTAATTGTCTTTCTCTCCTTGGCTTATTTCACTTAGCATAATCCCCTCCAGTTCCATCCATGTTGATGCACATGGTGGGTATGCATCCTTTCTGATGGCTGAGTAATATTCCATTGTATACATGTACCACATCTTTATCCATTCATCTGTTGAAGGGCATCTTGGTTCCTTCCACAGTTGGGCTATTTTGGACATTGCTGCTATGAACATTGGGGTGCATGTGTCCCTTCTTTTTACTACACCTGTATCTTTGGGGTTAATACCCGGTGGTGCAATTGCTGGGTCGGAGGGTAGCTCTATTTTTAGTGTCTTGGGGAAACTCCATACTGTTTTCCAGAGTGGCTATACCAGCTTGCATTCACACCAACAGTGCAAGAGGGTCCCCCCTTCTCCATATCCTCGCCAACACTTGTTGTTTCCTGTCTTGTTAATTTTGGCCATTCTAGCTGGTGCAAGTGTCCAGGGCCAGATGGCTTCCCAGGAGAATTCTACCAAACATTTAAGGAAGAAATAATACCTATTCTACTGAAGCTGTTTCAAAAAATAGAAATAGAAGGAAAACTTCCAAACTCGTTTTATGAGGCCAGCATTACGGTGATCCCAAAACCCAACAAAGACCCCACCAAAAAGGAGAATTACAGACCAATATCCCTGATGAACACGGATGTCAAAATACTCAACACAATTCTAGCCAATAGGATCCAACAGTACATAAAAAGGATTATTGACCATGACCAGATGGGATTTATTCCTGGGATGCATGGGTGGTTCAACATTTGCAAATCAATCAACATGATAGAGAATATCAATAAAAGAAAAGACAAGAACCATATGATCCTCTCAATTGATGCAGAATAAGCATTTGACAAAATACAGCATCCTTTCCTGATTAAAACTCTTCACAGTGTAGAGATAGAGGGTACATACCTCAATATCATAAAAGCCATCTATGAAAAGCCCACAGTTAATATCACTCTCAATGGGGAAAAACTGAGAGCTTTTCCCTTAAGGTCAGGAACACGACAAGGGTGCCCACTCTCTCCACTCCTGTTCAAAATAGTACTAGAAGTCCTAGCCTCAGCAATAGACAACAAAAAGAAATAAAAGGCATTCATAACTGGCAAAGAAGTCAAACTCTCTCTTTTCACAGATGACATGATACTTTATGTAGAAAACCCAAAAGACTCCACCCCCAAGCAATTAGAACTCATACAGCAATTCAGCAATGTGGCTGTCAACGCACAGAAATCAGTTGCATTTCTACACACTAACAACGTAACTAAACAAAGAGAAATTAAGGAATCAATTCTATTTACAACAGCTCCAAAAACCGTAAGATACCTAGGAATAAACCTAACCAAGGAGGTAAAGGATCTATACTCTAGAAACTACAGAACACTTATGAAAGAAATTGAGGAAGACACGAAGAGATGGAAAAACATTCCATGCTCATGGATTGGAGGAATAAACATCGTTAAATTGTCTATGCTGCCCAGAGCAATTTACACTTTCAATGCAATCCCTATCAAAATACCACTGACATTTTTCACAGAGCTGGAACAAAAAAATCCTAAAGTTTGTATGGAACCAGAAAAGACCCTAAATTGCCAGGGGAATGTTGAAAAAGAAAACCAAAGCTGGGGGCATCACAATGCCTGACTTAAAGCTATATTACAAAGCCATAGTCATCAAGACAGTATGGTACTAGCACAAAAACAGGACACATAGATCAATGGAACAGAATAGAGAACCCAAAAATGGACCCTCAACTTTATGGTCAACTAATCTTCGACAAAGCAGGAAAGAACATCCAATGGAAAAAAGACAGTCTCTTCAATAAATGGCGCTGGGAAAACTGGACAGCCACATGCAGACCAGCTAGACCATTCTCTTACACCATACACAAAGATAAACTCAAAATGGATGAAAGACCTCAATGTGAGACAGGAATCCAGAAAAATCCTAGAGGAGAACATAGGCAGTAACCTCTTTGACATTGGACACAGCAACTTCTTTCATGACACATCTCCAAAGGCAAGGGAAACAAAAGCAAAAATGAAATTTGGGTACTTCATCAAGATAAAAAGCTTTTGCACAGTTCAAAGAAAACAGGCAATAAAACTAAGAGGCAACCCATGGAATGGGAGGTGGTATTTGTAAATAACATTACAGATAAAGGGCTGATATCCCAAGATCTATAAAGAACTTAACAAACTCAACACCCAAAGAACAAATAATCCAGTCAAGAAATGGGCAGAAGACATGAACAGTCACTTCTCCAAAGAAGACATACAAATGGCCAACAGACACATAAAAAAAGTTCAACATCACTAGCCATCAGGGAATTACAAATCAAAACCACAATGAAAAAACGAATTTCTTAATGCAAATACCATAGATTTACTTAGAATGACATTTAAAGAGTACCAATTTTACATACATTGTAAAAACAAATATGTAAAAAAAAAATACTTGGAACAAAGAGATTTTGAAACACAAAGCATTAGGGATGATTGTCTTATGGGATAGTTTTGGGTTTTCTGCTTTCCACCCTTATACAGTTTCCTTTTTTTTCTTTACATAATGACTTCACAGTACTTCTACACTGAAGGGGAAAATATCCTTAATGTGGAAAAATGAATATAATTCAGTGCTCTCAAAAACTTCAAGAAACAATCTGCACATACATGAAATGAAAATAAAGATCAAACAACATGAAAAAGTGGGAGGGGGCAATAAATTAGTGTACATTGAAATACAGTACAGTACACCAAGGAGGTAGTGAGCAGAGTACACAGAGGAAATTATCCATTTATGACTTACATCCTTACCTACTTCAGATAAGAATCTTGGGCTGTTCCTAAGATGTGGTGAAGTCAAAATTGGGAAAACTTGTGACACAAACTCCTTGGAGAGGACCAGTGAACTTGGCATTCATTGGCCACGGCACTGTTATGCTGTGCTGTTTGACCGGGTCCCTGTGTGTACCAGCAATTCTGAGAACCACGGAGTGTTCTGAGTCAAGGCACTGCTAAATACTTAGGGCGTTCGGAGAGGAGTAACTGTGCTGGACAATCAAAGCAAACCAGCACTGACCTGACATCACCTGACCACCCCCTCTCCATTTTCTTTTCTCAGAAAGGCTGAAAAACAATGTCTAGTGAAGCCTTTTCTCTCCCTGTTGATCTGCAAGCCTACACGGAAAGAAACAAAGACTTCAGGCTTCCAAGCTGCTTTGGTAAAACAAAGGAAAGGGACTGAAGTATTCACCACTGCAGGATCATGAAACATAACTGAGAGACACGCGAGGCCATGCGTTCGGTAGTTACGGGGGTTATGCGCTGGGCTGCACTGCATCACTTGGACACACCGTGAGGATGGATGTGTTAGCAATAGACCACGAAAATGCCAGCCCCAAACCAAAAGCTCTTACAAGATAACAAGCAAACTTCACCTGGTGTCCATGACCTTTCATCAGACCTGAGTGTGAATTAATCTAGTAAAAGTGATATGCTTTTAAATTCAAATCAGTACAGAAGTCTGGGATATTAGACTACAAAAGCGTATGCATGAATAAGGACTCTAAGGCCATGTCTTTATAATTTCTACAAACAGTCACCAAGGGGTAGTTAGCTAAGGAAGTTTACAAAGCAAGCAATGTTGGCTTGAGAAACTTTGGATAAGTGATTCTACATCTCTAGGCTTCAATTTCCTCAACTATGATTAGGAGATGATGATGACGGTGATGGCGGCAGTAGTAATAATTATGCCTCCCTTGTGGGGTTGTTGGGGGGCTTAAATAAACTGCTAACGTGTGGATTTGTGATCACTGCATGAAGATGGGCTGGCTCTACTCTTCCCCTTTGATTTCATGGCTCTCTTTAACACAGAGATTGTTCTCAACAGATGACTATCATGCCAGCCAGTCCATTTCAAAACAAGCAGAGAGCCAGGCGAACTTCAGCAACTCTGCAAATCCATTTTAAATGACTGGCAAGTGGCCAAGGGACCTACCCAGGCACATGGAGGAGATGGTAGCAGAACCCAGGGGTGCTGCCCCGTAACAAACAGCTTGACCCTTCAGCCATATAAGATGCTGCATATGAATGCAAGTCAAGTAAGTAACACAATTTAAAAAATGCTAATAGGAAACTGGGAAGCACATGTCAGAATTGTCAGAACTGTCAGAATAGACAGGCTGTGCATGGCTTGCAAATCCTTGCATTTCCCTGAAGCACAACCAGCCAGTATGGTTTGGTCAAAGGATTCTTAGACCAAAAAATGTATACCCCATACACCTGTATCTAACTAACTAAAAATATTTATCACGAGTCGAAAGGACTCTTTTCAGACCATCCCACTGTAAAAATTTTCGTTATCCCATAACACTCAAACACATCTACCCGGTAGAAGGCTGGCCCACTCACATTTCCAGCTCAAAGCCCGAACTAGAACACTGAGTAAACGGGTGAATTAGGGCCCTTGTTCTTTGTCAAGATGTTCTGCCTTGATGAAACCACTAGCAACTGTGAGTGCAGGAAGCTGTGAATTTCCATAAATAACTTCATTTTCATTTCACACCTCTTAAAGCTTTCAGATCAAAAACCTAGATTCTCCTAGGTCTCCTGTGTGGTTCATCTGTTAGTAGCCATGAAGCAATCCATACTTAGGGTACCAAATCCTCCTCTCTCACAACAGTGCAATAAACTGATTAATATATTTAAAAACTTACAAAATGTTAAGGCTGAAAGGTCCTTAGAAATTGTAGACTGAATCCCTTATTACCCACAGGAGAAAAAAACAGTGGCACAGACAGGTCCAGGCACTTGACCAAAACTGCACAGCAGACTAATTTCTAAATGAACAGCTGACACAGGAATGAGCACTTTGATGCTTTTTTAAATACTAGTTGTTTTCAGATTGTTTTTAAGGGAAAACACATTTCACTATTTTAAAATGAAAACCTACACAGAACTCTGGTACATATAATAGGCAGAGATGCCTGCTAAAGGTCAGGGGAGGGAATGTCTGACCCAGCCTCTCCTTACCACTCTTTCCATTTGTCTTATCTCCTTCACCCATCCCCAACTCTGCCCTGCAGATGGCTCTGAAAACTCTGGGATTTATTGGAGTAGAGTCTAAACCTTGGCATATATCATCACGGGATTTCTGTTTCTGCTGAATCGCTGGGACTCCTTGCCTGTGCCTCCACTATAGGACCATACCCTCTGTGATCAATAGGTGCAGTCCTGGGGCCAGAGGCTCCTAGACTCGAACCCCGTTCCTCTTCCTTTCCTTCTGCTCCTGCATGCGCACAACTTAATTATTTCTCCTGATGTCTTCTTTCCATTTAGGCCAGAGCCAGGGACAACTCTATTAAGTGCTCTGGATGTCTGGGCAAATCTATTTTATTTTAAAGTGTATCAAAGCAAAGAAAAACAGATTTTCTGGTTCAGAATGTCACTACTGTTTTATAGTTGGCCCCTTCTTAAGTTGGCAGTCTGTTGGAAAGAAAAAAAAAAAAAGGAAATATCTTTCCCTGGGATTTCATCATTCTGAGAGTGATCTCAGGGGCTTGAGAAGCCCAGGCTCCTCCAACAGGCATGTTCAAGCCAACATGCATCATTACATTAAGCTTTGGGGAAGTCATAAGATTGAAAAGCCAGTTCAAGACATTCTGACAAAAAAACAATAAACAGGAAAAGAATATTCTTTCTCCCTAATTGCCTTTCTTTTTCACAAATGCTATAAACTCAAAGCAAAGCTTTCCCCCAGCCTGGAGTGCACCCAGAATAGAAATGCGACTCCCTTTATTTCCCCTCTTCACTCAATCTGTCAACCAGAATGCCATTAACATCTGTCAAACAGCAGTTTTTGCTATGTGAGATTATCCTGTACATCGAAGGCCCTCACTCATTAACGCCACACCCCAATCACTGTGACAACCAAAAATACCCCTATACATTCTAAACACCTCCAAGAAGTGTAGAGCCAATCCTCTGACTAGGCACCAATCCCAATCCATCACCTGCTCCATTTTTCCCTTCCTGTCCCTTCTGATGTCCTTATAACATCTTTCCAGTTCTCCAGCACTGTTCCAATAAAGTATATAACAGAGCTATCCATTTGTGCACCTGTCCCCACTACTTCCTGCCTCTGTCTGTGACTATCTTCATGGCAGGGATCATACCAAAAACTTCGTATCCTATAAACGTTCAATAAGTGTTCACTGGAAAAAAAAAAAATGGATGAAATAAATGAACGACATATATAGGAATTTGGTCTATGCTAAGGAAAAAATGGAAATACATTATGAAATATGCAAAATGTTGGAGCTTCTATCTTCTCAACTCCCTGAAACTAATTTTGTAATTTTGGAGAAATTACGTGGAGACATTTTTATACTTTGGAGGAACCTGTATTATTAGTTTTCCCTTGCTTTTGAACCTCTTTGCTACCACTAATAGGAAAAAAACCTGATTCCACCACTATTCACAAATCCATTCAAATAACTAGTTGAACTATCCTTGCAAAATTTGCATAGTCAAGTTGGCTGCTAAATGGGGAATAAAACCCTGTTTTACCTTAAGGGAATTTCAGATACCAACATTAGAAATAAAGGGGTAGATCAGTGAAGCAAAAGACCTCATCAGAGTGTGAGGCACCTGGGTGGTTCAGTCAGTTAAACATTTGCCTTTGCAAAAATTGACAAGGCAAGAAACAACAAATGTTGGAGAGGTTGTGGAGAAAGGGGAACCCTCTTTCACTGTTGGGTGGGAATGCAAGTTGATACAGTCACTCTGGAAAACAGTGTGGCAGTTCCTCAAAAAGTTAAAAACAGAGCTAACCTATGACCCAGCAATTTCACTACTGGGTACTTACCCCAAAGACACAGATGTAGTGAAAAGAAGGACCACATGCACCCCAGTGTTCATAGCAGCAATGTCCACAATAGCCAAACTGTGGAAAGAGCCGAGATGCCCCTTCAGCAGATGAATGGATAAAGAAGATGTGGTCCATATATACAACAGAATATTACTCAGCCATCAGAAAGGATGAATACCCAGCTTTTGCATCAACATGGATGGGACTGGAGGAGATTATGCTAAGTGAAATAAGCCAGACAGAGAAAGACAATTATCATATGGTTTTACTTATTTGTGGAACATACGGAACAGCATGGAGGACATTAGGAGAAGGAAGGGAAACATGAAGGGGGGGAAATCAGAGGGAGAGACGAACCATGAGAGACTATGGACTCCGAGAAACAAACTGAGAGTTTTAGAGGGGAGGGGGGTGGGGGGATGGGTTAGCCCGCTGATGGGTATTAAGGAGGGCAGGTATCGCATGAAACACTGGGTGTTATATGCAAATAATCATGGAACACTAAATCAAAAAACTAATGATGTACTGTATGGTGACTATCATAAGATAATGAAAAAATTATAAAAAATAAATAAATAAAATAAAAAATAAATGAACATTTGCCTTCGGCTCAGGTCATGATCTAGGGTCCTAGGATTGAGCCCATGTCAGGCTCCTTGCTCAGTGGGGAGTCTGCTTCTCCATCTCCCTCTGCTCCTCCCCCAGCTCATGTTCTCTCTCTCTCTCTTTCAAATAAATAAATAAAATATTTAAAGAAAAAAAGACCTCATCAGAGTATGTGAATTGTAAGAAACACAAACATTACAATATATATGATATAATGGATGAGACCTAAAATGCTAGGACGTAGGAAAGCATCCATAGGTCCCTTATTGTATGAGGTTTCCATATGTTTCAATTTAACCTTTCCATTTAATCCCTTAGCAAATGATACTGTTACCATTCCCATTTTACAGATCTGGAAAATAAGATTCCCAGAGATTAAGTAACCTCCACAGAGGCACAGAACTCATATGTAGCAGAGCCAGGATTCAAGCTCATCAAAGCTTGAATTCATTTGCCTCCAAGCTCAGAATCACCACGCTCAACCATCCCCCAAGCATATGGGGCTAGACTCTCCCCACAAAACCAAAGGCACTTAAACATAAATAAATAAATTGTGCCACTGCTTCAAAGTCACACATGACACTAAGTCTTTACGTGTCACCCATGCCATGGCTGCCTTCTCTGGAGGAAAAGGTAGAAAAGAAAGGAAAACATTTTTTTATATGTCCGATGCATCGGGTCATGTGCTTCCTAGTGAAATCTCATGTAATCCCCATAAGAAAAGGTATGTGTGTTTTCCAATAAGGACAATGAGACTCTGAGGGTAAGTTACCTCCCACATTTCATCTTCCTCTGTGGTCAGGCAACTAGGAAAGACCCAAACTGGGATTCAGTGCAAATAAGTTCCATTCTTCCACACTGCCACCTATATGTCTTTTATGTTTTTTTTTTTAAGATTTTTTATCTATTTATTTGAGAGAGACAGAGAGAGAGAAAGAGAGCAGACTGAGCACACAAATTGCGGGGAGAGGCAGAGGGAGAGGGAAAAACAGGCTCCTTGCTGAGCAGGGAGCCTGATGCAGGGCTCCATTCCAGGACCCTGGTATCATGACCTGACCCAAACGCAGACGCTTAACCAACTGAGCCACCCAGGCGCCCCTATACAATTCTTTTAAATAAAAAATATTGAAAGAGCCTGGGTTTTCTAAAGCATGAAGAAATATTGGCTCAGGCAATATATACAAGATACGGAAGCCTCAAGCAAAATCCCCAGTTCTGTTGGGATGATCACTTGGGCTCCTGATGACAACCAAATGACAGAAACTTGTCCCAAGAAAAAGAGAAAGGTAGGCTTCCACTACATTTATTTCTGCGGGATTTTTACAGACTAAAGAAGCAAATCTGGCAGGGGATTTGTTGACTGATGTTCTTCATCTTCTAACAAATTCTGACCCGTCAGCCTATGTTCAAGAACAATTTCCTGATTGATAATTACATTAGATTATGCAAATAGAGCTGTAGTTCTCATCTGACTGTATTTTGTGCTTTATAAAAGTCTTTTCTAATCAGTAAAGATGAGTTACAATATGTTTTGTATTAGTAATTATAAAACAGCCATGGTATTTAGTTCATTTCATTATATTTTCAAGCATCAGATTCTCAGGTGATTAAGTTAGACATGTTACCACCGGGAAGTCTGGCAATTTATCCTAATTAACAGTGACAAAGGGAGACAAAGGGAAATACTGTTTCATGGTCTAAATGTATTCAGAAGCTAATATCTTCTAAGAGACACTACACTTGGTGATATTTGTGAAACACACACACACACACACACACACACACACACACACACACACACACACCAGGCTCCATTTCCGCCAAATAGCACAAAGCAGGCTCCCAATAAAAACGGAGTTCTAAATAAAATCTCTTTTCCCCCTATTTGCGCTTTGGATGCTATTTTAACACAATTGCAATCAGAATGATCATTGATGGAAATGTTGTAAGTTAGATATGGTCACCAATGAAAATCGATAAGGCCTCTCAAATACCAGTTCCAAGGAAGCAAATTATGCATAATTCTTACCTTCACAACTCAATGATGCTTGAAATGAAATCCCTTTATACCCTTCATGCAAGTACGTCTTAGTAGTAGTTAGCAACTTCAAAAAGGGGGTTTTTATCAGCAAGATTTCTGCTATTGCACGTCCACCTCGACTTCAGGGGTCAAGAGGTGTTGGATCAATGTATTTTGGTGTTTGAAGCATGCTGTTTCTCAGCTTAGAGAGAAATGCTACTTACAGGGTCGTCCCACTCTTAAATAGGGGCAAGAAATGGAAAGAAAAACACAAGCCTTTATACACAGAGGTTTTTAACTGCATCAAAGTCTTCATAAGTCTCAAAATTACAGTTTAGAAAGGGAAAATTAGGGAAACAATCCCTTAATTTCCCTTCTCTCTCTACTTTCTGATATAAAATGTCTTTCCCAGGCATATTATCAAAACAAATATGAGCAAGATTATATACAAGGAAGTATTTACACTAAGTCGTGGAAATCATATATATACACACACCTATAATGATACAGATATACACATACACAGGTAAAATACATACTGATGACATAAATATATGTATATACGTACATATACCTATATGGTCATCAGTATAGACTTTATCTCTGTACATACGTGTACATATATCAGTGTGGGTATATATATATATAATATATACATATGATTTTCATAAGGTAGGTACTAATATATGATCGTCACGTTACAGATGAGCAAACTAAGGCATAGAGACTTTCCCAAAGCACACAGTCAGGATACAAACCCAGCGAGCCTCGTCCCTGGATCTACACATAAAAGGTAAAAGCCACTTAGCATAGCCCCAAGGACACTGCATGTACTAATGTCTACTGCTCTCCAACTTCTTCAGGACACTCACCTTTGCGCACTACTATCACGCTGGCCTGTTTTAGTGCAATTTATTCCCTGGGGCAGCCACTGGGTCTTTGCACGTACTGTTCACACTCGCTGGACCACTCTTCCCTCTCCTCCTTTTCAATCTCAGCTCATCTGTCACTTCCCTGGATGCAGCCGTCCATGACTTCCCTAACTACCTATTGGCCCATTAGAGGCTCTCCCAGCACTACATATCTCTCCTTTAGAGAACAAGATTACACTAGTCTGAATAATCATGGAATTAATGTCACTTTCTCCCACTTAACAGTCAGCCCTAAGAAGGTGGGGACTGGGTCTGCTTTTGATCATCGCCAGCACTTCTGTCAGTGCCCAGTACATAATGTGTACTGAAGGGTATATGACGGAATAAATGAACTGCTAAGCAGGTAAGTCTTTTAGACAGGTTTTTCTGAATCTGAAGAATGAAAGTTGTTAAAGTCTAAATGAGGGCCAAAACGAGAGAGGTGTCAGAGAACAAAGAGTCAGAGAGAGAGTGGTGTAGGGACCTCATTCATCCACTTAGCTGACAATCACCAAGCACCCCCCCCATTAAGTATCAAATTATATCCACGTCATAATGAAGAGAGTTCACGAAGGAAATCATTTTGCTTTGAGTAATTAAACAAATGCAGCACGATTTAAGGACGACCTACACAGGGAGGGGGACAGAGGAACTAAACAGCTCAGCACAGTCAACCATTAGGAATATTTCAGTGGCAAAGAGATCTCTAGCTAAGTCTAGGAGGAAGCGAATGTATTCTTCGGGTTGATGAAAAAGAATTAGATAAAATCTTATGTTCGAAGTTACAGACACCTGAGAGAACACAGCGTTCAAGGTGCCACAAAGGGCTTAAAAATGCGGCAGTGCACAGTGCCAGGTCCTGGAGGAAACTGTGTATCATGCACAACAGTTCTGACTTCTTCTGTGGCTGGTAAGGAAACTGAATAGTTATAAATGTAGGAAAAACATGATATAAAATGGGACAGATTGTTCTTCTCTTAACTTCACAAATTCTTCCTGCCTCTCCTGCCCTTGGTGTGTGGGGCAAGGCTCTCTGTCCTCTCTGCTTTCAGACTCTCACGGCTTCTCTCCCTTCCACTGTGCCGGGGAACCTCTTCCCCCCAATCTGGGCATTTTATCTTAATTGTAGCCTTCCCTTGTCCCAACCCTCCAGCAGCTCTCCATCATGGCTTTGCTGTAACTATTAATATAATTTCACTCAGGATTGAAGCCTCACAGTCACATCTCCCTCTCTTGTTGGACAAGTGAGAAAATTATGTTTATGAATATTAGAAAGATCTTGCTGGTAGTCAAGTGGAAATTGTATTGAGGTAGGAATTGGGGTGAGCACTAGGAAGGCTACCATATCCTTGCCTCTATCTCCCTTCACCCCGTAGACCTCTTCAAAGTGAACTACACTCTGGGGAAAATGCTTAGGTCTTGGATTAAGGTAAGGCCAGCACACACAGGTGTGTAGCTTGTATACTGCATATTCCCAGCGAGGGGTTAAACATCCTCTTGCTAACCACATCCTTTGTATCTGTGCAGAGGGAGGTGCCTTTTTCTAACTCAACAATGGACCTGTATGTAGAAGTCTAACAGACAAGCGAGGTTGAATATAACTCTTAAATCACACAACAGATAATATAGGAGGAAAAAGAAACAAGATCACTCTGTCCGGTAACAAATACACTAAAGTCCTGAAGTCATCTGTACCTTTGGCAATAGGAGCAGAAGTCCCCAGGCTGACTCTCTGCTTCACACCCACACGGTAAAGTGAAGTCTGATGACCAACACACCTGACTTCTTACGCAGAGCCTCCCATCAGCCTTCTCACTGAAGAGCAAAATGTGATAGGGAAACACTTAAAAATGCAATGCCAGTAAAAACTCATGCCAGTTTATAGAATAATTAATACACAATTGCTTAGGAAACTCCTACCAAGCCCATACACTAATCAATCTAGTCTTTTTAAAGAAATATAGAAAACTAATATAAACACCTTATATAAAATAGAAACAACTTTAACTGATTGACTTATTTCACTCAGCATAACACCCTCCAGTTCCATCCACGTCGTTGCAAATGGCAAGATCTCATTCCTTTTGAGGGACTCTGAAAAACAAACTGAGGGTTCTAGAGGGGAGGGGGGGAGGGGGATGGGTTAGCCTGGTGATGGGTATTGAGGAGGGCACGTTCTGCATGGAGCACTGGGTGTTATGAACAAACAATGAATCATGGAACACTGCATCCAAAACTAATGATGTAATATATGGTGATTAATATAACAATAAAAAAATTAAAAAAAATAGAAACAACTTTAAAAAGTCAATGGCATGAACGAGAATAACCAAGAGAAATAATTAGAACAACTAACACCAGAAGAAATAGAAATAATTTAGTAAACAGAAGAGGACATTTTAGGAGGTTTGATATCCACAGGGAGATTCCAAAGGGTATTGCATCAAATGTTAGCAATGGCTGAACCTAGCCGGAGTACCCACTCTTCTGTGTTCAGAATTTTTTTTATATAGAACTTAAAGTTCTCTATATATTTTGGATACTAATCCTTTATCAGATATGTCATTTGTGAATATCTTCTCCCATTCCAAAGGTTGCCTTTTAGTCTTGTTGATTGTTTCCTTTGCTGTGCAGAAACTTTTCATTTTGATGAAGTCCCAGTAGTTTATTTTTGCTTTTGTTTCCCTGGCCTCAGGAGACACATCTAGAGGGAAGTTGCTACAGCCAATGTCAAGGAGGTAACTGCCTGTGTTCTCTTCTAGGATTTTTATGGTTTCAGGTCTCACATTTAGGTCTTTAATCCATTTGAATTTATTTTTGTATATGGTATGAGAAAGTGGTCCAGTTTCATTTTTTTGCATGTTGCTGTTCAGTTTTCCCAACACCATTTGTTGAAGAGACTGTCTTTTCCTCATTGTCAAAAACTGACCATATAGTTTGGGTTCATATCTGGGTTTTCTATTCTGTTCCATTGATCTATGTGTCTGTTTTTGTGCCAGTACCATACTGTTTTGATTACTATAGCCTTGTGATATAACTTGAAGTCCAGAATTGTGATGCCTCCAGCTTTGCTTTTCTTTTTAAAGGTTGCTCAGGCTATTTGGGGTCTTTTTGGTTCCATACAAATTTCAGGATTGTTTGTTCCAGCTCTATGAAAAACACTTTTGGTATTTTGATAGAGATTGTATTAAATGTGTAGATTGATTTGGGTAATATAGACATTTTAACAGTATTTGTTATTCTAATCCATAAGCATGGAATGTTTTCCCATTTCTTTGTGTCATCTTCAATGTCTTTCATCAGTGTTTTCAGAGTACAGATCTTTTACCTCTGTGGTTAGGTTTACTCCTATGCATCTTATTGTTTTTGGTGCAACTGTAAATGGAACTGATTCCTTATTTTCTCTTTCTGCTGCTTCATTATTGGTATATCAAAATGCAACAGATTTCTGTATGTTGATTTTGTATCCTGTGACTTTACTGAATTTGTTCATCAGTTCTAACAGGGTTTTTGGTGGAGTCTTTCAGGTTTTCTATATAGAATATCATGTCATCTGCAAATAGTGAAAGTTTGACTTCTTCCTTACTGATGTGGATGCCTTTTATATTTCTTTTATTGTTTGATTGCTGTGGCTTATCAATGATTAGCAATGGTTGGATCTAGTTGGAAAGTATTAGGTATTCATATTGCCCATTTCTCAATATTTCTGTGTTCAGAATTTTTTTTAGAAGTTAACAGGAAAAATGATATTGTATATATAAAAGAAGGATAAAGACAAGCTACTATAACTTAAAAATGAAAAACAAGAAAGAATTCTGAAATGAAATGGATTATTAAAACAAATAGGTCTAGGGGCATCTGGGTGGCTCGGTCAGTTAAGCATCTGTCTTCTGCTCAGGTCATGATCTCAGGGTCCTGGGATCAAGCCCCACATTGAGCCCCATGTCAGGCTCCCTGCAGGGAGCCTGCTTCTCCCTCTCCTTCTGCCTGTCCCCCAGCCTGTGCACTCTCTCTCTTTTTCTCTCACTCACTCCCTCTCTCAAGTAAATAAATAAAATCTCTAAATAAAATAAAATGAATAGGTCTAAAACCCAAGAAGGTAAAAGACCACGAAATGCTGAGGAAGATAAACTTAAAAAATTTCAGATTCATTATTTTGAAGTTTCAGAACACCAAGTATAAAGAGAAAAATAAAACTACTGCAGAGAAAAAAAAAATAGATTACCTTTAAAATACTAGATCAAACTGAGAACAGACTTCTCAATAGAATAATGAATACTGGAAGACTATGTGGAAATGTTTTCAAATATCTGAGAAAAAAATCTTGAAGCTATAATTGCATAGGCAACAGACAGAAATTAATTTGAGGGCAAAATAAAGACAGTGTGAAGTCATGCAAGACTTGGAGGATTTACCTCCCTGGCCCCCAATAAGTTAAGTTCAGAAATGACTTAAAAGTAGAGAGAAAGTTCAAAGGAAATTAAAGAGAAACAAAGGGTCCTTGACATCGGGACATTCTTCATTGATTAGCAAAGGTTTGAAGATATGGCATTAACTTCCTTTTCTAGAAATCCTGATCAGTACTTGATGCTGTTTTAAGTACAGTTTATATAATCATAACATTAAGCTATCATATTGAACATGTAAAAACGCAAAGTCGACTTAGAGATCTGGAACAAGATATAAATGGCCACAACATCAATAATAAGAAAAAATAGGTGCATAACAAAATCAATAATGTTAGAGTAAAAATACCCTAAATATCTCATCTTCCACAGCAAGAGCCAATGTTATGAACACCAACTGGATAACAGAGAAAAGTATATCGTTTGAAATTATGAACTATTAAAGGTGGCCACATATCAGGCACCAGACAAGGTGAATGTGAAGGTAAAGTTTCTAAGATGACAGGGCCTTGAACACAGACCACTTTTAAAATTCCTATTTAAAGGGGACATATTGTAAAATGAGCTTACATAAGGTGGCAATAAATGTTCCTTTTAAAATATTTTCTCTTTTCATATTTTTCATCCCAGGAGGCCTCAGTACAGTAGCAGGTGTATTTTATATAAATGACCAAATGTAACAATATAAGTATGCCTCACAACTTGATCTCCATCTGTCTCCCTGCTAGAAAATTAAACAGGCTTGCCATAGATAATCCACAAATTATTCTTTCAGGTGGCCTCTGTGTGTGGCATATTCATTTGAGCTTTACATCTCCTAAAGTTAGAGTAACCTCTTTAGACTCCGCTCTTGGGACATCAGTGTTTTTCCAACACAGGCTCCGTCTTTATATTCTGCCAGCTGACTATGAAATTCACTTGACTATAGTGAAATCTGGCTTTCATAAGGAGTTCAGGAGTTAACTGTTACTGAAAAAAAAATATGTGGGAGGAAAAGTCTGTCATGGTTAATGATATGATTTATTGCAATTACAGAAAATACCCTGACTGTTCAAATCGCGGTCTGTGGGCCTCAGCCAGATTAAATGCCAGGCTGCGACTAGCACAGGCTAGGTAATCAAATAATTGCCTTTGCTAAATAACACTGTTCTTAATTCACACAACAAACTTTTTAAAGTAAAAATTGGTATGACATGATTGAGAGAAACAAAACACCCCGATTTTAAAAATGAAATTATACAAGAAAATGGCCAGTGTTGGCTAACCAAAACCAATTTTTGAGGCAAAGACATTTGAAGTTTAGTGTGTTATACAGAGATGAAGATGTCACGTAACCCAAATCTAGCTGTGACAAAATATGACATTGCCATTTGTGAATGTTTGTGTCCCTTCAAAATCTATACACTGAAATCCAACACAATGGTGTTGCTGGTAGAGCCTCTGGGAGGTGCTGAGGTCATGAGGGTGGAGCTCTCCTGAATAGGATTAGTGGCTCGTCAAAGAGCGCAACCCCCCCCAAAGCTCTCTCTCCCTCTTTCCACCATGTGAGAAGACAGGAAGCCAGCGGTCTGCAACCTGGCGCCAGCTGACCATGCTGGCGCCCTAATCACAACTTCCAGCCTCCAGAATGCTGAAAAATACATTTCTGTTAATTATAAGCCACCCAGTCCATGAGATTTTGTTACAGCAGGCTGAACTCAGATACTCATCATTCAGGAAATTGGAGGGAAAGAGAAAACTTGAAAAACAACCAAGGTGGTGGGGAGAGTTAGCTGGGAAAGAGAAGGAGGAAGAAGATGGAGGTAGGATATATGTTTGTCAGATGTGATCCACTCTGAAGATAGTCAGCCCGAACCAGCAGATTTGAGAGCAAAGGATGGGGCAGCATTTTCAAAAGTCTGTCAACTGTCACAATTAATTTATTCTAGTTAAAATTAAAAAAAGAATTGGTTACCCATACTGTCAGCGATAAATGTAGATAATCAAAGAGTCCTCAGTGGTTACATAATTATGGATATGCTTTTCTTAGTCCCCAAAGAAAAATGGTACAAAATGTAGTAAGAACAAGAAAAGTGAATATGGATGCTTACTATGTATGTTATCTTCCAAAAACACTGGAAGATCAGTCTTTATATAAGTTCTTTATAAATATTTAATAAGATTTTATACAACCCATTATCATTCCTAACACATCCATACTCCAATATTTCCAAACAACTACTAAAGGGCACTACGTTAATTGCAGCTTACAAGGAGGGCACCAGAATCATAAAAGGCTTTACTGCATCCTCCCAAGAAGCATGAAATTGAGATGTGTTCTAAAACTTAAGGATGGGTTAAGTTTCGATCTTGACTATGCAGAATTTACAAGCTACTGAGGAAGCAGAATAGTCAGAGAGGATACCACAAATAACCCACCGATGGCTTACCAGAGACACATGCAGATCCAACTGGCACAAGGAAAATATGAAAATACACATTTATACATATACATACGTATGTAAAATATGCATATAATTTATATACATTAACACACAAATCCGTTTGAGAGAATGAGGAAGTACACGGTGCAGACAGATTTGGATGAAGGCAAACTGATGAAAAACGTGTTACTGGGAAGACACTACACAAAACGTGAAAGCGAAGTGGACTATCAGAGAAAAGGGTAGACATGCTGAAGTGCTAAACTAAAGAGGAACGCTGGCCACAGCCTGGGGCTTGATCATCCTAGGGATGTGCACCTGCAGAAGCACTTGGCTGCCAGATCCATTCCAAAAGCTAGAACTGAGGTAAGTAGTGAGGCTGATGCCAAAATTAGGCATGAGAACGACAGCTAGCAGGAACCAAAACCGGAATCAGAGGGGTTTTTTTAATAGTAAGATAGATAAGTAAATAAATGACAAAAATTGGAAACCAAGAGAAACAAATTAGAGAAGAACCTAAGAAAGATGAAGAATGAAGGAAATGCCCAATTAATTTCAACGGTCTTGTTGGCTGTACACAGTTTGAAAAAGCTGGACTTTTCATTCTCCCAGCTAAGTATTTCATTTTGCATATATTTGGTTTGTGTTCCTGTTCTTCCCCTAAACTCAATATTCTTTAGAGGCAGCAAGTCTGACAACACAAAAGGAAGCCCAGGTTGCCTTTACAAAGTCTTTGGGATAAAAATCAGAGGTTGGTAGCTTCTCTCAGAAATGTATCCTATCTAAGAAAAGGGTTGATTATTTCTTCACCTTTCTTTAATATGGCAATATTCATTTGTTTGTCTCTAAAAGGATTTTTTTTTCAGTCCTTCTGGGTCCTGGCTTATTAGTTATAGCTTCCTCTTCATTCCTGAAATACTGTCAGATAATTTACTAATAAATACTGTCAGTTGTTTTAAAAATGCTACCACTAGGGAATAACCAAGAGTAAATAGGAAGATTCTTTAGACACAGAAGGAAAAAAATTGAGAATCTTTCAATTAATGTAACTTAACATGTCTAGTTTATGCTTAATTTCATGTGTCAACCTGACTGGTTTAGGAGGTGCCCAGATATTTGTCTAAACAATATTTCTGAATGTGTCTGGATGAAATTAGCATTTGAATTAGTAGGATCAAAAAAGTAGTAGGCCTCCTCCATGTGGGTGGGTAGGCATCATCCAATTTGCGGAGGGCAATCCAATTAAACAAAAAGGTAGAGTAAGGAAGAATTCAACCTCTCCTGCCCGATGGCTTGAGCTAAGACACCGATCTTGCCTGCCCTCGGAGCTCCTGGTTTTCAGGCATTCAGACATGGACTGAATTACACCACTGCCCTTCCTGGGTCTCCAGCTTGCGGAGACCAGATCATGGCACTTCTCAGCCTCCATAATTGCACAAGTCAATTCCTTAGAATAAATTCTTCATTGACCTATTGATAAATGTTGGTTCTGTTTCTCTAGAGAACCCTAACTAAAGTTGAAGTTGCAAGGCAAACAAGCAAACTAAATCCAAAAGTGTGCCAAATCCCTCGGAGGAGAAATGGGAGACACAAGTTGCCCCACTCTTGGCAGACGGGGGCAGAAAGAGGTGGCAAACTGAAAAGCAGGAAAGAAAAATCAACTGGAAGACGAATGACCTTGTAAAGACTGAAAGTAGACTAGTGTGAGAGTTTAGAATCCCTGGAAGCCACAGACTCAAGTGGAGTCCTAACCCACCTACCAGCCCCTTCCTCGAAGCCTCCCCTAGGGGTGATGAGAAGGACTGAAGGCAGGACAGGAATCCTGAGGGTCACACCTGATGTCAGGGGGTGCAGAGCCCGACAGGTGTGAGAGAGAAGCAGGGCTACCTAGAGAAGTCACGTGTCTCCCCTGCATCTATGGAAATCACGTACGTTTTTCCCTCCTTACCCCTATTAAAATAATAAATTAATGAATTTTCTACTCTTTTTAGAGTGACACTCTGTTATTTAAAGAATATACTCTGGGTGTCATTTACTAACTTTTACTTAAGATTTTTGCATCAGTAGTCCTAAATGAGATGAGTAATAAATTTTTAGAACCAATAAATTTTTATGCAATCTCTCTTAGTTTTGACATCAATGATAAATGTTTCATAAAACAATGTGAAAGATGTCCCTTGCTCTGCTCTGAAATAGCTTAAGAATTCTTAGTATAACTGACCTTAAGAAGTTTGATAGGCTTCCTCTGTGAAACCATCTGGGCCTGGTGCTTTTACTAGGGGAGGTCTTTAAATATTTCTTCAATTTTCTTTAACAATAATTGTTCTGTTGAGAATAGCATCAGTTCTATAAGCTCCATTTAAAAAAATGTACACTTTCTGTTTTTTTTCCACAAGTAGTACAAAGTAGTCTGCACCTTGTACAAACAGAAAGTGGCATTTACACTTTCTGTTTTTTTTCCACAAAGTAGTACAAAGTAGTCTCATGATGTTTTATAATTTCTGCTTTTCTAATATCTGCTTCTCCTTGTCAATTTGAACTTTGTGTATTTGTGCTTTCTCCTTTTTCCTCAGATTAGGTTAGTTCGTGGTTTCCCTTTTGTTGATTTTCTCAAAGAACAAGATTTTTAAAGTTTATTCTGTTTTTTAGCTTTCTAGTTCATAAATTCCTACTTTTAATTTTAGTTACTTTTACTGTCTTTTGGTTTGTTTGAGTGTTATTTTGATAACTTTTGAGTTGGGTATTTCTTTTCATTTTTTATTGATGTAGTTAAATGCCATAAACTCCCTATGACCACTGTTTTAGCTATATCCCATGGACTATGTGATGTCAAAATGTTTAATAGCTTGTTTTTTTGTTTTGTTTATTTTTAAATTTCCAGGGAAAGGAGTCTGTTTTAAAATTTTTTGTTCTGGTGGGGGGCAAAGCAAGATGGCGAAGGAAGAGATCTGGATTTCATCTGGTCTCAGGAATTCAGCTAGATAGGGATCAAGCCATTCTGAACACCTACGAACTCAGGAGATCGAAGAACAGAATAGCAACAACTCTCTGAACAGAAAAGCGACATCTCTCTGGAAGGTAGGATGTGTGGAGAAGTGAATTCGAGGCGATATTCGGGAGGATAGACGTCGGGGGAGGGGGCCTCCGACAGCCGCTTCTGGCAAGTGATAGAGCCGCGGAGCACAAAATCGGAACTTTTAGAAGTCTTCTCTGCTGAGGGACGTCGCTCCAATAGCTAAGTGGGGGGGGGGGGGGGATGCTCGCTGGGACAGTGTGGTCTCAGGACCCTCGGGGTCACAGAAAGACCAGGGGTGCCTGAGTGCAGCAGAGCTCCCAGGTATCGGAGCGGGGAAGCCGGCTGCAGAGACGGAGCCAAGGTGCAGGCTCTCAGCTCGGGGTTGCCATAAACCGTGATCCATGGCACAGTCGGACCACGGCTCCTCCAGCAGGGACCCAACAAGCGGCAGAGCCGGGGAGACTCCCCTTCCTCCCCCGGGAGGAGCGGCACGGGAGCGCACTGCAGGGATCTCCTGGGTTTGGAGACTCCACACGGGGTCGGGCGCCAGAGATAGCAACGCTCAGTCACAGGCCGGGTAAGCACGGAGTACGGCCGGAGACCGGGGACACAGGAGTGACTGACTGCTTTTCTCTGGGGGTGCATTGAGGAACGGGGCCCCAAGTTCTCGACTCCTCCGAGGTGGAGATTGGGAGGCCACCACTTTCACCCTGGTCCTCCAAAGCTGTAGGGAACAAAAGCTCCCCGGAGCAAACCCGAGCAGATGGCTTAGCCCGGACCCGACAAGGGCGGGGCAATTGCGCCTCTGGCAAAGACTTTGGGAACCATGGCAACAGGCCCCTCCCCCAGAAGATCAGCAAGAAAAGCCCACCAAGACCAAGTTTACCGATCAATGAGAATGGGAGAACTCCAGGGCTAGGGGAATACTGCACATAGAATCCATGGCTTTTTTACCATGATTCTTTAGTCTTTCAAGGTTAATTTTTTTTTTACTTTTTTTAAAGTTGTTCTCTCTTTAAAATTTTGAGATACAGTTTCTTCTAACAGATCAAAATAGACCCTACATCCTCTAGTGTATGGCTTTGTTCTAGTCTCCTGCCTGATCGCATTCTCTCCCTTCTTTTTCTTTTTTTTAAATCCTCTTCTTTCTCTTCTCAAACAACTTCTTGTCTTATCAATTCCTTTTATAAAATCTTTTATAATTTTCATCTTTACAGTCATATTCCATCCCATCATCGTATTAACCCTTATTTTTGTACATATATGTTTTTCTTCCTTTAAAATTTTGGGAGTCACTTTCTTCTAACAGACCAAAATACACCCAAAATCTAGTGTGTGGCACTGATCTCTGCACCAGCACAATCATATTTGCTCATGTTCTGTTTTTTGTTTTGTTTTGTTCTGTTTTTGTTTGTTTTTATCTTTTTGTTTTTCTTTTTTCGTTCTTTCTCGTTCTTTTCCCCCAGTTTCAGGTCTTTCCTGATATGTTTACAATATATTTTCTGAAGACGTTGTTACCCTGTTAGCATTTTGTTCTCTCATTCATCTATTCTCCTCTGGACAAAATGACAAGATGGAAAAAATCACCTCAACAAAAAGAACAAGAGGAAGTACTGACTGTCAGGGACCTACTCAATACGGACATTAGTAAGATGTCAGAACTAGAGTTCAGATGATTGATTTTAAAGATACTAGCTGGGATTGAAAAAATCATGGAAGATATGAGAGAAACTCTTTCTGGAGAAATAAAAGAACTAAAATCTAATCAAGTCAAAATCAAAAAGGCTATTAATGAGGTGCCATCAAAAACGGGGGCACTAACTGCTAGGATAAATGAGGCAGAAGACATAATTAGTGGTATAGAAGACCAAATGATGGAAAATTAAAAAGCTGAGAAAAAGAGAGATAAACAACTACTGGATCGCGAGGGCAGAATTCGAGAGATAAGCGATAGCATAAGATGAAACAACATTAGAATAATTGGGATCCCAGAAGAAGAAGAAAGAGAGAGAGGGGCAGAAGGTATATTGGAGGAAATTATAGCAGAGAACTTCCCTAATGTGGGGAAGGAAACAGGCATCAAAATCCAGGAGGCACAGAGAACCCCCTCAAAATCAATAAAAATAGGTCAACACCCCGACATCTGATAGTAAAACTTACGAGTCTCAGAGAAAAAGAGAAAATCCTGAAAGCAGCTCAGGACAACAGATCTGTAACCTACAATGGTAGAAACATTAGAGTGGCCACAGACATATCCATAGAGACCTGGCAGGCCAGAAAGGACTGGCATGATATATTCAGAGCACTAAATGAGAAAAATATGCATCCAAGAATACCATATCCAGCTAGGCTGCCATTGAAAATGGAAGGAGAGATAAAAAGCTTCCAGGACAAACAAAAACTAAAGGAATTTGCGAACATGAAACCAGGCTACAAGAAATATTGAAAGGGGTCCTCTGAGCAAAGAGAGAGCCTAAAAGTAACAGAGACCAGAAAGGAACACAGACAATATACAGTAACAGTCACCTTATAGGCAATACAATGGCACTAAATTCATATCTTTCAATAATTACCCTGAATGTAAATGGGCTAAATACCCCACTCAAAAGACACAGCGTATCAGATTGGATTAAAAAACAAGACCCATCAATATGCTGTCTGCAAGAGACTCATTTTAGACCCAAAGACACACCCAGATTGAAAGTGAGGGGGTGGAAAACCATTTACCATGCTAACGGATACCAAAAGAAAGCTGGGGTGGCAAACCTTATATCAGATAAATTAGATTTTAAACCAAAGACTGTAGTAAGAGATGAGGAAGGACACTATATCCTACTTAAAGGGTCTATTCCACAAGAAGATGTAACAATTGTAAATATCTATTCCCCTAACAGAGAGCAGCCAATTATATAAGCCAATTAATAACAAAAGAAAAGAAACACATTGACAACAATACAATAATAGTTGGGGACTTTAACACCCCCCTCACTGAAATAGATCATCTTAGCAAAAGATCAACAAGGAAATAGAGACTTTACATGACACACTGGACGAAATGGACTTCACAGATATATTCAGAACATTCCATCCCAAAGCGACAGAATACACATTCTTCTCTAGTGCCCATGGAACATTCTCCAGAATAGATCACATCCTAGGTCACAAATCAGGTCTCAACCGGTACCAAAAGATTGGGATTATTCCCTGCATATTTTCAGACCACAATGCTTTGCAACTAGAACTCAAGCACAAGAGGAAAGTCGGAAAGAACTCAAATACAAGGAGGCTAAACAGCATCCTACTAAGGAATGAATGGGTCAACCAGGAAATTAAAGAAGAATTTTAAAAATTCATGGAAACCAATGAAAATGAAAACACAAGTGTTCAAAATCTTTGGGATACAGCAAAGGCAGTCCTAAGAGGAAAGTATATAGCAATACAAGCCTTCCTCAAGAAACAAGAAAGGTCTCAAATCACAACCTAACCCTACACCTAAAGGAGCTGGAGAAAGAACAGCAAATAAAGCCTAAATCCAACAGGAGAAGAGAAAAATAAAGATCAGAGCAGAAATCAATGAAATAGAAACCAAAAGAACCGTAGAGCAGATCAATGAAACTAGGAGCTGGTTCTCTGAAAGAATTAACAAGACTGATAAACCCCTGGCCAGACTTATCAAATAGAAAAGAGAAACGACCAAATCAACAAAATCATGAATGAAAGAGGAGAGATCACAACCAACACCAAAGAAATACAAACAATTATAAGAACATATTATGAGCAACTAGATGCCAGCAAATTAGATAACCTGGAAGAAATGGATTCCTAGAGATGTATCAACCACCAAAACTGAGCCAGGAAGAAACAGAACACCTGAACAGACCTATAACCACTAAGGAAATTGAAGCAGGCATCAAAAATCTCCCAAAAAACAAAAGCCCAGGGCCAGATGGCTTCCCAGGGGAATTCTACCAAACATTTAAAGAAGAATTAATACCTATTCTTCTGACAGTGTTCAAAAAATATAAAAGGAAGGAAAACTTCCAAATTCGTTTTATGAGGCCACCATTACCATGATCCCAAAACCAAAGACCCCATCAAAAAGGAGAATTACAGACCACTATCCTTGATGAACATGGATGCAAAAATTCTCACCAAAATACTAGCCAATAGGATCCAACAGTACATTAAGGGGATTATTTACCACAACCAAGTGGGATTTATCCCTGGGTTGCAAGGTTGGTCCAACATCCGCAAATCAATCAACGTGATACAATACATTAACAAAAGAAAGAACAAGAATCATATGATCCTCTCAATAGATGCAGAAAAAGCATTTGACAAAGTACAGCATCTTTCTTGATCAAAACTCTTCAGAATATAGGGATAGAGGATACATACCTCAATATCATAAAAGCTATCTATGAAAAATCCACAGCGAATATCATTCTCAATGGGGAAAAACTGAGAGCTTTCCCCCTAAGGTCAGGAATGCGGCAGGGATGTCCACTATCACCACTGCTATTCAACATAGTATTAGAAGTCCTAGCCACAGCAATCAGACAACAAAAAGAAAAGGCATCCAAATCGGCAAAGAAGTCAAACTCTCACTCTTTGCAGATGATATGATACTTTATGTGGAAAACCCAAAAGACTCCACCCCAAAACTGCTAGAACTCATACAGGAATTCAGTAAAGTGGCAGGATAGAAAATCAATGCACAGAAATCAGTAGCATTCCTATATACCATCAACAAGATGGAAGAAAGAGAAATTAAGGAGTCAATCCCATTTACAATTGCACCCAAAACCATAAGATACCTAGGAATAAATCTAACCAAAGAGACAAAGGATCTGTACTGAGAAAACTATAAAATACTCATGAGAGAAATTGAGGAAGACACAAAAAAATGGAAAAACATTCCATGCTCATGGATTGGAAGAACAAATATCGTGAAGATGTCAATGCTACCTAGAGCAATCTACACGTTCAATACAATCCCCGTCAAAATACCATCAACTTTTTTCAAAGAAATGGAACAAATAATCCTAAAATTTGTATGGAACCAGAAAAGACCTCGAATAGCCAGAGGAATGTTGAAAAAGAAAAGCAAAGCTGGCGGCATCACAATTCCGGAGTTCAAGCTCTATTACAAAGCTGTCATCATCAAGACAGTATGGTACTGGCACAGAAACAGACACATCGATCAATGGAACAGAATAGAGAGCCCAGAAATGGACCCTCTACTCTATGGTCAACTAATCTTTGACAAAGCAAGAAAGAAGATCCAATGGAAAAAAGACAACAACAAATGGTGTTGGGAAAATTAGACAGCCACATGCAGAAGAATGAAACTGGACTATTTCCTTACACCACACACAAAAATAGACTCCAAATGGTTGAAAGACCTCAATGTGAGACAGGAGTCCATCAAAATCCTAAAGGAGAACACAGGCAGCAACCTCTTCGACCTCAGCTGCAGCAACTTCTTCCTAGAAACATCGCCAAAGGCAAGGGAAGCAAGGGCAAAAATGAACTATTGGGACCTCATCAAGATAAAAAGCTTTTGCACAGCAAAAGAAACAGTCCACAAAACCAAAGACAACCGACAGAATGGGAGAAGGTATTTGCAAATGACATATCAGATAAAGGGCTAGTATCCAAAATCTATAAAGAACTTCTTAAACTCAACACCCAAAGAACAAATGATCCAATTAAGAAATGGGCAGAAGACATGAACAGACATTTTTCCAAAGAAGACATCCAAATGACCAACAGACACATGAAACGTACTCAACATCGCTCAGCATCAGGGAAATCCAAATCAAAACCTCAATGAGATATCACCTCACACCACTCAGAATGGCTAAAATTAACAAGTGAGGAAATGACAGATGTTGGCAGGAATGCAGAGAAAGGGGAACCCTCCTACACTGTTGGTGGGAATGCAAGCTGGTGCAACCACTCTGGAAAACAGTATGGACGGTCCTCAAACAGTTGAAAATAGAGCTACCCTATAACCCAGCAATTGCACTACTGGGTATTTACCCCAAAGATACAAATGTAGGGATCCGAAGGGTACATGCACCCCAATGTTTATAGCAGCAATGTCCACAATAGCCAAACTATGGAAAGAGCCAAGATGTCCATCGACCAATGAATGGATAAAGAAGAAGTGGTATATATATACAATGGAATATTATGCAGCCATCAAAAGGAATGAGATCTTGCCATTTTCAATGACATGGATGGAACTGGAGGGTGTTATGCTGAGTGAAAAAGTCAATCAGAGAAAGACATATATCATATGACCTCACTGATATGAGGAATTCTTAATCTCAGGAAACAAACTGAGGGTTGCTAGAGTGATGGGGGGTGGGAGGGAGGGGGTGGCTGGGTGATAGACATTGGGGACGGTATGGGCTATGGTGAGTGCTGTGAATTGTGCAAGACTGTTGAATCAGTACCTGTACCTCTAAAACAAATAATGCAATATATGTTAAGAAAAAAAAAAAAAGAAGATAGCAGGAGGGGAAGAATGAAGGGGAGTAAATCAGAGGGGGAGACGAACCATGAGAGACGATGGACTCTGAAAAGCAAACTGAGGGTTCTACAGGGGTGGGGGGATGGGTTAGCCTGGTGATGGGTATTAAAGATGGCACATATTGCATGGAGCACTGGGTGTTATACATAAACAATGAATCATGGAACACTACGTCAAAAACTAAAAATGTAATGTACGGTGATTAACATAACAATAAATAATTTTTAAAAAATTTTTTGTTCTAAATTTCTACTTTATTCTAATGACATTTAGAGGAGTTGAGAGTGGTGATAAAGAGAAGTTTTCAGAGTAATGAGCCTTTGGATCCCACAAAACAGAAAAGAAGCAAAGCAATGAGGGGATGTATAAAATGGAAAGAAAAAGAACCAGAAGGTGTAAGTTCTTGAATAGATAAAGAACTATAATGAAAATGTGGCAGTCTTATTCTACCCTACCCACATAGGATTTCCAGGTCAATCTTGTAAATCCTCCAATTTATAAAAAGAAGCTGAGAAATCCAGATTTTCATACAAAATCTCTCCATTCTTAAATGATGGCTCTTAATTCAATTATCATTTTTAAACTTTTGCTTAACAGACAGGCCAACCTGTTGGAACGAGACCATAGATATTGAAGTTTAGGTTTCAGAGATGGAGCATTTCTGGTAGATAACAAATTCTGGAGTGTGGCCAAGGTGGTGCATGGTCAAAATGAAACTAAAGCTTAAGGTCACAGAGGTTACCCAAAGACCACAAAACTACCAAGGATCATGAGAGGAGATGAACTGGAGAGGAAAACTATGAACGAGTGCCACAGTCCTTAAGGAAGAGGTTGAACGACCACAGAGGCTTCACTAGGCGGGGTTGCTGAAGGTGGGCACAGCAAGTTCTGGTCGATGTTTAACTGACCTCAAGGTGAAATATGGGGCCATGGTGTGAAGTCCTGTTCTTGACCACAGAGATTGCTGGGGAGCTTTGATCCAGTTTCCAAAAGATCACAGGAATGCTATATGCAGTCCTATGGGAACCACTATTCCCTATCTTCCTAATCCATCCTTTTAATGGCCTAATATAAGAATCTACTGAATATTAAGGCCAAGGTAACTGATCTAGATTAAATTATGACATTTACCCATTTCTAATCATTCATTACCTCACTGACTCTCCAATTTCCCTGACAACAAAGAAGTTCAGTTCAGAATTCTCCCTGTTCTCCTAGTACATGGGCTATTCAAACTGGGAGACATACTCAGGGGAGCTAATTCAGGAGTTCTTAAAATTTTCATTCTGTAAATCCCTTTGGCAGTCTGATGAAGTCTATGGGTCCTTTCTCAGAACAATATTTTTAAATGCATAAAATGTATAAGATTACTAAGAAAACTAATTTTGAAATACAGCTTTCAAAATATAATAATATACATGCTTTATTATGAAATTAAATAACAAGATCTAGTTGTAGTTCTAATAACTATTGTAATTTTAAAGCAGAGATGTGCATAAATGATATTTTGAGGCTGCTGCAAGTATTTTAATATGATATGAAAATATCTGTGATTTTATTAGTGATAAAGTGTAATGCTGAGATTACTGTGGTCTGTTGTCTATGTTCAAAATTGAAGGAAATATTAAATTTAAGGCAGAAGTCAGTGAAAATAAAGATGTCTTTTCCCCCATTCAAGTTCATAGACTGGATTCTATCTTTGGTTTGCTTGGGAGTCTATGGATCCCAAGTTAAGAATCTCGGAGAGTTTAACTTTTTCCATCCTTCCACCTGCATTGGAATTCTAGTCCACCTTCTTAAAGACAAGAGAGGCAAAATAGAGTCTGCTTTCTGTTACCAATTAACATCACATCATCTACCCCAAGATGGTGGTACATATCACAAAAGCAGTTAAGAATCCTTTTAGTTTTACTTTTCTTTCAACCAGTCTCATACCATGCTAAATTGTAGGTTTTCTAATTAATTTCTTACTGTTCTGTGTATTATGCAAATATTTATCCCCAGTTATATATCTTTACTTCATACTTTTTATTCATAGGCAATTAAATCTGTTCTTAAGTTCCTCATAGTCATGAAGTCTCCTAACAGTGTCAGCCCTCTGTTCCTCATTGGAATTATACACAATTATTTTTTTAAAAAGATTTTATTTATTTATTTGACCGAGAGAGAGATAGTGAGAGCAAGAACACAAGCAGGGGGAGTGGGAGAGGGAGAAGCAGGCTTCCTGCCAAGCAGGGAGCCCAACGTGGGACTCGATCCGAGGATCATGACCCAAGTTGAAGGCAGACGCTTAATGACTGAGCCACCCAGGTGCCCCTATACACAATTATTCTTATGAGAATTTCAATTTTAATATCTCAATCATAATGAACAATCATCACATTTTGAGTACTGAACAAAGATATATACATTTCCGAAAGTCTAGAGTACATATCTTCAAATGCCCAGAGTTCTCCCTGTTATAATGGGGCCACTTTCATCCACAGTTCCCAACATTTTCATATCCCTAAACAATTTTTCCCTGACGTGTAGGATGGACCAATTATTTTGCTTCCTAAAAGAAGATATTGTCAACCAAAAAACTCAAACACTTATTCAGTACAGTATCTGTACCACATGGTAGGTAATTCAGTGGATCACCAGTGGATATCCAGATAAGTGAAATCTCTAACCATTCCTGTACCTCACCTAAGCCTAAGTGGTGATCGCTGCCAGGCATGTAGCATCCATCCATGCCTTCCACTAGGTCAGGAATTCTACTACACACTCCCATCTTGACATCATTCCAGCTCCCCTATTTCTCAGTCCAAAGTATTCATGGGTTTATATGTTCCTATGAATGCATACCTTCTTGATACTCAGAATATGCCCACTTCCTTTTGAAGAGCTTATTTTCCTTGGGACAAAAGATACCCTGCCAACCCATTATAACCATTAATACAACAACTGATACTTTACAAATTTCTGGGAAAGAATCTAGAAAAATGTAATACAACGGAATAAGCTGACTCTCAATCTGCAATCTTCCCTATATGTCATGTTGTCTTATCTAAAAGAATGGATTCAAATCCTATGGCCTCAAACTATTCAGTTGACTCTTTCGTACTATAAAATATTTAGGAGTTGTTTTTTTATTCACACTCGAGTTTTTCAAAAGTGTCTATATCAAGAAAAAATATCATCGTTACTATGATATATCCTTATCTGAGGAAATGTTTCTTAGATTTCAAATTCTGTGTGGTTAGCAATGGTCATTAGGTGACCTATATTTAACTCCAAGGTCCAGAGCAATGTTGAGCTGTATTTTTACTCAATATCAAAGTAATACAATTTGACTGAGATTATGGGGCACAGACTGCCCTACTAAAAGGCAGCCACATGACACCAATCTCTGGGCCAGTGGTCACAATACCTCTTCTTCTCTCTGGAATCTCCCTCTGTCTCTCTCTTATAAGGACATCTGTCATTAGATTTAGGGCCTACCCAGAAAATCTAGGATAAGCTCCCCCTCCCAAGACCCTTAACTTAATCACATCTTTTGTTATACAAGGTAATACTTTCACCATATAAGGTAATATTCACAGTGTCTGGGAATTAGGACAGGGAAATCACTATTTGGCCCACTACACTTTGACTTATATAATCCATGAATAGGGTAGATTTTTTTATAAGAGAACAACTAACATAATTTTTAAGAAACTGGGTTATTACCTAATAGAAAATTGTTGTCTACAATATATGTGTTTATTGAGGGTGATTTTTATTAGTCGGTGTTTAATGAAAATAAGCATTCATATTTTAAGACTAAACCATGAAGATATTCTTTTTCTGCACATGCCTCCTTGATCATTGTTCCTATAGACCATATTATTTACTTCTAAGTCTCCCACAGGCCTAATAAAAAAGATTTTAATATTTTTCCAGATTCCACTGATGATTTTAACTTATGAAAATCATATTATACCAACATAACACAAAGCACGTTAAATTTAATCCATTTTCACACACTCTGAATTCATTTTTATTTGCAAATATTCTGATCTCATCTAAAGAAATAATATATGAAGCTATTTCCTTAAGGCAGAGCTCAGAATGGAACTTTAAATTTTTAAATGCTATATGTTTATCCAATATTGTTATGGTTATTATTTTAGCTATTTATTACTGTCTTTAAACCAGAATTAAAAGCATAAATAACAAAGTGCGATAATCTAAGATACTGCATCAATCAGCTATGCCACAAGCTCAGAATGTCTGCATCAGCCAAACTTGCCTGGGTCTAAGTTTAGAATGCCATTTTCACCCCTCATCTATCATTTTATCACAGACTCCCATGCTCTTGGAACATAAGGCTTTTTTCTTTTTCTCTTGAAACCACTTCATCTTTCTCCTTTAGTACAAACAATTTTCTAACAAGAAGGTGACCAAGATGAGAGTAAGGTAAAGTACTTCTCAAGCTTACAATGCTCAAACATCAGAGAATTTTTGTTTTCTCAATTTATCTCTCACAGAGTCTTTAGTGTGGTTATTTGTTCAAAATACTGTTCAGTTTATTTCTCTGCCTGTATACCAGCTTAAAGGTCCCCACCCATACATGTTGATTTTTAAATTTTATTTATACTGAGTCTATAAGACATTAGCATAGTTCAATAAGTGAGAGCTATCCAAAAACATGTATTTTAAGAAGTGTCAACCCTCCCTCTCCAATTCCTTCCACATTTTGTACTCAATTCCCACCTACCCCCTTTAGGTAACCAGTATCATTAGTCTTTCATGCATTCTTCTTCTCCTTCTTGTTGGCATGAATTTCAGGTGCACATAGTTTCTTATTTCTTTTTTCTTACACAGAACATGGTGCGTTATAGATACTCTTTTCCATTCTGCCTTTTTCACTTACGCTGGATATTAATACTTTGTGATATCTTTTGTAAAAATTTTCAGTTTTATGTTTTGAATGCAAGCTTTTGTGTTTCTCTGTAGTAAATGTGATTAATCATTTATTTTATGACACAATATTTTGAATCCAGTTAAAAAGCCTTCCTTCATACAGATAAAAGAAGAATCATGTATGTTTTCTTCTGGTACTTATATGATTTTGGTGTTTATATTGAGATTTCTGATCCACCTGGAGTTTATGCTTGTGTTTAATGTGAGTTATGGACTTCATTTTATCTTTTTCTAAATGGCTAGCAAGTTGCCCCAGCATAACATACTAAAAAAGTCCATCTTTGCCCTGATGATTTAAAATGACTTCTTTATATTTCCAGATATTCTTGGGTCTATTTCTGGACTTTTTTATTCTATTCCACTGACCTTTCCCTTCATGTTTTCATTGTAGAGGCTCTGAGATATGTTTTAATGCATGGTAGGGCTACTTTTCCTGCATAGCTTTTCTTTTTTTAGTGTTTTCCTGGCTATTTATTGTTCCACATAAACTCTAGTTATCAACTCATCCAATTTCATTTAAACAAAAAACTTGCTGATATTTTATTGGGATTGTGTTAAACTTATAAATTAACTTAGGGAGAACTGACATCTTTATGATGTGAGTCATCCTTTCCAACAGGGGAGGGAGTCTAACTTATTCACATACTTTTGTGTCTTTCAGGAGTGTTTTTGCAAATTTAGTGTTAAATTAATTTTAAGAATATAATCTCCCTTGTTGCCATTTTTGAAATATTTGTTAAGTTTTTTATTTTAATTCCAGTATAGTTAACATAGTTACCAGAGGGGAGGTGGGTGGGAGGATGGGTAAAATTGGTGATGGGGATTAAGTACGCTCATCCTTTGTTGCTATTTAAATAGGGTTTTTCCACCATTATGTCCATGAATTGGTTATTGTTTCTATATCTGAAGACTAGCAATTTCAGTGTCCTTATGTTAATTTTCTATTTTGCTGCTTTACTGAATTCTTTTCCTATCGAGGGAAGTTTTACCCTTGTTTCCCTAGGGCTTTCCAAGTACATCATCATATTACCTGCAAACCCAAATAGTTTTACTTCTTTTCCAATTCTTATCCTCTAACTGACTTGGCTATTACTTCCAGGACAAGACTGAGTAGGAGTGGAGACAGTAGGTATATTTTCCTTGTTCTTAATCTTAGTGGAAGTGCCTCTAGTGTTTTCCTATTAAGATGCAGCTTTAAGAGTGACTTATATATTTTTAATTAGATCAGATTTTGTTGAAAGATTTTTTACCATCTCTGGAGATATTCCTATGACCTTTTTTCCTCCTTTGATCTGTTAAAATAATGTATTACTTTACTGGAGTTCCTAATAGTGAACTAAGCTTGCATTCCTGGAATAAATGTCATTTAATCATGGTTTATCAGTTTTTTATTGTGATGTTGGATTCTGTTGGCAAAGGTTATATTAAGTATGTTTGCATCAATATTCATAAGTGATCCTGGCAATAATTTTCTAATTATATTGTCACTAGCTTTACTTCTTAAAAATAATTTCAATACTCTAGAATAAGGTATGAAACACTGGGTCTATCTGGTCTCTGAAGGTTTGGTGGAACTCCCCTGTGAAACCATTGGGGTTTGGTGCTTCCTTATGGAACAACTACCTTACAACTGTTTCTATTTCTTTGATGAAAATAAGCTTCTATTTATAAGAGAGTCAATTTCTTTAGGAAATTGCCCGTTCTGTACAGGTTTTCAAATTTATTTGCATGGATACTGGCAAAAGAATCTCTATTTTTTTTTTTAATTCTTTCCCTCCTTTCCCTTTTTTTTTTTTTTTAACATTTTCTAGGTTCTTGAGTTTGGAATTTAATTTGTTAACTTTCATTCCTTCCTTTTCATTGATAAAAGTGTTTAAGGCTGTGAATCTTCTTTAATCACTATGTTAACATATATCATATACATTTTTCTATCCTTGTGCTTTTATTTAATGTTAGATGTACAATTAAATACCTCAAATTTTTATCATCAGTCCTTCTGCTGAAGCTCATCCACTTCTATCTGAGTGGGATTCCAATAGAATCTCAAGAAGGTTCATGGATACAAATTCCTGAGCTCCTGCATTTAAAAAAAAATACAACAATGTGGGGTACCTGGGTGACTCAGTTGGTTGAACATCTGACTTGTGATTTCAACTCAGGTCATGATCTCGGGATGGTGAGACAGAGCTCAGCATCAGGCTCCACGCTCAGCAGAGAGCCTGCTTGAGATTCTCTCCCTCTGCCCTCCCCCCTCCTCACTCGTGCTCTCTCTCTCAAATAAATAAATAAATCTTTAAAAACACACACACAACAATGATGTTCTACTGGTGATGCCCTTTGTATATTGTTTTTGAACAACAAACGTGTTTTTGAACATCTAAAGCCAGCAAAGCACTTTTGCCTTTGTAAGATATTTTATCTTTTTGCCATGTAACTCTGAAGACTTTAAAAGACATCTTTATAATAAAGTTTAATGGTGTTACTCAGATAGGTCTCAGAGTTAGTTGTTATGGGCCAAGAGTTCCTGGTACCTAGTAAGCCCTTTCAATATTTAGATTCTAACTTTTTATTTACAAGAAATAAGGGGTTTTTTAAGTTACAGTTTTAAATATTAATTCTCTTCCATTATTTTTCATATCTTTTTTCAGGGACTCCAATTATACCTAATTGGATCATCTTCGCCTACATTTCATTTCAAACACTTTCTTACTCTTTTTTCTTTTTTAATCTTGTTTTTATTCTCTTGATATATTCCTAATTTTCTTCAATGCTCTTATTAAGTTTTCATTTGAGTCTCTTATTTCTTAGGGAATTTTTAAATTAGTCCTCATTTCTTATATAATTTAGACTATTCAATGCTCTTCCTGAATTTAATCAACCCTTATTTTGGTCTTTTTTATTTTCTGTCCATTTATGTTCTTGGATTTTAAATTTCTGTCTTGAAATGGTTTTTCAAATCCCAAATGCTTATTTGAGAATATTTTATTCTATTTCATTTAGTGGGTGGAATTGTCACACACTGAATTAATTTAATTCTCATTTACTGCTGTATTTTCATGGTAGGTATATACAAATGAAGGCTGGTCTGCATTTCTGGGTATGGGTTGTTTGGAGTGTTTTAAGAGGTTCAAGAGTGCATTTTTCTATTGACAGTAACATGTGGTAGATTTACTGGATGGCTTTTTGGGTGGGATGTTTGTTCTTTGCTTTTCTCTTTTGCCTTGTAGGATCACAAATGTGCTTTCCTTTACACTATCTGTGGTTTTTCAAAAGGTGCCTCTCCATTTTAAACTCCTTCTCTTCTCCTGAAATGTCACCTTTCCAAAACCGCCTCTTTTATTTGCAATGTTAAGTTTCTTCCCTGTTTTCAGTTTCCTGATCTACAAGATCACTTTTTTGTTCCCTATTTTTTTCACTCTTATGGTGGACTTTACAGTGATGACTCTAGATCAATAACCGGTCTGCTGGTAGTTGTCCTTCTCTAGTTTACAAAAGTGATCAGGGACTGCCCTTGTAATTCACAAGGGCTTACAGCAGGACAGTGAGAGATAACTCACCAGGATTCTGTGTTTATTTTTATAGTTGCAGGTATTCTGAAGTTTGGACAGTATTTTGTCTTGTGATGCTGACAGCATGAGTTTTAGTCCTCTTTCTTGTTATTTCTGTTTTAGGGGAAGGTATGCTGTGAGATTGGGATTTACACCATGACAATTAGCTCAACTACCCAGGAAATTCATATTTAATAATATTGTCCAACCATATAAAATACTTCTAATTACAGCTATGAGAGCCCTAGTTTTCCACTCTTGCAGAAATACATAGTACAAAACAGGTTTACTAATTCTCTAGTAAACTGTTGGTATGTACTATTATGCCTGCAATGACGTAGGAAGACTGCACAAAAGACTTTTGTGTATTTGAGGGTCTGTGCAAAAAGAAGACACCCCCACCACTGTAGCTAACTAGCTGAAAGTGAAAAATATGAGACAAAAAGGAAAGCAGAATGTTGGGGAGCAGTTACATGGTATGCAAGTATCCAGTAAGAGATGTTTGCTGCATAGGAAATGTGATGATATTTGGTAATTACTCTCTAGGGCTACCATAAAAAGATGGATATGGGTTTATGGTTCTTTCTAGCCTTGTTTACACCTCTCATGCCTCAGTTCCCTTGGGTTACATGTCTCTTTTCTCTCATTCTGTTAATATTGTGGTTTTGGGTATCTATAATAGAAATTTCATCCTATGAACTTAAGAGCTGGTGGATTCCACAAGTACACTCAGGGGGACCACATCAAGAAAGGTAAGGGCCAACATGTGCTTTTCACAAGTAGTGGGACTCTGAGTCCACCCACTGCTGACAACAGTCTATGTGTCTAGTAAGTATATTATCAAGAGTAAGAACTATACAGAAAACCTGGTTATTCTTGATTACTGGTTAGGTCTTATAATGGTGCAGGCAAAGAGAGGTATTTAATAAATAATTATCAGAAACAATGAAATAACTATGACATTTCATAATCTTGCTACTTGCCAATGACAGAATATACTGTTTTGGAAGAAGTTTGCATAAAGGCAGCCATGCTGCTTCAAACGATGTGAAGTCCCTATCTCCTGAGCCCTGTGCCCCAGGGGGAAAAGTGTCTTCTTGAGCTTTCTGGGGAACTTGATTTCTTAGCCATTCCAGGACCTTTGGAAAGGTGGCTGTTATCTACACATTGCAAATATGTTCGGCCCCGTGTGAACCAAGCTAATTAAAAGTGTAACAACACATTTAAGAAAGAATCAGAGAAAACAGAGCGGGGAAGCCAAGATGATTGGGAAGATGATTCCCAAGACACTAAATAATGCTTTGTTGAGGCAGACAATGCAAATTAGCTCAATTGCTCCCCCTCATTTGTTGGATTATTAAAGTTCAGCATGTGTTCTGATTAGGAAGGATTTGCTCGAAGAGGAACAAAATTAGCCAATAAGAGCAAAGAGAAACTTGGTTAATTTATTAGAAAGGTTACAGAAAACTGAGCTCACTGTAATAATGGAAGAATAAAGCCGATGTGGATTCTAGGTCTATATTTTCCAAGGAAAAATTATACTTTCTGCCCTGGAAGCTACGTAACTATACCCACTAGAATCAGGTCCTACCGCACATCTCCCCAGAAACACAGAAATGATTATGACACAGCCCTGACCTCAAGAAGCTGAAAGTGAAGGGCCGCATCAGAATACGGAGAAATGCAAATAAAGTGGTATTTGTGAGATGCTTCGACACCAGATAATGTTTTCCCAGTCTAACCGGAATATCAAGGAATCAAATGCTTTATGAAAAAAAGAGAGAGGGATAGAAAAATCACAACTATTCCCGTGAGTCAGGGGAGAAAAATCAGTGAAGTTGGTAAAGAAAGTACATTAAATATTCTCCGAGGAGACGAGGACAGCTGAAGTGGACAGTGGGGCTGAGCTCTAGGCTGGCTTTTTTATGTATAAACTGGCTGAGCCTGTACATTTATTCCATGTCTCTGAACCACAGTCTCTTCTAATGCTATTATTATTCTGCAGATTAGAAAATTAATATTCATTGCCTCTAGCTGACATGTTCTCTGCTCTTCTGATCTGATATTCCTAAAAATCTAAGGAAACAGCATTCACATCCTGAAGCATTTGTCATCTGTAGAAATGGGATTAAAAAAAAACTTCCTTCTCTGAGGAAGAAAAATATGAAATCAGAAAAAAGTCTCCCTGTAAGGAAAAAATAAGCTTCATCCAAAGGAAATTCACAAAGCAATGATACAGACTTTTTGTTTTCCAAGCACAGGGAAGCACTCTGAGGGTTCAGACTTCCAGCCCCAACAGCTGGGTGTGCATCTCAGGTCTTTTCTCTCTGAAAGTCTTAGGCCACTTCCAGAACCTGTTCGTTTTCCAAGCACTGCATCTCACATTCACCTGCAATGCTAGCCTTGGGATCTGTGCTGTCATTAGCTGCACTTGGTTAGGGTAAGAGCCAGGCACACCATTCAGACCCACTTTCCTCTCCCCTGTTCTGACTGATGGATTTTCCTTAATCTTTTATTTTCTGATACCCAAGTTCCAAGGCATAGCTGTTCTCTCAAGCCTGTCCAGAATCTAGCTCCGTGTTTTTTAAAACACAAATTCTAAACCCATGACTGTAAATGTCAAGGTTTGTGAAACATGTTTTGGATTATGACTTAAAGTCATAAAACATGACTGTCCCAGAAAACAGCAGTATCCATAGAGGGTGCAACTTGTTTATCCCCTAGGACAAAGTAAATACAGTAACGGCTCCAGCTTCCTTTCTTCTTCCCTCCCTGCCTCCCTTTCTTCTTTCCTTCCTTCCTCATCTCTTTCTCCTTTCCCATATCGTACCAAAGAAGTCATTCTTTGTTTCACTCTATAAAATGTCACTGTAATTTCTAGTATTTGAAACAACAGCTCACTGTCTCCCCTATGAGTGACCAGAACATGCTTCAGTGTCTGAACCTAAACACAAATTTACCTTCAATACATCTCTTCCCCACAAAAAAGAAAAGCTAGCTGAGCCCTCCACACAAAGAAACGAAGTCAGGATGAAGTCATGCTGACGAAAAACTAACATAAGTTACCACGACAGGATTTGTCTTAATCCTAAAGAGGGGCCTCCTCCATCCGGCTCTCCAAAGTAGAACAAAGGACCAGGAAGCCAGAAGCACGTTGGAGCTGATTTTTTGTTCCATCGAGAGTATAGCTCTGCTCGGAGATTTTGTATACTTTTAGAGACATGCTCTGGTTCTGCAATTTAACTGCAAACTCCCTGAGAGATTCAGGGCAGGACTATACCTGATAACTAATTTAAAGAAGAACGATTCTTTCCATGCTGTTCAGCAATTCATGTTAGAACCCCAAATATCTTTTTCTCAAACAGGCCTGTTGGAAGTCCAGCACAAAAGCCCTGATCCTTTCCAAATGGTACTAGAATGTATGCTCTGTGAAAGTGGTGACCTTTTTTTTGCTCACTCCTTATGGCAGACAGACTCCAAGAAGGCCCTCAATGATCCCTGTCTCCTGGTATTCATGCCATGATGTAATCCTCTCTCCTCAAGCACGGACTGGCCTGGGGACTAACCAACAGAATCTGATGCAGGTCAGGGATGTCACTTCCATGATTAGGTTATATCCGATTGAGACTTTCGTCTTGCTGTCAGACCCCTCCCTCTCAAACCAAACATGGTTTGAAGACACATGTTGCCATGTTGGGATGTTGCCATGCTGGGCAGGCCCATGTACCAAGGAACTGGAGGTGGCTTCCAGCAAAGGGGCAGCAAGAAGCCGAGGCCCTCAGTGAATAGAACTTAATGAACCCAATTCAGCCAAGAACCACACAAATGATCCTGCCCCAGTCAAACTTTTATGTGAAATCTCAGTACTAGCCATTGATTGCAGGTTCTGAGAGACTCTGAGCAGAGGACCCACTGAAGCCATGCCCAGACTCCTGACCACAGAAATGAGCAGGTAATCAATGTGTATCAATTGAAGCCACTAAGTCTGTAGTTACTGTTAGCTGGCAATAGATAACTAAAACACTGCCATTTCTCCAGGGCCATGAACAGTATCTGGCTCAATTGGTGGGTATTCAATAAATATGAATAAATATGAACTGCATGAATCAATAAATGAAATGAATTCCTGCCACTGGTATAGGGAGAGTTACTGAAGACAGTTAGTAAGCTATTCATCACAGTGCTGTGGTGTACAACACAACGTGGTGAATAAACTCAATTTTCTACAACAAATATGCTAAAGAATGCAATTTTCTAAAATACACATATAGTAAGTAAATACAATTTCCCATAATAAACATGTTAAACAAGGTTTTCAGCAGTTGTAATAGCCTCAAGGTTGACTTCTATTTCCCAGGAGATCACCATAAGTTTTCTACAGTTAAAAACAAAATATGACTGGAGACCTTTTTGCCCTTCTTAGTAAAGACACTGGCCAGGAAAACTCATTTCATAATGACAAGACTCAGAATATGTACAGCTCTGACCGAGACAGTCCTTCCTCCTGACCTGGCTAGTGCTCACCATTCTTGATGCCTTTATGGCTCCTAATTAGAAAATACACTTCAACCTTCTTACACTCTCAGAGGCATCTGGGTCAACCTCTTCCCTGTCTCTCAAGGTTTCTCGTTAAACACTCTTGTGATTTGTGGCCTGTGATTCCAACTTCAATTTTAACCAAAGGTAAATCATAAAATTCTTTTATTTCTCATTACAAGTTGTGGTAATTGCCATGAAAGCAAACAGCTAAGAAATATGGCGGTGGACACAGTGGGAAGAGTGGGTACCCAGCATGATGAGAAGTCCCTTCTCAAAACAGTACTTTCCAACTTTAAACTAAAGGATGAGCAAGACCCGAATATACCAAAGGCCAGACAGAGTGGAGATCTGGATTTGGAAAAGCATTTTAAGCAGAAGGAGAAGCACATAAAAAGGTCCTGAGAAATGAGTCCTCAGCAGAGAGGCTGACATTACAGACTCAGTGGAAGACAACTATATACACAGTAAATCTACTAGGACCACAAAATATATTTTTCTCCAACAGTCTTGCAGGGGGGCGCCTGGGTGGCTCAATTGGTTGGGCGGTTGCCTTCAGCTCGGGTCATGATCCCGGGGTCCTGGGATTGAGTCCCACATCAGGCTCCCTCTGCTCTGCGGGGAGCCTGCTTTTCCCTCTCCCTCTGCCTGTACTCTCTCTGTGTGTCAAATAAATAAATAAAATCTTAAGAACAAAACAAAACAGTCTTGTAGGAAGTTAAGCATGGGCAAAGTATCCTGATGCTTTCCAAATGGTTCTAGAATGTAAGCTCCATAAAAGTGGTAGCTTTGCTTTACAACTGCTTGCCAAATATCTTTGCATTATTTCTATTTGAAAATTTTGACCCTATTTACTTTGAAAAGTAATAGAAGTCACTTTGCATTTTTTTCACATTTCATTATTTTGTTTATTTTTTCCATAACTTTATGAGGTAAAAATTATCTCAGCTTCTAGAAGAGAAAACTAAGAAAGGTTCAGGCAGGTTCTGTAAGCCCAAGGTCATGAAGCCAATAAATGGGGAATCTAATCTGGTTGATCCAACTACCTCACCACCCTAATTATAAAACGGGGTTAAAAGAGTGAGAAGCCATGAACAAAAGGTCACACAAATCTATTTAGATGACTGGCCGAGAGTTAGAAAACTTTAATTCTGCCTGAAACATGCCAAAAGGTGAACCGTCAGTCACTCTACTCTCTCACTCGGGTTTCTAAGCTTACTGATAGATCTAGCTCCCTCCAAGCCACAAGCAAAGAGTTTTCTCACCCTGTGGGCTAATGTGACTTTGTGTCTGTGGCTGGAAGTCCAACTTGACCACAGGCTAAAGACTGGGTAAATGAACACAAGACAGTACCATGGACAGGGGGAAAGAGTCAGGTTTTGAGGATGATACACCTGGGACAGAATGAACCAATAAAATAAGGTCAATAGAACTTACCCTCCTGCTTACAGTGAGGCCAGACATAATGTGTCTAGCATCTACCACAAAGGCAGAGCTGAGCTACATGGAGGTAAATATAATAATTGGACAATGATTTAGGATACTCAGAAATCTTGCAGACCCAAAACAAGAACTTATCAAAGAAGGAAAAGTGATTCCTCTGAATGAGGCAGTACGGGATGAAATGCAAATGTACTGGAAACATCTAACCCTTCAGCAGGGTTAGATCTGCAGGATTTCAGTGTGAAAACCCAGCTGCAGGGGGAAGGGAAGTGAGAGGTGTGGTGGGTGCTCCCAGGCACTGGGGGCTTATCAGGGGGGCGACCCTGGGAGGAGGAGGATGCTAATGACAGAATGTTGCTCACTCTGTGCTGCCACTTCAAACCTCCTGCTAAATTTTTATAAGCCTCATCCGTGAAAGCAGTTGGTTAGTTCAAATATCCTGTGGCCACAAGACAAAGTCATATTATCACAAATAGGACGTCAGTGATATATGTAAATTTCTTGCCTCGATAACATCGTTGTTTCAAGTAGCAACTCATCAAATCAAGGGACAACTATGCTGTTGACTCACAAGATTCCCATGCCTGTTTTCTCTTCCTCGGGGCACTGACTCAAGTATTTATCAGTGGATTGCCTGTCCTTGAACTGGTGTATTCATGGGTACTCAATACAGACCACAACTTGGTACAATTATTGAAAATGGGGGAAGAAAGGAATTTTAAAGGGTCTTTATTCAGCCTGGAAAATGAGTCTTTTCCCATATTTTCACCTCGGGGTCTTTAGACTCAAACACAGAAGGGCTTTGAATGCCTTCATATTTGTCATCCATTTGAGGTACCACTGCTGCCTTACAGAGGACAGGAATGCTTTCTCTTTATGGATGTGCATCCCATAATGCCAGAACCCGAAACCAAGTCCAGCTGGAAGTCTCCAGTTAGTTGCATTAAATGTCTTTCTTGGAAAGATATAATGGAATCATGCAAGTGTTGCTCTTGGTAATATAACAGGAAAAGAAAAGTTACTTGGCAGGATTTCTTTAATAAACCCTTCAGTGCAACAATAATGTTGAATAGTTACGGTGAGTAAATGTAGCAAGGTGGGATCTGACCTTGAATGCAGGAGTAGGGTACTGTTTGGGAGAGGGACTACCATGCCAAGGATATGCACAGTGTTTCTCAGACAGTCTAGAGAAGTGTTAGAGTACTCCAAGTTTGTGATTATTGGGGGTGAGCAGGGGAGGGAATTCCGCATTTCTCCTTCCTCATGTGTTCGCAGGAAGGTTTTCTTCACTGTCACAGAAACGGAGGTCCTAGAGGGGGGTTGCTGGCATTTACTGCCAAGGGGCCAGGGATGCTAACCACTCTGCAGTGTCTCTGATGATGGAGAATTTCCCCAGCACATGTGCTATCTGTGCCCCATTCAGAAACAGAGCCCCAGTGGCAGTTCTAGCCTCTCCGCACCCCCTCTCCCCTCAAGGCTCTCTCATGCCTTTGGGAGAAGGACAGGAGCCTGCCCATCCCAGCCCCCTCCCTACCTGCTTCCTGTCTGCAGAGTTGGTGTTTTCGGGGCTGCTCACCCAGTGGGCAGAGGAGGAGCAAGTTCAATTCAGGAGAGAATTAGGAAGTCCACTGTGGTACACATCAAAACTCATGCTCTCTGGTCAGCTTTTTCAGCAATTGTCACAATGAGGGCTGTTTTCATGGGTCTTCCAAAACCCCATTAGTGAAACAGAGTATCGCAGGCAGTTGGTTTCGAGGTACGAAGCGGGGAGCCATGATTCCACAGGCAGACATAGGAGGATAAATGGCAGCGGGAGGGAGCCTGGCCTTGGGGATCCTACGCCACTGGTGAGTGATAGCCTACCCCGCTGGGGACAGGGCACAGGCTTGCAGACAAGCAGCAGCGGGGAAAGGACTTTAGGGCAGCCCCCCAGAAGGAAACCCTGAGCGGCAGGGCCACACATGCGAACTGGGGGCAGCTGGTAGTTCTGGAAGCACAAAGGGCAGAGATGTGTCCCGAACTGGAGGTGAGGACTGGGAGTGCTGTGGAGGGGCACACAACCCAGGCTGCTGCAGTTTATAGCAGCACAGACAGAAACAGAGATAGTGCGGCCTGGAGAGCTCACTGAAGAACAGACTGCGATCTCTCTGCTCTGAGGCAGAGTGTTGGAAACGGTCTCTTCTGCTCTGACTCTCGGAAGAGACATGGAAAGATGCCAGGGAAAGCCACCAGAGAACAAAAGCCACCAGAGAACCAAAGCCCCCCAAAACTGGTTCCCACTGAGCCCATCAACCGCCACAGGGGGCAGGACAACTCTGCCCAAACAGGGTTGCCTGAGTACCAGTGCAGCAGGCCCCTCGCCTGGAAGACAGGATGGGAGAACAAGAGGCCAACAACCCTAAGGTCCCTAGAAAACAGGTGCATCTTGCTTGGGTTGTGGTCAATAATTTGAACTCTACACATTCCCTCAACCACCCCTTAACAGAATGACTAGGAGGAGGAACCCCCAAAATAGGAAAGACTCAGAGATTAAGATTTATGCCACAGATTTACAAATGGATTCAGATATAATCAAGATGTTGGAGATGGAATTCAGGCTAGCAGTTGTGAAGACAATAGCTAGAATGGAGAAATCAAGTAATGGCAACATAGAGTCTCTTAAGGGCAGAAATGAAAGCTGAATTGGCAGAACTTAAAAATGCTATCAGTGAGAGCCAATCTAATCTAGATAATCTAACAGCTAGGGTAAATGAGGCAGAAGAACGAATTAGTGACCTGGAAGACAATTTAATAGAGAAAAAGGGAAATGAGGAGGCCAGGGAAAAACGACTCAGAATCCATGAAAACAGAATCAGAGAAATAAGTGACACCATGAAACGTTCCAATGTCAGAATTATTGGAATCCCTGAGGGGGTGGAGAGAGAGGGAGAGGACTAGAAGATATATTTGAGCAGATCATAGCTGAGAACTTCCCTAATCTGGGGAATGAAACAAACATTCATGTCCTAGAGGCAGAGAGGACCCCTCCCAAGATCAAGGAAAACAGGCCAACACCCCGGCATGTAATAGTAAAACTCACAAATCCTAGAACCAAGGAAACCATCTTAAGGGCAGTTAGTGGGAAGAGATTCCTTACGTACAGAGGGAGGAACATCAGAAAAACGTCAGACCTATCCATAGAGACCTGGCAAGCCAGAAAGGCCTGGCAAGACATATTCAGGGCACTAAACGAGAAGAACATGCAGCCAAGAATACTTTATCCGGCAAGGCTGTCATTTAGAATGGATGGAGAGATGCAGAGCTTCCAAGACCGGAAGAAGCTGAAAGAATTTGTGACCACTAAGCTGGCCCTGCAAGAAATAGTAAGGGGGGTTCTATAAAGGGAGAAAGACCCCAAGAGTGATATACAACAGAAATTTACAGGGACAATCTATAAAAACAAGGTCTTCACAGGCAATCTGATGACAATTAATTCATATCTTTCAATAATCACTCTCAATGTGAATGGTCTAAATGCTCCCATAAAACAGCACAGGGTTGCAGATTGGATAAAAAGGCAGGACCCATCCATACGCCATCTACGAGAGACTCATTTTGAACCTAAAGATACATCCAGACTGAAAGTGAAGGGATGGAGATCCATCTTCCATGCCAGCGGACCTCAAAAGAAAGCTGGGGTAGCAATTCTTATATCAGACAAATAAGATTTTAAACTAAAGTCTGTAATTAGAGATACAGAAGGACACTATATCATTCTTAAAGGGTCTATCCAACAAGAAGATCTAACAGTTCTAAATATCTATGCCCCCAACATGGGAGCAGCCATCTACATAAGCCAACTGTTAACCAAAATAGTCATATTGATAACAATACATTAATTGTAGGAGACCTCAATGCTCCACTCTCAGCAACGGGCAGATCATCTAAGCAGAAAATCAACAAAGAAACAAGAGTTTTGAATGACACAGTGCACCAGATGGACCTCATAGATATATACAGAACATTCCACCCTAAAACAACAGAATACTCATTCTTCTCGAGCACACATGGAACTTTCTCCAGAATAGACCACATACTGGGTCACATTTAAATCAGGTCTCAGCTGATACCAAAAGACTGAGATTATTCCCTGCATATTCTCAAACCATAATGCTTTAAAACTGGAACTCAATCACAAGAAAAATTTGGCAGAAATTCAAACACTTGAAAGCTAAAGACTACTCTGCTCAAGAATGTTTGGGTCAACCAGGAAATCAAAGAAGAACTTAAAGAATTCATGGAAACCATTGAGAACGAAAACACATCGGTCCAAAACCTACGGGATACTACAAAGGCGGTCCTAAGGGGGAAATACATAGCCATCCAAGCCTCACTCAAAAAAAACAGAAAAAACCCAAACTCACCAACTAACTCTACACCTTAAAGAACTAGAAAAAAAGCAACAAACGATGCCTAAGCCATGCATTAGAAGAGAAATAATTAAGATGAGAGCCGAGATCAATGAATTAGAAACCAGAAACACAGTAGATCAGATCAACAAAACTAGAAAGCTGGTTCTTTGAAAGAACTAAAAAGACTGATAAGCCACTGGCCAGACTTATCCAAAAGAAAAGAGAAAGGACCCAAATTAATAAAATTATGAATGAAAGGGGAGAGATCACGACGAACACCAAGGAAATAGAAACAACAATTAGAAATTATTATCAACAACTATACGCCAATAAACTGAGCAATCTGGATAAAATGGATGCCTTCCTGGAAACCTATAAGCTGCCAAGACTGAACCAGGAAGAAACTGACAACCCGAATAGGCCAATAACCAGTAACGAGATTGAAGCAGTCATCAAAAACCTCCCAAAAAACAAGAGTCCAGGACCTGATGGATTCTCTGGGGAATTCTACCAAACATTCAAAGAAGAAATAATACTTATTCCCCTGAAGCTGTTTCAAAAAACAGAAACAGAGGAAAGCTTCCAAACTCATTCTATGAGGCCAGCATTACCTTAATCTCCAAACCAGGAAAAGACCCCATCAAAAAGGAGAATTTCAGACTGATATCCCTGATGAATATGGATTCCCAAATCCTCAACAAAATCGTAGCTAATAGGATCCAACAGTACATTAAAAGGATCATCCACCATGACCAAGTGGGATTTATCCCCGGGATGCAAGGGTGGTTCAACATTCGCAAATCAATCAATGTGATAGAACACATTAATAAGAGGAGGGAGAAGAACCATATGGTCCTCTCAATTGATGCAGAAAAAGCATTTGACAAAATACAGTATCCTTTCCTGATTAAAACTCTTCAAAGTATAGGGATAGAGGGAACATTTCTCAAGTTCATAAAATCCATCTATGAAAAACCCACAGCAAATATCATCCTCAATGGGGAAAAGATTAGAGCCTCTCCCTTAAGATCAGGAACACGTCAAGCATGCCCACTCTCGCCACTATTGTTCAACATAGTACTAGAAGTCCTAGCAACAGCAATCGGCCACAAAAAGGAATAAAGTTGTATTCAAATTGGCAAAGAAGAAGTCAAACTCTCTCTTTTCACAGATGACATGATACTTTATGTGGAAAACCCAAAAGACTCCACCCCCAAATTACTAGAATTCATACAGCAATTCAGTAATGTGGCAGGATACAAAATCAATGCACAGGAATCAGTTGCTTTCTTATACACTAACAACGCAACTGTAGAAAGAGAAATTAGGGAAACGATTCCATTTACGATAGCACCAAAAACCATAAGATACCTCGGAATAAACCTAACCAAAGAGGTAAAAGATGTATACTCTAGGCACTACAGAACACTCATGAAAGAAATTGAAGAAGACACAAAAAGATGGAAAAACATTCCATGCTCATGGATCGGAAGAATAAATATTGTTAAAATATCTATGCTAACCAGTGCAATCTATACCTTCAATGCCATCCTGATCAAAATTCCAATGACATTTTTCAAAGTGCTGGAACAAACAATCCTAAAATTTGTATGGAATCAGAAAAGACCCCGAATCGCCAAGGAAATGTTGAAAAAGAAAAACAAAGTTGGGGGCATCATGTTGCCCGATTTCAAGCTCTATTACAAAGCAGTGATCAGCAAGACAGCGTGGTACTGGCACAAAAACAGACATACAGACCCATGGAACACACTAGAGAGCCCAGATATGGACCCTCAACTCTATGGTCAAATAATCTTCGACAAAGCAGGAAAATATAAACAATGGTAAAAAGACAGTCTCTTCAATAAATGGTGCTGGGAAAATTGGACAGCCACATGCAGAAGAATGAAACTCGACCATTCTCTAACACCATGCACAAAGATAAACTCAAAATGGATGAAAGACCTCAACGTGAGACAGGAATCCATCAAAATCCTAGAGGAGAACATAAGCAGTAACGTCTCTGATATCGGCCACAGCAACTTCTTTCAAGATACATCTCCAAAAGCCAGTGAAACAAAAGGAAAAATGAACTTTTGGGACTTCATCAAGATATAAAGCTTCTGCCCAGCAAAGGAAACAGTCAACAAAACAAAGAGGCAACCCACAGAATGGGGGAAGATATTTGAAAATGACACTACAGATAAAGGGCTGGTATCCAAGATCTATAAAGAACTTGTCAAACTCAACACCCAAAAAACAAAAATCAAGTCAAAAAATGGGCAGAAGACATGAACAGACACTTCTCCAAAGAAGACATACAAATGGCCAACAGGCACATGAAAAAATGTTCATCGTCATGAGCCATCAGGGAAATTCAAATCAAAACCACATTGAGATACCACCTTACACCAGTTAGAATGGCAAAATTAGACAGGGCAAGAAACAACAAATGTTGGAGATGTTGTGGAGAAAGGGCAACCCTCTTACACACTGTTGGTGGGAATGCAGGTTGGTACAGCCACTTTGGAAAACAGTGTGGAGGTGCCTCAGAAAATTAAAAATAGAGCCACCCTATGACCCAGCAATTGCACTCCTGGGTATTTACCCCAAAGACACAGATTTAGTCAAAAGAAGGGCCATATGCACCTCAATGTTCATAGCGGCAATGTCTGCAATAGCCAAACTGTGGAAAGAGCCGAGATGCCCTTCAGCAGATGAATGGATAAAGAAGAGGTGGTCCATATATACAATGGAATATGACTCAGCCATCAGAAAGGATGAATACCCAACTTCTACATCCACATGGCTGGGACTGGAGGAGATGATGCTAAGTGAAATAAGTCAAGCAGAGAGAGTCAGTTATCATATGGTTTCACTTATTCGTGGAACACAGGGAACAGCAGGGAGGACATTAGGAGAAGGAAGGGAAACATGAAGGGGGGGAGTCGGAGGGAGAGACGAACCATGAGAGACGATGGACTCTGAGAAACAAACTGAAGGTTCTAGAGGGGAGGGGGGTGGGGGGATGGGTGAGCCTGGTGATGGGTATTAAGGAGGGCACGTACTGCATGGAGTAGTGGGTGTTATACGAAAACAATGAATCATGGATCACCACATCAAAAGCTAATGATGTATGGTGATTAACATAACATAATAAAATAAAATTTAAAAAAAGAACAAGAAAATAAAAAACATTAGTGAGTGAGTGAGCCTCTGTGTGCATATATTACATTCCATGTGTCCTGGTTGGTATAACGGCAGTTTTAAAAAATTTGTCTTCAAATTCTCTGACACTCCTCCCATAAAGAAGTGGAGTCTACACACTCTCTCCTTGAACCTGGGTAGCCTTACAACTGTTTTGATCAATAGAGTATGACATAGGTGAGGTCGACTGACTTCTACGGTGTGCTTCACAAAAAGTGATGCACTGTTTTGTCTGCAGGGAAACTCTCTTGGAACCATGAGTCTCCGGGAAAGAAGCCCATGGTGTGAGGAAACCATGTGGAGAGGCCACAGGTAGGCTCCCCATTGATGGTTCTTTTTCTTTTTTTTTTAATTTTATTTATTTATTTGACAGAGACAGTGAGAGAGGGAACACAAACAGGGAGTGTGGGAAAGGGAGAAACAGGCTTCCCGTCAAGCAGGGATCCCAATGCAGGGCTCGATCCCAGGACTCTGGGATCATGACCTGAGCCAAAGGCAGTTGCTTAACCAACTGAGCCACCCAGGCACCCCTCCCCATTGATGGTTCTAATCTTTGAGTCATCTCCATTTTATTAGTCAGGGTTCTCCAGAGAAACAGTATCCATAGGGTGTGTGTGTGTGTGTGTGTGTGTGTGTGTGTGTGTGCATATGTCTGGCAAATCTAAAATCTGCAGAGTAGACTAGCAGAGTGAGTACCCAGGGAAGAGCCAGTGTTGCTGTTCAAGTCCAAAGGCCATCTGCTGACAGAATTCTTTCTTGCTTGGGGAAGATCAGTCTTTGTTCTGTTAAGGCTTTCAGCTGATTGGATGAGGCCCACCCACATTCAGGGGAGCAATCTGCTTTACCCAAAGTCACCAATTTAAATGTTAGTCTCATCCAAAAACACCCTCACAGAACCATCCAGATAACGTATGAATAAATATCTGGGTACATGGCCCACCCAAATTGACACAAAAAATTAACCATCACACCAGCCCAGGTAAATGAAGCCTTCTTGCATCTCCCAGACCAGGCTGGCCACCAGCTGAGTCCCAATAAGTAGCCTCAGTCAATGCCACAAGGAGCAAAAGAATCACCCAGCCAAGCCCTGCCTGGTTCCTAACCCACAAAATCTGGAAGCATTATAAAATAGTTATTTGTAAGTCACTGAGTTTAAAGATAGCTTGTTCTACTCTAAGAATAACTGGAACAGTAACTTGAATTCACAGTACTCCCCATCTCTCTTAATGAGCACCGGCTCCACTGGCCATCCCAAACCCACCAACTCCTTCCAGCCTCAGAGCCTTTCAACCCACCATCCCTTCTGCCTGTCTTCTTCTTCCTCTAGTTCTCTGCTTGGCTGCCTCTTTCCATCCTTCCTGCCTCAGATCAAATATTACTTCCTCAGAGAGACCTTCCCTGATCACTCTCTAAATTGCCTTCCCTCCCTTTCTTTGTCTCTCTTTTTTTTTTTCTTCCATTGGGTTCATTTTCTTCAAAACATTTATCTCACTCTGAAATTGTCTTGCTATGGCATTGGCTATTATCTTCCCCCAATTAAAATATTAGCTCTGTACAGATGGGCTTTTATCCAGCTCACGTACTGCTCACCCGGTGATGAGCGCAGAACATGCGTTCAATAAATATTTGTTGGATGAAAAGTAAATGAAGGCCTATATCATTTGTAGGTGACTGACTTCAGGATTCTGATCATAGGCTTCCACTTACTGAGTCTGTTATCACAGAATTTAATGAAGAGGGATTAATAGTCCCATGTGATACACAGGATGTCTTTCTCTGACTTTTCTTCTGCTCTTTTTCCCCCTCTAATGAGATGAGCAACCGCGAGGGAACAAAAAACCTAGCATCCTTTTAAAATACCTCAGAGACAAAATCACTGCATTTTTATACTTGATTATCTATATGTGGCTTATTTATATATTTCCCTAACTCTTCCTGATTAATTAAAAGACAGCTTTTAACTGAGCAAGGGAAGAAACGTTCTCTCCTCTCCCCTAGAGATCCAGTCTACCATTAACCTTTGTGCGATACAGTCTCGGTTCTTAAATTCCTTTCTCCTCCAGCCCCCCATCATGGCACTGACCTTGGAGGAAGGGCTGGAGAAGAAGCAGACCCATCTCCCACCTGCTGTCTGCCTTCTCTCCATCTTCCAGTTCTTTCACATATCTGATGTATGAAGATAACATTTTCCCCCCATCACCTCAACTCAAGACCTTACCCACAGGCCCTTCCTACTTGCAGCCACCCCTCCAGACCCAGCAGACAGACACCCCCACCCTATATACTATATTTACCAATTCCCTTATGTTCTGATTCTCCCTTATATTAACCATGTCTTTTATTTTTGTATTCTGATGCTTTGACATTTGGAGTCTTGTTGACCCTAGGGAGACTGCCCCTCCTAGGTTAATCAATTCCTAGAGATAGTAAACAACTCACCTGCAAGCACACTTTTCAAATACAAGCCAACCAATCCAGAGCCCACATCCCTAACCCCAATCCCCTGGATTGGGCTCTCACACTCTAGGCCACTATCCACCTGCCATAATCAACCCGGGACCAGGTGCCGGACAACTTGGGACAGCCACAGTCCCCCAAGAGCCCACTGAAATTATTCAAACCTGCCAACCTAAGCCTGCTGATCCTTCCTCCCCCATTCCTTCCCACAGAAACCACAGTGAAGGCTCTTACCCACAATTCCCCTTACTCCATCGGCCCCCCCAGTCCACCTATTGCTTCTCCATGTGCCCACCACCATGGTGTGGTGTGCCCCCCTCTCTTAGGAACTATGAGTAGCTAACCTTCCAGTGGCACTCATCGCCTGGTTTGTTGACCTTAGTACACCTCAAATTTTCTATAAATATACTATACTTTAAAACATCCCTCTAGACTCTACATCAAATCAATGTCTTAATCATTTGGGGGCAACTCAGATTCTGCACTCGGTGCTCAGTATTTCAAGTTTTATTTTTGCAACATTTAAAAAATTCTTGATTTAAATCACTGATGCCCTCAAGAAACTTTTATTGATGCCTTGTGTGTAGCGGGTATTGTGGAAGGCTCTGGGGATAAAGGATGAATCAGGCATGCTCTCAGACCGGCTTGTGGTAGGACAGGGACTCAAAAAAAAGTAAGAAAAAAAAGGAAGGAATGACTGGCTGTCTTCTCAGAGTTCGTAAGCCGGAGCGCTGGATCTCCTGGTGCGTTCCCTTCATAAAAATCATTGTCCGTTTTGGAGGAATTGAAATAAGAACAAACTGGTTTCTCTTGTTCTATGCCCTTTTTTTACCTGACAAGCTATTGACATTGGGAATCTAAAAGATTGTTCTGTTTCTCCCAGTTATTATCTATCAGACTTAATTAAGTTTCCTCTGGAACATCTTCACAGAAATACAGCCCAGCTATCCCTCAGAACAGAATGAGAAAACTGTTGTTTTGGGGACAGAATATAAATATAACACTGATAACAATAGTGAACAGTTACTGAGCTCTTAATATATGCCAGGCATTACACCAAGTATGGTGTATGTATTATTTTATTTAATGGTGTAACATGTGTGTTACCATCCTTATTTTACAGATGAAGAAACTGAAGCTTACTCAGGGTGAATCATTTGTTAAATGCAGCATAGCTTATAAAAGGTAGCACCAGGATTTGAATCCAGGCCCAGTTACTCCAGAGCATACTTGTTTAATAAATGATTCCATATGGGAGCTAAGAAACTGTATGATTTTCTAAAGGTACATTGCTTAGAACCATTCTTAAAGACTCTGGACACATCCAAAAGACTTTATCCCAGGAGAAATCCTAGCCATTCGAAATTCTGCTGCTATATTTGAATACACCAAAATCTTTCTTCTAAGAGTTCATGAGAATCTGTTCTTAAACTTGCTCTGCCTGCTCATCATCCACAGTGGTCTAGTTGGTCATACAGTAAAATGAGCTTCTAAAAAAACAACTCCAGAATAGCTTCTCTCCCAAAACTCTCCATAGCATGCTTCAACAATTGCATTTTAGGATTTAAGCTAATAAGAGAGTGAATTCTCCACTTTCTTGTGATTCTTTACCAAGGAACTGTCAACATCAGGTGACAATGCCTGCCTGCCTCAGCTTTAATTATTCCTTCCATTTCCATTAGTCTGGTCTAATCCATACCATGGAGGTCACCTCTAGACTCTATTTACTGCATTAAGGGAAAGCATATTGCTCTCTGTAAGAGAATTAAGTCCCCATAGGCCAGGCATTTGGTAACTTGCTGGAGAGTCTGCAGCTTCAATCACCTTGAACCTCAGGTATTTCTTCTCTTAACACATATTTGTGGGAAAGAAATTCATAGGACACCAAATAACATGTCAATCTCAAATCTGTGCCTTTGTTTCTCCATGTGCATGGCTACAGATTAAATCAAATGACCATCATGGACAAACTGAACTCTTTTCTGGCACCCTGAGTTTTAAAATTCCCAGGAGAAAATACTGAAAGCTACTTCTTTTTCCCTCTTGCAACCAAAAGAGAAATCTAAGAGTTGCTGAGTAAGGCCTTTGATCCCTTGCCAAGACTCCAGCTAAGACACTAGTCAAATAGTATTTTTTAAAGACCCAGACTTTCTCATCTCAGCCCAGAGCGAAGGGAGAAGACACATCCAAAGGTTTTCTTTCATTCCACAGCAAGCATGTATTGTCGACTGTGTGCCTGAGTCTGTTCTAAGGCCTTGGAGATGGAGCAGTGAACGTGTATTCTCCTTATCACAGAGAAGCAGGTCAGTACTTGAGTTATTTGAAATTGCCACTGGAGCCAACGCAGAGCACTTTAAACAATACTCAGAATCTTAGAAGTTAGGGTCAGAAGAAAGAAACTCCAGGAGTCTTTGGAGGCTTACAGCTGTCTGGGGCTCTGTTCCCTCCACTTACTAGAATGCAGTATTTAATATGAGCTGCGGGGAGGAGCAGTTACCCCCTCTTATTTATATGCAAAGTTTGGTGCTCCGGAATGCGTATTTTCTGGGGCCAGGTTCTATAGTTTCTTTGGATTCTCAAAAAAGTCCAGGATACTATAAGGGTTAGCGGCACTCCCTCAACATACCCACAGCTCCAGAAAGACAGGGGTCGCACGTCGTTGTAAAGGTCCCTTTCTGAACCCAAAAGTAACGCCTAGACTGGCCGCAACCGCCACTCAGACCGGCGAACACGCGCGTCAGAACTCGGTCCGCAGAAAGCGGCAGGTGTGGCCGGAGGGTGGCGGGTGGCCGGGGGAGGGAACGAGAGCGGAGCAGGCCTGGAAGTAAGGAGACGGGGTTCCCTGTTCTGTTCTGCTCCTGAGTAGGTGGCCGGCGAGGGCATTGCGCGCCTGTCTTCTCTGGACCTCGCTTTTGACACCTCTAAGTTCTGGCCAAGCCAAGTTCTCAGGGTCCGGCTGCCCGCGGCTCCCAAGTTCTCTGAGCGCAATAAAGATGCAATTTGGGCCAGCTGGGAGTCAGGGGAAGTAGCCCTGCATTTCCCCTTGGCGAGCCGCGGGCTGCACACCTGCTGGGGGCGACGGAGACGGCGCAACCCACACGTCCACGCGCCCGAAAGCACCCGCGCACTCCGCACACAGCCCGCACACAGCCCGCACACGCAGCCGCGCCCCCGCACACGCGCGCCGGGCGCTCACACCGCGCTCGCGCGCCCCCCGCCCCAACTTTCGAGCGGGACTCGGTACTTCACCGTCAGTCACCGTCGCGTCCGCCTCCTCCCCCGCCGGGTGCACCTCCAGCCGCAGAGACTTCGGGGTCGGGGGCGAGAGCGGTCCGGCCCCGAAAAGCTGCTCCTCGGTCACGAAGCGCAGTTGCACGCGGAACTGCAGGCGCGCCGGGACCCGGGCCATGGTGCGAGCGCCTCTGCCCCGAGCCCTGGCGGCGCCTCCTCCGCGCTGCTCTCGGCGCCCCGAGAAAGTGCCGGGGGAAGGGGAGGGACTTGGCAGCGTGAACCACCTCCCTCACCTCCGCGCAAGTCCGAGAGTCGACCTCTGCCAGCCGGCTGGCTCCCGCGGGCACCTTCTGCCCCGCGTCGCCGCACCCGCACCCCCACCCCCCGCCGGGAGCGCGCGGGAACGCGGCGACAACCCCCCCCCCCACCCCGCCTCGCAGGCGCCACGCAGGTGCGTGCGGCCACCCCGCCCAGCCGCAGCCCCAGTGCGCTCAAGTTTGGGGAGCGCGCGAGGCACCTGGAGGCACCGGGGGTTTGGAAGCAGAAGGGTGACACCTGCTGTTCACCGGGACCTCTCTGCGGGCGTGGGCGTTGGTTTGGAACCGGCCTTGGCCCAGGCTCTCTGCTGGGTGGGCCCTCGCCCCGTCCAGGTAGTTCTAAGGTGCTCAGGGCCACGTGGGAGCGACCGTCCCAAGTGCTGAGCGCTGCTTCACTGACAGGGTTCTGACAGCAGCGGCAGCGGGGCGGTGGGGGAGCCCTGAGACCCTCGTGCAACTGCCTGGGCTCAAATGACCACGTTCGTCTCCCATCACTTGGAACCGCAAACATGCTCGTTGCTGGATGGTGAACCATTTTCCAAGCTGTGGGTCAGGAGGGCCAGGGACTCTTGTGCCCAAGTGGACGCCTGACTCCAGCAGCTACCCAACTTAGCCAGTTGGCTCTAGCGTCAAAGGATAGGGGCTCCAAACCCTGGGGAGCCACATCACATGTTAGTCTTGTGCCAAGCGAAGTTGGTCTCCTGATGTAGGGGATTAAGAAAGGGAAGCAGTCTTTCTTTTGACCAGGGTCCCCCAGAGTCATAGACTCAAGTGCCATAAAGGGAACTTCTTTTCACTTTCTGAACCAATTTCTGTGTGTCCTTGGTCTGTGACCCCCAGGCAGAATGGATTTCAGGAAGGAAGCAAGGATGGTAAATCCACTGGGATTCCATGAAGATAATGTCCTTAAGGAAGCAGGCTGACTTTATAAGAATGGGCTTCCCTAGAGGCCCCGGGGTCTGTAACTTCAGAGTTTCCCTCCCTGGGACTGGCAAACCCAGCCAGGCTTTATGAAAGCACTGGTCTCATGGGTCTCCCTGGCCCCCGCCCCTACTCCACCTCCCACTGCTGTTCTCTTCCTGATGTGGCCTCTCTGGCTCCTCACCTTCCTCCCTCCCGAGGACTTTTCCTCCTTCCTTCTCTCTTATCTCTAACAACTAAGTACCATGCTCCTCTTTCTTATCTCGTTCTCACTTCCAACTGCCTCATGGTTTTAATTTGTGTCCTGGAAGCCTCCAGGAATCAGATGTCCTTTAGTAAGCAGGAGCTGCGGAAAGGGTTTCTAGTGTAAGGACCGAAGAACACCTGCATTCTGCCCCGCCCCAGCCCCCACTATATGCTTCTGCCTGTCCTGCGTCCAGCCTTCTCAAAGCGCTCTCCTGCCTTCCCTAGTCCTTTCCTCTTGTCAGTCGCTGCCTTGGTGGCACTAAGTACTTCCGTGCTACTAAAGACCCTCCAAAGTAGCTCTTGGACCTCTTTATCCTTCTGTCAAAAAAGTTTGTTCGGCCTTCGTATGTTGTCAGCTGGTAACTGGGAAGTAAATCTGGGAGGGCAGGATGTCTGATTTACACTAAAAGTGAATGGTGGATGAAAATGACTCATAAAGCATCTCTAGGGGCACCTGGCTGCCTTAGTTGGTGGAGCATGTGACTCTGATCGCCAGGTTGTGAGTTTGAGCCCCATACTGGGTGTAAAGATTGCTTTAAAAAATAAAAAGAAAGGCACCTCTAAAAGGACAGTATCTTGACTTTAGTAGAATTCCCACCATACCCTCAAGAAACCTGGAGTTCTGTTACATAAAACAAGCAAACAAAAAAACATAACAGTAGTCTTTTCTCCACATTAATGCAGGGGGAAGAAACTCAACTTCAGCTAACTTGAGCAAAAAATCAAAATATTGTGATTCACGAAGAAGCTGGGAGGTCTAAGCGTTGGCCCTGACTAGATTTAGGGACTCAGTTAAGTTTACCATATGGTCTCGCCTCCATTTTACAGAAAGGTCTTAGTCAAACACTGGAAGCTGCCACCAATTTACATCGTTTCAGCAAAGGCAAGGCGCCTTCTCCTCTCCAAATCAGCTTGGGTCATTGGAAGAGGACTAGTGCACTGTGATGGGTCTACCCAACTGTGACTTGGACCAGGGAGACTAGTAGCCTTACCAAATTTGCATCATCTGAATGAGGGATGAGCAGACACCCAAAGGAAGGAGGCAGCTGGGAGGACAAAGCAGGTATTAACCACGGTGCCTCACAGTGCTTACCACATGCCTAGCCCTGTCCTAAGCATATCGGGCGCACTAATTCACTTACTCCTTCCCACCATCCTGGGAAACAGATACTGTCATTACCCTCATTTTTACTGATCAGGAAATAGGCATAAAGAGTCACTAACTCGCCCAGAGTCATAGCTGAGCAGTAGCAGAAGTCCTCTGCAATGGTTCAGACACAAAAGTCTCGAATAGCCCTTACTACCACTTTCCAAAGTTAGAAGCTACTAGACTAATTTCTTAGTATTCCAAATGGATACAGCTCAAGACCCCAGAATTGTAAGCAAAGAGATACGTAACACGTTCCTACTTTCTTCCCTCTACTCCTCCCACCCCCTCGAAGGTGGGCAAGAATTCCGTAGGCTTCCCCTCCCTCGATGTTTTGCCGTCAAGTAGTCGTATGTACACCTGAGCAGTATTCACCCTGGGCCAAGCATTGGCAGAAAGTTCCATGAATCAGTTATTCTGACATCTGTTTTGAATATAAGGTGGATTCACTCATACCATCTATTTGAACCACCACTGCATTCCACTTTCTAGCTTTAGTTTATCCCAAATTTCTTTTCAGGGCCACCAAACTTTTTTTTTTTTTTTAAACCAATTCAGGAGAGTTACTGCGGAGACAGAGGAGCTCCAGCCTGCAATGGAGCATTAATTGAGATGAACTGGGCAGACTTATCTGTGGAGTGCCCATCTCTGGTCCGCAGGCTCCACATGTGCTGGAGGAGGCTGTGCTTTGCCAGCTACTTGCAGAGATCGAAGGGAGGTCAGAGGATCAAACTGGGAAAGCCAAAGCCGTAATCCAGAGATTCTTCCTCTTGTGTATCCACTAGAAGGAATAAGTCCCCTCAGAAGTAAGAGGAAGACCCCCGGTACACGATTTCCCTGAGGAACCTCCCGCCCATTTCCAGCTCCTGACTGACTCTGTCCTCAGTACAGCATCAAAAGCACTGGTGTTTCTCATGAGTATAATCTGTCCAAAGCTTTCATTCCCTAAATAACGCTTGGAAAAGGACCTCTCGCCAACCTCATCTGCAGGGGCCTGGATGCAAGCTCAGCATCCAAAGGGTCATCAACGGACACATGCTGCGTTCAGAGAGAGGACAGAAGTCCACAACTGGGTGCACACCTGGAGATCAGAGGATCTCTGGATGAGCGTATGCCCTTTTGTCTATCTCCCGCCTTCCACAGGGAGCAGCCCAATCTGTTCATGGGCTGGAATTCAACAGCTTAAAGCCTAGACTAGGTTCTTCAACCCCTGATGAGCTCTTCCTTATACCTATTAGCAGATCCCACCTCATGGTCCAGACATTACTTCAAAGAAACTCAGACCAGAGTGCCTCCCACCCCCGTCCTATGATCTCATAATACATTATCCTCAGCAAAATGGCAGCCAGACTACTTATTATGATGTTCCACAAAAAAAAAAAAAAAAAAACAACCTGTGCCTCGGCCAAATATTTTAGAAATAAATTTCTACACATCACAAAGCTTCTGATGTCACTCATAAGTAATTAAAACAGAAAATAATACTCTGCACGTGATCTAGCCTATTAAACAGTTGGAGTCAAAACTCTTATTTGAGGGCGCCTGGGTTGCTCAGTCCATTAAGCGTCTGCCTTTAGCTCAGGTCGTGATCCTGGGGTCCTGGGATCGAGCCCCACATCGGGCTCCCTGCTTGGGGAGAAGCCTGCTTCTCCCTCTCCCACTCCCCCTGCTTGTGTTCCCTCTCTCGCTCTGTCTCTCTCTGTCGAATAAATAAAGTCTTTAAAAAATAAAACTCTTATTTGAGTTTCCCATATTTGTGATTTCACCTAGTCACCGAAATTTACTTGTAACCCTCAAATCAGTATTAGCAATGCCTTCATGATTATTTGCAGACATGTGCTGGGTGGTGAAAAGTTTGAGTCACCTGATGAGCACGTTCCCAGCTAAGAGTGAACAAAGTGATGTTCTGTCGTCTTGTTTCAGCTCTTAAACTACAGTCTATTAGTCTGCTATTTTTCGCATTTCACGTGCAATTTGTTGGTGATTGTGCTGTTTAAAAAAGTCCCCAAGCACAGTGTTGTCTACTGCTCCTAAGCACAAGATGGCTGTGATGTATCTTACAGAGAAAATACATGATTTAGATCATCTTTGTTTAGGCATGAGTTATGGTGCTGTTGGCTGTGAACTCAATGTTAATGAGTAAATAATATATATTAAATAATGTGTCTTGAAACAGATAAACACCTGACACAAGGTTATATACTGACTGACAAAAGTGTAAGCAGGGGCTTGTAGGAACATAACACCGTATTTCCCCTAGGAGCAATGGCTCAGTATTTGCTAATTCAGTGTTAGCAGCAGCTTTACAGAACGTAACTACCACGAATGACAGGAATTGACTGTATTTTACAACAATAATTCATTTTTGATAGTGTTTGGCAAAGAGACCTCTGTAACCACCAGACAATGCAAGATACCACTTCAAAGCTTATGCCCAGCCTTTGTGTATATGACTTGGTGAAGGGCACACTTCCTATCCCTGAAGGTGCAGAATGAGGTAGTCTAAGACAGGGGACTAGGCACACTAGGCAAGTTACTAGCCTCAAGTTACTGGTAGTTACTAGCCTTAAGTTACTGGAGGAACTAAATATCCTGTATAATACAGGAAAGACTAACTTCATTATGAAAGATGGTGAACATTATGGAGGAAAACAAGAAGAATGTTAATCTTCTTCCTTGGAAAACAAACTATATTGAGAGAGAAAAAGGAGGAAAAGAGTGAGAGAGAATGATCCGACAATTCCTCTCTACACCAACGGGCTTCAAGCCACAGTATGTGAAGACCCAGCATGGAGGATTTTAAGGGAATGAATTTCCAGATCTATTTCCACAAGTACTTTTTTAAAAATTGATCTTCCTGAGAAATATACATAATGGAGATGCTCACTTTATTAAGGAAAGGCATCTCTCCCTTACCCTAATTTTACTATGGCTAACTGCCATGGAGTATAACACATCCAGCGCACCAAATAAAGAGACAATATAAAATGTTGCTCTAGGTATACAGAAAGTATATGACTACAGTATTTTTAAAAGTCGGGTAATATCCAATTCTTTGTTTTTAATGAAACTGAGGGAGACCTAATTGAGCTGTCAACTGAGAGATCATTAAACATAATTTTTGATGGTAGATTACTACCTGACTTTTGGCAACTCCCAGCAATCACGAAGGCCACAAAATAAGAGCCCTGATGCTTAACCTTCCCTAGCTTCATGGGGCAGTTGTGCCTCTGCCGACCCCATGGTGGGCAGGGGGCTGGGAGCAGCACTTTCTCTAGAAGACCCTGTCCAGGGCCACCTGCCTGGCTCAGTCAGTGGAGTGTGCAACTCTTGATCTTGGGGTCACGAGTTCAAGCCCCATATTGGGCATAGAGATTACTTTAAATAAAACACAAACACCGTGTCCAGGGTTACTGGTAGTGAGTAGGGAGAAGTGAAAGGGTTGGGAATGCAAAGATGGTGCAGTCATGCTGAAAAGGAGGCTAAGGAGCCTGGGAGGAAGTAGATTTGGGGCCAGTCCCAGGCGCATTCCTTATTACCTGAACAACCCAGGCCACTTACTCAGATGCCCTGAGCTTATAGATGCTTTTACAATAAACCCACCATGACCCGATCCACTTACTGTGAAGATTAGATGACACTGCAGAGCAAGCACTGACTCTGCAGGGCTGTCATCAATGTCATCACTCCTGGAAGGAAATAGGAAAAAGTAAAAGAAAGACAAAAGCTGAAATAAACCATATTCCCTCACCTGAAGGCAACCACCGGAATTATTTTACAAGAGTTATCTCTTTTTTTTTTCCTATTGGCCAGCTAATCTTGGCATTAAGTCCGCTTTTTTTATTGAAAGAGCAAAAAAAAAAAACCTAAACAGTGACTACCCGCAAGTATGAGAGATATATGTAGGATTGACTCCATTTTCCTCTGATAAGAGAAAAAAAAGACTGATGACTTAGAAGACATGTGAGTTTCAGCTTGTACTTATTTTTGTTTTTGTTGTTCTGTCATTTATTTATGGCTTGTGATTAATACTGTACTCTTGCCCAGAGGCACACTGGCATGTTTTGTAAACTCCCAAATAAACAGCTATATTCCAGATCCATTTGTATGGAGGTGAAAGCAAACATAAAAAATAGATTAGGCAAAACAAGCTGGATTGAGAAGAGGACTGGTGGGTGGGAGGGACATTTTGAAAAACTAACATAATTGTCATTAATCTGCCAATCCATGTTTAAAGCCAGGGTCAGGCCCCCTGCAATAGTCAGTTACAAAGATATTACTTCGCTGATCGTCAGCTTGGATTTCTCCCCAGAGAGGTGATGTGTTTGGATGTGATCTGTGCATGATTTCTCACGAGGTTCTTTGCTTGATCTTCAACCAGTAATCACAAGGCAGACGTAGTAAGCTTACCGACCCACCTCGTATTCTCTTAGCAACTCACCAGAAGCCAGAATACACTTGATTATCTGATTTATTAGATGGTGTTGTAGAAAGAATAAAAGGGATGATACCAAAAAAATGCACCAGTATATATTTTGCTAACACACCCATAGTCTTTTCAATTCTTCCATACATAGAAGAAAGTTGCTTCTTCCATCCAGTTGTCATGTTACCTGTGTATTTAGAAGAATAGCTGTCTACATGCATCCTCACTGTACATATCACATGGTTGCAGATGTACCTTTAGGCTAGTATTAGCACTAGTCCACATTCGAAGGGTAAAGCTGGTCGAACTTCGTCGTGCGTAATAATTCTAGTTCTCCCAAGATCTCAGGGGTTGACAATGCTGCCACTCTGCAGCCGGCGGACCACACTTATTGCAATTCCGTTCTAACTGTGGGAGGAGTGGCATCCAAAGATGAGCCGTGTGTTAGAACGTGCAGTAGCTCATCCAGGAAGCTGGGGAACTGCATATAGATAATGCAGGGTAACTACTGCATTCAATTACAAGTGAATAGTATTTGCCGGTGTTGGTTTTGCCACAGATATTTTGAACTATTTCCACATCCTTTCAAAGTTGTAATAATTGCTTGTCTTTTCAGGGACATGTTGACACAAAATCTCCAGAAGGGGCAAATGAAGGAGAGTGGGATTATCTTAAAGAGCCATAACTCCATGCTTGTAAACCAACCAATCAGCACTTCCCTTTCATCCCTCTGTAATTCCTGCATGAGCCTGGGAAGTACGGTACAAGGAGCACTTGAACTTTCTCCTGTGCTTCTGCAAAGTGACGATGGTAACTCCAATATCAGACTCGATGCAAAGATTAAATGAATAATGCATATGAAAGCAACAACACTGCCCAGGAGATCATCCCTGAACTCCTCATTCTCTGAGGGCACCTCATTCTCTTCTTTCGGAGCACTCATCTTAAATTATAACTGTATGTGTAGGGGGTTTGTGTGTGTGATGATTTAATTGACATCTCTTTCCCCCACGACATGGTAAACCCCACCAGCGTTGGTTTTGCTCACCATTGAATCCACAATGCTTAACCCAGCTCCTGGTTTTCAGCGGGCACTCAGACAGTATTTACTGAATGAAAGACAGTAGGTGGCCCATGGTAAAAACTCGGTGAACGTCAATTTAAAAATGGATATATGCAAAATATTAGGTGTCACCAAAATGAGAAATGTAGAGAAGGAAGGTATTCTTAATCATTAAGAATCTGAATCTGACACAGGAACTGGCTGCAAAGCTAACACAGCATTTGCAGGGGACTCTGAGGTTTCTAGCCGCAACCAAAGCAAACACTGACAAGGCAAGTGTTTAAGAGTTGGGTCATTACTTACTAGGAAAAACTGGCTGAGCGACTGGTCTCTTGGGTCCCCCTTGTTTGTTTAAGAATCTACTTTGTCTCTGATTCCTTCAAATGAATTGCCTGTTCCTTCTGAGCTCTTCTTCTTAATGGAAAATTTAAATCCGCGATAAGCAAAGAATCTTCCAAATTTACAGGCGCAATGCAGATTTGCAGCTCAGTAGCTCCTATAGGTCTGCCAGATTTGTCAAATTTATAATGATGGTCTGGGGGGAAATTTGCTCAATTAGATTACCGAGAACACTGACACACACAGAATACATAAATTTTTACCTTTCAAGGATCAAAATTAATTTTTGGTATGAGGACATTATTAGGATGACAGTTTTACTGTATGAGTTAAAAATAGGAATTGCATAATAGGACAGAGACACTCTATCATTGAGCTCTTCGTCGAGGAGCACTGCAGCGTGTGTGTTCTTGGGAGAAAGAGAAACAAACAGCTGAGTTCCTGAGGCAGAAGTGGCACAAGGAGACAACATATACCAACTAATTGCAGACAATAAAAATAAATCTTAAAACAATTTTTATATACACATAAATGCAAAGCAGCTCATTTTAGATAGCTTTCCCAAGCTTTGCAATCAGATCTAAACCCGCAGTGCTTGTGCTGTTTGTCAAATACAGCATTCATTTGGAAAGCTTTCAAAATAAATTTCAGATCTTCTGTAGTTTGGCATTACGGGTCTACTCTCCTTCTTCCACCACTAATTATTATACTTGGGAAGTTATGTTGCTGTTAAGAAAAGGCTGAAGAGATTAAGAGTTTTGGATATTTATGTATACAGTTTTCAGTTTATTATGGTGCAGAGACAGGGCTCTAAGTCAGCAGGTGTGTCCTTCCAACTCACTCTCACACCTCTTAACCTCTCTCTGCCTCAAGGGTCTCCACCTTACAAGCAGGGGATAATTAAATAAAGTTACCCTCACAGAATAATGGCCAGGATTATCTTCTTAAGTTTTATTTACGTGTGCAGATTTGAAATGCATTTCTATTCCCCAAATAGCAACAGTTCCATAGCATAAGCATCAGGTCTGGCAATAGGAATTATGTATGCAAAAGTGCTTAGTAATACTAAGAATTACACGAAGAATTTTATTAATGTTATTTTATATACCTTCCCAAGTAAGTAGGAACAGGGATGCTGGCCATTGGTAGAAACAGCCCCAAATGGCCACTTGTGAGCCCAGCCGCCCACAGGTTTGCCGAGCCCATACTCCTCAGGTCTTTCAAAGTGGGCAACATTCAGTACTTTGCATTGACCTTCAGTGGTACCTGCCAATTATCTTCCCCAGGTACCAGCTAAGAAGGGCTGTACTCTATAAGAGCTGCAATCTTGCTCTTTAAAAATAGAAAACCACTTTAACTTGTGCAGGCTTAACACAAGTGGGGACAGAGAACTAGCTCAACCTTAGTACACTCGGAGAGTTTTCCTCCTTTGTATCTTAAAACAATCTGTTTTTTTCTACAAGTAATAGTTTCTTTGAAAATCAGAAACAAATCGGTGAAAGAGGACATTTAATTGGTAAACCAACTATAAACACTAATGAAGTATCACTTCCTAGTTTTTTATGCATATTACTACAACTGGGAGAAATAATCAGCCTTGAGGATAATTTGATTTTTCAATTTTCAAACATCATTTAGTTCACAAGCTATAAACCACCAATTCACCAAAAACAAAGGAAATGCAAATGTTTTTTACAAATAAGATCAGATGTTCAAGCTCAATTTGGAATATGTGAAATAAAAATCTAAAGAAAATCTTTCGGGGCGCCTGGGTGGCTCAGTCGTTAAGCGTCTGCCTTCGGCTCAGGTCATGATCCCAAGGTCCTGGGATCGAGCCCCACCTCGGGCTCCCTGCTCGGTGGGAAGCCTGCTTCTCCCTCTCCCACTCCCCCTGCTTGTGTTCCCTCTCTCGCTGTGTCTCTCTCTGTTCTCTCTCTGTCAAATAAATAAATAAAAATCTTAAAAAAAAAAAAGAAAATCTTTCTTTGTAGAATCACAAAAGATTTCAAAATTGTATTGGTGAAACATTCTGTTCATTGATGATTGTTATGTACTTTGAGAAATATCGCTAGAAGGTAACATCTTAAAATTTCACTTCCTTTTTTTGGTAAAAATTTATTTATTTTAGAGAGAGAGAAAGAGAGCGAGCATGTGTGAGCTGGAGGAGGGGCAAAGGGACAGAAATCCTTAGGCAGTCTCCTCTCTGAGCACAGAGCCCCCCAGGACTCAGGGCTCTGGGCTCCATCCTGGGACCCTGAGATCACGACCTGAGCCAACATCAAGAGTCTGATGCTTAACCGACTGAGCCACCCAGGCATCCCTCAGCAATTCCACTTCTAAAAATGGACTACAGAGTCAAAGCTTATGAGGAAGCCAGATTTAAAGGCCAAAACCTAAGCAAAATTTACAAATTTCCTCTGAAATGCCTTCAACCCACCTCAAAATACAAGATACCCGATAGAGTTATAATCTACATGTAAGAAATACATAAATATGTAGAGATACATATGTACAATGTAATTTTACAGTACGCCCAGCAACAAAGGATGATGAGACCATCACTCAGCATCTGAATTAAAAAGATATAGGTGAATTTATTGATGATTAGAGTAAAACAAAGAAAGGGGAGTTCTGCTCAGTTACATTGTTTTTGCATAGGGCAGACAGCTGAGTTCACATGGGTCATTTTTGTTGTTTGTTGTAGAAAGCATGGGGTTCAGGAGTTGGCAGCTTTTCAGGGATGTAGGTGGCTTCTGACTGCACCTGTGCGGGCACGGTGACTCAGTGAGACTGCTGCTCAGTCGGATACCAAGGCAAGTTTACTGGAGTGAGTCTTGTCCTGATTGGCTGGCTTTCAGAAGGCGGGCGGGGTTGACATTGACCGGTTGGCTTGTAAAAACAGTTCACTAAGTTGATCCATTGGTTTAAAATGAGTTCGGTTGGCTCCTGATTATCAGGACCGCAGGCAGAACAATCTGCCTTTTCCAAAATTCGTGGGAGTATTTTCATTCTTACTAGTTGAGCTCACGCAACTGCCTTTTGCTGCAACTCTGTTTCATAATCACACAAGTGCAGGTGTGTAGACAAGGATATTCCCTGCAAACAACTTGAATGAGGTGATTAAATAATTTGGTAATTCTTACTGTGGAATACAAAATCACTGTTTCTTTAAGGAAGGAAACGAGATGTACTGATGTCCAACAATCTCCATGATGTGGTGGTGAGTGAAAACCGCAAAGCTCATAATAGGTTCTTACTGTTTACACAGAACTGTCTGAAATGATAAGAAAGAAACTGATAAAAAGTATTTACCGCAAGAAGGAGAATCCGATGGGGGGGATGGGTTAGCCCGGTGATGGGTATTAAGGAGGGCACGTATTGCATGAAGCACTGGGTGTTATATGCACACAATGAATCATGGAACACTACCTCAAGAACTAATGATGTAATGTATGTTGACTAACATAATAAAATAAAATTTAAAAAAAATTAAAAAAAAAGAAAGAGAATCTGGGAGCCTTGGGGTGGGAAGAGTGGAGACCCTTTCATCAGAAAGTCGGCATTCAAAAACCAGAAATCTTGGGACTCCGAACGCCATTCTTTTTCCACACTGCCCTGCCAAACTCCTCTTTTCCACATGATTGTTCTGACTGCTTGCATAAGAGCACCCCCAACATAGTCCATAAAATGTCTCTGGGAGCCTATCACCTAACACTGTCAGCCAAAATCTCTCTCCTCTTTATTCATTCCTATTTGCTTTCTTGAACATTTTCTCGTGGTTTGGCAAACCGGGGGTGAACACCCATCTTAGAGCTCATCCTGAGGCTGGACTGTCCTGCCTGGAGGTGTCTGTGCCACACGCTTTCCCGGTCACCGGCTGCTGCCCCCCTCCCCCAGGGGTCTTACCTGCTCGCCCTGTGGGATGCTCCTGGTGTTTACATTCTCCCTACACCGGAAGCCTGTTTTCTCCACGTTCCCTATTTAGTCAGTGCAGGGTTGACATATTCGCATGTATGTCTTTCAACTGCCTCCTAATTCAGTGCCTCCAGGGCCCCTGAAGGACTCCTAGCAATCTTCTCTCAAACCCTGCCAGCCTCCTGCCCACATTCGGGAGGCTCAGAACCAAACACAGCCAGGCAGGTGCAGGCTCCAGAGAGCCACACTGCAGTTGACTGCAGCGACGAGAGAACTCACGAATGCAAAATAAACTGGAGCAGGAACAAAGTCCTGTCAAATGACTGAAATTTCTGCCGTGGTTGGCACTTGGTGAGGGACGGCTGGGGGAGTAAGGAGGGGGTACCTACCACCGGCAGGATGCTACTAACATGACCTGAGGCCCATGGTCAGCCAGCTGAAGGTGCTACCAGAACAAAATATTCACACCACTGGGTGCTTTTTCTGTTGGATGGGGGCGGGTGGGTTAAGTAGGTGGATTTATATATTTTTATTTAGCTTTCAACAGTTACACAGGTACACTATGGGCACTATGAAAAAGCAGAAACTGGGGCACCTGGGTGGCTCAGTTGGTTAAGCCTCTGACTCTTGATTTCTGCTCAGGTCATGATCTTGAGGTTGTGGGATGGAGCCCCTCGATGGGTTCCACGATCCATGGGGAGTTTGCTTGGGATTCTCCCTCTTCCTCTGCCCCTCCCCCACTCTCTCTCTCTCTTTCTCTCTCTCAAATAAATAAATCTTTAAAAAAGAAAAAGCAGAAACTACATACAAGCAAAATGAAGCAAGTACAAGTTAGAATCCATGCATTCAGGAACAATTATTGTGAACATTAGACATATTCTAGATGTTTTTCTGTATACATCTACAGATGTTTAAATTTGCTTTTTAAATTTACATTGGGATTCAATGATATATTATAAACATTAAGCATTTTTCACAATTTTGTTCTTAATCATAACAAAGAATTCTTTGGTGTATGCATTTCATCTAATGTTGGACGTGGTTTGCCATCCAGCTACTTCATTTACATTTAGCTAGCTCATTACACCCATTTTCTGTGGTTGGGTGCTTTCAACCAAGGAAGAATTCACTGAAAATTGAAGCAAACAGACATTCATTTGGGTGATTAGAATTACAATTCAGGAAACACGGATTCAGGTAGAAACTTGAATAGTTGTTCCCAAGAAGACAAAGAGGGGGCAAAGTTATAAGTCAAAAGATCATAGTGCTGCTCATTTAGGTCTGCTATACCAAACAGGGATTGAAATCAGGTTAACCGGGATTGGTTGGGTCCATATGCAAATGAGGGACTGAAGCCTGTTAAACTGGACTGGCTTCTTTTGAAGTGAAGAATGCAGGTGATCCAACTGCCATGGTGAGGAGGACGTTCAGTCCAGGTTGAAGGCCATGTGGCCAGCTGTAAAGTGCAAAAAGTTCATAATTTCTCCCACAAGGATGTGCCTAAGTCACTCCTCCCTTAGGGGCCTCCAGACCCAATTTGAGAAGAGACTCTCTCAGCTAGGTTTGCTGGCTCCATTTGAAAATCTCTTTTTACAGTGCCCAGTGATGGAGGAGTTCTGTGGTTGTCGCTGTCTGTAACATAGGCAGGAGTGTGAATGGCTATCTCTGCTTCCAAAAGTGGAATCTGATGACTTTTGACAGAGTCCCCTTTTGTCTTGGGAATGTCATTAATATCAGCCCTCCTGTCACCCCAAAGGAAAACAAGACCTACCATATATCTCTTTTGAACTGAGGTACCTTCAATTCTGAATATGGGTGCTGCAGACTTGAACGAGGCAAGCATCTAGTTAAGCATTTTACATTCCATGGTAGCTTTAGCTTGACTGTTCTAGGAAGAGGCAAAGTTTGTCCTACCAAATAAAACTTCAGTCTGGCCCTGGAGCAAGACGGCGGAGGAGTAGGAGACCTGGATTTCATCTGGTCTCAGGAATTCAGCTGAATAGGGATCAAACCATTCTGAACACCTACGAACTGAACAGGAGATTGAAGAGGAGAGTAGCAACAACTCTGAACAGAAAAGCGACCACTTTCTGGAAGGTAGGACGTGCAGAGAAGTGAATCCGAGGCGATATTCGGGAGGACAGACGGCGGGGGAGGGGCCTCCATCAGCTGCTTCTGGCAAGTGCTAGAGCCGCGGAGCACAAAATCGGACCTTTTAGAAGTCGGCTCCGCGGAGGGACGTCGCTGCAGTGGCTAAGCGGGGGGTGGAACCCTCGCGGGACAGTGTGGTCTCAGGACCCTCGGGGTCACAGAAAGACCGGGGGTGCCTGAGTGCGGCAGAGCTCCCAGGGATCGGAGCGGGGAAGCCGGCTGCAGAGACGGAGCCGAGGCGCGGGCTCCCAGCTCGGGGTTGCCATAAACTGTGATCCGCGGCCCAGTCGGGCCACTGCTCCTCCAGCAGGGACCCAACAAGTGGCAGAGCCGGGGAGACTCCCCTTCCTCCCCCGGGAGGAGCGGCGCGGGAGCGCACCGCAGGGATCTGCCGGGTTTGGAGACTCCGCACGGGGTCGGGTGCCAGAGATAGACACGCTCGGTCACAGGCCGGGTGAGCACGGAGTGCGGCCGGAGACCGGGGACACGGGAGGGACTGCTTTTCTCTGGGGGCGCACTGAGGAGCGGGGCCCCGAGTTCTTGCATCCTCTGGGGGCGGAGATTGGGAGGCCGCCATTTTCACTGTCGTCCTCCCAAGCCCTACGGAACGCTTGCACGGAACAAAAGCTCCTGAGAGCAAACCCGAGCAGCTTGCTTAGCCCGGACCGACAAGGGCGGGGCAATTCCGCCTCCGGCAAAGACATTTGGGAACCACGGCAACAGGCCCCTCCCCCAGAAGATCAGCACGAACAGCCAGCAAGCCAAGACCAAGTTTACCGATCAAGGAGAACGGGAAACTCCAGAGCTAGGGAACACTGCACATAGAATTCATAGCTTTTTTTACCATGATTCATTAGTTTTTCAAAGTTAATTTTTTAACTTTTTTTTAAAATTTCTCTTTTTCCCTTTTTCAACGATCTTATCAATCCCTTTTTAAAAAAAAACATTTTTTATTTTTCATTTTTAGAGTCATATTTTATCCCTTCATAGTACTTACCCTTATTTTTGGCATATATATGTAAGTTGTTCTCGCTTTAAAATTTTGAGATACAGTTTCTTCTAACACATCAAAATATACCCTAAATCACTAGTGTATGGCTTTGTTCTAGTCTCCTGCCTGATCACATTCTCTCCCTTTTTTTAAAAATCTTCTTCTTTCTTCCTTCAAACAACTTATCATATCAGTTCCTTTTATAAAATCTTTTATAATTTTCATCTTTACTGTCATCTTCCATCCCTTCATTGTATCAACCCTTATTTTGTACATATATAAGTCTTTCTTCCTTTAAAATTTTAGGAGGCACTTTTTTCTAACAGAGCAAAATATGCCCAAAATCTAGTGTGTGGCACTGATCTATGCACTAGCCTGATCATATTTGATCATATTCGGGTTTTTTTGTATTGTTCTGTTTTTGTTTTTAATCTTTTTCTTTGGGGTTTTTTTTTTTTTTCTTTCTTTTCTCTTTCTTTTTTCTTTCTTTCCCTTTCTTGTCCCCTGGCTTCAGGTCTTTTCTGATTTGTATAGAGTATATTTGCTGGGGACGTTGTTAACCTGTTAGCATTTTGTTCTCTCATTCGTCTATTCTCCTCTGGACAAAATGACAAGATGAAAAAAATCACCTCAGCAAAAAGAACAAGAGATACTACCGTCAGCCAGGGACCTACTCAATACGGACATTAGTACGATGTCGGACCTAGAGTTCAGAATCATGACTTTAAAGATACTAGCTGGGCTTGAAAAAAGTGTGGAAGTTATTAGTGAAACCCTTTCTGGAGAAATAAAAGAACTAAAGTCTAACCAAGTCAAAATCAAAAAGGCTATTAATGAGGTGCAATCAAAAACGGGGGTGCTAACTGCTAGGATAAATGAGGCAGAAGAAAGAATCAGCGATATAGAAGACCAAATGATGGAAAATAAAGAGGCTGAGAAAAAGAGAGAGAAACAACTACAGGATCACGAGGGCAGAATCCGAGAGATAGGCGATACGATAAGATGAAACAACATTAGAATAATTGGGATCCCAGAAGAAGAAGAAATAGAGAAAGGGCCAGAAGGTATATTGGAGCAAATAATAGCAGAGAATTTCCCTAATGTGAGGAAGGAAACAGGCATCAAAATCCAGGAGGCACAGAGAACCCCTCTCAAAATCAATAAAAATAGGTCAACACTCCGACATCTAATAGTAAAACTTACGAGTCTCAGAGACAAAGAGAAAATCCTGACAGCAGCTCAGGAGAAGAGATATGTAACCTACAATGGTAGAAACATTAGATTGGCAACAGACCTATCCACAGAGACCTGGAAGGCCAGAAAGGACTGGCATGATATCTTCAGAGCACTAAACGAGAAAAATATGCAGCCAAGAATACTATATCCAGCTAGGCTCTCAATGAAAATTGAAGGAGAGATAAAAAGCTTCCGGGACAAACAAAAACTAAAGGAATTTGGAAACACAAAACCAGCCCTACAAGAAATATTGAAAGAGGTCCTCTAAGCAAAGAAAGAGACTAAAAGCAGCACAGATCAGAAAGGAACAGAGACAATATACAGTAATAGTCACTTTACAGGCAATACAATGGCACTAAATTCATACCTTTCAATAGTTACCCTGAATGTAAATGGGCTAAATGCCCCAATCAAAAGACACAGGCTATCAGATTGGATTAAAAAACAAGACCCATCGATATGCTGTCTGCAAGAGACTCATTTTAGACCCAAAGACACCCCCAGATTGAAAGTCAGGGGGTAGAAAACCATTTACCATGCTAATGGACACCAAATAAAGCTGGGGTGGCAATCCTTATATTGGACAAATTAGGTTTTAAACCAAAGACTGTAATAAGAGATGAGGAAGGACACTATATCCTACTTAAAGGGTCTATCCAACAAGAAGATCTAACAATTGTAAATATCTATGCCCCGAACATGGGAGCAGCCAGTTATATAAGGCAATTAATAACAAAAGCGAAGAAACACATTGACAGCAATACAATAATAGTGGGGGACTTTAACACCCCCATGACTGAAAAGGACAGATCATCTAAGCAAAAGATCAACAAGGAAATAAAGACTTTAAATGACACACTGGACCAAATGGACTTCACAGACATATTCTGAACATTCCACCCCAAAGCAACAGAATACACATTCTTCTCTAGTGCCCATGGAACATTCTCCAGAATTGATCACATCCTAGGTCACAAATCAGGTCTCAACCGGTACCAAAAGATTGGGATTATTCCCTGCCTATTTTCAGACCACAATGCTTTGAAACTAGAACTCAATCACAAGAGGAAAGTTGGAAAGAACTCAAATACATGGAAGCTAAAGAGCATCCTACTAAGGAATGAATGGGTCAACCAGGAAATTAAAGAAGAATTAAAAAAATTCATGGAAACCAATGAAAATGAAAACACAATGGTTCAAAATCTTTGGGATGCAGCTAAGGCAGTCCTGAGAGGAAAGTATAGAGCAATACAAGCCTTTCTCAAGAAACAAGAAAGGTCTCAAATACACAACCTAACCCTACACCTAAAGGAGCTGGAGAAAGAACAGCAAATAAAGCCTAAATCCAAAGGAGAAGAGAAATAATCAAGATCAGAGCAGAAATCAATGAACTAGAAACCGAAAGAACAGTAGAACAGATCAACAAAACTAGGAGCTGGTTCTTTGAAAGAATTAACAAGACTGATAAACCCCTGGCCAGACTTATCAAAAAGAAAAGAGAAATGACCCAAATCCACAAAATCATGAATGAAAGAGGAGAGATTGCAACCAACACCAAAGAAATACAAACAATTATAAGAACATATTATGAGCAACTCTATGCCAGCAAATTAGATAACCTGGAAGAAATGGGTGCATTCCTAGTGATGTATCAACTACCAAAACTGAACCAGGACGAAATAGAAAACCTGAACAGACCTATAACCACTAAGGAAATTGAAGCAGTCATCGAAAATCTCCCCACAAACAAAAGCCCAGGGCCAGATGGCTTCCCAGGGGAATTCTATCAGACATTTAAAGAAGAATTAATACCTATTCTCCTGAAACTGTTCCAAAAAATAGAAATGGAAGGAAAAGTTCCAAACTCATTTTATGAGGCCACCATTACCTTGATCCCAAAACCAGACAGAGACCCCATCAAAAAGGAGAACTACAGACCAATATCCTTGATGAACATGGATGCAAAAATTCTCACCAAAATACTAGCCAATAGGGTCCAACAGTACATTAAAAGGATTATTCACCATGACCAAGTAGGATTTATCCCTGGGCTGCAAGGCTGGTTCAACATCCGCAAATCAATCAACATGATACAATACATTAACAAAAGAAAGAACAAGAATCATACGACCCTCTCAATAGATGCAGAAAAAGCATTTGACAAAGTACAGCATCCTTTCTTGATCAAAACTCTTCAGAGTATAGGCGTAGAGGGTACATACCTCAATATCATAAAGGCCATCTATGAAAAACCTACAGCGAATATCATTCTCAATGGGGAAAAGCTGAGGGCTTTTCCCCTAAGGTCAGGAACGCGGCAGGGATGTCCACTCTCACCACTGCTATTCAACATAGTATTAGAAGTCCTAGCCACAGCAATCAGACAACAAAAAGAAATCAAAGGCATCCAAATCGGCAAAGAGGAAGTCAAACTCTCACTCTTTGCAGATGATATGATACTTTATGTGGAAAACCCAAAAGACTCCACCCCAAAACTGCTAGAACTCATACAAGAATTCAGTAAAGTAGCAGGATATAAAATCAATGCACAGAAATCAGTGGCATTCCTATACACCAACAATAAGACAGAAGAGAGAGAAATCAAGGAATCGATCCCATTTACAAATGCACCCAAAACCATAAGATCCCTAGGAATAAATTTAACCAAAGAGGCAAAGGATCTGTACTCAGAAAACTATAAAATACTCATGAAAGAAATTGAAGAAGACACAAAGAAATGGAAAAACGTTCCATGCTCATGGATTGGAAGAACCAACATTGTGAAGATGTCAGTGCTACCTAGAGCAATCTACACATTCAATGCAATCCCCATCAAAATACCATTCACTTTTTTCAAAGAAATGGAACAAATAATCGTAAAATTTGTATGGAACCAGAAGAGACCCCGAATAGCCAGAGGAATCTTGAACAAGAAAAGCAAAGCTGGCGGCATCACAATTCCGGACTTCCAGCTCTATTACAAAGCTGTCATCATCAAGACAGTATGGTACTGGCACAAAAACAGACACATAGATCAATGGAACAGAATCGAGAGCACAGAAATGGACCCCCAACTTTATGGTCAACTCATCTTTGAGAAAGCAGGAAAGAATGTCCAATGGAAAAAAGACAGTCTCTTCAACAAATGGTGTTGGGAAAATTGGACAGCCACATGCAGAAGAATGAAACTGGACCATTTCCTTACACCACACACAAAAATAGACTCCAAATGGTTGAAAGACCTAAACGTGATACAGGAGTCCATCAAAATCCTAAAGGAGAACACAGGTAGCAACCTCTTCGAGCTCAGCCGCAGCAACTTCTTCCTAGAAACATCGCCAAAGGCAAGGGAAGCAAGGGCAAAAATGAACTATTGGGATTTCATCAAGATAAAAAGCTTTTGCACGGCAAAAGAAACAGTCCACAAAACCAAAAGACAACCGACAGAATGGGAGAAAATATTTGCAAATGACGTATCAGATAAAGGGCTAGTATCCAAAATCTATAAAGAACTTATCAAACTCAACACCCAAAGAACAAATCATCCAATCAAGAAATGGGCAGAAGACATGAACAGACATTGTTCCAAAGAAGACATCCAAATGGCCAACAGACACATGAAAAAGTGCTGAACATCACTTGGCATCAGGGAAATTCAAATCAAAACCTTCATGAGATACCACCTCACACCAGTCAGAATGGCTGAAATTAACAAGTCAGGAAACCACAGATGGTGGTGGGGATGTGGAGAAAGGGGAACCCTCCTGCACTGTTGGTGGGAATGCAAGCTGGTGCAGCCACTCTGGAAAACAGTATGGAGGTTCCTCAAACAGTTGAAAATAGAGCTACCATACGATCCAGCAATTGCACTACTGGGTATTTACCACAAAGATACAAACGTCGGGATCTGAAGGGGTACGTGCACCCCAATGTTTATAGCAGCAATGTCCACAATAGCCAAACTGTGGAAAGAGCCAAGATGTCCATCGACAGATGAATGGATAAAGAAGATGTGGTATATATACATAATGGAATGTTATGCAGCCATCAAAAGGAATGAGATCTTGCCATTTGCAACGACGTGGATGGAACTGGAGGGTGTTATGCTGAGTGAAAAAGTCAATTAGAGAAAGACATGTATCATATGACCTCACTGATACGAGGAATTCTTAATCTCAGGAAACAAACTGGGTGTTGCTGAGTGGTGGGGGGTGGGAGGGAGGGGGTGGCTGGGTGATAGACATTGGGGAGGGTATGTGCTATGGTGAGCGCTGTGAATTGTACAAGACTGTTGAATCACCGATCTGTACTTCTGAAACAAATAATGCAAGATATGTTAGAAAAAAGAAAAAGAAGAAGATAGCAGGAGGGGAAGAATGAAGGGGAGTAAGTCGGAGGGGGAGACGAACCATGAGAGACGATGGACTCTGAAAAACAAACTGAGGGTTCTAGAGGGGAGGGGGTTGGGGGGATGGGTTAGCCTGGTGATGGGTATTAAGGAGGGCACGTTCTGCATGGAGCACTGAGTGTTATGCACAAACAATGAATCATGGAACACTACATCAAGAACTAATGATGTAATGTATGGTGATTAACATAACAATAAAAATTAAAAAAAAAACAACTTCAGTCTGAAGGGTGCATATATTCGTCTGCTCATGCCGCCATAATCAAACACCACAAACTGGATGGATGACAGAAATGTATTTTCTCGCAGTTCTGGAGGTGAGAAGTCCAAGATCAAGGTTCCAACTGATTTGGTTTCTGGTGAGGCCTCCCTTCCTGGCTCATAGATGGCCACCTCCTTCTGGCCATGTCCTCACATGGCTTTTCTTCAGCGTCTACACATGGGCAGAGATAGCAAGCCAGCTCTCTTGCTAACTTTGAAAGAGACCTTCGGTTGCCTCCATTTGACTTGAAACTTTTTAGTTGGATTTTTCTTTCTTCTTTTTAAAGATTTATTTATTTATGGGGCCGGCAGGGAGGGCAGAGGGAGAGGAAGTAAGAGAATCTCAAGCAGACACCACGGAGTCGGGAGCCCAGAACGGGGCTCGATCTCAGAGCCTTAAGATCATGACCTGAGCTGAAATCAAAAGTCGGATGCTCAACTGACTGAGCCACCCAGGCACCCTGGGTTCTTCTTTCCAGCTAGTCTCTTGGCTTAGGCAGAAGACCCTGAGGGCAAAGCATCCCCTGATAGGAACAGAAAATATCCCCTCAAGCAACAAGGATTGCCCTGAGCCAGAGCCAGCAAGACCAATCTCTGATGGACTCCAAGACCGTGATCAATTTGACCTTCACTGCCCACCTGCATGCACCGATCCACCTCTGTCCTACATTTTCCTTATATAACCCTGCAAGTATTTTCGGCAGTTTGGAGCCAGTCTTTGAGACATTAGTCCGTTGTCTTCCCAGGGGTAGCCTCACTGAAATAAATTCCTTTCTTGTTTCTCTACCTCTTGTTTCTCTGCCTTTGGATTTTGTCAGCAGCGAGTGGCCTTATCTGGTTTGTTTGGGACCCCCAGAGCCAGATGCTCTTGAAGCCCTGAACCCCAGTTATATCTTTTCTTATAAGGATGTTAATCCTAACAGATTAGGGCCCCACTCTTATGACTTCATTTAACCTGAATCACCTCCTTAGAGGACCCACCTCCACATATAGCCATACTCGGAGGCAGACACAAACATCCAGTCCAGAAGAGTGCATATCTACCTGATGGTGTCACTTAAGACTGACCAGCCCTTGAGGGATAACGTTAACTTGTCTGTTGGCCTTCAGAGTGGGCAGAAAGCTCCTCACAAAATTGGTGGGGATTCCTTCCATCTATCACTGTCAGGTAGAAACAGCAGTGTATGACTGTAGAGGAAAAGAGCAGAATTTATCCTCCACAAACCCCTCAGCACCTGGGAATGTGCTGGATGCTGACTATGGGTTCAGGGCATGAGAGACCATGGGGCAGAGCTCTGGATCTGAGCCGCCTGAATGCAAATCCCAACTGCACCTCCTGCGTGCTATCTTGGGAATATTATTTCGGCTCTTTGAGCCAGAATTTTCTGGCAGACAGATGGGGCACTCTACGTGCTTCACCAAGGCCTGGGGTTGTTGACTTGCCTCTGGTGCTGAGCAGCCCCCTGGGGTGCTGCACAATAATTATCGATGTCTGTTGACATGATAGAAATTAGCAGCACTAAATAAGCTTCAGTTTCCTCATCTCTCAAATGGAGTTTAGCATTTAGCATGGCCCCAATTTGTTCATGGATTTCCTTCATCTTCTTGGGTAAGTGTTGATTCTACCTGGCCCTCAGTTCCTACAATGATGGAAACAAGGGAGTTAGACCAAAGCACATCCAGTCTTCATTTTAACTCTGCAAGGCTGCCACAATCGCTGGTACTGAAGAGACGCAATCTTTACACTGTGTTGAGGTGAACATGTTAGAAACGCTTTTACTACCCCCACCAGCAAGGGCAGCCAACGGAGCCAGCACATTCCCGCCCCCGCCCCTGTACACCCGAGAGGGTTTGCCATGAGCTCATAACATCATAAGTGACTCACGAGAGGTAAAAATGTGAATTGTTACTAACTCTAGGACTAGTTAGGTTTTATAACGATGCCGATCATTACCCGTTCATTCATTTACTAGATATTTACTGATGGCCTACTACGTGCCCCACACTGCCCTGTATTGACATACAGTCATTTTAAAAAGCCCAAATTCCTTGCCCCATTGATGCTTACAATGGAGGAAGCAGTCAATAAACAAATAAATGAGCACATACAGAATATGGATGTAGGATGTAGGAAGTGCTATGTGATCAATAAAACAGGGTGAGGGAGTTGGGGAATGCCAGGTGCTGGACAGGTGACCAGAGATGGCTTCTCTAATGACATCTGAGCAGAGGCGGAAGGTGTGTGACAGTGAACCACACAGTGTCAGGGGAACAGGTTCCGTGACAAATCTTAATGTCCACAAGGTTAGCCCTTACAGTTTAAAAAATACTAAGAATACACATACACATGTTTACTACACAGGAGTAAAGTACAAATCATACTAAAATAAAACAAAGGTTGACACCCTCACTACCCAGGATATTAAAAAATGTTTACTACGAGAGCCCTCATACCAATGTTCAATTTTTCTGTTATCTTTAAAAGGAATTTTGCAGAATGTTAAGGGACAAGAGATAGTCAAGTTATATTGCTAAAATGAGAGAGACAGGTGAAAAACAGCCTTTGCAACTTCTGTCCAGGCCAGAACCCAAGACGGCCCCACTCTTGGTGGGACACACTGGCTGTCACTGTGCCTTAGTCCGTGGCTCTGTATCCGAAATGCTGTTCCTTCAGGAACCACAGCCAAAAAAAGAGATGGGGTGGTTCTGGAGTCAGAACACAGGCTCAAACAACCCTTTGTCTCCCCATATCACTATCTACAGCTGGTCTCTTCCCAGGGTGATGCCCACCTATCACAGCAGCACCAGAGGGGTCTTGTTCACAGGGGTCTCTCCTTGGCTTGTCAGCCCTGTTGCTCCCAGGAATTATGAATCTCATTTGGAACTTACGAAGTGCCTGCGTCTGGGGGAGCACTGATCCACAGAGCTCAGTTTGCACCCATTTTCCCTCTCATGTAGCACACCTGCAATGAGATCGGACACTCGATGAGGGACTCAAAGACCTGAAGATACCCCAGCTATACCAGTTCGGAACGGCTGCCTTGATTACTGCGTTTTGCTCTGTAGGACTGGCAGCTATGTAACGAGCTGAAGTTTCTAACATCTTTTCCCTACAGATTATGACATTGACCTGTCTCCTGCTTGACGCTCTCCTCACCACCCAGGGCAAAGTTCTCCTGATTTGTGCAGACCCTTTGTGTTTGCAGATCCCCTTGGGACTCAGTATCAGCAGAGTATCCGGTAGAGGCACAGTGGTGGAAAAAGATCCAGTTTCCTCTTGTTTCTAAGGATGGTGATGGGGTTCAGGACATGCTACTTGCAAACAAGGCACCTTGACATACTGAATATTTTCAGCTGAAGGGATGTGAGAAACAGCAGGTACAGAAAGGACTTTCTGACCTCCCCCTGCAACAGGTTGTGAAACCCTCTTGAGAGAGGTGCCCTCCTCCCTCCTCCTGGAAGAAAGGAGTATTCTTCCCTCCAAAGAGGAAAGGACACAGGGAGGAATCTGGACAAACAGGCCTTGCCAACTGTACCCCAGCTAACTACACTTATCTGAAACTCTTTGTTGTTGTCATATTTTTCCACGACTTCATACTTCTCATCAAACCTAGCATAGAAACACTTACGTTTAACATTTCTTTGGTTCTTCATTTCTTTGTGAAGGCTTCTGTGTCACTTAAAACTTATATAAATAAATTTGTATGCTTTTCTCTTGTCACTGGGGTCCCAGCTAAGGATTTGGAAGGGCAGAGGAAAAAGTTATTTTTCTCCCTTACAATGGAGTAGCTGCAAAACCTCCCCCAAATCTGCCTCCAGCTTGCAACCTACTCTGGGCCTAGGAGTCCTTATTCTTTCTCCATACCAGGCTTTGACTTGTGCTAAGAATCCGTGTTTGGCTCCTTCTTCCTGAGACAGTGGAAATAATCCCAGCTATGTGGTCTGCCCTGGGGGCTGGGGGTGGGGCCTTGGGTGCCACTGCCTATGGGTTGCTGGCTTAAAGGGCAATTCTGTTCACTTCAGAGCCCACGGTCTTTGGTGCTGACACAAAGAGGTGGGGGTAGAGGGTAATTAACTTGTCCCACCTAAAGGGAGAAGAAGGGGTGGGGGGAAGTCGGCACTTAGAGCAGGTGCTTTGTGATGAAGGTATGTAGCCTTTGATGCAAGAGGAAGATCTTGAAAATTACCACTGAACATAGTAAGGGTTATTCCTTTTCCTTGAATTTCCAGAAAAATAAACCTCTTAATGTCATATTTTGTAATCCAAATTCATGAGATGTCTTTTTCTGAAACTGAATTGAAATGCTTATTTTGTCTTTTAAAAAGAGCACAACAGCTGATGAGGGTTCAGGACACACTACCCCAAAATATAGCACATTGGCATACAAGATATCTTAAACTGAAAGAAAAAAAAAAGAAGAAGAACAGCAGAAGCAGGAAGGTCACTCCGGATATCTCCCCCACCCCACCATAACCACGCTTCTTCCCGGAAACAGGTCCTAAACCTCCCAAATGAAAGGTACCCTACCAGTACCAGGAGGTGAGAAGAAATTCTTACCCCCAAAAATGGTGAATTTGGGGCCAAGAAATCCATACAAACCTTGTTAAACTAACTTTTATCTTCCTAGGTATGGCTACACTGCTTACTACTCCTAGCCCAAAATCCTTTGGCTTGTCAATTCTTCACAAATGTATGATTTCTTTGTCTAAAGGATATAAAAGCTTCTGGCTCTGGTCACTTCTGTGGGTTTTCATTCTTTTGTGAAGGCTCCCAAGTGCATGTAAAAATTCAATAAAATCTGTATACTTTTCCCCTATGATCTGTCTTTATCAATTTAATTTTCAGACCCAGCCAGAAACCCTAAGAGGGTAGAGGAAAATTTTGTCCTCCCCTACACAGCCTTTAAAATATTTCTCCATTTGCATAATGATAACAGACACATAATAGTAATACAATAGCCAAAATATACTAATGTGCACAACTCTTTGTGTGTGTATGTATAGAATGTAGAAATACACTTAATTTAAGATTTATTTATTTTAGAGAGCAAGCAGGGGGGAGGGGCAGAGGGAGAGGGAGAGAGAGAGTCTTAAGCAGATTCTGCACTGAGTGTGGAGCCCGATGCGGGGCTCGATCTAGACCTGGGATCACAACCTAAACCAAAACCAAAAGTCAGACGCTTACCTGACTGTGCCACCCGGGTGCCCCAAAATATACTTAAATTTCTTTTTAACGGTTCTCTCCCAGTAACAGCATTATGGGTGATGTTTTGCTTTCTCTTTGGAGTGTCCTGTATTTTCCAGGTATCCACAGTGAAGATACATTAGTTTGTGTGAGTTGCTATTTAAAAGTGTTTCAAAACATTAAATTTATCCACTAACAGAAATTCAAAAGGATTTACTTCAGGCAGAGGAAAACACTCTAGATAGAAAGTCTGAGATGTAAGATATGGCTAATCTGTGGGTAAATCTAAAACAAACAATAGCTGTAGGAAACAGCCATAACATCAAATGTGTGTGCATAAAAACAATTGGAACCCAAATCTGGGCAACAACTGCATTTACCTTGGGAGGGGTTATCAGAGCGACTGCAACACGTAACTTTGGTGGCATTGTTTACGAAGGACAGAGGGACCACAGGAGTGAAAAGAGACACATTTAAAATTTGCTGTAAGTACTCCTTTCAAGTCAGTAAAATTGAGAGAGAAAAAGACTGTTCTGGCCACATTTGAGGGAGACATCACCACAAAACATAAAGTCAGGATTTCTTTTATAGGAGTTAAAGACAACATGATATGCCTTTGAGAACGAGTTTAAACCTTAGTAACTTAAGGTGAGAAAAACAAAGAACCATAATAACTTAAAAGTAAGCTAGTCTTTGGTAATTACGCCATTTAGTCTAAACAAATTTAGCTAGCCAACCTCTAGAGCTCACAAGGTATTCATACATTCTCCGAACAAGTTATTATACGGAACATGGGCAAATAAAAGTTCTGTGAAATTGTTTCAGTTTCCTTATAATTTAATGTGACCTCTTATTTATGGGGGACTCCTATTTCTTATTCCATACGTTTCCTGTTTCCACGCTAGATATGAGTCTGTACATCTTGGTTCCATCTCCATCATTTCTGGTAGCTTAATTATGGTGAATTAAGTTAACAAAAGTTAGCTGTTTAATTTTCTACTTGCTAAATATCCAAGGACATGGGAGGAAAAGGAATATGTGCTTGGATAAGACAAACCCGTGGATTCCATGAACTCAAAGAACATCCTTGGAAGTCTCTTTATATTTAACGTTCATGGAGTGAATGAGTGAATGGATGGATATGGAAATGAACTGATGGTTATGCAAACAATCAAGCAAACTACTTGATCACCTGCCTCCCTTTGGTTTAGCTTCCTCTGTCAGCTGGTTCCGAGCACCTGCACTAGTGTTTTGTGTTGGCCTTACTAGTTGGGGGAGCACCAGCCTGGGGTCTGCCCTGGTTCCACCCAGCACTCAGCTGCACATGCCCTTCCCTAACTGAGAGGGAGTGCTGCTGGCTGCTGAGACCCAGAATCATAGCACAGTCAATCCAGCAGTTGGCCTGTGGCCATGCATCCCATCTCAGTGGTGACAGCTCCTAAGTGTTTCCACTGGGTTCTCGAAATCAATGTTGCTCACTCAGCCATGGGCTGGTCAGCCCTTCACATGGTAGGAGTGAAGTTGGTGAAAAGGTGACATGCCCAACACTTAGAGGAGAAAGTCGGCAAAGCTGTACTTAATAAAGAGGTTCAAAAAAAGGGGCGCCTGCGTGGCTCAGCCCCGCATCCGGCTCCCTGCTCAGCGGGAAGCCTGCTTCTCCCTCTCCCACTCCCCCTGCTTGTGTTCCCTCTCTCGCTGTGTCTCTATCTGTCAAATAAATAAATGAAATCTTTAAAAAAAAAAGAGGGAGAGGTTAAAAAAAAAGGTTATGATAACAGGGGGATGTAGTTGAAGGAAGTTCTAACCAAAGATACCACTCTCACTCCAAAAGCTTGTACGTGAGGAAACATAGAATGAATCAGAAGTCACAGAATTAGAGACCCTTCAAAAACGGGGGTCTTAAAGGTCCAGCAGTTCAAAGCCCTCCCTACAAGTGAGGAAGACAGGAAGGCCAGATCCTGCCCAGGATCACATAATGTGTACGTGGCCAACTGAGGGCGATGACTTTACATTTGTGTGCCACTTCACAAAGCACACTGGCATACAATGTCTTCTTTATTCCACCACACTAACCCTGTAAATTCAGGATTTACTATGATGCAAGTTCTACATCTAAGGAAACTACCTGTCAGATATGAGTTTTTGTTCCTCTCCTGACACATATAGTCCAGGAATCAGCTTGATGATTCTCTATCCCTGACCCAGGTGTTTGATAATAAATATATGCAGAGCTGCATGGACCCAAGGTTTTCACCGCAGTTGACTATGTCTTACAGATTGAGAATGATTTTGGGATCACTGAGAGAGGTAAACCAAAACTTTGTAAAAAACAAAGAAAGTAAATATACAGATAAATTTAAACCAACACTGCCTGAGCAATATAATTATGAATCACATTTTTATAAGCAAAATTAAAACACTAATATATCAATTTAACATATAATTTTGAAGGTAATAAATGGAGTTATATTGTTCTAAGACCCATGTATTTTCTAGGAAGAAAGTAAAAGTATTGATACTTTTTATCTTGATTATATGTATATAATTTTTTATAATATATTACATATAATATCGTGTACTATAATATATATTATTTCTTTCAAGTTAACCAGTAAAAGAGTATATGACTTCTTAACCAGCAGAAAGGAAAATGGAATGAAAGAAATTACCTAGTAAATAGAAGGACAGACAGAAAACACAGAATGGGCGAGACAAATGAAGGGTTAAATAAGATGATAGATGAGACCGAGGCGCCTGGGCGGCTCAGTCGGTTAAGTGGCCGACTTCTGGTTTGGGCTCAGGCCATGATCTCAGGGGCATGAGGTTGAGCTCTGCACCGGGCTCCCTCCTCAGCGCAGAATCTGCTTGAGATTCTCTCTCTCCCTCTCCCTCTGCCCCTTCCCCTGCTCACTCTCTCTCTCTAAAATAAATCTTTTAAAAAAAAGTTGGTGGACGAAACCTAATTATATCAACAGTTGTGTCAACTGTAAAGAGGCTAAATGTTCCAGCTAGCAGCATCGCTTTATCTGAAAACTCCAACTTTAATCCATTTACAAGAAAAACATCTAAGTCATTAAAATATGTAAAAGTAGAAAGTAAAATTATGAGAAAAGGATAAACCAAAAGAGCACTAGTGTATCTGTATTAATATCAGACAAGAAAGACTTCCAGGCAAAATAGCACATGAGAGACACTCAGTTACTTCACAATGGTCCCAAAGAAGAGAAAATAATTTTAAACTTGTACTCAGAATGACATGGCCTTCAAATTAATTAATTAATTAATCATAGAATAACTATAAGGAAAGACAGACCCACAATCAGTGTGAGAGATTAAAACTGACTTGCATAAATTATAAAACAAGCAGAGAAAGTATACCAGTATGAATATTGAAAATATGAACATAATTACAAATTTGAGTAAAATCTGTGCACAATACTGAATAACACACATTTTTTTTATTAACATATAACGTATTATTTGTCTCAGGGGTACAGGTCTGTGAGTCATCGGTCTTACACAATTCACAGCGCTCACCATAGCACATACCCTCCCCAGTGTCCATCACCCAGCCGCCCCATCCCTCCCACCCCCCACCACTCCAGCAACCCTCAGTTTGTTTCCTGAGGTTAAGAGGCTCTTATGGTTTGTATCCCTCTCTGGTTTAGTCTTGTTTCATTTTTCCCTTCCTTCCCCTATGATCCTCTGTCTTGTTTCTCAAATTCTTCACATCAGTGAGATCATATGATAATTGTATTTCTCTGGTTGACAATAACACACATTCTTTTATGGCATGTACTAAATATTTAGGGAGACTGTATACTAGATCATAAGGTAAACCTACACAAATCTCAAAGGATTGAAATCATACAAAAGTATTCACTGACAGCAACATAATTAAGTGGCAAATCAATCACACCATGACAACTAGAAAACACTCATTTGTTTGGAAAGTAAGGCCCAGACTTCTAAGTTGTCCATGGGTTAAAAATGAAATGATAGAAAACTACACAAGGTTTAGAAAGGAATGATTACAAACACATACCAAAATGTCCCTGAAACTCTTTATGCCAATAGAGCGAAAGACTTTAACAGAAAATGGAAAATTTCCTGAAAAAAATATATATAACTTACTAAAACTGACTTATGAAAGAACTAGAAACCTGAGTCAGAGCATAACCATCAAACAAATGGAACCAGTCATTTAAAATCTTCCCCAGAAGGAAACTCTAGGTCCAAGTGGCTTCACTGGTTGAGCCCACCAAACATTCAAGAAACAAATAAAAAAATAGGATGGAGGGAATGTAGAACAGCATTATTAAAAGAAAACATATCTGAGAAATACAGACTGAGAAGAAAGACCTAAGTTAATATATAGGTTCTTGTTTCTGCACCTGGTAAGCACTCCAAAAGTGTTAATTTTTAGCTTTACTAGCAATTAAAAAGGAAAGACCAGAATCCCAGAAGAAATCATCCCCCTCTGGCACACCTATAGCAAGGACTGACCTCGCCCTTCCCCCGAGCTGCCCAGGGGACTGTGGGTGGGGGCTGCAGACCCTCCCACAGCGCACCCCCCACCTCCCACATGGCTCATTGGGCCCCTGGCTAAACTCACGTGTTATCTCATTTAATCTTCACACCACGTCCCTATGTTGTGGGTCCTATTCTTAGCTTGATTTTACAGATGATGAAACTAAATTTCAGAAAAGTGATTTTCATGGTCACATAGTTAGCAGATGGCAGGGCTGGAATGGAAGACAAGGAAACTGGAAAACTCATACCCCTCAGCTCTTCCATAACTATATTCTGAATGGCGCCACTGAGCCTCCCAGCACCAGTGAGGAATGTTTGCTTTCCCACAACACTCCCCTTCCTTGGCACAGATAAACCAGCGCTGCCTATTTCAAAGAAGCATATGGTGCTGAGGATTGACCTTTAATAGCTGTTTACAGAATGCCAACATTATGAGGTGTGTGCCACCATGCGACACCCGTCGGTCGGCAGTTATCCACAACAGGTGTTTAAAATTGCACTTGACAAATATTTATTATCTCCATAAACCAGGGACTAATAATGGAAACTATCCTATGGAGTTTTGGAGAATCATTATTTGAGTCAACATGTAAGTCCTTTACGTCACTGACCGAGAAGCAAACAGCTGACATCTTCACAAAATACCTTCCACCATTCTATCATGGCCAACCAAGCCCTGAGTATTCTTTGTCTGGATTGTCGATGTGGGATTCTGTGTCTGTCCAGCCCCAACTGCATTCCATCCTCACGAGCATCCACTACCAGTTACAAAGAACACCCAAATTCCATGACGTTTGCTTCTTTCAGAGAAGAAACATCCAACTTCTGAAGGAGTACTGGAGGTTGACTGATTCAGTTCAGTTACCGAGCGTACAACCTTAGCCCCGTGCTCCTAGCTCCATCACCCGGACTGAAGGAGCCGCCATCTCCCTTCGGGACTAAATTTCCCCTCCAGACACATTACTCTCACTCCTCTGAAAGCTGTAGCAGGTTCAGTACTTTAATTCCCCAGAGATGTGCTTGCGTGGGTCAGGCCGGTGTGTAACACCGAGGCCAGGGAACCATGAGTCATGCGTTACACACATTTCCTACTTTTATCTTTGCTTGTGTGTTGGGGGGTTTTAAAACAAATGTTGGTTTTCTTGAACCTTTGTATTCAAATTAATTCGTAGCTTGAAAGAAAAGAATTATAAAGTCAAATTATAAAGTCTCATAAACCCGTGGCTAAGCAGCTGCTCCCAGCGAGCAGAGGGAGAAACCAGGGCACCAGGGCACCGTGGCGGCAGGACTGTGATGGTCGCTTTCCCGCCGGCACCTTCTGCTGGTCCTTCCGTCCTGCGCAAGAACCCCAGAGGACCGATGTCCCTGGCATGCACTGGTCTTGATGCCGCAGACAAAATGTCTCCTAATAAATCTGACATCCAAATGTAGAAAGAATGGAAACTTTGAAGTGTGCTGAATGTGAGAGAGAGGATATGCCAGTTACAGGAGCATCGGCCACCTCTCTGACCTAGGAATTTCAGTGTAGGGGGCACACATTTCACAGTCCATAAACTCCACTCTGATACAAAAGTATTTTTAAAAAATCTCTATTGCCAGCTCCGGCTCTGCAGTCGGCAGTAAACTTAATAGCTGTTACCTTTGTAAAGAAGAAATGGATTGGGAGGAGGAACTGTTTTTTCTCTATATACTTCTGTTTGATATTACTTTATTATTTTATGAAAAAGGGTCCTGTCTCCCTAACTCCTAATGAATCCTCCTTGGACCAGACCCTAATGACCTCTGTTACTCCGTGGAAAAGCAGATGGTTTACAGTGGTGCTTTAGAATATTCTAGGCTCCCCCAGCAGACCATGGCATGCAGATATAGTCTCTCCCAGAAGCCACCCTGTAAAACCAGATGTCAGGACGGATGTATCCATAGAGTATTATCAATAAATTGAGGCTCTAGGGGCGCCTGGGTGGCTCAGTTGGTTAAGTGACCACCTTCGGCTCAGGTCATGATCCTGGAGTCCCGGGATCAGTCCCGCATCGGGCTCCCTGCTGAGCAGGGAGTCTGCTTCTCCCTCTGACCCTCCCCCCTCTCGTGCTTTCTCTCTCATTCTCTCTCTCAAATAAATAAAATCTTTAATAAAAAAAAAAGAAATTGAGCCTCTAAAAACATATAGAAATGTTCTAGTGCCAGAATAGAGTTCAATAAAAGCCGAAGTCAAGTGGTGGGATCAAAGGGGTGGGCAGACAGTGAGTATGGACATCCCTACCGGCTCCTTAATTGAGAACCAGGCAAAGACAGGGCTATCTAAAGGAGTGGGGAGGACACGTCCTGGGGATGTCTCTCTCTGGCTCTCTTCATTTGTGTGACACTGCTTAGCAAAACGTTTTTTTTTAAGATTTTATTTTATTATTTGAGATAGAGAGGGAACACGAGCAGGGGGAGGGGCAGAGGGAGAAGCAGACTCCCCGCTGAGCAGGAAGCCCAATGGCACGCAGGGCTCAATCCCAGGCTCCTGGAATCATGACGAAGGCAGACGCTTAACTGACTGAGCCACCCAGGTGCCCCAGCAAAACATTTCTATGCAAGAGTGTGACTGTTGCTGTTTCACTGGTCCTAAGCTGTGTGGCATTTTGGATTCTGCCAATCATTCAGGATGACCATATGGCATCCTATGTCTGTCTGGGATTGGGCATATTGCAGTGATAGCACACCTATCAAGCAAGTAAACCATCCTATTTCTGAAATGCAAACAGTGTGATTTCCTGCCCATAATATCTGCTGTTTCTTAGGGTTTCCCCTGGACATGTTCTGTGGTCTTGGTTTGCTGCCAAGTGTCACACTGAGGGCTCTGTATTCTAAAGATCACAGAGCTACTCCTCTCATGCTCTAAAGATCGCAGAGCTACTCCTCTCATGCATACAGCCCACTGAAGCTAATTGTCTGAATAGCCATTCGGGCGAAGCAGAAAACCACTGGGCACTCCAGACCGTTGAGAAACATTTCTGCAGAGTAGGGACAGCTTGTAAATTTGGGAGAGTTTCCAAAATGTTCTGTTATAGACTGTACCCTCTACTCTTAACTTACCAGGCACTCAGAGATTTTTTTTTAAGATTTATTTATTTTTTTGAGAAAGGGGGGGTGGGGGGAGGAGCAGAGAGCAAGAATCTTCAAGCAGACTCCCCGCTGAGCACAGAGCCCGCTGCATGGACTCCATCTCATGACCCCAAAATCATGACCTGAGCCTAAACCAAGAGTCGGACGCTTAACTGACTGAGCCACCCCGGCGCCCCAGGCACTCAGAGATTTTTTTTTTAAATATTATTAGTATTTGTTTGTTAACTCCAATCAACTTCAACAAATATATCCTTTAGTAATAAGATGTAAGAAATCAGGTTGGCAGTATTCATTTGTGATTACTGAAGCATGAACATTTCATGGCTGCTTCTGGTTCAAGACATCATTAAATAGTGTGTTGAAAGTAAAGCTGTATTTGGGGTGCCTTTCAATACGAATGCGTAAGTTAAATTCTTCCTGGGCTTTAGAAAACCATTGGGTAGGTCTGGGATTTTAAGCCATTATGCTCTGCTAGACAGGTGAATCTGGACTCAGTCTAGTTTTAACGTATTTGTTTGTTTTAATCAGCTAAGTAAATTCTCTCAAAGGAAAAGTGCAGATAAAATCACTACACAGATCAAGAAATAGAATGTTGCCAGCACCCAAAAGCCTTGAGTTCTTTCTCAATTGCAAATGTTTTCTCCTCTCCAAAGGTAAACAATATACTATAGTATGCTTCTTCCTGTTTTTGAACTTAAATGGAATAATGTAACATATTTTCCTCCATATTTGGCATCTTTTATCCATGTAATGTTTGTGAGATTTACCATGTTGTTGCTTGTACTTGCTTTAATTTACTAATGTCTGGTATTCCATTAAATGGATAGCCCATAATTTCTTGATTCCTTCTACATTTGAAGGAAATGGGTTGTTTGCAATTTGGTGAGATTATGAGTCATATTTTATATCAGAAGGATTAAAAAAATTTTTTATACCTTAAAGAACAGTTCCTTCACTTAATAGACATAATGAACTGTTCTGAGTATGTAGGTATGTTTAATGGGCTACAATTAAAATAACAGAGTTGTAATAACATGCTAACATAACCTCTTAATGTTGTATTTGCAATTCACATTCAAAGGTTAACTTCAGAATAATCACTTGGGACATAAAATACTTATTTGCCCAAAGTGCATCTACACTTAACATGGCAACTGCTGAGGGAAGGGTTCCAAAAAATCAAATACCATTTTGCTGAGTAATTATTTGCCAGATTATTGAGGATTTTTTGAAGTATAGATTTCTCTGCCTGTAAAATGATCAAATATAAGCCCTAGATCAAATATAAGTCGCTTTTTAAAAAAAGATTTATTTGAGAGAGAGAGAGAAAGCACACGTGCACACAGTGGGGAGGGGCAGAGGGAGAGAGAGAATCCCCAGCCGACTCCCCACTGAGAGCTAGAACAACCCAACTCAGGGCTCCATCCCAGGACCCTGAGATCATGACCTGAGCCTAAACCAAGCGCCGGAGGCTTAACCGACTGAGCCACCCAGGTGCCTCCAAATATAAATTGTTTTTGAGACAGGGAAATCAAAGGGACCCCATGAGAGAATAAGCTGGTTTTTTTCCCCCTTGGCTTCTTACCCAGCTTCTATTCTTGCTAGGACCTACACCCCCACCCCACCCTACACAGGCCTCAGAAAATGCAAATAACATATATCCTCCTCATAAGGGACAAGGAGTTAATGATTTGTCTCAATAACATTTAATGAAGGACCAGTTGAGAATGACCAAAGTTATATGCATATTCCAGACCATAGGCATTAGACCTCGTGACACCAAGACCCCTGGCTTCGGGGGATAAGTGACTTATGATGGACACCTGGACCCTGTCCTCGTTCTGACTGGTTCCTGGATGCCTGAGAGGCCACGTGCACCATACCACAATCGTCAATAAAAACCCTTAGGCCCTACACCAAGACGAGACCCTCGTTTCCTTTCCGAGTCTCCCAGAGGCTCCATCTGTATCTCTCTATATACCTCCTATAAACTCTGCTTTCACCTCCTGCTGGCTCATGTTGATTTCCATCCTGCAAGAAGCCAAGGACCCACCTGGCTGGTCCTGTGGGAGCCCCTCTGGATACTTGGACCCCGCCCTGCCTACATCCCTTTTACAACTTTTTTTTTCTTTCAGTTAATTGGCTTCTAATGATTTGACTCAGAGCTACTGAAGGAACTGTAAATTGATTTAAGCTTTCACAGTAGACTTAAGCAACTCGACTAAATTTTGCAATGTATTAGCCCCCAAATTTGACTTCTAGAAGTGTGTAGAGAATATATGTGTATGGGAAAAACAGGATGAATGCACAGATAAAATGTTCAAGATGAGTCATTAAGAATCATTTGCAAAAGCAGAAACAATCAACCTTAAATAGTATAGTCATTAGGCATAATCATAAGACAACTGTTTTCTTAATTCATGCAACAAATATCTGTCGACTGAATTACATCCGAAGGGCCGAGCTAGTGGGAGCTCTGTAGTGATCCACACTGAGAGGTCTCCTGGGGTCAGTTCAAGATGGCAGCCTAGGAAGATCCAGAAGTCACCTCCTCCCACAGACACAGGGTAGCTATAGCTACATATGGAAGCTTCCTCTGGAAAAAACAACAACAACAACCCTATAAGGCTGGCCGCACAACTCCTACAGTTTGGGTAAACGGGAGGGAAACCACATGGAAACAGGGAGGAGAGGCTGGGACACAGTCCCGCCACGAACCTCAACCCCCGGCCCAGCAACGAGCACCAGAAGGGAATTCGAAACCCAGCACGTCTCCCTGAGGAGCCAAAGGGTCATACCCCACATCTGGAACCCGGACTTTTAAGACCCGCACCTGACAGCCGAGCCCCCAAAATAGCTGAAACATTCGGAAACCGATGGGACTCAACTCTTCGAGAGCCACAGGCTAAACTGAGACCCGCTCTTTAAGGACTCGCGCGCGGGGACTTACCACCCCGGGGCTCAGCGACAGCCGCCCGTCCTGTCCAGTCTGAAGTGAAAAGGGTTCCTTTGCTGGTATTAAAGTGTTGGCCCGAGGAGCAGCATCTAATTTCACACACACACGTGGAGCACCTGCAGGGCCGGGGGCTGGCAGGCGCCATCTTTGTTTAACCACCGCCTGCCTTTCCTCTTCCGCCCGCGCCGTCTTCCCGCCCTCCGTGGGCTGCACCTGTTGCCGCGGCTGCCCCGGGGATGCACTTGATTGCCTGGCTCTAGAGGCCAGGAGGGCTTGCCCTCCTAGGTCCGAGGGGCTGTGACAATCAGAGAGACAGCTCTGGGCAACCCACCACCCCCGGGGCACTGCACAGACAGCGGACTAAAACACACCCCAGTCTTCTGGGGGGAAAAAGCCTATTTGCTTGTCCAGGAGCTTTGGCCTGGCGGGGTGGGGGCGTGCTCCTGGGTTGGCTCACTTTTAGGGATCTGTGGCGGGGCTGCAGCTTGCCAGTCTCACCCAGAAAGGAGCCTGTACCCTTGTCTGGCACCCTGAGTTTTGTGGCACGTCTGCAAGGCATGGCTCTGGCGGCCAGCAGGACTTCCGCTCAGGAGGTCCCCGCGGGACTGTAACCAGTGGAGAAAGTTTTTAAACAGCTACCACCCCCCAGGGCACAGCAAGAGGCAGCCGACCCAGGATCTCAGTCTCTGTGAAAAAGGCCTATTAGCTTATCATCATAGCTGCAGCCTGGGGAGCAGGCATCTCATTAAAGACACAGAGGTCCCTGAAATCCTGAGGTTTGGAATTATAAAGGGAGACAGATTTAAGTAAATATTCATCAAAAATATGCATTTAGTGTTAAAAGTGGTTAGCGCTCTGTGCATACACTTTCAACACCTTGAGTTTGGAGACCTCTTTATAGCTTTGCACACAAGTCCTCTGTCAGATATATGATTTGTAAATATTTTCCCCCAGTCTGCGGTGTCAAGAGCTGCGAAGGGTCTGATATTTTAACCTGCTGGCAAACTAACAGGGGAGGCTTCCAAGGTTTCAGAGATACCAGCAGGGCACACAAGGCTCCCCGGTTAGGGAGAAAGGACTTTGGAGCTTCATGTTTACAACCCCCACCCTCCCTCCCAAAGACCCAGGAGGGATGTGGAAAGACCCAGGTGGGTACTGCACAGGTGGGGGCTTTGTGTCACAGCTGAGAAACCCCCGTCATTTTTAAAGTGGGCTGCTAACAAGCTTGCCCAACCTTTGCCCGGGAGAAGACAACTATCTTTATCACACTGTCAGGAAACAAACATGCCCTCTGCCCCCGAGGGAGCCTTTCTATCTTCCAAGGCTTTTTGCCAAATCTATCTAATGCATTTGTTCAAAACACATGCAGAAAAAATGAGAGAACCAAGGAAAACCTCCTCCCCAATGTAGGACTGATTTTTTCATTCTCTTAGCTGCATCTTTTGGAGAGCCGAACGTTTATTTTTTATGAAGTCTAATTTATCAGTTTGATTTTTTTTTTATGGATCATCCTTGGAGTCATGGCTAAGATAGATGTGCCTTAGCCGCGATCTCAAAGATTTTCTCTACGTTTTCTCCTAGAAGTTTTATAGTTCTGGGTGCCTCGGCGGTGCAGTTGGTTGAGCATCCCACTCTTTGATTTCACCTCAGGTCGTGGATTCAGGGTCCTGGAATGGAGCCCAGTGGAGGGCTTGGCGCTCAGTGGGGAGTCCACTTCCCTCCTTCTCTCTCTCTCTCCCTCTGCCCCCCCCACCTCTCACACACACTCTCTCTAATAAATAAATCTTTAAAAAATAAAAAGTTTTATAGTTTTAGGTTTTATCTTTCAGTTTATGATCCTTTTGAGTTCTTTTTCACGTGTGGGGTGATCAAAACTTTTTTTTAAACATACGGGTGCCTTTTTGAAAGATTCTCCATCGAATTGCCTTTATACATTTGTCAAAAACCAGTGGCCCATAAATGTGTGGGTCCATTCCTGTATTCTTTATTCTTTCCCATTCATCTATTTGACAAATCCAGTTGATCTGTCTTGATTCCAATACCACACTATCTTGGGTAGTGTAGCTTTATAAGAACCTTGAATTTAGGTGTTGGTAGCTCTCCACCTTGGTTCTTCTTTCCAAAGCTGTTTTACCTAACCTAGATTCTTTGCATTCCCATATAAATTATAAAGTCAGCTTGTCATTGGCTATTAGAAGCTTGCTGGAATTCTGATGGATTATGGTGCCTCTATAGATTAAAATGGGGCGAATTAATATCTCAGCAATATTGGGTCTTCTTCATGAACACAGCAGATCTCTCCATGTAAGTCTTTAATTCCCCCATGCAATGTTTTATAGTTTTCAGCGTACAGACCTTTCACATTTTTTTTTACCAGATTTATCATTAATTATTTCATAATGTTTCTACTTTATTTTTTTGCTTTCAACCTCTTGGAGCGCTTTTTCTTGTACCCAGTATAGAGATCTGTTCTCTTTCAAAAATGCTATTTGACAATCTTTCCCTTTTAATTACAATACTAGTGCACTTATTATTTACTTTAATACTAATATTTTTGTGTTCAGACAACTTGGGCCCAACTTCCCATGTTCCCGGGCACACCTGGGGTACTTTCCAATCTTACAGCCAACCACAAACTGATGAAAACTGGGTCTCATCAGCGTTGGGAAGCTACTATGTCTAAGGTCCCTCAGCCTAACTACTCTGACATCCAGCCCCTGTGAGAGCAAGCAGACACCTCCTCCTGGTCCAGATGTTGCTTCAGAAAGAAGCAGAACAGAATCAGACTGGAGTGTCCTTCTGCTCCCTTCCCCTGATTTCAGATACAGTATCCTAAACAATATGGCAGCCATACCACTGATTATGGTGTTCCATAAAAAACAATCTGTGCTTCAAGCAAATGATGAACGGCAGATTTTACACACATTACTTTTAGACCATAATGGAAGGAAAGTATTTGGTGGATTGAATTGAATCAGTTAATGAAAACCGGTAATATTTCTCAGGTTGAGTTCATGTCTTGAAATGTCCAAGTTCCAAAAGAGAAGGAAATGCTATTAAGGACCTTTGGTGGGAAGAATAGTATAACCAAAGTGCACTAATTACAGGATATATTTGAAAGACTTCAGATTTTTAAAAGAAACCAAGTACAAAAATAAGGCTGGAAACTGGGAACTCCATTTTTTTTGTACAAAAGTTCCAAATATTTCACAAGTGTTTATGCAACATAAAAATGCTCAGATTGGTTAGATTCATTTTCTTCCTAGCATAGTACCTGCCTCTTCTATTGACTCTAATTCTGTCTGCCTTTTCTTTCATTTGTTTATTAACTAACATTGTTTTGGTACATTTCTATGTTACTGTATTAAATGTCCACATAAGTTAGAATGATTTTGGTGTTTCTGTGGGCTAAGATGTCAATATTTTTGCTTCAGAAGTAACTTTGTACTATGACTTGGAAGCACCACACTGGGGATTCCCAAAAGGATATTTTCTGCTTGCATTTCTACTGTTTAAGGAAATCAAAACAAACTGGCTATTCCATATTCTAGGAGGAGGCCCCCCTCACACACAATCATTTTAAAAAAATGTTTGCAAGGTAAAAAAAAATGTTTTAAATTTGATTGTGCCGGTGGTTACATGCCTGTGTGTGTTTGTCAAAACTCAGTAATGCATACTGAAAATGATAAGTTTTTCTGTATGTAACTATATAATTCGAAGAAGAATTAAATGGGGGCAGGGCATCTCCTTAAGTGTATTAAAATGAATTTTAATAAGCTATTTCAATCTAAGCAAGGAACTTGGGTGCCAAGTATCAATGTCAAGTGACATAAAACAAACACATTACAAACATCCAAAAATCTGGACTTACAACGGAACCGTTGACAGCTTCCGAAATTAAACAGCACTCAATCACTAATTTTCTTTGAGGGTAAGATTTGTACCCTGCTGGGCTTATAATTCTGTTTTCTCTTTTTGTGCTGTTCATGTGTAAATATTGCTAATTTCATTTGACACAAAAACGGAAAACAACTTAATTTTGTTTCGAAGCTAGTCAATGACACAGAGACTACCCTCTAGATGAGGCAGGCAGTGCATTCTGAGCTTCCCGGCAACAACTTGGGGGGGGGGGTAAAAAAAATCAAGGCATTTCAAATGTATTTGTAACAAGGAAACAAATTTATTGATTTTAAAAGACAAGACACCATTTTGTTTTGAAAAACACGAGAAAGCTAGCCTGAGTTCAAGTCTGAAATATTCAGAAAAATCCTACTAATATCTTTAGTATGTTCCAGTCATTTGTTTAAACAACACACTAAAAGTTAATATATATTTTTATAATTATAAAAGTTCCCCAGTTATTGTACAGTACACAATACAAATCGCCCACAAACTATTATTTAGCTCCTGCCAATTTTGAGAGGACATGATATACTAAAAGATTTAGCATTTCTCACAAAAATCACATCAGGAAATACGTATTTACAAAATCAAATACATTATACAAAAAACCATCACATGTTATTCGGTAAAGATGTTTTTAAATAATTAAAAAGTTTATTCAACTGTAGTCCAAAAACTGGAAAAGAACATTACATTATCTCACACATACAATCTCTACAAAAGTTGCTTACCTCATTTACATAATATATTCAGTCGATTGTAAAATAAATGTTCAAATATCTCCTAGTGTTACTATGTTTCTGTGCTTGTGGGACTGAATAATGTAATCTGCCACTTACTAAGTGAAATTTAAATGATGGCACTTAAAAAAAAATACAGTATTTTAAAAAAACACAATGAAAGAAGTTTTACCTAGAAGGTACGAAAGCCCTGAGTGATAGCGGAATTACTGATTGGTAAGCACTACAATTAACCTAATTAAAAGTTTACCACCCCAGGCACAAATTTCCAAGTTTTCTCAAGGCACTCACTTAAAGTTTCTGTAACCAACACATTGGTCACCACCATAGGTCCCAATTAATGATGGAGATGAGTAGCGAAAAAAATTTGCTTTGGTACAAAAGATGCTTTTTAAACGAATAAAATTCAATACCTCCTTTATTGGGTCATTTAAAATTGTGGTTAGCAGGTTAAAACAAGACGATCGTTCGTTCAAAACTATTAATTCATTGAAGGAAAAATTTACTCGGTTATTACCAGTCAATGGGAGTTTTAATTTTTTCCTTCCTCCCCCAGAATCAGAATTCTTCTAACAGAGATTTGTCGTCCTCATTATCGAGCTACGTAACAATTCTTACCAAAAGATTTCATTACTCAGGGCTTCCAATCCCAACATCATAATTTATTTAAAAAAGAAAGGAAAGGGGGGTGGAATAAAGAATCAAATACCGGAACCAAATAAAAGAAGAGACAAAACACATTTTTTGAAAATAAGACGTATTACCAATTACTTCAAACAAAAGAGAAAAAAATCCTAGGCAGTCACTTTGTAAGTGGCTTTTACTATTTAAGTAAAATTGGTAAACTAAACTCAGGTCTACTGGCACATAAAATCACTAGCAGCAATGATCAGAGCATGCAAACTGAGAAGCATTTACAGTAAATCATCATGAAGAATTCAAAAGAAGAGAGTCAAATTAAAACCCTTTGAGTATTGCATGTTAACACATGAGTAATTTGCATGGTTTGACTTCCTACACTGTCTAAAAAGCAATGTTTTTACGGCAAACTTGCACTATGCTATGGATGTCCCTTCACCAGACATCGGAATAGGTTACACTCTTAGGTGGCGCCCGGCGAGGGCTGCGCAAGCGCATCTGCAGACGACACACGTTCCGTCACGCGGGGGACAAAAGGGGGATCAAGGGCACGCAGAGCGTCCCTTGAGCCGACTCGGCAACTGTGTAAGCGGACTGGCATTTACCCATATCAGAAGCAGTCGTCATGGCATCTCCTGACAGATGAGCTGAAAATCAAGTGCTTTGCTCTCCATTCTATCTATGTCTAATTTTTTTGACCAAGTGTTATAAAGTTTTGGAGCATAGGTAAAATTATGCCCTGTATGAAATTCCCAAACAATATTATTTTATGAGTGATCTAACTCCAAATAGCTTACCTGCCCCCAAAGAGTTCAGCTTTTCTTTATCCACTCGAACTCATTTCTTCCTAAGGCTTCACTTACAATTGTACTTTTCTAAAGCTAAATAAACGAGATCTTTTGTTTTGTTTTGGGAAAGGAAAAAAAAAAGAAGAAAAAGAAATGTAACCCTTTCTTTATCATACCTTTTAAAGGCAATCTAGGTACTTTCAATGTGCAGAGATCAGTTATGACATAGGTCAACAGGCCCATGTATCTGTCCTCCTTTTCTAGAGTCATGATGTGATGCTAGAAAAGTTGAATTTTTTCTGTAAACAGTACACTTACTTAGATGGCAGTGAATATTTGGGAATAAATATATCAAGCCCTCTTGAAGAAGAAAATTAAGAGTTGTATATAAAATGCAAGTGTTCAGCATGGAAACACTTTCTTTTCCTACCCCCCCCTTAAAAAAACAGCATAATTAGACATTTGGATATAGAGTATATTTTACCGGTCTAAGTCTAAATAAATGATCTGAAAGGCTTTTGTCCCCCATTGTATATCTTACAATGCTCAAAGGGTTAATACAAGGCATTACATCAAAGGGGTTTTCTAATACTAGAACTAAGCACTGAATTAATGCTTCTATTCCAGTTTTTAAAAAAAATCACCAAACTTGCAGAAATACTAGGATTCCATTCATTGATTTGTTCTAACCATATACATGGAGGTTGATCTGATCTAGTGACAAGCCCAATTTTCATAGCACTGCATGTCCGCCCCTCTCCCCATCGTTCTGGTGTGATTCATCGAAATCAGAAGTTCTGATTTGTCCTGATTTCCATGTTTTGATAGTTGGTGTTTTCTCACCAAGAATGGGGGGGGGGAGGGAAGATTCTACCAAAGGTCAATTTGTTGTCTATAACCACTGCCTCAAATTGTACAGAAAGGTGACTTGCCAGAGTTTTTTTTGTTTTGTTTTTTGTTTTTTTGTTTTTTGACTTTCTACTTGCGTCCACACAGGGAGGACCAACATCACAGTGACACACATTTTTTTTCTTTTACACTAATGTTTCAAGCACAGCATCATTTTAGACATTTCAAATATATCATCTGAGTAATTTTTTTTAATTTGAAAATGCATCATGTTCAGCACTTCTAGGGAAGTGCGTTCACGTAAAAAAGGTTCATGATGACAGCAATGAAATCATAGTCATTCCGAATGACTTCGACAGCATATGCCACAAGGACGTGTTCATTTTGACTCATCTACTACAAATCGAAGGCAGTCAATGTTGCACACTACTAATTTCAGGTATGCAGTGTTAAAACCATTTTCTAAAATTTACTTTTGTTTTTAAAGGACACCATCTAAAGAGAGGTGCATGAACCGTGCTATACAGTACAAGAAAAAGCACAAAAAGGAAAGCAGATTTCTGAAAAGGCAGTAAGACTTAAATAGTCAGTCCAAACATGGTTTGGATGAGAATCCTGAAAAAGTGACCAGCCATTTGAGAGCCAAAGAAAAATTTCAAAACTGGGCCCTGTGTTTCCAAGGAGGTGTTTCCCCTATTTCACCCCATTGTTCACTGGCTTTATGAATGCGAATCTTCTGGGTACGATTCTCAAAAGTATGTATGTGAGGATCAAACCATACCCACCACACTCAAACCTATTTTATGGAAGTATCTTTTCTGAAACTTACAAATAGCCAACATGCCTTCCTTACATCTTCCTTGCTGAAAGTGTAGCACTTGGTCTATGTAGATACTTTCATGACTAGTGGGTTTGGTTACAATGTCAAGAAATATTAAGAAGTCCTTACCATGTATACTTGTCACTTGTCAATAAATCTACTCTGAGAGTATTAGTGTCTGTCTTCCTTAGAAAAGTCACAGTTTCAATGAATGAAACAAATGAAAACCAAACATCAAATAAATGCAATAAAGGGGATTGTTCCAATTGCCTCAAATGTACAAATTATGAGGTTTGAATTCTATCTCACAGTTCACATTCGAGATTGGTTGAGATGTCTGTGTCTGATTGTAGAGGTGTTCTTGTCTTGCTGTAGACTACAGATCACCGGAAATAGCACAGACTGTAGACTATAAATGCTCTTTTTGACTGTTGGTTTGGAACTACCTGCCCTCGTCACAGATGAATGCTCTTGTGTTCGTAAAGGAGATCAGGAGGTTTCTACTGAGTCAAGCTGAAATGCAGTAATATTTATTAATTTCTAATCTGTTCTGATGGAGAACAAACCATGAACAATTGGAAGAAATGTTGAATCCTGGAGGGTCCCCAATCCCTACCTTTCATCACCCAAAATTTGCCCATTATTATCAGATTCCTCTAATGATACAAATATATCCAACAGTAAACAATGATAATAAATACATTGAAAGTCGTTCCATAAACAAGGTGAAACCAGCAAATACATTTGGTGCGATACAGATAGAGTGGAGTTCTGGGGCTGGTGGACATGGAGAGGAAAGCGAAAAAGCTTTTCAGAAAGGAGAGTCAAAATTAAGAGTGTCTTTGTCATTTTGTGATTTTAATTTTACCTGTAAACGTTCCCTAATGCACAATGAAATAGATATGTGGTCTTCCGAGTGAAGGTGTTTTGTTTGTTTGTTTGCCTTTTTGTGTGCGTGATGGTGCAAGTTCATCGCCTTTTTTGGGGAGAAAAAAGGAGAATGGTCATTTCAATGATATTTGGATGAGGTGATGGGAGAATGCAAGTGAAGACTTCCAAATATATGAGATGAGTCATATGAAATTTGAATCCATTTAAAAAATAACATCTAGAGCCTTTAAAGTTTACCTAAGAAACTCTGTTGATCTTAGTTTTGTGAATGGCCTAAGGCAACTGAGCAACAGCACACTACCCAATGAGCCATTTGGTATTTTTAACTTTACAGATTGGCTCACCCTCTGCTTTCCAACCCCCCACCCCCACCCAGGTGAAACTGGAAAGATAAACATCTTGAGTTAAATATAGGCCTCATTAATCATCTGTAAATCATTTTGTGCTTTCCCTTTTGTTTCTTTTTTTTTTTTTTTTGGCTTTATGTGTTTATGTATTCATTTATTTTTGATCAGCTTTTTAAAAACTACTTAAATGAATCGATGTGCCTGTTTTTTTGTTGCTGTTAATAACTTGAGTGCTTAAAAGAACCTTGGCTTTTCATGTAAATTCATATGGGGATGGGTGTATCCTGTCTAGGACCTCACCCACTTTGCAGCTGACCCCTGCCCACGGGCACTCGTGTGCGCTGTGGACACACAGACACCAAGACACACACAAAACAAAACAAAACAAAACATTGAGACTGAAAAGATGCACTTCGATAAGTACCTGCTTATTTTGTTAACTTTCTTAAATGATAACTAGATAAAAATGGCCCAAAACATATATGATTTTATGTGACAAGTTGGTAATTAAAACTAGTCTGCTATTCCACACCCTTAAGCAATCTGATTTGTAATCAAGTAATGTTCAGCTCTATGAACAAAAAGTCCATCCGTGGTCACTCGGAGAGGGGAATTGATTTTTTTTTTTTTTTGGTCTTTTTGTTTTGCTCTGCTTGCCCTAAATTTCCTTTGAAGAACATGTGACCTGTCCTCACTTCGGGAATCTGAACGTGACAGGCACACCTTGTCAAATGGATTGAAGAGGAATTCACATGAACAAAATAAGCCTTACTAAACCGTAGCTTCAGTTCTGTTTTAAGGCACCATGTAATAGCCGAGGTACGATGATCCCTGATGTACATTCTTCAATGGCACTGGTCCATCCAGCCACCTATCCAAATCCTACTGAATTGGGGATAAGCAACAGTGTGGTGTGCCAGGTACACTGCCTTCAGGTTCTGTTTAAAATTTAAATCCACATACTTTAGAAACCAGGAAATATTTTTGAAGGAAATCACGATATGCAGGTTGCTACATTCCTTGCATTCTATAAATTTTCTTCTATAATAGCAGCATATTGAACTACTATTAGGAAAAAGACCTGGAATAAAAGAAAGTCATCCAAATGGAATGGTTTCCTGTATGTCCAGCTCAGCATAAGTAGCATGTACACTTAAAAAAACAAAACAAAACAAAACAAAAAAAAAGTCAAGTCATTTTTTTTTCAGCTTCAGTATCTAACTATAACAGCCCCACTCAACAGCAGAATGCATCTGTGCAGTGGTCCCAAATACAGAATCAGTAGTCTTTAAACAGAGGAATTGGTATGCAAATAACGGTTAAAATTCAATGTTTAACGGAAGTTTGCATTAATATGGTTTAATAATTATGTACACAAATTATGTACATATTAGCATAATCTCTTGCAGTTCTGTCATTTACTCTGAACTGATAAATGCACAGCTCAATTTTTCTCCAGAGAAAAATAGATGACCTTCCCAACCCTCTAGCACTGTAATAAAAATGCTCTGTATTCTCTCTCTGTACCAAAGTGTTATCAAAATCCTGTCTCGTGGTTCTGTCCAATGAAAAGCACCTTTCAAAAGCAAATGTGATGCATCTGCTGCCAAATGGGCATGCCTCCAGTGTAAATCAAAGAAATTCATTTCTTTTGATATTTCACAGAAGTGCATCTAATTAAAAACTTACACATGAAATCATACACCAAGACTTACAATCAACAATAAAATATTTTAAGCTACAAAAAAATGTAAATTACTTTTTAATTATAAAACAAAAACATTGGCATTAAGTGTGGTAAAAATCCTTCTTGACACCTGAAACTAAAGGAAAAAAAAAACTTATTATTTAGAGGCAAATGATTTTTTTTTACGTTAAAAAAAAGAGAGAGAGAGAGAGAGAGAGAGAGACCTGGCAAAATACATACACCCATTCCATTTCACAACTCCAAAAAGGTAATGTTCAGCACAGATAGAATTTGACAACAGTCGACCTTCAGGCTTATTCAATTTTCAACTTAAGCCCAATCTATCAACAGGGGTAATGTTAGCTGGAAAAATACGCTTTAATGTTCCTTAGACCGCGGTATAGGTGTTTCCGGTGGCGCTGCACTGCCTGATAGTCTGAGTACTCGTGACGATGTGCTCGCTGTGGATGGGATTCAGGAGGCTGGGCTGCACGCCGCTCTCCAGCACCGGCGGCATGCAGCCCACCGGAAACGCCTGGTTCAGCTCGGTCTTCTCTCTTTTGGCTTGCGGTTCCGAAGAGTCATCCAGTTCTTCATCCATTTCGCTTTCCACTTCGCTGCCTTCGTCTGCACAAACGACACCAAGACCGTATTACCGGAAGACACCCCGGATGACAGCGAGCAACCCGTCAGCTTGGCCCGGGCACAGAGCTTGCGAGTCTTGGCCCCGTGCATTTCACTGGTATCAACGCGCTACTCGCGCGCCCAAAATCCTTTCCAACGTGGCAACAGTAACTGAGTCGTGGCTAGTCTGTGAGTGATACTTTTAAGAGTTCTCTTAAGAAGACCTTTGGGACTCCCTTAAGTTTTTGGATTGAGTAGTTGGCATCATTTGAGTCATCCTAAAGTAGTCACTTGGGTAGGCTATGCTGCTTTTGGGGATGAGCTGAAACATGCTAAGGGAGGGAGGGAAATTCTCAGTCTCCTTTGAAATCTACACTAGGTATAAATTTCACCTGTGCCCATGTTTATATAGGTGAGGCTTATGATGATTCACAAAATAACAACACGCTTAAGGAAGGGCTAGTGTATAGAGTTTTCGGTGCCCCTGAATGTTGTAGATGACAATATTAAATAGGCTCTTAAAAATATACTGACTGAGGCAGCACTATCAGATTAAAAATGCACGATGGATTTCCGTTCCTGGCAACGCTGACATTCACTGTTAATAGCCGATATTCACTTCTGGAAATTAAATGTATTAAGTAGTCGTTGTCACCTCCACATTTTAACACATTTTATGTTAACCAAGACATCATTATAATGGACTCCCACTTCATTTTTTTCCAGCACGTACTGTTAAAATTCAAAAGTACAGTAGAGAGAGAAAATGCTCATATACAACTTTACCACTATGCAAGGTTCTTCTCAAAAGAGTGTAGAGAACACCTCCCCATCAGCGATAATTTTTAAATAGTGGGGACTAGATTTCTGCCTTAAAAATCTAAAGAGTTTTTACTTCACCTTCCACATGTTTTACTGTTAAAAAAAAAAGATCATTGTTTTAAATTTCCATTTGAATCGAAAATTGTTTAACTGCATCGAATACTTCATCTATAACTAAAATATACCTATAATTCACTGTGAAACTTTTGACTTTATGAACATGCAGTGAATGTTTAACAACTATCTCTTCAGTCCGATTAGGTTGGACTCTTTCTAAGGGCTGTTGAATGGAGTTGTACCATTTGGAGCACACACCTCCAGAAGTCCCTGCTAACAAATGAGCCCCTTGACTTTTCTTCCCTCATTATCATTATCTTACTATTGGGGCAAAGCTGTTTCCAGAGAAGAGTGATGAGGAGGAACGGGGCCTCCACACACAGTTGCACACGTTGTGCGGCATGTGGTTGTCAGCAACGGTACCTCCTGAGAAGTGGGATGTGTGACTGAAAAGGTTGACATGAGGTTTCTTGACTAGAAAGGACGTGCCGCATTACTGAGAGGTAAACACAGAAGTGCTCTTAGCTGAGGCTCACCTACTTTATCCTGTTACCTTTTTGCCTCTGGAGAATGGACTTTATAGTAACAGGGTTTGTCAGAAGAAGCACATCCAGAAGGAATGTGGGCTGATTCAGGGAAAGGGGTGCGTTGGGTAGACATTTGCTTCATGAAGACGGTATAACTGAAACACGTTTGTATGACACATTTTGGGTCTGTTTTTGTATTTGCTTATATATAAACAAACAAACAAAGGAAAATCTGGAAAAATCCTCACACTAAATTCTTAATGATGGTTCTCTCCTAGGGTTGTGACTACAAAATTCACTTGTCATAGTTTCTAAATCTCTGTATTATTTGAAATTTTTATATAGAGCTAAAATGACTTTTATTATCAGGAAAAAAAAAATGAAAATTCTCCTTCTGTGGAAAAAGCCCACCAGAACTCTTGAAGATTTCACATTCAAGCCTCAGGCCCTGAGTAGGCCAGTTTGGCCGTATGTCAAGAAGCACCAGGTCTGGGGGTGAATGGGACCAGGGAGGCCACCCCAACGTGCGGATAAATCACACTGCTTCATGGTTCCCTCTCCGCCAACATTTCTGTGCCTGAGAAATAGTGTGAAAATAATAAAAGAAGTAGCACTGAAAGAAAAAAAAATCATTTCAAGCAGGTAGTGAGTGAAGAGAGTGGAGAGAGTCCTTTCATCCACGTGCCGTGAGTAGAAATGGCAATGGGACAATGGGCCGAACAAACCTAAGCATTCCAAGGCCACTTCTCTCTGGGTCCACTTGTGGGTGATGGGGTTCCTATGGATAGGCTACAAAGCAATCCACAAAAAAGCAAGCCCTCTCTCCACTTCTAAGGGCAAATTAATGCAATTCCATAGATATTTTATGCCCTCCTAAAGACTCAAAGACACTTTCTAGAAAAATCCTCAAGGTTATAGAAATTTGGTACACAGAAACTAAAATGAGGTGCTATTGAAGTTGATCAAGACTTGGTTTTGGTCCAGCAGTTTACAGAGAAGCCTGGTGGCCATTCCATGGCCAAGGAGAATGTGCCTGTGCACTTTGGCACACGGGATGAAATCCTCAAGTGTGACCCCTCAGGCTTTGGTCAGTGCATTGGCAAGGTTGCCTTATGTTGGCCATGGCTTTCAATGCTCACTTTCCTTGCTCTGAAATTACAAACTAGTATCATCACTAATTCACCTTCCTGACTGTTACTGGGTTAATTGCAGAGACTATATATTTGCAGCAGGAATGTCTTTGGGCTGTTATTTTCTACCCGCCCTGCTTGGCTATGATGCCTATTACTAAAACGGGAATTCATGAATGCCCCACTGGTCACAGAGGCTGACAGGAGCTTAACCTGGGAGTGAGACTGATTCCTTAGGACTTCCGCCAGCACGTTCACGTTTTCCACCACCAAGGAGGCATGGAGGCTGGCCACAAGTACCCCAGGGCAGGAGGCTCCAGAGAACCACACTGCCCTTCACATACAGACTCCCCAAGCCCTTCCCCTGGCCTATTTCCCCACTAGCTCTGCTCTGTCCTGGAAGGGCTTACTGTGCAGTTTTCCTCCATCTGGGCATTCTGTCCTTGACTCCAGAACTCAGTTCCTTAAAACCTCAGGATATCCTTACTTTTTTGTTTCTGTTTTTGGTGGTTTTTCTTTTCTTTTCTTTTTTTTTTTTTTTGGTTTTTTGTTGTTGTCATTTTTTTTTTTTAAGAAAGGCCTATATTTTCTGCAGTGTTTGCTTTTAATATTAAACATTTTACTTTTTTTTTTAATTGAGCTGGTATGTTTATTAGGATGGTTTTTCTTTGCATGTGCTCTATCCCAACCTCATTTCCCCAGAGCCCTGTTCCTTTTCCTGTGTGGTTTTGTAGATCCTAAGTTCCTTCAGGAATACACATCTGAATGGCATCTTAGCCGAGTGGTAATGCTGGCTTTAAAATCTGAGAAGTCTGCGGCTGATCCTGTTCATCCGTCCCACCGCTGATCTTGCTTTTTACGGTAAACTTCTTTACTATCTCTGAGCTACTTTTCCAGTGAAAAGTATGAATTGGTGGGAAGGGGAAGGCTGAGAAATCTTTCCTCCTGCCGAGTGGGCCTTCAATAAAATTTTATCACTTTTCTCCAGGACTCTGGCGACGGTCAGAAATAATTTCTTGTTACCTGTAATGAACTGCAAGCAAAAGTCGTGCAGAGTTTGCAATTGCATTTAAATTCAATTCTTGCATTTAACATCCCTCACATAAAGAAGGCACAGAAATGGAGAAATAAACAATGAGGATTCCAAGACACGTAACTGTCTTATTCCTGTAGGGTTATGTGGCCATTTCTGCAGAATAACAATACTGTAGGCACACACCACATTTTCCCCTACGGGAATTTCTCAAAGAAGTTCTTAAAAATGTACATTATTTTCACTTCTTACCTTTATCCAGATTTCCAGGAGAAACAGCATTTAAATCACCAAACTGTAAAACAACAGTCATTTGGGCAACAGTTACTACCAGGTAGAATAAAATAATATTCGATCAGTCTGCGGTAAAAACACAAGGAAGACTTTTTTAAAACTGTAAACCAGTGCCCATTTTGATCTCTAACTACCTGGGTCACCTAATTTTCCAATCAAACTTGTCGAATTTGAACAGTTTAAATTGTGTCACAATTTAGCTGTCTTGGCTTCTTTGCAAAGGATAACAATTTTCTCTGCTTTCTGTGCTCCATTTTACTTTTCATTATTATTTCGACTTAGCAGTGAAGAAATGGGGGCCTGGCTGGCCTTGAGAAGTTGGATGTGGTGGGATAAATTTGGAAATTTGGTGAAGCAGGACATGTCAGCTCCACCACCCATGGGCAGTCTGAAAGTCCCTGCCTGGGGCCGGGTGGCGACTTGACAGAAACTTGGTCCAGCCGCTTGGCTGAACTCTCTCTTTAAAGCTTTCACTAGGAGAATGAAAAACATAGTGGGAACCCCAACGTTCAGAGTATTTATGTTTTAAAAATCTTTGAGACTTCTCGGCTTGTAATTTGATGTTCTTATTTACTAAAATACCAGGGTCCCATTTTATAAAAGAAAGGCATCTGCTTGTTACTAATGCAACAAAAAGCTTAAAACAATATGGAACAATTAATAACCTTCAGCTTAGATTCTGTTTTCTATCTTGGTTCAAAAGCTTAATGATATTTTTACCATGAGGAAATGGATTTTGAGAGTCTCAGAGTGAACAAAGATGGATACTCTTAAAAAAAAAAAAGGAATAGCAGAGATAACCAAGTTGATCAGAAAAAGGTAAAGAGAAACCTCAAAGCATCCACTTTTTAAACGAACATTACTTTTTGAAAAGCTGAAGATTCAGAATAAGTCATTATAGAAATTCAGAGTTCTCAAGAGGCTTAGAAAGGGTGAGAGAGAAATTCTACTTACATTCAGAAGTTTGCTTATAAAGAGTTCCATGATAGGAGTATTTTTTTCATCTACAAGGTATGTCTATAAAGTAATAAAACTGATCTTATTTTGCAAACATACACACACTTTTTTTTTTTTTAACCTACACATGTATTGTTCTTCCTAGTAGCTACCTTGGGAGCTTAGACATTTATTCCAAGGTCCAAGGTTCTGGAATTCCTCTTTACCAATCAATTTCAAGAGTTAGTTTATGTATCATTCAAGAAAGCCCATTTTGTAATTTTATATCCAATTGTGCCTGCAAATAACACTCCAAATTGTACTGATTGCCCTTGATCCTGAGATGATTTCTGACTACTCATCAAAATCAAATTCACCTCTGCCACAGTTCAGGAGATTCAAAATACTATGTCATTTTACTCTATTATTTCTCAGCAGTTCAGAAGCGGTCAAAAAAGAGGTATGCCACAGTATTTTAAGCTACAGCAGCGTGACTGGAACAAATGTGTAGCCTTCCCCAGGTGACTGCTTTCGAGGGGACAAGGGCCTCCTGGGTCCATAATTCCCAGAACGGTTTTTGGAAAAACTGTCCCATTACTTTATAGTTACATCCCATTGGGCAACAAATATAAAATCATAAATACTGAGCTGTTGTTTTGTAGTTGTTCCTGATCACATGGGTCAGAACCTTGTGTTAATCCAAATAAAAATCACAGTTTAAATTATGTAAAATTTCTTGAATTAAAGAATATAAGCAACAAAAAAATCAATGCGCCCCTTTATTTTTGGTATTATTTAAATATTTTAGAACTATAAACAGAGAATGCCCAAAGCTGAAGGATCCTTTATAAGTTATTTCCAATTGATGTAACACAGTAAGATTTATGTTTCTTTTAAAATGAATACTTAATGACACTTAAGATCCAATTCTAGAAACAAGGTGGCAGTGATGAGTCTTCAACATTCCTCTATACCTAGAGAAAGTGAACATTCCATTTGTTTTTGAAAAATCTCAAGAAGTTGTTTGAGACTAAATTCTTATTGCCATTAGTAATCAATAATGTCACACAAAGGAGCTAAAACCAAACTCTGGACCTACTTGGAAATTTTCTCCAAAAGAAACTGATTCTGGCTGCTATTTAACTGCAAATATGGCAACTTCCTTAATACAAAGGTTTTCCTTTGAACATTGCTGCTTATTCTGAACGAATACATTTGATTATTCGGGTTGCTAAAAATAAAAAAACCCCACAATGATCAACATATCAGTGACTGCTATTATTGTGAGTAAATAAACATTTGCATACTCAATGCTTTGTGCTTGTGGCTATGCACTATGCTGGACACAGTACGGGTTAATCTCAGAGACACTCTCAATGTCTCTAAGTGTCTCTGGGATCGATAACAAAGCTGCATGTGTACAGCAAATAAAGAGTAGATTTAAAATAAAAATCTTGTGAATAAGGGAAGATTCTGATATCCTACATAGCAGAAGTTGAAGGCTTTTATGTGCATTTCACATGTGAGGAAAGAATACACATGTGATTAAGGAAAAACCACTTTACTCCCATAGGTAGGCTAAGATTAGGAGAGTCCGTTCATTCCCTCATTATTCAACCAACATTTATTGGGAGCTTACTATATGCCAACCACTGTGCCAGTCAGTTCCAGTCAATTTGGAAATATTCCGTTTCTGGAGATGAGTAGCAGAAGTTGCTTATATTATGAAGGACAGGCAGTTTAGCAAAAAATGAGGCTAGCTTTGAGAAGGTTTTGGAAGCATGGGCATATGAGAAAGGTAAGTCAACGGCGGGGGTTTTGGAGGGGGGCAGCAAAAGGGAAGGGCATGAACGGTGGCAGAAAAGACGGGGAGCAGGCATAAGGAAGACCGTGTCATGGACTGGGGACAGATGACAAGCGCCAAGATTAGGCCAGCACAGAACACACAGAAGCGAAGGAAGAGATCAACCATCTGGGTGAACAAAATGGAGGCTCGGGATAAAGTACAGAGATAACTGTGAAATTTCAGCTCCAGCAACTGCGGAAACTGACTAACTTCGCCTGCCCTGCCCCCACCCCCCCACTGCCCCTGGGGCCTGGAGGGACAACTGTTTGTTGAGAGGACATCTTAGAGCTTATAAAGGACTTTCACGGTTCTATGTATGTGAGGCTTTCTTTCAAATATTACGACCTCAAGTATCACTTCCTCAGAATGGCTTTTCCTGACCGCCCTATCTGAGCATCTACTTCCCTGGCAGGCTTACTCACTTCCCTCAAAGCATTTGCCACCACATCCAACACGTAACTTTGTTTCCTCTTCTAACATCTGACTTCCCAAGCCTAAGGCCAGGGCCGTGGGGGGGCAGAGGACTTGTTTGTCCTCCTCATAAATGTATCCCAGAGTCTACTACAGCACCTGACAGATAGTAAAGGCTGACTGCATAGCAGATGAATGAATTTGCTTCCTCATTTCAGCCTCAGAAAAACTTAAGAATTTGGCAAGGTAGAGAGCTAAGATTTAATCTTCAGGCTATTAAAAACAATGAATTGATTTGTCTAACATTTGTAGGAAATGTGGTGGTGGGAGATTTGAGACCAGATATCCTTACCCTCACTTAAGGAATTTAAGGTGGGGGAGGGAAAGGGAGGGGGTGGGGAGGGAGAGAGACAGACAGACAGACAGAAAGGGAGAGACAGAGAGGATGTATGTTCCACACATGGAGGAAAGAATATAAATTAAGGGATTCAAAATGTGCTCTGGGGTTAGAAAGCATACGGCCTTTTGATGTAGGTGGGAATCAATATTCTGTAGATAAATCGGGGATGTTCTGAATAGAAACAAAATGGAACACAGAGGAAGCATATCTGCTGTTTCAGGAAGAAACACCTCGTTTCCCAGAAACCATTTCCTCCAGGTCCCAACAAGGGTCTTAATGATGTGCACCCTCCCGGACAAAAGCAGACCAACAAATGTGGCGGGAGGGTGGGAGACCACAACCTCACAAGGAGACCAGTAATGGCTGGGAAGTGCAAGTGGGCAACTGGACAGTACTGCATACACAGCAACAGGCAGGACCCTTGAGAGAGCCCCGGTGTGACGCTGACATGTGGCCAAGCAGCTGAGCAGCAGCTCCTTACGAGCCTGCCAGGTCTCCCACCCACCTTTAAGCACTGGCTCCAGGAAAGGAACAGGGTGCTGCTTGGGAGATGCACACCACAGGTGCCCCCAAGAGACCACTGCACGCTAGATCCAGCAGCAGCGAACTTCTCACAGGGAGTGAGGCAAGGCTTGTACTCCGATCCTTGGGAACTGGGACCATGCAGAGGAAGTCAGGGTGCAGACAGCACACAGGCAGGAATCCGTGGGGGCCCACAATGCAGAGGCTGGGGACAGGAGTCAGGGACAGAAGGAAAGCGTTCAGGGGCTGGGATGAAGACTGCACCCTTGGGGATACTTTCCCGGCTGGACGAGTTTACCCCATCCTGGGGAGAAAACATTAGGGAGTCGTCATAACCACATCATCTTGGGCAGCCAGGTAGACACCCCCTCTAGAACCTGTGTCCTACTAGAAGATCTGTCAGTGCCTCTTAAGATTTACAGGTGGACAGTTACAATCACGTATGCACACGTACGTATGAACCCGCATTCTGTGTGCTCACTGAGATATTAGCTGTCCAAGTCTAGAGTCACCATGTTCACTAAGCTACCACACACAAAAATGCCTAGCTGGCATCCCTGGTGGCATCAAAATAGGACTGTGTATGGTCTAGAACAGAGGTTGGCAAATTTTTTTTCCAGCCAAGGGTCAGACAGTAACTACGGTAGTCTTTATGGTCCTGTTGCAATTACTCAAATCTGCATTTGTGCTGCACTTTTCATTTACAGACTTCAAATTTTATGTACAGCTTTCTACCAGTCTGAAAGGTTTTTACAGCATGCATTTCAAGTTCTAAGCCTGTTGAAATCCTACATGGATACAAAAAGTTTACCAGGATCGCAGAGCTGAAAGCTGTGAATGACATGTATATGGAAGTCATTCCAGACAAAAATGGACATTGAAATTGAGGAAACCAAAAGCTACTGGGTAGTGGGGCCAGAACAGCCCTAAACCTCAATTCCAAATGGAAGCCTAACTCTAATGTTAAAGTTAGACACTAGGAAATAGGGTATATACTGGTCTTTGGACAATTTCATGAGGATTAACTCGTGCCACCCAGCGGCACCACAAGCAACCCCGAAGCCCTAAGAAAGCCCTCTTGTATCAGCACTACCTGATGGTTCTGTAGGATCTATGGTGTATAGACACTGGCAGCCAGAGCCAGATGCCAAGGTGGTGGCAGGTGCTTAGCTGAAGGCAGAGACCCCGGGCAGCATATGAAAATATGTAAACTTTACCATGGCGTTCCTGCTGACCTGGGGGCTATGGTCATTAGCGGCTGACAGGCCAAACAGTTGGAAGTTTTAACTAGAAAAGACCACTCATGTGGGGGCCTCAACTACTCTTAGGAGTAGTCTTTACATAGATTCAGAATAAAGTGATACTCTGATCTCATACTGCAGACCAGTCCTGCCAGCAATGGTAACTTTTGATATACGCATGTCAGGAAGAAATTATGTATGTGTGTATGTGTGTACATTTTTTCAGTTTCTGTCAATGAATCGTTTGCTCTAGGAAAGAAGATCTTTAAGCTGTCAAAGGCACTAAGAACAGATAACTGTAAAATTTTTCTGAAGTGTGGTATCTAGCTCATAGTTGGAATACGATGTCTCTTTGGGACCTACTTTTACTCTTTAACGTGAATAAACTGCACATATATAGGAATGGTATATATAATGCTTTCTCCCCATGTCACAAGACCTTTCCTACTAGTCATTCCTACGAGTTAAAATTCGATACAAGTCTAGCTATGATTGTCTAATTCTGTTTATACTTCTTCCCTAATACTGCCATTTTTTTTCTAATTGACTTATTTCTGCATTCTATTTTGTTGGCTGTGTTTTACAAAGCATTGAATTAGTTTGTCTCTGATTACCACTTGGGCTCCATCCCAAAGAATGCTGTTGGATTCTTTGTAATTCCATGAATCATTGGACTCAACATTCAAAAACTGTCTACAGGCTATTTTTCCCCCTTGCAATATAGTTTTATTAAAGCCTTCACATGCCTTTATGTTATCTGTTTTATGAATTTCAACTTCTAAGCTCATCATATCAAAAACAGGATGGTCTAATTGTACACATTGTTACTTGGATTGTTGGTGCCAAATTAATAGTTAAAAATCTAATCTGGAGTAGAAGGCAATCAAATATAATCTCTCTTGAGTAATACACATAGCTTCAGATCTACCAATCAGTTGATCGATCGATCATCTATCTATCCTTGTGGAAAGGAAATGGAACTAACAAAAATCAGGTACCTAGTATTTGCCAGTTTGCCCATCCACTCTACCTACTTCCACTTACTTACCATGCCTAACTGCATACCCACCTAATTTTATCCTCACAACAGCCTTGTGAAGGAATGGTCCTCATGCTTATTTTGCTGATGAGAAAACTAAGACTAAAGCAAGGATATATACAACTTGCACAGGTTGCAAAGGTATTAAATGGAAAATATGCAGCAGGACAAACAACATAGGATCTGGGGCGTATGACCTGCGTTTGAACCACAACTCTACCGCTATCCACTATGGGATCCTAGACATGTTGCTCATCTAATCTTAGATTTCCTTTTTATGAAACAGACAAGGTCTACTGTCTTCAAAACTCAATTTTCAAATACTAGTGATGGAGCCTTAGAATTCCGTGCAACTGTAAGGCCATAAGATGGTGACTTCAAATAAAATGCCTCTAGCTAAGTGGGGCTACCAGGTATGCGGACTGAGGATGGAAGGGTTCCTTAGGCCCTGACATGAGGGTCTGACACTGTGAACTCAATCTAGGGCTGAAGTTGAAGTCAGTTATGTGTTGACCAAGGCACTTATGACTCACGCAAATACCATGAGAAGGGCTGTCCTAAACATGGATGGTGTGTGTGTGTGTATGTGTGTGTGTGTGCGTGTGTGTGTGTGTGTGTGTGTGTGTGTGTGTGTGTGTGTTTGGCAGAATGGGGATGTTCACATCATGAAAATAGATGATGAGCTCAGATGAATATCAGCATGTAAATCCCAGCCTAAGCAGTTGCTTCTCTCTCTGCTCTTCCGAGAAGTCAACGAATGAACAGAGAGCTTTAGGGCTTTCCCTATAGAAGCAGCAATATGGTTCACATGCGGATTTGGAGCCTGCTGACCCGACTCAAATCTTTCAACATTTGATACTTAACTGGCACTTTGTAAAGTCCTGATTTTTACAAATCTTATATAGCTGGGCAGCCTCCTGTGATTTCAGTTCTATGAACTGAAGTTAGTAGAACTTAATCACAAAAGGATTAGTTAGTGGCAACTATTCTGGATGTTTGGGATGGCGGAGAGAAAGGTCTTCAAATTTCAATCATAAGGGATTTCAGAGAATTAGTTAATTTTCTTGAAATGTCTTCCAAATGAGAACCAAATTAATCAAAGCATTTTGCATTTAGCTTTGGTACAGGGTTTCACAACTGAGGATAAACAGTTGCTGATTTTGAAGTGATTTCCAATTTTATAAAATTTGCAAGGAATGCTAATGTTCCATTTGGTAAAATCCTGTGTTCCTTGGTGATTTTTCTTTCTGTAAGTGTATTTTCCCATGTATTTCCAACTAGTTTTATCAAAGCCTGCTAAGATGGCTGAGCTTTCTGCCAGTTTGCTGCAAACCAAAGCAAATTGTGCCCTACAGCTTCTGACGGTCCCGCTCCTTCGGAATGGCCACGTGTGCCGTTGGCCGCCCTCCACACAGACCGCGGATTTCCATCACATGTCTAAGCATTCAGGCTTTTTTGTCCCCCTGTGCCGCCTGGGAACACAGCAAAGCATTTACCTTTATATTGTTTCAAAATCTCTAAGAAGTGCTCATGAGTGAGCAGGCAGGTAATGAAGTAAGAAGCTAAGCCTTAGTTCCTTTTGAAAGAAAAAGTCATTTCAACAACAGGAACATTTAACAGTACCATCAGGCCACACTGAGAAGGGCCTCTGTCCTGAGCCCCACACTATGGAGAGCCCTGCCCTGGTTTCCCTGTGGCTGTGGCCCTCCCTCCAGGATAAGGACATCACCGGGCCAAGTGGATGTGTCTTCTTAGAGCCTCTGTGTCCCTTCCACCCTGCAGGCCATATTTTGATATCTAAAATGTCAGAACTCCCTAAGCCCTCTTCCTGGCCGGTGCAGATTTCTTCTCCAAGTCCGCCTTCAGAAGAAAGAAGGGAGAGCCAACGAGGAGCAGTGGTTTGCCAAGGGTGGACAAAACCTGAACACTGGGTTGAGGGGTTCAGGGCTATTCACAACATGGGACAGGGAGTGATGAATAAGACAAGCGGTCTGGGGCGGGGGTTGGGCAAGCGGCTCGCTATGTCTATGTCATTATTTTCTGGCATGGGTCTAGGAGGAGCCTGAGAATTTTACGTTTAAACCCAGCCTTCTAAGTTGTGATCAAGACATATTTATCAACCTAGGTGGATGGAATAGATTTTACTCATAGCTTGACTCATCACTTTTGAAATGTTTAGACATGGGGTACCATAAGCCCTGCAAATGTTAGGGTTCAGCCTGGCAGCATATCCTTTATGAAAATAAAACCACGGGCTAAAAAGAAAGAACCTTGGTGCACCTAACTTAAGACAGGCTTCATTCGAGGCCACGTTCATTGTCTAAGCGGAAATCTTGGCATTGGTTTATTATGTGAGAGGCGCACTTCTTGATTTTAATTATACCGTCTCTCTTTTTCAGAACTTAACGGGACCGACAATGGGGGTGGGGGTATAGAAACATGTTCTCTTTAGACCAAGTAGTGTGAATCAGGTTTGAAGCGCTTGTAGTATCAAAACACCTGACCCACATACTCATAGAGAATCTCTCACATTTATGAAAGTGTATTTATTTTATACAGCGATGGTGAAAAGCAGAAAACAGCTCCTGGGAATTGAGGAACCTGTGGTCTCCAACAAGAGCTACTTCTTTATGGAAGGACAAGTAACCACCACGGTCCCCCTGTTTGTGAGCAAAACTACCAGAAATAGAATGGCAAGGCTAGACCTGGCCAGGGCACGGGATGACAGTGTGGTGAAGAGGCCAGCAGAGGGAGCTGTCATGCTTAATCTCTGCCACAGAATCTTCTAGCTGGTTCTGCGGCTGGGGATACCAGGCTCCCTCCTAAGCAAAGAGCCCAGGGGTGGACTTTGCTGAAGAGAACAGTGTGCTGAGATTTCTTTCCCGATGTGTCCAGTGACCATTATTTTAGTTCTTGAAGTATGTTAAGAATTTTTCAACTATTTTATACTCTTCCCACTTCCAAACTCTTTAGGAAAACTAGTCTCCAGTTGAAAGCACCTATGAAGGCCCAACTTCACAGAGAAGGTCTCTGAAATGTGGACAGACACATCCTGCGGAGAAGGAGCACTTCTGGTCTATGAGTTTTATTTTCCTGATAAAAGAATCCAGTATGTCGATCATGAAATCCAATGAGAGGGCCTACAAATTGGTAGTCTGTCTTTCCATCATTCTTTTGTACTTCCTTTCTGGAATGAGTACTTTTTGAGCACCTATAGGAGGACTGTGTTTAGAGCACAGTTATAAGCGAAAGTCCAGTCCCTGAAGAACAAAAGAGGTTCCAGCCCCGAGTGAGCAGGAAGGAAACCAAGAACAACTTGCTAATGAGCAGGGATCCCAGAGTTGGAAAGGGCTGTGGCCCTGGGCAGCTGAGTCCATAGGTGCTTTTCTCTAACACAACAAGAGGAAGGAACAGAAAGACAAACCAGGGAAGAGGAAGAAAAATGGGAGAGTTTCTACAAAGCCAGTTCTCAGGAACTTGGAGGACGAAGGTATAGAAGAAGGGCCTCCCATGTCTCTCCTCCAGGAGGTCACTTTTAGAATTTATTTTCAAGTTGTCAGAATTGTGCTCATATAGAGGGCAGATCTACAGCTAAAAGCAAACTACAAATTCCAAAATTATGATTTTGACTTAGGTCTGGTCTGTGGGTGGATACGGAGGAGCTAAAGGGTGTAATTTGTTGTTGGTGTTGTTTCCCCGCACATTTAGCTTTCCAATCGCAATTGGCTTAGACTAATATTCCAGTTAGTTTGCATATTCTAGACATCTAGGAACAAAAAGTGGGGAGGGAAAGGGTGGTAGGACAATCAGGAAGCGTCATGTAACGCTGAGGAAAGAGACCCTGGAACAAAATAATGAAAGCTTACATCCTAGGCATCTGGTGTGTGTGTGTGTGTGTGTGTGATTGTGCGTGTGCGTGTGTTTGGGGGAGTTGAACAGTACAAACGGAAATAAATTAGTCCCTATTTGAATCTGTCTACAAACAATTTATACGGTGAAAAATTAAAACGTGGACTGAACCCATTTGGCAACTTGGAACGACACAGTCCTACTTTCTACTGCTTCCTAATTCTGGCTTTGGGGAAATTTTCAATCTGTTTTTCTCATGGATGAAATGAGGACACTAACACATCTTTTGAAAGGTTTTAGTGAATATTAATTAAGAATGCAAAACACCTAGTATCGTGATTATCACAAGGCAATCCTTCAATGTTAATTAATTTGAAAAATATTAGGAAATATTAATAAGCTTTATTATAACAATAAACAGTATAATTTTCAACAAGTATTCATTATATTTTCTAAGCCACTGCTGTTCCAAGATGGCTTTTTTCTGCAGATGATTTTAACTTGAGATATGATTCATTTGTTGTAAAATATTCTATAACAAATCTATTATTCCACGGGTCCATTCTCAGTGTATTCCCTAGTTGCACTACAGTAGTACTCACTGAAACCTATTTTTCATTAGTTTGATTTTACCTTAAGAATCCAGGTTTATTTACCATGATTATACTTCTACCAAATGGAACTTTTTCACTCAACTTTTATCCTAAAAGCTTGCCTTTTGAATTATTATTGCTCTGGTCCAATTTTTAGGTTTTGAAGATCTTTTTTTTTTCCCCCATTTACTTTGAGGACATCAACTTTGATAAATTCAAGACACTTTTCTTTTGATGGTATATTCTTAAGGGATCTTCCATTTTTTCCCCTAAAAAATGTGACTAAAATATCATATTTTTTATATTGATATTCATATGTGACAACTGAAGCACCTTTTGGTTCCTATTTTTTACTTCAAAAAAATTGGTTATATAGATGGCTTAGATGTAATATTAAATAAGTATAATTAAATTATGGCAGAGAATTTAAATATATTTAATAAGTTAAACACAAAATATGTATTGCAGAAAGTCATTTTATGCAGCAATCAAAATTTATAGACTCAGTGAATATATTAATGGACTATGTATAGTTTAAGGAAATAAACATCCAAAGAGATTCCAAATTGAATTCATAAAATTCAAATAATAGGATAGTTTCCTGCTCAATTTTTCTTGTCAGGGCTGCACAGAAAGCCCTGATTTTTAAAAATTATTACTTAACAGGTGTGCAAACAGATGCAACTTGTTTGTTTTATTCCTACTCTTAAAATTTCCCCACTCCCAGAGAGTCTTTGGGTGTATTTATAATATTAAAGTTCAAAAAATTGCATAATTTTAGCAGCAAATAAATTCTGTTTCCTTTTTATCATCCAGGCAAAAAATATAATCACGAAACTCTGGAATTGCATGTGCTTTAAATAACTTACTAGTCAGCATTACTGTGGCAGCCGACTGACATTTAGAAGAAAACGTGTCGGGGTGCGATGCTGTTTCTGTTTCTTTTGGGGGCGCTGTTACATGGTGGTATTCATGCCAACAACTGATATTGTAGTGCAACAGGGAATGCAAAAATAGTAGTTTTGTACACTTGCATACTGTGTTTATATGTAGAACATGGACTGGTCTCTCCCGCCTGCTCAAATAATATAAATTTTACAATTGTAAAATTAAAATTTGTGTGTTGATTTCTAATTAATGAAGATACACTAACTGTCCGTAAGTCACTTTAAAAAGGAAAACCTTTCCCCTCGCTTCTGCATCTGGTTGGCTGTCTGCCACCTCTCCCAAATAAAGCGCCCATAAGGCAAAACCAATGTCTGGCCAAGTTTGTGTCTGACTTCCCAACAGTTTTTGCTCCTAGCCCCCCATCCTGTAGCCGGTGATAAGCATGGCGGATTAACAGTAAGAACTTTGGGGCCAGTCTGCTTGGTTTTGGAGCCTGATTTCATAACTTTAGCGGCTGTGTGACCTTAGCGAGCTACTTTATGGCACTGTGTCTCATGTCATCATCTGAAAAATATATATTATTTTACACAGGGATAATAGAATTCATTCATAGGGTTGTTATGAATTATTAAGTTAATATACATAAAGCACTCAGAATAGTGCCGGGCACTTGAGTGGTATGTGAATGTAGGCTTCACTTGAAGGTTTTGGCTTTCTTTCCTCATCCATTTCTATCCCCTGTCTACTGAATTTGATGGTGCGTATTTGGTCTCTCTGGTGCTTGACCCTCAGATTTTCTATGGAAACTTCCCCTTGGCCATGCTCCCTTCCATTGTAGGCAGGACCTGCGTGCATGTCTCCATGCCCCCTTCACCCCCAAATTCTCACAATTCATATAATTAACTCCTTTTGCCCTTTCAATCTCATTTCAAACATCCCTGCTGGGGGGAACCTCCCCTGACCCTCCCAGGCTAGCTTAAGGCCTCATGCTTAGAGTATTCCTATTTCTCAGATTTTATAGCTCCATAGCTATGTGAATATTTAGTACATATGAGTCCTCTACTAAAATGCAAGCTTCTTGAATGCAGGGTCAAGATCCATTCGGTTCATCACTATAACCTAATTATTATAGCATTTGGTCTACATTAGATGTGTAAGAAATACCAGTTATATAAATGAATAAATTAATTTCAGAGATAAGTCTGAGACTCAACATCAGTGAACAAGATTATACCGCTATAAATGACAGAACTATCAGGAGAATTGAATTCTCCTGACTCGAAGTCCTCTATTATTTCCAGGGCATTAAGTCTTTACTTATACGTATCATACAAAGAACCACATGATTAGTATAGTGCAGGTTGTAGAATGAAAAGTAGAAGTGCAGATCAGAGAGAATGTGGATGTATCTAAGGTAGTTTGGAGGAACTGGGGCCCCCTGAGGAGCTGATATTTAAGACGTGAAGTAGGAGTTAGAATGAGCAAAGGGAGTTGGGCAGAAACGTTCCTGCTAGAAACAACCATTTACACAGTGGTCCAATGATAAGCAAAGCTTGGTGAATAAGAACAGAGAAAAGACCACTGTGATTGCAGCAAATGGAATAGGAAGACGGAGGCTGAGGTTAATGTGAGGGGCGGGGCCAGATGGAGCATGACCTCATGTACCAAAGAAAGAATTTTGTTCCTTCACCAACAGGAGAGAATATCATGGATGGGTTTTTAAGTAGAGATAACATAACCAACTCTGCACTTTCATAAGATGATACTGACTGCACTCTGGGAGGTTTGGGAAAGAGCAGACTTAGTAATTGGGGGGACATCGGGGTCAAGACAGAAAGACATGTAAAAGATGATGCTCATGTGTCCAGGATGACCAACAGAGATAACTGTGGTACCGTTTACTGAGAAAGAGCCATTAGTAGACAGATCAAGAGTTTGATTTCATACTTAATGAATATAACAAGCTCTCAATAAAGAGTGAGAACTATTATTGTGTTTGTTTGCTATTGTTACTGATGATTGAAAACCAGTTGCTCCAACTGAGGGTAATGATGACTTTTACAGATTTCAGTGGATTTGGGCCTGAGCGGTCGCTCCACCATGTGCACGGGCACTCCTGACTTGGTGTTTGGAAGGGGGGAATCACCTAAGGGGTGAAGGTAACTGAGCCTCAACATGCAAAAGCCTTTTTTACCTCCAATCTGATTTCTAGGGTATGTGTAGGATAACACGGGAGTGACACATGAGAAAACAGCCTTCTGTTTTCCTGAATTTCCTTTTCCCAAGAATCAAGAAATTTTAGATACGATAATATGACCACCACCTCCAGGTCTACAATGGCCAACAGATATATGAGGCCATCAACGTTGTTGATGGGGAGAACAAACCTATAAAATTAGCCTTGATTGGCATGGGCTGCATAATCGATGAGTAGAGACAGCTCAAAGGATTGCCGTATAAATTGGGTAAGGAGAGAGTAAGCAAAGAAATCAAGAGGCATGCTTAGATCTTTAATCTTACAGAAGGTATTTTATACCTATTTTCTGATCTAGATTTTATTCCTATCATATCTTTACCCCCGTGGGAATGTGTCCTACTCATATACACTGTCTACATAAAGTAAAAAAAAAAAAAAAAAATACAGGGATGCCTGGGTGGCTCAGTCGTTGAGTGTCTGCCTTCGGCTCAAGTCGTGATCCTAGGGTCTTGGGATCGGGCCCCGAGTCGGGCTCCTTGCTCTGTGGGAGGCCTGCTTCTCCCTCTCCCACTCCCCCTGCTTGTGTTCCCTCTCCCACTGTGTCTCTGTCAAATCAATAAAATCTTTAAAAAACAAATACAAAACGAAAGAATGCCTATGGGCATGGTTAATCGGCAGTATTGACTATATGAGACCATCTTAACCCTGGTGAGCCAGCACTGTCCACACCAGCATATGAGGGGCTTGCTGAGCCCTCACGCTGTGTGACTGGCTCCTGCCCTCTGCCTCTGTTCCCTCAAGATGCAAGGGAAGCCATGACCACACATCAGGATTAGCCACATGGTGTTCATTAGAATCTCTGTTATCATTATGCTGATGATCTTGTTAAAGACGTCCCAGAATATACGAGGTGCTTGGCAAATGGGTTAAATATACCAAAAGGCATGTCTGTTTCAGAAGTTGGGAGTCCTGACTTGAGAAGTTTTGCAGTACTTAATCTACATGCCAACTGGGCATTTTGCAGCCAGGCATTGGTAAGACAACCACTGCAAGAGGCACTAAAGGAAGGTCAAATCTAAGAAAAGTCCAGATTGTTTCGGTCCTGCCTATTGTCTAAAAGCTACAGTGATCCTTGCTTCATCTTGCACATATAATACATGTATATATAACTGGCATGATTCAAGCACAATCACTAGTAAGGAACGTCGGACAAACACAAACAGATCAGCACACAGTGAGGGATTTTAAAAAAGAGGGAAAAAGGAATCTTTTGCTCAACCTACTGAAGAAGTTTGACATGGATTTTCTTTATATTAGAATACTCATAAAGCTGCTTGAGGTATTTTAATATTTTTAATTTATACCTTTATTATCATATTTATTAAACTAGGGAAAGCATCTAATATTTACTTTGACTTTTTACATTTAAATAAGCACATACCCACAGCTTCAAAATGAACCTGTCTTCTTTACTGCTTTGGGTAATTTGTAATATTGCCTGATTTGGTATAATCTAGCAAGATCATGAATGACCCCCAATTCAGGACAACAAGATGAGCTGCAGAGGATTCACTTGGGCATCTGCATCTATTCCTCATCATATTAACCACTCCTCGTGTAAATTTACGTCAGAGTGTTAGCTTTCTGACACGCATTGAAAACAAGACAGTTTTATTTTCTATCTAAAAATTGTGACGAGAATGTTTTCTTCTTCATATCTTCAGCAATGAGAAGCCTGATTTGAAAATCAGAGTCTGAGTATTTGAAACAGGTCCCTACCAGCTATCAGAGCTATGTAAACATTTCATCTGTGTCCTTAGCTTTCTACATCAACCTCAGATACTCATCTGTAAAACAGGGTAGAGTTGTACCTGTCTCAGAAAGCGTCCAGTGCTTTGTTACATAGAAAGGGCTTCGAGCTGTGCCTGGCACATAGTAAGTGCCCCCGAAACGTTAGCTCTCGACACCATCACCATTGTTACTATCCTTCTGAAATAGAATCATTTCTTTTGGTCCTGGGTACTTGGACAAAGAGTCTATAAAAATACGTATTTAACTCTCTCCTCTGTAGTCCTGGCCCTTCGCCTTATCAGCAACATAGTCTTTCTTACTTTCCGTTCAATAAGGGTTTTTCCAGTCTGGGGATGCTCAAACTTTTCTTTCAAGTAGACACCTTTATAATATATTGGAACATGCCAAGAATTTTCACATGATGTAATTTATAATTTTAGAATATTTTAATTAAGAGAATACATATAAGCAGAGGGATTTAGGGACCCCCTGTAGTAACTCCACAGCCCATCAGGGTCTTCATTGGTTAGGAACCATTGCTTTAATCAATAAACAATATATTTAAATTAAAATGAAATTCAGGTTCTTTTTTCAAAGCCCCATGAGTCACAGCTCTTTTGGCTTCTCTTACCTCGCCCATGACCGCTATGGGTGTCTCTCCCGTTGCCTGAGCAACACGATGTTCTACTAAGTAGAACATATACTCATCGTAGAGCAGACGGATCAGGTGGAAGGAGCCAAAGCTGGCGGCGCTGCGTAAGGTTAAGTCCCGAATAACCATTGAGCTGTTTCAAGAGAGAAGACACATATGCAGCCAATATTAGTGACCAGGATGAGAGTTCAACCTACTTTTCCTCCTAAAAGAAGTTAGGTCAGAGGGTCTAAAAGGCTGGTGTACCACACAACTTGCCAAGGAATAATTTCATTACTGAAAGCAGTTGGCTCAATTCATTTAAACAGGGTGGTAAAGAGGTACCCCTTGGTGAGTTTTGGTTAGATTCTGATCAGATCCAGACAGGTCTTTACCGGGAAAAACCATTTTATTGTCATAGGTGAGTCTTCTGGTTCTATTACTCTCACTGATGGGACCAGAACTAAATAAAAAAGATTTTTGAAAGATTGGCAATTCATCACCACCATAAGAAAAACTCAAAGTGAAAATCTTACTGATGGGTAAACAATGTGTCACCACCTCCCAGTGATAATAACTTTGGATGTACACTTCGGAAAAAATAGGTATTTGCGCCATACGAAGATTACAAAACATACTCAGTAATGTTCCCAGATGTGGAAATAGAGAATGTAGGTGAGTATGTACAGGGATCCCTGCAAATCCTATTAGAAGGCAACTTTATTAAGTGATTCCGGTTTCTTACTGATGTCCATTTAAGTTAAGGTGATTTTCCATTAGAAATAAGTACAATAAACTAAGAAATGCATATCTTTGAAAAAATGTGAATTTATAAAATATGATACCAAAATATGAATGATATTATTAATACTAACAATATACTCTATTGTATTTAAAATGGAAAGCAGTCCTAATTAAAATTTTTTCCTCACCAAAGATGTGCCAGTCTTGGAGCTTGTCCACATACTTCAAACCTCCTTAATATTTCTAACTTGTAGAGTCAAAGTGGATGGGTGTGTGTGTGTGTGTGTGTGTTTCTTATCACTCTCATTTCATGGTCTTTTCTAGAGATTTCTGGCCTAGGAGAACTAAAACAGCCATTATAGTCTCAGATACATGGAAGAGACAGGCTCTCACAAATGGATAGGCTGATATTCCTAAAGCCTGTTTCACAATGAAGAATTATAAAATGTCAGGCAGATGGAAAAAGACTGTACTTCTGTTGTCTGTTTCATTGTCAACTTTATTTATGTAGAGTCTATTAATATATCAAATTCTATACATTTGGTTTGGCAAGTAGCAGATGATCATGGTACATCTGAAACTCTAAACCCTAGTTCTGATTCTGGCTCTTTGTTAATTCACTGTCGAGTTCAAACAAATCATTTCCCTGAGACTGTTTTTCTTCTTGGGTGAAAATAAAAGCTACATTTTTTGGTCTTACCTAACTTACATGATTATTTCAAGGATGTGAAATAAACTTATGAATGAACAGACCACTACTTAAATATAAGTGGTTATAATTATAATATACAGAACAGGAGAAGATGAGCTTCTCATTCTCAGTTGGTTATAGCATCAAGAACAGGAGGTTATATGATGATGGCAGGGGACCTCTCATTGTGGATTTATTTATTAAAAAGAAAAAGAAAAAGAAAAAGCAGGAGCTTAGAGTGAGACAGACTCATGTAACCACAATGTGATCTTAATTGTAAGCATGCCATTCAACATTTTAAGGTTCAAGGTTAGCATGGGGGTCAAATGAGATAATGTATGTAAGGTCTTAAGAAAACTACCCATTACTAATTTCTTTGACATTGGCCATAGCAACATTTTTCTATATATGTCTCCTGAGGCAAAGCAAAAATAAACTATTGGGACTACATCAAAATAAAAAGCTTCTGCACAGTAAAGGAAACAATAAAAAAAAACCCTGAAAGACAACCTACTGAATGGGAGAAGATATTTGCAAATGACATATCCAATAAAGGGTTAGTATCCAAAATATATAAAAAACTTATATAATTCAACACACACACACACACACACACCACAAAACACAACAATCCAATTAAAACATAGGCAGAAGACACAAACAGACATTTCTGAAAAGAAGACATCCAGATGGCCAACAGACAACATGGAAAGATGCTCAACATCACTCATCATCAGGGAAATACAAATCAAATCCACAGTGAGATATTGCCTCACATCTATCAGAATGGCTAAAATCAAAACACAAGAAATAACAAGTGTTGGCAAAGATGTGGAGAAAAAGGAACCCTCGTGCACTCTTGGTGGGAATGCAAACTGATGCAGCCACTGTGGAAAACAGTATAGAGGTTCCTCAAAAAATTACAAATAGAATTACTAGATGATCCAGTAATCCCACTACTGGGTATTTACCCAAAGAATACAAAAATACTAACTTGAAAAGATATATGCACCCCTATGTTTATTACAACATTATTTACAATACCTCTATTATGGAAGCACAAACTGTCCATCCATCGATAAATGAATGGATAAAGAAGATGTGATCTATCTATCTACCTATCTATCTATCTACACATATGTTGGAATGTTATTCAGTCTTAAAAAGAATGAAATCTTGCCGTTTGCAATGACATGTCTGATCTAGAGACTATAATGCTAAGTGAAATGTCAGTCAGAGAAAGACAAATACCATATGATTTCACTCATATGTGGAATTTAAGAAACAACACAAAGGAAAAACAAAGAGACAAACCAAAAAACAGACTCTTAACTATAGAGAACAAACTGATGGTTTTTTGGAGGGGAGATGAATGGGGAGGATGGCTGAAACAGGTAATGGGGATTAAGAGCACACTCATCATGATGAGCACTGAGTAATGTAGAGAATTACTGAATTACTATATTGTACACCTGCAACTAATAGAACACTGTATGTTAATTATACTGGAATTAAAAAAATTATCCATTACCACAGTACTACATATATTAGAGTTAATAATATATTCATTATCATACACAGTAGTTCTAGTGAATAATTCCTTAGACTCAAACACCTTAGTGTAGAACTCTATAAGTGAATTACTAAAAACAGATTCTTTCATTCATATGCCACACATATAAAATTCTGTTTATAATTCTATAAACAGATATAAAATTCTATATATTTGAAATTAAACAATTATTTTTCTATGGAAAAATCTTAAAAGAGAAACCTCTACTTAAAAGAACAAAAGCAAACACAACATGAAAATAATATGTTGTATAACATTTTTACTTACGATGATCCAAACTTGATCATATGAAGTAAATAATTTTGAAAAATCAAGTCAGACAGAACCAGAATATTTGCTCCTAATTGCATCTCTATTGAAGACAGCAAATATTTATAATATATTCCAGAGGAGACAAATGGCTAACAGCCAAAAATATGAGTAATATTATTCAAAATTTTAAAAATTGCAAATTAAAGTAAAACACCATATATCATTTATCATACCCTAAGAGATGAGTAGGTCCAGTGTTACAGAGAAGATGGGAAAATAACTCTCATTTACTATCTCTACAAATGTAAATTCACGAAACTTTTGTTGTGAAGGGAAATCTGGCAATATTTGTCAAAATTAAAAATGCAGAAAACCTTTGACCTAGCAATTCTAATTCTATAAATTTACACAAATGAACAAAGATAAGTTTTAATTGTAGCAATATTTATACCCGTAAGAAACTGGGAGGGAAAGCCAAATATCCATTAGTCAATGGTGATTAAACAAATTACAAATTATGGCTCATTCATATATGAACTGTTTGCAGCAGTTTAGAGAAATGAGGAAAACCGAACATAAAGGTAGTAACACAGAAAGGTGTCTATGATAGTATGTCAAGTTAAAGAAGTAAGATATATAGGAGTCTATTTAATAGAACAACTGTCTTATAGTTAAAAAAAAAATCCTACCCTTAAGTAAATGGGAATTTATTAGTATTAGCACTGAGATAGCACACTTCATTAATACAGTGTTAGTCACTTTAAAAAGTTCAAACATTTTTACCAGAATGTGTCTGAAGATACAGGGGCAATTTCATGCAAAAACTACAGTATTTTTTATCATTGTATCGCAATGCCAAAAACCACCTAAATGTTTAAGAATAAGGGGAAAAGGTAATGTTTAAATAATGTGTGAGATACACACATAATATTGAATATTGTGATGACATTGAAAGTTATGTTTCTGAAGATGTTTAATGACAAGAAATGCTGAAGATATAATGTTAAGTGAAAAATGCTAAGGGAAAGAAAGATACAGACGATAAACTATGGTAAACAACTGGATTCCGATTTTATATCACATTAAAAAAAAAAACGCCAACAATTTACCAGTGGTTATTTCCGGGTATTAAAATTATGAATGTTGTAAGTTTATCATGTTAATATTTTTTATTTTAATATCTTGTTAATTTTTTTTAAAGACTTCATTTTTGGGGGCACCTGGGTGGCTCAGTCAGTTAAGCGTCCGCCTTCGGCCCAGGTCATGATCCCAGGGTCCTGGGATCGAGCCCCTCATCGGTCTCCCTGCTCCGCGGGAAGCCTGCTTCTCCCTCTCCCACTCCCCCTGCTTGTGTTCCCTCTCTCACTGTGTCTTTATCAAATAAATAAGTAAAATCTTAAAAAAAAAATTTCATTTTGGAGCGCCTGGGTGGTTCAGTTAGTTAAGTGTTCAACTCTTGGTTTCGGCTGAGGTCCTGATCTCATGGGTTGTGGGATCAAGCCCCACGTCGGGCTCCATGCTCAGCAGGACTCTGCTTGGATGTTCTCTCCCTCTGCCCCTCCCCTCACTCGTGTTCTCTCTCTCTCTCAAATAAATAAATAAAATCTTTAAAAAAAATAAAATAAAAAAAGATTTTATTTTTAAGTAATTTCTACACCCAACGTGGGGCTCGAACTTACCACCCCCAGATCAAGAGTAGCAGGCTTTACCGACTGAGCCAGCCAGGTGCCCTTCCTTGTTATTTGTAATATTTTGCAGATTTTCTAAAGTGGGCACATACTGATTTCATTTAAAAAATGTTTTTTTTAATTTTTTTTTTAAGATTTTTATTTATTTATTTGAGAGAGAAAGGGAGAGAGCCACAGAGAGAGCAAGAGCAGAGGGGAGGGGCAGAGGGAGAAGCCAACTCCCCACTGAGCAAGGAGCCCAATATGGGACTCCATCCCAGGATCCTGGGATCATGACCTGAGCCGAAGGCAGATGCTTAACCAAATGAGCCACCCAGGTGCCCCTAAAATATGTTTATTTGAATAGATGACATTATAAATATAAAGAAACAATTCTGGGTCATTTGAATGTCAATAAATCTTTGCAGAGATAAATATCACAGATACAGGATGAATTACATATATATTTTTTAAGTTCAAGTTTTAGGCCTTTATATTTCCCCTAAGATAGAAAAACTCTGAAATTGTGTTAACGACTAAGGAAAGTATTCATACTGAGTAGCTTTCTGACATTACTATAGACATATGCAGAGCCCACTGTTTTTTTCCAAGAGAATTTACATTCATCCACTCCATAGAGGTTTACTGCATTCCTACTCTGTGCCAGGGTCTTGTTCCAGAACAAGTCAGAGGAAATTCTGCTATCAACAGAACTCACACTGTAGTAAGAGAAATGGTTGAGAAAAAAACACAAGTAGATATAAAATATAAAGCGAGGTCGTGATAAATCCTATGGAAAAAAATAAATCAGGGAAAGCGGTCAGAGAGTGATGGGGGCAGGCAAGTTAAGTGAGGCTGTCAGGTAAACTCTTTCTGAAAAGGAGATATAACTGAGTGGAAACTGGGTTGAAGTGAGCCATGTGGACATGGGAGCTTTCCTGGCAGAAGCGAGAGCAAACACAAGGACTCTGAGGCAGAACCACGCTTGATATGCTCAAAGAACAGCCGGGAGGCTTGTGCGGCTGGAAGACAGGGAGCAAAGAGACGAAGACACAATGGGCTCGGGGTCACTACGGGCTGGTCCATGTTGGGTGTTATAGGCCATGACAAGGCCTTGTTTTTTATTCTGAGTGTTTTGGAAACTTTTAGACAGTTAGGCAATCATCTTATTTCAGCATAAAACACACACGTAATACCAAAATCTGTTGGAAAACAAAACAAAAATCTGCTGACCTTCCGTTATAATCCCCAGTTATTTTTTACAAAATACTGATAAGCATGCCATGAAATTACTGTCGTAGGTTTAGAAAAGCATCAGTTGAATTGCATGATTAATGCTATGTCCCCTTTAGTATCTTCTCTATATTGGGCCTTTGCCCTACAAGCCAAGTATTAAATGACACAATTAACGGTTTAATTGGAAACTTTTTGTCTGATTCAGACTTCTGTAAGGTATGTTGCAAAACAGACTCCACTGGATTTCATGTTGCTAAGTTACCATAAATTCAACTTCTTTTAAAATCAGAGTTCTCCAGTTAATGATTTTATAAGAGATGAGAGACCCTTCGTGTATTTATCTTTATAACTAGGGTCTGGAAGCTGAAACATATACCCTAACAAATGATACTCAGTCCACCTCTTTGTGTATCTGGGGATATGTCACACCCTTCCTGAGAAGAAACGGGACAGCGTCACACCTGTGACCCCCAAACAAACTCTCTTTTCAAACAGTGCTTACAGTCTACTCCAAAAGAACATTACTTTCTGGAAGATTTATAAATCGTCCAGTTGTAGGAAAACTACATTCCCTGTACCCCCTTTCAAGTCACTGTATCAAAGCTCTAAGTCTTGTTCTTTAAAAACAGGATATTTGGGTGACCCTCAGGGTGGCTCTGAGGAATGTTCTGTTCTGTTAACCACAAAACACACAAGCTGAGAAATGGCCCACATAACTTCTCAATGTCTGCCCAAGCAAGGTAGTAATATTTTTTTCCCACCTCCCGGGGAGCCAACTGGCGTCACTGAAAGCCAGGTTAGGCCAGGAGAGACCCCCATTTGGAGCAGAGCATGTCTGCAACAAGGTGTCAACTACGGTCACAATTCTCCACCAGCCCATTTCTCTCTTTGTATGCATGTAAATATGTACACAGAATTTTAGAAATTATGAGATCACCTGACTTCAGAACATGAAGGGTCTGTGTATGTGACTGACAAATCCTTATTACAATTCCAGAACCGTGAAAAAAAAAAAACAAAACACCTCTGTAGTTCTGCCTCTCTGATAATTTGTGAATGCAGTTTTCATTACCTAAAATGTTCTTATGCCTCAGTAAAAAACAGTTCTGATTTTTAAAGGCTCTTCCCTTTCTAAGCTCTGGACTTTTCCTACCAGCAGGAGGTATGCATCTGTCTGAATATGCCTTTCCTTCTGTGGTCCTGAACGATCTGCCTTTGAGTCTTTTTGAAATGAAAATAATAACCATAATAGCATCTAATAATAACAAGCCAATTATCCCCGACTCAGGGAGGACAGAGGGCAGGCAAGTGATGATCTACTGGGTTTGTATATCTGCAGAGAACAAGAAATACAAGTAAGTAATTTTCTCTCCTTTCAAGATAGTTGCAACAGATCTCTGTGGAGATGGAGGCTCTAGGGGTATATTTCTAAAACGATATCAACTATATATAGAAAAAAAAAAACCACAGGAAGGAGTAAGGGCAAGTCTGACATAGCAACATAAGAAAGCACTAAGAAGGAAAAAAAAAAAAAAAACACCTTGCGTTTTTAGATATAGAGAATGCACGCTGCTTTTGGCTGTATAGGTTTTGGAACAACCAGCTTGTATAACTTTGGTTTCGCTGATCATTCATGAAATACATATACCATCTGTATAACTTGCTGAGAAGCAAATGGGAAAATATCTGAAATCTTCTAAAGAAATGTTCCCAAATTAAAATTCTGAATTCTTACTATTACCCTTACTGTTGCTTTGGCTTCTTTGAGACACTGTGACAATGTTTTCCAAATCTTCCCCACGTATCCAGGGAAAACCTACATCTCTCGTTAACATCTTCCTCACTTACACCCAGATCTAAACCTAGCACTGGTTTAACTGCAGCATATGAGGGGGGTCACTGAGTCAGGCAGCATTTCAGTAAGGCCCTTCTTAAATCCTGTGGGCTAAAAGTATCAAATATAGGAGAGACAGAACTGTGGAACTACTCCAGCCCAAAAACAAAAACAAAACAACAATAATACAAAGCAGGCAGGCTTTCCTTCACTGCCTCTGACCCTGCGCGAGACATCAGAAAACTATTATGTAAGATGAAATTAACTCTAAGCTTATAGAGTGGAGCTGGAGCTCTCTTTCAGCTTAAGAAATAAGAATTGGATGAAATCAAGTAAAATCAGTGGAAAGAAAGAAATCACAGTAAAAACCAAAGCAGCTATCATCATAATTAAAAGATCTCTGGTTCCATCTTCATGAAAGTGGTCAAAAGAAGATGGAAATCTTACAGTTTGGATTTCTGGTTTAACAAGTTCCTAAACTCTATGACTTATTCATAGACCTTCTCTCCGCATAACTAGCTCTGGACTCACCAAGGTCTAGATGATGACCATAATGTGCCCACAGCCGCTGTGCCGAATGTCCTGTGGTCACTGCTTTCTGATAGGTGCATGCCTGCACAGGATCTAAACTAGGAACTACCTACACCCCAAAATACATACAGCCTTTACGCCTGAGTCAGTGGGGACACCTTCATCCAAAGAAGCAAAAAAAACAAATACCCACCACAAGAAAAAATTGCAGGGTCAAAAATATAACTTACCTAATTCATATTATGAAATGAAACCCCATCTCTCAATTTCATCCTGTGTATATAAGGTATATAAGCCTAGGTACACAGGCTCTGTTTTTTAACCCTTGAGGCAGACCTATGGTCAACAACTCATCCCAACCTTGCATGTCACCTGAAAGGCTTTCTCTTCCAGGTTCCATATTGATAAAAACATACACTTATATCTATATTATTTTAGTCAATTAGGGATTCATATCATACTGTCTACTAGATTATTGGTTCTTAAACTGGCTATGCGTTAGAATCACCATGAGGAAGCTTTCTGAAGACAAAATTTCTGATTACCTCTATTCCTAATCACTGCTGCCCACCCACCAAGACTTTGAATCCATAGGGTTTGGGGAGGTTCCTATGATATTTATTGTTTTTACACTAATTCTAATGTACAGCTAGGTTTGAAAACAGTTGTAGCTGATAAAATTAAGAAATTAAGGAAGAACTAGATGGTTCTGAGCATGCGTCACCATCACCTAAAAGGCTTCTTTAAAAGCACAGATCGCTGGGCTCAACCTCTGCAGTTTCTGATTCTGGTAGATTTGGGGGAGGGGCCTGACAATTCCCTTTTGTAACACGGTTTCCAAGTGAAAGTGATGCTCCTGGTCTAGCGACCACAGTTTGCAAATCACCCACACTAGCGAATCAAGAGGAGAGTGGGGTTAAGTCTTCAAGAAAGAAGGCCAAATAATGTACATTTGCAAGAGGGAGGGTGCTGGGCTCTTTTCTGACTGTTGCAGAACACATCACCTAGACTGGCACCTGAAACGCTCCCATCTGAAAGCTCCAGGGCTTCAAGCAAGAGGCTTCGTTTCCCTAACAGAGAGTTTATTCCCATAAACCTCCTGGTACGATTCCATGATGCTGGAATCACCGAGGTGGGCTGCAGGTAATCGCAACGGGGAGTTTCTAAACGAAGTCTCCACTCTTTTCTTTTCCTTCTGTCTGAGAGGCACGCACACCTATTTGCAGAACATGAGCAATAAATAAAGCTTAGGAAAGAGCGAGACAGTACCTGTAGAAAGACCATTTTAGCAGGAATTGCCTGGCAGCTTTAGGAAAACTGGGCCTTCCCTCGTAGGGCTTTAGCGCCTGCATCATCACGTTGTCGAGCCACGCAGCCCACTGTTCCAGGGTGCTCTGCTGCTGGAGGGTCATCTTGAAGTCTGTCTCTAGTCTCTGAACCATGTTGTCATCACATTGGCAAACCCAAGAAGCCTGCTCCTGGGATGGGACACAGAAAGCAAAGGGAAACTTCAACTCAGCATCTTTCCCTTGAATGTCAGCATGCAGACCCTAGGCACGAAAGGAAATTATAATGACAGCTTCCAACAATGACATGGATTAAGAAAACAAAGGACTACTTGCTGGTCGTTAAGAAAACCAGCATCCCCTCTGTGCCTGAAAATGAGAGGCAGCAAGTAAGTGTGACTTGGTTTTTCTACATTAGCTAGTCTGTGTGAAGGACTCAAATACACGATTATCTAAGAAAAAAGAGAAGCTGAACTCATACTATGCAGGGTCTTTCTTCTTTTGTTTTTATACTGCCTTCAAAAGTTCGTTCTCTCTCTTTTTCTCCCCCCGCCCCAATCCCTCAATCAGATAAAACTTTAAGGCCAATCCGTTTGAGAAGATTTAGGGTAAGTCAGATGGAGAAACAGATTCAATTGGCCAAAAGTGGTCCCCTAGGATTAAAAGAGAAATAAGCCCTGAGTGGTACTAGGTAGGAGCATATAATGTATAAGTTTTGTGGATTGGGAACTGAAATCTCAAGGGCTATCAAGGCAAGGGTATGAATGCAAATTAACTCACAGAACTGAAAACAACAGTCATGACAACCACAAAACTACTTTCGAGAAAAGGTAGACATCTACCTGGTTAGGAATTCAATTAGGACAGTTTTCCTTCTGTGTCTCACTGGGAAGTTTCAGTTCAGTAACAGCAATCGGAACAGAAACTTTTAAAGCTACTTTTCAGTAGTTGCTCTAAGCTTTGTGACATTTTCCAGGGCTGTGTTGTATTTTTTTTTTTTTAAGATTTTTATCAATTTATTTGTCAGAGAGAGAGCACAAGAACGAGCTTTAATTTAAAAATTAAAAAAATATACACTCTCAGGGTCAAAATATAATTATTTAGGAATATAATGTTTGACTGAGAGTCAGAGGACATGGATTTTAATACAGGGCATCCATCAGCTAAACCCACCTCAAGCAACTCATGTGATCCATGTGGGCCTCATTTTCTGGAGGTATACAATAGAGAATATGTGATGTGGCAAGAATTTTTAAACTGGGATCACTGCATCCAGATAATGTTTTCAAGATAAGCTCCTGTGGAGGGGTGTCTGTGAAGGTCCTAATTCTACCTCGAAAACATCGTGATTATGTGTGTATTTTTCTGGAAAGAGTGTGTATGGCTTCCATGCCATGAGCTCTCAGAGGACAAGTCCATTCACACAGACAGTTTCAGCTGAATAAACCCCTCATCTTCATTCTCTGGTTCCAGCGTCTTTTCTGATGGTATAGACATTACCTATTCAAGAGACATTTCAACTGGGAGGCATTTCAAATACAAAATGCCCAAACTGAATTTATTTTATTTCCCCAGGGAAACCTACAGTTTCTTCTCAATTTTCAACAGAAGACACCATCCACTATCCTTCTCTGATCTAATTAACCATAAAGTCTTTCAGGTTTACCTCCTAAGTATCACTTTCAAAGTTGTAAGTACACTAAAATAGAATTATAGAAAAAACTGAAAATACAAATAAGCACAAAGGAACAAAATATTAGAAATATCTAAGATGTCAACACTAAGAGATAACTAAAACATGCTGATGCATAAACCTTCAAACTGTTCACATGCCCTATGTGCTTATGCATATATAAATACTTAAAATAAAGAGTATCATATTATACATTCGAGTAGAAATTCTGCTTAGTTTCTCTTAACCTATATATGATAACTGAATTTCCATGTAGGCAAATGTAGAGCTATATTTATTGTTGAATGACTGAATTTGCTTTAATGCGTGAATACACCATGGTTTTCATAACCAATTCCATACAGTTAGACATTCATGTTCATTAAGATGTTTTACTATTAGGAAGAATGCTGGAATTAGCTATCTTGAAGCTACATCTTTGCAAATTCTGCACTTGCTCCTTTATGATAGAATTATATAAGAAGAATAGTTAAACTCTTTCAATATACACTGTCAAATGACTCCGGAATTTTATATTAAGAGTCCAGGAGAGTACCCAGGGAAGAATTTAGGCATCAAGGAAAGGATAGGAAAGGCTGTTTTTGTTTTTCTTCATTAATATCTAAGCATTTTGAAAATTGTGGTAAAAAACAAATAACATAAATTTATCATCTTAACCATTTTTGTATAGGGGTGTTAACTATATGTTCCTTATAATGCAATCAATCCCTAGAACTCTTTCATCTTGCAAAACTGAAACTCTATACTCATTGTAAGGAGGGTTGTTTTTTGTTTGTTTGTGCATTGATTACCAGTGAGGGGATGGGTAGGAGGAGCTCACTGGTATCTTTGGAGGAATTTAATTTCCCTTCTTACCATAAATTCAAACTCACTATTTACTTGGAAGTTAGTTTTAGGAAAGAGAGGATGATTGGAACTGAAAACTAACTTAGAGAAATAAAACCAAAGGACATTATTCTGGCTTTTCAGATTACTTTACTTTATATATCATTTTACCTACTCTGGAGATTGAAAATATACTAACAATAGAGTACACTATAAATATTCCCTTGTGAAAGGAATTTGGACATTTCAGCTCTATAAATGGAAAAAGCTAAGATGAACATTAAAGATGTTCTTAAATTATATCCAAAATGGTAAGGAGTTGGGAGCATCATCATCGGAATGTCTTTTAAACAAGCAAACACACAATGGGTAAGTTATCAGGTCAACCCACCAAACCTATTTGCCCTTAATGTTGGTAAGAAACTCTCCATTTACACATAAAAACAATACCCCTGCAATGCTATCAATTAAATAAAACAGAAAACCAATTATACTGCTGTAGAAAGATGATCTTTTTTTAAAAAAAGATTTGTTTATGTATTTGAGAGAGAGAGTGAGAGAGCACAAGTAGGCGGAAGGGCAGAGGGAGAGGGAGAGAATCTCAAGCAGACTCCCCACTGAGCACAGAACCGGACTCAAGGCTCAATTTCACAACTTGAGATCATGACCCCAGCCGAAATCAAGAGTCGGACGCTTAATGGATTGAGCCACCCAGGAGTCCCTCGATAGGGTATCTTGAATGCATGAGCAAAAAAAGAGTTAAGAAGAGAAGAATGAGGTGGTGAAAAAGATTTATTGATATCCTGAAGGAAACTTTTTAGTACTTTCAAGCTCTGAAGAGCATTATACTATTGACAATTAAGTGTCAACTCATTGTTTTACATTAAAGTCTCCTTATTGCAAGAGCACCACGCTCACACGTGTCCCTGTTCCTGAGGTCCCCTTTTCAAAAGGGACAACTTCCAGATGAACAGGAGAGGGTGACAGAAGTGGAAGGAGAGGAAGAAGAAGGTGGAGAACTCCAGAGGACTCTACAAAAACCGAGCAAATCTCCAAACAGAAAAGTAAGGGAAGAAGGCAGTCAAAGGCAGGACATGCTATACCCTAAGAAAGAGATTAATTCCTGATTGAAATGAACACAGTGTGAGAAGGAAGGTGTCGGGGCGGGGGTGGGGGGGACAGAGGGCACACTACTGTGCTTCTGGATCTCTGGGGAAAGGAAAGGGTCTCGGAGGACAGGTGGTGAATCATCGAGGCTTCAGCACTGATAACTGTCACGCACACCCAGGAAAACTCCAGAGGAAGGGAAAAGGGAGCCTCAGTTGGTGGGTGGAGGATGAGAAGAGCAGAGGTATAATCCACCATTTAAATGCAAAGATGTTCTCAAGGTCAGCGGTTATAACCTGGAGAAACTCATTTGCATAAATACTTCCCAGGGTCCCAGATACACATGTATACAAACACAACAGAAAACCTTTCTCAGACAGTATTAGGAATTATTCTTTATATTTTCTGTTATGGACACAGGTTGCACTAACGGTGCTTTTCAAAGTACCTCTTCCGAACGAAGATGTGAAAGAAACATTACAGGATAAACTTTCAGGCAATATGAACTTCTAATATTCTCACTAAAATCAGTTAACGTAAATTTCATTGAACTATGTAAAGTTAATGGCTTTGCAAGCCGGAGACAGTTTGTTCTTATAAACATTTTGTGTTTGCATCTGTGTATTTATACGTTTTTGTACATAGACAAATAGATAGATACATAGAGAGGCAGATTTTTTAAGATTTCACATAACCAGGAGTTTGAGCCCAATCCGTGAAAGTCAGAATGAACTTAACTAATTACTATACCCCAAAATGAATCAGGCCCAAATATTATTTTTGATATAATTAAATGACAAAACTAGATCAGAACTACAGATTAAAATTTCTAGGAAACAGGAGTAATTAGTGGTTTATTTTAAAGCAAAGGCATTGATTTCTTTTAAGTTTTATTGAGATAAAATTCTCATATCATATAATTAACTCATTTAAAATATATCATTCAATGGCTTCTTGTAGAACATTCAGAGTTGTGCATCTATCACAATTTTAGAATGTTTTCATGTCCCCCAAAAGGACCCCCCGAAACACATCTGTCACTTTTCAGTTCCCAGTCCCCAGAACCCAGGCAATCACGAACCTATTTTCTGTCTCTTATAGACTTATCTATGCTGCACATTCCATATAAAAGGAATCATGCAGGGTGCCTGGGTGGCTCAGTTGGTTAAGCGACTGCCTTTGGCTCAGGTCATGATCCTGGAGTCCCGGGATCGAGTCCCACATCGGGCTCCCTGCTCGGTGGGGAGTCTGCTTCTCCCCCTGACCCTCCCCCACTCTCATGCTCTCTGTCTCTCATTCTCTCTCTCTCAAATAAATAAATAAAATCTTTAAAAAAAAAAAAGGAATCATGCACTATGTGGCCCTTTGTGTCTGGCTTCTTTCACGTAGCATGGTGTTTTCAAGGTTCATTCACAACGTAGCAGGTGTCAAACCTTCATTTGTTTTTATTGCTTCATAATATTCCACTGTGTGGATGTGTTTATGTACTCATCAGTTAAGGGCCATTTGGGTTGTTTCCATTTTCATGCAGCAAATACAAATAATGCTGCTATGAACGTCCATGTATAAGTTTTATATGGATATGATTTCATTTCTCTTGGTATGTACCTAGGAGTGAAGTTGCTGAGTCATATGGTAACTCTATGTTGAACCTCTTGAGAAACTACCAGACTGTTTTCCAAAGTGGCTGCATTTTACATTCTAATCAGCAGTATGTGAGGGTTCAGTGGAGTGCCCTTCATTTCCCCCTATGTCTTGGTCTTACTTCTCATACTATTCATTTTAATCAGTAATCTCTTAAGGTAGCATATTCCACCTTTAACTCCCTTCTTTCTGCGATTATCTGTCTGATTATACACATTTTAGGGTGTGTGAAGCAATATCCCACCGTGGTTTTGAGCTGCATTTCCCTGGTGGCTAATTACTTTCATTATCTTTTCAGAGGCTTATTGGCTATTTGTCTATCTTCTTTGGAAAAATGGCTTTGCAGACCTTTGCTCTTTTCAAACTGGGTTGTCTTTTTATTATTGGTTTATAGGAGTTCTTTATATATTCTAGATATAAATTTTTATCAAATACATGATTTGTAAAAATTTTCTCAATTCTATTAGTTGTCATTTCACTTTCTTGCTGGTCTCTTGAAGCACAAAAGTTTTTCATTTTGATCATGGTCAGTTTATGTACTTTTTCCTTCTTTTGTTGCTTGTACTTTGAGCAATGTACTATTTTTATATGGTAACAACTAGTTTCATTACTTTAGTATCTGAAATAAAATATTTGTGGGATTTCATAATAATATTCCTAAGTTGGCTGTCTTTCTAAGTGTACTTTAAAATACAAGTAAATAGTTTGATCTCAAGGTTAAAATACTTTTTTTTTCATTTGGATGAATAAAATAGCCAAATATATTGCTCCTAATTCTTTTCAAATGAACAAATATTTACCAGGCACTCTGAAATAGAGTTTCTAAGTGTTCCTTATTCTTTCAAGGTGGGGCGCTACTTTTTTTTTAAGATTTTATTTATTTATTTGAGACAGAGAGAGAGAGTGAAAGAGAGAGCCCAAGTACGGAGGAGGGTCAGAGGGAGAGGGAGAAGCAGATTCTCCGCTGAGCAAGGAGCCCAATGAGGGGCTGGGATCATGACCTGAGCCAAAAGCAGGTGCTTAAATGACTGAGCCCCTCAGGAGCCCCAAGGTAGGGCACTATTAAAAACATATATCTCTTGTGTGTTATAGTGCAAAGAACTTTATGTATTCCTAAATATGTCAACAATAATCTAAGCTAGGTGTTAGAAGGTGAGAAGAGGAAAGCCCAGAGCAGTTAAGCAACTAGTCTAAGATCACACAGCTAGCAAATGGAAGAGTTTAATCTCTTGCCTACCTAACTTCCATGACTGTGACTGTCCCGACTCCATTAACTAGCAAACCCTGCAGACATAATGTTGCATTGAATACAATACATCTTAACCATGAAACAGACTTTAAACCATGAAACGGACTTTAAAACAGAGGCTCAGTAAAGTCCTGGGGGAGTCCGACTCTGCTCTTTCAGGACACCAGGAACATAGATGCTATCTGTGCACTGATGAAACTTAGGAAAGAAATAGGACGATCCTCACGAACAAGAAAAAAATGGGGCATCTTTCCTTACAAGACACATTTTGAAAGAAAGCAGAGTACCTGGACGTTGGCAAAGTCGACGCGGTTGAGGTCATTGAGCATCTGGTTGATCTGGGACGTGTTCTGGAGCACTGCACGAGCTGCCTGGGCCAGGTGATTGAGCGATGTGTATCTTCGCAGCGTCTGGGCAAAGGCACTTACAGCTGCAACCTAGAAAGAAATCCCATCAAAACCGGGTAGCTTTCCTCCAGCAAAAGAAACCACTGCAATCTTCAAATCTTTATTCCCTTGCCAAATTGTAAATGCTTCCCTCTGATACTTATTTTGAACTCATTTCGTGTGAGAGCTTACTTGTAAATTACAGCTTTTAAATCTCGAAACCAAGTATTACTTTCCTTTTGAGTAGGTAGAGGTCAAGACTAAAACAAACTCCCATGTTCTTCGACATCTGAGTGCAGCATTAATTAAACCAGTCTTGCAAGAAATGACTTTGTCTAGGGGAGCAGGAAAAATGTTGATTTTCATTTCTTTTTTACTCTCTGTAGGACAGTCGATACAAACTCGGTGAACACATTTTTTTCTTTTTATTTGGAAAACCAAAATGTACCGTCTCACTTTGTCAAATGGATACAAAATATATATACTCTTCAGAGCACTGTCATTCAGATTCACTCTTATTGACTTTTATTTTATAGGAGGTGTTAATATTAGCAAATACATAGCCAATAAACTTACAGATGCCAGCAACAAGAACTCTTCCTCATGATCTGAATTTAGGTACAAGAGCCATCCAGGATTTCTCCATTTGCTCCTCAACATCTACTTCCCATCCTTTTCTATCCTGCCCTGCCCAGGAAGACTACCCTGAGTGGACTACGTTAACCACTTCCCTTATATTCTGGCTTCCAGTTGGGTTTGGCCGATAGGCAGTGGGAGGAGACAGATGGATAGGGAAAAAAAGAGTGTTCAAAGTATTGATTGCCCTACAACCTCTGCTCTCTCCCTGTTCTGGCAAAGCTTGCTTTCTTGGACGAAGGCCACAGTCCTCGAGGGAAGGAGATAATCTAAAGCTATAGCTTTTACCTCTTTCCTCTTCAGATCTAGGGAGACTCAGGTCTCCCCAGTGTTGCTAATCCCGGGGTGCTTTACCATTCCTCCAGGTTTTCTTAACTCTGCCCACATCTTGGGGAAGAGGCCCTTCTTAAATTCTTTTCAATTATTCTCCCTTTGGATATACCATTCACTTCCTGCTGAGACCCTCAATGAAACAGGTTACGATGAAAGATAGCAAAGATAATGTAAAAAAATAAAAGTCTATGATCTCACGGAAATCTGTCACATGCACAGTAAATCTAATGAGCATTTTAACATATTTATAGGAATGTATGGGATGCCATTAAATCACGATGGGTATGTAAGAAGCAGGTGATTCAACAGTCCCATACAGGTTGTTCAAAGGTCAAAGGATGCTCTGTCTTAATAGTGAGATGTTTTGGGACTACGTGGAAGTTGGAAGAGGTTTTACACTTTTTTTCCCCCATTTCTGTGGTTTATAATAATTGAGGACATACTATGTGCCAGACGCCATGTTCAGTGCCTCATATATATTATCTGAATTCTCATAACCGTCACATGAGACACACATTGTGACTTAAAGGGGTTAAGTAGCTGGCTCAAGGTTACACAGAAACTATGTTATGGTGGTGGGATATGTTTGACAGCAAGGGTCAGTCATAACCTAAATTAGGCTCCTTCCTCTGTCGGGTAGATTATTTTCATTGATTGAGTGCTCAGCTGAAAACAGGCTGCACATCAGTGACAGGAGAAAAGCAGAAGACACCTTCCCCCAAAGTAGATCATCCAAATCAACTCTGGGGACCAGTGAAATTGGCCAATATTGCAGTTAGATTGCTACTACATTCACTTCAATAATACTGGGAAGGAAGGTGCTTTTAGCTGTTTGAAGTATTAATGTGAATATGACTGACTTTGCAAATTGGAAAGCATTCCTATAACCATCATAACCAAATAGTACCTCCTTTCTTTGCCCACTTCAATGTGACACTCTAGAACTTTCTGCAATCATGGTCATACTCTATATATGTGCTGCCACTGCAATCATGGTCATACTCTATATATGTGCTGCCACATATGGTAGCCACTGGCCACATGGAGCTGTGGTACACTTGAAACATAGCTAGCTGGTGTGGCTGAAGAACTAAAATTTTCATTTAATTTAAATTTCAAATTCAAATTTAAATAGCCACTGTGGCTCTCCGTACGGTACTGACAGCATAGTTTTGGAGCATCAATCTAAGGTGGGCATATCAATGAAATGTTCCTTCTGTATGTTTTATTTCTTTGTTTGTTTGTTTGTTTTCTGTATGTTTTGGAAAGTGTTATTGCAAATCTTAAATCAAAGTGAAGGAACTGGGAGCGACTTGTGTTCCCAAAAAAACTTGTCAGCTACAAGAACTTAAACCTATCAACCGTGTCCCTAAACTGAAAGACAAGGTGTATGGCTAAAGTCTGACAATGGACATAGCCATTGAGAAAAAGCCAGGCATGTAATTTTTGGTACAAAGTTTACACAGAATCAGTCCGATCTTGCCATAGGATATGTTCACAAATTAACCTAAAGTAACAAGGTGAGCAGGGGACAAAGTGGAGATCACAATTCATATCTATACCTAAACAATCCACATTCCTGATAAACACTGATCAATTATGAGATAACTGCTCACTTTAAGAAATGATTACTGATTCACAAAAGCATTCTCCTGTGTTTAAAAAAAAATCCTGAAAATCAAAAGGATATTAATTTACATGAACGTTTCACATTATAAGTACAGTTCAGGAGTTAAAAAAAAATCTAGAACTCCCTCAAGTGAAAACTATTTGAACATTCTGGGCTATTCTTTTTCATTTTTGAAATTAAGCAATCTGAAATATATACTTTGGAAAAGGGTTTATAAATACACCACAATTAAAATGCTTCTCTAGTATCTTCAAAAGGAGCATTATCAAATAACATCTCTTGTGCAAGTATTGATTACATGGTTATAAAGCACAAATAAAAAAATCGGTTTGAAAAGTTCAATATATTCTGATACCAACATTGTACATGATACCATTTAATAGGACAGATCTAAAATTCATAGCTCAGAACAGTTTCCTAAAAACAGAAGAAAAATCAAACACATACAAACTTACCTTGGTTTGTATCATTCTCTGTGGGATATTGTTCATGGCATTGGAAAGCCAACCTTCAAGGCTTTTTGCAAAATTTCGAATGGCTTGGGTCAAGGCACCTAAATGTTGAAGAATAAAAGCAGAACGAAAAGGACACCAAAGGACATTAATCTTTATTCCAGGAGAAGAGAAAACATGCATGCATGACATCTGAAATAGCACAGATCTTATACTGTCCTCATTAATGAGACTTTTTTTTTTTAACATAATTCCTAACTTTGAAAGCATCCAAGAATTGTATTTTGGGCTTTTTTTTTTTTCCTTTTAAAGTTGTTTTGTTCCCAGATATTTATGACACTTTGTTGGGAAATGAAAACATTCAAACATTTTTGCTTATAGCAACATATACCAGTTGTGAATATACTTATGGAATTTTCTACCTTAGACAAAACACTCTTTTTGTTAGCAACTTTATGCTCAAGGGCTAAATATTTTCTTTATGAATTCTTCATCCTGCTTTTTCAAGCTCTAAATCTATTTTCCTTTCTTTAGTTAAAAAGAAAACAATGCAAAGCTTTCTCCCTTTCTCTACACACCTATTTGTGCTAGAACATATTAATTAGTTATCTCTTACTCTTATTGAAAAGTAAGGTAAAAATTAAAATTGCCTGACTTGAAAATTTTGGACAACTATTCTCCATTTCACTTGGTAGGTAGAGATAAAAGATCAGTGTGATAAAATTGCTGTCCAAGAGACCAATATTCTGAAGATATTCCTATAATATTCCATTCCATATTCTTCACCTATCTGTTAAGATCTGAAAGAGGACTAGGTCCCACGAGAGTAGCTTTTATGGTGGTCAGAAAATGACTAGAAGCATCAACAGTTATCAGGAATGACTACAAGTATTTTCCAAGAAGGGACCTGCCTCCTGAGATGGCTGTATAATAAAAACAGAATTCTTCACTTGTTCAACAAGTAATTCAGTCAACAGTATTTTACTTCATCTGTACCCAAGGCTCCACAGGGTAGGGAGCAGTTTCAGACATTTAATAGGTAAGTGTTTGAAACACCCACAACATGAAATCAAGCTCTGTGGGTTCCCTCTAATGTGGTAGGCATTATAATTTGGAGTCTCCTTACAAGAAACCCGGAAGTTACGTTTTTCTCCAAAGGTCCCAAGAATATTAATGTTGATGCTGGGATTAAATTTCTTGGTTTTTCTTCCCGTGCTCAAATGAGTCTGACACGCTTCTCTATTACTTTTGGTAACACAGGGTTAGAAATAATTTAGCTTGCTCAAGTTGCTTGCGAAAGATACAAATTTTACTATCCCAATCCTAAAAACAACTGCTTTTTTGATCATTTCTTTAACTGGTCAAATGACAGAAGAGAGGTTGAAATGACTAAGTTTTGATTAGGAAAAACACTCAAGAAGTATTGACTCTTAACCATGACAATCATCTACTGGAAACGCTGAGTTGGAAATTTCTTGAGAACTAATCTTGTGAAATTTCCAAAGCTTCCCACTTGAGCCAAAAAAGAAAAAAAGAAAGAAAAATATTTTTCTGCTGTCTTATGTACTAGAACCATGGAGGGCAGGCATGAATGGAAATGAAAAAGAGTGAAAAAAAATTTAACGACCCTTTTTGAAACTCAGGAAAATTCTTTTCAAAATTCAACTTGGCTATCCGTATTTTGCATGTTTTCTACTATTAATATATAATAATTATTTGATCTGCATAAAAAAACCAAGAACTAAGAGAACTTACTTTAAAAAAATATTGAGTATGGGTCTTGTTTTATCTAGACAAATTTGATGCTGGGAAGATTATAAGATAAAAAGATTTTTTTTATATCAAATGACCGTACTTTCTTGTACTAAATGACATTTGCGGCCACCTTTACGTATACTCATAATTGTACATAAGTGTTACCAGTTTTTATACAATTCTTACACTTAGCTGTTTTTCGTTTTCAGATAAATGTATTTTAGAATATAGTAGCTTCAAGCTGACTTCAAATTAGTGTGATATGCAGACTTTTTTTGGCTAAAAAAAGGAATCCCATCTGGACAGTAAATGGTAGAGTGAAGTACTAGTAGCCAGGAAAATATAATTTTTAAAAATAAAATTAAGTTTGCTCTCTCTATAGGAATTCGTGTCGGATCAAATTGTGCAGATTGACTCTGACAACTTTTTCTCATGAATGGATGGTTTAAAATTTAAAACTATTCCACAGCTAACTTGTCTCAACCTGCTTGTGATTAATATTAAAATGCACACGATCAGAAGATAGCTATTTAAGCTATATTTTAAGCTTTATTTTGTTAGGTCTTGTTATAGAATCAGAATTAACTTTCCAAATGTACTTTGTAGGCTAGCACATTAATGTCCCTTGTAATTTCATAGAAACTCTAAAACTATGGTCATCTGAAAATTCCTGAATTTGAGTTGTCTGCTAAATGTACAGATAGACTTCTTGACAGAATAAATTGGTTTTCGAATCAAAACTTGCAAAAAAAAAAGAAAGAAAGAAAGAAAGGTCAAGGGTATTGTGCACTTAAAATTATGAGGCTGAGAGTCGGCTAAAATGGATACATGATTTAGGTTAGGGAACTGTTGACCTCACAAGTCCTGTGGTGCTAACAGAAGCAAAAGACTTCAGAATTGTTTAAAGAAGGTTGATGTTGTTGATTCGCCTCAAACAAGAAAGAGCTCACCGACCTCTCTTCTTGTATCTCATGAGAGAAACGGTGCTGGCGGGTGGGGGGGGGGCAAAGATGTCACAGGCTAAGGAGCCAGCCCTATGCAACTTCTCTTATCACTCAGAGCAGAGGGAGCAAGACAAAAACAAGGAAATTCGAGACTCTGGAACATACATCAGTAGAGAATTTACACATGGAAATTTTCCATGACAACATCACTTTTAATCAATTGTCAGTCAGGAAACATGGTGTAGAGAGAGTGGAAAATATTGCCAACTTATAAAAATGTGAGACAGTGACAGTGGATTTCTTTTTCTTTTAAACTTATTTCTAGAGACGTGTATGCGTGCCCATTGATATTATATGTAAATGAGTGGCTAAGCATATATTTCAAGATGGTGGGAAACATATGAAAGCACTCATATCTTCCACTGTTGTTAATCATACTGAGAAAAAAGAAAGCATAAACATACAAATCTTCACCTTTTCTTCTACTAACTCCCTCCTTCATATTTTGTTATGATTTAACTTAAATCACCGGTGAATGGTGCACTTGAAGTACACGGTTGCCAATTTCACGAGCTACGAGACTGCTTTTACCTTATTAATGTCACTGCAGAGTGGAAATTCTGTCCCACTTCTTTAAAAGTTAAGGTCACTAGTATGTGCTCATAAAGATGTTGGCATAAAATCTTTTCAACTGCCTCGGACACAAGCATCCATAATAGCATTTATATTGACACTTGCAGAAAATAGCTTTGTTGGCTACAAGGTAGTTTAATCAACACCATCGCTGAAAAAAAGTCATCTAACTTATCTATGTAATTCCTATTTGCTTCACGGTGGGAATACAATGCTCGTGTAGTTATATATAGATTTTTCGCTCACAATGCCAGTTAACCATTACTGTTAATGGAAACTGCATTTGTGGTTCGCAACATGATGGACGGGACAAAGTAAATGCTTTTATATAGAAATTCAACTTCAGTGGAAACCAAGATAAATTCCTTTCAAATCCAAAGCAACCATGAAAGAGGCTGGTCTAGCAATTACAGATTTCAAAAACTTTTGGCTTTATGAAGGAAACTGTGTCCTTGGGTAGAATAATCTTTACAAGGTTGCCTGGCCTGGGAGTGTTCTTGCAATTCGTTACTGTCACACCTATAGGTTGTCTTTTCTAACGAAAAGAAAATGAATGATTGGAGAACAGATCCTTTTTTTTTTTCCCTGTTCCCTACAGTTTTGCTCTAGGCTGCTTTCATGCAATACTCTTGTGTTGCATGGTTTTTGTTTTTTGTCTTTTTATTGGCAAATCTAAATGAGATTAGAATCACCCTAGATTGCAACGTCACTTTCCCAAACTACTTGGGTGGAATGTATGAGAACAAAAGCATCCGTACTTGTCTGCATTTAACTTACTAGGAATAGGTCTAAGCACGTCGGGGATGAGAATCTCCACCAAAGCCTGGTACATCCCATGGTCACAGTTACACATCCATTTCAGGATAGACTCATGTTTGCACAGAGTTATCAGCTTTGCTTTCGGAAGTCGACTTTCTATTTCACTCAGATTGCTGGTGTGAATAAATGTAGCAAATGAATAGATGGCAAATGAGGATAAAAAAGAAAATGGACTTTAAAAATAGTTTTAGTTTATCAAATATCACTGAGGTTAGAACGATACCACCATTGCATCGGTGCCACATGGCTGGATATATATAACACTCCCCCAGAGCTGCCTATGCACGTTAACACTTTCTGACGGTATGAAAGGCAGATATGATACTCATTCCATGAGGATGAAACAGCTCGACCACAGTCCCCCGAATCAATCAAAATGGGAGCCACAACACACACACTGAAACCTCAAGAGAGCAGTTTGTGGTTCATCTCAATCTCTTCATTTAATGTTATCGGGTAAGGTTCACAACTGGTATACATATCTCTAATTTATTAGCTGTGACATCTACTCAGCCATGAAAATGAATTGGAAAAGCATATTGATTCTGACCTTGATTCGGTGATGGTAGTGCCGTCAGTCGGAGTCGAGGGAGAATAGCGCCAGAATGTTTGCCACAGTTTTTCTATCAGGCTAAACTGAAGATTCACAACAACGTCCAAGATTGCCTAAAAAACCAAAACAGTCATCAGTGTTACCTTACAAGGCTCCCGTCGGGGAGGTGTGAGGCGCGCGTCACGCATCGGGAAGAGAACGGTGAGGACGCCTGGGGGTGCGCGGAAGTTATACGGTGAAACCGGAGGACGTTTTGCCAGTGGAAGTCAGCAAACCCGAAGAGCTCAGGCAGGGAGAGCGTAACTCGGGAAAGAGTACCGGGATGACGTGTATTCTCCCCATCACGGCCTCATATCCTTGCATTACCCCGCTCTCTGTTTTCTCGCTTACTTCCCTTCCTCCCCCTTGCTTTTCTTCCACTCCTTCCCACACTGCTTCCTTCTGCCTCCACGACTGTGGCCACTCTTCGCCTTCGTAGACCCAAAGGCCACAGGGGGCCAGGTGAGCCCATGGCCGTCAAAGAGGGCAGAAGTGAAGCGTGTGGAGCTGGCTGTGTGGGGCAGACAAGAGTCAAGGCTAACTGAGCCTGTCCTGGGGCTGCTGACCATGATTCCATTGTGTTCCCAGGCAACCAGAGGCTGGGACACGAACCACAGTGGGGCTGGCCTTCAGAGGACAGTGTCCGTCCGGGCAGAAAAGGGTACCTCTTTGGTCAAGCGATGCCTTCACTTCAGTCCTACCTCTGCTCCTTCCCTTTAGAGAGCAGTTTTAAGACTATCCCCTCTTCTAACCTTGGGGGCAGGGCCCTCATCTCCTTCTCCTTCATTTTATCTCCTGGAACCATTTCCCAGCTGCATCAAAGACACTTTTTTTGATGATGCTAAAATTTGCCCCCTTCATTAAATTTTGATGATCATATTTAATTTCACCCTGCCATCGCAATTAGTTTATAAATTCGTCTTCAGATAAAAGCAGTCAGAAAACCAAAGAATAACTTGTTTGTGCAAAGAACATGTGATTCTGTGATTATTTTGAGCATAAAAGACAGAAGTCATCAGCATAATGTGTTTGGTGTCGTCAGCACGGGGAAGAAGGACAGGTAAAACAGCCTCAGCAAGATCTACAAAATTCCTAGAAGCAAGGAGACCGCAGGGGGCAATCAAGAGAGTCAATCTGGGTATTTGAGGCAAAAAGTAACTTCACAATTCTAGAGTGTGAAACCCGGGTAGGTCTCTGGCCCTCTGTATGATACAGAGAATAACTGATCTTCTATATAAACACACTCTGAGACCACGTCAAACATTAAGCAAAATATGTTTGGGAGTATGTTAATTAACACACTCCTCACCCTTTGATATTAGGAACAAAAGAAATGGAAGTGTAAGCCTTGAAAGTAAAAGGCAGACAGATGTCCCTCCTCCCAGGCAAAAACATTCTCAAGGGGCAAACTATTATTTTTTTAAAGATATATTTATTTATTTTGAGGGAGAGAGAGAGAGAGCATGAGTGAGCGAGCACAGGCAGGGGCAGAAGAGGAGTGAGAGAGAAACTTTAGCAGACTCCGTGCTGAGCATGGAGCCAGACCCAGGGCTGGATCCTCAGGACCCTGAGACCACGACCTGAGCCAAAACCAAGAGTCGGATGCTCAACCGACTGCACCACCCAGGTACCAAGAGGCAAATTATTATACTGCTTTCTCAGTTGTACCTTAGGCACATTCCAAGAGATATCTATTAATAAAACAACTATTAATATCATATATAATACCTACATATCTCTGAGATTGCTATAAGAAAGCTAAGCTTTTTTAAAAATAAAACCAATTACTGTTGCAGCAACTTGTGTAGAAATTTCTACTTGTGCCTTCCATAAAAAAACTAGTGATACTTATAAAACAGCTTTGATAAGCAAATTGTGAGAATTCCAAAAAAACAGGCAAAATAGGTATATTAATCTTTCTTAAAAACATAAACTGTACAGAATATGGCAAAATAAGGCAAGGAAAGAATTCAGTGCATCTTATATTCGGTATCTCTCTAAATTAAACAATCTCAAATAATTCTTTTGAAAAGGACATTCACATCAGCCTCACTTGAGACATTTTTACAAATGAATAAAACATTTTACCATTTGTCCACCTACTTTCAAATATGTTCAGACTAAAATATATAGGCAAATGTATTTTTAAATAATCCTTATTGTACTGGCTTAGGGCAAGTGACTATTTACAGGATGGGATATGAGACTAAACACCTGTACTTCAAAAGTTTGATAGTTTGACATGAAAAAAATAATTGGAATTCTTCTTTTTCATATGATTGGAATTTCTTTTTCATGCCTCACAAGAGATGGCACGAATGCTGGTAACTCTGACATAAGTGGGGATCATTCTATGGACTCTGTGGACCGCCATTTCCCACAAAGACTGATTACCATACACATCCGTATCTCTTCATATAGACTATTCCTGAATGTTGGTATGCTAATGAAATTTTTGTAATCCAAAAGATAATTTTATCTTTCATCTTATTGGTAGAGTTTTCCACTTAGAATAAGCTTACTGGACATTCTTTAGTAATATAAATAAACCCTGCTCCTATCTATATTTTTGACAAATGAAACTTAAACAAAGCCATATTATATCTGTGTAGGTTGGTTTGCTTAAAGCAAGATTTACCTGAACACAGAGACATGAGGAATTGCTTAGAGAATCTTTATATAAATCTTTATTGAATATACATGATATTCATGTGCAAAGAAGGAATTTTTTTTCGAGATACATAAGGCTCATCCAGAAAATCTCTAATGTTGGGAGAAGCACAGTAATCAAAGAGAGATGAGTATTAAGGGTCTTTCATCATTCCAAGAAATGTTGGGAATGAACTGGCAGGACATGTTGAAAAACACTTTTGGCACATGGTTTGTTAATAAAGAGAGAACTTGCCCTTGGTTGTTAATAATCTAGCACCCTTGACAAGCATTCAGATTCACTCAAGCAGTTTGTATTTCTGGAGTGGGAAAAAAAATCTGTGAATGCTATGAGCTGAGACTTCTCACTGCATACTGCATTGTCAGCAGTCAGGACGACTGCCCATGAAACCCCAAGGAATATCTTTTACTCCTAAGCAGATCACAAATAGCCCTGGAATAAAGCTACTTAAATTCTAAACCGACTCCTCTTTCAAAAGGAGAGGCACTTAAGAAAATTCTTATTGCAATCCGTTATGCCCTTTCCTCCAGGTGAGCTGCAGGTATGTTAAAACGCTGGCTTGGAGAGAGTTCACCTCCTGGAGACAATGAGCCAATTCTGGTGGTGAGTACTCAGAAAAAGGAGTAGAAGCAGGGATGGAAAATACCAAGAGAAACTTTAATTAACCACAAAAACAAAACTAGAGCCTCAAAAATCCCTGGAAGGAACATCTAAAATGCTTCATTAAACATTTCTAGAACATATCTTTTCCTTTTTCCTCTTTTTAAAAGTTTACTTATTTATTTATTGCCACACGCAATGTGGGGCTTGAATTCATGATCACGAGCTCAAAAGTCTCATATTCTTCTGACCCAGCAAGGCACTTCTCCAGAAAATATTTTTGATAGAAATACAGTTACAGTGTAAAATTCAAAAGGTTAAAAGGGATATTGAAAAATTAGTTCTTTTCTGCCGACTCCCAGTCACCCAGTTTCCTTCACAAAGATAACCACCATTTATACACTGACATTTTGTTCTTTCTGCTGGAGAGATTTGCATACGTGTTCTTTTTCACTCAAATGATAGTATATGATACACGCTGTTTCACGCCTTGCTTTTCCCTTAAAAATAAATCCTGTAACTTATTCCACATGAGTACACCTAGAAGGGTCCGTTCTTTTTAATGGCTGCATAGTATTCCACTCTAGAGACTGGACCATGCTTTATTTACTCCGTTCCCTTTTAGATGTGGAAGCTACAACCAATCTTTTGCACTAAAGACAATAACGCAACAAGTTCTCTTGTACACATAATGTCTTCACCCATATTACATATTTTCTAGAGTATGTACCTAGAAGTGGAACTGCCGTGTCTAAGGATTCTGATTAGGAGACTCTAAGAAGATGGGCAGTAAAATGTTTTCTCCCTTTCCTGCATCCCTCCTATCTTTGGTCTGAGACAAGAACGATGAACTTCTCAGTGTTCAAAGACGTATGAGCTGACTTCCCCTGTCCTCTAGGGATAAGTTGGGTTATTTTGTTGTAGCAAGTTGTCTGGCAAAAGAACTACAGAATGCAGGAATGCAGTAGCATGCATTCCTACTGTGTTTGAAAAAACTTACCTCACAGTGCTCTCGATAAAGACTCTGCAGTGACTTGATATCCTCAAAGGTAGTACCATCTGGCAGAGAAGAGATTTCAACTTCTCCAAACTCTGGAAGTGCTCGAGATGCATCTGTTGCCATGACAACACAACAGAAAAGAAAAAAAACACACTATTGTGGATTGTGCCAATTACAGATTAATGAGGGGAAATATGAGATAGACTAAGAAAGGAAGAAAATGTAAAGGCCAGAGGTCCAACAATTAAGAACTTTTCATAGTAGTATTTTTCAAACAAAATGTAGCAACATCCTCAGTACAAAAGAATAGAGGAGGAATGTAAAAACTGTAGAGGAACTAAATTTTCACTACAATTATACTGGAAGTAACAAACTGTAATGTCTCTCAACATAGGGCCCCTATTAAAAGGAAAATATCTCGAGCTGCCGGTATCAATTTTAGTTATTTTATTATTACATTACTTAAGAATAGAAAAAAATAAACCTAGCTTTACACTCGTTATGCTCATACTTCTCATATCATCATAAACCAAAAAAGCTACGGAATGAATCCAAATAAAACCACAAAAATCACATTAAACTTAACAACATGAATTTGATATGATGGATGATGCTGATGTCCTGTAACTAAATTACCTCTTGCAACATGAATATGGTATTGACTGCTGTGGCCCAGATCTTTTGAGCCTGGCAGGCCTATACCAACTTGTACTTCTTGGTGGCTGGTTCCATTACTCTTCTGTATTCAAACGAGCTGTGGAACTTTCCTCCACACAGAGCACCGGGACATCATTTAGCCTTCCCTTGGGATGAATTACATCATTTATGTAATTTACATAGTAAGTCTCTCCCTGTTTTTTTCTCGTGAGCTTGGGACCATGATGCCTGCTCTACCATAAAGTCAAATACAAATGTGTCAACTAAAACTGCAGAACAGTATTCATTCTCCTTTTCTAGATAATTCAGAATAGGCTTTTATTATCTCTTTATAGATTCAAATTGAAATAAAAACACAAAATAAAAAAGTTAAAACCCTCCTTGGGAGCTCAAGGCTCTAAAGAGTATACATGAGGACTCCAGTTTGGGAAACGCTGCCATCATGTTTTCAAGCTGACTTGAGAGTCTTTTTTAGTTTTTGTCAGAAAGTGCGCATAGACAAATATGTGCACACAAAACACAGACACATGCGCACTCTTTGATAGCTTCTATTTATCTTGATCTGTTGTGCGGAAGCTATGCATGTTCATCTCTAGAAGAGTTGTCCATTACAGTGCCATTTTTTGCACTGGTAGCTATGACCAGAATACGCAGAATGCTCAAATTCCACTCCTCACTCTTTAAATGACAAGCAACACGTATACCATCTACAAAATTACAAAATTAGGATATACTGTGATCAATTTAAAGGAATAACTTACTTTTTAAAAGCTCATAGGAATTTCTTTTTTTCTAACCTGAGACTACGCATTTGCAACTTTATACACAGGAAATGAGAATTCTTGTGGGCACGTGAAGGTAACTACTGAAAGTAAACACAACACAACTTTGATCACGAAAGCCCAGTTAATTCAAATTCCGTAAGACAATTTCAGAGCTATGAGACTTCAATTCCCATGCCTTTAGAACTCCTACACAGCTTGAGATTTTTTGAAAGAAGCTCTAGTAAACATGAGGAAGTAGAAATGGTCTAGAACTATCCCATGGTATGCAGAGTTTCAGCGCACACACACACACACACACACACACACACAAAAGTGTTTCTGTGTAATTCACATCTGTAATAGACATAGCACTTGGAGAAAACATTACTATTGTTCTCTTGTTTTCAACAACCTAATAGCAACAAGACTATGCATTACACCTTAACATACCTAAAAACTGTTGATGATGTTGACTTTGGGCTATTACAGTTTGCTCAACAGATGTGCCAGTCTGTTGACCACTTCCTGTGAAACCATCTGCAACCCCATCCACCTTCTGCATAGGCTTGTACCTAAAAATATTAGATGGGAAAAAAAACAAACAAAATTATTCCTCGTTTTCTCACACTACACAAAACTCCCAAGGCATTTGATTTGACCCTATCTTCTTTAATATCTCATGATAGTTGGAGGATTTTTTTCCCTGATAGTCTTATAAAGTTAGGATGAAGAAACTTTTTCAATTTTGAAAAGAAAAAGGGGATGGGGATTTGGGAAAGGGAACAATTTTTGAAAATTCAGAAATCTGTTTAAGAACAAAAGAATTACGAGGTATTTCTTCGGACAGTGGTGGCTAAGATCCCTATGATGACACGCAGTGTGAACATAAATTTTAATGGCCAATGGATCAATGGAAAACATTTTAAATACATTGGGACTTTAATCTGCAATAAGATCTAGGAGCTGTGGCCTGAGAAGTGTTAATGAATGGCTTTCAATTGATTAATATCTCTTGTACATGATTCAGCCTACAAACTCTACCATACTCTTTTTCATATTTCCTAAAGCCTCCCATGCACCTCAACACAGTCATCTCCATTGACCCCTAACCTCATCTGCAAATACAAAGACCGTATGCATCAGCTTGCAGCAAAATACATGCAAGAATCCACCTATGAACCGAGGTTACCAAATTTAAAAAATAAGGAGAATCAAAGTCAGTTACAGTAATGCATTTATCTTTAGGTCCTAGTCATACAAACTCATGAACTTCCCTGCTAAGACAGAGAAAACAGGCTTCAGGCGAGAAGCAAAGGCTGCTTGGGAGAGAAACAGCACATATGAAAAAAAGCCTGGGCAAGTCTCCTAAGATGAACGAATACAAAAGAAGAAATAAGTAGCAATTCTCATTTCTTCTTTTTCGAAGATTTCGTTTATTTTCCTTCATGTTAGAAATTTAGGAAAAAAAAACAGATGAACATAAGAAAAGATTAAAATCTACAATAAGCTTAGGGCCTAGAGAGCATTCACGCTATGGTTATTCTCCCATTCCCCCGCCCCATTTCTCATTATATTTATAAACAAGACCACCTAATATTCTCTCCACCCAGACACTAGACTCTAACGTTAATACCAGAAGTCAAATGCATCACTGATATAAAATTACTATGAATAACAATGTCCCTGATACATGAACAGGGTGCGCCCAAAGGCACCCGCGCTCTGATGACAGGTATGAAATGAATGGACCCGATGAGACATCGTGCAAACCAATGCGCGGGTTGCATTAGGAAATGACTCCATCTTGAATGTTGTTCATTAGAACTTAAACAAAACTTCCAAGAAAAACTGCTGTCCCTCATAATGACATTTACATTCACTGCTTCTGTGACAGGATCTCACAGAGAACTACAAAAAGCAAACATAAAGTCAGAAGGTGAACAGGGTGGGCAAAGAGAACAACACACTTCATCTGTGGTATCATCTTTGTGATGGCCCCGTGCCACCCAGCTGTCGATTGTTATTTTTCTAATGACACCGAACAACTCAAACCTATTCTTTTATTTACTGGGGAAAAAAAAATCTGAAAGGACTTTTCTGCTGGGGCCATACTAAGCGATGACAGAAGGGTTAGTACTAACCTGTTGCTGTAAGTGTCATTTATGAAAAGTTGAATTTTTAAATTTTTTTCCTCCTTAAAGAATCATCCCAGAGAGGCAAAAAAGACTCGGTGAGGCAAGTACTTTTGAGTACTCATGTGGGGAAGCAGTTGCCAACCATTCTGTTCTGGAAGACTTGAATGATTTTATCCTTGGGGAAGTTCCTGATCCTCATTGACCCATTCCAGGCATCATTTGATTTTAGCCCCCTTTTTCCAGCTATGAAATTTTATACCACTAATAGAACAGGCTCAAGCAGTTTAAATATGTTTTTTCATTTAACCTAATGGAGTTTGGGATTTGTGGAGTTAATAAACAGAAATGGTTATTTACACTACAGAAGGGAAAATGGAAAGACTTCCTATACACTTCAATTCTATTAAATTTTACTACGGTATTAGAGAGGAATTATGAGACTTTGCCTGGCTATGCTTTATCAAGCTTCCTTTGTCCTGCACAGCATCTAGTATACGACGCATGCTTCATAGGCAGAAATGTCGAGGACAAGTAAAATTTAACCATAAAAGGAAATGATGTATATTCCTTTTAGAGTGTAAGTTTTCAGAGGACAGATGCTGTACCACAATCTACTCGCACATAGTACTTATCAAGCCTGTAGCCTGCAAGCAAAATTATCTGCTTCCTCAGAAAGACGAAGACAGAGGAAATTCCTAAGGGAAAGAAACGATATTTTTAATAAGCACTCAAAATCAGAACACATTATAATTAATGTATGATTCATAATAATGATATTGAGTGGGAAGCGCTGATTAGAGGTACACTATATTATACAGGAGATGGAAAATACATCAAGATTGGCTTGCAGATAAAAAGGAACTTGGTAAATTCTGGAGAAACCGTGCAGGTCAGTCAGTACTCAAGAACAAATCTTATATAGGAAAGGTAAAGGATAAAAAAAAAGAAAAGAAAATATAGTTAGAACTGAGAAATGAGAGGATTTATTCTAACCATAAGCGTAGCAAGGTGAACAGTGGACTTGAACTCTTTGGTTCACTTTCGTTGCCTTGTCAGTAGGACCTCTATAAGCCAGAACCTTATGTTGTATCTCCCCAGAGAAAGGTTGGGGGCAAAGTCTGGGAGCAGTATGGGCCATAATGACATCAGGAAGGGCATGGAATATGGCTCATACACAAGAGTAGTATTTCTATGAGCCTCTGACAGAGCTCCTCGGTAATGCTGATTTTTGCATTTCCTGTCCTGTCTTAAGTAATAAGTCACATACTGGCATATCCTCAGCATATTGCCTGACATAGGATTGGCACTTAGAAGCCCTAGAAATCAGAAACACTGGACAGAGGAAACCTGGATGTTCATTTTCCTGATGGTCTGTCTAAGGAAAATATCCTATCACTACCATCACCTCAGGGTTGGGTCTTCCCTGAGGAGAAAGTTTAACGGGAAGTCAAGAAGATCCACATTAAAAATAGATTGGACAGTATCTGTGGTAACTGATTCTTCTTGGAAGAAACAGTTAAAGATGATATCATCTTTATGTTATATATTAGCTCCTGAAACCTAAACGTAGATCAGTATCTGGGTAGCTTTTCAGAAAGCTCAAATGCTAGCTCACCCTAGACCTACCCAGCAAAGTCTTTAACATGGGGCTTAGGAATTAAAGACCTTAACAAGCCTCCCAGATATTTCTTGAGTTGCCTGCCCAGAACTAGTCTGTGGGAGCCTCTTGGCCCAAAATAAGTTCCTTCAGCCCAATGTTGTGCAAGTATAACCATTACATCACAGAAAAGTCATTTTTTATAAACTAAGTCCTCAATTTTTTATTTATTTCCAATAAACTACATTTGGAATATAAATAAATATCACTGAGTGGCTAATGAATGAATGAATGCTCAAGGGAACATATTTCATTTTATCCTACCACCAACTGATCGTAACATCTATCAAATCAATTTAACAAATATTACTAAGCATTTACTATGGGGAAAGCATGGCAGGGGCATGGTTTCAAAAAGGCCACGTATAAACAAAATTTTTCCAGGATGTTTCTTACATGTTTCTACTGACTCACATGAGACATTCAACATTATGATAACCCTGGTTGAATTTCAACTGACCTTTTGATATTGAAACACAGCTTTCAGACTTCCTGCCTCTCTGCCTTCTTCATGAAGAACCATTTAAACACTAAACTGTAAAAACCAGACACTTCCTACTGAAAAAAGTTCCTTGTTGAATCCTTTAAAGAACTGAACGTTTTAGTATTTAATAGTATCTTCTCTCTTCATCCCATTTATTTTACAAATTCAGTATTTTTAGACTATTATTTTCTGACAGCAGATTCTTAGTGCTTCTGAGCTGTACATGCTCTGAGAAAGACCTGTGCTTCATCAAATGAAGAAACAGCTCTTGGTTTCCAAATTAGTAAGAGGCAAATGATCATTTTAACAGCTTGCAGCTCCATGGGCAATCAAAGCTAAAGTTGTTAATGATTAAGAAATCAAAGAAAGTCTAATGCTTTAATAGCGAAGTGTATGCATGAAACCTGTCACTAACACAGAAAACATGGAAAATTGTTAGGAATCTTCCCCCATGGGGTTAGTCATAGCTGTTATTTACAACTTGGACAGCTGGAACTCTACTGTAAAATAATATCTAACTCTGTCGATAATCTCACATGTACAGACACTGAAGAAATCCAACGAGAGGCAAAGAGTGGCCTATATTTACTCTATTATATTTACTCTATTATATTTAGCAGTACCATGGTTTTCAATGGACTAAATGAAACATTTGGAAAAGTCCCTCTTGAAGCAGGTGAAAAATGCACAGGCAAAACTCAACATCTCGACTGCATGGGCCAACCGAGTCTTTAGAATTCTAGAAGGTACACAATCATTTGATCTGCATGAACCAATCTAAACGTTGAGCTCCTAATTGGAGCAAGAGCCTAAATTTTTCTGTTGGTATCTTGAGATTCTCTTTAGAACAACTGTCCCAGAAAATCCTGAGATGACTTGAGGTCTGAAGCCAGGTAAAATATGAATAGATCAAAGGAAAATACAGAATGCTGGGAGCGCCTTTCTTTCAGAATGCGAACTGACTCCTTGATGTCACACTAAATATGTCTAAATGACTTCAAACATCAGCCCTGCTGGTTAATGACAGTTACTCCATCTCTTCAATCCTTCTTGGTGGCTCTTGAAGTACTTGACTCTTCATTAGCTCTACATCTATAATTGGGCAAGGAGAGGAGGGAAAAACTAAATTCTGAGGGGGTAGTTGTATTAATCGCAGCAGTTTTAGTCGAAAATGTGGGAGAGGTAGAGAAAGGAGGAGGTGGAAGCTGTTTGCTGAAATAAAAGCTGTGGATCATTCATTCACTTACAAATATTTACGGAGTGCTGACAATGTGCTCGATGCTGAGGATGTAATGTTGAACAAGGCAGATGCTATTCTCTTCTCATGAATTTCTTCAAGGGGTCCTCATCACAAAGGCAACTTGGGAGTCCTGTGTTGAACTGGTGTGGTCTTAATAAATATGCACGACACTTCTTTGATCTACAGCTGGCCCTTCCCATTGAACTGATTCTACAGGGATGCCCCTCCCCACCTTTTCTTTGGAAGATAACCACCTGACTCCACCAGATGCCAAGAGGGCAACAACCACAAAAGAGAACAACCTGGGGCTCTGTCTAAGGAAAAACAAATTAGTGAGCTTCTCGCATACAGTAAAATTAAATGGGCCTCCATTTCCTTATCAGTAAATAGCCCATGTAATTGCCAAATGAGATCTTGCATAGAAAGTGCTTATTGAAGGACATTTAAAATGTTCAATAAATGTTTATCTGGAGGGTAAGTGGTGACTGTTACCATTCACAAACTTTATGCGAATTACTATAGTTAATAGTTACTGAATTGTGATGAATTTTGATTCTCTGATCTTCAGTGGAAACTATCTCTACACCAGGGACCACTGCAGTGGCACCGTGAACATGAGATCCTTCGGTGCCAAGATTTCTTATTTGTTTCCAAAAGCCAAAGGGGCAGGCACGTGATCATCTTTCCACCAAGACTCCTGCCAGCCTTAGCGGCCTCAGGGCAATGACCAGCCCTAGATGCTTAGCTCTGCAATGACCCCCGGGGATTCCTGTTCCAGGGAAGGGAGGGTAAACTATTAACAGAGCTGAAAACCACTGGCCTGGAGGTGTAAAGAAATGGAAGTCGAAAGTTGCCCAATTGCTAGGGTTCATTCTTCTCTGAAACGGCATTATGCTTAAAGAAATACTGTTCTCTAGCGCACATAGTAATAATAGTATTAATAATAATAATTTACCTAACACTTGAATGTTCCCAGTTATTTAAAAAAAAAAAACCCAAAAATAAAACCTTTATACACTTTTTTCCACCTGAACTTCAGAACAATCTGTGACATAGACTACTATGAATGCCCATTTTGCAGATGGAGAAATCAAGGGTCAGTGAAGTTCAGTCACACACCCGCAGAACTGCCAGAGCAGCCTATCCTCACACCCCTATTTCCCAATCTTAAATATGGGGTGCTTTCCACCAGCCTGGGAAGTCTATCTTAAGGAAGGTCTTTTTTGTGTTTTTCTCTTAAAAGATTTATTTATTTATTTATTTGAGAGAGAGAATGAACATGACTTGGGGGGGGAGGGGCCGGAGGAGAGGGAGAATCTCAAGTAGGTTCCCCACCAAGTGCTCTCACAACCTCGAGATCATGACCAGAGCTGAAACCAAGAGTTGGATGCCCAACCAACTGAGACAGTCAGGCGGCCCTTGGGGAAGGTCTTCTAATGACAAGGGTTCGTGTCCTCTCTCACTCCTTAGGAACATGCATGCTTTCACATCTGTCTGCAGCAAAGCAAAGCAAAGCAGCCTTGCTGTGCCATGTTTCCAGCTGGCTTCTGTTTCCCTCCTCTCGTGCCACAAAGCTTCCTTCTTTCACAGAATCCATTTCCTATGAAGAGACCATTCAAAGAGGCAGGAGGTGACACCTGTCTTCCCTAGTTGGGACATACTCACTGAAGTGTGATTTTTCCTTTTATTTCATGTGCACAAATCTATTACATGTGTATGTTTCTGTTTGGGTTATCTTCCCTATTTAAAGGGGGCATTCGTGTAAGAACAAAGACAAGAGGACTGGGTCTTTGCCCTGGTTGCTATATGACTGTGGATAAGTGATCGACCCTGATGGACTTCAGTTTTCTCATCAAGAGGATGCACTGGACTGGGGGATCTCTTCCTTCCAGCTGTAACATTCTATGATTCTGTAGGGTCTCTTTTAGGTGTGATGGACATATTCTGTATGCAATTGCTGGTGGTTAGATGTTTGTTGAAGGAATGATAAATGCACCTTAATATTTTGAGAACGGTTACTGGGATCAAACACAGCCCAGCACACTGTCAAAAGCACGTCGCTCCATTCCCCCACTTTTGCTACGAGGATTCGGAAGAACAACTCAAATATGTATGCCAACATAGATGCTTCTTTTAAATATTAAAAATAAACTGCAGCAAACATTTTTACTTGTAGACTTGAGAAGTCCTGCTCTCATTTTTGTTCTATAACCTAATTTATTTATTGTCTAACTTAGGGCAAGCAAATTATCCATGAGTGAATTTCCTTGAAACTGAAAATGACATTTAAATGCAGAAGTTATTTTCATATGAAATATTTTCAACAGGAGATATTACAACAACAACAAAAAAGCAACTACACATTCTCCTGCTTTCTTACCCAGGATACTTTACCTCTTTTTGATTATGCATGTCATCAATAAACCAAAGTTATTACACTGTGTTAGACTAGATTCCAGTCTCTAGACTGATGATACTCAAAACTACCGGAGTACCTGGGTCTACTTGTCCCTCCACTGAATGTACACCCACTTCTGTGCTGATTAACCCAAAAGCAAACGGAAGACCCTTGTCACCTTGTAACTTACATTTCCTCTTGCCAACTGTTCTATCTCATGATTGCCTATGAATCGAGCAGGCTCTAATCTGCTCCTTTAGTTTAGGTACATGGCTTGAGAATGGCTTCATCTTTTCAATTAAGCTAAACTATGGGCTCTGTGACATCTGTTTTTTCAATCAGAAGCTATTTCCATTTATTTCCAGACTCGTGGCTATGTTCCATATGGTGGTGTTGCTGGGAATCAGATTTGTAGACAAGTGGAAATTTCCTCTACTACCCTATCAAATCTTTAAATGAGATACCAAACGGAAAAGGGTTCAATAATCATTAGTACTTCTCCAACTACTATGATTCCAAACTCAACAGAAAAGTATACAAACTGAGCTGCAAAACTTCACTTGTATTTGATCAAATGATCACTGCATATACTTGAATTTTCATCCCATAAGAACACATAAAACATGTAAATTTATACTGTGGAAGATGTGCACATGTAGATGTATACACTAATGCTCGAGGCCTTCAGACAATTTGAATATTCTAAAATATTAAATACAAGTAGCTGCTATAAAATATTTTAAACCTTTCACATGTCACTTATGTTTTAGCAAGAATGGCAGGCTCTTTTTATGTGAAGTTTAATATATTCAATAGAATCACTTGAGTTTTATAAGCCATAAGACAAAAGACACAATACTTTTCTTTTTCCATGGTTTTTCAACAAATACTCTTAACTCCGACATCCAGACTTAGGGAGAGAAACTCCCTCTTCTGTCCAAGTGTTTTTGCACAGTGGGATAATTGGCTTCACTGAAGGCCTATTAATGTGGCCAGTTGGTAGAATCCTTCAGAGAGAAAACAGAAACCTCCCTCTGTCCTGCTAATCCCAATGAGGGGCCTGTGAGGTCGACAACACTAACATTGCAGTCAGTTAGCAAGACACCATTCCAAGAGCAACTGTCCAGAATCCAAAACTTGTATCGTTAAAAACAAAACAACAACAACCAAAAGAAAATTTCAGTACCACTGGCCCTTGAGCAACACGTGTTTGAACTGCGCAGATCCACTTACATGCAGAATTTTTTCCATAAATACAATGCAGTAAATGTATCTTACTGACGATTTTCTTAGTAACATTTTCCTTTTCTAGCTTACTTTATTGTAATAATACACTATATAATACATATAACATACAAAATATGTGTTAATCAACTTTATATTATTGGTAAGGCTTCTGGTCAACATTAAGCTATTAGTAGTTAAGTTTTTCGGGGAGTCAGAAGTTATACCCAGATTTTAGACGGTGAGGGGGCTCAGTGCCCCTAATTCCCTGTTGCTCAAGGGTCAACTATACTTCTTTGGTTCTCCCACATCCTTATTTCACAAGAAAGCAAACACTATAAGGAACTAAAGTTGGTACAATTTATTAACATCACTGAGAATTTTATATCCCTTCTTAAATGCATCCACATTATGTCTGATTCTAAAAGCAATTACAACTAGACTGAGAGGGAGAGTGTTCATGGCTTATTAACCTTTAGAGCTCTGGAACCTGTTTCATAAGGAGACCTTTCTAAGTCCTAGGTCTTGCTTCCCTAACCCAGGCCTTTTTTTTTTTTTTACAAAGAATGTTCCTTGAAGGCTTCCATTTCCACGAGAACTTGCTTGGATTCTTTGCAGGTAAATCACAGGAAGAGGTGAGTTTCAGCTGTCTTAAGTGCGATCTATCAAGTTTTTGTTCATATTTAAGTTTGAATATATGTTATTTTTGAATCAAACTTTGTTCTGATCTCGACCTCACCATCAGCTCCACTGTGCAGTGCCGTGATGCATGAGTGCAGAGAATACACCAGACACTAAAGGCTCTAAGTGTCGCCACCAACAGGTGGACAAGATAATCATAACCCAAGACAATAATAATTTATTACAATTCACACAAACTCCACCTATAAAGAACTGGTCTATGATTTATTTTATTGTATTTTTCCAAGGTCTTTTAATATATTTTAATGACTATAATACCTCAAAAAACTCAGAAGTTAGCATTTAAAAAAATAAGGTCAAGAATCTGTGAATCAAAAACCTAAAACCCCTGAGATAACCTTCATTTAATAGCCAATCCTGAATGGACGGACTCCAGTCTGGAACACTAGCGCCAGAAATTATGATCGCGTTAAACTATTTAACGAGTGTCTTTACCTCCAGTCTGCTCCCATGAAATAGGTCTTATCCCAAATAAGTCATCTCTCTAAAAAAAATCTATAAGTTCCATTGTTTTGCTCCAAAGCCTTACACAGCTTCAAAGCTATGCTGCGCACAAAGAACAAACTTATTAGCTGCATATACAACCAAGTCCCCTAAGTATGTTTTCAATCTCATCTCCTGCTGAATGACTCAACCTTCTTCTTAGTTCTGCTCCTGCTGGGTCAGCCTCACCGACTCACACAGTACTTACCAAGGACATCCTGGACTTTATACCACCCTGGTGCTCTTGTGTGCCTGAGTCTCTCTGCCTGACACTCCTCTTTCTGATACCTCTGAGTCCCCCTCAAACAGCGCTTTCTCTCAGACACTTCTCAACTCTCCTGGGCTTAGCTGAAAATTTCTCTGTATTTCAGTAGTTCCTGGATCAAAGCTTTACTTCAGCACTTCTCACACTGCATTACTTAAGAAAAAAGTTTCCTGGGCCTCCACTTTCTAATTTCTTAACTCCTCAAAGTTAGAGACTGTGTCTTCTCTGGGCACACGGGGGTCTAGCAGGTGGCAGAGACAACATCAGTACTTGCTGACCAAGGAAGGGAAGGGCCACTGGGAGATAGATTCTTTCTTTGGCAGTGACTTGGAGCTAATGCTCCCAACTAAGCTAGTGTGGATGGGGAAGGGACCTGGCTAATCATCCCAGATCAGTAAATTAGGAAGACTGAGGCAGATCATCTGATGACCTATATACAGGTCTCCCTTCCCCTACTTAATTCTGCATACTCAATTGAAAAGAAAAATTATAACTACTATCATGGCTGAGCTATACTGGTAAAAAGGAAGGGATTTTTCATTTTATTTACTCTAAACTGTGACATAAGCCACATGAGACTAGAAGGCCTCTGGCTATGTAAAAGCACTGTGGGCTTGTGCAAATCATTTCACCTCTCTGGGACTTCACTGAAAAACAGAGCCATTAAGGCCTTGGTCATCACAAAGCTGAGGGGCCAGACTAGACCGAGGCATTTTTAATTCTAAGATCTATGATTCCATCCATCCATCCATCCATCCATCCATGAATGCTTGAGACCTCTTACAGCTCTAATATCTACCATTCTTCATCTTTGAAAGTTGGATTCAAAGAAAATATAAGAAGTCTTGAACATGTTGCCAATATTCCTACCACATCAAGAAGAGTGACTGAGGGAGGTTGCCAATGGCAAGGAAGGAACTCACCAACACTGAAGCAAGTTTCTCCAGGGGGCATTTGCTTGGCTTTGCTCCTTATGTGCTGTGTTGGGTTTCCTTGGCTGCATAGTTTGGGATGTCACATTTAACATACAAGGGGCCAAACAGGTTGTCTGATAAGTAATTTTAAAAAGATTTGGAAAACAGACAGGGTGGATGAAATTCTACTAATCATATTTGAGAACTGTCCATGGTAAGTAAACGCATGCAGACAACAGCCACATTCTTGCACCCTTAAGTATTTGTTCTAGAAAAAAGGAGACTGCACATCTAAAGAAATACGTAGCTTGGACAGGTGAGGGATCATTCCAGAGTCTACCTTTGTTTCTGTTGCATGGGCTGTTGCCTCATAGCCATATACTGCATGTCTTCTTGCAGACGATTCAGAGGGGAATCTGGCTTGACACGAATCCCATAGTAATGGTACTTGGAGTTTCCTCTTCATAAAAGAACAACAAACATTAGAGACACAGAAAGTCAGTCGAACCAATATTAATCATATAGGATGTCCACTTAGCTACACATTGGGAAAGATTAGGTAAAAGAAGCATATTTATGTTGTATATTTATGATCTGCCTGTTCTGGGTCACCTGTATATTTTTATGGCAGCTACATCTGAAGAATCAAAATAAGATTCTGAATCAGCTGGCTCAGGGCCCTGCAAAAAATTCTTTCCTTATAAACTTAAATATTAGTACGAGAGCCCACTGAGTCCATGTAAGTTACACTTTTCTTTTCAAATTTGTATTCTAAATTTAATTTAGAAGGGGTAATGGTGGAAAAAAAGGTCAGGCCAATAAAAATACAACAAGAGGATGAAGGGTTGCATGCTAGATGGGAATTTCTTATAAAATGGTTATACAAAACAAAGAAAAGGAATCTTGATTCTACTGTCTTGGATACGTTCTCCATTTCTGCACGTTCTATTACTGCAGGGGTGATGAAGGTAACTTCACTGATACAGAATGTTGTGGTGAAGTCTATTATTTACTATTTTGAAACCTAAAAGGAAGCAGGTATTCAATCTATTGATTTTGAAATCTATTTTATTAGTCTCTGTTCTAACGAATTCATATAAGTTTTGCGGGCTGAATAAGATGTGTCACAACAGACATGGGGAAATTTCTCTGTGAAAATGGCAAATCTCCACCTGGATAAAAATTGTCACAATTTCCCCATGTTCATGAGAAAGACCATGTTTGCTATTAGAAATGACAAAGTTTTGCTCTGAATGAAATTTGCAAATTCTTGCAAAAATAACGTTTTAAATATGTAAATTTTTGCAAAGGGAAAATAGTTTTTCACAAGTCTATATATAGCAAGACATCAGCTGCTTTTTCCATTTATTTCTTTCATTTACAAAAAGAAATGCAAGAAGAGTATGGATTAAATATTTTATATAAAAATAGAAGAGAATTTTACTTCCAAAATTAAAGGACATATATCAGATGAAGCCTATATATTCAAAGACATTAAAATCTTATTATATAAATAATATTGCTATTTTTTTAAAAAGTAGGACATTTAATATCTACCTTGTTTTGGTAAAATAAAACAGTATGAAAACTTAAGGCCTTCTACTTGCAGAGATTAGATCTTGTCTCCAAAATCCACTGCAGAACATAACAAAAAACAAAACCAAAAAACACCAATTCGTAGCATTCTCCCTTACAAACAGGAGAAGGGTAGGGAGTAGAGTAGGGGTGGGAAGCAGGAGACATTCCCCAGGGGAGGTAGCCAATGACAGCAACAGAGTAAAACGGTGTCTCTCTTGTAGACCAAAATAGATAAAGTGTCTGGTTTCTTCTCCATTTCCTACAAATCCGCATTTTCACTGGGTTGGTGGGGAGGTGGTTGGGGGAGATCAGCCATGTCCCATGGTCTTCTTTGCTTAAACTTAATTTGCAGATGGATTCTAACAAAAGGAAACTTTTGATTTGCCTTTGTTTAGAAACATGGTGATTTTATGTATTGTTTCACTTAGCTCCATAAAGTTGAGAAAAGGTCTAGTTTGGGTTTGAATTAATTCACTAGATTATTTTACTGATGAAGAAATAACAGTTCTGTATATAGTTCATAAGAAAGAAAGAGAAAGAAAGAAAGAAAGAAAGAAAGAAAGAAAGAAAGAAAGAAAGAGAAAGAAAGAGAAAGAAAAGTAGAATCTGAGTTAGTTCACTTCATAGTTTATAATGCTGATTTTCTTTCTCTTCCCTGAGTTAGAAGTAGTAAATGAATGAGAAACCACTTTTCATGATAGAATCTATGGTGCTTTACCCTCATCGTTGTCAGTGATTCTACATTAGAGTTCTGCTGTCTTCGTAACATAGCATTTGCTTAAACTTTCCCCATAGGGTTTCTTTTCTCCTTATTCTTCTAGGCTTTCCTTTCCATCTCTAATTGCAAACACTACATACAATTGTAAAAGGAATAGAAGACACAATTGTTACATAGTAAGGGGGAAAAACAGAACATCAGAAAGTAAAAGCTGCAATATTGCAATATGTACTTATAGAGTATGGATTCCACTCATTCACAAACCCAAACAACCCCAATTTTGTCCCTTTCTATTTTAAAGATGTGTTTCAAGGTTTGAATGGAGCCTCAAAATAAGACCCACTGAAATCCCTCTCAGCAACAAAAGGAGCACAACAATACCCACTATTAGAATGCTGAATAAAGCCCAGAGTCTCAAAATATTGGCATAACTCCTGAGCCTTTGGTGAGGGGATAGTAGGTCAGATCCCCAAATAATGATTTTTGTGGTTCTGGGGGGAAAAATATGAGAGAGACAAAGAGCTTTTTTCAAGGGACTGAAAGCTTTAGTTCCTTCAGCTGTAATAGACAATCATATTCTTCAGTTTAAAGTATACTATCTTTTCAAGTACAGGTACAAGAAAATACATTTATGAGAGAACTGAACCTCCAGCAACCTGAAGGTACAATCACTTGAAATGCAACAGAAAGGAGTATTCACACTCTGAATACATATAGACCTCGTCAATGCCATTAATCTGAGACATTCCCCCCGCCCTGTTTTTAGCATACATTTACAATGAAGTCAATTACCAAGGGTCTCTTTGTTTCATTAACAAAATATTAAATACCCTTCACTAGAATACCAGGAAGCTGTGACTTCAAAACCAATGAGGGGGGTATCATCTAATGTTATACAGTGTAGCATCTTTATTTTTATACTTTTTAATATGGATTGCTGTAGGATTTAGGAAATCGAAAACATCCATATCCTTCTGCCCAGCTTCTTAAAATAATTATGTTATGATAATTTGTAAAAATTAGAGAAAGGCCCAAAATGAAACTCTACAGTTCCAAGTATTATGTTCATGATATTTTGATTAGTAAAAACACTAATATCTCTTTCCAAAGGAAAGAAATGAGAAACTAAGAATCTCTTTCACATTACTGGTTTCTGTACAACAGAAGTATACTATATTTTTACTTCTACACATGCACGGTTTCACAGTCAAGAGTTTAAAAAAGGCTAATAAGAGGTTAAATAGGAGCATGTCATTACTGAGGGCTTCAAACTCCCCAGTTTTTCAAGTTCACCAAATGATTTTTAATTGATCTCCAGAAATGAAAAGAAAAACTCGGCTTCAATTTCTCACTCTATTCAAATAGAAGAGTTATTAATAAAGACATTTCAATATAATTTTGCCAGAGTCAAGAGATACATAGTTTTCCACTGACTACATCACTTACGCATCTCTAGTCTGATTATTTTTAAAAAGAGAAAATAGTGATATATATTAATTTTTAAGGCACCATGTGTAAATCTTCCACTAACAGTTTGACTTGCTGATTTCTATATGATTTGAGAACCAACTCTTCTCAAAGCTGTGCTCAGTTACGTTTAAGAGACTGCATCGTTCTGGCTTTGCAGTATTCCCTGGATAACGACCTCTTCATGAGAGACTGTATAAACTGAGCTATCTCCTCATTTTTTCTTTGTATGTTATCCATAATCAAGCACTTTTGCTCCAACGATATATTGAACTGCCTTAGTTTGAAAGAGAGGGATTAGTTTATGATCTTATTTTTTCGTACTAACCTAGTTCCCAATCTCCTGGTTCGTAATCCCATAAAAATTGACCTTATTAGTTTTCCAAAAGAAGCAGCATTGACTGGGTCCAGTTTGTGTTCCTGACAATGTCGTAGGTAGTGGTTGTACAACGTGCTTCTGGGAAGGCTCACTCCTTCAGCGGTCTCGTAATTGTCCAATAACCACTGGAGCTAGTATAAATAAGACAGGATAAACACAGAGAAACCAGATAATTTACCAAAATGTCCACAAGCCACTATAAATACAATACACAGAAGTACCTAGAAGATCTTCACCAAGCCTTGTAATAGGGTAAACTGTTGTAATTCACAGGCTGATATAATCTGACCTTGAAAACTCTCAGAAGTGTGCATTGCTGAACATAATTTATGACCTTGGACCATGTCCACTCCTTCAAATATTCAAGCACATGTATAGAACATTAGTGGTCCCTGTATTGACTGCAATTTTGTAGACAAACACCTCTTCAGGGAATTCAGATAATCCCATTTACCCGTTGTAAATAAAATTTGTAATTGCTACAGTACAAGACATGTTTCTAAGCCTGGCAGCATGGCACATATTATGGCTTTAGTGTTAGTTTGTTTTAACACATGAACAGCAGGCTGCCTGGTATGAGTTTTTGTATTAAGTTTCTATTCATTTACATAGAATTTTAATTTACCTATCTAATTTACTCAAACAGGACAACAATGGTATTATCTACTGTGTCCAATTCTGTAAGCAGAAAGGAAAAAATCCAGTCATTTCTTCCCCAGAAGCAAAGAAATTCATTAGACACTGATTTAAAAAAAAATTATGTAACTTTCAAAAAGCAATCTTTAAACGATCATTGGAGTTTTGCTACCTCCCTGCTATGTTTCTTCATAATTTTAGAAGACACATTACAATGGTAGCTGGTAAAGCAACATTTTCTCGGTCTGTGGTTCACATTTTAAAGGTTTGTTGTCCTGTATTTTTTAAAAATAATCTTTAAAGTATAGCAAGTGCAAAAAAATTTTAGAAAATGTAATATAGGTATGTATTACTGAATATCAACAGTAGGAAAATGAAATTATTAACTCATTCATTCATTTATTCATAAAAAAGAAATGAAATAGATTTAAATGACTTTCTTAAGGTCATAGATTGTCTCAGAGCCTGATTGGGTTCCCAACACACGTTTGCTGATTACTTGCATGCTGGTTGTTATTTCCATAAAAGCAGCAAATACTTCACATTACTTGTCTCAACAAAATTTCCATGCCATATATAAGAGGTGTGATAAAGAAGTGATATTTTTACATGCAATTTAAATTAAACTTAAGTCATGAGAGCCCAAGAATTCCTGGCGCATCAACTATGAGCCAGTCAACGTGCTAGGCACCTAGTGATGTAGAAATGAATGTGATCTCACTCCTGTCCTCTAGGAATTTACGATCATATTCCAAAAAAGACAATATGGACACTCAAATATATTAAAGCATTTGCTTATATATTTTAAGATTCATGAACAAACTCAGAACGTGAACTTTCAGACTCTTAGTAAGAAAATTAATTAAAAATATTTTAGAATTATTGCCTTTAACTATGACAGCTGAATTGCCCAGAACCATTTTAATTTCAAATATTCCTACACAATGCTTATATGTAAGCATTAAACTTCATTTAATTAAACTTATGTCACTAAACTCATACTGATGTTGGCTCAGAAAATATGGGTACCAAGTCTACAAGTTAGGGCGGAGTACTTTTTTGTTTGTTTGTTTGTTTGTTTGTTTGAAGTAGGCTCCACACCCAGTGTGGAGCCCAACACGGGGCTTGAACTCACGACCCTGAGATCAAGACCTGAGCTGAGATCAAGAGTGGGACGCTTAGCCGACTGAGCCACCCAGGCGCCCCCAGAGCAGAGTACTTTTTAAAAATAAAGTTCATGTTCTGGTCAGGGAGTCTTGAAGTTCTCCGTGAACACTTATGCATATGAATATGTGCATTTAAACAAACCCATTGCCTCTGTAACATATACAACCCTCCCTTTTAAAAAGGTTATACAAAATAAACGTTCATTTACATAACGACAGAAAAATTAAAGGTCAAAAGAATTCTTTAGAGATGAATTATCTGTAACCTGACTGTCAGTAAAGGCGTTTTCCAGAGACATGGGATTTCTGAGTATTCTAAATAACACACAAGAGTTAAGTTCACTTATCCATATTCATTTTATATAAAAGAGAGGGGACAAAATGATTGAAAAACCCAGTTATTAAGGTTCAGATTAGTATTCTGCCTACCACAGTGGATCAAAATGTCTCTAGCGTTTCTTCATAAATTTTCAGATTCAGAGTCTGTAGATGATGAAGGCAACTGAAGTAGATGACACACAAAATATCGCCCTACAAACCTGCCTCATACAATTCATCCACGTGCATCAGTAAAATGACTGGCATCTGAAGGCATTGCTTCCCCACTTGAATGGTGTTGGGGAAGCTCTAGTGAACCATATCTCCCAGAAACGCTAGCTCTTTTTTTGTGAGCATATACTAGATGAAGCCTTCCATTGGTATTCTAAATATATAGAGAATCTAGAAATATAGGGCAGAGACTCTAGAAACATAGAAAGGAATAATCTCTGAGAAGTTCAGTTTCTTGAGATGAAGGAAAATAAAGGAAACACCAAAAAAGAATCCTCAGAAAGGCAAACATATAAAAAACTCTATATATTTTTGGGAAAACAGTATTTTGCAGCTGAACTAATGAAGTGTTCACATCCACAAGCATGGAACACACAACACATGTAAGTCAAAAATACCAAAAATATGTTTGTATATATATTATCTTTGCTTCCTCATATAAGGCATACTGTCAAAGTCAAAGTAATATGATTTTTTTAACAAAAATAAATAAATAAAAATAAAATATTTCTTTCTTTGCTAATGAACAGAACACAGATCTGTACAGGAAATGTTAATTGAAAGGATATTCTTTTTTCAGAAATGGAAAATGATTTTATAACATGAACTTTATAACCCAAAGTATACAACTAGTAAAAATAGATCTGATGCAAAATACTTTCAATAAGCTATAAAGCAAATAAAAATACTTTGTTTAATGAGATATAAATAGAAAATTTCCATAAACTGCCTCAAATGTTTACTAGTTTTCTTGCAATATTTAATTACTTAAATGTAAAGACAGGTATCTAAAAATGACAGTTTACTATTTTCTCATGGTAAAGAAAATTGTCTTGTAGTTTAAAAAAAACCCTGAAAAGCAAATCTAATAATAAAATATTTGAAGGGTATGGTCTTAAGATGTCTTTTATAAAAGTGAAAACTAGTGTAAATATTGAAGTTCAACAGAAAATATTTTGAGTCCAAAGGTATGTTTACATATATAAAAGAGTTAATCAGACCATTCTTAATCAAAGAAAACTTTCCACAGAAATAGTGAGATAATGACAGCAAAGTTGTCTTAAAGCACTTCGAAGCCTGGATAATATTACTCAAGCCCCAAATGAATAGAGAAAATGAAGTTTTTACTGGATTGGCTACGTGGTCCTCTGAAATGCTCAGCAAGTCAAAAAAATCTGGACTTTGCAAACTTCTTTTATTGTATATAGTTTTATATTCTTATAGACTCTTCATTTCCAAGCCAGTTCTTAAAAAAAAAAAAAAAAAAAATCTGAGTTTATTTGCAATATGTGTGTGTATGTACGTGTCTACATCATCAGTTGATTTGAAAAACTCTGGAAGAGTGGACGTTCGGACGACCGTAACTTTGACAGTAGCAAAGGTACATTTCATTCCCTGCCCCTTATTTGCAGGAGGAAGAACATTTATTCCTTGCCAGAAGGCTGGAGATCACTTGGAAGAGCAGAAGGAGACTGAGTGGAGGTAAAAAGCCCTGAAGGCTGGAGGCTCCGGCTAGGAAACCTGGGGACAACTCTACCCCATAAGTGTGGTGCTCCTTAGCTCATTGTATACGTGGACATTGGTTTAGGAGCTATTGGTTAGATTCTGAGATTCAGCAGGGGATTATCATGTGCATTCTACATGCCAGTTATTTCACCTTCAAGTTTTGACACAGTGATGAAATTGGAAATCATATATTTGAGTCTGAAACACAGTATATGAAAGGATTAATTTTGTTGTAAGAGAAACCTGAGCTAAGTGTAACCTAAAGGCATACACCTCTTGTGCTGCCCAAGGGAAGTTAAGTTAAGGCTTGTTACAAGGTATAGTTTCCTTGGGTTTTTTTAATAAAATCCCTTTGGACACTAAAATTCAATATCCTTAACATTTAGCAATTTGGAACTAAACTATTACTGTTTCTTTTACTCTGTTATAAAATGCCATAAAATATTTGTTTACATTAACGGTTTTTAAAAGCCCATAAAATACCATAGGAACTTTTAACCTTTATCTTTAAAACTTGATTATTCTACTAATGAACACAAATTCATTTAAGGGTGGAAACCAAGATAATTGCATCTTTCAACCTTTGCATTTAATCTATATTAATCAGGGTAGATTAAGGAAGATGAACAGTTCTTATTTTTCCCAAAGGGAAATACTGATTGACAAATTAAAAAAAATACATACTGCATTCCCCAATTAACATCTAAATGTAACATTTGGCATTTTTTCCCAGATGGATTATTATCCATTAGGATTCACTTTAAGTTCAGTTCACTGATGATATGCATTTTGACAGGTCTTATTTCTGTCATAACTTATATTTACAATACATCAAAGTCAAGGGAAAGTGAGTATAAAACAAGGGTTGGCTTTGAGCTGAATATATTTCAGTGGCTAAAATCAGCAAAAATCATAAAACAACTACTTGCTACATCGTAAAAAGTATAAAAGATAAATACCTAATGCTTATTATATACTTTAGATGAAATTTTTTAAAAATGCACAAATTCAAGAACATTGTGTGGAAATTGGGAACAATTAGTTTTAAGAACATTTCTGTGTTCAAATTTGCAATCTAAAATATCTCACATTGGATACAAAATAATCATTAAGTGCCAATTTATATTAATTACAATTGAGAAGGAGTATAAAATAAACTTAAGTCCACAATGATAGTCTGTTTTAGGCAGACGATATATATCATTAGCCCCACTGCATCTTCACATACTTAAGATTTGGAAGTAAAAATGATTATACTAATAGAGTGAGTTCTGTAAAGCTAAATCAAAAGTACCACTCTAAAATACAAGGAGATGAGTGATATCATCCTTGCCTATAAGTTTTTTGAAGGATGAGATTATTTGGAGAGAAACAAAGTTGTCTACTCTTAAACTGAAGGTTGCCCGTGGGGCAGTGATAGAGCGATCATATACTCTTTCACTCAAATTGTATGCAGGGAGAAAGCCACTCTATGCCAAAAATGTTCGTAAAGGTCTGTTCCCTTCTATTACTTGTTTCTTAGGTTCATCCATTGAGCAAATATTTAGGAAACTTATACCATGTACCAGGTACTGCTCTGGGCACCAGGGATGCATCAGTGGACAAAACATATCAAGTCCTTACTCTCTTGGAACTTTAACTTGTCAGTATGTACTTACTGTCTGCCTGCATGGTGTTACTACTGAAATAACTGCCAATTTGTGAATATTGACAATAATAGAAAAAAAACATGGCACTCAGTGTAACTATACTCAGTTTCCGAGTGGGGCGCTATACAGGGTATGAAACTGAGAAGTATACATGCGTTTCAACCTGGAGGATAATAGCAAGATAATGATAAAAACAGAGTAGCCGTACTAAGTACTCTTAAGGGTATCAAAAAGGGGCACAAAATTCAACACCCCACTCCACCCCACTCTGTCTTCTAATATGTAGAAAGAAAGGTGAAAAACAAAGCAATCATGTTGGATTCTATTGACAGGAGATTATTTATTTGGTTTAACCCTAATAAGAATTTTCTGAATTCTTGTGAATAATCAAATGTCTAAAGGGAAAATAGGAAACCCATTCTGTCCCATATTCCAAAATAGAATGACAACAGACTTTCTGCTCAAAAATCATGATTAAGATGCCTCTTTTGAAACTACTAACTATAGGACACAAATTATTAATCAGTTCCCCTAATTTTTTCCCTACTGAAATCAATCCTCTGTAGTAACTGATAAGTCAGGGAAGTATCATCATAAGGTTGGATTCATGTCCACTTTAAAGAATCCCACAAACCTCAAATGAGTCTATATTATGTCCCATATAGTGAGGGATAAAGGTAATTTACGGTTTACTGACATTTAAGATATTAAGGATATATTTTTTAAGAACTTCTCCACTTTAAAATTTTTCTTTACAGGTGAACATCACCAATTAAGTCAACAGAATTTAAAATGCCCTTAGCAGGTGGTTATCAACTAGACGACATGCAGTAGCTTATTCCAGTTGTATGGCTTAATCTAACAAAAATTAGGAGCATCACTAACTTTCCAAGGACAGAAAAACAGGATTCTTGTTATGTGTTCAGGGAGAAACCTGACTGGTCAGCAGAGACACGATCCTTCCTTTACTATTTCTATACCATCTGTAGAATCATTGGTATTTCTAAAAAAACTCGACTATAAATGTGCGCTAAATGAATTTAACTACCTCGGAGGTGTAATAAAAACAAATCAGGCCATCTAGAGAGAGATTATCACTGCATTCACAACATTTATGTCTTTATGCCCACCGTATATACTGAGAGGTCTCTGGCAGTTGGAAAATACTATGGAAGAGTTGCCGTGCTATGTAATAAAAAATATGGAGCCACAGAGTAACACATTTATTTGTTGTTTGTGCAGCTTAAGCCAAACGTTCATGAACATTGAATATTATTTCGTGAGTTTTACAGAGAATAATAATCTCAAAGAAACGCCAGCATATCTGAAGAGTTTCCAACAAATCAACAAAAATATACAAAAAAAAAAAAAACCATGTTCTTATGCCTACATTATTGTTCATGGAATACTAATAAATATACGAATTCAAGTTAAAATTAAACATATCATATATTTTACTAAACTGCATAATTCAAGTGAAAATGAGATATGAATTGAATAACAAAACACAATTTCTTAGAAGTCTGACAGTTCAAAAAGGTAACTATAAACTTCAGGTGTTTTTTTTTTTCCTTATGTCCCTGTACATTTTTGACTAAAAGTGAACAACATTTTTACTTGCCATTTTCAAAACACAAACACCAGTTAATCATTACCCACCCCCAAAAACATACACCCTAATAGTGTACATTAAACCAGTCTTTATACACAACTACAAATTCATGCTAACACAGCAGGGATATAGTGATGAAACATATAAAAGAGTGACATATTGCATACAAATTTTCAGACGGGGGGGAAAAATCACATTCCTTAAAGTGTTTCAAAAAGAAAGGCCAAAATATATATTATTTTGAAATTTACAATCTATAATTTTCACCAGAATTGCAGACATTCTCCAAATTGGCTAACCTGTTTTTATTTGCCATGATACTTCCCCTTGAACAAGAAAGAACACACAATATTCATCTAAAAACAAATGTGTAAAACACATGGAAGTATTTAGTGTTATGTGGGAATATAAAATTTAAATCTTTGAAAAGTCAATTATTTAAAAAGCACAGTAAAAATATTATCTGCAAACTAAAGGTTTTAGGTTTATTGAAAAAATAACAATATCTCATTTCAGCTGGGTGATCCAATTTTAGACTTTTCACTCAAAATATGGGGAAGAATTTAAGAATCATAATAACTTATCTCTCAGTTTAAGCATACATTGTCAGTTGGGAGGACAAACTAATTCTTAGTGTATTGTCATTGATATTAATTTAGCAGAAGATCTGTCTAAAACAGGTAAGTCATAGTTCTATTTACTTTTTCCCACATATTCAGAAATCACGACAACAAAATAATTTTTAATCATCATTTCCATTGGTTCCCCGAAATTTGAAATTTGAAAATGTTTATAGTTTCACAAAACTGTCATTGTTCTTCTCAGACTTACCAGTGTTATAGTGATGGCTGCATCTGGTAACAGTTAAAAGCATCAAGAAATAGTAACAATGATCCTATTTAATCTCAATTATTAGCAATTTATGGCTTATCTAGAGTCTCATTTCTTCTCTTGGCCCAGTTCCATTTTTCTGGAGATCTCAGGACCTGAGCTCACCTAGGTCAGTTTCCTGCCTACCTTATATAGTCTTACTGGTAAATAAATCATTTTCAGACAGTTTACCATTGCGTTGGGTATTAATCATCTTTTTCCACTTAAAGAATACTACTGGTCATACAAGTAGATATGACTGTTTCCCTGCTTTGGACACAGAGATGCAGATCACAAGCATTTGCTTCACAATTAATATCAAACCAGAAAACTTTAAATACTGAAAATCCCCATTAATTAATTAATTTTCACAAGTATATGGCAGCTCGGTATTAACTTGGAAATGTTACATCTGTACCAAAACAGCACAAAAACCTAGTAAAGCAGTATATTGGGGCCTCCATTTTTGCATTTTTGTGTTTTTTTTGTTTTTTGTTTTTTTTAGATATTCCACTGTATAAAATAGCCATTAAGGGATACAGAGATCATAGGGGGCTGAGAAAGGAAGGTTAAGAAGCAAAATAAATAAATAAATAAAACAAGCATTTAGAAGCAAGCAACACATGCAGAACAAGCAAGAGATTAGTTTACATGAAGAAGAGGCAACTTACATGGCTGTTGAGGAGAGAGCTTCTGTGAGTGGACAGACCGTCAGACTTTTGCAGCGTCTCAATCGCCATTTCAATCTGATAATAGATGTCATTAAAAAAAGGGCTCAAGACAAGATAGTAATAAAAGGCTCACCAGAGAATTTTTGATAGATTCTCTAAAGTTCAATTTCTTCCTCAATGGTGGCTAATGAACAGCTCTCAACTAAATGTGTCTTTCCCCCATCTTCCCGCTCCACCCCCCAGAGAATAAAATAAAAATAGGCACACTAATGATAAGCCTGATCACAAAAATACACCCTTTTTTTAAACATTCTGTAATGATGATCAGAATGGAGGCCTGAAGAGCAGGAACCCCAGTGGATTCTTTCTAGTTATGAGAAAATGTTCTTGACTTTCAGAGTTCAAGATGTGGGATAGTAACCACTCTAAAATAGTCTCCCACCTAAAGGGTATTTAATAATATTTGCTCTATTTTGTCATGAAAGAAAAATTACCCTGCAGATTTTGTGTTTAACATTCATTAGTATTTTAATGCAAATGTACAAAGACCCCTTCATTGATGTTCAAAAGCTACTAACTCTATCCATTCCTCTCTTAACCTTGTATTAAAATTTGGAAGCAGAGGGTCATTAGTATGAACAAACACTATGATGTAATCATGGCCCCTATATTATATTTTAGGAAGTGGTGGTGAGGCAGGGCTATTAGAAATGACAGCAGAAATGGAACATAAAAGAGAAAATAATTCAGAGTCAACAAAGAAAAGGACAACCACAGAAACAGTTTTACACCATGTAATCTCAGCATACCATGAGCAATCATGGCACCTTAATTAAATAGCAGGTGCCAATAATAAATGGGATGCCCTCTTGATAACCTCATATTGGAAGATGTCTATGTCTTGGCTCCTAGTGCTAGGGCACGTCCTATAAAATCAGGTTCTGAACACACTCTATTTGGTTACTGGGTTATATTAACAATATTAACTAAAGTTAAATTTAAAAATCACATTATGTAAGAGAGAAAATTGATTTCATTACTTTTATTTCTACCGTGTGATCAAATCTACGTATCAGTAGAAGGAGCTATAAAGAATACTTAGTGTTTCATGAAAAAGTGCTCAACATCGCTCAGCATCGGGGAAATACAAATCAAAACCTCAATGAGATACCACCTCACACCAGTCAGAATGGCTAAAATTAACAAGTCAGGAAATGACAGATGTTGGCAGGGATGCGGAGAAAGGGGAACCCTCCTACACTGTTGGTGGGAATGCAAGCTGGTGCAGCCACTCTGGAAAACAGTATGGAGGTTCCTCAAAAAGTTGAAAATAGAGCTACCCTATGATCCAGCAATTGCACTACTGGATATTTACCCCAAAGATACAAATGTAGGGATCCGAAGGGGTAAGTGCACCCCAATGTTTATAGCAGCAATGTCCACAATAGCCAAACTGTGGAAAGAGCCAAGATGTCCATCGACAGATGAATGGATAAAGAAGATGTGGTATATATACACAATGGAATATTATGCAGCCATCAAAAGGAATGAGATCTTGCCATTTGCAACGACATGGATGGAACTGGAGGGTGTTATGCTGAGTGAAATAAGTCAATCAGAGAAAGACATGTATCATATGACCTCACTGATATGAGGAATTCTTAATCTCAGGAAACAAACTGAGGGTTGCTGGAGTGGTGGGGGGTGGGAGGGATGGGGTGGCTGGGTGACGGACACTGGGGAGGGTATGTGCTATGGTGAGTGCTGTGAATTGTGCAAGACTGTTGAATCACAGATCTGTACCACTGAAACAAATAATGCAATATATGTTAAGGGAAAAAAAAGAAGATAGCAGGAGGGGAAGAATGAAGGGGAGTAAATCGGAGGGGGAGACGCACCATGAGAGACGATGGACTCTGAAAAACAAACTGAAGGTTCTAGAGGGGAAGGGGGTGGGGGGATGGGTTAGCCTGGTGATGGGTATTAAAGAGGGCACGTTCTGTGTGGAGCACTGGGTGTTATGCACAAACAATGAATCATGGAACACTACATCAAAAACTAATGATGTAATGTATGGTGATTAACATAACAAAAAATTTTAAGATGAAAAAAAGAATACTTAGTGTTTTCACATGTACTTAACTTACTTCTATTTTACAGTGGCTATGGAAATTAATGATGCCTTGAAATTCTCACATACTGTGTCTCCCCACCAACACAAAAATGGTGGACGGCAATGTCCATAGCAAAGTTTTTTTTCCCCATCAACTTCCCAGTTGCTTTCTGGTGGAACTCCATCCACAGACTGTCCAGTCGCAATTATATCAGCATTAAATCCAATTTTCTTCCAAGCAACTTGGGAACTTAAATAGCTTTAATTCTATTTTATGTTATTTCCACAAGTTACTGGTTCTTCCTCCATAGAGTTAATAAGATAGAATATTGACAAAATGTGAGGCTAGAAATTATAGAAAAAAAAATTCTTAAAATAAACATTATAGTAATTCATAAGATGATGTAATACAATTTGTTTCACTGTTAATTTCTTTTAGATCACAAAATTAAGTAAGCTGGCTTCTAAAACACTCTCCCTGCTGGGTGGAATGGTCACATAGTTTACCATCCTATTTGAAAATCAACTGAAGAAGGTGATATCGTACTAGTGAAAAAAGACACATTACAGAAAGAGCAACGTAAATGTAAAGAGTAATGAGTAAACAAGCATTTTACTAAAATGTTAAACTGCAAAACTATAAAGGACCTCGGTAGTGGGTCTCTTAAAAGGGCATCCATAAGTGTTCTTGTTTTCAAAGAGAACACATATATCAAAAAAAGAGCTGAAAAGCCTCACCCTCATGTGACTTTAGATCAATTCTATGAAGAATTCGCTCAGAAGTCTAATTTGCTACAACACCCACATTTTCTTTCAAGTTTGAGTGTGGAGAATTCGAAGTTCGATTTCAGTCTACTAAATAAAAATAAAATGACCTGCGTCGCGTGATTCTCCATGTTGAGATAAAAGGTGAAAATGATCAGAGGTGTCACTGCAGTAGTGGTGGCAAAATCCAGGTCTGTGTGTGTTTATTAATCAGCAATTTTCATTTCTTTAGGACTAAAAGGATTCGTGGTTGCTGTTTTTTATCATTAAAAAGTGGGCATGGTAGGGGCACCTGGGTGGCTCAGTAGTTAAGCGTCTGCCTTCGGCTCAGGTCATGATCTCAGGGTCCTGGGATCGAGCCCCACATCGGGCTCCCTGCTCAGCGGGGACCCTGCTTCTCCCTCTCCCACCCCCCCTGCTTGTGTTCCTTCTCTCGCTGTGTCTCTCTCTCTGTCAAATAAATAAATAAATAATCTTAAAAAAAAAAAAAAGTGGGCATGGTAGACAAACATTTTCCATTTCTTCCTTAAACCAGTGAGGCTTTAGACGATGATTATACAGGAGGTTATTTTTTGAAAAGTCAATGCTCTGAACTAAGGTTCAGTGCCCAGTTGTACCTCTTATTGAATAATCATCCTGAAACTGAATCACCAGGAGGGTACACATCCCCTCTGCAATTATCTGCTGCTAGGATATGTGGTGCTTGGGAGTTGAGGCTGGTTCAGGTGACCCTGGACTATTGCCTCATAATCAGATAAGAAGCTATGGCAACTCTTCTGAGATCAAATCGTGGGATGCTCCATCCGAAATGAGATGTCCGGCCTGGAGAGACAGGTTTTCAGAGCATCAAGTAGGATTACTGGGGTGAATGACACCAAGAAACTCCCCGTGTGAAAGAGCAGGTAAGAAACTGCTGTCCATTCCCAATAATCTGGGCACATGACTTCCTAGAAAAATCAGTCTTTCCGGAAGATAAAAGAAGATCCTCATCACTATATTAGGGACGATTTTAAAACCCTCTAGATTCACCAGCTTAACACAGGGCTCCTGTGAGAATGGGAATTGACTCTGGGGCGGTTCTGTGCCGAAGACAGGAAACCTTGCTTGCATCCTCCTGCAGACATATTTTCAGCAATGGGAGAAGAGGATTTTGCACTGGGTTTAGGCAGGCTGCTGCATCTCACTGGAGTGGCAGGAAAAAGCAAGAAAGATCAATGAGATGTTCTCCAGCTCTAGGAATCCCATGGGGTCTCCAAGCCTCAGAGGCAGCCCCCACAGAATGCCTAGCCAAGTCCGAAGAGTCAATGCGCAGGTAATGAGAACTTCCTCCACTCATACGCCAGATTTCTTTCTGACCACATTAGGCAGGAAGATGCAAAGACCTCTTTGCAGTGTGTTGTATGACAAGGTACTACGCAGCATCATGTGAAAAATGGGGACTGTGTGGAGCACCTCACTGAGAGAGTCATTGACCACTGACTTGAAGATGATTCAGAGAAATCACGCTTCATCAGAGAGCAGGGACTCCTGGGAGTTTTGCTGCCCGTGAAGCTTAATTTGGGTGAAGAAAGAGTAAAGGGACACCAGCCACTATATTTAAAAAAAAAATGTTTGGGATTGTGTCCAGTTAGTCACTAGAGGATTAAAATGAATACAGGTGTAACACTCAGCTTCCCCAACCAAACGTTGAGTTCTCCAAAGACTGAAAGCCAGGAAATGGTGTAAGTGGGTTTCCTTCACTTGGGCAAAAGACACCCCATACTAAGTCTGAAGTGCTAGTTAGAGACCATACCAGCTACTTCACTTCTGGTACAGAAAGTAACATGATGACAACTGTGATAAAAATATGACCACATGACAACAAGCAAACCTTAGTTCTTGGGTGGCAGACTGTGTGTGTGTGTGTGTGTGTGTGTGTATGGTAGATTTAAGAGAGAAAAAAAAACATGGACTCTAAGGCAGAAGAAACCCCTGTTATTTTGAAAGTATAGCAAGTATATACATCTGTGGCAGATTGCATCAGTGAAGGGAGTCTTTCCTGATTTCTCAGGAATTAGGATCAGAAATTCAGAAGAGGCCAGGGAGGTGCTGTATTTCATATCCAGGAGGAAAAAACAAACAAACAAAAAACAATATCAAAACTCAGTGGAGCTCCTACAAAAAGAGAGCAAACCCTCTAAGAAGGCCTTGAGGGGGACAGGGTACCTATGATCTGATGGGGGATGGGTACACAGTAGGACACACGCGTGGCCTCAAACCCGGATTCCAGACTCTTTTCCAGTCACTACAATGCTAATGCTGCCTTGTTGGAACCAAGGACAGGTGGAGAGTCGCCAACCACCCAGGGTCACCCTGAGGCTTGTACAATATCCAACCAAGAATCAGTGTCCCAAAAGGGACTTCAGAGGAAAGTCCCACCCAAGCCCTTAAGAAAAGAGGATGGGAAGAGGAGAGGGGTCAGGTGGTGTCTGGATGTCCAGCGAATATTGTGCTTGTATCCTCCCAAGCTCAAAGAAGGGAAAAATATTGTACTTTTTCTAAGGCAGCAAATACTTTTAAAGACAAAGATGAAGGAATAAAAAACCCATTTTCCCCATTATTTATAATTCCCCATTATTATTTAGAATTGGCATCTATAGTTCCCCATAACATTATGGATGGCCCTTTTATTACTATAGGATGGCCCCTTGTTTTGCTGAGTTGCTCTCAGGCTTAGGTGCTCAGCTGGTGGATCGGGAGGTTCACAGGAGGTGAGGATCTGGGAAGACGGAGGTCAGCGTTCACCTCACCCGTGCAAAGAACGGGCAGACTGGTGAGAACAGGGAAGTACAAAGAGGCTTTGAGTGACTGTGCTCTGGAGAGTGTGATGCTAAAGCCTCAGCTTTTTCCCCTACAAAATCTTCAGTAAAAGCTCTACCGCTCCCACATACTGCAGGTACAAGTAATCAAGGCTGCCTGTAGCACAGGGCTCATTTAGCGGCAGTGGGTAGTGTGAAAAAGGTAAACTGCAGTTTGAAATGCAGGGAAATGTGAAGAGGTGCCGAGTCTTTTGCATGAGTTAGACAGGGTAAAAAAAAATGATTTATATATCCATTTATGTATTCCTATAAAATGACTCAGAGTATCACATTGTGGACAATTAGGGGTCTCTCTTAATGTAAATATCAACCAGTCATTCAATTACATGTTAATAAGGCAGAAGGAAAAAGAATAATTATATCACCTTATTCACTGGCTTTATAGGTCAAGGCACATTCTCTTGACTCTGAAATGGCTTTTTAATCTATTTTAAAGATTAAAGGTCAAGATTGATATATTCAACTACCACTATAATTAAAATTGGTCTCTTGGTAGAAACTATTTCCTTTCTAGAACTGTTAAAGAAAGTGATTTAAAAATAGAAGTAATATTATAATGCTTTATGGTTTATAAAGCCTTTTTTTACATTAATTCTCTTGCCATCTTCACAGCAACTTTGTGAAGTGGGAAAGGCAAGCAATATTATCTCCTTTTCACAGATTAGAAAATTGAGGCTCTCTGGGATTGAGGGATTTTCTTGAGATTACACACGTATTAAATATGAGACTGGAATACAAGACTTATCCCTCGAAGTTCAATATCATTTTCATTTTATGCAAATACAACATAAATACAAATCATGGAATATTTCAAATCAAAATATCAAATATATCAAATGAAACTCTCTTCTAGGGAGTGGCTTGCAAAATTAACATTTGCTAAATGGTTTACTGCTAACAAACAATAAAATTACTTCCTAATAGGAAAGGGTTTAAGTATGATTGATTAAGTATTACTTGAAAATGATTTCAAAGTGACCAAGTTAAAGGCAACAAAAAGTTTTAAATGGATAGTCACATTTTAATCATCACAAAAATAGTTATCTTTAATGTATAATAATTGCATTTTCTTGTTCATACATGTTACTGTATTAACCTCACCAATTAACACAGCATTTGTTTTTCTTTGTGAAAGAATGGTAAATTCTTTAGAGAAACCCAATCAAGAGAATACACTTAAGACTGGAAATTTCCTTTGGGGTAATTGCTCCCCTGAACTCTTAAGACTTCATATTTTGTTTGCATTTGAGATCAAGTAAGGCAGAAATGTTTCTACTCGGTGGCTTTTGTTCAGAAAAAGTATCTGTGATGACCAACATAAACACATAGCCACCACACTTATACCGCTAGAAATGACAGCCTCCTGGTGTATATATGGGGCACAGGTGGGGCGGGTGGGAGGGACTTCCTACAGGAAGGACTCCAACCAGGAACATCAGAGGAAAGAACACTTTCATTTTGTATTTAGTCTCTATAACCACTCTAACACAGCGTTTTTCAAAGTGTGGCTCTTTGAGAACACAACAACAAACAAGAACACAAAACAAAGCTAACGCTCCACTCTCCTCTTCAATTTGCCCAAAGCTGTGCTTTTCAGAATATAAGGTGCAACCCGTTAGTGGGTTATGACATTCATTATGTGGGTCCCGATGGACATTTTTTAGAAAATCAGTGAAATCAAATAGAGTAGAAAATAATCAGATGTTCCTGCACAGCGTATGCGTAAATATTCTGTGGAACTCTGGTTTCAGACACCTGTATGTGCATGACACATGTATACACATATGTGATTATGTGTATACATCTAGATGTGTACTCATGCTCATGAATGTATGTATGTGTGTGTGTGTGAGCATGGGGCCACAGTGCGAAGATATTTCTTATTGTGGGTTGTGACCCCAAAACTTTGAATGCGCTGCACTAAGCAGTTAAATCAGTTCCCTGCAGGTCACTGGATCCCATCTCTACTGAGAGATGTCTCTTGGGCCCAGGAGGCCTGACAATGCAGATGGTAACACTCCCCCTGAAGCTAAGGCTCTGAATATGACACTGCTCTTTTTGTATGTTCAGATGATACAGAAATCAAGATGTAAATACATTACACCACAGTGATGTTGAAAAGAAGCTTAATGCTGACAGCGTCAGGACACATTGTTCCTTTAAGTCTTAAAAAAAATTAAAAATGTCCAGATGACAGCCCCCTAGCCAGCTTTGGTTTCTGTCTCCTCTTGAACCAGAAAGTAGCTAACGAGGAAATCTTAATCTTACATGCCTAAGCATTTAGGGCAAAGAAGTTTTAGATCTTGCAAGTGTCTAACTATATAAAATCTTCTCCATTCACATAATTTTATGACATCTAGAGAAAAAATTTAAATTGTTATGCTTTCAACATGAAGTTTTGGCAGTTTTGTACCACCTGAAGCTATTCTGAAATATTTATGAGGAAAAGAAAAAAAAAAAACCATTTGGATAAAAAAAACTTGCATAAATTGAATGTGTTCTGAGAATATTTGACTTAAGTTGGTGGACTGAAACCAAGACTGCTGGTTTGGTTCCTCTGATCAGTCTGTACAGCCCACATCCCTCCGCCCTCCCTCACCAGGACCTAAAAGACTGGCATTATCAGTGTGTGACAATGAAACTATTTTCTGAGACATCGATTCCATAAGCACTCAGGGCTAGAATTACCCTTCGGGAACCTGCTGGGTTAGAATTAAGTGATAGGATTTAAGGCCAAGTTTACATTTTCAATTGCGTAAGATTTCAAATCTGCCTTTCGCAGATTCTTCTGAGTACTAAAGCACATGTTCACTTTGTGTTTAGTCTACATAATCACTAAAACAGAGGATTTCTCCAAGTGTGGTCCTGGATCAGTATTAGGGGAGTCACCTGGGCACTTGTACGAAATGCAAATCTTGGACCCTTCCCCACACTGAATCAAAAGCCCCGGGGGAGGGCTCCAGTGATGTATTTAATCAATGCCCCCAGAGAAGGCACACTCAAGTTGGAGGAACACTGCGGTAAAATATTCTCAAAAATTTTCTTCTTTGTCAGGGTCAGACTGCAATTACTACTTCAGGGAGAGTAAGCAGAGAGAGAACGGGCATCAATTAAAATGGTGCCAGGTAACTCTACTTAAAGAGCAATTTTGAAGTCTTATTTGGATTTTTTGCTTCTCTTTCACTCTCTTCCTACCCAATCCCATCCTAACTTTAGGCAATTTTGCAATTTATCTTAGCAACATAATTAGAAGATAAAGAAAACTTTGGTGAATCTAAAATTAATCAACATATAACACATTAACATTTGTGATTTTTAAAAAATTAATGTGGTAAGACAGAAATGTGAAAGGAACCACTTTAAAGAAATCTGGAGGCTATTTGTGGATTTCCATTTTTGCCTTCGAGGATTAGGCAGCTTTCTGGTAGGGCAGAACTGTCTCCAGTACCCATACTGTAAACCTTTATACTCTTAGAAGCACGTGCCTGGTCCACACTGCTGGCTCAATAAATAAGCGATTAAAGAAAATAATCCAGATTCCAAGTTCTTGAATACAAACACAAAACATTCACTTTTACTCCAAAATACTGAATAAGAGTAGATCCAAAGATCTTTACTAAATTTAATGCCAGTTTCTGTTCTCTGAACTTCCCACAGTCTAATAAAAGAGGACTTTTTCCAGGAACAAGATTGATTTCATTTGAACTGTTGACACCTCATCAACAGTCTTTATACTGGGCTCCTAAAGAAAAGGGTGTGTCAGCTGCATGCATTCAGGGAACATGACCAGATAGATACACTTTATAATCATCAAGGGCTTGTTTGAGATTTTTGCAAATAGTAAATCACTTTTTTCAAACAGATAATGTATTCACATGTCTCCATTTTTTTTTCTTCATGCATTCTTCTAGAGATATCTTTGTGCTTATATAAGCATATGCAAATGTATGCTTCTATTTAAGCACATACACACTACCTCTTGCTTTTTCCCTTAACAATATGGAGATCTATCCATCTCTCTAGATCTCTATGTATGTATGTCTCCTCTATGTACAGATGCATCCATACACACACTGCCTCATTCTTGACTGGCTGTATAAAATCCCACTGAATGAACAAATGCACCAAAATTTATTTAACTATTTCCCTGCTGATGGACAATTAGCCTTTCCCCAATTTTCCTGTTATAAATAACTCTACAGTGAATATGGTTGCTCACGCAGCATTTCACATATGTAAGTGTATCATCAGTAGGATAAATCACTAGGTCAAAGGATATGTGTATTTTCAATTTTTACAAAAATTTCTATAGCGCTCTCCAATCCTGTCTGTGCCAACTTAGACTCCTCTCAACAGCAAGTGAGAGGGTTGGTTTCTTTACACCCTTGGCAAGGCTGACTTACTTTTCCAGCTTCACCTGTGTGAGAGATAAACAACAGTCTCTTTGCAGTTTATTTTTCATTTCCTTTTCAGTGGGCTGCTCATTCATATACTTTCGCCATTTTTTGGTCTTTTCCTTTTTTTCTCCTGGATTTATAAGAGTGCTCTATACATTAAACAAATTAATTCTTCAGATATAATGTCTCAAAACTTTATGCCAGGTTGTTTCACTGTTGCCTTTATTTACTGTGGTTTTTGTCATAGGGAATGCTGCCCCTTTATGTAGTTGCTTTTTTCGAGATATTCTTGGGAGCTTCTGGATTTTACACCATGCTTCACCACTATGAAAGAATAATGATAAAATGCATTTTCCCATCCAAGTGAAATTAATTTTTCTATAAGGAGTCAATGGATGGAACCAATCTACGTTTCTTTCCTAAATAGTTATCCAGTTGTTCCAACATCATTTATTGATATATAAGCCATTTCTCCACTTACAGGCAATGTTACCTTTACCACACACTATATTCCTACACTCATTCAGCCTGTTTATGGTCTTTAAACCACTGGTCTATATGGATCTATTCACGTGCCAACAATCCTGTTTGAATTATTATAATTTTATAATATGTTTGAATCAAACTGTAGGGCTCTTAATACCCCACTCCACTCTCCATTATTTCTTTTTGCAAAATTTCTTTCACTATTCTTGCATGTTTATTTATATAACAGCCTTTCTTGTAAAAAGAAGAAAATCTATTGGTATTTTGATTGGTTCACATTGAAATATTAAAGTTAATTTAAGAAGATTCAAAATGTTTGACACTGAAACTTCTTTTCCAATTATACAAACTTTTCTTGTGTGTCCCTTAAGAACTTTAAGGTTTTATTTAGCAGCTGGGTCTTGCACATATATTGTTAGTTTAATACATGGTGTATTTTAAATTTATAATAAATGAAATATTTGCTTCCATAATATTTTCTAACTACTGTTGTTTGTATCTAGAAAAGCTACTGATTTCACTGAATATTAATTTTACTGAATTCTTATTATTTGTTATAGTTTTTCATTTGATGGTCATGGTTCTCAGCAGGTCCACAACTATATCGTCTGCAATGCTGACCTCTTTATCTCCTTTCCATTTTCATATTTTCTTTTTTGTATCTAACTACATATTTCTTGTAATTTTGAAAGCATGATTAAAAAGCTCACATCTTCCTTTCCTATAAGGCAGATGGGAAAGGTACTAAAACTTACAAGTAGTAAATTTAAAATAAATGTGTAAAATTATTTCTAACATTCTACAGTTAGATTACAAAAGTCCTAGCCAGGAAAATTTATGGGTACCAATAGTTTTCATCAAACACAATAGCTAGGTTTTAAAAGAAACCAGATAATTATGTGGCCAATAAACACAACTGTAGTTATGCATGCTGAGGAGGTTGGTAATCAAATCACATGCTTTTGGAGGATGAACTGATAAACATGGGAACATGGAGAAATTTTCTCTCCTCTGAAAACTGGTAATTGGTCATAGGCATTGTGTTGTATTTTCCCTCATTAAACGAAAAGACATAGGCCAGTGGAACAGTCAGTATTAAAATATTATGGGTCTAACTACCCTATGATGCAGTAATCACAAGACTGGGTATTTACCCCAAATATACAGGAAAAAAAAAAACACTGATTCAAAGGGATACATGCACCCCTGTTTATTGCAGCATTATTTGCAATAGCCAAGATAATGGCTTGTAGTGTCCTTTGATAGATGAATGGATTAAAAAAAAAAAAAAAATATATATATATATATATATATATATAAGCATTGGAATATTACTCAGCCACAAAAAAGAATGAAATCTTGCCATTTGCAACAACATGGATGGAGCTAGAGGGTATAATACTAAGCAAAGTAAGTCAGACAGAAAGACATATACCCTATGATTCCACTCATATGCGGAATTTAAGAAACAAAACAAACAAGCAAAGAGGAAACAAAGAAAGAGAGAAACAAACCGAGAAACAGACTCTTAACTATAGAGAGCAAACTGGCGGTCACCAGAGAGGAGGTGGATGGAGGGTGGGGGAAACAGGTGATGGAGATGAAGGAGGGCACTTGTGATGAGCACCTGGTGAGGTACAACTTTGGTAAATCACAATATCGTACACCTGAAACTAATAAAACACTGTAGGTTAACTCTACTGGAATTAAAATTGTATGGGTCTAATAATGGCTCATATGTAACTCACGGACTACGGTGTATTTTAATTTGTCACCAATCCATTTCACATTTTATCTGAATTACCTGGTCTCCAGGAGTGAAACATGAGTGATTTTTTTCCTCCTTCAAAATCTAGAGTAGTTTCAAACTAGTAAATTAATTGGAAATGTGACATATAAATACAAGGATAAAGCAAAAGTTATACAAGAGGTCACCTGGAACATAGCTTATTTCCATATCCATTAAGTAGAATTTACAAACATGAAATCTTCCTAATCTAGATTTCACAGGAAATAGAACCTAGCCCTTTCTGGCATGTTTACAACACCCCTACGTTCTGAAATCCTGTTTCACTAGGAAATGGCTAAAAATTAAAATAACTGGCTTTAGAAATTCAGGGGAACCCATCAGCTACGCTCAGGAGAGGCTGAAGGCCCCTGTCATTCTGTGTCTTAACCTTCTAGTTTATCAAGATTTCTAGGAGTGGAATGTCTTACAGCCTTAACCATAAAATTACTGCCTCTAGATCTTAATCAGCTTCAAGGCTGGAGCAGAGTGGAACTGAGTGATGGCCGAATGGAACATAGATGAAGCGATGGAGACCACCAGTCACTCAAAGTCCCATTTTATTAAGTGCTTGGAAAATGAGGTCACAGAACCTTCAGTCAACTTAGGATTTAGTACAGGAAGCAGAAGATTTGGGGTACTCTCTGAGGAGATTCATGTGAAGGCTCAAGTTGGCCTAGAGAAAACAGGGCACAGGAAAACAGAACATGCTAAGATTGTAACGGACATACATGCTTCTGCCAAAATAAGTGGAGAAGTGTTTTGTTTTGTGTTTTTATCACTGAGACTAACTGGAAGACTATGAAAGTTATTTAAAATAGAAATGATTATTTTTGTAAGATATGAAATATATAAAATAATTGATTTAGGCATAATTTATGCACACTTTTAGATTAAAAGATTTTCTTCCAAGCATACCTTTATATATGATAATTAAACAGAAATTTTCATCTCATGTGACTATGTTGCTTCTCTACCTCTATACAGCCATAACCCAGAATCCAACATTATTTTAACTTTTTTTTTTTTTTTTCCTTTGGTAAGAGAGACGGGTAGTCTGGCTCCTTCTGTAACAGTCATTTCCCATAAATATAAGGAAACCCTTCCAGGACTGATGTGAAAAAGAATTTCTGAGATACACCGTTAGGAGAAAAAAAACAAACAAAACGAGAGGCAGTATTGTTTGGTTACTATTTGTATTTTTAAAAATGTAATGAGCAGTAAAGAGAGAGAGAGACATTCTGCTCGTATATTCACAGAATATCTCTAGCATGATACTCAAAGAACTTGACACACTGGTTGTCTCTAAGGAAAAGCGTGAAGAACAGGGTCGGGAGGACACTGCATCATGCACACTCCTAGATCTTTTTACCTGTGCTACTTAAGAATGTGTAACTAATGCATATACACAAATTAATAAAAACAGAATAAATAGCCACTGGTACCATTCCAGCAAAGGAATAAGAAGGGCAAAAGCATTTTCTGGAGGCACTAAACACATTCATTCATCTATTTTTTTTTTCTTAAGTAATCTCTACACCCAACATGGGGCTTGAACTTATAACCCCGAGATCAAGAGTATATGCTCTACCGACTGAGACAGCCAGGCTCCCCAACCATTCATCTTTTCAGAAAAAAGAAATTCCCTTACACTGAATCCATAAACACGTAAACCCAAGAATAAAGAAATAAAAGCATCTCTAAGTCTTAAACAAATCTTAACTTTCTATAATTACATAAGCTAGGCCAGACTTTGACTTATATAGCAGCAGATGGACATTCAAATTTCCTTCCAGGTAACTGAAAGAAATTACAGTGTTTTACATTAATCAAAAGAGGGAGAGAGAGAAGGGGCGCCTGGGTGGCTCAGTTGGTTAAGCAACTGCCTTCAGCTCCGGTCACGGTCCCAGGGTCCTGGGATTGAGCCCCGCATCGGGCTCCCTGCTCGGCGGGAAGCCTGCTTCTCCCTCTCCCACTCCCCCCGCTTGTGTTCCCTCTCTCTCTGTCTCTCTCTGTCAACTAAATAAATAAAATCTTTTAAAAAAAAAAAAAGAGGGAGAGAGATGAACAATGTTTCAACACATTTCCCTTGTGCCTCTTGGTGGGATCTACTTTTAGTGAGAGCCATTTAACATACACAATTACTAAATGTATATATAGAAAGGTATAAAAATTAGCTTTCATATCACAGTCTAAAAAATGATTAATGTAATCTTATTTGGTTAACAAGAAGAAAAAAGAACTCCATAAATAACCATCTAATTATAAGAACACAAATGTTATTTTATGGAGAAGTGAGTACATAAAACTTCTTAAATTGCTAATTATGATAAAGTCTGGTATAAAATAAACTATGTTGTGATGAGCACAAAAACATCACTAACTACAATCACAAGGTTTTGATCCTCAAATGCAAATTGGGTTCAGGTCCCAAAATTCTAAAATTCTACAAATGATGTGGTTCTACAGAACAATAATGAAGAAAAATAAGAGATTTTCTTAAAGATTTTTTATTCATTTATTTGAGAGAGATTGGGGGGGCAGAGGGAGAAGCAGACTCCCCACTGAGCAGGGAGCCCGACTCAGGGCTCAATCCCAGGACCCTGAGATCATGACCTGAGCCAAGGACAGACGCTTAACTGACTGAGCCACCCAGGTACCCCAGAAAAGTAAGAGTTTTAAATGAATGAAGATACACAAGGAAATATCATGGTGATGCAGTTAGGAGAAAGATCAAAGTATGATGAGCTCAGAGTTGTGACTGGAGCATTTAACCTCCACCTTAATATCCATGTGCCACTGAAATGTTAACAATAAATAGATTCCTAGCATTATTAATTTAATAAAACATAAAACATTTATTCAAGTAGTAACTTAGCTGAACTCACGTCCAGTGATGTTCCATTAAAAATATTAATCTTTTTGAAACTTATTTAATACTATCAGCAAGAAATGCCTATTAATGTGTGTATACATATTTATAGAAATAAAAGCATATGTGTGTGTGTATACTTATACACATGGACTCCACTGGCCAAATTAAAAAGTAAATAAAAGGAGAAATAGTATTTTGACCAAATCTGAATATCAGTAGTTTATACCATAATATATATTCATGAAATAAAATTATAATGTTACCATCATAATCTTTCAGAAAATTCTGATATTTCTGTGTAACTTGAAATCTGAAAACTTTTACTATGCAAGGATCAAATACTAAAACAAGTTATGTATATGTTTTGTCATTTAAAGTTATAAAACTAAAGGAAATCATATGCTCAAATGCAAATCCTCCATTAATCACTGAGATCCTTCTAGTATAAGAAAGATGGTTGTATACTGAATATTAGACTAGCTAAGAAAATATTTCAAGCCCTATTTATTTTTCTTAGTAATGGCTTCAATCTGAAATTATCTTTTTGTTTCTATTGGCATATCTTGGCAAATGGGTTTGCACACTGGGATACATTTTTCTTTGAGCCAGAAGTTATTCCTACTAAATTTAGATAGAAGTATTCCTGTATATACTGAAGTCAAATGTAAAAGAGAGTCAGGGCAATTATTCTGAGAACAGAGCAGGAAACCTTGCTACCCACGAACTGAGTAAAGTACCCAAGAACTCAAAACTTAACTAGCTTCACATCAACTGAATTAATTGACTGTACATTCCACTTATTATAGCCTCTTAAGCAATAGCCCAATTGACTATTTTCCAGGCAGGAATTCTGGCTACAGTATAGGCTACTGCTACCCGGTCAGTCGCGCTAAGCATGCTCTAGGTATAGGCTGAACCCTAAAGAACAGCCAGAGAAATGAACTTCAATGGCACAGCCTGGCTCTATGTTTGAACAAAACAGCTTAAGTCTTGACCAACAAGTTGCTCAAGATTATGCTCATACGGTTCTACAGAGAATGAAAAAGATACATGAAAATAAGCAAATTCCCTTTAAAGATATGGTACCCACCAAAAAATATCTTGAGTTCTAGGAGTCTAAACAACCAGAAGCTACAAATTTTCTAACCTTTGGCAAAAGGAGAATGGTAGAAAATTGTAAATAGGTTGCATGGCACTTACACTTTGTTAACTTTACTAGAATAACAGATGTGAAATTGTACACAGAATCACCACTTCATTGTGAATGAAGGAGATGAAGCTCTTTTGCACTACTGAGAGGGGGATCTAAATCAAATATAAATTTTGGTAATAATGGAGGATAATACAATAAACCCAAGCAGATGTATATTTAGATTATATATCTCTATCATAGTACACTATCAATTGTGCTTTGACCTTATGATTTTTCCATGCAAAGTTATCTTTTTATTTAACTTTTTTACCCCTTTTGCTAACAAGGAAATTTTCTTGTAAAAAAAGAAAACAAGCTACCAACCTTAACAAGATAACCTTAAGTATTAATGCTTTTTTAAAAAGTGTAAATCATATATACAGTTGATAATATGAATTGATTGTTTTTAATAGGTTTCCACTATTCCCGGTTATTATAACTCAGTTATCTTTAAGTGTTAGTTTAATTTACCAATTAACATAATAAAAGTCACACATCAAATCTGCGTAATGGATAACTTAAAGGGTACTGCCACTTTTCATACTCTACATAGAAAACACAACAAAACAAAAAAACAAACTATAAAACTTACTGTTATATTTGCACCCGTATTGCCATGACCCCAAATAATCAATTTTATTAACTCAGTAATAACACTAATAAATTTAGTAAACCCACATCCAGTGGATGAGGATGTTAAGCAGGCAGCCTGCAGTCTGTGAAGACAGACAGCAATGTCTGGAGAAAGGGTTGGGAATGCACAGATGGTGTGCCACTAAAAGATTAGTGGGAAAGAACTCTTTCTCTCCATTTTTCAGTTTTCCTAAGGCCCTGATAAGCAGCAAGTGTTCCCCTTTTCACTGAAAATGACTTTGAGTGGCCTTTATCAGGAGCACCATAAAGTACCGGCACCTGATCTACTTCCTTTCCTTTTACGGTAAAGATATAGTTATTTTTACATCTAGAACATTTTATAATTCCTTTGTAAATATTATGATTTTGAAACTGGGAGGAAATTAAGATATCATTTAGTTTAAGCCCTTATTTTACTGCTAGGGGAAATGAGGTTCAGAGAAGCTATGATTTCATTTCTAATCTACATAAATATACCAGCGTGACTAAGAAGTTTAGAAATGTCATATTTAGTGTTATTAAAAGCAAGAGACAAACACACATAAGAAATGCTTCAAAAACACAAAGAAAAAAAGTACAAAAAAGAGCTCTCCCTCAGAATGGCTAGTCTTCTGTTCTGGTGTTAGTAGGAAACAGTAAATTAAATATAATGAGATTTCAGAAATGGATTAGGGAAAAGGTACTAAGTGATGAAAGTCTGAACACATGTAATGATTACAAACATAAAAATTATGTACAAAATACTTACCAAGTACATATTATATCTTGAGGAAAATCCATAAAATGAGAAATACAAAGCCTCTCATAATTATTTCCTACCCAATTTGTTTCTACCTCTATTTCATTACAAGAACAAAATATACAGCAAATTATGAAATGCACTTAATTCAAATCCCCAGTCCCCTTTTACATAAAGCACCTACATCACCAATTCCATTGCTACTTTAGCTGGGGGATTTCTAAGTGATTACTCTCCTTATACTGAGCTGAGGTGAGACTGGAAAGCTCAGGACACAGAGTTTGATGATATCAAATTCTACACAGCTTGTTATGACTATTTCTAGGAAAGCATTCTAATACATTAAAATCTGTGTCAAAATAACTATTTGTATTAAATTTTAAAAACTTGGAAACTCAAATACATAGGCCTGTTCCTCAGATACTTGCTCATGCCTATCATCAGAGACAACACAACAGACATGTTTTTCTCACTGGAATCACCTAGATCGGTCCTTCCCAAAGTGTCTCTGTGGTTGAACAGAGGGACTTCATAATATGGCACATGGGTAAACACTTCCAACCTTACTATTTAAGTATGGGTTTTTATATGCTTTAGAAAAAATTACACATGGTTTTCTATTTTAGAAGTGAATCAATTTCAAAAAATACATTAAGTAAATAATAGTACAGGTGACATAAGTGAATATGGCCAAACTAAATGTCTAAGGTTTGGGAACTGCTGCCCATATGGTAACGTCTCTGGTGATGAGTTAATGTAAAGACTATTGTTGAAAGATGTGAAAATTTAAACTCAATTGTATTTTACTCTTCATAAGCCCGGGTAAATCAGCATAAGATAAAAGTAAGTTCTTTCAGTAGAAATTCATAGTATTATACTGAATATCACTGAAGGAAGCCTATGAAAATCAGCATTAATGAGTAAGACTCACCTCTCTTCCCATTATTCATAAAAACTTCCCAACTCACATAATTGTGGGGGACATATCCGTATCATTCTGCGTAGTACCACGTGGACCACATTCTGGATAACACCAAAGTACTAAAACTGCTCAACACATTTGTGCCCAGCCCAGTCTGTGTTGTTTTTTTCCCTCGATAGAGGAAAATGTACCATAGAGGCTACCAAGAAGCTAAATTAAACAAATAAAAACTCAAATACTTACTGTTGCTGGAGAGGCCCGAGTGGTATGTGTCACCGAGTGGCCGGAGTTCTCCATGGAATTGCCGATGAGATAGGTCCCTCCAGAGCTGCTGATGAGTTGTCCTCCCGTGACGCCCATCTGAATCCCACCAGTGCCCACCATGCTGTGGGACGAAACCACGGTAGTCACCTGCGCAGAACTCCCTTGAGTATCAAAGTAATTCCCTCCAGTGTTTTGGCTGTACATCTGCGTTTCCGTGTAAGGATAAGTTGTTGTCCGGCTTTAGAAGAAGAAGGAAAAAGGGAGCAATTAGTAGCTTATTTATATCGTCTTAATTAATTTTTTTCTAGTGTGAATATATGCTTAAAATGTTAGCTTAGCCTTTGGAACAAGGAGAGTTTTGCATTTTTGTATGAAACGTCACTCCAGAAATGAAGGGTACGTTCGTTCCTTTAGTAAGTACCTCAACACTCCTCTGCACTTGAGAACTTTTGCCCTTGACTAGCGCCTACCTCCAGCACATAAATAAGCTCAGGTCTCATCCCGCCAAGAAATCTTGCTGAGCGACTTCTCCAATTCAGTATAATGCTTCCTGCAGAACCCAGTTTTAGAAAAAGGGGCTGACAGGTCAACTCCCCGTGCTACTTCCCATTCCTGGGTGACTTCAATAAACCTCCGTGACCAAGGGAGTGTGGGTGGATCTCTTTCTTGCCACCATAAGGACCTTGAGCAAACAGTTCACTCTCGTCGGACCCTCAATCCCTATCTCTACCTCCTTCTCTTCCTTCACACTCAGGTTCCTCCCCGAGGAGATGACTAGGCCACACTTCACGTCCTTACTTTCAACTTAGCAACAAATGCAGTGAAGGTTCTGCCCTTAGCTTTTCATTGCAGTTGCTTATGACCAAATCTAAATACCAAGCTAAAAGGCTGCTGTCAGTCCTTATCTATTTTTGACCTATCTGCAGCACGACATTGTTGACCACCTCATGTTGCCCTTTCCTTCCTTCTCCTGTTCTGAGTAAGCAGCTTATTTGCTTGATTTGTTTTTCATTTCCAATGGACTATCCCTTACATTTTAACCTGACTTTGGTTTTCACTTCTCATTCTGAAATAATTATAAGCTCACAAGTTGCAAAAATAGTACAGAGAGGTATAAAATACTTTCACTTAAAACAAATTCAAATATCCAATGAAAATTCCCAATTCTAACATCATTCTCTTTAACCCCACATCCCACAGCCAGCCACTACTGACAATTTGGTGTGTATGTTCTCAGACATTTTTCTATCGTATATATAGAGTCTCTCGGTCCTAACTTCTCTTGCTCCTCAGTTTCTATGGCATTTCTTGTCCATTCTTTGTTTTTTTTTTTGGTTTGTTTGTTTGTTTTGGTTGTTTTTTTTTTCACCACTACCTAAAAAGACCTTTTGGAGGCTCTAGTTCTCTGGCACTTTAAATACTAGTATTTTCTGAGGTCTCCATTTTTAGCTCTTATTTTTTTCTCATTTTTATTCAGACCACTTATTTTTACCATAGGCATGCTCATACCTGAGTTAATCTCTCTCTCTACTTTGTGGTTATACTTGAAGAATTAAATCCTGGGTTTCTAACCATCACCTGGTTATCTCCACTAGGAAACCCCATGATAAATGGGAAGTCCCCATATGTAAAATTTAACTTATGGCTAAAAAGAAATTCCCTTTTTCTCTCACTCCTTTTCCTATACTCCCCCCTCTCGGTGGAGGGCAGCACCACTATCCTCAGCTCACTCCTTCCTCATCTAGACTGACATCAGTCACTAAGTCTTACTAGTTTTACCTTCTAAATAATTCTCCAATCGTCCTTCCCATGCTCATACTCACTGCCTTTGCTCACAAGATTCTCTACTATAATTGCCCCCTAATTGGTTTTCCTTCCTCTAATTTGGTTCTTTTCCAATCTATCTTCACCTTTGCAGGCAGGGGAGCTTCCCCAAAATTCAAATATGAAACACAAACTTTTCTTAAAAACTTCTCCATGATTCTCCGTGGCCTGCAGAAGAAATTCAAAACCCTTGGCCTGCCTTACAAGAAGCAGCAGGGCTGGTGCCTACATGATCTCTGGACAGGTGACTAGCTATGTCCTCAGATGCTTTCCTCACAGCACACTGACCTTTCCACTGGTTCCTCCCAGAATTATTTTTTTGTACACCTTGCCCTCTGCGGCCAATCCTTGTAGGGCTGTTATATTTTGTTCCCTGTACTTTACCAACACCCTGTGCATCCCTGAAACAGCTCTCAACACACTTATTAATTTCCTCGTGTCTTCATACTCCTGCAAAATTACGTTTTATTCCCATCTGTACCCTCAACACTTAAACAGTTGCTGGTATGTAGCAGGCACACTAGTCAAGAAATAAAAATATGATTCTATTTAAAAGTATATTTGACATAATGGCCACTTTCATAAATTTCTAAAACATAAATCCTTTTTTGTTTTGTTAAAATGTGAGAATTTATGTGAGAATTCTAAGATGTTTTGGCATCACCTAAAGCAGATCAAACCCATTACAAATTACACTTGTAATATAATCTATAGTGTAAATTTTAGTAAAATAGTAAAGATGCTCCAAAACTATTCTCCACTGGGTAAAGTTACCACTTTCCCCACATCCAGGTATAAATTTTAGTTTGGAGTGATGAGTGAAATAACCCCACAGAGAACTTTTTTTTTTTTTTACAGATAGAAAAATGCCATTTAAAATACACACACATCATCATTGCTCTATTTCCCAGCTGGAAGTCCATTTATATATTTCTTTCATTATACATTTATATAAGAAAAACCAGCCACATTGCTTTCAAATTTAGGTAAAAAGAGAAATGTGCTCATTTTAATTTATGCCCACTAAATATGATAGTGACCCTATTTCACTGTGCTTAAATAACACAATCTGATGATGATATTTAAGTAAAGCTAAGTAAAGTGTAGAAATACATATATGACAATAAATACTTCCCCAAGCTGGGCATGGTGCTGGCTTTCCTTTTCACAGTCTGAACAAAATGATTAAGCGTGCTTGCAACACAAAGCTGATTTCACAAGTGAAACATATAATAGTTAATGATCTCTAATATTTACTGACCATTTCCTATGCAACAGGCACTATTTAATGTGCTTTTCAGGTATTGACTCGTTTAATCTTCCTTACAACTCTATGAGATAGGTACTGTTATAATTTCTATTTCACAGACAACGTGAGTAATTGTTTAGAAAAGGTTAGAGAGATTACATAAGCTTTGTCCAAAGCAAACAGCTAGTAAAAAAAAAAAAGTAGATTTGGGGAGCACCTGAGTGGCTCAGCTGGTTAAGTGGTTAAATGTCTGCCTTTGGCTCAGGTAGGCCTCGCTGCTCAGCAGGGAACCTGCTTCTCCCTCTCCCTCTGCCCTTCCCCCTGCTTGTGCTCTCTTGCTCTCTCTTTCCCTCCCTCTCTTTGAAATAAATAAAATCTTTAAAAAAAATAGATTTGGGAGTCTGCACTTAGCCCATGTTCTCAACCATTTCATCACATAAAAAGAACTTTTTGTGTATGTCATTATTTGTGAACGACTGTGGGAAACAGCCTCTACAGGTGTTACAGGGAAGGGATGAGCTTCCTGTTGCTATCTGAGATTTGCTTACACCTGCACTCACTGTTTACTAGAACCACACTTCCCTCTTGTCTTACTCAGAATAGAAACTGGGAGATGTCCTTGCAATGGTAATCGAGGAGAGATGGAGAAGGCGGGATTATTTCAGAGAATACTTACTCACCACACACTTGGCTTTTAGAGGTTCTGTGATCATGGAAGCCACTACTCTACCATAAGAGAAACATTCCAAGGGATTTAAATCACTCCATCTGTTGGGCATGCCTCCGGAATTCTCGGTGAACAACGGTAATACCAACCAATGCATCACGGATACATAAAATCTCTATAGCCCTCAAGTCAGTATGAAAACATGGCAACCCACTTTTATTTTCATACTTCCTTCTGGTAGGTAGAGATAATTTGTGAGCTAGAAAGTGAGAAAAGCACAGGAGAAGGGGAAAGTCACTGAAGAGTGTGCCTGACTCACAAACTATCCTCATCACTCAATCATGACCCATGGGATGGGGGAGAAGACTGGGCTACTGCACAGACATACATTGGGGTAAAGACTGACAATTTTGGGAGGGGAGGACAAAATTTATTAGGAAGTGAAGTGTCGAGAAGGGTTTTTGAATTTGTCTTCTGACAAATGTACCCTTGCAGTGGGAATGGAGGAGACTTTTAAACGGGGTAATAGAGGCAGACCACAATATCCTTAGTCCCTGTCCTTTAAAGGTAAGGATGGTAAGCATTAACCCATTGTTGGAGTCCTCTCTCCAGAGGCAGGGACAAAGTCATGCACAGATAACTCTGAAAGGTCTCTTCCATGTGTAAATGCTTTAAGCTCTGAATACTGAAAATTTTACGTAAAAATAAATACTGAAAATTTTACGTAAAAAAAAATACTGAAAATTTTACATAAAAAAAAAAAAAAGAAGCACCAACAGCACAAAGTTCTTTCTTAGGTACTGGAAGTAATGACTCTTTAATTCTGATACCTCAGATCAGCCTGTTTTTCATATTGTATAATAAATACATATGAGTTATTGCTTGAACACTATTTTCCCCCCCAATTTCCAAAACATATGTTCCAGAAAATTACTCAATATTTGGCATATCAGACTGAAAGCAGCTTACTATTTCTGGACCGTACATTCCTGAAAGAGCTAAATTCCCAAGCAGTTCTGTGCACATTTGAAAAGTGCTACTGTGTTCCTTTCGCTTGCTCTTTATTGATTGCCACAGACTGTTATGAAAATAATGTGTCGTATTATTTCTATAGCAGAAGAGAAGATTTTCCATTGTTCCTCATATGCATCCAGTAACGAATGTAAATACGTAGGATAGGTGCATACTTGCTGACAAAAGCTTCTTCATAGCTGACTCTTTTATAAGGTTCTATGTAAACGTCAGGACTGATCCACTGAATTCAGTAAATTAGTGCTGTTTGCATCCCATCATGCCTCAGCATATACCCTGGCTAAGCATGACCCTGAATATTCCCTGCTTGCTTATTCACTAGGATGATTATGTCAAGCTACCTTAGCTATAACCCAATTTTCTGTTTCCTTTAGCTTCAAGTGTCTTATCCACAACTCCAAATACATAACATCTCCAAACTATGTGTTTTGTATTTTACCCAGGTTTTGAATATCCTCCCACCAATAAGCTAGTCAACTAGAAGATTAAGCAATGGCATGAAAATGGCAAATTAAGGAAATAGAGTATCTTGCAAGTTTTATACCATAAAATGTATTATGAAGATAGAATAGAATAATGCGGATCATTATAATACCTTACACAGGGAGAATGTTTTATTCTTTGCAGGCTACTCTGTACACATTCTTTTAACAAATATTTACTGAGCATCTATTCTGGCACCTAGAATAAAAGGAACAAAAGAGACATGACATCTACGGTCATAAGGACTAGATGAGCAGTAGGTGGTCAAAAATAAGAAATTCAGGGGCTCCTGGGTGGCTCAGCTGGTTAAGCGTCTGCCTTCGGTTCAGGTCATGATCTCGGGGTCCTAGGGTCGAGCCCTGTATCGGGCTCCCTGCTCAGCAGAGAGCCTGCTTCTCCCGCTGTCTCTGACCCTCCTCCTTGCTTGTTCATTCTCTCTCTCAAAAATAAATAAGAAATGCAATATGATAATTAGAAATTTTCTTAAGTCTATGGAAGAAAAATCAAATATGAAAGCAAAAAAGGGGAAGGGGGGGTTATTAGAGGAGTCACGTAATGTTACCCCAAAGGGGAGATTTAGTTTAAAACTACAAGATGAAAAGGAGTCAGCCCTGTGGAAAGCAGAAAGAAAAACATATCAGGAAGAGAGCACTGTGTGTGAAAAGCTACAACACAAGAAAGATCCTGATATTGAGGAAGAAATCACAAGTCTAGAATGGCTGGATATAATGAATGAGGATATTAGAGAGAAATGGGGTTGAAAAAGTAGGTAAAAATTAAACATCCAAACTATGTAAATATATTTTTTTTAAACTGTGGGTCACATTCACAATTTTAATAGGTCACAACAACTATTAAAAAAAGAGACTAGCCTAGGCCAGCCAACATTCAAGCATATTACACCTTGGAAGGATAAGCATGATTTTGAGAAACATTTACTTCTATCATTTAAATACATGATGTGTGTGTGTGCTCGCGTGGGTGTGCATAGGCTTATGGGTGTATGTGTGTATTCGCCTGAGTATAAAATGTACATCTAACCTCGTCACTGTGGATGGTAGTTCACAAAGTTTGAAAGACACTGTTATGAACTATGGCGAGAACTTTGAATTTTGTTTTAAGCTGGGGTAGGAGCAAGGAGGCGTGGGTAGGGGAATGTCCCTACTAGAGAAATAACCAGAACAAAATCCTGAGGCCAGAGAGGGAACTGGAAACCATGAGGAAGGGAGGGCCCAATGCTGCAGACGGGTCATGTGAGATGATTCTGGAACATGTCCATGAGATAGGATAGGAGGTGATCTTACTGAAAAGTGTTTTACTGTCCTGATAGCAATATTCATTTTATCGAACCAGATCGAAGAAATAGGTAAATAAGTGTAGCCAGAATGTCTTCTTAAATATTTTCCAAAAATCTGAGCACAAGACGGAACCTGGAGAATTTGGGAACTAGGCGGAATTATTTTTAAAGATGGGGGATATACTGTCTCATTTATTGGCATTAGGGGAATCACACAGGTTGGGAAGTGTTATCCCGCTTATGCAGCCACGATCAGAATCTAGTGGTGACACAGGTGCATGATTTGAGATCATGATTTGTGGTGTCCTCATTGGACTTCTTCTGTGATGTGGTTTTGTCTACAGTCTGGTCGCTGCCTAACATCACTCATGCCCACCCTTGTTCAGCTGCATTCTCCAGACTCCCCTGAAATTCTCTGAGTCACAAATACCTTTAGATACATCCTGTGTTCTGCTTACATATGCCAGAGTTGCTTTCTTTGCTTGAAATCAAGAACCCTGCCTTAAACAGTTTTCCACTATGAAGTTTTTATGTGCATCACAAAAGCCCTGCACAGAAGTAGCTACATTATTTGGAATCTTCAATAAATTGTGTTCATACAGGATATAATCTCTGGCTAGCCGGCATGCATGACTTATTTGAGTTTTGAAACAGATCTTCTCTCGAATGCTCCCAGTCAGACTGAAGCCAGAAGATGCAATGGAGTGGGGACATGTCCATTTTGTGAAACACATCAAAGGGAAAATAGTAATTCAGAAGGGAATTCGAGTGACATGACATTTAACCTCCTATTATTACCTAAGAATAAAAAATAGACTGAATATAAAGAAATACTACCCAATATCACGAATAAAACCCTTGGCTTGATTTAAATTCAGAAGACAAACTTATTTCTACTCATTTCAACTGCTATACCAATAAGTAAAAACTAAAAGCATCTATTGAATTGTTGCCAAAACAACAAGGAGGAAATGCAAGAGTGAATGGTAAAAGTCAATAAGAATTCTTGCAACAACTAATTGGGATTTCTCATTCATATGTAGTATTTTCATTACTATACATGTTGATAATGTCCAAAGTACTGGAACTGTAACTTTTTATCATCCTATTATCATTACATCAAGATAACTGGACATTTATACTTTGTATTTAAATTCTTTATTTCTAATAAAGAAATGTGATTCTCACACTTCAGCATTCATAAGAATCACTGGGAGGGCTTGTTGAAACACCAATGGCTGGACCCCACGCCCAAAATTTCTGAACCAGGTTGGTGTTTCCAAAAAGTTCTCAGATAATGTCAGTGCTGCTGGTCTGCGAAACTCTGAGAAACACAGTACTGGAAGATATTAAAAATGTGCAACCAGAGTTCACAGGTATGAAGGAAAAAAGTACAATCTCACAACTATTAGTTCTTTTAGTCTGAGTGTTTTAAAAAGTCTAAAGTCTGCTATTATAAAGGAGTTTTATACTCTGTTGCAGCTATCCCTGAGAGGATTACCAAAATGTTCATTGTTAGAAAGGTTTTTAAGCACACCAGTAAGGTACACATAAGAGGGACATAGACAGGTCATTTGTCCTGACAACGTAAGTCAGGGAAGTTCATACGGACTTAAATCAATGTTGGCAGAAATGGAGCATACAAGATTTTGATCCACAGTCCCTGGTTTAAATTTATAAATAAGAAGAACTGAGCTAGATCGAATGGTAGTTCTATTTTTAATTTTTTTGAGGAAATTACATACTGTTTTCCGTAATGGCTGTACCAATTTATGTTCTCACCAACAGCACACAAGGGTTCCTTTTTCTCCATATCCTCATCAACACGTTATTTCTTGTCTTTTTGATAACAGCATTTCCCCGATGATTAACGATGCTGAGAATTTTTTCATGTACCTGTGGGCCATTTGTATGTATTTGAAAAAAAATATCTATTCAGGTCCTTAGCCCTCTCTTTAATTGGATTATTTGCTTTTTTTGCAAATAAAAAGTTGTGTTGGTCCCTTATATATTTTAGATATCAACCCCTTCCAGATACATGGCATACAAATATTTTCTCCCATTTGGTAGGTGGCCTTTTCATTTTGCTGATGGTTTCCTTCGCCTTTTCATTCGATGAGTTCACTTGTTTATTTTTGCCTCTGTTGCCCGTGCTTTTGGTGTCACATCTAAAACATCATTTCCAAGACTGATGTCAAGGAGCGTATACCCTGTGTTTTCTTTTAGCAGTTTCATAGTTTTGGATCTTATACTTAAGTCTGTAATTTATTTCAATTTGTGAGTGCTGTAACATAGTGGTCCGATTTCATTGTTTTTTTTTTTTTTTTTTTTGCATGTGAAGATCTAGTTTTTCTCAATACCATTTATTGAAGAGACTGGAGCTAGAGGGTATTATGCTGAGCAAAATAAGTCAGAGAAAGACAATTATCATATGATCTCACTGATATGAGGAATTTGAGAAACAAGACAGAAGATCATAGAGGAAGGGAGGGAAAAATGAAACAAGATGAAACCAGAGAGGGACACAAACCATAAGATCTACTCTTCATCTCAGGAAACAAACTGAGGGTTGCTGGAGTGGTGGGGGGGTGGGAGGGATGGGGTGGCTGGGTGATGGACATTGGGGAGGGTATGTGCTATGGTGAGTGCTGTGAAGTGTGCAAGACTGTTGAATCACAGATCTGTACCTCTGACACAAGTAATACAATATATGTTAAAAAAAAAAAGAAGAAGAAGAAGAAGAAGATAGCAGGAGGGGAAGAACGAAGGGGGGGAAATCGGATGGGGAGACGAACCATGAGAGACGATGGACTCTAACAAACTGAGGGTTCTAGAGGGGAGGGGGATGGGGGGATGGGTTAGCCTGGTGATGGGTATTGAAGAGGGCACGTTCTGCATGGAGCACTGGGTGTTATACACAAACAATGAAGCATGGAACACTACATCAAAAACTAATGCGGTATGGTGATTAACATAACAATAAAAATTAAAATAATAAATAAAATCTTAAAAAAATAAAGTGTGAGTCCTCTATGCATGCTTGTGGATTTTTAATAAATCTGTTCAATGTCCAGATATTAATAGCGTACCACCTCCCAAAGTACACCATGTGATAGGACTCCATATTATTCAAGGTAAAAGAATTCTGAGGTTCACTTTTTAACACACTGCATTTCTTCTCTGGGGGACTTCTCAGAGCCTTCAGAAGACTAAAAGAAATTTAGAAGGGCCTTGGGCACAGTGTTTTCCTGCTTAGATAACCACAGAATACTTTTATGAAACTAACATTCTGTGAAACATACTTTATAAAATTCTCTATCAGGGTTGATGAGAAATCTATAAGCTAAACTGGAAGATCATGAGAAGGCCTCCAACCAGGCCAGTCTTACTGCAACAGATACGCATGCAGTCAGCACACTGGCATTTCAAAATATCGATCGTCTCTGAACAGGAGACGAGCTTCAAAGAGTGGTTGATACATGACAGTCCTTTAAAATTAAAATCATTTAAAAAAAAAAAAGATTTCTTAACTTGGCCATGATAGAGTAGGATGTCTTTATTTCCATTTTGACTGACATGATGGAGGACTGATTATGGGAGGCGGGGGAAGAATGAGTCAAAAAATGGGTAGGGAAAGGAAAAAAAAAATCATTCTATTAAAGAAAATGGAGTTTTGAGCTACATCAAGAAGTATCAATTGCACTGGGCTGTGTCTACATGGTGTGTAATGCTTCCCAGCTGGCTTAATTACAGCATTCTACATTACCAGCGATCAGAAATTCTAAGAATCTGTAGAAAAAGACAACACTATGATCCAGACTTTGAAAAAATATTCGTGGGAAAACTACTGGAAGGAACGGCCAATTCTGTTACCTTCTTCCTTTAGCAGAAAGCTGTTCTTGAACACCCAGCACCATAAAGTCGTCTTAGCCTGTGAGGCTACGACACAAGCTTGCTCACTAACTCACACTGCCCAGCCCGGGAGGCTGCAGTAGTCGTCTGTCCTCGCGATGACAACCAAGGAAACACTCTGGTATCATCGAATTATAATGATCACACATATTCACAAGTGATGGCGCATCTCTGGGAGGGCTATCATCGCCTCTTGAGGGAGACCCTGTGCATCCTGGCCACACGGCACGGGCACACCAGGGACAGGAGCATCCGCACACTGGCACTTACTAGGCGTGTGCAGGTCTAAGGCCAGATGCTGGGTGCTCGAAGGTTCATGATAAAGACTGGCATGCCTGTGTTCTGGGAGTGTCATTAGCAAAAACGGCTTGATGATCGCACAGAAGTAGGGATCTCACTGAGACCCAGGTCAGGGATCAAACACTAGCTAGCTATGAATTCAGCGTGGCAGAACGGAAGAAAAAGGGGGACTCTTTCCCAACACACACGGACGTGCATCAAATAAAAAGAGGGAATAGAGAAACTCTCAAGTCAACCTGAGAGACGAACATTGCACAGAGTCAAATAACAGCTTTCCAAAATCACAGAAAGATCAAAATAGCTTAAGCTGAGAAAAAAAAAAAAAGTGTGTTATATTTGAGAATAAATATTCATAGTCCTCTAGCTACTACAATTTTGAGGATAATTCACGACAAGACAATGTTTCTTTAGTAAATATGAAAGTGCTGTTACAGGATCTTTGGTCAAAAATTGCACTGGAATGGAAATTTTAATGAAAGGTTTTTAAAGATGCATCTTCTCTCCGCATGCGTGTGGCCCCAGCGGCCGGAGATGCGGATACAATCTGGGCCCACACAGACCGGATCAAAGCTAATTGGACTTTGTGGCAAATGAACTCACGACCTAGAACTCATTAGTCATGATCTAACACAAGGAGACTGTGAGCCATAGCAAATACATGTTGACGTGAGATATTTACTTGGAATCATCTCTGTACTTAAATGGGCTTTCTCATTTTAAAGCGTCAACTTTGGCGATGTTGTTTTTCTAACGTTTTGCAAATGAACGAGTTCACTGATCTCATATTTACCTATGGTGTGGAAGACCCTAAGGGCCGTGGTGGAGTTTAGGCACGAGGCAATAGGCAGAATTCAGAGTCCTAAATAGGAGCCAGAAATAAAAAAAAAAGAATAACTATAGTACTTGATTTTTCAGAAATAGCTAAAGTTGACTGTTCACTATTTATAAGATGCTACAGAAAGCACTTCTGAAAAGCTAACCACCTCCATTTCATAGATGAACAAAAGCGAAGCAGGCTGTACATCTTTGACAAAGTCATACAATAGTCATCTCTCCGCCCGACGCTAGCCCAGTGATGAAGCACGACGATACACACCGTCTCGACACCCGTTCCAATCCCTTTGTCCTCTGCTGCTTCCCATCATACACACGCAAGCTATAGACCAGTGTTCCCAGGTGCCCTGCAGCTAACCACTGCCTTGTGACGTGGTTAAAGCCAAGAGAGAGAAGCAAAAGGAAGCTGGGGCTTTCTGGGAAAGCCTCTGTGTGCATGTGCGTGGCCCCATATACACATATGTGTACACATATCTGCAGGTATACACATATGCTCTTCATCCTGTCCGGAATGTTGATACGATGGTCGCAACTGAAGCAGACATCCTACAAACCTATCAGAAAATCTTGGCCCTAATATCCCTGAGCTGCAAAACCAATGTCAGCAAGAGACTAAAAGGAAGCACCGTTCTGGATGTTTCTAGAGCTCATTTCCTATCATCTTTTAGTAGTTTAGCTCCAAGCTGGCTCAACACATCTGATTAATCCTGATGGAAGGAGAGGCTGATGGAACTGAGCTTGAGAGGCACCCACTCCTCCCTTTCTAAGAAAGCCACTTTTCCCTACTACAGAGCCAACTAATGCTCACTGCCCCTGCTCCCGAGAAATATGCAGCATTCTGTGAGGCCAGATGTTGTCTACTGGAGCAATTTCCATGGTGTAGCCCGTCCAGTTATGCTCCCTCTGCTATATGTCAGCTTATAAGATTTTCTCCGGTAAGGTTGACTTTATATTTGCACTATATATTTGACTATATATTTGCATATGGAGTGCTAGTGATTTGCACAATATGCTACCTCTGGACTTCTTATGACCTGACAAAAATAAAAGCCCTAGTCTGTTCAAATTTGTATTTGTCAGATTTTCTGGGATGCTCTGCTGACAGAATGCTGTAATACATGTAAGATAAAATGCTACAGGAATAGACAGTAGAGTGGTAACTCAGCCCTCTGCTGCAGGGGGCTGGCTTGTCCAGGCATTGTCTAGGATGCCTTTAAACTAGAAGAACAAACCAGGTAGGAGATGGCACATGCTTGAGCAAAGGCAGAGTATATAATGCCTTTACTCTGGGGCTCTTGTGACACAGACAAGGATGAAATGACAATATAACTGAGTGATCTCTAGCAGCATCTAGAAACCCATTATATTTTCCCTGATAGAATGCAAGTCCAAGTGGCAGGTGTATCTATTTTTCTGGTGTAAATGGCAACCGTAGTGTGGGTTCATGGCAGAGATTCTAAAAGCTCACTCCAGGAGGCCCCAGTCCCACACAATAAACAGGTAAAAAAAAAAAACATTCAGAGAATGTCGAACATACGTAAAGAGTTACGGATTCGCTAGAGCGACAGAAATTCACTGACCCTACATTATGTGCCAATCTCCTAACTAACTGTAAATAAAACAACAAAATGACATTTTCCGTTCAGAGAGAATTCTCCCTAGTTCGAGAAACATGAGTAAGCATTCATAGCACTGTGCTGGAAGTTAAAGTCAGGGTTCAGTGCTGTCTGATAAATTAACTGCAGTGGAGAGCCAGGGTCCACGTCACAAGGGGCGGGGGGGCGGGGAATGAGGAAGAAGTTTATAAAGATCATACGAGGCTCGGTGTAGGGAACTGGAAAGACAGGACAGAAAGCAGAGGAAACCACATGCCCAAAAATAGGCACGAAAGGGTAGTATTTGGGGAAATCTGCACAAAGTTCATTGTTTCTAGAACAGGTGGAAAATGAAGCTGGAAGAAGGAATGGGGTGAATGTCAAGGTAGAGCGGTGAATTGTATTTTATAGGTAAAGGAGGTTTTAAGGCGGTGGGAATGTGGATAGATTCAGTGACCAAAAGCAATGAGAAAAGAGAGAAGAGTCAAGATCAGGGAAGAGCTTCCAGTGTGGTATCAGCTACTGTCTTCCAGGCCCCGTGTTAGTTGCTGAAAAGGTATTTCCTCAAATGTGAGATCATCATCCTCCCACTTCCCAGGAAAGAATCATAAAAAGCTCGAAATACTTAAGTATCTTAATCATGTTAATAAAATTTATGCAGAGTTAAAGTAGGATTCTAAGGTATTTAGTTATAATAACAATAGGTAACAATAACTGAACTTTGACTATGTGTCATGTACTCTTGTGGTGTTAGATTTATTGCAAGAGACAAAAATTCCTGCCCTCCTGGAGGTTACAAGTTGAGATCATGGGACTCGATGAAACCACCCAAGGAAAGAGAAGGTGCAGTAAGAAAAAAGCAAGCAGAGGTTATCGACCTGGGGGGCACACCAATGTTGAAGGGAGGTGGGCAGGATGAGAGAATTTGAATTTATTTCAGGTAAGCCCAAAGATCCAACAGATTGCAAACAAAACCTCAAGTGGTTAAATGAAAACAATCCTGGTGACCTGTAATAGTTCCTAGTCTCTTATAATATCCTGAATCTCACTCCAAAGTGGCTGAAAAAAACAATTAGTATAAACTTACAAATTTACATTATTGTTCCTGCAAAGGTGATAAGTTGCGTGGCGGGGTGGGGGTGGGGGGCAAGTTCAGACAGGAAAATAAGATTGAAGGATCAGGTACTCTTATGGAGACTAAGTACTTCATTTAATAAATGCCAAAAGAAACAAATGTACTAGTTTGGTATTAGTTTACAGACAAACACACACACGCACAAATTCACCTTATTTATAAAAACAAAAAGCACAGGGTTTATAAGGTATCAGTAAGACACAGAAATCACCAACGAGGGGTATACATTTTTCTCAACCTAGTGAAAACCATTAAAAGGCATAACAGTTTTCATAATTTAAAATAATCCATTGAGGTTGAGAAGAAAATCAGCTCACATTCCTCACAAACCTAGACAAATCTCTACACAGGAGGCTCATTCCAGTAACTCTGATCTGGTAAAAAAAAAAAAAAAAAAAATTACCATGAAAACAAGGAAACAATTTGGGAATAGTGGGATGTGCCGGCGAGTCCATTATTTTTCTCTGACTACGCGGGAGAATGAAAACCACCACGGCACATCAACTTACATCGCTCCGTTGGTATAGACAGTATCACTTCCTTCCACATACTGCACCTGAGCTGGGTAGACATGCTGGACCTGCTGCACAGTCTGAACCTGCTGGACCTGAAAAACAAATATTAGGATCGCCATGAGAAGCCGATCTGACCGAATACACAGCGTTAGCTTTGCCGCAAAGATTTCTCTAGGGTGTTGAAAATTGTGAGACTCGTGCTAATTTCAAGATAAGCACGTGGGGGGTCCAGATCAACCGTAGCAAGCACGCTGAATAAATTCTCTACCGTTTGCGGATACCTTTTCTGCAGATGTGTAGGTATAGACATACTCCAAATATTTAGGGTGAAACTCCGGAAAGCTCCTCACTTATTCTGATGATTTATGAAACTCTCCTCACCTGGTCTGTTACAGCTAAGTTTATTTTACAATTTAAGAAATACATGGAAAAAAAAAAAAAAAGAAATACATGGGGCGGGCGCCTGGGTGGCTCAGTTGGTTAAGCGACTGCCTTCGGCTCAGGTCATGACCCTGGAGTCCCAGGATCGAGTCCCGCCTCGGGCTCCCTGCTCAGCAGGGAGTCTGCTTCTCCCTCTGACCCTCCCCCCTCTCATGTACTCTCTCTCTCTCATTCTCACTCTCTCAAAATAAATAAATAAATCTTAAAAAAAAAAATAAAAGAAGGAACTTTAAAAAAAAAAAAGAAAGAAATTCATGGGGAGCCTGGCTGGCTCGGTCAGGAGAGCACACAACTCGATCTCAGGGTCATGAGTTTGAGCCCCGTGTTGGGCATAGAGATGACTTTTTTAAAAAACTTAAAAATAAAATAAAAAACTAATGATGGAAAATTTCACACACTCAAATGTGGAAAAAAACACTATAATAAACCCCCTATACTCATCATCCAAGATAAATAATTGCCACCAGCTCTCCTCTTTTAAGCCCTTACAGGATTATTTAAAAGCAAGTACAGAGATTCTATCACTTCACTCGTAAATGTTTCATTTTGTTTCTAAGACAGAAAGACTCTTTTTAACATGAACACAATACTAATATCACATATAAAACATTAACAGTTCCTGGATATCATCTAAAATCCAGTCACTGTTAAAATCTAATTATTCCAATGTGTCCTTACAGTTGGTTTGTTCAAATCAGGATCCAAACACGGTCTGCATATTACATTTGGGTGATATTTCCTATCTTGCTCTTTTACTCTCTAACAGTTTCCCATCCTTTTTATTTCTTGACTATCACTTATTGAAGAATCTGGACTATTTATCTTGTAGAATTTCTGGAATTCTAGGCTTGGAGGACAGCATCCCTGAGAGGTCATTTAATAAGTTCCTCTATCTCCTGTTTGTCCTATAAACTGGTAGTTAGATTGAGGGCCTTGAACAGGTTCAATTTTTGAAAAGCTACCGTTATCAGTTGCCATATGACAGCTAGCTCTCTCTCCTTCTTCAGTGTTAACATATAATCGGTGGGGTCAAGTGTTGTCAGCCACATCCACTTCCCATAATGCTCCTTCTTCATGCTTTCCCTGAGATTATTAGTAGCCACTGACAATCCTTTTCTAGGGCTTGTATTTCAATTAATAAAGGTTCTAACTCTGGTAGTCTGATTCTGTTATTCCTTCTTCATTTATTAGTAGACTGCTATAAAGAAACTCCCCTCGGGGCGCCTGGGTGGCTCAGTCGGTTAAGCATCTGCCTTCAGCTCAGGTCATGATCTCAGGGTCCTGGGATTGAGCCCCACGTTGGGCTTCCCTGCTCAGCGGGGAGTCTGCTTCTCCCTCTCCCTCTCCCCCTCCCACTGCTCGTGCTCTCTCTCTCTCTCCCTCTCTCAAATAAATAAATAAAAAGAAATTCCTCTCATTAATTATTTGGTTACTTTGAAATAGGTTCGTACAGGAAGAGGAAGATAAATACATGATTCTTCTCTTTACCAGTACTCAGAATGTTATCCCTTAGCTCCCTTCCAGGGTGAGCAATGTGGTTTGGGGTTTGGTTTGGTTGGCATTTTTATGATTCTTGCCTGTTAAACATATTTGATGTTTTTCAGTCCAGCAGTTTTTTGGTTGGTAAACTGCCCCATCTCTGACCAATAACAGTCCCTTCAAAGGGGATTCTGTATCTTCTGACACCATCACAGTAATCTTTCTTACCTCCCTTGCTTTCTGTTGTGATAAGATATTCTAAACTTATCTCTTACATTTCCTCTTCTGGATCTAGAATCAACCATTTCTCCAAAGAGCCTGGTTCCTAGTAGTTAGGAGTAATATAAACATGTAAAAACTGTTTAGAAAGGCAATTTATAGACAGACAGACTCTTTGAAAACTTGGTGATTTCTCCTACAGAAATATTTACCACTTTAAAAGTTGCTGTACCATATTATTAAAAAATATAGTTTATAAGAGCATAAAGTTAGAAGGGAAAGCCTTAATGACTGAAGAGCAGAGTGTTAAATAAATTAGAGGAAAACCATTCTTAGGATATATGGCTAATGTTAGAAAAATAAAAATTGACATGTACTTTAATAACAAGATCTCTATCTCTAAGATGTTACCAAGTGAAAAAATATGTTGCAGAATAATACTTACAGAACTGCTTTATTTATGTTTAAAAATATGTATATCTCTCATTTGCATGAACATGTATATATAAATGGATATAAGTACATAAAGGAAAACAGAAGGATGCACATACAACTCCTAAAAGTGGTTTCTCCACTGAGTGACATGAAATGAGATGGGAGAGGTGAGGGGACTAGCGTCTATTATTCTGAGCATTTCTATTACTCTTGGATTTTTAACATGAAAATGAATTCATCTGTTACATACATAACACATAAAATACATGAATCAATATGTGGAAGGACTTCCACTTCTGGCCACAATGAAATAAATACACTAGAAATGCCCTCCCCACACTAAACAAGTAGAAAACTGGACAAAATACGTAAAAACAATGTTTCTGGTCATTTGAGAAAAGGCATCATGACAGTGATTCTTAAGAGTAGGGAAACAAACTAGGTCACCTCATAACGGTCCCAGCGGTTGAAACAGAGGCATCTCCGAGACTGAGGGAATATATGTCTGTTCTATATCTCTAGGATTTTGCTGTTTTCATTTTAAAGCGTCAAACTTTGTCTTGCATAGGCAATTAAGTGAATCAACTTGATCTTTTCGAAGCTTATTTTTTAGCTTTATTCCCTGGGATTGAGCGCCACGTTGGGCTTCCCTGCTCAGCGGGGAGTCTGCTTCTCCCTCTCCCTCTCCCCCTCCCACTGCTCGTGCTCTCTCTCTCTCTCCCTCTCTCAAATAAATAAATAAAAAGAAATTCCTCTCATTAATTATTTGGTTACTTTGAAATAGGTTCGTACAGGAAGAGGAAGATAAATACATGATTCTTCTCTTTCCCAGTACTCAGAATGTTATCCCCTAGCTCCCTTCCAAGGTAGGGAATAACCAAGGGAATAACCAAGCAGAGCACAGGGATCTCACCGAAGTGGCAAGACAGACACTGGAATTGGGGAGACTGAGGCAGCTGAAATTTGGAGGCACTGTCAGAGAGGGCAGTAGGCAGAGAAATAGGTCCAGAAATATTAACAGAAATCCCCTTGAGTCTGATGCTGAATACTAATCTGCACGTGTAGGGGCACAGAGATACTCAAGTTCTAACCAGATACAGTGATGTGAATTTAACGAACATCCAGGGCATTTCTGTAGAAACATCAGAAGTGTTAAGCCTTAGCAGAAGGCCTTCACTAGCTCTAGACTAAGATTACTTTAGAGCCTTCTTAATAAAGCTAAAAAAGGGAGCGCCTGGGTGGCTCAGTCAGCTAAGTGTCTCCGTTGGGTCAGGTCATGATCCTGGAGTCCTGGGATGGAGCCCGGCATCAGGCTCCCTTGCTCAGCAAGGATTCTGTTTCTCCCTCTGCCGCTCACCCCACTCAAGTGGTCTCTCTCTCTCTCTCAAATAAACAAAATTAAAAAAAAAAAAAAGCTAAAAAATAAGCTTCGAAAAGATCAAGTTGATTCACTTAATTGCCTATGCAAGACAAAGTTTGACGCTTTAAAACGAAAACAGCAAAATCCTAGAGATATAGAACTGACATATATGTAAGAATCAAAATGTCCAGTACCCAGCAAAAAATTAATAGACGTGTGAAGAAGCAGGAACATGTGATCTACAACCAGGAGAAAAAAGCCAATCAATAGAAACATATAGAAATGAAAGATAGGAAGTGGCAGGGACTTTTAAATAGCTATAAGTAGACAAATTTTAAAGGAAAACATGAATATGATGAGAAAAAAAGAAAGAAGCTATAAGGAACCAAGCAGAATATTGAAAAATACAAGTTGAAAAATACAATACCTGAAAAGAAGAATTCACTGAATGGGATTAAGAGCAGACTATATAATGCAGAAGAAAAGACTGGTCAATTTGAAAACCTAGCAATAAAAACTATCTGCTGTGGGACGCCCAGGTGGCTCAGTCGGTTAAGTGTCTGTCTTGCGAAGATGGAAGACATAAATGAAAATACACTTTTGTAATATTCTTTATGTTAAGTGGTATAATGTTACATGAACAGAGGTTATGGTAAATTAAGTTATATGCCAAAAATCCTAGGACATACACAAAATTATAAAAAAACAGTACAGCCAATAGCAGAGATAAAATGTAATACTTAAAAACATTCAATACACCCCATAGAAGGCAGAGGCAGAGGAAAGAGAACAACAAATGCGACAAATAGAAAAAAAATAAGATGCTAGTATTATATGTAACCATTTTCATAATTATATTCAATACACAAGTTTTAAACCTTGGTTGTCAGAATGGGTAGAAATGTGAGACCCAACTCTACACTCTCAACCAGAACATACTTTATCTATTTATTTTTTTTTTCTTTAAGAGAGAGAGAGAGTGGAGGTGGGCGGGGGGTAGGAGCAGAGAAGAGGGACAGAGAGAATCTTGAGCAGACTCCACGCTGGGCATGGGGCTCGATTTCATGAGCCTGAGATCGTGACCTGAGCTGAAATCAAGAGCGGGATGCTTAACCGACTGAGGCACCCAGGCGCCCTCAGAACACACTTTAAGTACACAGAGACAGAAAGGTTAGAAATAAAAAAATGTGGGAAAGATACTCTCTGCAAACACCAGTCATAAGAAACTCGGAGCGGTTCCATTACCATCAGCCTAAGTAGACTTCCAGACAAAGACAATTACCATGGATAAAGAGGAATATTTCATCAATAAAATTATCAAGAAGAAATATCCTGTATGTGTTTGCATCTAAGAACAGAGTTTCAAAATACATGAAGCAAAACCTGAGAGAGTTCAAAGTAGAAATAAATAGGCAACCCACAGTCACAACTGGACATTTCAACATCCTTCTCTCCATTGTTGACAAAGACAGAAAATCAGAAGGATACAGAAATTCTCAACCAACTTGACCTAAATGACTTTCACACCACAATCTGCAGAATAGCAACAGGATATGCACTCTTGCTAGTGCTCGTGGATATGAGGCATGAAAGCTCAAATGTTGAAAATGAAAACAAGTCCTAACAAATTTAACATAATTAAAACAGGGGCCCCTGGGTGGCTTAGTAGGTTAAGCGTCTTTCGGCTCAGGTCATGATCTCAGGGTCCTGGGACCAAGCTCCAGGTAGGGCTCCCTGCTCAGCAGAGAGTCTGCTTTTCCCTCTCCCTCTGTCTGCCACTCCCCCTGCTTGTGCTTGCTTGCTCTCTCTGTCAAATGAATGAATGAATGAATGAATGAATGAATAAATAAATAAATAAATAAAAGAGTATATTCTCTGACCAGAAAAGAATTCAATTTGAAGTCAAAGATGAAGAGATATCTGGAAAACATTCAAACATTTATATGATGAACACAAACTACACTTTAATTTAACCTATAATTCATAGAAGAAACCACAAGAGAAAGTCAAAAATATTTTGACTTGAATGATGATGAAAATACCATCCATCAAAATCTGTGGAGTGCAGGTAGAGCTGTGCACAAAAAGAAATCTATGTTTTAAATATTTTTATTAAGACAAAAAATCCCCAATGCAATAAATCTAAAGTTTCAATTTTAAGAAGCTGGAAAATGAAGAACAAATTAAAAGTGAAGTAGGAGAAAGGAAATAACAAGCAAAAAAGCAATGAAACAGACATCTGAAAGACAACTGAAAAAAAACTATGAAATTTTAAACATTAAGGTAGATTTGGAGAAAAAGACGATACAAATTATGAATACTAAGGATGAAAGGGGAAAAGCACCCTAAAGACAGAAAATAGAGCATAAAGGCAGTTTAATGTCAACAAATTCAACTACTTAGGTGAAATGGAGAAAATCCTTAAAAGACACAAAAAAACAACACTTGAAAAAGGCAAAAAAAGAGAGAAAACACATATATATATGAAATCAAATTTCTCTCCCCAGAGGAAACTCCAGGTCCAGTTGGCTTCACGGGTGAATTCTAGTAAATATTTCAGGAAGGGGGGAAAAAAAGCCAATCTAACACAAACTCCCTATCACACTTTAGATGAAAAATAACTCAGACTGGGATACACAATCTTATTAACACAATCTAAACCTTGATGGATATTTCTGAATATAGCCTCTCTGCTCCTTTATAATCACCCTTTAGGATTTTGCACATTCTTGCTACCTTCTCCTAAGTTCTGGTTGTTCTCTCTATATAAATCATCTCACCAACCAACACAAATCCTCCATTTCCTTCCAGGCCTGATTTAAAATTTAGTTTCTCTAAAAAGCCTTCTGTAACTTACTTTATCCCATGAGAAACTGTTCCTTTCTTTTTTCTCTCTTAGGGCTCTTAATACAGGTGGTAGCATGTGGCTTAGTAGTAACCTATGTTCTAAATTGGTTTCCCTTGTAGTAGCCAATATGGTGAGAGGTGGCAAAATCATTTCATTTGAAAATAGGAGAAGTGATTTTAAGTCCTTGTGCTGATATTTGCTGTTCATCTACTGGAATAGTCAATTTATTTAAGTAATAATTTCCTTGTGTGTAAAAAATTCTATCTCCCCCACCATTAGGAATTTTTGTGAGTATCTAAAACTATTATAGATACAAAGCACGGTATAGGCATATATGATAATTAAAATACATCTCAAAAAACTAATGAAATTATTAAAAACTTCAAAAATAAGAGTCTTGTCTTCTATATCTGTGTAAATTTCAGCTTTATATCCCACTTGGTTTCAGCCATAAATATGCACAAGAAATGTTCACCAAGGGTTCCTTTGAAACATGAGATTCCATAATCAAAGTAGAAATGAAACTCAGAAAATGTCAAGAACCTTGGGAAAGAAGTCTGGATAGATGCTGGCTAACTCATCTAAGACAGCAATATAAGTATGTCCCTTGATCACATTGAGACTTTACAGTACTACATAAAAACAGGACATCATTCTTTTCATGACCTGCCAAGTTAAGGAATCAACAAAGTAAATAAAGACCAAACTAAACAGTAAAAATACTGAATTACAGCATATTTTGGAGGTAATATAATTTATTATTATCCAATATGAATGGTTTTTCTACCAACCATTAGAAACTGTGTTGAATAGACCCTCAAAACAATTTAGTGATGATGAGAAATGGAACGGCGCATCGTGCTTGTGGTTTGAGAAGGTATTCTTTCAAGGGTGTAATGAAGGTGGAGGAAGTAAAAAGATGGGGAAATATGGATGGAGAAAGAAAAGGAGAAGAAGAAAAGGAAAAATAACCATTTTTATGGAAAATAACTAATTTATGTATGCATGTCTCATTTCACCAATTAGAAGGTTAAGATCCTTGAGTCTCTTATGTAGTTTTTAGTGGAGAGGTTGTTTGATTTTCTTTCTCTCCTCCTTTCTTCCCTTCTTTCTTTGTTCCCTCCTCCTGCCCCTCCCCTCCCCTCCCCTTCTTTCCCTCCTTCCTTCCTTCCTTCCTTCCTTCCTTCCTTCCTTCCTTCCTTCCCTCCCTCCCTCCCTCCCTCCCTCTTCTGTTTTGACAGTGGGGATCCATTATTAATAAAGGTGGGTTGGAGAGCCACAGAAACGCCCTCTTTCACCTCAAATTAGTCAGCCCCAGGAATATATCTGCATCTATAGAACCAGTCTTGCAGAATTTACAAACCTAGTCACAGGCTGGAAAACGAGAATGGCAGAATTCCAGCCCACCCCTACCCTTGGCCCAAGTTCCCACATATAGAGCAGAGAACTTTTTTTTATATTGTTGGTATATTCCCAAAGACCCAACACAATAAAAATACACTGTAAATATTCAATACTTATTCAATAATTAAATAATGCCCAGTACCCAGCAAAGAAAATGCCCAGTGAATATTTGTTAAATTTAGAGTATCTTCTAAATGTGGATAAGTGCATTTGTTTTTTAATAATGGAATGTTTTTTATTCCAAAGTGAACTGATGTGATCACTTTGAATGTCCTTTAATGCATCTTTAAAAACCAAAGGTGAAATTTTAAGAGGAAGTGCATGCTCTTTTCTCTTTCCTAAAATAATGAACTGTGACTTAAATCTGTTCAAATATTTGATACTGTTCTTATGTTAAACATTAGTTTGTATTCAAATATTTACTAAATTGTTATCTATTATAAGTTTATTTTCTATTTTATTTGCCATACTTTAGTGCAGTGATGTTGGCAACAAAGGCAAAAAAAATTAAATTTCTGAACAACTTACAGACGATTGACAAGTTTCCTTGAGACAGGTGGAATGACTTTTCTCTAGGAACTCAACTGCCTCACAGTTATTACTTCATTTGCTAAGGGCAAAAGGCATTCTTAGCTTAACATTATCCTGACCTCCAGGACCCTGTAAGTCTCCTTTAACATATAAAAATTCCTTTGGAAACTTCCTTTATCTCTACCTGCCCCCAAGATATATGTTAGCAATCATCCTCCAAGCATATGGCCCACTGATACACATCTGAAGGGTCGCATGACTAAGGTTTAATTAGACAGTAATAAATGACCTTTTCCTAACAAGAGACAGCCCCCTCAAGGTCCAGGAAACCTTGCTTCCAAATTTCTTAGAGACTTACACTAACCCTAACCCCCTTCCAACTTGAAAGTATATAATCAGCCACTCCTCAGGACCCCGGTGCGGCCCTTTCTGCCCACAGGTCCTGTACCCGGGCTTTAATAAAACCACCTTTTTGCACTGAAGATGTTTCAAGAGTTCATTCTTGACCATTCACTCCAAACCCCAACATTTCCACATCACAGGAACCATTCAGGTCAGCCTGACTAAGAGAGATGGAGAAACTTGCACCATGTAGGCATTTCATTACCATTCCTAGGAACTATATATTCCATCCATCTTTGTGAAATCTATAAACTGTCACATTTTACTGCCCACCCTACCAAAGCTCTTAGGGGAAAGGAAAAAGATGATTAAATAAATTCTATAGGAAACTTTCTTTTAATTTCATTGTCTTTCCCAAAATAAATTCAGTTGCATTTCCCAAGACAAAAGTTTTTCACCATTTTTGAATTTTAATAAACAATAAAGTGGTGAAAATGGAAACTGAAAAGAGTTGGACAAAGGCAGAATTAGGAAGAACAACCAACTATTTCTATAATGAACTGTTCAATGAATAATAATGACCTTGGGCTAATTTCTAAAAGGTTACCTAGTACATGAATGAATATTGGCAGTAATGAGGTCTGACCATAATAACGTTCTCTACCAGAAATTTATCCATTCTCTGTCAAATAAAGGGGGAAAAAGATCCCCCAAAATATAAATATATTCAACAATATATTTACATTCATAGACACTAGATGAATTAAGCAACTTAACCCTGTCTTACTGATACATATTTAAATGAAGCTCCTCTTATTACTATTCAAATGTGGTATTACAAATGCATTTGCTTATTTTTGTACACTTTTATAATTCTTATTATTTATAAAGGAAGTGAATACCAAAACAAAGTACATACCACAGGAAAATGTGCTAGCTCGACAGAATCAATTAGTATATTTTGAGGACAAATTTATACAATATGTTGTTTTGGACGTGCTTCAAAAAAAAAAACTAAAATGAATCACACTTCAAAACAAATCCTTTTCAACAGTGAATGAAGTCATTTATAATTGTTAAGCTTATTAGTCAGCGAAGAACAACATTAGTTTCTTTGTAAAAACATCTTTATTATGTCAAGATCTTCACTGCCTTTCTTATATAAGAGCATTCCTTACACTTGTGGTTGAAATCAGACATTTCAAACCTTAGTACAGACAGTTCCTGACTTACGATGATTCAACTTAACAATTTTAAGCAATAGGCATTCAGTAGAAACCAGACTTTGAATTTTGAATTTCAATCTTTTCCCAGGCTAAAGATACGTGCCACGATGTTCTCTTGTGATCACATTCTCTCGATGTGATCATGAGGGTAAGCAACTGATAGATAACAGATACCCTTACACAACCATTCTGTACCAAACAACCATTCTGCTTTTTACTTCAAGTGTAGTCGATAGTTACATGAGATATTTATTCAATACTTTATTATAAAACAGGCTTTGTGTTTAGATGACTTTGTTCAACTGTAGATTAACGTTAAGTGTCCTCAGCACATTTCAGGTAGGCTGGGCTCAGCTATGATGTTTGGTAAGTGAGGTGTATTAAAAGCATTTTCGACTTAGGATATTTTCAACTTATGAGATGTTTACCCACATGTAACCCCATCGTAAGTCGAGGAAGATCTATACTGAGAACTGTCAAAAACTGCATTAAGATGTCTTTAATAGATCCACAAGAGACGTGGGAGAGCTCTTCGCAGATGAAAAACATGGGATATTAGAGTGGCTATGTTAGAGACTGCTGTGGACTGACCAAAGTGAGGCAGAAGGAAAAGAACCCACATCGGAACAGCTATTACTAAAAGGGCAGTGGGGAAGAGTAAGACATCCAGAGCAGCCGCAGAGAGTTAATTAGAAAAGCAGCCTTATGAGAAAAGAGAAGGAACAGAACTCCTTCACTATTTCTGGGCTGGTAAAACTGAAGGGAATTGAAGGGATTGAGGAAAGTCAAACAGTTGCGAGCGCACCGTGTGGGTATGCGAGAAGGGAAGGCATGAGGACCAAAAAAGCATAAGGGAAAAACTAATTTCCTTAACAGGCACAGGTTATGAAAATGGAAATCATAAACCTACATCGATTTTTTTCAGTCTTGGTTAAAAGTAAAATAAATGACATGTCACAAGGTATTGACTACATCTTGCCAAGAAAGAATTCTACAAATATTGAGAATGTTGAAAATAATTTGCGGTAAAGGATGTTTATGACAGGACCACAGTGAACAAAAGCACAGCTAAGTGACAGGACAGGCTGGGGGGAAAATAATGTTACTTAAATCTCCCTCATTGGGTTTATTGAGAAAAAACAAGAGGTTTCCCTAGCTCTTTAACATCAATTTACAAAATTCATGAGGCACCTGGGTGGCTCAGTCAGTTAAGCGTCTGCCTTCGCTCAGGTGACGATCCCAAGGGTCCTGGGATCAAGCCCCGTGTCGGGAATCCCTGCTCAGCAGGGAGTCTGCTTCTCCCTCTCCCTCTCCCCGTTTGTGCTCTCTATCTCTCTGTCAAATAAATAAATAAGATCTTAAAAAAAATTACAAAGTTCTTCCTGGGATCCTCAATGATAACCACAAAATCCCTGTTTAATCTTTTAGGAATGGAAGACCTTCCACTTCAAAGAATGTGGTGAATGTGAGATTTTGGAAAACAGGGTGTTACTCATTTAAACGACAGAATTCATTTTATGTAGAAAAATGAATTTGTTCACTTACTGTAAACTGACTCACTGGCCCTGTGTTAGTCAACTCTCTCATTTATAAACTGTGTAGCTTCCTTTTTTTCAAAAACACTCAGATTTTTGGGTATCATTTTCTTATAGTAGGACTTTCAGTAAACAAATGATTGTTCTAGCACATTCAAATCCCATAAACACCAAAAAGCGTACTTCTCCAACAGGGCTGGAGTAACAACTTGGAACCTTAGCTTTATAGGATTTATTTACCAAAACTACATAGTTGCTGTAGGCAACTAGAAGTTGTTAGGAAAATATAAGTATTGTTATTACACTTGGACTTCAGGGAGAATCATATGAATGTTTTAGTAGTGGTAAGTAAGGTCTTGGCTCACTATCTGATGACATGAACATAGGGGACTCAATCAGGAGTGAATCAGTTCAATCATCCCTAACGGCCTAGCATGAGTCTCCCCAAAAAATCATGTTATCTGACTTGTATCAAAGAGTAGAAGCTACTTCAAAGGGGTAAAGCAAGTTCCCAGAGAGGAAGTGTTTCTAGGAGGAGGGATGTGACTCAACAAATTTAGTTTAGAATGATTTCTCAGTGACAAACTTGATGGTTATTACATAAAATACATAAACCTGTTTTTGTGAGTCAAAAGGAACAAGGTAACAACTACTTTGTACAAGTACAGAACACTTTTTTTTTTAACATTGTATTTATTTATTTAGAGAGAGAGAGAGAGATCAAGAGAGCAGGTGAACAGTGGGGAGGGGCAGAGGGAGAGAGAAAATCTCCAGCAGACTCTGCATTGATCTCAGAGCCTGATGCGGGGCTCGATCCCAGGACCCTGAGATCATGACCTGAGCCAAAATCAAGAGTCACTCAACTGACTGCCCCACCCAGGTGCCCCTTTCTTTTAATTAATTAATTAATTAATTAATTAATTGTTATTGAAGTATAGTTGATGCATATTACATTAGTTTCAGGTGTACAACACAGTGACTTGATAAGTGTGTAGTTATCCTATGCTCACCACAAGCATAGCTACCATCTGTCACCATACAATGTTATCACAATACCATTACTATATTCCTTATGCTGCTTCCTTTAACCCCATGACTTATTCACTCCATAACTGGAAACCTGTGTCTCCCACTCCCCTTCACCCATTTTGCCTATCCTATCCTCCACCCCTCCCCTGGGGCAACCATCAGTTTGTTCTCTGTATTTATGAGTTGGTTTTTTTTGTTTTTTTGTTTTTTTTGCTTGACGAACACTTTTTTTTATGATTACACTGTCTTAAACATTATTTCCCTTGGGACCCAGCAGGACTGACCAATGCTAAGATTCTACTAAAGTAAGTAATAATTTCTGGGGGAAGGAATTTACTAAATAATACTCTGGTGACCACAAAGAGTAAATGAGCTAAGTACACCAAATTTACTGCAGTATTAGGAGAGGTCTTTGAAACAGAAGGCTCCCTCTAGTCTTTCTAGTAATAAATGAAACTATATAGAAACATAAAATATCAATAAATGTAAGCAGCACATCAGAAGATCTAACTAACTGCATAAAATCAAGTCTAGACTGACCATTAGAATATGCACTTCAAACGTATCTCCTGGTAAGAATACATAGATACGGATTCATACTTGCTCTGAGTGTCTATGGTAACGATGCGTATTTGCAGGAATCGAGATGTTGACTCCCCTGGGGTGGAGTGCTGGGAATTAGGAGAATGTGTTGGTAGCTGAGGCAATGTGACCCAAGTAACAGACCCTCTTAGTTATATAGGATTGTTAAACTGGTGCTAATATTACTATTTATAGTGATACGCAGTATCACTTCATTCACCAAAATTCTGAGATGAAATGAAGACGGTAGGCAGCTTTATCCCCATTTTATAAATAGTGACATAAATGCAAAGACATCGTGACAACCCAAAGACATGGTAAATGAAAGGTAGCAATGACTCCAGGTCTTCTGACCCCAATCCTAGAATTCTTCCAACAATTCCAGTGTTTCCCCAAATGTGGGAAGAATGACACTGGTGCTACAGAGGCAAGGCATTAAATAATTATAAATATAAGAACATAATCCATTTTCAATTACCTTTAAATCACTCTGATAAGGAAAAGGTCTCAGTCTTTACCACCTCTGACACTTAATAATCTCACTTTTTTAAAAGGACAGTAAGCCTCAGTGTTGATCTTTGTCAAAAAAGAGCAGCAAGCCAAATCATATAATATTACTTCATTTTTACTGTATTTAGCTTAATGTGTATTTTCCATTTATGTTGAGATAGTAGCCTGTTCATTTTACACAGAAATTTAAGATCTTCTTTTGTAATGTATGGTGATTGACATAGCATAATGAAATAAAATTAAAAACAAAATTTAATTCATTTAAGTAATTGTATAGAAAACTAGTAAGTAAAAAAAAAATATAGTAGACTCTGGATAAAGCAAAAATCATGAGGCCGTTTGCAAAAGACAAAAAACTGCCCTGCATATCACACCCTACAAATCATACTCTTAATAAATAAGACGACATCAAGAGACTTTCCACTTTAGAGAGATTTACATCTCATACATGAATTAAAACAGAACTTGTTACTTCATTGTATCCACTTACTAGTTCCCTAAATCCCGAAATAGAACGGGTAGCAGTCATAATTCTACCATAGCGGGGGGTCAAGTTACTTTTGAAGCAAACGGTTGGTATATCACCTACTTTTTGGGCAATGTTGCATTTTATATATCCCAATATTTTTATAATCAAAGTTACAAATAAATAGTTTCATAAGATTTGTACAATACAGAAATAATCACAGTAAAAGGTGATTGCCTCCTGTTTTATTTTTTTTTTAGGATTTTATTTATTTATTTGACAGAGAGATAGCGAGAGCAGGAACACAAGCAGGGGGAGTGGGAGAGGGAGAAGCAGGCTTCCCACCGAGCAGGGAGCCCCATGCGGGGCTCGATCCCAGGACCCTGGGATCATGGCCTGAGCCGAAGGCAGATGCTTAACTGACTGAGCCACGCAGGTGCCCCAGACTCCTGTTTTATGCTCACACTCATTTCCCACTATTCCTCTCCCAGGAGATAATGAATAATCGTGGGACAGCGTACATCCCTCCAATCCTCTAACAATAAATACATCTTTATGTTTATATAGATCTCTGGATTAACCAGGATAGTTAACACTAACTGTAACAATAGACAACACCTAAATCACCCAGCTACTGGATGGTGTAGGAGGCCCAGCTCCCACGTCACTTGGAGACCCTCGTTAACAGAAGCTCTCTCATGGTGTAGATGTGTCACCCTGATGTAGCCTTGGAGGAGGGGAGAGATTGTAGGCATCACAGCTCCCGAATGCCTTGACTGACAAATAGTACATGTCACTTTTGCTCACAACCCAATACTCAGAAAACACACACGGTCCAACCTAAATGTAAGGAGAAACATCTAGGTGAACGTTCTGTCTCTGCTACAGTATCTTTTTGATGGAGAGTACATGTATGGACCAGGTGAGATGTAATGGACCAGGTGAGATGTACTGCATTTTCCTGCTACTTTTCTGCACTGAACAATACCTCGTAGAGCTCTTTCCAAGTGTGTGTGCATGATGTGTCTGAATTGACACGCAAGCACAACTATTTGTATTGGTTTCACAAGTACGCCATAGTATAGATAAAGCTTAACTTAACCATTCCACAAGTGATGAACGTTTAGGTTACTTTTCTTCTATCATGAAAAACACTATAGAGAAGGACTGCACCTGCTTTTTATCAAACATTCTATGGGGTGGATGTCTCCATATGTTTACCGGCCATGTGTTTTTCATGTTTTGTGAATAGCCTATTCATATGCTTTGCCCATTTATCTACTGCATTGTTTGTCTTCCCTTAATGATTTACAGGACTCGTTAAAGATGATGACATTTTTATTCCCACGCATTTCATGCCTCTTTCTCCTTTAAATTTGTTTATGGTGTTTATTAACCATTACATGGCAAAATAGGTCAACTTCTTTCCTAGAAGCCTTGTGATGCTTTATGTTCTATGTAAGATGGCCATCCCCTTCCTAAGATTATGAAAAAATACTTCCCGCTTTTGTTTGTATTGGCTTTGTAGTTTTAAAACTGATTAGTTCTATAACCTATTTTGGGCATTAAGACAAAGGTCTAACTTTGTGGTTGCCGTTGTTTTTCCAAACAGATACCAATTTTTCTCAACACCGTTTATGGCACTATCCATTTATTATTTGAAATAATATGTTTATCATGAACCAAGTTTTTATTTATACATAGATCTGCCTATTTACTCTTGGTCTGTCATCACTCAGTTTTTATTACTATTGCTTTTGTGATAGCTTTCTGAAATTACAAAGAACAAATTCTGTCCCCAGTGCTTTTCTTTTTGCCAAATTTTCTGGGCTATTCTTGTATATATTCTTTGCCATTAACTTTATAATCAGATTTTTGACTTTCAAGAAAACCTTGCTATGTGTTTTATTTGCATTATATTGAAATTATATCTCATTTTAGAACTTAGGGTCTTCATTTTAATGGCCTTTCACACGTGAGTTATATGCTTCATCCCAGCTCGCTGGTGATGCGTGAGCTTTTATAAAGACTGATGCTAGACTTCAAAGTGACCTGGTCAGCGACAATTCCCAAAATGTCCCCACCCTCAGATTTCAGTCCCATACCCATGAAGCCCATGAAAATGATGAGTGATTCTGCTATGTTATACGGCATTGCTGAGCTCAAAATAAAGTAAAACTGATCCAGCCTCAGGAGCCCTTAAAATAAGTGGAGGGCTTCTCTGGCTGATGGCAGGAGAGGGAGTGAGAAAGTCAAGGCCGAGAAGGCCTTGCCATGTGATTATTGCTGGGCAGATGGAGGTAGAGGAGTCATGTGGGCAATCTCTGGGAGCAGAGAGCAGACCCCAGCTGAGAGCCAGCAAGAAAACAGAGACCTCAGTCCTACAAATGAAAGGAAGGAAATGAATTCAGCCAGCAACCTCTATGAGCATGGAAGTGAATTCTTCCCCAGGACCTCTAGGTAAAAAAGCCCAAGGTGACACATCCCTTAGTTTCAGTTCAGTAAGACCTAGAACAGAGAACCCAGTGGAGTCCATTCAGACTTCTGACTACAGAAAATTATGACATAATAAATGGGAATTGCTTTAAGCCATGAAACTTCTAATTTGTTACACAGCAACAGAAAACTAATCCAGGATAGACTTCAAGGAAATTGTTACCACCATCTTCCATCTGCATGGGTTTTCAGGATTCCCAGGCAGAAACGAGATACACTCAGAATCACCTCCCCCTTCTTCGCTGATAGTCTCACGATACTCCCTAATTAGGAGCAACATATATACTAACCTAAATCTTGAATTTCCTGCTAATTTTAAGGCTTGGGGAAATGAAAGGCTAATTCTTCCTCAAAAAGTTCAAATATTTAAGATACAGAGTAAATCAGAAACAGAACTATCAAAGGACCAAAAAAAGAAAAAAAATATAATAAAACTTTAGGACAATAATAACTATCATTGAACCCTAGAACCCAAAATCTATTTCACAAGAGGTCAGGATATATACGATAAACAGGGTTCTTTCAGTGTTTATCTATATATATGCACTGACTATAATATTTAAAGGAGAATGCAACATTTTGGTAAAATGGTGATTGATAACAGTCTCGATTCCACTAGTATGAATTGTTCCAGCGTTTACACCTTTTGTCTTTAAGTGAAAATGCAAGTTTTTGGGGTGCCTTGGTGGCTCAGTTGGTTAGGTGTCTGCCTTCAGCTCATCAGGTCATGATCCCAGGGTCCTGGGATCGAGCCCCACGTCAGACTCTCTGCTCAGTGGGGAGCCTGCTTCTTCCTCTGCCCCTCCCCCTGCTTGTGCTCTCTCTCTCTTTCTGTCAAATAAATAAAATCTTTAAAAAAAAAAAAAAGAAAATGCAAGTTTTCTGTCTGAGCCACCCAGGAGCCCCAAAAATGCAAGTTCTCACATTATATATTAAATTTCTAAAATTCTTCATACTCTAAGAAATACTGAAATCAGCTTAGAAAAATCTGAACTGATATAAAGCTGAATTATATAATTTAAAAAAGATATCTTAAAAGAAAATTTACGATGGTCCTCAATGGCTAGACTGAATACAAAATAAGATTCCCTATTTTTGTCTGCCTGCTTCTATACTATTTAATTCCTTTTTAGTGAAATGTGTTGCATGTAGCATTTGTGTAAAATGTTTAAGACAAAAGAATGAATAAGGTAAAGCAAGGAAAAAGTTAAGCAGTGAATATGAAGGATGATGATTTCAATTTCCAGAGAACTGATAGCAACACCCTAATTTTTAGAATTTAAAAAAAAAATAGAGAAAAGTAAACATAGAAAGAGGAGAAATATTTAAAAATAAGAAAATACTCTGGGGTGCCTGGGTGGCTCAGTCGGTTAAGCGTCTGCCTTCGGCTCAGGTCATGAACCCAGGGTCCTGGGACGGAGCCCCGCATCAGGCTCCCTACTCAGCAGGGAGCCTGTTTCTCCCTCTCCCCACTCGTGCTCTCTCTCTCTGAAATAAATAAACAAAATCTTTAAAAAAATAAGAAAATACTCTAACACGGAATAATGATTAGCTACTTGTTAGAACTGCTAAGACAATGTCATAAAAGTGAATTTGAAAGAAAACATTTTCCTATTCATTGGCTGAAATAAATTTTAGAAGTTGATTCTCTTAGTCAAAATTGGTTTTTAAAATTATTGACTTGTACAATATTGCTCTTCTCAAAATTCTAATTTCTGTGAAAGAGAAGCGAGAGAATTGTAGTGATAGACTTAGGAACCAGTATCTTTCTCGAAGCTTTGACAGATGGTCTTATCAGGAGGATGGACAGGAATATTGTTTACTTAACTGATTTATTTTGATGATTTTCAACTCAGTAAACAAAAGGCATTATTGATCTAACTACCAAGGCGTCCCTGAACCTTGGGGAACAGGTTTGCAACTGATCTGATCATCACTGGGAAAGCCAGCCACGTGAATTCTATTTCCCACTTGTCAAATAAACTGCCCGGAACCCCTCAATGGAGAATGATTCCTTTGAGTTCTTCCTTTTCCCACTCCTCAGCACTGTAGTTTATAATTTAAATCTCGTGCTTGTCATCCATTTGCATCTTATATAACTAACTTCCCTGCAAAAACAATGCTGGTTCTGATCCAGAGGAGAGAGGGGCAATTTTGTTTCTTAAGGAAACCCCCATGAAGGCAGGAAGAATGTCTGTTGCCTTCTTTATCACCTATCACAAGGTGATAGGCACAAGGAGGCAGGCACAAACCGCAATTCAGCAAATAACTCTGAGCTACCAAGGAAAAACAAGAACAAAAAAATCACACAGGCAAATGGCGGGGGGGGGGAATGGGGCAGGAAACATAAAGAAAAGAAGGTGGTAGAGAAGGGAGCATGAAACTTTCAGTTCTCATACTATTCTTAACTAAAGCAGTTTTATTTTTCCCTACTTCACAACTTTCATATTAAATCACTCCACAAAGGGGCACCTGGGTGGTTCAGCAGGTTAAGCATCTGCCTTCGGCTCAAGTCATGATCTCAGGGTTCCGGGATCGAGCCCCGCATCCAGCTCCCTGCTCAGAGGGGAGTCTGCTTCTCCCTCTCCATCTGCCCCTACGCACCCCCATGCGCTCTCTCTCATTTAAATAAATAAAGAAAATCTTTAAAAATAATAATAGGGGCGCCTGAGTGGCTCAGCCTTTAAGAGTCTGTCTTCAGCTCAGGTCATGATCTCAGGGTCCCGGGATCGAGCCCTGCATCGGGCTCCCTGCTCAGCGGGAAGCCTGCTTCTCCCTCTCCCACTCCCCCTGCTTGTGTTCTCTCTCTCACTGTCTCTCTCTCTCTGTCAAATAAATAAGTAAAATCTTTAAAAATAATAATAAAATAATACATTGCTCCACATATGTGCTACTTTTAAAGAATAAAACTCATTGGATTGGTAGAAAAAATAAATTCCATGAAAGGGCTACTTCTAAAGAAGTAAAAAGACGGGTCCTTGAAAGCACTGACAGCACATTAAATCAGATAACACTGTTACACTAGAAGCAAAGAAGTTTGACACCAAGAACAAATGACTAAAGATATGGATCACAAAAATGGTTGATGACTAATCTGGGGCAGAATCCATGACTAGTTAGGATTACAGACAAGTTTTTGTTGTTGTTGTTGTTGTTTTGGTTTTTTGGTTTTTTGTTTAATAGCCAGTTAGGGCACTTGAAATTGTGAAAAGCACATTAAGTGATCTCCAGAAAGTTATCCAACGAGTGTGTGGACGCTGTATGTAGCGGTCAATTCAACATTAATCCAAATTACAAAATACTTACAAAGTCAAAAAGAGTATTAAAAAATTACTCACCACATATTTTTAATGATTGTGTTTTAGAATCATAGGATCAATATTCAGTCTTTACCTAATCAGTAGTTTAAAACAGTCTTCAATAAACTGTCAGCTCGTTCACTTTACATTCTTCTATGAGGTACATGATTTCTAAGAAAGGAAACCAAACTTATGAATGTGCAATCTGTGAATTAGAACAGTGCTTGCTTCCTGGATAGGGGTGGGGGCAGGGAAAGGAAGCTTTCTGCGGTGATAAAAATGTCCTATATCTTGATCAAAGGGCAGGTTCGATAATCACCCTCACAGCACACTGAACTGTCACTTAAGGTCTGTGTATCTCCCTGTAAATACATTGTAGCTCACTAAAAACTAAAAGGCAAAAAAAAAAAAAAAAAATGTATGTATATAAGATACTTCCATGTTTCTCTATTTTATATGAAATACACTAAGGGAACGCAATTAACTGCGAACTGAGAATAGATGCTTTCTTTTACAATGTCCAGATAAGTAATTCTGCTGTGTGTGTGTGTGCGTGCGTGCGTGCGTGCGTGTGTGTGTGTATTCAGGGGGACAGGTGAGTGTTTTCCCCAGAAAAGTCAAACAGCAATTTGTTAAGTTTCTCATAATGATATGCAGCTACAATAGTAATGTAAAACATCTGTGGGAATAATGACCAAGAATATAATTAAACAAAGCTTCTTCAAATTATTATATTTTAACATAAAATGAATTCTATTTTTAGCAAAGCAAAATAGTTACTGAATTATTTTACTCGGCTTATGGAAAAAACTGATTACAGGCAAAGTCATTCAAGTTGTTTGTTATGGTATACACATCACTGAAATGGGATATTTTTAGTTGCTACCAGGGAGGAGTTCTCTAAACATCAGAGGTGTCTGCTCAGAGGCGACAGTGGTTTTTGTTTTTTCAGATGCTTCTGCTGATAATACCAGGAATACGGTACTTTTTTTTTTCTTTGCCAATGGAGCTAATAAGATAAAGCAAATAAATTTAGATACAAATAACGTAACCAATTCAATTTCTTTAGCATCAGTTAATTCCAATTGTTTAATTTTAACCTTACTTATATTAGAGCAGAGTACTTAGGATTAAATCAGTGTTTCCACTAACACAGCTCTAAAATACATTATAATAACTATCAAATAATTGATATAGATATGCTATGACTTTGGGGATAATTTCAGTAATTTGTATAACTAAAATCATTTAAATTACCACTCAAAAGATGATAAATTATTAATAAACTATGAGGTTTTACATGTGGCCAGAAATTTAAATTATATAAGACTTCAATAAATGTATTATCTTGAAAAAGCAGTTATGGAAAATAGGCTCATCAACTTAAGCAAGATGAAGAGAAGTTGGAGAAAGTCCAGGAACGAATAATATAAATTACTAAGTGATTGGAAAATGACTTAACAAAGAAAGCCTAAAATAATTTGGATTTGTAGGGAACAGAAGGCTGGGGTGGGAATTAATACCATCTTTTATTCAACTGGATGAAGCAGTACTATGCAAACAGACCTTCCATGATCTCTGCCCAGTAAGAAAAGGATCTAAGATAAACCCAAGTAGCAACTAGAACGGCTATGATTAGGTACCAAGAAAACTTTCCCTTGCCGTTTCAAGACTTTGGGGTCTAATAACAAATACGGCTATAAAATCTGAAACTCTGAAAATGTTTAACACAACAGAGATGACCAAAGCTAGTCCTTTCTCCAATATATGCGTAGCGTACGTAGTAAGTGTTGTGGACCCCATGTGCCTGGGTGCTCAGCCTTACCGCTTGGACGCACAGTGGTCTAGATGCACACTCGAGCACCTGTTTGCCTGAGAGACTTCTCAGACCCTCGGCACCCTCTTTGCCCAGCTGCAATCAAATGTCAGGAACCTGACCCCTGCTGTGAGTAGCCTCTGCCAACAACCAACAGGAGTCTGTATAAAAACTCTAGGCTGCCTCTTTCCTCAGGTGGGGTAACTCTGAGATGCGGCCCAACGGTGGCTCCCAGATTGTCCCCGTGTGATCCATCCCTGACTTGGTCCACAGCTATAACGTGTATGATCATAAAATCTGTATTGGATCAATCCTTCCCTTGTTTCACTTTCCCAATATCCTACTGACATTTGTGGGAATCATCTTCCAAATAAGCTACTTGCACTGAAATTTTTGTATCGGAGTTTGCTTCTTTACCACCCAACCTAAGGCAACATATATGCCATTTCAATGTACCACCGTCTTTTAGATACTTAATAGTTTAAGTGGTTCCTCAATTTTTAAATTTCTTGAAAAACTTTTATAGCACCACAAGAAATGGAAACCTTCGACACTCCAGCTTTCATTATTATAGCACACCCAAAATGAATAATGTCCAAAGAGTTATTTAATTCTAGCCAGCTATTGTTGCCTGTTATAGCTGAGCTAGAATCCTACTGTGTTGTTGTTGTTGTTGTTGTTGTTAGGATTTTATTTATTTGAGAGATTGAGAGAGAGAACACAAGCCAGGGGAGGGGCAGAGAAGCAGACGCCCCACTGAGCAGGGAGCCCAATGTGGGACTCAATCCCAGGACCCTGGGATCATGACCTGAGCCCAAGGCAGACACCTAGCCGACTTGAGCCACCTAGGTGCCTGTCTTTTGTTGTTTTTTAAGTGTGAATGCGGGAGTGGGGGAAGGTGAGCAAATGTTGGTAGAGATAAAAGATACGCTGCACCTTGTTGATTATGTCGAGTGAGTGGCAGGAAATGGAAGGGGGGACAACTTCCTAGCTCTGTGATTCAACGTTTTCTTACACCTCTTTCACAGAACTACCTGAAGTCCATCTTATCATCTTAGACCACTTAAAATCACCTCACATTCCAATGGGATATGCATTCCACACTTGAGAAAATATTAAGCTACAGAATAAAGAACTCTGAGAAAGCTCAATCACAACCTTACTCAGAGAAACTTAGTAGAGGTCTCTCAAGGTTTCTGTGGCCCCTAGATGATCTCAGAAACTATTAAATAAAGAGCTAGGAATTCTAGTCTTAATTTTCTGGGTGGTTGTGGCCGAGTCACTTCATTTTTCTGGACCTCGGCTTCCTCAACCTTAAAATAGGAAACTCAAAACGATTCATGTTTTTCTCTTCTGCTCTCCTCACTGCTGCAGGAATAGAAGGGATGAGCAAAGGTGAAGCTGCAGGGTTACCAGTCCCCTTGCTCCAAAGGAGTTCTAGGAAGATCAGTTTGACATATGGACCTGTTTGCTAGAAGGAAGAGGAGGAGACAGACAGACAGATATGGTAGGGAGAGAGGGAAATAGGTAGAGAGGAAAGAAGGAAGGGAAGGGGTAGGAGAAAGACTAGAAAAGAAAAAAAAAAAAAACGATTTAAAAACTGACTTCAGGGGCGCCTGGGTGGCTCAGTCGTTAAGCGTCTGCCTTCGGCTCAGGTCATGATCCCGGGGTCCTGGGATCGAGCCCCGCATCGGGCTCCCTGCTCAGCGGGGAGTCTGCTTCTCCCTCTCCCACTCCCCCTGCTTGTGTTCCCTCTCTCGCTGTGTCTTTCTCTGTCAAATAAATAACTAAAAATCTTTTTAAAAAAATAAAAACTGACTTCAAAAAATACCGGTACCACCTTGTACTTATTAGGATGGCTAGTCTCAAAAAAAGGAGAAAATATATGTTGATAAGGATGTAGAGAAATTTGAACACCCTTGTGTACTATTGGTAGGGATGTGAAATGGTGCAGCCACCAAGGAAAACAGACGGTCATTCCCCCCAAAATTAAAAATAGAATATACCATATGATACCGTCAAAATAGAATATACCATATAAAAATAGAATACACTTAAATTTTATTTTAGTGATCTCTACATCCCATGTGGGGCTCGAACTCATGAACCCGAGATCAAGAGTCGCATGCTCCTCCAACTGAGCCAGCCAGGCACCCCCAATAATTCCACTTCTGGGTATATACCCAAAAGAACTGAAAGCAGGGTCTCAAATAAATGCTTGTACACCCATGTTCATAGCAGCCTATTCACAAGAATCAAAAGGTAGAAGCAAGCCAGTGTCTTTCAACAGATGAACAGATAAACCAAATGTGGTATAAACATGCAGTGGAATATTTTTTGACTCTAAAAGGAAAGGAAATTCTGACATAGGCTACAACATGGATCACCTTGAAGACCTGATGCTAAGTGAACTAAATCAATGGCAAAAAAACAAATACTATAGGATTCCCTTTATGTGGGTCCACAGAGTAGTCACATACATAGGGACAGAAAGTAGAACACAGGTTACCAGGGGAAATGGGGAGTTGAATGCGTTCTGAGTTTCAGTTTTGCAAGAGGAGCTCTTGAGACTTGATGCACAGCAATGTGAATAACTTAGCAATATTGAACTGTACACTTAAATATGCTTAAGATGGTAGATTTTATGTTATGCTTATTTTTCCACAAATTACAATTTTTAAAAATCCAGGTTAAAAAACCCCACAGGACTAGATAATGTTTAAGATCTCTTTCAGGTCCACAGTTTTTGAATTAGTATTAATAAAAATTATGTAATTTATCATGGTCACGATACAAGATTCATGAGCAAAATTAGAACAAAAAGTTATTTATCCCATTAAATATTATGCACAATATTTGCAGGAGGTGTATTATAACCATTAATCTCTATGATGCAAGGAATGAGCCTCAGTGACTAATACTTAACTCATGCTCTTTACAGAGATTCACTAAAATATTACCTAAATGTTGGAAATCACAAGGCCAAAGTTTGCAGATTTAAGATGACTATTAATCTCTCAGCAGAGCTGTCACCTCCACTTTGAAGGCTATTGATTCCCAGCCAGAATGAAGGACAGTGTAACACCATAACCCTCTCATGGTCAAGCCTGTGTCGGGATGAGTTCTACATGTCTACAACAATACCTTGATTCTACACCCCAGTGAGTAGGACCTCACCATGCTGTAGCTTATCCATCTTGCCTACCTGTCCATGACACACTGCAATCACTTCATGTTTCTTAAAACGATTTGAATTAGCATACCATCTACTCATAAATTCTCAAATTTCTCCACGCAAGATGATGAGAGGTTTTCTAAAATTAAATAAATCATTTCATGTCATTTTTTTGTATAATTTTGTTTCTTACTGAAAACATAGAACCTAACCTAAGTTAATGTATCATTAAATTTTCTTTTCTTATTCTTCTTGGTTTTAACTTAAAATTTTTAAAAATTATTTGAACTCCCCTAAGTTTATTTTAGAAATCTATTTAATTAGACACAAATTAGATATTTGCTGGTTTAAATAAAAGTAGAAATGGAAGAATAGTAAACTATCAGTAAGCAAAAATATTAAAATACATATAACTGGCCAAGAAGCACATAAGAAGATGCTCAACATCATTAGTCATCAGAGAAAGGCAAATTAAGACCACAGTAAGATAACCACTACATAACTCACCAGCACGGCTATTATTAAAGACAGTAATAGCTCCAAGTTTGATAAGGATGTCCAGCAACTAGAATGCTTGTACACTGTGGGTGGGAATATAAAATGGTATAACCACTTTGGAAAACAGTATGGCAACTTCTCACGAAGTTAAACAAACACTTATCATGTGTGACCCAACCACTCTACTCCTCAGGCTTTATCCAAGAGAAATAAAAACATATATCCACACAAAGATTTAATATATGCGTGTTCAAAACTGGAAACAAACCAAATGTTCAATAACAGGTGAATGGATAAACAAACTGTGATACCTTACTATAATGCAATGTTATTCATCAATAAAAAGAAATAAACCACTAACAGACACAAAAGCATGGAGGAACCTCCCCAACACTATGGTAAATGAAAGAAGCCAGACACAAGGGAGTGCATGTTTTGTGATTTCGCGTATTTGAAATTCTAGAAAAGACAAAAGGATCTAAATGACAGAAGATCAGTATTATATGGAACTAGGAATGGGGGAGGGGAAGAACGGAGCAGAATGAGGCACAAGGGAGCTATATGGGGTGATGAAAATGTTCTATATTTTGGTTGTGATGATGTTTATACAAGGGCACATATTTGTCAAAATCCATCAAACCCTACACTTAAATGGTGAATCTTATTGTATGTAAATGACATCTTCTTCCTGGAAAGTTATAGTATGGTAGCAATATTTTAGTTTGGTAGTTTCAAACTTCTTTTTCTAATCATTTTCTGCTCTGACTTAAAAAAACAATTTATAAATCACATACGTGTTCTATTGTATTAATAGGATATGTTTTATAAAACATATAGAAAAATAGGAATTATAAAATTAAAAGCTAAAGATCAAACATTTAAATATCCTGTTAAGTAAGACAACTTCATTAGCTAATCTAATGGCATAATATATACTTAGGTGAGAGGTTCATGACTGAAGATAGTGGACATAAATCTGTATGTCGAAAATCTTCTTGGTCCTTAGAACACATGGACCCAACTTGTTATCACTTAGGCAGGGAATATCTAAACAGATTTTTGCTATGTGATTGTCAGAGAATTGGGGAAGCATTCATTCTGCTGACTTCTTTGTCTCTGCAATCTGTGTGCTGTCTTCAATATGTGGGAATGTTTTTAAGCTGCTTACCCATATTATGAAGTTAGCTTAATCAAAACTAGTCTATAAAACCTATTAATCCATCTTGCTGGAAACATAAAAAAAAAATGCAACAAACAAGTAAGGCGGGGTTGTTACCAACCCCTCTTCCCTCAGGATGTCTCAGTTACACATGTGATATATGTAATTTGTTACATTTTAGCTATATTTCTTATTTTTAGGCAAAAAAATTTAATAGAAATTCTAACTTTTCTTCTTCTTCTTCCAATCTTCTTGCACAAACATAGGACGTAGATGTTCTACTGTGGAGACATCTGATAGTGACAATTTACACTATTCAGAAATTACAGCTTTAAAAGTGGCATGTGTGCATGTGCATATTTAACACTAAACATATAGTTAAATATTTTCAACCAACTATTAATTTAGACACTCTAGTATTACCTACTTCACTCATCAATTCAATAAACCACTTACTGAGCACCTATCATGTGCCAGACAGATCGCGTGTATTAGGTTGGACTATGGTGGGAGCAAAAGAAGATAAACCGTGGTTGGCTGGTTGGCTCAGTCGCTTAAGTGTCAACTCTTGGTTTTGGCTCAGGTCATGACCTCGGGGTTGTGAGGTCATGAGGTCAAGGCTCTGCGCTTAGCGGGGAGTCTACCTCTCTCTCGTTCTCCCCCTGATCCTCTGCCCTCCCCCTGCTCATGTGCACTCTCTCTCTCTCTCTCTAAAATTAAAAAAAAATCTTTTTAAAAAACCACAACGATGAAACAGACTGCGAGGGAAAGGTACATATGGCTAGAGGAACGTATATCAGAAAGACTCAGTCCAATTTGGGGATCAGCCATGCTTCCCTGAGACCATGACTGCTGACCTCTAGTGTTCAATAAAATACTATTAAACCTGTACAAACATAAGCCAAGGTATAAATAATGATACTTGTGGGGCCAACTAGTATGATGAAGCTTCTTTTGTACTCACTCTATCTGTGGTATCATTTAGCCTTGATTACGTTCATATTAGGGCTGGGTCTATTCCACCTCATTAGCCCAAGACAATTATAGTGCTCAACCTAACACCAAGAAGATCATAAACATCTATGAGAACACACTGAAAATGAATAGCAATCTCAGTTATAATGTAGTAATTCAGATGATCTGGAATAAATTCAGTTTCATTATAAGGATTATCTAAATACATACTTACACACACACACACAGTAGGTTCCTCAGGAAATATCCATATGTCACGTCTTGAGCAACTCTGCTCTTTGCAATCATTTTCCCATCTACAGTTCCTAGCAGAGTGTCTGATCCGATGAATCAATAATTTTGCCCTCATATTTACAAAATGCTTTGCACGTTACAAAGCACCATTACAAAGATTTTTCTCCTTTGATTTTACTGACAATTTGGGTACATTATCTACCTCAGAGATAAAGAACCTAAGGCGGGTGGGACTCATCCAGGAAGTCTTCCACAATTGCCCCTCCCATCAACTGACTCACCTCCAAATTACACAGTGTTCTACTCTGTTCCCAAAGCACCACAGATACGGTGCAGCCACTGATACTCTCTGTGTCACTTCTGTTTACCTGTCAGTCTCTCTGGCCTAACCTTAAAGTTCTTCCTGTCCCAGGAGCAAGTGCAGTTCCTGCCACAGAACAGAGGCTCAGTCACTGTTTGCCAAATGAGCTCTGGGATACCGTGATGGCAAGTCAAAGGCAGGCAGGCTGAAGTAACTTGTTCAATACCACATAGCTTACTGATGGCAGACCAGGCATTCCAACTCACTCAGTTGGAATGAGATCTTCTGAGATTAAATTCAAGTCACTGTGCCTTTAGCCCCCAACTCTAATACTTCAGGGTGACATTATTACTGCTTCATAGGCAGTACCAACCAAAACATAGGTATGAATATAATTTAAGCTCAAACATCAAAAACATTTTCCATATGTGAAATAAACTGTCTACTGAGATCTTTTAGCATTGTCAGCATTTTCTATCTTTATACCGACTATTTAAAGATGATGGGTATTGTTTATTACACTAGCTTCTCTGGGCCATTTTTCCCCCCTAGATGGAGTTCCTCAGCATCTCTGATGCTTTTTTGCTTTGTTATTTTAAAATATCTATTTAAAATAAGTTGCTAAAGAAAATTTCTGTGCAATGTATTTATGAAATTGCTGGGGAAAATTAAGAGTAATCATGAGTTTTAAATGCATAACCACCTACGAGATCAATGAACCACAGGCAACAAACACCTTAGTGCGCCTCAATGTCAAGGCAAAAGCCTTGAACATAAGTACAATAACAAAAAGGAAAAATCATTGGTAAAGTGGCTTTGCACAGAATAATTATGTTATCAAGGGTCATAAATGGGACGGTAATCAATGGTTTGGTCAGTTTCATAAGAAATTCAGAAAAATGATTATCACTGGGAACTAAAGCTTAGGCTCATTAAAAGCCAAATTAACTCCTTAGTATCACTTTCCAAAAACTTCAAGAATAATTTTGCTCTATTATTTCAACCTACAGATACAGTTTCATTCATAAAACAAAAACAACTCATGTTCGCTTGTCTATATAGTTTTAACTCTGCTAGTGATGAGATTCAAAGTTACCCTGAGATTCACAAATGCGACAGTGCCTTTTTAAACCTAATTATGTTAAGAAACACTTTTATTTGAGAATCACCTTTCTTCTTATATTTCAAGTGCTATCTTTTCTAATGTATTTTTTCTTATTTCACTTCTCTTCTTTAATCCTACCACTTTTAAAAAGCTAAAATTGCTAATAATAAGAAGGCACAGATTGAACAGGATCCCAAGCTATTAAGACTTAATAAACCCGAAACCCCAAGTAGTAAAGGAAGAAAGAAAAAAAATTATGACTTTGGATAGCTGTGTAGATTTATGAGAAACAGCCTGACCAACTTGCAAACCAGAAATAGAAGCCCTACGTATTACTGTTTTCAGTTTTGAGGCCTACCTTCTTGTCACCCATTAAAATTATACCTTATAGAAATAAAAGATAATCTTTTAAAGCAATCTTCAAAAATTAGGAGCATTAAAAGATGAAAAACTACACCTTTTCATTTAATAAAAAACCGGTATTGTATCTGCTTCCCCATCCAATAATTAACATGTTAATTGTAATATGAATTTGGGCGACTTTAATTTTTTAAAGCTTGCTAATCAATTGATTTTTTGATGAATCTAGTTTCCCTCCCAGTTGGGATGGGAATGGTTGTCTGGGCCTTTATACAACGGGATATATACCGGTACTAATTAAGACAAAAATCAAAGCCGCAAACAGGCTAATTATCTTTGTTGAGTTTAGGACCTAATTTCTAATTTCTAACGCTTGTGTTTATTTTCTTGAGCATAATTTAGTTTGCATTTTCTAACAACCAGGTTTTTAAGCAGTCCTCCATTGTATCATCAATTCATTATACACATTTGTGTTTTTATAAGTCCTAAAAATATCACCAATTTTAACTGATCTTTTGCTTTATGTGTTGATCAGGCTTCCTTGCTTATATACGTATATGTGTACGTATGTATGTGTGTATGTACTTTCTTGGTAGTAATTATCAAAACTGGAGACTTGATGGAGAATGTGGAGAGTGTGACAAAAATCTCAAAACTGATTTTCCTCTACATTTTTTTCTTTTCTTTTATTTAAAACTTTGACTCGCTGAGGTGAGACAAAAGTATTTTAAATTTGGGATACTTTTTTGAAGAACTCTTGTACCTTAGCATAAGTATTGGGCAAAATTTCAGGTTTTACTTATTTAAAGGTAAAATACTAAATAAATACCCATGTCTATTGAAAACAGTATTAGGACTAGTAGCTCAATAATCACTTCACAAACTTCAATTGGTAAACTTGGATTGGTATTGATTTTTAAGCGCTTTTTCTTTTGATATGATTTCAGGCTTCTGGAAAAGTTGCAAGAATTATACACAATATTCCCAGGTAGCCCTTCCCCAGATTATCTGAATAATAACATTTTACTACATTGATTGTATCATTTTCCCTCTTTTATTCCCAAGGTTCTATAGTTACTGATGCTCATACTTATGACTGAGTTTAGAGAGGGCTTCAGAAGTTCAAGGTTTATAATTTTTTTATATGCTAGCTATTTTGCTCAAAGAGCCCTTTATATCCCAAATACTCCTGTTTGCCTCACTAGTTTTGCTTGTGGGATTTCTGAAAAATGCACAGTGATTCATAAAGCTAAACCCAATCCTTCTTGACATAAAGTATATTATGTTCTTTGCCGTAGGACTGCCATGTTCAGTACCGTTATGTCAGAGAGCTTATACCACTTAACAGCTGATCTTGATATAACTCATCTGACCGCTTTATCTCTGTAGGGTAGAGCTTAGGAGCTCAGGCTCTAAAGTCAGATGACTTGGATGTGACTCCCGGCTAAAAAAAAAAAAAATCATGACTGAAGGAAGGTATGTTAGTTTTAAACATCGGGTTTCCAACTTAGCACTGAGCAACAGGACAGCCAGCACCAAGAGCGTAGCTCTGGTTTGCTTTAAAGGGGAAATCCATCAGTCCGCCAGGGCTGTGTGCAAGGAAAACGAAGCATCAGAGTCTCTCTGCAGAAATGGCTTTGACTGATGTCAACACAAACTTTTAAAGAAAATAAAGAGGCATTCCATGGGTGTCTATTTCTACAATCAGCCCTGGATCAAAGGAAGAGCAAAATTACCATTTTTCATGGATAGAAAAGATAGGTGTTAAGTGTTCCAGAAAATTAAGCTTCTGACATGCTGGTGTGGTACAGGTAGGGAGCTTGAAGAATTTTGATGGACAATTCATCTTGCTGCAAAAGTGTCCAGGAGAGGAGATGACTCGCAGACTCTGTTCCCTATATCCTTATAGCTTCCACAAAGGCATCTCAGGAACCGCTGTCAGGGGCAAGGAGAACCTAAGTGGACAGGGTCGTTAAAAGCTTTAGAAATGACGGGCTGAGCTCTAAGCACAGGGAAGGGCCCACAGCAGGTGCTCAGTAAATGGCAGTTACAATTATTGGATTTGTTGTTTCCACTGGATTTCTGACAAAGCTGAATGGTGGTCAACTTCAAAATGAGTGCTTACTGGGGCGCCTGCATGGCGCAGTTGGGTTAAGCGTCTGATTCTTAGTTTCCTCTCAGGTCACGATCCCAGGGTCATGGTACTGAGCCCCGTGTCGGGCTCTCTGCTCAGCGTGGAATCTGCTTAGAGTTTCTCTCTCTCTCTTCCCCTCCCCCCTGTGCTCTCACATCCATGCTCACTCTGTCTCTCAAATAGATAAATCTTTAAAAAAAAATCAAAATGAGTTATTACTGAAAACTTAAATACCTTATACTTAGAGCCAGACCAGGAGCCACCTAGGACCCCATCTCATGTCTCACTACTTGTCTATGTCCCCCTCTCTCCTCCAGTCTCAGGAAACACTTCCTTTTATTCCCTCACTGGTTACCTCTATTCAATCTTAGCTTAAAGGTCACTTCCTCTGGAAAGACTTCCTTGACCAGCTCAGACTATAAATAATTTTTATTTGGGCCTCAAAGTTTCTCTTTATTTCAGATACTGATGGCAAATAGGCTCAGCTATGTTGAGATCTATTACACTGAAATTGCATTTTTAGCACAGATAAAGAATTCCTCTGATTTGCTTTGGTGAAAAGGGCCAGTGCTCTGTTTAAATTATGTTCCACCTTGTGCAAATTATATGTTAACAGAAGTGCCAGTTATCTTAAAGTTTTCAACTTTCTACTCATGTGAAAAATTGCTTAGAACAAACAACTCTTCCAGTAAAAAAAAAAAAGATCCCGATGTTGGAACTGATGGTTTGATAAGCAAATTAGATATTCACAGGAAACATTATGTATCTCTAGGAACAAAATTATGTAATCCACTAAAATTCGTCTATACAACTAAGTGATTTATTGAAGGAGAAAATTTTCTGCAATTCAACTCCAGAAGGTCTTTTGGGATAGTTGCAATAAATGAATAATTTAAGCCTCTTCCAACTGGAAACCCAAATTCCAATCAGGTTAGCTAAAATAGTAATATAATAATCTCACCTTCATTTTCTAAACTCTTATATCCTACCATGACACCACACTTAATCCAAAATTGTTATATTTCATGAACTGAATAAAACACTGGAGGTATTGCTGATATTTACTGAGAAATCCTCTGGCATTTTCTCTATCACTATGGCGACTGTAATGGGTGCCCATCCAGGGTGGAGAATGCCAATACTGCCCCTGTAGGTAAGACCATGTGGTCTCCATTCTGATCTAGAGCCTGAGCCTCCCTAACTCATAAGCCACAGTAATACAAAGAAGGACCAGAGGTCCATTCTTACTGAAGAAAATGAAAGCAACTGTTTTTTTTTAAAAAAAACTAAAGCTGTAGAGGAAGAGTTACCTGAAAGTGAGGGCAAAAAAGAAAAGGCCAAGGGCCAAGCCTTATAGAAAAGGGGGTAAAAAACAATCCCTAAATTAGAGGAGTTATATAATACTACTAAGAACAAGGAAAATAATAACAGTAAAAAATAATAATAAATTTATTGAAGGCTCATTATATAATATCAGGTAGTACCTTAAATTAATGAACACATTATTTAATATCTGTAGCTAAGCATAAGCCAGATATTATTATCCCTATTTTATACATGAGGAAATTGAGTCTCAGGCAAGGTTAGTAATTTGCCCAAGAGCATATAACCAGAAAGAGCTAGAGCCAGGATTTGAACCCATACCTTCTAACTATGAATCTCAGTCTCTCCACCTCTATAAAACCTGCTTTCCTTGACAAAGTAGCCCTCCAAGAAATAAAAGGGGAAGCAGCCCAAAAGTCAAGGAACAACAGAGATATAGGATAGTTAACAGTATCAAGTGTCAAAGGAAAATCCAGAAAGATCTACAGAATACTGCTGGATTTGGTTCTGTCCAAAGTGCACAGTTTCCACAGTTGTATGGGTAGCACCCAAATTGCACAGGGTGAAGAAGCAGCTGGACAAAAGGGAAACAGGAGACAAGTACAGATGTCTCTCTCAAGAAAACTGGCAGTGAGGGGCCAGACCATGAAAGATATCAACTGAAGAGGGCAAAGAACAAAAATACGAGGGAGGGAACACATGGAAAGGCACCACAAATGGCTCATCTGACTCAGCCTCCCACAAGAGGTTCTTGGGAAACACTTCCACATCCCTCACTTCTCGCCCCTCACCGCCCGATACAGACTCCCTGATTTCCCTTGAGCTCCTCCATGCTTTTCCCTACCAGAAATAGCCTCTTCCAGTTTATTTTTCTTATGACCTCCAACTTTTCCTTCAGCACACTGCTCAAAGGTGTGATTACTGACCCTTACTCCCAAGAACAATCTCCACTGTTACTCCTGAGGCACTTGGTATCCAATTCTATAATAACATCTATCTCCCTCAAAAGTTGGCATTCCACAGTCAGGGACCATGTCAAATCACATCTGAGACCCCAGCATTTAACACAATGCCCATATTCCTCTGCAACTACTTTGTCCTAAACTGATGACAATGATCCAACTCCAGACAAGAAAGTATTTTTAAAATCACTTAACAGAGAATCAGTGCATATGACTACTCAACCATTTAAATAGTAGAGCTCTTATTTTTTTTACAAATATTCAGTAGAGATGTTCAACTAAAAGGCCTACATATTGGATTGGCACAGCAAAATGTATTTCAATTGTAAATCAGCATGTTCCTTTGAAACACCTTTTCATATTAGATACTAAAAATTAGCAATTCTGGCTCTAAAAAATAAAATAAATATGCTCCTCAAGAGCTAAAATCATTCTCTTTTGTTTTTCTATAAAAACACATTCAACAGGAATTCATTTTAAAGTGTAACCCTATCTTTTAGGATGTCTGCCACAATCTTAATTAGAATACTGTCCCCTTGGGGAACCAAGCCAATGGGAATCAAGTCCCAAATAAGAGCGAACCACAGAAAAATGTCTTTGTTTCTGTTGATTATATGAGATAATGGTCTCAAATGAAAAGAATTCTATTCGTGTCCATCAAAGCTAAGATGCACAAAAAGCAAATCTCTTGACCCTGAACAGAAAAGAAAGCTAAAGACAGAAATGATGGAGTACACTACCTCAGACTTAGCTCTCCAAACTAGTTAAAATATTACAGATCAAATTTCAAGCCAATACAATATTCTCTTATGGATTTAACATATTATAGGCGATCTTTTTCCCCCTTAATCAATATTCACTGCTTCCATCATAAGAACTTTCTCTTGGGTATACCGCTAATCATCACAGTTTCTTTCTGGTTGTGTGATGATATGCTACAGATATCACAGGAATATGGCAAACAGAAGTGAGCATAAAAATGACCCCTCATTGAAACTGTGGTCTCGTGTGAGGATCTCAGGAGCACCCATGTTAAAATTCCTTTCCTAAAATCTGTTTCCAAATATTTGAGGCATCATTTTAAAGATACCCATACAAAAGAGATCTACTGGGATTCATTTAAAATTTACCCTTCTTGAAGGGTAATCTTCTTGAAGATTGCCCTTTGCCTAGAACCTAACTGGAAATTCTGATTGACTCTGTTTCCTAAACAAAGTATCATTTATCCCTTTGACCACAGGGATAATATGCTCACTTGCCAGAATGTACCATAACTTATATGAAAATGCTAAATAGACAGACTGATACTAACCAAAAAGAAATAATACAGCTAGAATTCTATTCTATTCACTTTCATACCTCAAATTATAATATATAACAGTCACTGCCCAGATAGATGATTTACGGAAAAACCAAGGTTCTTATCTGAATATAATCTTGAAATGAATTTTTAATCATGTAAAAAGAGGTTTCAATGTCCCAGTTACATACTAAAGACCCACTAGAAAAGAAAGTGAGTCCCTGTGCAGGAAAAGGTAAAGACCACAGTCTCTGATAATAAAAGAACTCAAACAAAGTTGACGGCTAACTTGACAAAAGATTTTTTTCTTTGAATTCAAATAGAAGCCCCTCAACCCCAGGGCTCCACTCTACCTGGAATGTTATGTTTACAAGAAGCGGTACAGGGATAACACAGTTGCCTACTTTGACAGAAAAGATGTGTTCCTTTTTCTAAGGAAGGGGGAAGACAGGCAGGGACTGGAGGGAAAATATGAACTGTACTCGGAGGGGCAGTTAAAACTGGGAAACATGAAAGGGAGAAAAAAGTCTTAGAGCCTTGGTTTAAAGTGGTTAAGGAATTATCCTCAATGTTAGCAGAACCTGAAGCCCAAGATTACAACAAGGAGTAAAAGTTCTGACTTTAGTCTAGGTTCTGCTTTGAAAAGAATCTAAATTTGCTGGCTATGGGAGAGAACAGAACAGTAGAAGACATTTTCCTCCTTCCCTCTCCTGGATTTTTAATTCTGTTTTAGGGCAAGTAGGGTCAAAGACCTCTCAGATTTAGGCATAAAATGACCAACTTGAAGAATAATCTACAAAAAACTCTAACAAATCACTCAAGGCAGGGGGAAGGTGGGGGGTGGGGGGAGGAGTTCATTTCTAGCCATAGTCTATAGAGACCATCAGTCCAAAAAGTCTTTTTATAAAGATGATAATGAGTAATATTAACATTTTAATATCTAATCAACATACTGAATTTGAATATTCTTACAGATTTTTATTGAATTGGGCAACCATATCTATATTTGGAAAGCTGAAACTCTACGGTGTTTTGTGAAATGGTGAAAAATTATAAAAGACAGGAAATTTGATAAAGTATTATATAACAAGATCTTATAATCATTGCTCAGAATTCTCTATTCCTGAACCAGATTGTCTAAGGAAAGGTAGAAAGTTGAGCTCATACAGAATAAATGAAAAAGCATAGAAATAATTTTAGATTCAACATTTTACTGGGTACTTATTACTCAGTGAGATCAGAACCTTCATGCTTTGAAGAAACAGAACTATATATTAGATCTTAAAATTTTCTGTTTTTTTTTCAACTTTCTAATCAATATAATATTGCATGCCTCAACATTCAAACATTTTAGCTATAGACCTTTTCTTCCCATCAGAGTGGTCAAAGCAAGGACACAAATAAAAGTTGAATCAATAGAAGTAATTACCTTTGACATCAATGCCATGATTTCAATATCCATCATGGGTCAGTGACAAAGGCTAGAAGATTGTAAAGGTATCCCACTACATGTAGTTTGAAAACTCAAGATGACATCAGCACATTAACGATACAAATATTATAGACAAGTGAAGAGCAGCAAGAAATTACTTCAGCAATTATCTGACCAGTTGTAGAAAATTTATCTACAGGGACACTGTGAGAATGTACTAGGGAGGGGAGACTGGGTGGCTCAGTCAGTTAAGTGTTTGACTCTTGGTTTTGGCTCAGGTCATGATCTCAGGGTCATGAGATTGAGCCCCAAGTCGACAGGCTCCACGCTGAGCATGGAGCCTGCTTAAGATTCTCTCTCTTTCTCTCTCGCCCTCTGCCCCTCCCCTGCGCTCTCACACACGCTCTCACACACATGTATGCATGCTCTTTCTCTCTCTCAAAAAAAAAAAAAAAGAATGCACTAGGAAGCATCAAATGTGACACTTTTCTAGTTTAAAAAAAAAGGGAAAAAAAGGAAAAGAAAAAAGAAAAGAAAAAAAAGACAGAGGAGCAAAAACTCCTTCCAAATAAGTCTGGAAGGACTACAGGCAACTCCGGGCAAATATCACACTAACCCATGATGTGAAATAAAACACTTTGTTGACAAAAAGAAAATGGGAGTTCTCACCTTCTTTGCTTGGTGTAAGGGGATGTAAAGTATCACCTGCTGTGAATGTCCTAGAGGAAAGAGCTAACTCGAGGAGCTGAAAAATATGCCTGCTGGGAATGAGCCATATGGCACAGCACAGTGTTTTCCAACGTGGGGTCTATGTGTACATGAGATTACTTTTTATGAGGACAAAGAACAAGGTGAGTGTGCATATGTATGATTTTCTATTTATGCTTGTGATACTGATTTTCCACTTCTGGCAGCAATTTTTGTTTTTTATAAGAGGTTATTACTTAATACAAAAAGTGATTTTATTTAAGCAGGAATCAGAGTCTCTCCACCCACTTCTTGCAGTGAGATGGGTGCCTTCTGGAACTTCGGTGAAAGTTTGGGGATTTATTCTTTGGTTTAATCTCTGCACGGACGAAGACCAACCACGGGTGATACCATACGAAAAAAAGGATTAAGTGAATGAGGCAAGAAATACCCAATCTTTTTCCCCTACTCAGCTCTCAGGCAGTCAAGTATTCTCCCTCTAAACAGGAAGCTGCAGAAGTCTTCTTTAAAATTATGACAGCCCAAGAGAAAAAACAATGATACTAAACACCAGAGGGAACCCAGTTAAAAAGCCCAGTCAGATGACCCTACATTGAAGTCAATGACCCACCCATGCATTCACATGGTGTTTATCCTCATGCTTTTAAATATGGATAAACACCCAAGATTATGAGATATCAAAGAAATGCTTCAAAAATAAAAGGAGACAAAAAACAAAAAACAAACCAAACCCCAAAACCAAGAACAAAGTAGCTTGAAGGAAACAGACTATACACAGTAAAGAAAAAAATTTCAACAACTTTAAAAAAATTACTATCTTCGAGGAGAAATAAAAAGATAAGATAATCAGGAAATAAAACATGATGTTACGAAAAGGAACATACAGGAAAACTTCAAAAAAGCTTCTTGATCCCAGCACTCTCCCTGCCCATCCCATTCCTATCTCCTGAAAAGAAATTAACCTTAAGTGCCTCTGTCTACCATTTAGCAAAAGCTATCCCCTTCCCTAGCTACTTTCCTATAACTGTTAAGAGCAACGTTTGCTAAAGATTCTCCTTGATACTAAGAAATTACAGGCAAATTGCAAGTCTTAAGATAATGCTCTATATGATCTTTCTCATTTATTTTCTCACCACTCTTCGGAAGAAATGATAGACCAAGGTGTTCCCAATCCACACTGTAGAACTATTAATTGGCACAAAGAGCATTATTTTGTCAGTATCTTTCCAAAACAAGCTGAGTGTCCTGAGTATGAATAAGCTCTGTAGTAAACATGTGACGATGAATTCATTCTCAATTTTTTAAATGAAATGAGTCAGATCTCCAGACCTTTAAGATAATTTAATTTTCATTCAACAGTATTTTTCTAGTCACCAAAATACTCAGGCATTTTCTAAATCATCACAAAGGCAAAATCCTTGCCTGGAGGGTATATGCAACCTCTCCTTTATTATGTACTACTTCTTGTGAAACAATTTATGAAACTCTGATTGCTGATATTTCAATAGGAAAGAAAGAGGAAGTTGTGATAAAGAATAGGAGAGGGGAGAGGAGAAGGGACAGAACCTATGGAGGAAGATGGTCAAGGCAGAAATAAATGTTTTCTTCAGGAGTGAAGAGGCTCTTCCAGAATAGGGATTATGGTTTGGATACTTTTCTTTGCATCCCTACAGCCCAACCTGGACAGAATCTGCCACATCCAGGAAGGGCTCGAGAAACATTTGCTGAGTTAACGCAGGGGCTGAACTCCATCTATCTCGGCGCCCACCGGGCCAGAACACATCTGAGGGGGCGACAGCAGCTCCTTACCTGTTGTTGCACAGGTACCTGCTGCACCACCTGGGTAGGCACTGCTGCTTGACTGGCCACAGACGTCTGTAAAGTCACTGTCGAACCTGTGTCCGACCCGGTCTCTGATGTCTGCATGATGGTCTCTGAAATGTAGCAAAACAGAGATAAAGTTGTAAACGCATGCCTCATGCGACCAGCTGCATGACATTTGTTCTTAAAGTCCTATACAGAGAATAACTTTCAACTCTCAAGTGTACTTCTTACGCCAACACCCCGCCATGATCTTCCATGCATGGTTAAGAGTCACTCTGGCCACTTTTTAAATAAATGCAGAAAATGACAAAGTCGCATTCAAAAAAAGAAAAATCCCCATTTAGCACCTCTCGCTTTGAGGCTATAAAAGCTGAACTTCATTGAAATCTACCTTCCTTAGGTCTCATCCATTATAAAATGGTTCAATTGTATTATAAACTACAGTCCAAAATTATTTCCAGGTACTCAATTTTCAGTCCACAAACCCTAACTAGATGTAAATATGTCATAAAATGTTATTTTCTAGACACTTTTTTGGCCATTAAGATGTCACCAAAGGTGTATAATTCAGAATAAATTATTTCTAACATCCTTTCCAACTTTCAAACTTACTATGCTGTGATCTAAAAATAAAAAGCAATGTATATCCAAAAATTTAACGAAAGGATCAGGCTCACTGATTTGCTCTGCCTTTGGTATGATTCATACTAAAATCAACCTTGATTTTACACAGAGATAGCCAAAGATCAACAATGTTTAGTATTTTGAGGATGGGGAGGACTACTCTTAGAGAAATGAGATTTGTAAGCAAAGCCACGAAATTTTACCTTCTCCCATTCAGAGTTCAACCTGGCACATTTTTTAGTTCGTATGTGTGTGACCTGCTCACACAGGGTAAATTCCGTAGCATGTGCTCTAACAGGTCTGGTTTCTCAGACCTCCCGGTCTCAACATTCCCTTCTGCTACTTATATGGTCAGTGGAATAAGTACTAATTTCTTTGTTATTGAACAGGGCCCAGAATTCTAATTTTCTTTTCTGGGGGCTTGGGGGCACAATATTTAATTGGTAGCCTAAGAAAAATACTGCATTATGGTTTAAATCTGTGAACAGTAATGGTGAATATTAATTTTCCCCAAGAAAATTCTGGAAGAGTATCCAGTTCTTTCAAGTAGGAAATTAAGTCCCTCATCATTTTTGTCACAGTGTCACAGTGTGCCCTCTTCCAATTTTCCCCCCAAACCTTTTCTATCATCTCATTCGATTTTGGAAATGGACCTCTGAAGACACCTCATCCACTTTTCTTATTTTATAAACGAGAAAACTAAAACCCAGAAAGGTGGAGACTCACTCAAAGTGACAGGAACAGTCATCGGAATAGGTCTGGTCCTAAGAGCTAAGGACTCTTCCAAATGCTCTACATGTTAACGTATGAGTAAATTAATCCATGTAACAACCCGGTGTGATTGGTAGGGTTATAATCCTCCACTTACAGAAGAGGGACCCTGGGCACACAGACTGAAGATGGTTAGAAGCTTATAAAATAAAGGGGGAAGTGATAGAGACTGTAGCTACCACCCCATTTATTTGGGTCAGCTACTAACGTTCAGCTCCAAGAAGTTGAGAATTTGTGGGAAGGCTAAGCTGTAGGTGCCAGGTCTCCCAATTTTCCAAACGAAGCTGAAAGTTCAGATTTTTATGTGAAATCTCCCAAATGATGGTTCCTTTTTTAAACTGTAGTATTAATCTTCAAGCGCGCGCGCGCACACACACACACACACACACACACACACACACACACACACACACACACACACACACGCATGCATGCACACACACCCCTTTGGGCTAATATTTAAGACCATGGACATGCCTGAAAATGTCTGAGAATGACAGAATTCACTACATAAAATTCTTGTCTAGTTAAGATTAAGTGGAAGACCCCTGGTTCTCAAACTTTGGGGAAGGGATATACACATTAGGAACCCTATCTGTGCCTCTTCCTTTATTCCATCCCAGAGGGAAAAATATACCCTCCCCAAAATGAAAGCAAAACCAATGCCCTTTGATTCATTACATGCTTGTAGACCATCAATACCTACTGTGCTACCGCAGAGGAGCTATTAGTGAAAGTGAGGGGATTAGTGAGCTCTCTTTCTGCAGAGAATGAAGAATGAACCAGATGTCGCATGCCATCTCCAGGGAGGTTTTCTTAGCCTCTCTTCCCAACTCCAAGATAGGTGGAGGCCTTGAAATCTGCTTAGTATATAAACGAAGACAGGGTTGCCAATTATGGCCATTTGAGGGTGGGTGTTTCTTAGAGTGAAGTCACTCACCTAAAACTCCCTCCTATTTCTCCAGCGCTGGCTGGGAATTTTATCGAGGCTTTGTCATGTGCCCATACATTGTTCGGCAGACCAGTCTACACACCCCTTTTGGTATATGATCCATGCCTTGACATCTACTATTTTAGACCTAACATATTCAAGAATATAAAGATCTCTTTAAAAATTAAATACACTTGGAGGGCCTAGGTGACATAGTCGGTTAAGTGTCAGACCCTTGGTTTCTGCTCAGGTCGTGATCTCAGGGTCATGAGATTGAGCTCCACATCATGCTCAGCGCAGAGTCTGCTTAAGACTCTCTCTCTGCCCCTCCCCCCCAAAATGAATAAATAAACAAATGAATCTTTTAAGAAAAATTAAACATACTTTTAAAGCAATTCCTAAGAATTCTCAATAAGCTATCTGAGAGAGCTTATCAGAAGATAAAAGGCACAGATTTGAAAACTGGCCTCTCATGGGCTGTATTAGACTCCAAAGACAGGCTTTGGCTCAGAGTTACTACAAATTAAAATTCTTAATTACCAATATTTAAAAATTGGAAATCTCCATGTTAAAAACCAATTTCCAGATTCTTACAAAAAATATGAAAATTTAGAAAAGGTGAGCCTATATTATGTGTTTTATAGACAAATTATTTAAATGGCAATACTCCTTCACTTGCCTGGCCTCTATAGGCATGGGAGTTCATGACACTTTTTGGGGTAATCAGAAATTTAGTCTTATGCATCCAGATTGAAAATGGAAAAATTACATTTTGGGTTTAATCTTGATAACATTTATACTCATTTGCTTCTTTCATATAAAAGAGAAATACCCAAGTTTTCAACACTTTACTAAGAGAAATGTGTAACCAGATGATTGGAAGTATGATTTTCCTCATTTTGCAGATGAGTCAACGGACACCCAGAGATGTTAGGTCACACTTAGCCAAGGTCAAACAGCTGGAGGTTGGAAAGGAGGGTTTGGATATACCAACAAAGCTCACGCACTAAACAACTAGACCAAGTAAGTGGGGAGTCCTGAATTTCAGAATAGACATTGCATAGATAGAAGAGAAGAGATTAAAGAAAAGCAAACTGGGGACCTTTTTGGAATGAAAAGGAAGGAAAGCGGTCCCAACTATTTTAGAGGAGCAATCTTTGCAGGAGAGACTGGGGAAAATGAGATGGAAGGAAAATTACAGCTTTGTAACTTCAAGTGAGAAAGTCATGGAGAGCTTTCCATCCAGCCTCTGGCTCCATGCCACCTCAAAACTGGCACAGAAAGCCCAATCCAGAATAACCAGTAATTGCCCCAGAACATCTTCTGTTTCCTGCCCGTGACTGCTCCTCATCCCACCTCATCAGCTCCTGGATCACAGGGTCGTGTCAAAGGATAAGAACTTAGTCTCTCCATCTCTCCTTGACGGACCCAACTCCATCCTCCTATGATTTCACTGTCCTTCCTCAGTTATGAGGAAGAGACTTCCCTTGCCAAGGCCTCATGGCTTGAGAGGGTCTCAGTCCCATCCCTGGCAGAGACTGGCTCAAAAACTCACAACCATAATTAGGTCTCTCATCTGACAAGTCTTTCCTGGGTGCCATGCAATACGCTAAGTGCTCAAAATACACCTCATTTAATCCTCAGAAGACTCCCATTAATGGCAGCACTCTCATTTCCACTTAACAAACAAGGAAACTGAGGCACAAATGGATTATGTAACTTGCTGAACGCCACACAGCAGGTAAGTGGAAGAGCCTGAGTTCAAACCCAGGTTTATCTGACCCCAAAACCTACGATGTCACCACTACATATGTATTACTTTGCAATATCATGATGACAGGGCTTCCAGATGAAAAGTTACAGACTGTGGGTCTGAATGGCCAAGTCTTTGGGATTCTCAATCCATTGTATTTGATCTACATCTTCCAATAACAATGGACAGGCATCACTTCTCTCTCTGACATGGAAATTAGGAAGTGTTCTCTCTCTTTCTGCTGAGGCCATAAGAGAACCTAACTCCTAAGTATTTTTCCAGAGGCATTTTAACTGATTAATTCTGAAGACCTGACTTAACAGCAGATCAATTAGAATGTTAAAGCATGTCTGAGGAGTAGAACCCTCCTGCCAAATTTTGCTAAACAGATCATTTAAACCCACTGACGCATTCAGAGTGTTCTGGTAGCTTTCCAACATTTCAGCAAAGCAAGAATCATCACTGAGGGTAGTGTCTTAGCAGGCTTTACTTGTAGGTTTTGTTTTAGACCCAACATAAGGTTTGTGTGTACATTTGAGGTGTTCCCATTCAACCAGCAGTGGTTTCTGTGCTTTGTTTATGTTTGGGAGTAATTTGGTTAGTTCAGTTCCTTCACAGCCCCCTTTCAAGTGATATTTGTTTATCAGCCACAAATGCAGTCACATTAATCCATTTTGATAAGCTAAATAAACCCCTGCAGTTGGTCCATGATGCAGCCCATATGTAAATGAGTTGTATATTCTTGCAGGAGAGACATGCACAATTTCAGTCTAGTCATCCTTGCCTAATGTGGCTGTCAGGTGTGTCAAGAGCAACAGATGCTTGTTTGACAAAGGACCTTTTTATTCTGGCTAATTAAGCAGTTGGACACACCCGCCTGTTAACGGTTCTGCTTTGTACAGCCAACTCTGGCTGAATCATGCGAATCTACAGCTAAATAGGCCACATTTTGAAAGAAGGCTAATTAACCCCTAGGAGAAGGAAAAGAATATTGCAAAAACCCAGCTGCTGAATGCAACAAGATTAGCATTTCTTCAACCTGATGGGCAAAACCTAGGCAAAGCAAATGTGTTTGGAACAAACATGCGTTATTGCAAGTTTCAAGGCATTCAGATGTTCTTTATGGAACTTCCTGAAGATTATTTAATACACTCAAATTCACAGTTGGATTCCTTTTATCACACACAATGTACATGCCAAATTAAATGGTTTAATAGTCTGACCTAATCAATTACTTTTTAAACAGAACTATATAACTGGGATAGCTTAAAAATAGGTAGTATCCATCTAAATTTTATTGGAGTTCTTCAACCTGAAATAATTTGCTCTCTAAAAAAGCAAAGTCCACAAAGTTTGGCTTCAGTACACTGACTGTAGTGTTTTTCTTTTTATACTGAGGAATGTAACAGGTTCTAATTCAGTATAGAAAATAAAGACTTGGAATTTAATTTTCAAGCGCAACAGAGAATTGCCTTCCTTCTTCCTTAGTATAGAAAAACAAAAGATGCTACTTCCAATTCCTACTTGAACCAAATTAACCAAAGTTATGATAGTCACTTAATGGGTATAATAAAGATAAGTCACATCTAAAATGTGACATTCAAATATAAATTATTTACTTAGAAACCTGGTTCAACACAAGAGTATAGGAATGCTATTTACAGAAAAATAAATTGTCAGAATTTGAATTACTGCTTTTAAAATACAGAACAAGAAGTTTAACATCCGTGTGATTTTACACAGAAAAATCCCAAATCATAATTGATGTTTTGCTGCATAAAATTTTTATTATTAATGTTCTGATTAAGCATCAGCTTCCTTAATAAATGTTAGAAAATAAACATTAGTAAACATAATGCCCAGAGCAATTAAAATCTCTATTAAAATTAGACAACTAAAATGAGCTGTGCTTTTGGGGGGTGGGGGAGGTTGCCATTATTTACTTCCCCGAACATAAAAATAGTATGAAAAATACACATTTCTGGACTATTCTGGAGTAGATGATGAAAAATATTAAGATGATTTCAATTCTTCAAAAAAAAAATCCTAAGGATATTAAGCAACTTTCAAAGAAGACAATATAACATAAAACAATGGGCCATATTAGAAAGTTTATACAAGTAGGTAAATTATCATGTGATAAATGTAGTTTTGAAACTCTGACAAAAATATATTGAACTGATTAATTTGACTACAAACATAAAACACTATGACTTGGCTTTTTTCCCGCTTCGTCTAGTACAAATGAAAGAAACCGGTTAAGCTACAGCCTGTAGTCAACCTTTTTTATTTAAAATACACCTCTGTGAAAGTTTATTCATTGTATAACACAGGATTTTATCAAATAAATAAATCAAGTAACTGAAGGGATATAAAAGGAAAATTCATGATTTTCTGTATTATAAAAGCTCTGCCTGTTTATTTAGGTTTAATACTGTAATCCTCATGACTATGTCCAATTAATCTTTTGTACTAAATTGATCTGTAGACAATGATGGAATGATAATAGTGTAGACTGTTAGGCAGGCATCTTCCCGTGATAACTGATGACAGTGATTAATGTTGGTGATGATTAATCAGCACACTGGTAACACATACAGGTTGCCTGGGTAACTTTTTTCACTTTTCAAACAAAGGTTTTCGCTTAACTAATTCTTCCCTTGACTCAGAGTATGAAAAACTCTTTCTTTGGAGAAGAATAAAATCAAATTAAATTACTTTAACAGCTTTTACCTTGAAGGACCAATTACTTAAAAAATAAAACCCATCTACTAACATATTAGTAAAGCTGAACTACTGAAATAATATAAAAACTACTTTATTATTTGTTATTTGTTTCTAGTTATCAAGAGAAGCTGTCATCAGGCCCAGAGGTCATTTTGGGGAAAAGAGAACCAACGGCTTGTCCAGTCTACTGCTGGTGCCATCCCAGCATTTTCTCCCACTCATGTTCATGAGTAGGCAAATCGGGTCTTACCTGCATGACCTATGCTAAAAATGGTGCTGCACAGATACCAGCTGAAAGAAAAGGAAAAGAAAACCAAAGAAACAAGAACATCTATAGTATCCTACACTCTTTCCTACTGGAAGGAGAGTCTGAGAACACAGTGATGTAATTTACAGAAAGATTCTTACCAAAATGTACCAGACAAAGCTATAAATGTTTCTCCCTATTGGTCCATCCAATCCTGAGAGTGATCAGAACCTACTGGATGGAGCATTTAATGGTATTAATGCTCAGCATTGAAAGATGACGAGCAACAAGCCCTTTATTATAAATCTATCATCTTCATTATTAGCGATATTAATAAGAATAGCTACCTCTGCTGAGCACTTACCATGTGATAGACACTCTGCACACATTTAACCTTAATTTCACCCATCAAGTAGACATTGCCATTTTATAGCAGAGGAAAGTAATGGTTAGAGATTAACTTGCCCAGGGTCACAGAGCTATTAAGGGATGAAGTCAGGATTCAAGTCCAGGTCTGTCTTACTCCAATAATGGCAAGCTGTCATTGGGCCCTAGGTGGCCACATAGACAGCAGCAGTACTGAGGCTATTTTAGCAAAATCAACTCTAAAAGAGATAAAGTAGTCTATGAAGACTTTGGGCACTGAGAAAGAATTCTAAATTTGAAGAGACACAAATATGCAAAAATTGCACAATTTCACATAAATTGCAAATATGTACTTTGCCTAATATGTAATCAATACACTTTTATGAAGTTATCAAACCTATAATTTTTATGATATGGAAAAGCATACCATGGATTAAGAGACCTACCCTAACCTTGTATTCACAAAATATTTTATAGATTAAAGAGGTTATAATGTAGACTCATTTGCATTTAAGAACAAGTCCTAAAAAACAGCCAAACAAGGGCCCAGTTAAATGAATGTGTATGTATATACAATATCATATATAAACACAAGGATACTCATTCAAGTATTGTATATGATAGGGTAGCGAATAATAAGCAACCAAAATATCCATAATTGGGGAACTTACAAATTGTTCTATTCTGTATCCCTTTAGTGGAATACCATACAGATCTATAAAAGCCAACATGGAAAGATATTCATAATAATGTAAGTAGAAAAGGCAGGTTGCCAAATAATATGCTGCCCACAATGCAATCTTCTTCTTCACAGATACATAAATGCATGCTTTGGAAAAACGCTTGAGGTGACAGAATAACATCAATGGAACTTCCAACTCTTGAAATACGGGCTTTTCCAAACCAATGACCGTAAACTCTGAGTGGTCTCAAGCTAACCTTGGACTTGCTGGTCAAAAGCAACACAGGCTCCAGAGACCCATTTAGCCTGAAGCCACCCCCCAAAAAGTCAGTGTTAGATTCTATAACCTAAAACAGACCTTATAAGCTCAAAGACAGCTGCAAAGGTAGATTCTGATCTGTTCGGTAGCAGGGCAAGAGCTCTGTCTCCCTTCCTACTAAAGTGACTCAAAAAAACCCAACTTCTACAGTGTTGCTGTTGAAATTAGCCTATTTAAAAAATGTATCTGGAGATTATATCTACAGACCCATTCATTGCTAATTCCAAGACACTGGTCATTCTCTCCTGAAAGAAGGAAATCTAGTAACACACACTCTTGAATGTTAATATCCAATATGATCCCTTCCTTATGACACTACCCAGTGCCTATTGTCCATTCCAGAATTGAGACATGACTTTTAATTCTGCTCCCTTCCATACAAACTGAGAAGAGCTATAGTGCTTCTTCCAAAGACCTCAAACTGAAAAGAGGATATAAGTGGGGAATCTAGATGTTTAATCCCACCACACAAACAAGTATTCCCTTTTGGAACTAGCCTCAACGGTATCTGGTCCTTCTTCCTACAAACCCTGAACTTCACACACAGAACTTTTGTCTTTCTTTCCCTAGACTCACTAGTGTGGCTTCATCCACATGCGTGAAAGTAACCATCCCGCCTTATGTTATGGGACTGATAAACAAGAAGAGGCTTGCCACCGAGGGCTTCCCAATGATCTTACATTAGAGGGGGTGAGACAGAGAAGGATTATATAAAAAGCCTACAAGGCAGGATTATATAAAAAGCCACAAAAGAAAACAAGCAGGTAGTGTCGCCCCAGAACAGGATTTTACAGGGAATGAAGGCAAGAACAGGAATACTTAATTTTCTTCACAACAGAGAGGGCTCCAATAACAACTTTCTTCTTGGATTCTCTTGCCTACACAAGACACTTTTCTATTTTTTTTCCTCTCATTTTCTTTTTATAAAAGCGGAGAATAGAGCCTTTTGCAGTTCCCAACTCTCCTAATGACAGGCTTACAGAGATCAACACATCTAAAAGGGGAAAATAATACTGTGTAATAACACTGCTAATAATGGAAATAATATACACCACTTTAAATGTACAGTATCTTAAAGAACTGAATTCTCGTTACTGCCATTTTTTTGGCAAATGTCATGAACAGGGGTGTTGGTGGACTTGGAAAAAAAATCTATATATTTACACACATATAAGTTCTGGAAACACTTAAAAACATGCTATTAAATCAAATTAAATTTTTACATCCATTTTCATTATAAAATGCATGTGTATACACCTGGAATAAAGGCTCGGACAAAGGATGAAAAGTAAAACACATTGAGGATTCCAGCCAACTCTGTACACTCAGAAACTTAACAGAAAAATTATTTCTCTCTAAAAATCAGTATTACTTGAAATAAGTCAATTACACTGAATTAAAGACAATGTCCCTTTGGATTTATTTTATGGGAATTGGTGATGCACCCTGTGTACGCCTGTCCTTCCAACTCGGTCCAAAGCATTTTCTTGGCTCCAAAAACAAGTTTCTTCACTGGTGGGCTACTACCTTAGGCTACCTCATAAATCTATGGTTAATACCCCTAACTGGAGTTACTAATATGCTTAAAATCAACTATAAGCTCTTTATGTTTAAAAGCAATTGTCATTTTGTAATGTTTTATGTAAGTTGTGAAATTTCACCTAATGAGTTCGTTTCCACCCTCCCTACTCCTCTTACACTTAGACGGTCTTCCCAGGGGGCTAAAAAAAAGGTAAGGGAACTCGTCTTTGTCCCTGAAAATACACTAATAGTAACTGTCCTATCCCAATCATTTTCTTGATCACCGTGTTTCCCTTCACCTCCCAAACCTAACTAGCCCAATGATGCTGCTTCCTCATCTGTCTCTCTCAAAACTCTCCTCACATATCTTCATCTCTCCAGAGTTCAGGCCACTCCTGGCAATAGGTCCCCAGGGCCCTCAGGATAAACTGCAAACCCCCAACAGGGCTTCTAAGGCTCATTAGCACAGAGCTCTTGCCTACCATCTTCCTAAGACCACATACGATCCAAGCATGTGGAACCACTCTCAGTTCCCCAAACCCAGGGTCTGTGAACAAGGAGTTCCCTCTGACCAGAGCAATGCTTCCTGACCACCTTCTCTCATCTTCACTTCATCTTTTGCATCTCAGGATTCCACTGCCCCCAGATAGCCTTCCAAAACACCACTACTCTGCTCCCTTCTTCTGAACAAGTGTGGGACTGGTGTCCTCCTGGGTGCTCCCAGAGCACCTTATTTTTACTCAGTGCATTGCAGGTATCACATTGCAGGGCAACTGTCTCTCCAAGCAGACGATAAATGCCACGAGCCCATGCCTCTTTTCCACCTACAAATATACACACAGATCTGCAATTTGTTGAGTGAACAGATGAATAAAAAAGGGAATGAGATGACTCTTGCATGGACAGTAGTCTTAATAAATTAATTCCACAGTGTCACACAATAGATGCAGATTGTATTTCTCTTTAGCACCTTTCAGCTCTCAGACAGCATAGTTACTGCATATTTGAGTTTAAAAATCTTATTTATCAATCAGCAGCTATTTATATCCCTAGCACTCCGTTAGGCTGACAGGAAAATAGTGGTTCAGGGTCACAGTTTGTCTGATTATTGGTCTTTAAGTAATAGTGAAATAATATTATGTTTGCATGTGTATGTATTTGGTAATTGCATGTGCAACTTTTTACACTTTGCTTGTTCAGTGAAGAATGGAAACATACGTGAGTTTTAATCAGGGTCCTGACAGCGTTCGCCCGAGTGATGGGAGATAATGGGAATCCAAGAATTTTAGAACTTGAAAGTATCTAAGATAGAGGTTTAAATCTGTTATTTTATTTATTAGGGAAGTGAGACCCTAAAAAAAAAGGGGGGAATGAGTTTGGGGAGCCTGGATGGCTCAGTCGGTTAAATGTCTGACTCTTGATTTCGGCTCAGGTCATGATCTCAGGATCGTGGGCCCGGCCCTACGTCAGGCTCCCTCTCCCTCTGTCCCTCCTCCCCTGGCTCTCTCTCAAAAATAAATAAATAGATAGATAGATAGATAGATAGATAGATAGATAGATAGATAGATAATTTTTTAAAAGAAGGGGGACAGGAATGAGTTTAAGACCTTGCTGACACATTACTATTAAGAGTATTAGTATCAGAGGCATTTCATACTTCAAATTCTGTATAAATATAATTTTCTATTAGAACCATTTCTAATCAAGTTATTCGATAAGAATGTTTTCTCTTAATGGTCCAATGTGACTTTGCTTTCAATTCTCATTAAGGCAGAATTTTGTAACAACTCCCCTCTTCCGAGATTTGTAAGCCTCAACAGATTTTGTGTGTAATTTCTTAAAAAATGAACAAGATAAGGATTAAATAAACTCAAATGAGCAAATTAAGTCTTCAGCTATTGCTCTGAACCTCCTGACATATCATTTACTTTGTTTTAATAAGTACACCTGATTTGCTGAATTGAGGATTCAGATCCAATGCTCTAATCATGTCATCTTAGAAAAGGTGGCCTGGTATGCTTCCTTTGTTTTTATGAGACAGAAGCACTCAGAGATCTTTAATTTTCATAGCTGAAATGCTAAGAATAAGTAATTAGCCTAATAGTAATTGTTCTAACTTCATCATTAATTAACCACTTGAAATTTATTTGAGATTGGCAACATTCAACTGACATTCTTCTATAGTCTCTTAACAATCATTGAAACTTTTCACAGAAAAAGGTGTTCCAAGAAGCCTCCAGTTACAAATCAGTTAACACATTTATGTAAGGATTCTACATGCATTACTTCATCTGCCCAGAAATCCTATGAGGTAGGTGCTATTATTATCTCATTTTTATTGATGAGAAAACCTAGGTTCAAAGCTTAAATAACTCTGTGAGCCCCAAGGTCACACAGCTATGAATGGGCAAAGTGAGGGCTTGAATGTATTACACCATCTATTAGGTTCCAGGAGCAAAAATTTGGATTTTTTTTTTTAATCCAGCCATAGGCTTATAATGTGACAACTTAAAGGTTTTACAGACCAGCGATTAGGTCATCCTGTGGAAAGTAGCAGTCTTGTCTACCTTTTAAAACTTCTACATTACAGGAACTGGACATGCTGCAATTTTCAACCTAGTTACTAGTTTTCCATGATACGTTAGGCTCTAAAATCATCTTAATTTCATTTCCAGCAACACGGAGTACCTGACAAGATGGCTGTCTATTCCATTCTGTACATCACAGCAATGCTGGATCATGTAAGGTTCTATACCACCTCTGCCAAGGTATCGATACACGTAGGCTTTTTAGAATTTGAATCACGGGTTAGAAAGCATTTAAAAAAAAAAGTATAATATCTTCTCTTTCTAAAATTTTGGAGTTGAGTTGTCTGATGCCCACCATCAATGCCACTTCTAAAGGAATAGGAATGACCAGATGCAGCTTCTCAGATGCCAGATGAAAGGATAGCCTCAACTAGTTAATTCAACAAAAAATTGATTTTGGGGGAAACCAAAGGGTCTTTGGCGCAGGTGCCAGGAACTGTTGCTCCCTGACCTGTACATATAGTTACAAATTGCCTTCAGTAACTCCAACAAAATATATTTAACTCTCCTACCTCACGGCCTTGCACTGCAATCAGAGGCAGTAACTGGGAAGCAGACAGAACTTTAAGGAAGGTTGCTGGCCAAAGGCAGGGCTCAGGGAAACCAATCACCAAAGCAATGCCCTACAACAGACCTGGAAGAGAATGATCATCTCTATTCCTGCTTGGGCACAGGATCACCTTTCCTTGATACACGCCGAATGATCTGACCCCTTTCATTGCTTCAGTCAAACGTTCACATGGGACATATGTTGCTACAGTGATCAGAAGAGCAGAGCAAAGTAAAAATTTCTCAATTCTCACACAGACCTTTAATTCTACATCTTCAATATCTTGGAAGTCTATGTTGTGGCAGCCATGTCTCACACACTCACACACTCACACACACAGGCACACAGGTGATTAGAATCAAAAGTTAGGCTGGATACATAGTAACACACATGCAGATACAGGCAGAGACAGAAGACCTTCCAAATGGTTTCAACTCCGGCTAGAGGGTGTGGCTGAGGAAAAAAATCCTCCAATTCTAAAGACAATTTCATAGCTTCATTGTCCCCTAGACAGTGGTAGCAATATGCTAACACTGGGTCTATTTTGCCAAAAATCAACTTGCTAGGGATCGTTTTGCCTAATGGTCAATTTGGGAAATTGACAAGTTCACTCAAAACTTGAGTCTTTTAACTATGTATACTGTTGACATAATTTGTAGTTTTAATGGGCCTTTTGAAGATTTCTTTGATGCTCACACTGATGAAGTCAAGGTTTCAATTTGTCTGAAATTTTGCTCCAAGCTAGCGCAACAGCCTACCTAGAACTATAATCTGGAATTTTGCCATTTTCTGGGCCAGTAACTTTTGAGAATAAGAATTTGTTTATTTTAAATCAAAGGGTTGTGCATGTCTTGAATGCCATGGAGTTTACAAATGATAACAGGGAAGGTTTATTTTTTGCAACATGTTTGTCATCCGTTAAATGCATTCTGCACTTCTCTTAATTCACAAATTTGCTAAGCAGTTTAACTAGATAAATATGTTGCTTCTGTTTTAAGCAACTGAAAGGCCTTCGGTATATGAAATATCATTGATAAATTTGGCACTGAGCTGAATTGGACTGATAAATATTTCTGTTGCCAAGAGTCTGCAGTGAAATTGCTATATAAAAATTAAAACCAAATTAAAACTAATTAATGCTTCCCACCAAAAATTTCAAAAGCTTTTGCAACTATTCTATGCAGTGTGATTTGTGATAAACTTTACATGTAGTTCACACAAACATATTTCAGGCAGTTGATAATTTGGAAAATTGGTTCCTAGGCAAATTGATAAATGAGAGTACTTGGTAAATATAACAAAACTGCCATTCAGTTTATGTTTTAGCAAACCGCCTGTAGGAGAATTATTCATTCAGTACACTGATCACTCGGTACATTTTGCGGGGAAGGTGAGGTGTGATAGATTCTCAGATAATTGGCCTATCTCCCAGTATCAAAGGTTTTAAACTGAAAGAATATCCAGAGATCATCAAGTTCAGGCCCCATTTCACAGGAAACCTGAGACTAATAAACCAAATGGATTTGTTAGTATCAGAGCTGGCATTAGAACTCAGAACTCCCAATGCCCAGTCAATAGCTCTAACAGACTATGGTTTATAAGAGAAGAAAAAAAAAAAAAAAATAGCAGCAAGGCCTGCCAGAATCTCAGAGTGCTTATTATACAATGAGAGAAATGCTCATAACATGGAGAATGAAATCCTAGAGTAAGAGGGTCTCTTAGACGTTTCCAAGTTTCTTTCTCACATAAATAAGGCACTGTTTTTGGGTGTTGAACAAGATTTCAAGTAAGTTAAACTTTGTGTGTGTGTGTGTGTGTGTGTGTGTGTGTGTGTGTGTGTGTGTGTGTGTGTAGATATCAACTAAAATGGTTCACTGGATTTTCTATTCTGTAGAAATTCTGGATCATCTTGTAAAACTGTTTTTTTTTTTCTTTCTCAGCTACAAGGAGCATCTTGGTGATAGAGGTTCAGTATTTTATTATTAGATGGAGTGTCTGAGTGTCTCAGGCTCACAGTTTTATCATTACATCATCTCTGTATATAACGTACAATACACAAACCCACTGTGTTTACGCTGAAATGAACCAAAAAGACTAATTTCTAGTTTGCCAGGAAGAAGGGGTAAAAGCAAAATTCAACACCACAGTAATTGCCACTAAAATAAACAGGGAACAAATTCTGAATTTTCACTTGCAGCAAATACGTGTAATTTTGGGGTGTGAGACAGAAACCTTTTAAATGTAATGGTTTGGGTAACAGCTTTTATAAGGTGCACTTTTCACTGTCAAACAGCATAAAATGCTCATAAGAGTAATCAGTTTTAGGTGGCAGGTTTACAAGCTTTCCACAACTTGTGCTATTTATCCATGTTAAAATGTTTTGCAATTACCTCTTTCCGTATTATGTTCACGCTTTCTTTTAAAAAGATTCTGAAATTGTTTTGTAAGACTGTAACTCCGAAAACAACCATATTGCTTGACTTTTTTACTCATCTGATGCACACTGTTGGTTTTTATTAACTCACAAGTTGTCCACAGCTAATTTACAGGGAAGTAGTACTTCTGCAATATTGAAGGATATTAAAGCAAGGTAGTAGCAAACAGCCTCCCAATATAATCTAGTCAAAAATTATATCTTCTCTGTAACTTCTCCTATGAAGGTAACAGAAATGATTTTCTTGTTGTACCAAAATAGTAAGCTAACATTTACATATTATATTCAAAACCATATACAAATATGAGATGATTACTTCTCATGGTTCCATGGCATCATTTTTCACACAAACCAGATTTACAAGGAGGGTGTTTTCTGAATGCAACTGGAAGGTTATTTACATATGAAAACTCTGTTCCTTTTCCTTCTGAGTTTTCCTTACAGGATTCCTTACTCAATACTGAATGATATATTACTTTCAATTAAGATAACAGGAGCATTTTAATAAATCGTTCTTCCTCGCCCTCTCTTTTCCCTCGCTCTCTGCCCCTTTCTGCCTTCTCTCCCTGGCCTCCCCCCCTTTTCCCCACTCTGCTCCACCTTCCTAAGAGTAAGAACCTAGTGAGGCCCAGTTAAATTATAGCCACACGACAGCCCCTCCAAACTGCTCTGAGTATATAAGCTGAGTTAGCAATGTAGCTTAATTACGCCAATCATTTTTCTTTGAGATGACTTTTGTGCATCTTAACAACTAATTTTGACATGAACCATAGGCTTGACCTTAGCTACAGCATTTCATTACAGACATCAAAAATGGACAAGCATACCATTCTTCAATACTTACAGATAAGCTATATGGCCAAAGTATTTGGTGTATCAAAACAAAGTGTATTGTGAAATCAGATCACCAGTGCTGAATATTCCTGGCTTGTCCTTTCCCGACTATAGTAGAACCACTCTAAGACCACTAAAGGTAAACACTAATCATGTTGTATTACTTTATTTTATGTGGCTATGTTCGGAGCAATTTAGGCTCAGGGACTCTAAGGTTGGACATGCCCTTCAAGGTAATGACCTTGAGTCTCTGATCGGGTCATGACCTATCTGTTTGAATCTCCTTCATGAAGCACTTACCATACCACTGCACCAGGGATATTATGAGTTACAGAATCTTGCTCTTAATGTGACTCCAAGGTAACTCTATTTTTAAGTACGTAAGTAGCAATTAGCAGTAGAAAGGCAAAAGAAGCAAACAACTTAATAAGGACAGATTTATTAATGCATTTTGCTGTCTTTTCTTCTTGAGAGGGCTCTTCACAAAAATATCATTTCCCTAAAGTAAATATATTGAGTAAAAAGCCATAAGATAAAGGTGCAAAGGGTGACGCTGGCTTTTCTGAAGGTCAACAGCTGTTGCTCCAAACCCATGCACGTCAGTGAAATCGGTGAGTCCCTGAGGCTGCTTCTGGAGATGCAATGCAGTTGCAACAGAAGCTTTCGCCTGGTTCCAAAACACAGGAGGCCATCCGTTTTTTTAGGCACACCAACCCCATTACAAAGTTATTTTTAGAAACAGAGGGAAATTTATGACTATCTTTGAACTTCTAGAAAAAAAAACCTACAAATTTCTCACTTATTAAATTATTGCTGCTGGCAATTCTACTACAAAATTCCTTTTTCTTTCAAATCGAATATTAATAAGGCTACCACCACTGCTGAAAATCCGTGTTTATTATGTAATATGAGTTGAATAAAAATCAATACAGAGAGAGAATAGGACAGTTTTTAAGAAATAAAATTCTAATCGGTTTTATATTGATGAATCTAAAAATGGCACTTCTTAAGGTTGGCTCTTAAAACACAGGCTTATGTGAAAATTTATCTCAGTTTAACAGGAAAACCCCCAAAATCCAAAACACCCTTTCCTTGGGAAATACACAAAATGCATAAATTTCTACAAAATCTGTCACTTTATAGCAACATCTAAACTTTTTTTTCAGTCATAACTTTTTCTCCTAAAAAGAACTTGCCCCAAATGAAACATCTCTATCTTCTTAGAATGTTATTAAAATCTTTATTAAAGTATAACATAATACACACAAGGGCGCCTGGGTGGCTCAGCTGGTTAAGCGTCTGCCTTCGGCTCAGGTCATGATCCCAGGGTCCTGGGATCGAGTCCCGCATCAGGCTCCCGGCTCCTTGGGAGCCTGCTTCTCCCTCTGCCTCTCTCTCTCTCTCTCTCTCTGTCTCTCATGAATAAATAAATAAAATCTTTAAAAAAAAAACAAAAAAAACATAATACACACAAAGCAGAATTTTTTAAGTGCACTCGATTTACCCAATAAATTATTCTGCTGAAAATTATGAATAAGACTCAACAATAATTAACAATTCATAATTTAAGTGATAATTAATGTTCCTTCCCAAGAATAGATAATCAAATTATTTTTTACATGGGAGTTAAATTTATATTTCAGGATTAACCTATTATAGTTGATGATTTGAGTTGCTCAGGAGTGAACTCTTGATTTTCTTTTTTTTAAGTGGCTCCTCTTCCGTACATATTTAGATTATACTCTTTTTCATGTATAGGTTTAACTTGAGAGAAAAAAAAAAAACCTCAATAGAGAAAATTATCTAAAAGTACTGTACATTCTGGACACAATTTCTTTGAAGGCCTCATCCCTGCTTCCCTTTCTTCTTGCTTTGAAGACAAGGAACAAATGCTTCCTGAATATGGATTTAACCTAACAGTTCACTGCTTTAACACCTTCAGAGTCAAGATAGTTGGAACAAATATAAGCTAAGCTCTGCAGTACTGTATAGCAGTTCTCTTGGCAACTGTGAGTAAGGCTGCAAGTGAAAAACCTTTTATGCTTTTTTGCATAGTATCTCAGTGTGGGAGGATGAAGACTAAGTAATAAATTAGAAAACAGAAAAAAATTACATCCTCTACCTAGAGAAAATGAAGAAAGGTAAGGCTGGTGTTTCGTACCCAAGAGATTCTCCCAATAAATCAGGATCGTTTTGTTCCATCTTTAGCTACTTTAGATACATCCCATTTTTTAAAGATTTTATTTATTTATTTGAGAAAGAGAGAATGAGAGACAGAGAGAGAGATCATGAGGGGGGGAGGGTCGGAGGGAGAAGCAGACTCGGGAGTCTGATTTGGGACTCCATCCTGGGACTCCAGGATCATGACCTGGGCTGAAGGCAGTCACTTAACCAACTGAGCCACCCAGGCACCCAATACATTCCATTTTTTAAGTGACCATTTATTGAATGCCTACAACTAAATTTAATACTTTAATTCTCAACAACCTTGTAAAATGTGTGTTGTTCTCTATTCCATAAAAATGGGACACTGAGAGCCACGGAGACCCAACTATTTTCCAAAGTCTCACAAAAGACAACACCAGGATCCACATGAAATTTCATTTGACTATAAAGTCTATGTTCTTGCCATAGCTCCTGTGCTTACAAGTTTTTGTTTGTTTTCCATATTTCCAAGTGAATGGAAACAAATTTGGGTTTCAAATTTGAAATCTGCAACTGTTATAAAATGACACTCTTAAGAGTAAAATCATGGTCCTGCAATATCAGTGAGAAATTTACAAACACCAGGGACTTCTTCAGTGTTCATACACACGCCAGTTTGGAAGACTCAAGGATATATGTGTCATCTTCCCAAAAGAGCACATTACGTTAGATAGGATTTTAATGGGTTCAATAACTGTTCCCAATCTATTTAAGAATAAAACTCATAAATTATGCTCACAACCTATGTCCAACCAAATCCAATAAATATTCACTTGCCAAATGCCAGTAACGTTAGATGCTAGAAGAGATGGCAAGATGAGGAAATCATTAAATTCCCTGACTGCCTCCTCTTTGATCTTCCCCTAACAAAGCCTATTCCCCTAAGATACATCCTTGTCCTTCTGCGTTGCACTCAGCACACACTGTCCCCCGAATGATAGTTTGCAGCTTCAGGGTTCACTTGTATATTATGATGACCTTCAAATCTATTCTCCCAGCCCCTACTTCTCATTGACCTAAATTCTGGCCCCATAATACGAACTGTCTCTTTGCAAATGCAACACAATGAGATCTGTGACATTCATGTTCATAGCCCTCCAACCTCTCTGACTCCTCAACCTCTCTCTCTGTGTCAATGCCTAGAAGATAGTGAGTGATGTCTCTGACTGTCCCAGCCTCTAGCCTTCATGGAGCTTTATTCGCTGTCTAGATCTCCTCTAAACTCTGAACCTATTTGGTTTAATTACCAGACTCACTCACAGTAAGTAACCTCATCTATGTTAACTATTTATTCCCTCCATATATACAGATGTTTCTAGGTCTAAAGGACAGCATAAAATCTGAACAGGTAATTGACTGTGAAAGTAAACTAAAAGCACTTACTTGGGAGTCAGGCCATAACTTCCACAACCCTCCCATGGCAAATATTGTTGAAGTCCTACAATGCGCCAAGCAATTTAACTAGGTGCTTTATAAATACTACTCCATTTAATGCTGACAATCAAAAGAGAAAACAGGTATTATGTGAGCACAGAGAACAACAACTGATGATTACTACCCACATTTTAGCCATAAAAATTAGAATCGCTGGGGCACCTGGGTGGCTCAGTCAGGTGCTCAGGTCAGGATCCCAGCATTCTGGGATCAAGCCCCACATTGGGCTCCCTGCTCAGTGGGGAGTCTGCTTCTCCCTCTCCCTCTGCAGCTCTGCCAGCTCATTCTGTCTCTCTTGTCACTCATTCTGTCTCTCAAGTAAATAAAGTCTTAAAAAAAATTTTTTTTTAATTAGAATCATTAAATAACTTGTCCAGGGTCACATATCGAGCAAGCAATAGTGCTAGAATTCGAATCTAACTCTAGCTGACGTCCACACTAGTATTCCTTATGTGATGCTATGTCTGGCCTGTTTCTGCCATTTACTAAAGTCACTTTAACCGGAGCCTCAGTTTACTCATCCAGAAAAAGAAAGGATGTTATCAGTGTTCGTATGGGAGGAACAATAAGCCAGTAGGAAGGCATCTGAAGTGAGGCATTTTTCCAAGTTCCCACATATACATTACACATGATTCCAGTATGGTCCTCCATCCCATTGCCCCAACTGTTGCTAAGGTTCACTGGCTGTTCTTATACTGTACATGAAGAGGTATAATACAGTATGAAAGTATATTGTGATAAGTTAAGGAAGCATACTGTAAGCCATATAGTAACCCCTGAAAGAATAAAACAAAGAGGTATCACAATAAGCCAATAAAGGGGATAAGATGGAATCAAAAATTACTCAAGTAATCTAAAAGAAAAAAAAAGAGGAAAAAGAACCAAACAATAGGTACAATGGATAAGAAAACAAACGGCAACATGGTGGATTCAAACCTAACCATATCAATAATCACACAAAATGCAGTTTAAACAAACCAATGAAAAAGCAGAGACGGTCAAATCATATAAAAAACAAAGACCAAACTAAATGTTGTTTATAAGAAATCCACTGTAAATATGGTGTCACAGGAAAAGTAAGAGGATTGAAGAAGATACACCATGCTATATTTTAATACCAAATGAAATAAATTTTGAAGCAGAAAATATTACCAGGAATAAGAAGGGTCATTTCATAATGATAAAGGAGCCAATTCATCAAGAGAACCTACAAACCCAAATTTTATGCACCTACTATCAGAACTTCAAAATACATAAAGCAAAACCTGATTGAACTGAAAGAGATATGGAAAAATGCACTATCAGAGATGGAGATTTTTAACATTCACCTTTCAATAATTGATATAACAATTAGAAAAATCAGAAAGGATATAGAAAACTTCAGCACCATCAACCAACCTGACCTAATTAACAGTTACGGAACATTCTACCCAACAATTGCAGAATACATATCCTTCCCAACTACACACTGAACATTTACCAGGACAGACCACATTCTGACCACCAAACAAGTCTCAATGAATTTTAAAGGATTCAAATCTTATAAAGTAATTTATCTGATCACAACAGAATTAAATTAGAATCAATAACAGAAAAATAATGTGAAAATCACCAAATACTCGGAAACTGAATAATATACTTCCAAATAACCCAACGGTCCAAGAAAAAATAAAAAAGGAAATTAGAAAGTATTTGGAACTGAATGAAAATAAAACATATTATAATTTACGAGATGCCTTATGACCCCAATGAATATGAGAGAAGGAAAAAAGAGTTAAATGATTTAGTCAACCAACAGATTTTCAAGTAAGCAAAATAAGAACTTAAGAATAAAAGAAAGGATCATGAATTCATAAAATATTAGATCTGGAAGAATCCTAGAAATCTTTCTAAAATTTGTAAACTCACAAATTTTACAGAGGAAACTGTTCCAGGAAGAACATACGATTTGCTTAATAGGGTTTATAATTGTAAATATTTAAAAATGAGCAGTCTCTGCTAGTAGCTACATTACACACATATCTGAGTTCTTTAAATGTCTATTTTCACCTAATAAAAGCAGATGAAGGTTTTGTAAAAACAGATGTGCACATCTGTCGGCCTGTGCCTGACTAATGTGAGCATTTTGTGTTTTATATGTAAGTTCTCTATATTTGAACACAGAATATATAATAATTGAGAGTACTGAATTCTTGATCCACATTGCCCAAATTCATACTCCAGCTTTACCATATCTGGTGGCCATGACATTGCACAAGTCATGTCATGGCCAGTGACTCAGTTTTCTCCACTGTAAAAAACAGAAATAAACCGCAAAATGAGAATAAGTAGTTCCTCCTATGGTGTTTATAAGGACTAAAATTAAGGTGTTTTGCGGGCTTACAACAGTGCCTGATACAGAGCAAGAACTCAAAAAATGACAACTCTATTAGAAAGCACTGTTTTACAGTAACTTGAAGCTTATTAGTCAAGACAATGACTTTAACTTTTTTTAATTAGGTGACATCAATTAATATAGGTTATCGGCAGAGAAAAATGGGTGGTTTCCAATTCATAAGTGTTAAAAAGGAAAAAAAAAGCTTAGAACTTATTTGAAAGCCAGTGTCAAAACAAAGCTGGGGCAATTTCTTTTCAAAGCAAGAGACAATGATCCAATGAAAAATTATCTATGACGTGAAGTATTTTTGGACCAACCAACAAATTTAATACTATCACAAATGAGATGATACTAAAGTTAGGGCTATCCTGCTGCCTTCAACTATTCTTTCTAATGTGTTCCATTCAACCAGAATTTATGGATTTAAATATTATAATTTTTAAAAGACAAAACATTTATTTCTATATTTGTTTTTAAATAGATAAAAGGCAGCATTCAGCAGTTTATCATTTGAATGAATTCCATTTGGTATAAGAAAACAACAAAATAAATGTGGAACACATTTCACATTTTTATTTTATGCAACTTCAGTGCTTTCAACACTGCATATATTACTAAAAGCACAAAAATAGATGCTGTACTATCAAATTGTAAAGAATACCAAATTCATATAATTATACTTTATAATTTCTTCCAAATTCAAAAGGACAAGTTTTTTTTAATTAAAACAATTTCATATGTCTTGTGTGCTCTACAGAATAAGGTAAAACAAATATATTTTTACTAAGTTATCTCAAAAATTTTGTATTTTAATAAAAACGACTATTTGTAACACACGCTCTATGCTTTTGACAATGACATCAAAGCTTCCTCAGCTGGGTTGAATGAGAATGTGCCTGCAATCAATATGGTAACAAGAGATGGACTCTACTCTACAGTTCAGAGAAGCACTACTGTAGGTGAGTAGATTTTCTCTATGTTTAATAACATACCTAAAATTTCACCTACAACCTTAGCATTTGCAAGACCATCCCTCTCTTCTCCTCAGACGATACAGGCACTTTTTCTTCATACCCAAAATTATGAGGAAGTGGGCCATGATGGCACATCAAGGCAATGAGTCAGACTATCAGGACAAGGCAGAAAGCATGGGGATGTCCAGACACTTCTTCCTTTGAGCTCTCTGTCTCCATCCATCTTTAGTCACCCAATGGTAGATTAAAGCTCTCTGTGCATCTGCGCTGCCTCCTTTGACTTTTCCTGACCAGTAGCTTTCACCAATGGGAGAAGGATCAAGGCCAGGAAAATACTCATGCACGGGTCCAGTATTAATGGGGAATTTCGTGGTTCACTAAGCCTAATGCCTACTGAGAAGATGGCAGATACCTGAGAACAGGAGCGTAGGGCAAATAAGAAAGCTAAGGTGGCTTGGAAGGCTGGTGGTGGTCATCATTTAATCGTCACTATTTAGTTAAGCTTGACCACTTACAAAATTTTTACATACGTTATTTCATTTGACCCTCGCAGCAGTCCCATGAAGACAGGCATAGCTATTTTTATTAATAACTATGTACTTCAGGGGTGAAGAAACTGAAGAAGCTTTAAAAGACTTGTCTAAGGTTATTTAAACTAGTAAGTGAGCAAGTAAGTGAGCAAGAACGTGGCCTCTATTTTCCTCCAAACTAACCGCTGATTCCAGAGTCATTCAACCACATCTCTGTATCACATATAGATGAAGGCAGAGGGGCACATTGACCGAGGCAGTTTCCACACTGCACGAAGTCAGCAATTATTCCTACAAACCACGGTATTTTTCCCTAACTGCCTTTAATCCTCAGTTCCATCCCTTCCCTTACTTCCTTACCTTTTTCATTTCTGCTTCTTTTCTTCAGATAACCCAAGATGTCAGAAATCATTTTGTCTGCTTAAATCCCTTAGATCCTGCTCTGCGCAACCAACGATAACCTGGGGTCAAACCTGAAACCAGCAAACATAGATCCTTCTCTTCTATAAGTCCTGGGACTATTTCAGAAACTGGCCGAAGGTGTAAAGAAATTTGTGGATATCTCAGAGGTACCTGTCTCGACTATGTGCATAAAAAGCAGGCAGGCAACGAATAATTGATGCAGTATCTCCTGCACCTGGACTGACAGTCCCCTGTTGGCTGGCCATACCCAGTGACTGAGTTGGAACAAACACTCCGAATAATGAACTCAGTCACAAGAAACACCAAAATAAGATATTAATGAACCTCTGAAGCACTTACCCAGATTGTCACGGGAAGTGTTTACAGTGTGTTCTGAACTTGAGGCTTATGTTGTCTGGAGGAGTATGTCAAAACCCAGTATGGGGAAGATGCGAGCGAAAACAATAGAGAGGAAACCCCTACACATCAAATGCACTTGCTTACAGACTATTACTTTTGCTTAAGAGCTCAATATATCCTCCTTTCATTTAAAACTTAAACTTTAATATAGAAAAAAGGGAACATTTAAATAGCCAGACATCCAACTCCAAAGAGAACCACTGTTAACATTTTGTAGTCTATTTTATGAAAATTTATTGACAGAAGGAGTGTGCATTTTTAAAGCAAATACTATCTAGTGCTTTTTATTGGACAGAATAGCAGTAGGTTAAAACTCTTAGCGTTCCAAGTCCTTCCCCTGTGCGAAATCATTTAATCATCCCCCACTAACCCAGTGATGTAAGTACTATTATCCATATTTCACAGATGGGGAAATCGAGGCATGAAACTTGTTTACTACAGTTGTAGAGGTGCTATATGACACAAATGAAATATAGAAAGTAACCCTGATAGGGTAAATTTGTCTTCTTTATACACTCCCTGCTACTACAGTTTCTCTTTCTCTGCTTCTCTGCTCTTCCACACAACCCCCACCCCTCCCCTCCTTGCACAATGCACATGAGAGCCTATCACAGGTGACTTGAGCCCATTAATAGGATCTATAGTCCTGTTGATGGGAACTATTCACTCCAAAAGCCAAAAAGACTGTGCTTTATTTCTGGAAAGAAAAAAAAGAAAGAAAGAATGAAAAGGAAGGAAGAATTTGTATAAGGAGATCTAATTTGTTCTTTGGAAGAGAAAAGATGCCTAAGAAAGGGCCAAGAAGCAGCTACAGAAAGGACCAGTAACACAGGAAGTTGGAGAAGTCAGCCCATGGGCTTTACTCCAGGTGAAACTTGTTCAGCTAGACCATCCTGGCATGCGTGGCCCTCCCCTGAGAAGAAGACTGGTCTTGCTTCAGCCTGGTAGACTTTTCTCTACATTGGTGAACTGATCCTGAAACAAACTTGGGTTTTCGGTGTTGCTGGTGGTGGTAGTCGCAATGGTAGAGTTGCATGTATGTGTGTTTGTATTTTTTTTAAAATAAACATGACCTGGAGTCAAAGGCAAAAACACAATGACTCTTCTGTCCTCGTGTGGAGTGGATCTGTCCAACCTTACAGGATTCTGAGTTCACAACAGAAATGAACTTTGAATTGTTAGTCAGTGAAAAAAAAAAAAAAACCCTTCTACTGTCTTATCAGAAACACCTCTTCTCTACCCTCTGATGCTATTGGGAATAAAAGATCTCCTAAGGGATTTACAGATGAAATTCAACAACCTGAATCATTCTCATGCTAGTTAAGAAGGTTCCATAATAAGTCAGATTTATGTACTTGCTTAGGAAGTAAATAGTACCTATTATAGAATGAAAATAGGACATTCAAGAAACAAAGAGACACTAACTGCACACCTGCTATGTGTAAGGACCTGCTAGATATGACACATTAAGGGACAAAGGGTTTTATAAAAATGAATAGCTTCAAAAGGAGAGATGTATTTCAGAAATGTGATTTCTATAAGAATTTCAGTCTGATGCCTGTCTAGACTGTTACAATGGAAATGTCTTTAAAAAAATACAAAAATAAAAGAAACTCTACAAAAATAGTACTCGTCAGAAAGCTAAACATCTGCGAGAAACATGATAATTCTGAGAGGATAAAAGATGAAAACAGAAGCTATCTACTTATTGTAGGACGATACGACCAGAACGGTCAGACTAAATGGACCCTCTGATGACTAAAGGCTGCTTTCCTGACATCAGTTTGACACTATCTCAACATATGCCCAGAATTCTCTTCAGTTTTTTAAAAAAACAAGTGGATGTGTATGAACTGGAATTATTGTTGTACACAGCAGTGGAAATGTAAAATGGTACAACCACTTCAGAAAGTACTTGGGAAACTTCTTCTAAAGTTAAACATACACTAACCACATGACCCAGCATTTCCATTCATAGGTGTTTATCAAAAAAAAAAATTTTTTTTTTGCCTGAATAAAGTCTTGAACACATATGTCCATAGCAGCTTTGTTCATAATAGGCAAAAACTGAAAACCAAATGTCCCTCAATTGTGGTAAATTCATAAAATGAAAGACTAATCAGCCATAAAAAGAAAATAACTATTCATACACGCAACAGCATGGAGATGAATTGCAGCAACACTATGCTAAGCAAAAAAAAAGGGGGGGCACAAAAGAATGCACACCATATGATTCTATTTATGGGGAATTCTAGAAAGCAGATCAGTGTTTGCCTGGTGCTGTGGATCAGAGGTGGGCATGACATTGAGTTGGGGCTCAAGGAAGCTTCGCAGGGTATGAAAATGTTCTAATCTTAATTGTGGTGGTGGTTAAATGGATATACATTTTTAAAACTCAACTGAATGCTGTGAAATGCTATATTTTCGCATATGTATTATATATAATACATGTACTTCAATTGAGGTGATTAAGACACAACAAGAACAAAATTTTGGAGGTAACATATTCCGAAGAATGAAGTAAATATTCCCACTATACTAACTGCACTGTTCAGATCACATTAAGGGTGTGGTGTCTACTTCTACAAACATTTGAAAGAAAGCTGAAAATTAAAGACATTGAGGTGGAAGGGAAGTTTTATGGTGAGTCTATCTAAAAATGCTGTCACCTGTGAGAATTGACTGAATGTTTAGTCTGGTGACAAGAGATGAAAGAGGGACACACAAATGCCCTCATACGTACAAAGTGCTACCTTCTAAGGTGAAGAAATAGACTCCTACTGGGTGGGAGTTAGAAATACACAGATTTTGCCCTCAATAGATAGAAGACAGTAATTACTCTGATTAAAGTTCAAACTAAAAATCAAATCTCACTTGTTGAATAGTCACTGTATCCCATATACAATGGCATGTGAACCTTCTGAGGACTGTGTTCTTACACTGAGCTCTTCCTGGCGGGCTTCCTGGAGAGGGCAGTAGATCTCATGGCAGATCAGATGCCCTCTAAGAGTCTTTCTAGAGTGTTATTTTTTTTCCCTTTACAAAATGAAGTAAACTTTCACGATTTCAAATTGCTGAATTCTATAGTTGCTACTAGTACCATGCCTTTTATATTTGGGTATTTAATAAGCATTTTTCAAATTGAATTGTGCTTTACTTTTAAAAGTACATTGCTGTTCATTACTAGCATATCCAGAGCAGAGTTCCTGTTTGGTATAAGCTACCTAATGGTAAAATGGTATGGGGAAAATAAAACACATTTTAGAATGATTCCCTTTTGGATGAAATTTCAAGTATTACTAACAATCCCCCCAAAAAACTGTTGACACAGGTGTGCGTCCTATAAACATAAGATGATCGGCCAGGAAAATCGTATTCTTTCCTACTGTTGGGGGAAGAAGAGTTCCCTAAAGGTAGGAATAAGAGAAAGTTTAGATTTAACGTAGATAATGGCATGTTTGATGGACATTAATCACCTCCCTTCACATTGACTCCCCCCTTTTCTTTTCTCAGAAGCTTTGGGGACCTACAGTTTCCAAAGAAGTTAACTCCATCCACCCTTCATTCTAGGGATGCAATACACAATCCAGTATACCACAATTAGGACTTTGCACCATCATGGCCACAGTGATTAGTTGAGGTGGAACTATGACCTACACAGGCTGAATCAGAATGAATTATCAGAATTTCAGAAATACTGAGACAAATATACTTTTTTCTAATGGAGGTAAATATGGAAACAGTAAGACTTAGGAGCTACTAGAAGCCATATCAGAACTGAGACAGGAATACCAGAATGAAACCAACACCAGGGAGCCAGAATGAAGAAGTGGAGGTCACTGAGCTGCTGGTGACTTCCAGTTATAATAAAATATAATAGAGTGTAGGGAACTTGGATTCTGATTCTGCTATGTTCCTCTGAAGAGTGGTAATTTTTGTTTCCAGGCATAGAATTACTGGCTGAACATTTTGAATTTGTTTGTCTTATTGGAATGATTTTCAGGAAAGCTCAAGGGGTTTTGCAAAGCTCCTCTAGTTTGGCAAGACCAAATTTCTATCTTTGTCTTCCCTCTGAGGTCTGGTTTTAATGTGTTGGGGTGGATGTGGAGTCAGCCTTACTCCAGGATGCAGTCCTGACTCTAAGGTGTGGACTTTTTGGTTCACAGGTGGATGCCTAGGCTGTTAGTAACAACTTTCTATTTGCTTGGGACACAGCGTTAATGTCTACTGGTAATCTTTAATATGTCTTTGCGCTCTTTGGTCCTTTGTAAGCTCACAGGCTCTTCAGCCGATTTGTAGTTCATCTTTCAGCTGAGGATTCATGAGGAGCCCATCTTTAGCATTCTGGACCCCCATTTCTGTACAGCTTTCTCTTTTTTGGTGCCCTTCTCCAGATCCCAACTGCCTCAAAAGCCCAAAACTCTGATCTCTGCCTCCTCAGCTCAAGGCACCACTGTTTCTGCTTAGACTCCATATCCTTGTGACACAGTCCGGACATTCTCTCAGCAGAAAGCCAGGGCAAACATGGAGCTCTTCTTATGAATTTGCCTTTTTTCAATGATCACAGTCCCGCTGTCTAATGCCTGAGAACAGTTGTCTCATATGTTTTCTTCAGCTTTATCATTGTTTATGGAAGGAGGGTTAGACCAGTAGAAGTTACTCTATCAAGGTCGGTAGCAGGAGCTCTTGTCCACATTATTTTTAATGATTGTTGTTCTCTCTCATTCTCTTAATTTGTATTTGTCTCCTTCTCTCCCCACCCTCAATTTCTGTAATTTATGGTCCTGGCTAAATGCACATATACTCTTAAATAATTTTGATACGATAACTTAGAAAGACCTTATAATGATGATGGAACACTTTGAAAATCTTCATATTACCATAAGTTTTGTAGAGTTTCTAAAGTTTACGCAAAAATGTTTTAATTTGGAGTCTTTCCTCCCATACTTATTTTTTTCATGAATATAAATAGCACAAGCAAAACATCAACAAAACCCTGCTACCATACTGCCTTTCCTATTCCTTCCTTTGAAGCACATTTCCTTATTTCCATGTAAGTCAAAATAAAAAGAACAGAAGAAGAAAAACCTCAAGTTATCAGAATTATCTTCATTTCCTAATTTCTCAAGTTGTTTCCATCTCAACCTTAACAATTATAATGGTCTTCCTAGCTATATTTAAAGACCATGGAAACATCTACCTGTTCCCCCAAATGAGAGAGTTAAATGAGAAAGCAAATAAACACAATAAAGTTTTTAAAAATTTTAAACCATTTATAGGAAATGGTTAGTCCCACAAAAGAACCATATTTTTTCCCCAGCATGAGTTTCTCAATTGATTTAGATACGTGACATGCTAATTCAAACAAATGCTTGAAGATAAACAGAGCTGACTTATCCATTAGGCACAGTGCCTGGGGCCCATAATACCTTTGGGGGCCCACAAAAAGTTTTAATTTCTTTTAAAATCAGAACAACTAAAAATTTGGAACAAAGAAAATGCTTAACATTTCTTAATATGTTTGTCTTTAAACCCACACACGTCATAAAATGTAGTTATAATTGTGTGGGTGTGTGTCTGTGTGTGGAGACAGACATAAATTGGCAATTGTTTTCAGATCTGCTGTGAACCTCAATCTCTCCACAGAACCTGACTCATCTGATCTTAGAATATGAGGCCTCCAGGCATTCTTCCCTTTAAGTTCCTAGAGGTGCTAATCTCATCCTTAAAACATTAGCCTCAGATCTTTTTAGTTTGCCTGAGCTGAATTCACTTGCAAAATAATGGGATAATTTGGGGGCTGGCTAGTACTCTGGGTCACTAGATACCCCTGTGGTCTCCTTTAAGCTACCATGTATCTTCATGGCTGCTTTACATCTGCTTTCTACACCAGAGAAGTGGACTTGCTGTCTCTCCCTATTTCAAAGCCCTTGATCTCTTTGGAGCAGCCCATGAAGTCACAAATTCCTGTCTCAGCAGTGCTGTCAACCCACAGCCCATTTGCGAAGGTTAACATAACAATCACACTGAGGACCCTAGAAGTGCCACACCTTAGCTGACTTAGGTCACCAGTTTTACTCACTCTTCCAGGTTCTCTTCATTTCTCACTCAGAGCTGTCCAAGTAAGTGATTTTTTGTATTCAAATCATGATTATCTTATAACAATAGAAATAATCTATCTGTCCAGAGTGACCAACATAATTTTCAGTGAGAGAAAATGGTATTTAAGAGCACAAAATGATGTTTTCAACAAAATTCAAAGGAAATCCTACAAGTAATGTAACACTTAGGATACATAAAAGCAGAGTGCTATGGATTGAAGCTTGGCATGAAAGATGGATAGTGTCCAAGGAGCTAAAACATGGAATCTCCTTAGGCCCCTTTGCTTCAGTGAAGTTCAGTTAGTTCATCAGAAGACCTAGATCCTAGGTTCCAGCTCCACTACTGGTGTACTCATTGGCTAAACACTTGACTTTTTTAGTAGTCTCAGTTTTCTTATAAATCAGGTAGAGACATATGAACATATGTCTTGGCAATCTCTGAAATACCATTAGCATCATATAAACAATTACGCTTCAAAAGCACTTGTTAAATTTTTTTTAAACTAAGGAAACTTATTTTTTAAAAAACTAAGTAAACTTATTATTTTCTTTTTAAGATTTTTTATTTATTTGACAGACAGAGAGACAGTGAGAGAGGGAACACAAGCAGGAGGAGTGGGAGAGGGAGAAGCAGGCTTCCCGCGGAGCAGGGAGCCCGATGCAGGGGCTTGATCCCAGGACTCCGGGATCATGACCTGAGTCCAAGGCAGACGCTTAACAGCTGAGCCACCCAGGCGCCCCAAACTTATATTATTTTTATTATGTCACCATGACACCAACATTCTTCAATCTCCGAGGCCTGTTCTCCATTTTTCACAATGGTATCAATCACAAAGTCTGATCAGTCTTTTGAATTTTTAAATATTCTTTACGTATCAGACTTCAATGTATGCTATTTGAATTACAGATTACAGGCTTAAAATGTGTCAAACCACTCTTTTTCAGAAGAATTCAAATACTACCTACTCCATAAGCTTTTCACAAACAAGTAAAATTTAATCTCTATTGTACATTCCAAGCAATTTTATACTCTAGAAAAAAAGGGTGGCATATTTAGTCTCTAAAGGGCCAAAGAGTAGCTGAAGCTTTGTAGACCCATAGAGTTTCTGTCGCAACTACTTAAATATGTCCCTCCAGTATGAAAGCAGCCACAGACAATACATAAACACACAGACATTGCTGTCCCAATAAAACATTGTTTACAGGGACGCCTGGGTGGCTCAGTTGGTTAAGCGTCTGCCTTCGGCTCAGGTCATGATCCTGGGGTCCTGGGATCAAGTCACACATCAGGCTCCCTGCTCAACGGGGAGCCTGCTTCTCCTTCTCCCTCTGCTGTTCCCCCTGCTTGTGCTCTCTCTCTCTAATAAATAAAATCTTTTTTAAAAAGTAAACAAAACAAAACACTGTTTACAAAAGCAGGCTACAGGCTGGATTTGGCCTGAAGGCCATAGTTTGCCAAACCCCACTCGAGAACCATGCTTCTCAGTCTTTACTACACAAACCACTCACATGGGATCTTAATGCAGATTCTGATGCAGTAGGTCTGTGCGGCGTCTGAGATTTTGCGTTTCTAACGTTCTCCTAGTCCACTGATGAAAACTCTCTTACCTTTTCTTCTCTTAAGGATTCAACATTCCTTATAATTCAACGCCTTTGTTCATACGACTTTCCCTGATAGAAACATCCTCCCCTAACCCATCAAGTCTAAACATACAAGTCATCTTTTTGGGAAACAGGGCAAAGAGGCAATATCCTTACTCTCCCTGCCACTTCCCCACTCCCCACTGGCTCCAAATCTGGTTCTCTAGCTCAGCCTTGTGTAGCTTCTTCAAAGCACTTACCACATTTTATAATCATCACTTGTCTGCTGACGTTTAAAAATTCTATTTCCCCTATTAGAATGTAAGTTCCTCATGGTCAAGATCTACATTTATTTCATTAACCACTGAATCCCTGCTAATTAGCACAGTTTCTGATCCAAATGGGCACAAAAGTATTTATAGATTGAAAGGACAGGGGCGCCTGGGTGGCTCATATGGTTAAGCGTCTGCCTTCGGCTCGAGTCATGATCCCAGGGTCCTAGGTTCGAGCCCTGCATTGGGCTCCCTGCTCAGTGGGAAGCCTGCTTCTCCCTCTCTCTCTACTGTTCCCCCTACATGTGCTTTCTCATTCTCTGTCAAATAAATAAATAAACTCTTAAAAAAAAAGACAGATGATTATTTACGTTCACAGAGATTTTCTTTTGTTGTCCAATTTTTAGAATGCAGCTATCTCTTAGAGTAAAAAAGCTACCTTTCATGTGAGTGGGGCCAGAGCAGGCAATTCACCACTTTATGATGCTGCCCTCTCAGCAATAGCTGATTAGATCAAAGCCAGGCACCTGATCCAAGCTGGTCCACATTCTCTTTCCTGGGATTTTTGGAACCAGGGTCTCCTCCATCTAGGCTGGTCACTCAGATTAACTAAAGGGTGGTGGTGGGTGACTATATTAGGTCATGTGCATCTGTGCAGATGTGTGTGAAGTCTGTGCAGATAGAGTGTGAAGAAGGGAGAGACATGCAGATAGAAGCAATATAAAAGACGGGGAGAGTACTACCTAGGTTCCTAATGGCTTTACCAACGGCACATTCCAGTTGCTCACAAGGCCAAGCTCTTCTTGGGGACTGCAGGAGCTCTCCCAATAACCTTCCACAATTCTGTTTTTAGATGGATTAAAATGGATTTCCGATACTTAAAACGAAAAGAATATTAAAAATAAAATAGTATCTTTCTAACTAAATGTATCCAGTTTATAAAGACTGTATAAAAACAAAAATATACACAAAAAATGTGTCAAGGTGGCACAAGAGGAAAACATTAAATTGAGGAATCAAGTGTTTTATAACCAGAGCCTAGTAATCAAAGGTATGAGCACTACTAAACGTATTTTTAGTGAAAGGATAAGCGCTATCAACAGATAACAGTATTAAATATGAAGACTAATATATCCTTAAAAATTAAATAATTCTATAATTCTTTCAGGGAAATATTTGCCATCACTGAGCCTTTAGCTCCAAAATTTCTCAAAATACTTCATTCTAGGTGGCTGGTCCTAATACACTTCTAAAAGTAAAAAATTAACAATTATTGGAATGAGCTGATTGTGATAACAAATATTTCTTTAACCCAAAAGAAAAAGGAGAGAGAGAAATTCCAAGTAATAGTTGGACTAGAAAAATAACTTGAGCAGGGAGGAAGGATAGGAAATCATCACACCCAGCTGGAACATTCAGGGAAGAAGATGTAAAAAGCAATGGGTTTGAGCCAATAAATTCCCAACAACCTCCTGTAAGCAATCACCTCAAAATATGAATCAATTCTGGTTTACCCCTGCAGCCCACTCCTCCTACTCCATTTTTAATTTTTTTTTACTCAGTTAGTTAACATAGTGTATAATAGTAGTTTCAGGCATATGATATAGTGATTTAACACCTCCATACATCACCTGGTGCTTATCACACTAAGTGTACTCCTTAAACCCCATCACCTATTTAACCCATGCCCCCCCTTACTTAATTTTTTAAAAAATAATTTCTAATTGAGCAATCCACATTTCTGTTAAGAAGTTAAAATGGAAATGACAAAATCCTAACAGTTTTCTTTTATAGCACAATTCAAAGTATCCATTATTTTCCAAGCAGGCAAATGAAAATGTCAAAAACATTCTTGCTGTAGATATTTAGTTGTTTTCTGCCAAATTAATGAAAGGAAAATATTGCACTTTGAATTGGTTAATTACCATGAATCCTTCTGCAAAGGGCTCCTGCTTACAGAATTAAGCCAGCTCAAGTTGGCACACTGCCCTAATATTCATGGAGACTAGACTATAGGCTCCACTGTATTCAAGAGACATTTAGTTTTTGGCATCCGTTCATCAGCTTACAAACCATCAGTCCAAACCACTATAGACACTCAACTGTCTGAAGTAAACAGGGCAGAAAGCACCTGCATTTAATAGGGATGTACCACATTCTGCTTCTTTGAAATTTTAAGAGCCAGACTTAGAATAAAGAATGAACAAGAATACCCTGATTTACATATCTTCTAGAAATTAGAGCTACTTTGACAAAAATCCTCTAGTGACAAAGCTGCTTCCAGGAAATCCTCTAGGAACAAGGCAACCTCAGGAAAGGAGGAATTTGGAATTCTTTTTCCTCAGGGCGAGGCCAGGGTGAATGGAGCTATTTCAAGTAAAGGCCTCTAGGGAGCCCACACATAGAGCTCATATCTCACTATTTCCTAGGATTCAAGATAGAGGAGTACTGATTTGCCCATTCCCAAATGTGATAAAATAACCATAGCATTACTCCAGCCTAACCATATCTCCCCTTTCTCCCTTTCTCCCTTCTTCATGCCATTCCCTTCTCTACAGAAATTACAAAACCTGGAATGCCCTCTCTCCATGTGGATGGTATACTGGAAGCATTTCTTTAAAACTGAATGGAGTTGGGGGGCGGGGGGGCAGAAAAAAAAAAAAAAACCTAAATAGGAAAATGTTTCTCAACTTTTTGAAAAACATAATCCACCAATCTGTTTATTTGGTAAAGAATGGGTAGGGGGGCGCCTGGGTGGCTCAGTCATTAGGTGTCTGCCTTCGGCTCAGGTTGTGATCCCGGGGTCCTGGGATCGAGCCCCACGTCAGGCTCCCTGCTCCGCAGGAAGACTGCTTCTCCCTCTCCCACTCCCCCTGCTTGTGTTCCCTCTCTCGCTATGTCTCTCTCTGTCAAATAGATAAATAAAATCCTTAAAAACAAAAAAAAAGAATGGGTAGAGGAGAGATAGAGACAGAAAAATAATTAATGATTTAGCTCTCTTCTTTTGCCTTTCACCCTAAATAAAATGGGAGAAAACACCCTGAATCAAGACAGATAAAGACTGGTAAACCTAGGAATGCAAGCTGCCTTCTCCAAGATGCTCTCCATATGGTCCTCCTAAGACTTATTGGGAGTGTGTCACCCTCTCACACAAGAGTCTTGCATCAAGGAATGAGAAGCCAAAGGCTGATCCCAAAAAAGGTCACCAACTACAATATTTAACTATATTAATATTTAAGGACTACGGAACATGTAAAATTAGCAAGCAATTTTTTAGGATAGCAAAATAACCCTTATAAATCTCTAGTCAAAGACTCTTAGAAGATATTAGAAATTCAGGCTTTGAGAGGTTGACATAATAAGTCTGTATTTACTTTTAAATAAATTAAAGCTAACCTAGACAACAACAAGAATGCTTAGAGTCTAGAAACCATGAGAGAAACAGTATGCAAATAAACAAACAAAAGAAGATTTAAAAAAAAAAAAAGATAAAAAGGAAACAAAGAGGGGTGCCTGGGTGACTCAGTTGGTTAAGCATCAAACTCTTGATTTCGGCTCAGGTCATGATCTGGGAGTCCTGGGGTCAAGTCCTGAGTAGGGCTCCTCACTCAGCAGGGAGTCTGCTGGAGATTCTCTCTCTCTCTCTCCATCTGCACCCCACCCCCACTCTCTCTCTCTCTCTCTCATAAATAAATCTTAAAAAAAAAAGGAAACAAAAAACAGATGAGACAAAGAGAACAAAGAGCAAGATGACAGACTTAAACCAGATTAATGATCATATAGTAAATGTAAATGATCTAAACATTCCAATTAAAAGGCAGATATTATCAGACTCCTAATAAAGCAAGATCCAATGATATGCTGTCTTCAAGAAATGTAACTCAAATATAGACATAAATAGGTTAAAACAAAAGGATAAAAAAGACATACCATACTAACTAGTGAAAAAAATCTAGAGTGGTTACGCTAATATCAGAAAGAAATTGATTTCAGAATAGAACTATTACCAGGGACACAGAGGATAATTTCATAATGATAAAGTGATTAATTCATTAAGAGAATGTAATAATCTTAAATATATGTACCTAATAATTGAGCTTCCAAATACATGTAGCAAAAATTGATAGAAACCAAGGTACACAATATCCTGGCCATAAAACAGGTCTCAAATGTAAAAGGAATCAAGATTTGTTCTATGTTCTCTGCTCACAACTGAAATAAATTAGAAAATAATAACAAATATTTCTGGAAAGGCCTGAATGTTTTAGAACAAAATAAGACACTTCTAAATAACCAAAGCATCAAAGAAACCAAAAGTGGGGTTAAAAAGGTTTTTAAACTGAATGAAAAGGAAATCATACCATATCAAAATCTATAGGATGCCACTAAAGCAGTAGGTAGAGAGAAATCTATAGTAAGAAACATCTGTAGTAGAACAGAAGACATGTTTCAACCTAATGGTCTCTGCTTTTGCCTTATAAAACCAGGGGGGAAAAAATCAGTAAATTAAGCACAAGGTACAAAGGAGGAAATTAAAAAGATCATAACAGAATTCAAATAGTGAAAGCATTACAACTTCTTATCAATTTGGATGACTTTTATTTATTTTTCTTGTCTCACTGTTGCAGCTAGGACCTCAGCACTGTGTGGCATAAAAGTGATGAAAGTAGACATCCTTGTATTATTCCTGATCTTTCACTATTTAAACATGACATGATACTATGTATAGAAAATCCTAAAGACTTCACCAAAAAACTACCAAAACTGATAAATGATTTCAGTAATGTCACAAGGTACAAAATTAACATAGAGAAATCTGTTGCATCTCTATATCCTAATAGTGAAGTAGCAGAAATTAAGAAAATGATCCCATTTATAATTGCACCAAAAATAATAAAATATCTAGGAATAAACTAATCAAGGAGATGAAGGACCTGTACTCCAAAGACAATAAAACATTCATGAACAAAACCGAAGATGACACAAATGGAAAGATATTCCATGCTCATGGACTGGAAGAACCAACACTGTTAAAAGTCCATACTATACCCAAGATTTAAGGCAATTTTTATCAATCTTTATCAAAATACCAATAGCATTTTCCAGGGAACTAGAATAAATAATCCTAAAATTTATACGGACTCACAGAAGACCCCAAAGAGCCAAAGCAATCTTGAGAAAGAACAAACCTGGAGGGATCACAATCTCAGATTTCAAGATACACTACACAAAGCTATAGTCATCAAGAAAGTATGGTACTGGCACAAACATAGACACATATCAGTAGAACAAAATAGAGCACCAAGAAATATACCCATGCTTATATACTTAACTAATCTATGACAAAGGAGGCAAGAATACATAATGAGGAAAAGACAGTTTCTTCAATAATTGTGCTACAAAAACTGGACAGCTACATTCAAAAGGAACTGAACCATTTTCTTACAGCATATAAAAATAAAATCAAAATGGACTAAAGACCTAAGTGTGAGACCTGAAATCATAAAACTCCTTAAAGAAAACATAGGCAGTCATTTCTTGGACATGGGCCTTGACATTTTTCTAGATACGTCTCCTTAGACAAGGGAAATGAAAGCAAAAAAAAACTATTAGAACTACACCAAAATAAAAAAGCTTTTGCACAGCAAAGGAAACTGTCAACAAAATAAGTAAACGGACTAAATAGAAGATATTTGCAAATGACATATCAGATAAGAACTTAATATCTAAAATACATGAAGAACTTATACACTCAACACCAAAATCCCCCAAATAATCTGATTAAAACTGGGCAGAGGACCTGAATAGATATTTTTCCAAAGAAGAAATACAGATGGCCAACAGACACATGAAAAGATGCTCAACGTCACTAATCAACAGGGAAATGTAAATCAAAACCATAACAAGAGATCACTTTACAGCTATCAGAACGTCTAGAATGAAAAATACAAGAAATAACAAGTGTTGGCGAGGATGTGGAGGAAATGGAATCCTCATGCACTAGTGGTGGGAATGCAAATTAGTGCAGTCACACTAAATAGTAAGAAGGTTCCTCAAAAAATTAAAAATAGAATTACCATATGATATAGTAGTTCCACTACTGGATATTTACCCAGAGAACACGAAAACACTAATTTGAAAAGATATATGAACCTCTATGTTTATCCCAACATTATTTACAATACTGAAGATATGGAAGCAACCCAACTGTCCACTGATAGATGAATGGTTAAAGAAGATGTGGTATATATACATCCTGGGTCACAAATCAGGTCTCAACCAAAACCAAAAGATTGGGCTCATTCCCGGCATATTTCTGGACCACAATGTTTTGAAACTAGAACTCAATCACAAGAGGAAAGTCGGAAAGAACTCAAATACATAGAGGCTAAAGAGCATCTTACTAAAGAATGAATGGGTCAACCAGGAAATTAAAGAGGAATTTAAAAAATTCATGGAAACAAAAGAAAATGACAACATAACTGTTCAAAATCTTTGGGATGCAGCAAAGGCAGTCCTAAGAGGAAAGTATATAGCGATACAAGCCTTCCTCAAGAAAGAAGAAAGGTCTCAAATACACAACCTAACCCTACACCTAAAGGAGCTGGAGAAAGAACAGCAAATAAAGCCTAAACCCAGCAGGAGAAGAGAAATAATAAAGATCAGAGCAAAAATCAATGAAATAGAAACCAAAAGAACAGTAGAACAGATCAATGAAACTAGGAGCTGGTTCTTTGAAAGAATTAACAAGATTGATAAACCCCTGGCCAGACTTATCAAAAAGAAAAGAGAAAGGAACCAAATAAATAAAATCATGAATGAAAGAGGAGAGATCACAACCAACACCAAAGAAATACAAACAATTATAAGAACATATTATGAGCAACTGGATGCCAGCAAATTAGATAATCCGGAAGAAATGGATGCATTCATAAACTACCAAAACTGAACCAGGAAGAAATAGAAAACCTGAACAGACCCATAATCAGGAAGGAAATTGAAGCAGTAATCAAAAATCTCCCAACAAACAAGAACCCAGGGCCAGATGGCTTCCCAAGGGAATTCTACCAAACATTTAAAGAAGAATTAGTAACTATTCTTCTAAAGATGTTTCAAAGAATAGAAATGGAAGGAAAACTTCCAAACTCATTTTATGAGGCCAGCATTACTTTGATCCCAAAACCAGACAAAGATCCCATCAAAAAGGAGAACTAAATACCAATATCCATGATGAACACGGATGCAAAAATTCTCACCAAAATACTAGCAAACAGGATCCAACAGTACGTTAAAAAGATTATTCACCACAACCAAGAGGGATTTATTCCTGGGCTGCAGGGTTGCTTCAACACCTGAAAATCAATCAGTGTGATACACTATATTAATAAAAGAAAGAATAAGAACCATAAGATCCTCTCAATAAATGCAGAAAAAGCATTTGACAAAGTACAGCATCCTTTCTTGATTAAAACTCTTCACAGTGTAGGAATAGAGGGTACATACCTCAATATCATAAAAGCCATCTATGAAAAACCCACAGCAAATGTCATACTCAATGGGGAAAAACTGAGAGCTTTCCCCCTAAGGTCAGGAACACGGCAGGGATGTCCACTATCACCACTGCTATTCAACATAGTATTGGAAGTCCTACCCTCAGCAATCAAACAACAAAATGAAATAAAAGGCATCCGAATAGGCAAAGAAAATGTCAAACTCTCACTCTTTGCAGATGACATGATACTTTATATGGAAAACCCAAAAGACTCCACCCCAAAACTACTAGAACTCATACAGGAATTCTGTAAAGTGGCAGGATATAAAAATCAATGCACAGAAATCAGGTGCATTTCTATACACCAACAACAAGACAGAAGAAAGAGAAATGAAGGAGTCGATCCCATTTACAATTGCACCCAAAGCCATAAGATACCTAGGAATAAATCTAACCAAAGGGGTAAAGAATCTGTAAAAACTATAGAATCCTCATGAAAGAAACTGAGGAAGACACAAAGAAATGGAAAAATGTTCCATGCTCATGGATTGGAAGAACAAACATTGTGAAAATGTCTATGCTACCTAGAGTAATCTACACATTTAATGCAATCAAATATCAAAAAACCATCAACTTTTTTTCAAAGAAATGGAACAAATAATCCTAAAATTTGTATGGAACCAAAAAAGACCCTGAATAGCCAGAGGAATGTTGAAAAAGAAAAGCAAAGCCGGTGGCATCACAATTCCCGACTTCAAGCTCTATTACAAAGCTGTAATCATCAAGACAGTATGGTACTGGCACAAAAACAGACACAAAGATCAATGGAACAGAATAGAGAGCCCAGAAAGGGACCCTCAATGCTATGGTCAAATTATCTTCACCAAAGCAGGAAAGAACAGCCAATGGAAAAAAGACAGTGTCCTCAACAAATGGTGTTGGGAAAATTGGACAGCCACATGCAGAAAAATGAAACTGGACCATTTCCTTACACCACACACAAAAATAGACTCAAAATGGATGAGAGACCTAAACGTGAGACAGGAATCCATCAAAATCCTAGAGGAGAACACAGGCAGCAACCTCTTTGACCTCAGCCGCAGCAACTTCTTCCTAGAAACATCGCCAAAGGCAAGGGAAGCAAGGGCAAAAATGAACTACTGGGACTTCATCAAGATAAAAAGGTTTTGGACAGCAGAAGAAACAGTCAACAAAACCAAAAGACAACCGACAGAATGGGAGAAGATATTTGCAAATGACATATCAGAGAAAGGGCTAGTATCCAAAATCTATAAAGAACTTGTCAAACTCAAAGAACAAATAATCCAATCAAGAGATGGGCAGAAGACATGAACAGACATTGTTCCAAAGAAGACATCCAAATGGCCAACAGACACATGAAAAAGTGCTCCACATCACTTGGCATTAGGGAAATACAAATCAAAACTTCAGTGAGATACCACCTCACACCAGTTAGAATGGCTAAAATTAACAAGTCAGGAAATGAGACAGATGTTGGTGAGGATGCAGAGAAAGGGGAACCCTCCTACACTGTTGGTGGGAATACAAGCTGGTGCAGTCACTCTGGAAAACAGTATGGAGGTCCCTCAAAAAGTTGAAAATAGAGCTACCCTACGACCCAGCAATTGACTACTGGGTATTTACCCCAAAGATACAAATGTAGTGATCCGAAGGGGCACATGCACCCCAATGTTTATAGCAGCAATGTCCACAATAGCCTATGGAAAGAGCCTAGATGTAAATCAACAGATGAATGGATAAAAAAAGATGTGGTGTCTATAAACGATGGAATATTATGCAGTCATCAAAAAAATGAAATCTTGCCATTTGCAACAACATGGATGGAAGTAGAGGGTATTATGCTAAGCAAAATAAGTCAGTGAGAGAAAGACAAGTATCATATGATCTCACTGATATGAGGAATTTGAGAAACAAGACAGAGCATCATAGGGGAAGGGAGGGAAAAATGAAACAAGATGAAACGAGAGAGGGAGACAAACCATAAGAGACTCTTAATCTCAGGAAACAAACTGAGAGCTGCTGGAGTGGAGGGGGGTGGGAGGGATGGGGTGGCTGGGTGATGGACATTGAGGCTGGTATGTGCTATGGTGAGCGCTGTGAATTGTGTAAGACTGATGACTCACAAACCTGTACCCCTGAAACAAATAATACATTGTATGTTAATAGAAAATTTTAAAAAAAGATGTCGTATATATAGACAATGGAATACTACTCATACATAAAGAATGAGATACTGCCATTTGCAATAACATGGATGGATCCTAGAGGCTATAATGTTAAGTAAAATAAGTCAGACAAAGACAAATACTGTATGATTTTACTCATATGTGGAATTTAAGAACCAAAAATGAACAAAGAAAAAAGAGACAAACAAAAAAATACTCTTAAATACAGAGAACAAACTGGTGGTTGACAGAGGGGAGGTGGGTGGGTAAATGGGTGAAACAAAGAGGATTACGAATACACTTATTGTGATAAGCACTTAGTAATGTATAGAATTGTTGAATATATTTTTTTATTTTTAACTGTTTATTATAAAGTAAAACACAGGTACAGAACAGATGCATACCTCAATGCATTATTATTAGGCAAACATCCTTATAACTACCAGCCGGGTAAGAAATGGAAATTTTCCATCCCCCTCAGAACTCCATCCTTGTATCACACACCAATCACAACTCCCTTCCTCCCCCACAAGTAACAACTCTCTGATCATAGCAAAATTCAGTAACACAGAAAACAGAAAATTGGGGGGATGGGGAGGCAGAGGGAAAGAGAATCTCAAGCAGACTCCCCACTGAGTGTGTAGCCTGACGTGGGGCTCTATCTCACAACCTTGAGACCATGACCTGAGCCAAAATTGAGAGTTGGATGCTTAATTGACTGAGCCACCCAGGTATCCCTGTATCCAGATTTTAAAGGAAAAAGTAAAATTTCCTTTATTCACAAACATGATCTTCTAGGTAGAAAATCAGAGAGAATCTATAAAATAGCTATAAGAACTAGTAAATTTAATAAGGGTGCATGGTACAAAATCAATAATCAAAAAGCAACCATATGTCTATTTACTAACCAAACATTGGAAGTTGCAATTAGAAAGCAATACCATTTACAATAGCATAGTACCTAGGGAATATTTAGGGATAAACCTCACAAAAGTGATGTAAGACCTGGACACTGAAAACTACAAGACACTTCTGAGAGAAATTAAAGACATAAATAAATAGAGAGGTATTACTTGTTCATGGGTTACATGACTCAATATTGTTTAGATGTCAATTCTTTCCAAATTGTTCTAAAGATTCAATGCAGTCTAAATCCATATCCTAATAGGCATTTTTTATAGAACTTGTCAAGCTGATTCTAAAATTCACATGAAATGCAAAGGACATAGAACAGCTAAAATAACTTTGAAAAAGAAAAAGAAAAGAGGAGGGCTGACAACACTATCTGATTTTGAGATTTGCATTCATTAATCTACAATAACCAAGACAACATGCTTCTGTTGGAAAGACAAAAACACCACTAGAATGTTACAGAGAGTTCCAGAACTATCCCACACATAAATGGACAACAAAGATGCAAAGACAATCATGAAGAAAGGATAACCTTTTAAACAGATATTGCTAAAAGAATTGGATATTCATATTTTTAGAAAATGAACTTTGATCCATATCTCACACCATATACAAAAATTCATTCAAAAGGGATTGCAGGGCACAGGTTAACAACTTTGAAACTGCTTTATGTATATACTGGGGGTGAACAAATAAGTAAATGGATGGTGGAAGCCATGTTTCTCACAGTTGGGAGAGGGACATCATGAATAAGGAATGAACCACACATGGTGCTGGACTAGCATCAGAGATATCAGTATGAACTCACAGTTAGCTTAATACAGATATACAAATGGTGAGATGTGTAAGTATAGATATGTATATCCAAGGATTAGCATAAATATATTTCTTTGCTCTGCCTGCTGAGAGAATCTATACATAGTGACACCCCAGCAGCAGCAACAAGCAAACCCAGTGCCCAAATTTTGTTTCTAAATAATATACCACCACAAAAGGAACCTGGGCTCCTTTGAGAAATGGCTGATGCTAGGGCTTAGGCACTGAAAATATAAGATGAGCCTTAGGCATCTTGCAGTGTCAGAAAACAAGGAAGTCTCAGAGAAATGAGTGGGGGGAGTCAAGTCAAAGGGACACAGGAACCAACCTAAAAGAGCTCCCAATGGCCAATGCTAGAATAAGATGTAACAAAATAAGTAGTGAGATACTAGATTATAACCTAAAGTATAAAATAAATACATGAATCCATACTGATATAATAAATGATTAAAGAAATAAATAGGGGAGAAAAGACAAAAATTAAATACCATTTACATAATCATCTTACAGAAAAATTCCAAATAATTTATGTGGATATCCATCTCTAGGATTTAGGGTATAATTTTTCCTCCCACCTCCCTTGAGCATGGACTGTACTTAGTGACTTGCTCTCCAAGAACAGAGTGCAGGAAGGGTGAAAAAAGATTAACTTTAGAGTGGAGAAACCTGGCAAACATTACCTTGGTCAAGTAATCAAGGTTAAGCAACACCAGTGATAAAACATTTTGATAGCATGTATTCACCTGCCCTTATATGATGTGATAAGAAGGGTACTTCTCCCAAAAAGTCACCTCAGTCTAATTGAGAGAAAAACATTGGACATACTCCTAAATACTTCAGAATGAAATTCCTAAAAATGGTGACTTCCCATAAAACCACAATAACAATATTACACCAAAAATCAAATAGTAATTCCCTAATATAATCTGATATCTAGTTCATACTCAATTTTTCCCAACTGTCCCCAAAATGTCTTTTGCAAATGGCTTTTTTTTCAAACTAGGATCTAGTCAAGGTTACCTCATTGGATTTGGTTGTTCAGTTTTCTTCACTTTTGCTCTAAAACAGTCTTGTCACCTTTCCTCCCTTAGTTTTTTTTTTATGACATGACACATTGAAGAAACCAGGCCAGTTGTCTTGTAGAACAAGCCACCTGCTGGATTTGATTGTTTCCTTATTGTAGGCTTAACTCATTCCTTGATCACCTGCACTTTTTATAAGTTTTATCTCAGCACCATCCAAAAGAAAAGAAAAATCAGACAAACCCAAATGTCAAAGACCTTCTACAAAATGTCTGACCAGTAGTGCTCACAACTCTCAAGGTCAGGAGAAAAGAAGGAGAGACCAAGAAACTATCAAGGGTCAGAGAAGACTAAGGAGACATGTGGTTGACACACAATGTGGAATCCTGGATTCAATTCTGGAACAGAAAACGGATATTAGTAGAAAAATCAATAAAATCCAAATAAAGTCTGAAGTGTAGTTAATAGTAAGGTACCAAGCTGGTTGCTTAGTTCTGACAAATCTACCATGGTTATGTAAGATGTTAGTAATAGGAGAAAGTAGGTGAGGGGTACACAGGAACTCTCTGTACTACCTTTGCAACATTCCCGCAAGCCTAAAATTATTCCAAAATAAAAAGTTTTTGCAAAAATGGATTACAGACTTAAATGTAAAAAACCATAAAGCTCCTTAAAAAACATAAATGAGAAAATCTTTTGGACCTTGAGTGAGGCAAAGTTTTTTTTACATATGATACCAATAACACAACCCATAAAAGATAAAATTAGTAAATAGGACTTCCTCAAAATTAAAAAATTCTGCTCCTCGAGACACTCTAACTGAAATAAAAAGACCAGCTGACTAGGAGAAAATAGAGGACCTTTATCCATAAAGAACTCTCAAAACACAATAATAATAATAATAATAATAATAATTAAAAGTGAGCAAAAGAGTTGAACAGATACCAGAGAAGTCAAAAAGATGGTGAATAAATATATGAAAAGATGCTCAAAATCATTAACCCTGGGAAGATGCAAATTAATGCCACAAAGAGAAACTACTACACACCCATTAGAATGATTAAAATGTCAAAGACTGACCATATCAAGTGCTGGTAAGGACGCAGAGGAACTGGAACTCTCATACAATGCTGGTGGGGAATGTCAAGTGGTGCAACTAGTTTGAAAAACAGTTTGGAAGTTTCTTAAACATTTAAACATATACCTACCATATGACCCAGCCATTCTACTGCTAAGTACTTACCACCCACACCCCAACAAAGAAAGTGTATGTCCACATAAAGTCTTGTACACCAATGGTCACAGCTGCCTTAATCCTAATACTCAATAACTGGACATAACCCATTTGTCCATTGAGAAGTGAATGGATAAACTAACTGTGGTATACCCATCTGATGGATGGGGTACTACTCATCAATACAAAGAAATGAACTATTATATGGAAGAGGATGGATGAATGTGAAAATAAGCATGCTGAGTGGGAGAAGCTAGACAAAAAAGCATACTGAATGATTTCATTTATATAAATGTCTAGGAAATGTAAACTAATTTAGAGTGACTGAAAGCACGTAAGTAACTGCAGGGATGGGGGGTGGGATCTGAGTTGAAGGGGTAAGAGAAGTGGAAACAAGAGAATATAAAGACAGACAAGGAAACTCTTGGAGTGACAACATGTTCACCATTTTGACTGCAGTGATGGTTTTGCAGACATATACAAATATCGAATTGTATACTTTAAATACGTGCAGTTTATGGTATGTCAAATATACTTAGAAAAACCGGGGTTTTGTTTGTTTGTTTGTTTTTTAATCAACCACCATAAAACCTAGAAAATATGAGAATACACTAAGCCTGGAAAGGAGAACCTGAAGAAAGGAATAATGGCTTTTGGCAAATAGCTGATAGTGCAGCCAATGAAAGATGGATTAGATTTGGTGTATGTGGCTTCAGGAGGGAACTAGAGCCTACAGAGTAGAAAATAAAAAGCAGCTGCATCAGCTACACATGAAGAATATTCTGACAACCGGAGCTATGCAAACATGGAATGGACTGCTTTGTAAGGGAAAGTACTCTCAACAGTCACAAAAAGAGTTCAAGCAGAAACTCAACGCATCACCTTAAGTGAAGTACGAGGAGAAATTCCCATTGGAAGCACAAGACAGTATTTCTTGATCTGTAAATGCACTAGGTAGGGAAAAAAACCCATAGCTTCCACGTGGGGAGAAATTTATTTAATCACATTCATTGGACCATAAAGGCATCAACACCAAATATTTTGAAATGGTATAAAGTATTTAGGAGCTCAGGAGCAAGGTTAACGAACGCAACTGTCAATCTTCAAATGGGCTATCACATAGAGAAAGCAGTAAAGAAAGTGTCAAAGTTAAACACAGTTTCTAAAATGTGTATTTGTCCTCTTTGTTCTTGCATTAGTAAAACTATTATAAATTTGAGAGAAAGGAGCACTCTATAATGTTTGCTTTGCAATTCTAAGTACTTGGAGATCAATAACAATTAATTGCTACTCTTTATTGAATATATATTATAGGCCTAGAAATTCAAGCTAAGCAATTTTTTTTGAAGATTTTATTTATTTGAGAGAGTGAGTGAGAGAGAACGCACAAGTGGTGGGGAGGGGAGGCAGAGGGAGAAGCAGACTCCCCACTGAGCAGGGAACCTGATGCAGAACTCAATCCCAGGACCCTGGGATCATGACCCAAGCCGAAGGCAGATGTTTAACCTATTAAGGCACCCTGGCAACCCCAAGCTAAGCATTTTGAACACAGAGACTTTCCAATACTGCAAGATAGCTATTATTCCCATTTTACCGATAAAAAATCTTAGGTTGACAAAGTTAAGGGGATCTTCAGTTTCAGGATCTAAAATTAAGTCTGTCTGACCCCAAAACCCAAGGATAGGAGATTGCCTCCTAGTTCACTGAAGACATAGGGGCCATCTGACTAATGCTGCACACAGTTTCTTTCTTCCCTCTCTAAATATTTTCCATAGTCCTGCCCAATTTATTTTTCCAAAATACAAACTTTCTCATTTTACCCAGCTTCATTTCCTTCAGTGCCTTACAAGTCTGGACTCATCAAGGTGACAGGAGACGTACCTGCCTACTTGCCCGGCATCATCTCTATTTCTCCCGTATATTTCAGACATACCAAAATATTCTACAAGCCTTCTAAAATTGCAAAGGAATCACACTTCCCTACTTGCTCTTCTTACTTTTCTGTGCGCCTTTCCTCTGATTTTCAGCCTGGTGAAGGAACTTTTGTCCCTCCAGACTCAGTTTAAATATTGTCTCCCCTGATGAAGTTTTCTCTGACATTCCAGTAGCAATTAGACATACCTCCTTTTACACACACATCACTCTATTCATATGGATAATTACTTGTGGATTTGTTTCATGCAAAACAAAACAAAACAAAACAAAACAAAACACATCTCCTCAAAGTTATTCATCTCTGTATCACTGGTACCCAAGCACAACAGGAAAGGTTCAATACATGTTTACTGAATAAATGGATGGATGATGGACAGGTGGATGAATAAGCAATTAAATGGATATAAAAACGAGTGTCTGAAATTAAACAAGAATAACAAAAACTTAAGGTTTTCCTTTTTTTTGGTATATAAAAGAAATCATAATGCCCATGAAAGAGACATATCCCTTGCTACCATTATCACATATACTGCCCCTTGTTAATTCTATATGATTTCAACCTAAATTATGTCTTAATTAAAGCAACTGTTAGCTAGCTTACTTGATTGTGAGGTCCTGTTAAAACAGTTTATTTAATCAAAAGTAAAGGTAATATATAATTTGATGCAAAAATTAATTCTCAAAACTATAAAATGGTTGGAAACGAGGAAATCTGTGAACTGCTCTGATTACTTGTCTGGAGGAAGAAAGCCAGAGGAGTGACCTTTTTGTGACCTCCTCCCACAAACAAAACTATTCACAGATTTTACCATTTCAAGATGTAACCTTGTTTAGTGCTCTCCTCCTTGCAGATAACAGGAGACATCAAAAAAAAAAAAAAATTCCACCATTTAAAATTTCAGGCTCCTTTCTTCCTCGATTCCTTATGATTTTAAATTAAAGCATTTTTATGCCTGGCCAATGTATGTTTCATTAAGTTCCTAGAAATTAGTCTTAAAATATAACTGGGATAATTTATGGTACCTTCTGGTTTGGCGGGGTCCTTTTATCATCTTATTCTCTTGCCCAGAGCTGACATGAAAATAATTTGGGTTCCTTCTGCACACTGCTGTTTAATTTTAAAATCGGGCTAGAATGAATTCTTTTAAAAAAAAAATGCGAAATAAGATAGAACTAAAAAAAATGTCAAGAAGGTTTGAAAACTCCTCTCCACTAATGGAAAAATTATTTTAATTACATGAGAAATGTTCTAAAGCAATCTTCTGGGTGAAAACAAAGCATTACTTATTCGTTGAGGAAAATGCTCTCCCTAAAGAAAATGTTCACATGTTCAGAAGCCCTTAGTCTGTGAAATTAATGCCTTATACATGTAGATAAAAAAAACAGTTCACACCTTGGTAATTTTCTTCTAAAATGCTGCCTCATTATAGCAATAACATTTTGGTTTATGCTAGAAAGGGTTCCTTCCCAAAGAACCAAAATGTATTTTAGAGGGGGAGGGGAAAATGTATTTTAGACACACATTAAAAAAAAACAAAAAAACTGCAGCGCTCTATAAAGTACTAAACAGTCCATAGTGGTGGACTTTGCTGGAAAGGACAAAAGAAGCCATTTTAAACCACATTAAGTATAATCATCTTTTTGTTTTTTATCTCTGAAACATGATAGTAAAATGAGAATAAGAACAGAACGATTTCAGAGCCCAGCACTGGAAAGTCTGGGACTGCACTATGAAAAGACAAAAAATTTTGAAAAAACAACTTTGGATTAAGATGTCCATTCACCAAACATAGGAGACTATATTCCAAAATTTGGTGGAATTTTTCTCGGATTAGCCTGAGAACACAGGATACACAATATGTTTGGATTTTTACTATCTTCAACTTTGCTCCTGCCTTTCCTTTCATAAATAAACAGCTTAACATAAGGAAGCAACTGATTGTGTCACTTATCACATTGTGATCTTTCAAGGGAAATGTCTCAGTTCATTCAAGTTCTGGCTCCTCTCAACTTTTCTTGTCTCCTGCAGGAGAAGATGATATTCTATAAAAGGAAAGGACACCATGTGTGAATTAAGAAGGGTTCATAAGAGAACCGGAATCTAATTACATAAACACACTTCCCTACAGGTGGATATAAATTCAAAAATCTCTGAAATCTCATCTTTAAAGGCTAGCAGTGCTTTTTTAATTATGTTAAAAGTCCCTTGTCTGCTTGATCTCTCATGAACAATTTTAATCAGGAAGCCGAATACATGCTGTCTCAAAGACAACCCAAAGAGCTCTCAACTATGAGCTAATGGGAAGACAAGGAACCACAAGCATTTTTATTAAAAGGAAAAAAATGGCCAGCCTAGAGATTTGGCCAGCAATAAAGCAAGATTAAATCATGCTTTTTCCCCACTTAGCCTACTTAACTTCAAGAACTACAGACATATAATTAATTTGCTCTCGAGATTTATTCTGTAAACATAAACACACCATTTTTAAAATATTACATCCTTACAATTCACAGTGGTTTTTGTTATTTTCCTTTCCCATTCACAAATGGACTAATGTACTAACAACCAATGTGCCGGAATCTAAGAATAGCCTCCCTAAAATTTATTCTCCCCAAAAAAGAGTCAGAAATCACTCTCTAGCCAATAGGAATCCTGACAAGTTCAAAGGGAATATGAAATGATAAATAAAAGAACCCATCTCCACCTGTAGCCCCATTCCCAAGCTGACTTGCTACATCAGCTGTATCCATGACTTTTCAGTCCATTCTAAGGCTCTCTGCATATAGCAGCCTGCCATAACACTCACTTTTTAGCAGCTCTAAACTAAACCTAATAGCCACAATTTCAAACTCCTTTCTCTTAACCAATTCCACCCAGAAACTCCAAAAAAGTATTGCTAGTTGCCCCAGATCCTAGGAAGTCTGCACCTATGCTACACTGAATTGATTTTAGTCTATCTTGATCCCCACCCCCCCCAAACTGCTTTGAAATTAAATTAAAAATTCCAATTTCGGGGGCACCTTGGTGGCTCAGTTAGTTAAGCATCTGCCTTTGGCTCAGGTCATGATCTCAGGGTCCTGGGATTGAGCCCCACATCCCCACATCAGGCTCCCTGTTCAGTAGGGAACCTGCTTTTCCCTCTCCCTCTGCCCCTCCCTCTGCTCGTGCTCACTCTCTCTCAAATAATAGAATAAAATCTTAAAAAAATTAAAATAAAATAAAAATCCCAATGTTTAAACCCTGGTCTGAGTTTACCTCCAATTAGTTGCTGTGTCCTTTGCAGCCTACTCTCAACCCCATCTGTGCCTCATTTCCTTCATCTGTAATACTGTAACTAATAATACTCTCCCTCAAAGAGTTGATGTGAGAATTCAATGATATGATACAGGAAAGAGCTGATCTAAAAATTAAATGACCTAGGACACCGAGCCCTCGGGTATACACTTAATCCACCTTAGCTTCCCTCCATCATGTCCTGGTTAGCGTTTCCAGGCTCTCCGGCACAGGCTCTATCACTTCTACCGAACCCTGAAGAAGATATTCCACTTCTCACGTGCTCCCTGACAATCTCAGCCAGCCTCAGGACGCACCAGCAACCCTTACCTAGAACCTTTTCCTTTGTGGTTTCCCCATCTCTACACTCCGCTCCATCCCTCTCGGAGCTTTCCAGCTATTTTCATTTTAGGGCTCCCTGGGCATCTCCGACTCACTCAGTTTTCCTGTGCCCTGCGTGACAGTTGCTTATTCATCAGAGACTGCTTCCTTTACCTTTGCTTGGGCGTTCACCTGTCTGGTTCTCTTCTTCATTAGTGCTGTGCTTCTTACTAATTGCAATTGCATGCTCTCCTGTTTAATTTGACACCTTTCTATTTACACTGAGTTAGAAGACTATTCTTTACAGTGAAACTAAGAGAAAATTAAAATATAATCGATGAGGACAAATAGGGATAACTTTAGCCCAGAAAAAAACATATGGTTAATTCTTAGAAAAGGAGTTTATTTCAATCAACATATATTTTATGCAAGCGCCTATCAGATCCTCTGATTCTTCTGACCCAGTTGCTTGATGAGCTGTTAACAATTCAACCTTCTTATTGAAATGGTAGATGCTAAAGAGTAAAAGGGAATGCTTGCAGAGCAAGGCGGCCAAACATAAAACTAAGAAATAAGCACTCAAGACATGTTTATCAGTACTACTAAGATGGCAAATATATACATACAAATCCCTTTCAAGCCCTCCAAAAACAGTTGTCTGATCTATCGGCAAATATCTCAGATTAAGAAAATCTCAATTCTTGGGCGCCTGGGTGGCTCAGATGGTTAAGCGTCTGCCTTCGGCTCAGGTCATGATCCCAGGGTCCTGGGATCGAGTCCCGCATTGGGCTCCCTGCTCCTTGGGAGCCTGCTTCTCCCTCTGCTTCTCTCTCTCTCTCTATCCCTCTGTCTCTCATGAATGAATAAATAAAATCTTAAAAAAAAAAAAAAAAAAGAAAATCTCAATTCTAGAGTTAGAAGGGCCAGATCTCTAAAAGGAATATTTCTCTGAAATGACATAAATCAGCACCACTGTCCAGATATTCTCATCATACTGAACGTTTTTTGCTCTTTACTTTTTTTTTTTTTGCTTTCCCTTAATATTCTCTCCCAATTTTCTGTTGGATACACAAATTTAAGTGATGCAAAAGAAAGTATTATTCTTTACATAAAGATGAATTACATGTCTTTCCATAGACTCCATGCTTGTTAATTTTCCTAATGGAGTATAAAGTCTTTCCACTATCCTCAAATTAATCCTAACCTGCTTCAAATTACCATGTTTTGAAGTTTTGCCTCTGGTTCTGGTCAGGGAGAAAGTGCCATCAAGGACAGGTGGCTTTTTAAAGTAACAGTAAAGAGTAATAAAATAATTATTTCCTACAATTTCACTTAAAAATTTTCGCATTCTATTCAACTCAGGTAAATTTTATATTCCAGCAATATTAACATATAAATTATTGCAATAACCTAATTCAGCACTCCCTGAAACAACAGCTAAAACTTTCTTTTCTACTAAATATTTGGTTTTAAAAGAGCTACTACAACTGGCACCAGATCTTGGTTTCTAATACTATTTTCCAATAAAAGGAACCAGGGTTATTTAGAGAAGTGTTTCTAAGAGTGAAGCAGAAAATACTAGGGTGAGTCTAACGCATCCTAGAGTACCAGACACTAAGGAAGTACTCAAAACAAAAACAAAAAGAAAACCCCACAATGATGAGGATATGTCAAAGGGATAGAGGGGCCAATTGAAAAGCTCCCAATGACCAAAGCTGGAACAATTTAAACAATAAAATAAAATGGTATTGCTTTATAACCCAAAGTATAAAATAAATATCCACAAATCCATACTTACATAAAAAATGACTGACTAAATAAACAAACAGAGGAGTAAAAACAAATCGCATGCAGAAGAATTACAAATAATTTATGAAGATACTCCACCCTCAAGGGAGCGGAACATGACTCCCCACTCCTTACACGTGTGGGCTGTGCACAGTGGTTTCCTTCCAAAGAGTACAGTCTGGAAAGGGGGAATAAAGAGTAGCCTCATAGTGGTGCAACTTGTTGATAATATGGGAAACTGAGTGCAAGGTATACGGGAACTCTCTGCACTATCTTTGCAAGCTTTCTGTAAATCTGAATCTATTCTAAAATAAAAAAATGTATTTCAAACGTTAAGAAAAATCTGCCATTGCTTTTGGCTTTCTGAAGTTTGCCACCTGGCTTACCTGTAGAAACTCTAGTCAATTTTAGACCGCTGCAATTGTACCGCTGTTCACAAGACTCTCAAATCCAGAGGTCGCTTGCACTGCAGTGGAATGGAAAGATGAGAGGCACAGCCCTGCATTTGAGTACTACTCTCCATGCAACTCTTCCTGGGATGGAAATAACCAATTTCTTCATCTATAAAATGGGGCCAACTGGCTTGCAGGGCTGTGTGACTCCTATGGGGTGGGGGCTAACGTGATGGCCTGGCCACATTCCCATTACAGAGCGCCTCATCTGGGTCCAGCTCTGCGTTCTCCAGCCCGGCCCCACTTGGGGCCAGTCCTGGCAGCTTCCAGCTTGTTTGTTTGCTTCTTTAGACACGATGCTCAAATGCTATTTTTTTTTTTTTTTCAAAAATCAATTCATGCTAACTCTATCTCTGGAAGAATAACTAGGAATTAGACACAGTGGTTGCCTCTTTGTAGGAGAACAGGAGGCTGGAGTGGAAGACAGGATTTGCACTGTACACACTCTTGGGCTACCTGAGTTATTTTTTTACTCTGTGTATGCATTAGCTATTTAAAAACTTAAGACAAAAGCAACAACAAAAAATCTATGACTCAGGGATTGCTATCGTTATCTTATTTCTACCTTTGTATCTGCTGTGCGTTATCTCCTTTTAATACAGTACCAGAGCAAAGGCAAGAAGCGTGGCTCCAGAAGATGAGTCTAAAATGATTTCAATCAACTTCTTTTGTAGCAAATCAGCTGTTTCAAAATAGCATAGCGGTCTTGGAATCAGAAGTGACTTGGGATGGAACCCTGGCCCCGCGACTGAACCTCACCAAAGCCCAGCGTCTTCATCTGTAACACTCGAATAACAATACCCACACTTCACAGGGGTGCTGGAAAGATTAAGTAAAAGTACACGTAAAATCCTTAGCACAATGCCTGGTCCATCTATTACTGTCATAAGTATAAATGGAAGTCTGTGGGAAGATCCGATTTCTCACTCAGACGTGTCTTCTACTCAGCTATGGATCCAGAAGCAACTTCCAAGGCTCAACACCCCCCCAAAATGCAATTGGTTTTCAGCAATTATTATTCCTAGTTCCCTAAAGCAAAGGTGTTAGGTAACTAGAATCAACAGCAGCATTTCCCTGCCTGCATACAAACTTCTCAAATAATAGGAGTCATACACTGTGGGTAACATACATAGAACTGAGTAGTTCTTATAACCATCAAAGCAACAAAATACTCAAGGACAGTAACACTTAACACGTGATTAAATGTGCAGAATGCTACAGTTGAAGTTGTCTTTGGGATTATGCCAGAAGATTGCATACGTTTAAAATTTTAAGTTATATTCGCATCCTGGCCTCTAGCCTTAGTTTCCTGCAAAAGGGCATGTCATATTTTACCAAGACACAGATTTTTGAGATTAGTGGTAACAAATGTAAATAACCTTAATAAAAATGCAGGTTAAAGCAAGGCATATAAACATCTTAGGTACTCACTGAATATTTGTCAAGGGGACTTTGTGTGCATAAATATGTGAATAAATAACATGTTACCAATGCATACTCCCTTCAATGAGTTATCAGAAATATTATTCCCTTCCTAGCTGTCTCCAAAACAGAGCTACCTATTTTATCATCATTTGTTTTATTGTGGGTTTTAAACTGAAGCACTTCAAAAACTAATGGTATATTTCCACTCACAAGATCTGTGTATCTGCATATGGATACACACTCATACATATGTATACACAGGCAACACTCTAGCATAGAAATACATCTGTATCTCTGTATATTTGAATATAATTTAAGATATGGAAGTACTACCTTACCAAAAGGTATCTTTGAAAATTTTTTATACTTTCTAAGTTTTTGTTTCAGGGTTCTGCTATAAAATTCACTAAAGCCGCTTCTTGCTTTTGAGGTAACACATCACAAAAAGAGCTCATGTAGATCAGATTTAAAATCACATCGAGCAACTGGACTGCTACTACTAAAAAGTCAAAAAGTACGGAGTCATTATAAATTTTCGGACTTAACAGGTTAAGGATTGCTCCAAGACAACTGGGAAGAGAATGCGGATCTGAAGCTACAATGATAAAAATATTTTTTTTAAGATTTATTTGAGAGAGGGAGTGCAAGAATGGGCGGGGAGGGTGGAGGGAAAGAGGGAGAGAGAATCTCCAACAGACTCCCTACCGAGCACAGAGCCCTGAGCATGACCCTGAGATCATGACCTGAGCGGAAATCAAGACTTGGACACCTAACTGACTGAGCCACCCAGGCGCCCCAACAATGATAAAAATCTTAAACACTTCCAAATAATTAGACTAGGAACCACTTAAAGAAACTCCATTCCATTACTAGATCACTGTGTCCAATAATGGCAATTATTGATGATTTTTTTTTCTCAATTCTTCCATTTTATGCAATACTTCACAGTTGGTAAATCATTCACAAGAATCATCTAATGCCGACAAAACCTGTGTGCAAAAAGTTGCGCTGTTACTCTAGGGACAGAAGGCCACCAAATTAGTAAGTGGCAAAACCGGAACATGGACCCACATCTTCTATCCCCAAATAGAGCACTCTCCCCCCCCATCCCACCGCTGAACCCCCTTCTAGGACAGGTCCCCATTCCTACAGCACAACTCCACATCTGCCGACTGCAATCCTTCCTCCGGTGGTTTATCACACCCTCTCTGGCCACAAGCCCGTCAGCTCCCGACACTGTAGCTACAGACACCATCCCAAATTTAAATCAGTCTTCTAGATAAGACCAACAAATGCTTTTCCCTGTTCCTAGACACAGAATAAACTTCTTACCAAGCCTTCAAAGGCTGAGTGTCCTGAACCTTTCTTCCTTCTCAGGTTTGGGGTATGCACTGGACAGGCTCCTTAGTCCTGGATCCCTCTTCTCCTTTTACCTAATTCATGTACACACTTTCTCCTCTCCAGCCTCACTTCCTCAAGCGAGCAGCAAGCTCACTGGCCAAATCAAGTGTCCCAGCCGTACTCCCTCAGGGTGACAGTACCTTGACTTCATCGCTGTCATCACACCCAGCTGCAATTTACATTTACTCATGTCACTGTGCACTTACTGTTTGACTTTTCCCCCAGACTGTCAGTGACACAAAGGGTAAAGATGAGGTCACTTTGTGTTCTTAGTCACTACTATACCCCCGATGCCTGGCCCAATTTCCAGCCCCACAGCAGGTACCTGATTACTTTCTTTTAAAAAGCCAAACCAATACAGAACGAGGCAAATCCCTCTTTCAGTCCTTAAATACTTGAAAATACCTACTCTTCTGATGATTCCTCACTCCACACACACAGACACAAAAGTTACGTTTTAATAAGGAAACCACGCTGATTCTTTGAAATATTCCTTTTAGGACAAAGTGCCCAGATACTTCCTAAAACCTGGAAGCGATAAATGAATATAATGGTATTTTCTCACCAACAGAGACTGTGCCTTCTTCATTCCAGAGACTGCACTTTTATTAAAACAGTCTATACGTGAGACATGGCACTAACAGTTACATCACAAATTCTCAGGTCTTCTTCATATGAAATGCTTTCAAAACACGTCTACTTGATTCTTGACCAGTGTGATAATTTGACAAACCTACATGCAGAAGAACCTACTATAGACCATTTTAGCTTCGACCAGTCATTTCAGATGGCTAAGCTTTTTTTCAGTCCCGATTCCCTCACCCAAACTATTAGCTATCACTCTCAGCTTCATGTGATATGCAAATGTGATAGGCCTGTTTCATCTAAATTGGTGATAAAAATGATTAATAGGACAAAGTGAAAGAAACAGCCATATCATGCCACTAGAAATACCTCTCTCCTAGCTGACATCAATCCATTCATCCAATTTTTTCAACCGTCTATGACTCTGCCTGTCCTCATAAAACAGCCCCTAATTTGACCATCTATCTTCTAAACACGATCATGAGACACTGTCTGAAGCCCTGCAAAATCAGCTTACTCCACCCAGACAGTAAAAAAGTTACACAAGCTTGACGGGACACATTTCAAGTGAACCCATGTGGTCTCCAGAGGATTACTTTTCTAAGTGAGTGTTCACAAAGTGTCTGTCTAATAATCTATTAAAGAATTTTCCCAAGGATAGATAGGAAACCCATAATCTTAGTGTTGCAGAAATCTACCTTTACCCCCTCTTTTCTGAAAATAAAAACAGTTACCTGCATGCTAGTGTTTTGGCACCTCTGGTTCTGATCATAATTGTTGAAAGATGACCAAACCATTCATTTCTGGTCATTTAATCCCAAGGCATTAACTGGTGGGGAGCATCAGCGTGCTTTTCTCCCCATTGCCCCACCTTCCTTGGACTTTAATTCCCTCGCTACTGTTATCAGTCCCCTTTACTGAATTTGAATATCATTTTCTTTCGGTAGAGAAGTTGAAACCAACCCAGGAGTTCCACAAATCTGCCTTTGTTCCATCGTCCAGTATTACACTATCTGTCCCGAGCAGCAGTTTATGCTTTTTCTTGCTTTTACTTCATGGTCTGAACGTAACATGTTGTGGTCCTTAGCATCTTCCCAAGCCTCAAACTCATTTCGAGACTCAGCCTCCTGAACACTACTCTCTCTAATACTACTTTAGTGTTTGTGTTCCAACCTCTCCTTACATAATGAGAGTCATCTGTGCTCATATGGGCAGTATTTCACTTTAGAGAGCCTACACACATTTCATTTATTCAGTTAGTGTTTTACTGCTTGCCAAATGGATGCAACTCACCACACTAAAGCAAAGCACACAAAGATACCTAAGATTTGGTCCCTGCCTTCAAAAAATCCAGAGCGGAAATTGACTTTTAGGCAGAAATACTGGCTTCTAGATTACCAAGATGAAAGGAAGGACTGTATGAGCAGAGGACACAGCAACTAGCTCAAGTGTGAAGGAGATGCTGAAGTCTTCACCAAGGAAAGGATAGGAGCCAAGTCTTGCAGAGTAAGGAAGTAGTCATGAAAAGCCTGGAAATATGCACAAAACCATGGAAATACAAAAAGTACTCTGTCTTCATACAAGACTGATTAATGTAGCTGGAATTTAAGTGTATGGAGTACAAGAGATAGCCCAAAAATACGGAGTCAATTCTAAAAAGGCCCTGTAATCCAGGTGTCCAACACGTAAGATAAATAAAATGAAGCAAATACTTTCTACAGAATCCTAGGCAGCAGTTAGAAGAAATCAAGATGTCCAATGACATGGCAGATCTTTAAAACAGTGCTGAGGACAAACTAAATAATGTCTAGAGTATAACACCAGCAAAGCAAAATTAAAATGCACGTGCATCCAGTGTTTGTGTGCACACACAATAAATCTACATGGTTAACAAGACATACACAAAGATCAAAAATATGAAAATTGTTATCTACGGAGAGGGAACATAATGGGGATGGGAGATGGGAAGCAAAGGTTCTTTTTTTTTAAAGATTTTATTTATTTATTTGACAGAGAAAGAGACAGCGAGGAGAGAGGGAACACAAGCAGGGGGAGTGGGAGAGGGAGAAGCAGGCCTCCCACTGAGCAGGGAGCCCGATACGGGGCTCGATCCCAGGACCCTGGGATCATGACCTGAGCCGAAGGCAGATGCTTAACAACTGAGCCACCCAGGCGCTCCAAGATTTATTTATTTATTTTAGAGAGAGAGCATGGGGTGGGGAGGGGCAGAGGGAGAGGGAGAAGCTGACTCCCCGCTGAGCAGTGAGCCCAATGAGGGACTCGATCCCAGTACTCTGGGATCATGACCTGAGCCGAAGGCAGATGCTTAACCGACTGAGCCACCCAGGCGCCCCGCAAAGGACTTTTTTTTAAGCATGTATGCATGTATGCATCTGAAGTCCAAAGACATCAAAAACTTATAGTTTTCCTATAAGTGACAGAAGTTTTCAAGTCTGGGGATGGCAAAATGGAATGTGGGTGGTTTTTAGAAAGAAAATTTGGCCCAGTGTGAAGGAAAAGCCCTGTAGCTATATTTCTTCTAGAGGCAAAGAGCATAGGTTCATTGCCTCTTTTGTGCACATGCTGAGCAGACCTTTATCACTCTGTAAGAAAAGGCTGGGCATCAGTAAACTGACAATAAGCAAGGATGGATGCAGAACTTTCAGTAAGAGGTAAAGTAAAGACGAGGTCTGGCAGGGAATCAATCACCACAAATACAAGCAGTATCTTAAGGCCCAAATTTGGGCTACTATCTTCTAGGAATATTTTTGAAAACATTCCTGCACTGCAGTAGATGGTAGACTAAATAAAGACTAAGGGTTTTGCAAGCTGAAGGTCTGCTCCATTTTCTTCTGAATGCGCCAAAGGGAGAGCAATGAGAAATTAAAACAAAGCCTCACTGAGTATGTCTTGGGAGCTCAGAGCAGGGATCCCAGTAATAAACTCATACAAGCCCTATCACTTGAGAGATGAATCTTGCATTACCAAGTACTGCTTCATCTGTATGGACAGACTTTCTATAGAACTGTAACTGAACACCACAGGCAATACACCAACATTTTTAAATTTCATCAAGTTCTAGTGCCAGGTGACAATTGTTTGCTGTGACATGATTTATGCAACACATTTCATCCACTTATCTTAGAATCAAAAGGCATGTTACCAAAGGGTTCTCACTCAGATAAACAGGAATGATTTCTAACCCAATCACATCTGTGAAAAGTGAAAAACGCACCTGGGAAGTTCCAGGACCAGAGCCTGCTGATTAAATTTGGAGAATAAAGAACTTAAAGCCACAAAACTGGCACCCTTACTGGATCTTCCTCTATTCTAAAGACACTGTTTTTCATTTGGGTGCAAAAAGCTAACCAAAATGCAGTCAGAATCAAAATACATTTTTCAAATTATAAGTGATATGTTCAAATGATATGTGACATGGTTAAGAACACTATTTATAGCACCTTATGTTTCCATTGATGGGCTCATGAGGGTCAGGCATTTGTCTTGCTTCTCAGTCTTTGCTTCAGTAATGTGACAAGGATTCTTTTCCCTCTGAATCTTCTCCTAAAGTATCATTTCAGCCCCTGATTATTCACCATCTCATCCTTCCACCTTCTTACCCATTCTACTCAGAAAGGTACATTTTGATAGAAGAGCATCTTTAAAAGAGAGCATCTTCCAAGAATGACCCTAAAACAATTTTATATTTTAAGTATTATTGCCTAAAGAAGGTAATCTATGTTCTCCATAGGTGGTGAGATACGGGTATTAGGTCCTTTCCTCTCTATAAAATGTTTTGCTTTTATAATCACGATCTTAAACTATGTAGTGACATAATAGGGAGGAGATCTTATTATAAGAAGTTCTCATTTTTTAAAAGATGATTATATATCTAAGGGCCTTGGTCTGGGACATCCCTCTGGCCTTCTGTCATTATCCGGGCTTATAACCCAACTTAGATATGAATGCACAAACGAGTTCTGTCACAGGATCTGTGACAAACAGGACCGTGGAAGGCAGGGGCTGAGCAAATCTCAAAGTTAGCAATCAGGTACTCAGAAAAGACACTGAATCTAGTCTGGGCTCTAAAAATGAAATTGTAGGGGCACCTGGGTGGCTTAGTTGGTTAAGCGACTGCCTTCAGCTCAGGTCATGATCCTGGAGTCCCGGGATCGAGTCCCGCATTGGGCTCCCTGCTAGGCGGGGAGTCTGCTTCTCCCTCTGACCCTCCCCCCTCTCATGTGCTCTCTCTCTCTCTCTCATTCTCTTTCTCAGATAAATAAAATCTTTAAAAAAAATAAAAAAATAAAAATGAAATTGTATTATTCTAAAATGCCAAATTATCTTATAACGAGACACATGAAGTCAGCATCTCAGCAATTTATACTAAAGACTAAATGGTTTCAAATAAACACAAATACTCTTATACCTCAAAAGACACACGCATGAAACAAAATAATCTAATAGTATCAAATCATAAATGTAATACTTTTAGAAAATAAGTCCTTGTTCAATGAAACAGTTATCACTCTTACATCCACCCATTTTTCCTCTAGCTTATGCATTCATTCATTTATCATAAGGATGATAAACCTTAAAACTTTTGAAAACATAACATTACAACTTTTAATGCTCAATTTTACTTTTCTTAGCATTAAGCTTGAAACTAATAAACCAAAGCTGTTTTTTATATTCATGTTACTTATTCATCGCCTTCTCTGTACATCTTAACTGAAGCAGGATTTCAAAGGGCTAACCCCTTACCTCTCACCCTCCCAAGTTTAAGAGGATTATTAGGGGCTTAAAAAAAAAAAGTCTTTAAACAGTATATCACTAATTACATTACAATATAATAGTGGCTAGTCCATTATCCAAAAAAGCTCTAAGACATTGCTCACTGTTTTGTTATCATTTCCAAATATACACACTTCTGTTTCTACAGTGAGAAGGGATGATATTTAGGTATCACTTAACCAATTTCCTAACTAGCAATATATTTTTATTGTATGTGCAAGAGAGAACGAAACTACAAATGCCTTCTAATGCTTCTACTGCATTCTCACTCTGATGTAGCTAACGTTCCCACAGAATGATTTCTCTTGTATAATGACAGGTCATTGTAATGTACAAAATCCAACATCTCCCAGTGAGTTCTGCCACCCATCCCTAAGACTTACTATTTTTTTTCTTATTTTCTTGCTTTCACTAATATTCACTTAAAATACATGTTATAGCAACAGTCCCGCTGCTGCCTTTAACAAAGTCATTTGTAACTCGGCTTTTTATGTCACTCCATAGAGTAAATAAATGTAAATACAACTCATGGGGTGAAATACTGCATAAAATATAATCATGCAAAGTATCAATAATATGCTTAATGATTTAGTTTATAGCTGCTGATTCTTATATCTTATGTCATTATGTAGGTGGTTATTTACTGCCAGGTAAGCATTTAGCAAATTTACACAGGAGAGAAATTTCAAGTTCATGATTGTTAGGAAAGGAAAAAGAAAAAAGGATCTATTTAAGCACCTTATGAAATTCTATTTCATATAATTTAAACTTTTCTGGTAGTTTTTTGAAATCCCATTATTCTATGAAAGGTTGTAAAATAGTTACAAAATCAAGAATATGCTAGGTGAGGGGCACCTGGGTGGCTCATTGGGTTAAGCGTCTACCTTCAGCTCAGGTCATGATCCCGGGGTCCTGGGATCCAGCCCCACATAGGCTCCTTGCTCAGCGGGGAGCCTGCTTCTCCCCTGCCTACTTTTCCCCCTGCTTGTGCTTGCTCTCTGTCTCTCTCTCTGTCTCTCTCTGTTGCTCTCTCTGTGTCAGATAAATAAATAAAATCTTTAAAGAAAAAAAAAAAGAATATGCTAGGTGATTTACAGGGCATAGAGTTTCTCCTGAGTTGGGGGCTGGGGGGCAGTTACAGTCTGAGTTGGATTGTAAAACATATGTAGCAAATGTTTTTAAATCTTATAGCAAAGTTTATATTTTGATATTCTTGAAAGTACATTATAGAGAATAACTATTTTCATGGCATGAAAACATAAATTGAGTTTTGTGTTTCTTTATTAAATGTTATAGTTCATTTTTATTCATTTAATCCAATTTCCCAATCCTCTGAAACAATTTTAACAGATACTGTGTTAGTCAGTAAAAGCATTTGTCATCCTGATCCTAAAGTTCAAAGAACATGCACTGGGTGAAGACAGAATAGTTTTTGACACCAGCACGTAAAAAGGCATTCAGTAAAGTCAGTAAAGGTGATGACTAAGCAACTGGAATACATCTACCAGTCTTCTCATCTAAAAAGGTATGACGGAAGAACTACTGCACTTTCAAAGAACAGGTTCTTGCTAGGAAGAAGTACAATTAGAACAATATTCTGCTAGATCAAAGTTTTTTTAACAATTCACTGTAACATAACAATTACGACTGACAAATCTGTTAGGAAGCAGAAATATAAACAAAGCATGACTTACTGAGAATGTAGAAGGGACTTTACAAAATGTTTTATGAACAAAAATAAATGCAAGTATTAACATCTCTATCAAGTACTAACATTTCTATGAAATATAGTATCATATATCATATATATGGTTTATTGATATTAAGCTCACATCCAAAGTTATTACATTTTTAACTGCATATCAAGTTTTACAAACACCTGTATGAGCATACCTGCTATTTTAGTTTATGCTTTATTTTGGTTTTAGTTGCAAACAACCAGTTGGAGAACATCTGAAAGGAAGAACATGTCCTTTATCCTATATTAAATATTTCTTATTTCAGTAGCAAGAATTAGGTTGTTAGAGTCACAAAAGTGAATGTCGGTATTTCCCAAATCATAAGGCAGTTGGTGTTTACTCTTCCCAAAAATAAAAGATGGGGAAACATTCCCTAACTCATTTTATGAGGCCATGATTACCCTGATTTTTTTAAATGACAGAAACAAGAAAATTTAACTACTACCAATATTCCTCAGAAAAACAGACACAAAAATATCTGTAACAGAATGCTAAAAAATCAAACCTAGTGACATCTAAATATATGTCATGAATCAGGACAAAATGGGATTTATCCCAGAATTCAAAGTTGCTTTATCATTAGAATATCAATCATGGTAATTTACCAGGTTAAGAGACTAAAAGAAAAAAAGCATAGGATCATCTGGATTTAACATATACTCATAAAAAGAAACTACCAGCAAACTGGTGATAGAAAGGAATTTCCTCAACTTGATCAAGAGCAACTATAAAGAACTTACAGCTAACAGTAAACTTAACAGTGAAAGATAGAATGTTGTATTTCTAAGATCAGGGAGAGGACAATGATATCCTCTCTTACCATTTCTATCCAACACCGTAGGTCCTAATCCATGCAATAAGGCAAGAAAGATGAATAATGAGCAGACAAATCAGAAAAGAAGAAGGAAAACCATCTTTATTTGCAGACAACTTGATTATCTATGCAAAAAATCCTAAGGCATTTTTTAAAAAGCTATTAGGAATAATAAGTGCATTTAGTACATTAACAAGTTTATAAGGTCAACATATAAAAAGTCATACCAGCCATATCGTATTTCAATACTACTGAAATTTACAGCATAAATCATTTACAATAGTATCAAATATATGATATACTTGGTGATAAACAACAAAAACTATATGAAGGAAACTGGAAGACTAGAAATCATAAGTAAGAGAAATTAAAGAAGACTTAATAAAGAGATATGTCATGTTTATGAATCGTCATACCCAATATAACTAAAATATTAATTTTTGTGAAATTTGGATCTATAGAGTCAACACAATTGCAATCAAAATTCCAGGAAGGTTTTTTTGTGGATTTTGACAAGCTAATTCTAAAGTTTATATGCAAATGCAAAGGATCTAAAATAACCACAACTTTGAAACACAAGACAAAGTGGTAGCAATTATATATTACACTTAATTTTAAGACTATAAGGCTACAGTAATCTGGACAGTTGGGTACTAGCATAAAGATAGTAATTAAAAAAACTGGAGGGGTGCCTGGAAGGCACAGTCAGTTAAGCCTCCAACTCTTGATTTCAGCTTAGGTCATGATCTCAGGGTCTTGAGATCAAGCCCCATGTGGGGTTTTGCACTCAGCACGGAGTCTACTCGGGATTCTCTCCCTCTCCCTCTGCCACCCCCCGTACTTGCTCGTGTGCCCTCTGTCTCTCTCTAATACATAAATAAATCTTAAAAAAAAAAAAAACTGGAACAGAAATACACCCATACATATATGGCCATTTCAATAAAAGATGTCAAGTTAACTCAGTGGAAAAATTAGTCTTTTCAACGAATGGTGCTGAAAAAACTGGAAACTTGTATGGGAAGATATGAAACTTATCTCATACCATACATAAAAATTAACTCAAAATGTATTATAGACCTAAAAATAAGATCACAAACTCCTAGAAGATAACATGAAACAATTTAAGTGACATTATTCTTCATCTTCCAAAAAAAAAACTCCTAGAAAAAAACTGATAAACAAACTTCATCATAGTGAGACTTTTGTTCTTTGAAAGGACAAATTTAAGAAAATGAAAGTGCAAGCCCACAGATGTGGGGAAAAAGTTTGCAAAATGTATTTCTGATGAGATTTATGCCCAGAATATGTATATATCTAAAAAGAAATAAGGAGAAAAAAAAAACACATGATTTTAAAAAATAGGTAAATGGTTTGGACATTAACAAAAACAATATGCAAATGGCCAATAAGTATAAGAAAAGAAGCTCAACATCATTAGTCATTTTAGAGAAATACAAATTAAAACTACAATGAGTTACCACTACAAGGTCACTGGAACGATAGCTGCAATTAAAAGCACTGTCAATCCCATGTACCTTCAAGGACACGGACAGCTAGAACCCTTATACCCTACCAACGGGGATGCAAAATGGCACAGCTACTTTGGAAAACAGATGGGCAACTACTTATAAAATTAAACATACCCTTATCATAGGACTCCAGTCTCCTATTCACTTACCTGAGTGTAATAAAACATATGCCCAAATACTTCTCCTAAACATACTTAACAGCTTTCTCCAGAATAGCCAAAAACTAGAAACAATCCAAATACCCATCAATTGGTAAACAGAATCAACAAAGTGTGGTAGAGCCATACAGGGAACCACTACTCAGCAATGAGAAGGTACAAATCTGCATGATTCATGTACAATCTGAATTTAGCTACAATCTAAATAAAGCCAGATACAGAAGCTATATACTGTGTGATCCCTTGTATAGGAAATTCTAGAAAAGACAAGACAACAATGGACACAATGCAGATCTGTGGTCGCCAGGCCGGGGGATGGAGTTGAGGATCAACTACAAAAGGACAGGAACAAATTTCTTGCAGTGATGAAAATGTTCTGTTCCTTGATTGTGACAGTGGTATAGGACTAAACCCAATTGTCAAAACTCATCAAACTGTACACTTTATATTGGGGAATTACATTGTATGCAAACTGCACATCACTACAGCCAAATAAAAAATATAGCAATCAAACATACTGAAGATACACATTGGTGGAAATTTCTGATACCTTACCTATCCAAGAAAGAACGGTACTTTGTTTGATTTGAATATATAAAAATGCCAATGCTAAAACAAAAAACAAAACAAAAAACACCCCCAAAAGGGTATAGTGGAAAAGCCAGTCTCTCTCGCACAACGTTACAATTTCTATGCCTTTTTTTAAATTTCATTTATACTCACAAGGCAACTATATTACAATATGAAGACCTGCTTACTAAAGAAGGTATCTATATTTTACAGGATGCTTTATTAAAATAGAAGACTCTTTAACTGATAATAACATGTAGGTCATTCTTTTCCAGAGGGAGATCCCCCAAAGCCCTGATCGTCTGGAGACTTTACCCTATAAATCAGAAAATATTAGTGGTCTGTCAGAATCGTAGCATCTCATGTCTAACAACGTGCCAATCCTTGTTCTAAACTTTTATCTCCTGGCAAATACAATATAAACCATTACTTATCAATATGTCAACTTGGATATATTACAAGTCACATTAAAACTTCCTTAAAGAGGGGCGGGGCCTGAGTGGCTCAGTTGGTTAAGCATCTGCCTTGGGCTCAGGTCATGATCCCAGGGTCCTGGGATTGAGTCCAGCATTGGGCTCCCTGCTTCTCCCTCTCCCTCTGCTCCTCCCGCTGCTCATGCTCTCTCGCTCTCTCTCAAATAAATAAATAAATAAATATCTTTAAAAAAAATATATCCTCAAAGAGTAACTACAAAATCAAAGCTGTTATTCCTGTATTCCAGGAGCTTACAATACACCAGGGAAGAAAAGCCATACCCAATGGACACTTTTCTTAATAATCAAGATATTATATATACCAAAGTTGAGTGATGACTGGGTAAAGAATGCAAGATTGCCATGGTTGAAAAGAAAGCAAAGTGGAGAGAATGAGATAGAAGAGACTTGACCATTCCTGAACAAAGAGCTTGAAAAAAATGAACGAGTGTGAGACAGAGAGATTGGGCTATGTGAACAACATTTTCAGTGGAGAAAGTACAGATTACTTACCTGAATTGGAAGATTAGAGAGAAGTACAAGATAAGGCTGGGAAAGATAGCATTCAACTACCTAAGAACACCTATTATACGCCAGGCATAGTACAGAAATGGAGCTGTTTGGAAACAAATTCCAGATTTAGGAATTTGGTCTTTTTACCCTATAGTAGTAAAAGTAATGGCAACTTCACATTCATTATCTCAACCAATCTTCACAACAAATGATTTTATAGAATGGAGAAACAGAGGCCTAGGAAGGTCTATTTTTATGCGTAAGGTCATACAGCCAGAAGCAGAGCCAGGGCAAAAAAAGCCCACTGTTCTTTTCTTTGTCTATCCTCTAGAACACTCAGCTCTTCTACTCAAGAAAACAATAATTTTTTTTTTTTTTTTAATAGTGTGATGTGAGGGGCACCTGGCTGGCTCAGTCAGTAGAGCATCCGACTCTTAATCTAAGGGTTGTGAGTTTGAGCCCCACACTGGACACAGAGCCCACTTAAAAAAATAAAATAAATAAAAATGTGATTTGATAAAAACAATGTTTTAGTCAAAATACACATGGTTATGCTATACGGGTTGAATTAGAAGGCAAAGAACATGGAAACAAGGAGATGTACCAGTACTGTCCTATAATAATCCAGGGGCAGTGGAAACAAAAGGAATGAAAGTCATCATTCATGGGACTATACAAAAAGATTCAACTACATTTCTTGTTTGAAAATGCCTACAGACTCAATGATAACTAGGAGACCAGCAGAGCGACTGATAAAATTGAAATGTCAACAAGTGGATCTATTTTGTAGTGGAAATTAACTACTGTGGTCAAATGATGCCCAAACAAAGATATTAGGTCAAATATTATATGAGTCTCAACTCCTTAAACCAAAAAAACCCAGGGTTTACTGCCTGGATATTTTATTTACAGATATTTGTAATTGTGTATACTTAAAAAAATCTAGACCCTCTACCAACCCCCAAAGGTATCCATATTCATAAAGCCCAATAAGACTTTATACCCACTTTCTAGAAACCTCTAAGATAGTTGGTATACCTAAATTTAAAGATTTAATAAATATCTCTTTAATTAAATCTATCGTTGAATGAAGGCTTTCTTTCGGGGGGATTGAGCTTATTTGCCAATCACAAGTAAATGCCCAAAGGTATGCAACTAAGAAAGTATTTTAAAATCTATTAAAAGATGAAATCCATCTTACCACTTACATGGAAATTATTTCTCAGGGCAAGGTTCCTTTTTTAACGTCTCCCAAGATTCTAACAAATTCATCTATCATATCAGTTAATTGGCAAGGACACTGGACTAGTAGCTCTTCAACAGCTATAAATCAATATCCAACAGATAAAGTAGTCTTTAAAAGGGGATAACAAAGAGGGTTAGGACCAAGGAAGGGAGAGGTGAGCCCAAATAAAATCATATCCAGGCTCGAGTGAAAAACACCGATGTCAGTGCTGCTCTTTGCAACGGCCAGTAGAGGCTGCCCATGTACAAGGACACGTAGGGCTCCCCCTCGACCCCCACAGACACGGCAGGAGGTGTCACCCAAACAAAAAAGCATTTCCCTGATACAAGATGAAGACCAGCATTTGGAGCTCGTCATAGAGCAGTCACCAAGAGTCTTTTCAACCATAGCTTCTGGGCATGTGTCAGAGGAGCAAAGGAAATGCAGAGTATTTTGAGCACTTTTGAAAAATGATCACACTTAGCCACTATGACCAAAAGAAACCATCAAGCCCTATAGGACTACCTTTCCAGGGATGAAACTTCAGAGATGTGAAAATTGTATTTTCACTTAAGCATACTTCAATTTATAGTCTTTAAATCCTCCTTTGAATAGATGTATCATTTGGCTTCTTCAAATAAGGTGACTCGATTACAGCTGAAGGAGATTTTCAGCTACTGGGTGCAAAATTGTAATCTGATCTACAATTTGAAAGTCTCAATCTTAAATTACAAATATTAATATGCTTAAAAGGAATCCCCTCCTCTTTGGCAGTCAGGTGAAATTCTGTCCGTTGGTGTCCCTAACCCAAAGCCAAGAACATAAACACTCAAATACACCAAGTGGCAACCACTTTTTTAGAATTCATTTGGTGAACCTCCTCTACAATTTTAGGAAATATGCATCTGGCCCTTTCTGAGCTCCAAACACTGCTACTTCTTGTAGAGAGGAACTTTGCTGTCAATCATTGTTCGCGTTTGCCACGCAAATATGTGCTGCCGCTTTCACCTGTCACTCCTATTACATGTAATGTAGGCAGCTTAGCACTAAATCAATTTAAGGAACTGCACAAGTTAAATACATACAGTATTATGATGATGACAGAAAAGGCAATGAATGTCTTGCAGCTCCATTTGCTTTCTTTGTTAAGGAAGAAAAAGCTAATTATCTGTAGCTGTCAACCATGAAGACCCAGACCTATTTAAATCAAACATTAGCCTTGGACAACTGAAAACATTTCTCATGTTTTTGCCCGACTGTTTTCTTTTTGCACAAAAACATAATTTCATTACAAAATACTAAACGTTCTGAAGGACAATATAAAAACAAGTGGAAAAAATGTAAAGCCACACATTGGCATGCCTTTTCACAACCAAATTAATATTTCAAAAAACTGACTGCCAGTTTTTTGTAATATCCATTCTCTAATTAGTATAGTCCAAATTTAGACAGATGTAAAGCCTCTCCACACAAATTCATGTGAAGAAAATTCAACTTCATGAAAGCCCACATACTACTGGTTACAATGAAATTATGTCACAGAGGATCAAGGGAGAAATTCTGTCATTTAATTAACAAGAGAGAGAGAGAGAGAAACACGGTCCACAGATGAAATGCTGATAAGTGACAGAAAATTCACACTGAATCATAGGCTTCTGGTTTGTAGATTATTCTCTTTACTTACTGAGCTTTCTCTCTCTGATCCAGTCCCATTAGAATCTAGAAGTAGTAAATAGTTGGGTTTGAATTTTCACTTTTCAGATTTAAGGATGAACTTGTATATTTCTAGGATATCAAATAAGAACTCAAAGAATATTCTTAGTAAGTCAAAGAGAAACAAATCTATTATCATCAATATATAAACTATGGAATAATCTAACATTGTGCTCTGAAAAGTACACAACGGTCATTATTCTTGATTAGGAATGTAAATATCCTCCATGTTTGCTCTTACTGAGTTTTCAATGATAAAACATTATTTTCTGCTCTTTTCTTTAGAAGAGACCTTCTCACAGGAGTATACTTAATAGTATTTTACAATTTCATATTTAAAAAACTGCCCATTTAGCTTTCTAATGCATTCTAAACACATGTAACCCCTAAGAGAAGCAAAACCAACACAGATAAATTGAAACTCAATAATGTAAGACAAAAATTTGACAAATGGCCCAACACAATTATAGTTTTAAAAATAACAACTCCATATGTAAGTCCCTAAACCAGCAACAAAGGGAAACCTTTTCTAACTACACCTGACTCACAGCTCCAAGATTGTGATTTGCCACAACTCCTCCCTGCAATCTTAAGGAATCACTATTTGTCGGAGATGGGGAGAAAAGGTCAAGAACCATTAGTATAAATAATATAAAAAGCCAGCTCATCTCAGATCCCAAGAATCACCTGTGAAAATGGTTAAGGTATAGATACAGAAGTGGCCTACGTGGCAGGTAAAGAAGTACAGTTAAGTAGGTACACCGTACCAAACACTAAGTACATTTCCCACTGTCCCAAAACTAGTAAGTGACAGAATAAAGACTGCATCCCAACTTTTGACACCAAAGCCCAGGCTCTTTTCACTACATGATACTATCTCCAAGCAGAATTCTTCTCTGGCTTTACATTTTTAGAAATCTGTGTCTATCAAGATGGAGACACGGTTGACATCCTTTACAATTAATGATGCTGGTGACAGTGCTATTCTGTATGCACATAAACATGGCAGAAATGACAAAAATGTGATTAGGAGGATGCCCTCTGTCTTAAAATAAGGAGGGTAAGATGATCTTCAAGGGTCCTTCTAGCACTAACATTCTAATATTCTTTGGGTTATTTATCTTGCTAGGGTATTTGGGAACAGATATGAAGCCTCTGGCTATATCTTTTCTAATTTTCTGAAATCTGTTCAAATTATAATTCCCAAATCAGCAAACTACTCAATCAATCACAGAGCAAATCCAAGTGCAGATCTGTCCTGTCCACAAGTCAGGACAGCTACCATCATGTACGAGATGCCACCATAACCACGGCATTCACTTGTACATCACCGTGACTTTGTCACATGCTCCCTCATTTGGTTCTCAGAATAACCCTGTAATGAAATAAGGCAGGTAATACAATTCTGGCCTCATTTTACAAAGGGGAAAACTGAGACCCAGAGAACTTAAATCACTTGGTCAAGGATCCTTACAAAGTACGGCAAAGCCAAGTCTAAAACACAGGCCTCCTGACTCCGAGTCCACTGTTTCTTCTGTAACTGTTGGCTCTTTGAAATGTATCCCTGAAGCCTTTCTATGCCCACCCTGTGTAATCTGGTCTCTCTAAACCTGAACTTCACAGAGTACAATTGAGCTCGTGAAGGCATTGTTTATGTGTGATACAGTAACTTATGTTTCCAGTACAGAATTTTTATTTTCTAACATATTTGTCTTAGATTGTCAAAAAGATCCCCACTCATTTTGAATGTTCAAGATTAAGACTTCTAATTATTAGAAAAATTCTACTTGAAGAAAAGATGCCTAATTTGGGAGCTTGCTAAATTAGAAATCAGCCTTTTCTTGGTGGACATCCACTTAATAGGACAGACAGTGGTATGCCTCTGTCTTTAATTCCTCTGAATCTCTCTACCAAAACGCACTGCCATTACTGAAGGCCAGAATGATCTCATTTAGCAAAGCAGCTTCTTGCCCTTTCCTTAGGCCCTAATCTAAATTAGAGTATAAAGACCTAAGGCTCTGTACTTGTGACTGGCTCATGATAAAGGGCACTGGCTGGCCATGTGGCCTCATGAAGTCCTGGGACACAGAGGGTCTCTTCTGGACTTTATCAGTCTTAGAGCAAGCAATTTATTTTGAGCCAGAAAAATAAAATATAATCTCGGGCCATCTGGTTCTGTAGCACTCTTTATTTGTTTAGAAAGGTCACTGTTGTCAAGTTATTGAATGTTATCTCTGGAATTGACAGGAAGAGAGAAGTTTCTGAAAGCAGGCCAGGAATATTAAAGCACCGGATATTAAGGTGTAAAGTAGTATTTAAAAGCTAGGCCTTAGCGTTAAACAGACCACAGTTCAAATCCCAGCTCCACCACCCACCAGTCAAATGACCTTGGGCAAGTCATCAGCTTTCTTAATCCATTTTTCCCATCTATAAAATCTAAATAGTAACGCTATCGAGGACTGTTATATAAATGGTAACATGTGACATATATATTCCTAGCTTGTAGTTACCATTCAAAACTTATACAATAATTATTATTTTCTGTGTAATTTTTTGTTCTCATTTTTCTTTGGTTTTGTATGAAATTACAATTTTCATTACTTTTATAAATGCTTCTCTAGACAGCAAAGTGGAATTTAAAGACAGACTCATAATTTATGCTCTGCCTATCAGATATGTGGACTGAGATGCTAATCCTAACAAAGACTTCACTATATCTTAAGCATTTAAGCAACATTCATTACTTTTTAAAATCAAGTTTATAGCAGCTACTACTTTCTCAGTGGAATGACTGGACTGCTGTGTCACTGAAAAATGAATGCTAACCAGTATCAAATCCATATACAAACATATTCAGTGGAACTGGACACCTGTCAGAGTATCCTGATACTGTTACACAATAGTTATTTTCTTTGGTTAGGTAGTCTTCTATTAATGTCTCATACCCATACTATGACCCTACAAATCGCAGTAACAAGATGATCAAGAGTTGATTGAGACAGGCTATTTAGGCCTTGTCCGTTTCTGAGATGAACAAATAACTTAAACACACATTTAAAAAAGCAGCTCAAACAAAATTCCATCCAGAATGTTGCCAAAGACCAATGTTTTCAATTCAGCAGGTCAGATTCCAGATCAATTTATGTAACCGCTAAAGTATCTCCATGGTGGGCAAATATTTCCCTTGCACTTTAGTACAAATGGCCATCATGATGTGTTGAATTGACTTATTCCCACATATGACTATTTCCCCATAATCAAAGCAGGCACTCTAAGCTGGACCAAAAGCTATATGTATTAGGCTAGGAAAGAACATATCCATCTGTTTTCAACTCAAGTATCAGCTGCTACGCAGTTCCCTATTTGGTATAAACAATAATAGGTACACATCTTCCCTATGAACCGCTGAGTGGGATCTCTATTTCCTCCATAATATTGACCTAAAACATGTGGGAGGTTTTTAAAAACAAATTTCAAGTTCCAATGTCTAGCAAGGAGAACTACTTACAAGCCAACAAAAGTCAAAAACATGCACACTGCATTAAGGGCTATACAGATAAATAAATCAGAGACATCTATAAGCCTATATAGAAAAATATATATATGAGAAGCTCTCTTGACCAACCTTCATTTACCCAACTTGCTGTATGAAACCATGCTCTCCATTTCCTTGCCAGCCACAATGAAAGATACCCAGGGCATGCTGAAAACTCACAGCCTACAGACTACTCTCTGGAGCGTCCCTCATAGCTCTGCTCCCAAGAGCTGAGTTGTATGTACTCCCAACACCAGTAGTATTTGTTCCAAAACCTCATTAGGGGAGTTTTATTGTTAGTGTAATTAGCTAATCTAATTAAATATTAGATCAGCCATGAGAGTACAAATAAACAGGATTCTATCCTCAAAAACTAAATCAGAAGCTTAGGAAAAACTTAAAGGCAAGTCACTACAAACATTGCTGTTAAAATAGGTAAAAGAAATAGAAAAATCTAAAACACAGAACGGTGGTTCTCAAACTTCAGAGTGGAGACCTTATGAAAACAGATGCCTGAGCGCCACTCCCTTAGGGTCTGATTCGGATATGGGCCATTTAAGTGCCACAGGAGTATGAAAATGCTTTCACCTTCGCTGGAAGAGGGAATTCCTAACATGATAGCCTCCTTAGTTAAGACTTCCTAAAAACACAAGCTCACAGTATCGATGGATCCTTTGTGAAAATTAATTAAAGGACACCTCATTTAGAATGGAGTTGGGAGGTCAGCAGGGGGTAGCTATCAGGCCCTACCACTCCTCTTCAATTGCAAACCCAGCGGAAGAGTCCAGACCCTGCAGACAAACGGCTATTCTAGAGCGAGGAAGCCTTCTTCCTGCCCCGGCAACAGCGGAGCCAGTGAGAGACGTGCACAACCCAGCCAATGAGAAGCCACGACCAGTCACTGAGAAGCCACGACCAGCCACTGAGAAGCCACGACCAGCCAATGAGAAACCAGGATACCCGGAAGTCCCAGTTTACTGCCGTGGGCGTTCTGTTTATACCAGCCCTCCCAACAGCCCCTTTCCTCCATAAAAACGTACCTCTTCTTTGTTCTCCAGACTTGCCATTTTTGCTGGTAAAATAACTGGTGGTTTTATTTTTAAGGTTAACACCTTTAAAATAAAAGGTTAAGTATCACGATCCAATTTACAGAGGAGATTTCAGACTCACAGAGGAAAAGAAACATATCCAAAGGTGTAATTCAGCCAAGCAGCAGTGTCAAGACTTGAATACAGATCTGCTCCCAAATTCAATGTGTTTCCCTCCCTTCCCCCCAGTCTTACAACAACACAGTATAATCTTTGGAAGAATCAAAGGCAGGTTAGAAACAACACTGGAGTCCCAATCAATCTAAACATCTGTAAAACATAAAATGCTCACACTGATACAGCTGTAAGGACTAGACAGATTATAAGCATTATATCTGTTGCCTTGAACATAATCATAGACATCATCTATAATCTGTACTTACTATTAAAGGTCAAGCTAGACAGGATCATCAAATATAGGGCACTGGAAGGTAGCTGGTCTACCAGCACTGAAGCAAAGCTTTTGGCAATACAACTCCACTTAGGCAAGAAATCTGTGGAGAATGGATGACAGAAAGATTCACAAGCAGATGCAGCAGGGCAAGTGATATTGAGACAACCAATGTTCAGAGTCAAAGAAGCACATTAGTTACACATCAAAGTAATGCATCTACAGATGTAACATTTATGGACTTCTTAGAAATAAGACCAAAGCCATCCAGTGACAGTAATCCCTAAACTTGTCTTTAAAGCAAGTTTATAATTTTAGAAATTAGAGATAAAGACCAAAAAAAAAAAAAAAAAAAAGGCAGGTTAACTCTGTCTTATAAGGTGGCAATATGTTCATGTGGTATCATATGAATTCCAGAAGTAAAGAGGACTTGCAGTAAGAACCTAGGAATGATTAGAATGGCCATTGTTAGGAAGGAAGAAAGGAAAAAAGAAAAGAAAAGAAAGAGAAGAGAAGAGAGAAAAACAAAAAATAAGTGTTGGCTAGGATATAGAGAAATTGAAATGCTTGTAAACTGTTTGTAGGAATGTAAAATAGTGTAGCCATTATGAAAAACGGTATGGAAGTTCCTCAAAAAATTAAAAACAGACTTAGCATATACACAATCAAGCAATCCCACTTCTGGATATAGATCCAATAAAGTTGAAAACAGAATCTCAAAGAGATACTTGCTCCCCCATATTCATTGCAGCATTATTCACAATAGCCAAAAGGTGGAAGCAACCTAAGTGCCCATCAATAGATGAATGGATAAAGAAAACGTGGTATACATATACAATGAAACATTATTCACTCTTAAAAAAGAAAGAAATCCTGTCAAATGCTACAACATGGATAAACCCTGAGGACATTATGCTAAGTGAAACAAGACAGTCACAAAAAAATAAATACTATATGATTCCACTTATGTGAGATATCTAAAGTTGTCCAACTCAAAGAAACAAAGTAGAATAGTGGTATCAGAGGCTGAGGGGAAGAAAAAAAAGGGGAGTTAGTCTTCAGTGGGTATAGAGTTTCAGTTTTACAAGATGAAAAATTCTAGAGGTCAGGTGTACAACAATGGGCATACAGTTAACACTACTGAACTGCACACTTAAAAATGGCTAATATGATTTTAAAAACTAAGAATAAAAATGTCTCAAAAAGGTACTAGAAAAAAGTATTAGAAACGTTCAATATAACTTGCTTAAGAAAACAAAAGAGTCTCACAAGAATAGATTCAATTTTAATCCTTGTAATCTCTTAGTAACACTAATTTCTATAAGATTCAAGGAATCTATGACTTAAATGTGTTATTTGTAATGGAAAGGAGGTATGCCACATGGGAATTACTGGGAGGTCTTTAAAAATATTACTTATTCTCACCCAGAGAGATGTTCCCAGTTGAGTGAGCCATCATTACAGATGCAACTGTGCTATATTCTTCAACTGTGCTGGGACTGAAAACAGATTGAGAATTTCATTTTTAAATGACTGTTTAAACCAGCAGTAAGAAAATTCCATTTCATCACTTTTCCTATAATAAGGAAATTACATGTATTGTTTGATATAATTAAACTGTCTTCATACCATAAAGCTAAACATCGGTTTTATTTTCTGAAGGCATATGTAATAGAATTGTGGCAGCTCTACACTGCAATGAACAATGCTTGTGATGAGATCAGATCTCCACAGAGCTGGGCACCCATGGAGAACAAAATCAACAATATACAGAAAACGGAGATAGAAATACCTCTCAAGGCTTCTGAAATATTCTGCCCAGAACATTTCTCCATTCAACAGTGCTTTCCTATGTGCCTTTATCTCCAGATGCATTTTTCCCAGCATCTACTCTGCTCTCCAGAGCCCTTTGCTCATCTTTTCTTTTCTGCATTTAGAGGAAGGAAAAGGACTCAATTTTCCATAACCAAGCTTTCAGTAACAAAATAAAGGGTATCTCTCATTTCCATATACTGCTGTTTCATCTCCAGGGAAACAAAGCTACAACTTCAGAACCAAGGGTTAATGGAATCACTTCACACTGGCTTCACTTTGGTGCATTTTCCTTATACCATATTTTAAAAATCTATTGATAAATGTCTGGTGGTATCACAAAATCAAGCCCCATAAAAGGCTCCATGAACTGATATGCTCTGTTGGTAACATTTCCTTAAAGATTACATGAATACATTATTTAACATGGAAGTTACACTATAACCTCTATTCTACAGGGGTATTTTGGAGCTCAGTAAATCTCTCTCTCAATTCCTGCCTCCTTTGGTGTTAAATATTTTCTAATGTGCCTTTTGCATCCCCTTGTTCTTTCTTTCACTATCCTTTTTGAGTTATTTTCTTAGTGGTTGCCCTGGAAAATACATGGATCATTTTAACTTGAAACATTCTAATCTGGATTAACACTAACTTCATTTCAAGAATAATTAAAAACTTTCCTCTGATATCCTTCCATTTTCTTCCCTTCCTTTTTACTATTATTGCCAAGCAAACCACCTCTTTATATGTTATAAGCCCCTCAATACAGTTTTATTATTATTGCCATGTGTAGTTAATTTTTAAAAGAGAAAAAAATTATAAAGACAAATGCATTTATGTGTATTTTCCTAGATATGTCTTTCATAAAAACTATGTAGTTACCTTTATCAATGCTCTTTACTTCTTCATGTGGACTATAGATTACTGTCTAGTTGCTTCTAGTTTACTGTCTGTTCTTCCATTTCAACCTGAAGGGGAATTCCCCTTAATATTTCTTATAGAACAGGTGTGCCAGGACAAGAAATTCTCCAGGTTTTTCTTTTGTTTGATTTGGTTTGTTGTTTTTGTTATTGGTGGTGGTAGTTGGTTTAATGTCTTCATTTCTCCTGACATCTTTAAAGGAGACTAACTAGATAGAGAATTCCTAATTGAGTCTTATTTTCAACACTTTGAAAATGTCTTCTAGCCTCCATGGTTTCTGATAAGAAGTCAGCTACTCATCTTATTGAGGATCCCTTTTATGACAAGTTTTACTTTTCTCTTGCTGCTTTCAAGATTTTTCTGTCTTTCACTTTTGTAAATGGACTACAATGTGTCTAAGTGTGAATCACTTTGGGTTTAGAGTACATGGAATTTCTTCAATGTGCAGATTAATATTTTTCACCAAGCTTGGAAGTTTTCTCCCATTATTTCTTTATTCTTCCTGCCTTTCTTTTGTTCTTCTCCTTCTGGGCCTCCCATTATGCATACGTTGGTACCCTTGATGGTGACCCACAGGTCTCCTGAAGCTCTGTTCATTTTTATTGTCATTCTACTCCTCATATGAAATAATCTTTATTGAGCTACCTTTAAGGTGACTAATTCTTCTGCCAACTCATATCTGCTCTTGAGCTCCTCCAGTGAATTTCTCATTCCAGTTATCATACTTGTAAACTCCAGAATTTCTATATGGTTCTTTTTAAGTAATTTCTAGGTTTACTGATAGTCTTTTTGGTAAGATACCATTCTCATACATTCCTCTAATTCTTCAGACGTAGTTTCATTTAGTTCTTTCAACATATTTATAATAGCAGAAAGTAGGTGTCTACGAAGTCCATATCTAGGCCCCCACGGGGGAGGCCAGATTTTTCTAATGGCTGGTTTTTGCTTTTTTTTTTTTTCCTGCATATACGGCACACTTTCCCATTTCTTACATGTGTCATCATTTATTAAAAACTGGACATTTTAGATACTTTAACAACTCTGGTACCAGAATCCTCCACATTGCCCTGCCAAGATTTTTTTTTTTAAGATTTTATTTCTTTACTTGACAGAAAGAGAAAGAGAGCACAAGGAGGGACGAGGGGCAGAGGGAGAAGCAGGCTCCCCACTGAGGGACTCAATCCAGGACCCCGGGATCATGACCTGAGCCAAAGGCAGACGCTTAACCGACTGAGCCACCTACGCTTCCCCTGCCAAGATTTTTTTTTAATCACTGGTTTTGTTGTTGTTTTTCTTTTGGGTGCTGCTAGTTGAGCACTTTAATGAACTAATTCTGCAGATTCTATATTCCCTAAAGCATGTGGCCATGGAGTTTTCCGCTAGACTTTTTTTTTTTGTTTTTATTTTTCAAGCCTGTCTTCCTAGGAGTCACACCTCTATCTGTATACTTTATTTTTTTTAAAGATATATTTATTTATTTGAAAGAGAGAGAATGAGAGAGAGAGCACATGAGAGGGGGGAGGGTCAGAGGAAGAAGCAGACTCCCTGCTGAGCAGGGAGCCCGATGCGGGACTCGATCCTGGGACTCCAGGATCATGACCTGAGCCGAAGGCAGTCGCTTAACCAACTGAGCCACCCAGGCGCCCTATCTGTATACTTTAATGGTCAGCCACTGGTTAGTCAGAAGATTTCCTTAAATGCCCTGCCTGAACGTCTTCCACCCTTTGTCAAAGGCATCCTTGTGAGAAGTCACACCTTCAGACTCCAGGGAGCAGATAAGACAGCCCTTGCTTCCACTTCCTGCTTCCTCAGAGCCTCAAAATCAGAGGGGATCCCGCCCCCCACTGTCCCAGGTCTCTCCTAGAAATGTGCATAGTATTGCACATAGTGCAGCCTTTTAGAGATCCAGGAATGTGATGGAGTTTTTTCAGAGTTCCCTATGGTTGGCTAATTCTCCAGGATTTCCTTTTGAATTCCTGGCCAGGCTCTGGTTTGCCTCAACTGAAACAAAAGCTTCAAGGAGTGCAGATGCTGCCAACATTAGCTGTTGTTTCAGCAAAGCCCTGGGGGGCTTTTCCTTCCCCCCAACTGAGCGGAGCGCTGAGTCAAATCAAATAGCCAACCACTCTCTGAGAATAGAGTTCTCCCAGGGAGCCACAAGTTTGGACCAAATATTAACTGTGCTCTGGGGATGGTGCTTTCAGTGGGTCTCCAGAAGTGGTCAGATCCCTCTCCGTGGTGGGCAAGGCTACCAGCTTTTGCTATACCGCCAAGCTGGGGTAGGAGGAAAGATGGAAGGAAGCACAAGCTAAGATGTCACAGACCCCACTGTCTTCCAGGTTTCCGTATTTTTTCTCTCAGGCAGATGATTTTCAGTCCATTTGCTGGCTTTAACTAATTGCCAGAATTCTGAAATAGCTGATTTTAGGTGTTTTGTCCATGTTTTTGCTGTTGTAGGGGAGAGCAAGGGCTCAGAGGCCCTTACTCCAACCAATTTGGAAGCCAATCAAGCTCTGCGTTATTTTAAGCCTGTTTTTATGTAAGACACAAAAAAGCATTTTAACCAAAAAGAAATGTGTTTAAAAAATGATACAGTTTTAGGTCACTGATTCTTGTATCTAGTGGAAACTTCTGGGGGGGAAATGTATATTGCAATAAATAGGAGAGAAACTAATGTGTGAGAGGGATACATAAACTGCATGAGCAGCACCTCACTGTAGGATGTTTCTCTGGTTGAGTAGTAAGTGCAGGATCGAAACTAAACGTGGCTACTGGTCTTAGCCCCTCTCTGCCCCAAAAGGCCTCCTGAGTCTTTTCTGAAGAACAGGAACGAGTTCAAGGGAAGAAGAAAGCCTATTTCATCTTGTCTTGCTCCACTGACCTAGACCAAATCCAATTCGGTTCCAACAAGGATCAAAAGCGCCAGACAGTGGGCGTAGGACATCCAACGACAAAGAGAACTCAGAGACCTGAACACAGGAAGCAACCTTACCTCCTGAGATTTCTCCGGAGGAACTCAGCACACAGAAATCAGGTTCACCTGAGAATCACCGAGTATCAGCCAGACCCACGTCATTAAGACAGAGTAAGAGGAGCTTCTTGAAAGGAAGTAGTTATTCATCACTATTATCTCTAGCACTGCTATTGGCAAACTGGGGTAAGTCCAAAACCATTACAATCGGTCAAAAAAAGTAAACAACCTTTAGCAAAAACTTTTATTTTCAAGAATATTCTTATATTTCTTTTGCTTTTCTTTCAGATTTCACATTTAAGTAATCTCTACACCCAACGTGGGGCTCTGCAGTCCCAAGGTCAAAGAGTTGCCTACCCTACCAACTGAGCCAGCCAGGCACTCTTTCTTTTGTTTTTCTTATTGCTGTTTAACAAACCACCCCAAAACCTACTGCTCAAAAAAACAGCCACTTTATTTGCTCATAACTCTGCAATTTGGGTTGGGCTCAGCGAGGCAGTTCTTCTGCTCATCTTGCTGGTGATCACTCACAGGACAGCTTCCAGCTGGCAAGCAGGAACTGGGCTCAGCTAGAATACTGGCAGGACTGGGCTTCTCTCTCTGTGTCATCTCTGGGCCTCTCCCTCTCTCCACGTGGCCTCTTTTCCACAGTCTGTCTAGGATGGTAACCAGACAGATCACATGATGGGTCAGGTGTCCCAAAAACCCAAACGCAAAAGCTACATGGCCTTCTTAAGGCTTGCGTCCAGACCTGGAAAAACTTTAATTCTGTCACATTCTATTGGTTAAAGTAAGCTACAGGTTCCATCCAGACTGAAAGGAAGGGACTTTGCAAGTGTGTGAATATCCAGAGGTGTGGCTCACTGTAACTGCCATCAATGCAATAGACACCTAAAACATTAAGGCCAATGTCCAGATGACTGGAAGAGAAGCAACAAGAAACTATAAAATGGCTAAGCTAAAGGAAAACAGGGCAGTTAAAGTCAGATTCCATTCTCTGTTCCTTCCCACACTGAGGGTCAATCTGGGTTCACAGAGAATCTTAATTATGGGTAGAAGGAAAATATAAACCTAATTAATCACCTACAAGCCACATGACCTGGGACAACTCAATCACTCTCTCAAAACCTCAGCTCCTCAATTATAAAATGAAAAATTATATGGGCCCTGCCTATCCTATAGTAAGACTGTAGGACAAGTAAGACAAGAAATGAGAAGGAACTTTGAAAACTAAAATACTATATAAATATATTATTTATCTGACAGGATCCTAAGTACAGTCAACCTAGCTAGGCTCCATTCTATTAATAAAATTATAATAATCATAGTTAATTATCCCATATGCTAAATTACTACCACAGCAATGATAGTATACATCATAATGGGCTGATATTACATTGCATTGTTTTACTATGAAAAATAATGACACTAATAATAACCATGGTTTATTGTTGCCTAATTATATGCCAGGTGTTGCTAGGTAAACCATAACTAACCCTTATAATAATTCAACAAGGTAGGTATCATCCCTCTTTTACAAATAAATAAAATGAGTCAAGAAGTTCAATACTTTAAGGAACTTGCTCATGGTCACACAACTAGTAAGTGGAAAACCTATTATGAATGTTTAAAGTATAAGAGGCACATGACAAATACTTGTTGTCAAATTAAAAACAAAGTCAGGGCTATCTGGCTTTAAAGTGAGTCAACTATATCAAGGTATCTCTCTCACACAATCTCTATTTTTATATACAGCTATACTGAAACTGTAATCACAGCAAACATATCTAATTAACATGAGCAATCCATCACCTTCCTCATCTGCAAAATGGTTTCCCATCTGAAAAGTACCTTCCTTTTCTTAAACATCTAATCTTTAATCCATCTACTGAGACGTTATGGGTTACAATGGTCATATCATAATGTGGGAGTACCAAATGGAAAAAAAGAAAAAGTGATATATTTACACGCCAAAACGTCCCTAAAACAAACTCCCCACAATAGCAAAAGTTTTTAAATGGCACAATATGGACAGTATGAATGACAAGTAAAAATCCATATCCTTATATTATGAAGAAATCTTGAAATTTAAAAAAAGGAAGAAAAGACAATGACCAACAGGAAAATGAGTTAACAATACAAATGGACAATCAACAGAAAAAATGCAAATGACTAGTAAATATACTTTTAAAAAATTTGTCATTAATAATCAAAGGAACACAAATTCAAGAGAGACATTTTTTTAAACTACAGGACTGGCAAAAATACAAAAAAAAATTACAAAGATTAATCACACCCAGTGTCAGAGAGCATGCAAAGAAACAAAACATTAAAACACTATTCTTGGGGCACCTGGGTGGCTCAGTCCATTAAGCATCTCACTCTTGATTTCAGTTCCGGTCATTATCACAAAGTCATGAAATCGAGCCCCCAGCCCCCTGGTCAGGCTCCATGCTCAGTGTGGAGTCGGCTTAGGATTCTCTTCCTCCCTCTCCCTCTGCCCCTCCCCTTCCCTGCTCATGCCCTCACACTCACACGTCATGTGTGTGCGCACGCACTCTCAAATAAATAAATAAATACCTATTCTTAAAAAAAACCACTATTTTTGAGAGTATAGAATGGCATGAGCTTTCTAGACAGCAATCTGGTAGTTCAAAAAAAAAAACATGCAAGCTATACTCAGGCTTCTACCCAGTAATTCTATTCCTAACAACTCATATATAAAGGAAACTGAATGTTGAACAAAAAAGTATACACAATAATTAATTGTAACACCAAACTCTAGGATACTACCTAAATGCTAGCTAAAGAATTGTTTAAATAAATATTCATACAATGGCACTAAAATGTTATTTACTATGAAAAAAATGCCAGTGAGTGTCAAAGTTAAAAAAAATTGTATGACCCAGTTTTTAAGAGGAAGTGCACATATTTTTGTATCTGAAGGGAGAGAGGGTGTGCACATGTGTGAGCAGAAGTACAAACAAGAATGCCAGAGTGAGAACCAATCCACTAGGAGACGAATCCTGAGAAGATAGGACAGTGATCTTGTGAGCAGATGTGATGTCATCTTTGAACAGAATGGTGATTTTTTTTTTAACTTTCCTCTCTGTACCTTTCCGTAATTTCTGAATGTTTTACATTAAGCTTAATTTTTGTAATCATAATACAATAATTTTCACTTAAAATAATCTCAACTATCATAAGCATGAGGTTCTGTTGACTTTCAAACATTACTTTTACTATAAAATACAGATTAAAAAGCACTTGATATGGATACTGAATGAAAATTTACATTTATTCCTCTTTCAAATGACAAATTAAAAATCAGAAACCCTTCATAGGATTATCTCCACTCGCAAATTATTGTTGTAATTTCTTTTAAAGTGTCACTTAGAAAAGAAAGTGAAGCAGGAATGTTTAAGCACTAGAGAATACACCTGACATAAGTGTGCTATATTATATGTGAGAAATAACTTGCATATATAAAGTCCTGGCTTGATTTGATTCTACAGTTCAAAGAAATCCAGCATCACATGGTATGTTAACTTGGTTGCTTATTAACTTATCCTCATTATTTACACGGTATAATGAGAATTCTCAATTAGCCATGGGTAAGATTACCCACAACTAATCTTGCTTTTCAGTTTGGCCATTGTGCCGAAGTGTAAGCAGTTTAGTGATTTGCTTTGCAGATCTCTCAGTTCTGTTTACTTTGCATGAAGCCAGGAGTCTAGAAAAAACAAATGCTTAAAATCAATTATTCAACTTGGATAGTAGATGGGTGAGTGGGCAGCTGTTATCCTCAGGGCTGAAAGTGTGAATGTCATCCAGATATACCACAACCCTGTCCTCCACCTGTGAACTGAAACCTTTGGGGCCATTTTGGAGGTCACAGTGATTGGAGAGGGGGAGAGGTTATAATGTCATTTGGGTCCACAGATGGTAAAGTGTGCTCTAACATGGATACCCCACCAAGAACTAGCCCACCTACACAGACAATAGTGTCCCTGGTGAGGGACCATGATTTTCTTGTTCAGTGTTATATTTCTAGCCTACTACACAGCACGCATTAAATAATTATGTGTTGAGTGCAGTCAAAACAAGCAATTTCCAACACTGAGATACAAATAACATAAAATAATGAAGAGTGACAAGGGAGGAACCAGAGTTTTCTACCTTGACCTGAGACAGACCTTTGTGGCTGGGCTCCATTATACTTAGGGAAATTCTATGATGAGACACATCTATACCCAAAATATGTAGAAAAGCCTAACAGTCCACACCCAAATACAAATTATAAGAGGATTATCTTCCATCACAGAAATCCAGATATAGGTCTTCCTCTGTTAGCAAAGATGAGCAATTGTGTCAACTCAAGACTGGTGTCAACTAAGCTCAGTCTTGCCTCTGCAAGTGAGTAGCAAAACAGCATGTGGTTTAAGAGTAAGACTGCTGCATTTAAATTTGGCTCTACCATGCATTACCTGAGTAATTTATTTAACATCATAACATACCATTTAAACTTTGGCAATTTACTCAATATCTTCTAAATTCTCTTCTACAAAATGGCATAATGAAACAGGTTCACAACCCCCTATGTTAAGCCCCTGGGCCTGATAGGTCACATGTCTCAGAATTTTTCCTTAATTTTGGAAAGTAATACCATATATATGTAACACCTCAGGTGTACCTAGGGCAGCAACACTTAATCATACAATCATACACATTGACATTTCTGCAGCTAAATGGATGAATGTTCAATTTGTGAAATAAATAAAGACCCTTAAGTAGCCTTATCTCATCCCATTCAGGTCCTGCAGCTACATTAACTTTGCTCCAAACTTCGGGAAACTAATGATTTTCAAAGCCTTTTGAAATTCAGAAGCGTATGTAAGAGATCATAGATCTGTAGTACCTACTTCCCTTGGAGAGATGGTGTGACAATGAAGTTCTTCTACATAGAAGGTACTTACCCCAGTGCCTGACAAAGAGGTAGCACTTAATGCTGGTCACTGTTCCAAAATGTTAACCAGTTACTCAATGAGATACAAGATCCTGCAAGCTAGCTAAGGGATTTAGCTGACTTGTGTTAGCTGGGGGTGGGAGGAGGTGGGATGGGGGTAAGCACAGGTCAGAAGGGAACCTAAGACAATTACGCTAATTAAAGTAAAACAAAATGACAGTTTACTGCCCATAAATTGCAAGAAAATAATGCATGTGTCACACTGAACTCTTAAGTAAACACTTACTTCCTTTCAATAACAGGGTGTTTCTCCAGGAGTTAAGATCTGAAGATACTTAATAACTTCTGCTTCACATGTGGTTTCCTACTTGGAACTCTAAACAGTTTTCTTCCTGAAAGTGGGTCTGATATTGAAGATTTTGCTCCAGGTAGGACCAAAATTGGTTTCTTCTTAATGTAAAAAAAGCAGTGAAGTTCTTGTTGAGCATGGCAGGATTACAGCAAAATTTAAGAAGTTCAATAGTAAACAGAAAAAGTATGTTGAATGAACCCTATCTCCCAAATGACCAAAGTTCAATTTGCCCTTTTATCCCCTCTGTTGTATTGGTTTTCCTCACCCAAACTCAGAAGAAACTGTTAAGACTTAACAGGGAGAATGAAGAGAACCATCACTTGCTAAGCACTACTCAGTGCCAGGTACTGGGTTGTGTACTTCCCATGTATACCTAACTTATTTTCACAATCTACAAGGCAACAGTTATTCTCCTCATATTAATAAGAATATTGAATTGCTAAGTGCATGAACCATGATTCAGGTTTGACTAATTCAAAAACTCATGGGCTATTTGCACTAGACCACCTCACCAGAGGATATGGCGTTTTCCTCACATTCTCGACTGGTGTCTTCCTTTGTATTTTTTTCTCGAATATTTTTTAAGTGCACATAATAATATGGGATTTATATTCTCTCTCAGAGTAAGGGCATTTTAGTTGTTTCTACGATCCCAAACTGAAAATGTACTTATAATTTTATCTTGTCTCTGAAAAAATAAGGGGATCTCCATAAATTACATGCATCATCTTCAGTTTAAGAGCATATTTATATATATATTGCATTGTGTTTCCAGTAAGCAGCACAATTATACTCAAAGAACCTTCCAGTTGGTAGAGATTTTAAGTCTAAGATATATATTTAGTTGAATAACTATTCCGGTCATAAAGATTTTTATGAGGTGTGACCTCCCAAATGTCCCTCTATTGCCACTTCAGAGTGTTTTATGACAAATTAAAATTGCCCGTTGCTGGAGTGGTGGGGGGTGGGAGGGATGGGGTGGCTGGGTGATAGACATTGGGGAGGGTATGTGCTATGGTGAGTGCTATGAATTGTGTAAGACTGTTGAATCACAGACCTGTACCTCTGAAACAAATACGTTATATGTTAAAAAAAAAAAAAAAAAGAAGAAGAAGAAGATAGCAGAAGGGGAAGAATGAAGGGGGGAAATTGGAGGGGGAGATGAACCATGAGAGATGATGGACTCTGAAAAACAAACTGAGGGCTCTAGAGTGGAGGGGGGTAGGGGGATGGGTTAGCCTGGTGATGGGTATTAAGGAGGGCACATTCTGCATGGAGCACTGGGTGTTATACGTAAACAATAAATCATGGAACACTACATCAAAAACTAATGATGTAATACATGGTGATTAACATAACATAATAATAAAAAAGATGTCAGTTCATAAAAAAATAAAATAAAATTTCCCCTTCTATAAGTTAAGCTCATTCTACTTATGTCTGACTTTCAAGGAGATAACTTAAGGCTCTCTCTAATGTACCTGTCATTTTGCTGCTTTATTATTTTTAGCCGAAAGTTTGTAACAAAAAAATAAATAAATATACAAATAAATTTGAAAATAGATTTCAAAGTCTTTCTCCCCCTAAACACATAACTTCCATGACTTGAGTCATTCCTCAGTCCTGTCAATGCCCATTTTGCTGCCCTTTCCAGTGCCTCTCCAACTGTTCTGTGTCCATAATGAGCTACGGAGAAAATAATTGAACATTATTAGTTTAAAGTGTTTAGTTTAGCACTCTAAACTAAGAGCTCAATGACCTAAGTTTAAGAAAAAGAGTACTCCAGAGTCATGCTCATTTTTAAAAGTCCAAAACTGTTGACACATATTCAATTTGTAGAATGCTATGATTTCAGTCCAGACAATTACTCTCATCTTGAATTTGTGTGATTAACTTTTAACCATTATTAAATTTCATGATGTTGCAGTTGGACCACTGAGGGGATTTATCTTCAATTTGCAGGTAAGTAATCTCATAAATTGTTACAATACTAATAAGGCTTAAATGCATACTTGAATAAGGTGAAAACATACTTTGGAATCTATTATTATCGAAGACTCTAGAATTCTGTATGATGAAGGAACCGTGCTTTGACACTATTAACATTACTACCATTATAAATGCTACTCTACCCTAGAATTTTCAAGGCTCTAAACACAAAAGGGCTTACGGAAATCACTTTTAAGAACCAATGTACCTAACTACCAGACTTGGGATCATAAATACATTCAATATTTTTAATTGTACAAAAAATGATAAAAAACTGTATAAAAAATGATTATTACTGTCACTTTATGGCCAACACAGGATATATTTAATATGGACAGTACATGTTTTAGCTTTTATAAATTTATGTATTTTTAAAACTATACTATTTTAAAACCAATCATCATTGGTCCTGGTAAAAGGTGTATCCAGTATACTGTTAATTCAGTAAATATTGGTGGAAGAGGAACAGAAATTAAGGAAAATGCCAAGAGCCTAAATCGTGTTTCTATACTCACAGTGCCAGTAAGAAGAGGTAAGATCACAGTTTGTAGCAGAATGTAAGAACAAAATAAGAGGCAGAGTTTGCTAGTCTGATGCACAGTCCATGCACAAAGGGAAGCAGGACAGGGCAGTAGCCCTGAGGCCCTATCTCCAAATGGACATGCTCTTCAGGCCACCAACATCCCCAAGGGTGGCTCTTGAAGAACTTTTCTGATTGGAAAATAGAATTTGAAAATTACCAATACAGTGGATAAGAATCCTAGAGGAAGACTCCCAAGGAAGGCCTGGGTTCACAGGCTAGATCGTCCATCTACTAGCTCTGAGCTTCATAGATGTTTTGTAACCTCTCTCAGTCCTAGGTTCCCTACCCAAAACACGGAGACAACCCCTGCCCCATATGACTGACCAGCTGAGAAAAGCTAACCAAGATGCAAAACACACAAAACAAGCTCGTAAGGTGTGATCTACTATGTAAATGTGAAGTATATTATAATCAATGTCTTATATGTTGTGTTATGTGTAAAAACAAACATTTTTCCTTCCCTACCACTACCACTCCCCTTTCCCAAGGCAACTTCCTTACATACAACAAAGACATCCAGTGCTACCAAAGTGCAAAAAGGACCAAAAATTGGATTAAAAGGAAAAGAGTGGGAAGAACAGACACAGAATTGTTCTCCACTGCTTCTCAAGATAACTCAAGGTAAGTTCATCTCCCACTACTTTCCAAGGGAAGGACTCCACTGACACATCTCTTGGTTATTTTAAATGTCCTCTGAGCTATTTTTAATAAACCTTATTTGTAAGCACTTTTAGTAGTATACAAAAAAAAAAAAAAAAACAAACCTCTTTTCTCCAGGCCCATACTGTCAAAATTGTTAGGTATGATAGCAATGTCCACATCAGATGCCCTCAATCATGAAAATTGAGTAATAAGGAAAAAGAATATCACATTCACTTGTTTAATATAGACAACCCAAACAGCTTGAGATTTATGATAGAGTTGTAAGGCTTCCCTAGAGATACTATTTGGGAGAGTAGGTACTCTCTTTAAACACACTATCTGGGGGCGCCTGGGTGGCTCAGTCATTGGGCGTCTGCCTTCAGCTCAGGTCATGGTCCCAGGGTCCTGGGATCAAGCCCCGCATCGGGCTCCCTGCTCCGCGGGAAGCCTGCTTCTCCCTCTCCCACTCCCCCTGCTTGTGTTCCCTCTCTCGCTGTGTCTCTCTCTGTCAAAGAAATAAATAAAATCTTTGAAAAATAAATAAATCAATCAATCGATAAATAAATAAATACACTATCTGTGGTAAAGCTTACAATAGCTCTTGAATTATAACTCCTATACATAAACGCACAATTTTTTATTATAAATCATGTTACGAAGGCCTTCAGACACAAAACTATTCAATGTATCTTTCTTGTAACCTTATAACCATAACAAAATACTGGAAAATGTATAGGGGAATTTCTGGGTGCACCCTGTGGAAAACTTTTATCAAAGCACAGGACTGAGACGAAGGATACAGCTCTAGCTTATTTCTCTTGAATCTTGGTTAAGTCTCTACCCAGCAGATTGTGTGATTATCTTCCCACAGAAGCTGAAGACTGAAGAAATATTAAAATAGCAATGTTTTATCATATTAAATGGGTTGACAATTGCATTTCAACTATGTGGAAATCTAAGGAAGTAACGTGGGTGCAAACATAATCTCAAAGACCAATGATGAAGAACAGCTTACAAGTACTTAGACTCTACGCTACCCATCTGATGCCCGCCCCCACCACTCACCTGACCCCTACCCCTGCTCTTTTCACCTTTCTGAATGCCAGTGGAAGAACTCTCTTTAAAGTACTGTTGTACTGGAAGCGGAAGTTCACACACCAAACGGCTGCACCTTCCTACATAACCCACCCATTATTGAGTAGGAGAATTATGACATCAGCAGCATGTTAGCCCACATCCACTGATCCACATGCTACCATGTCCTGGGCTGGATTTCATAAGAATAGCTGCTATCTTGAGGGGAAGAATGAAGGGGAGTAAGTCAGAGGGGGAGACGAACCATGAGAGACGATGGACTCTGAAAAACAAACTGAGGGTTCTAGAGGGGAGGAGGGTAGGGGGATGGGTTAGCCTGGTGATGGGTATTAAAGAGGGCACATTCTGCATGGAGCACTGGGTGTTATGCACAAACAATGAATCATGGAACACTACATCAAAAACTAATGATGTAATATATGGTGATTAGCATAACAATAAAAAAATTTTTAAAAAAAGAATAGCTGCTATCTTTTACTACCTTTAATGTGAATTTACTCTGATACAGGCTTGATGTTTGGTAATCTATGAAACAAATATGGAAATGCACGTAGCATTTAGTTGCACTTTCATTAACTGCCATGTTAGAATGCCAAACCCAGACACCATGCAGGGTGCCACACGGATAACAAAGGGGTGGGAAAAGACTAACTTAACAGTCTCATATTCATGCTCTTGGTAAACCAGCTAGAATTTCACATTGCTGGAGCTTCAGTGCTCTATCTTACTATTTCCCCATAAACTGTGTGGGTTAGTGCTTCATTTTCAACGCAGCATACCTTTAATCCTACTTGGGGCAGGCTGGAGAGGTAGATGGGTGGGAGGGTTTCTCTTGCGCTTTCCATAGCCCCACAGAAAGCTAAGCTATCCAAAGTGTTTACAAATAACTGTAACCAAGGGCACCCAGCTGACCCAGTCAATAGGGCATGCGACTCTTGATTGCGGGGTCATGAGTTCCCCACGTTGGGCGTAGAGCTCACTAAAAAAATAAATAAAATAAAAAGTAACCACATAACAATGTGAAGAAGAGTTTAATACTGTTTTGTCTTAAACATATATAAGCAGAGAAAGAAAATAAAGTTCCTCACCATATGAACCATTGCCAATCATCAAGAGACGAAAAACTTATCCCAAAATCTTATATATAAAAACCGCTCTTGAAAAGATTTGGACATGAGTCCCCATATTAGACACATTAAAATACTGTGCTTTGTGTACCTATAATTCACAATTTATAGAGAACATGTGATCAATTACCTCATATTCTTTCCATGAGCCAAACTCAAGGTATTCTCTACCATAAAATGCCAGAATGACCAAGTGGCCTAAAATATTAAAAGCAAAGAGAATTAGGTTAACATTAAAAATGAATTCTTTGCTATCTACAAGTTATGTAATTACTTCAAATTACTGAATCTGTGGATAAATATTAACTGCCATATAACTGAATTATTTTTTAAATATTTCTTTGCATGACTGTTATCTACATGTTTAAGTTTCCTATTTAGCCAAAAAAAGAAATTGTTTTGACAGGACAGGGAAGGAGAGAGAATTTTTATTTCTCAAAGAACAAACACATTAATAATCAGGAAAAATATAAGTGAGGGGAAATAATGGAGAGAAGGGTTCTTTGAAAGAATCTGTACTTCTAAATTGTGAAGACAAGAGATCAAACAGTTTGAGAATCAGCTTGCTAACTTATTATACGGAATGAAGCAAAAGCAAGAATGGATTAACAGCTGAGATACCTCTGCTCATTCCTTAAAAATAATTAACTTAGATTTGTTTCTTTAAAAAAAAAAGCAAAAACAATGCATAAAAAGGTCACAAAGCTGAAGAAATTAATAAGAAATACATGATTATTCAGTTTCATGAAAATTTTAAAAAGAAATCTTTGTCTCAGGGGAGAACAGGCAAGATTACTTTTAAACTAACGATTTTTATTTGCTAATAAAGTAACTTTAGGGTAACACTGAAATACAAACATGTACTTAAGTGTATTTGCTTATTATATATGTTCATACCTTTTTGCCCTAAATTTGACCCATGGTATCAGATTTCAATTTAGTAGAGTGTATCTGATCACTTAGTCAACCATAAACAGCATCATAGCTGCCTGACATGATGTAGTTTTGTTTGTTTTCTTTTTCTCTTTAAGGGTAAAGATGACATTAAGTGACAGTTGCCATAAATTTTTATGTTGGTCAATTAAACTTAGAAAAATAACACAGAAAACAGGCACAGCTGAGTATATATGAACAGGCAACAGTCTAAATACACATATTTGGGATTACTTGAACAATACAAGGATCACGAAAATAATCACAGGTGTTTGCTGTGTATTTAGTCGATTATAAGTCAGATACAGCAAAAGTGCAATAATCTACACTAATTAACACACCAGAGTTCTCAAAAAGAACTTGGCAATTTTAACCCTATTATCAGATTTTCCTGTTACTTTATTGTCATTATGAAACACGGGATATTTTCTGACATGATGTATTACACACAGTTACTATAAACTGACTAAACGATATTTTGTAACAAGTTTGAACACAAGGACTGAGTCTCATGTACCTACAATTAGATGTTTCTAAGATCTCTACTGGCTCTTTTATTTTTTTTTCCAACGACCCTCCCTGATATGTAACTTGTTCAGTAAATACCGAGTTAGAAAATTCAAGCTCATCTACAGTCATTTCTGTCCTCTATTCCTCTGCAAACAGGTGAAGAGCAGAATGTCCTCTCTGAACACCTTTTACCCCCTCATCTGATTGAACATAAGTGCTCAGGATCTCTTCCTTTCACGAGTTCCTCAGGCACCTGTCAGAGTTCACTGATGCAAATTTGTGTTTGTCACTGATAGTTTTATTTTTTTTAAGATTTTATTTATTTACTTGAAAAAGAGCACAAGCAGAGGAAGGAGCAGAGAGAGAGGGAGAAGCAGACTCCCCTATGAGCAGGGAGCCCACTGACAATGTGGGACTCAATCCCAGGACTCTGGGATCATGATCTGAGCTGAAGGCAGATGCTTAACCAACTGAGCCACCCAGGTGCCCTCCAATGATCATTTTAAACTTAAAATCCAATTCGTTTCTTAAAGACTGTTCTCATATAATATGGTTCAATTATTCATTTGAGAAAGAATTGCAACTATTCTAGGTGCCACCCATACAAATATTAAACACACATAGTACCGACACACTACCATGCCAATCACAGCAAGATGTTTCCTCGCTCAAAGCTCTAACACTGACCCCACAAGAACTTATTTTCCTCAGTTCTTTCTACATTCTATAACATCTTTCTTCTCACATCTCTGGCACAGCCATTCAAATATCTTCATCTTGTCCTTCAACATCTATTGAGTCGCTACCGTGAGCCTGGTGACATGCTAAGGCTGATTAGGTGCTGCAGGACACAATGGTGAAGCAGTTACTTTGCACTCAGGCCTCATCTCATCTGCTCCCACAGACTGTCTGAACTTTCTCAGTGGCTTTATACCCTCTCCTGCAACCCAGTGATCTTTCACCTGTCTCACTCTCGTTTTCTCACACCCCACAACTAATTAGTAAACACGTCCTGCTGATCTGTCATTCAGGTCAGGTAATCCAGCCCAGCACTACCCTGAGATCCAGGGAAAAGGGGCCACTGCCCTGGGCCTTGCACTTTTACCTCTGGCTAGATACCTCCACATAAAATGAGAAATCTGCTCAGCCCAGAGCCATGCTCTCTGACTCCTCTGGACTCTACATCAGCAAATTCCCAGGACTTGAATTTCCCTGCAGAGCCCTGGACGATCATCCCCAGGGCAGATGGAGATGCAGGCATTCCCACCTCCAGGCCCAAAAGGTGGTCAAGAGATACCTTGCAAGGAGTAGGGCATGTGGACATGCTCTGGCAGAGCCTAGGAGATGGGGGAAAGGAGGCAGACTGCAGGACAGGGACAAGGTGACAGACGGCCAGTTCTCTCTTTGCCGCTATATTCTAGAACAGAACTCCTAAAAAATCTGAGAATTCTAAATGGTCATCCATCTCCTTATAAAGCTGTATTGGTCAAATTGGGAGGTTAAGAGCTTATTTTACTTAATGGTTAGCTGATCTGCAGCATTTAAGTACGTAGAAATATAATGAGTGAGCTTCCATTTGCATTCTTATGCCCATAAATGTTAGGAATGGGACAGGTTTCCACATCCTATTTCCACTGAAAGTTCCCCAGCTCCAATCTTCATTATAACCTATCAAATGATGATTATTATAACAGTAGTGCAGAAGTAGTAGTCGTAAAAGGATCATTAACAATATCTCTCACTGAAGATCCTAGCACAGTAAGGGCATCTAATCTATACCAAACTCTTTCACACCCTTTGTGTTACTTACAACCCCACCCCCACCCGCCCCAGCTAGTTATCTACATCTTATCCATGAACTGAAATTAAAAGGGTGGCAGAAGGATTCGAACCAAGGTCTTTCCGAATTAAAAGCCCAGGTTCTTCACCTTATACTTCCTTTCAGATGATTATGAGAAGTTTACCTGGCTTCAGACCCACTCCTGCTCATCTACACAGATCTGCCGGATTCATCTCCCTAAAGCACCATTGATCCACTTTAAAGATAAATACTGGTCGGTTATGCTCTGCCCAGTTAAGTTCCAAATCCTTAGCCTGATTTTGCTTTCCACTCCATCTGCTTCAGTATTTCCCAAGAAACGTTTCACACCACCATCATTCCTGCCTCTACCTCTAGCACACACGTGACTTCCAATCCACCTTCAAGATCCATCTCAGGTCTTCCCTCCTTCCTGAAGACTTCTCTAAAACTACTCCAGACCAGTTTCTGTGAATCCCCATTTTGTGAACCCCCAAAGTACTGATGGTCTCTACCAATCAATAAGTAACTAAACTGTGTGCTCAGCATGGCGGGGGAGCCACAAAGGAGAGGATATAGTGTTTGACTTCAAATCCCTTCATGAAATTGATCTTGTATGGCAGCACAGGAGAGACTGGTAAAGTGCCTCTAAAGACGGAGCACCTGGCTGAAAATCTGCTTTGATCCTCTATCAGCATGGGCTTTGGTGTTAGGTTTGCACAGTAAAGTAATTAGCAGCAGCTCCTTTATGATAAGCAGAATTTTTGGTCCTGGAACCCACTTAGACCTTAAATTTTTTGAGAACCCCGAAGAACTTTGGCTTCTGTATATTACGTCTAGTTGGGCACCGGTAAGTATTCGTCAGCTCTCCTTCCATCTCCTTAAAAAAGCCAGATTTGTAGTTTCTGCTCATTTCCATAGCGTAAATACACCCAACAGGGCTAGTCTCAAGCTAGCAATGTGACATCGGAATGTGGTGTTAGGAGGAGATGAGCAACACTGACTCGCTCGAGCTGGTACTAACAAGCTTCCGTCTGTCACTAGGTATGTGTCCTCAGTCATCATATTAGAGAGTAAAATGGGGAAAGGTAATAACTACTTATTAATTTAAAAATTACAATAAAACCATTACATCTTAACATAAGCTTATTTTTATGAAGTATATCTAAATTTTCCAAAAGATTTAATGAGAAGAGTGGCGTTGTTTTACATTTTCACAAACTTCTTCGAATGTCTTGCATTAATAGAAGACAGTGGGCTTCTCCCATCGACTTCCGCACTCAATCTGCTGTTTTGTTTGAATATATTAAGAAAATGCAGTCTCACATAGACATTTAGGACCTCCTGGGGCTGGTGACCCTAGGTATGCTCCATTCACACTTTGAGCAGCATTCATGTACAGTCTCCAGTTTGCATAAAACACTTCGGTGTGAAAAGACTTTACTAATAGTGTGGGTTTATTTAGTTTTTCTCACCTAGCAATTACCTCAATATGAATAATTCTAACTTTAGACTGCACTGAAAAGCAAGTTTATGCTATTTCATATGCATGTGTATATATTTGTATATACATGTATATATATGTACACAAACCATAGCTCCTCAATTCAACAATTCAAAGTGGTAAGAATATCAAGGAAGAAAAAGATAACGTGAAAAAGTCCAACTGAAAACTTCTTCATTTGTAGGAGAAAAAATTCTATGCAGAGAGAATATTTATGAAGCTAATGCATGAATCTTCACTGAGCTGGACATAATATTCAATTAAACATAAAAGGTACAATTATGTTCTACATTTTTACAAGTGGACAATTGTACCTTATATACAAGATGATAAGTCAGAGTTACATATTCACTGATGTCAAACAATGGCTTCTATCAGGAGAGAATCCTATTTCATTTGATTCTGAAATTTAAAACTTCCCAACTTAATGTTTTTGGCAATATTTAATTCTTCAAAACTGGTATCATTTAACAGCTTAACAACATAAGCACATAAATCATACTCGGGGGGGGGGAATTCATTGATTTAAAATTAGCGGAACTACTAGTAACAGCTAGTGGTTTTATCTGAAAGACTGTATCTGCATGACATTAAGTGCTATTTTTCCCTGGCTCTAAGTATCACTGTAGCCTGGTATTCTCCCTCTTAAAATATCAAGGCAACATTAGGCATTAAGCTTAGCTGAAATTACCTTCTTCAAAGAATTGAAATAGGATAGCCATTGCCTAAACCGGTTTAGTTCCACTAGCTACTTCAAACCATTTTATTTCAAACCACTTCTATTCTTTTGAAAATATTATCTTCATTAAATTAAGTGCCTTACGGTCTCTTTAGCAACAACAGAATACATTAAAATGTAAACCCTATTTCATCAATCAATGGTGAGCATGTTGAACATTTTTTAGGGGTAGACCACAAAGTAGCAAAGGTAATCAGGTTTTTATGTGACTCTACTGTTGCCTTATGTCTTAGCAGAAGCTACGGATAACTCATTTTCAGTTCTCCTGTATCAACAATGTAGTGTTAACACAAGATTGGGCACTCTACTCACTTCTGCTCTTACAGTTCTTTTACATGGAAGAAGAATTTGAAGAGAGGCTAAATGTTTAAATGATGTAAGGCTTACCGTACACCCTCACTAAAATAAATAAATTTGCTCTAGTCTTTAAGTTCTACCCTTTGTGCAGGGAGTAAGTTCTTTCAACTGTCAGGGTGCACTGTTCCTATCATTTATTGCAAATTTGCTCTAGTCTTTAAGTTCTACCCTTTGTGCAGGAAGTAAGTTCTTTCAACTGTCAGGGTGCACTGTTCCTATCATTTATTGCTCTTCAATCTTTAAAGATCCCGCCCCAAGATTCGATTCTGTGAAGAGGGGTCACTGCATAAAAGCTTAAAACATTCCTACCCACTGATCAATGCTGACAATGACTCCACAAAATATATCGTGCATAATATCTCTTTGAAAACAATTTTGTTTCTAATTATATCCAGTTCCATGTTACTATTTTCAGCAGCCACCTTCTTCTGCAAAACCTTCCTCACACACTACCACAAAGAGTGAGCTAAGCTAATGACAATACCAGCTACCACAGTCTGAGTGCTAATTCTAGACTGTCATGCCAACTTCCCTAGATATGCTTATCTCGTTTTAGCTTTCACTTTTTCATTATAACCCAATTGAGCAGATACTATCCCCATATTTACATAAAAAAATCAGATATCAAAGTAGTTAAGGAATAAGTTCAAGGATAATTAGCTATCAAATGACAAAACTGGAACTGGAACTCAGGTCTCTTCTACTCAAAAGACCAGGACGCACACCTTTTCCTGACAGTGTTGCAAGCTGACAGTCCACATGCAACATGCTGCAGGTATTTATATTTTTTAAGGTAAAGACCTAAGTAGTCGTGGATATTTGTGTACGCGGACTAAGCAGATGATTGTCTCACATGGTATAGTTTGGGTCTCTGTGGAAATTTTATAGTTCCACGCAAAGTACTTTCAAAGTTCCACCAGTACTTTCCATGCAAGTACTACAACAGCCTTCTACTAATATTGTGAGTCCTGACAAACATCTATATTCAAGATTAGCTGAGGGAGGTAATCTCACAAATCTGCTTCATACCGAACCTATGTTGTGTGTTTAAGAGTGAGCTGTGATCTCACACTCACAGACTGAACCACAGTGCATGTCCAGGCTTCACAGGGTAGAAGACAGGGACAAAGTCATGAATGGCTAGAATGTGTAGCAGGTCAGGCTACTTAACTGCTCAAATGTAATTCAGAATCACTGATAGGATGGTTCCACAAAGTGCTACACAGTCGCTCTGCAAAATACAGATGGAACAAAGTGAAGCAGCAGTACAATTCCAGAAATATGACTGAAGGTAACAACCACCACAAACACAATTTTTTTTCTAGAAAAGCAAGCAATTCAATCTTGTGAAAGGGATGCCTAAATTCAAGTGCTCTATTGGTTTATTAAGGGATAAAATATTAAAAATATTTCGGAAAGTAATGATCTAGTTGCTAAAACTTCCAAAAAGTTTGAGTTCTGCCTGGTAAAGGTAGTATCTGCATTGGATCAGAATAACAATTCATCGGTTAGCAGAAACGAGCCACTCTGGGGATGCCAAGCTGATCTCTGGATCTCTGATGCTTCATAGTAAAATCCTCTAGTAGGCCGCTAGTATAATATTAGGTGGAGGTATTAAAGTATCTTAATGGGGAAATGCCCCCCTGGTAAACTATTATCACAGAAATGCAAAAGAGCACACCACTCAATCAGTGATAAACATCTCTACCTAAAGCAGATTTATTGTTAAAAAAAAAACAAAACAGTTTGTATACCATTTACTTGTTCTATGCCATGTGCTTGCTTAAGAGGTTGATTCTACCTTTTGCTGAAGCTGTGTATTTTCTAATGTTTAGGGCGGCTGTCAAGTAATCAGAGTAAGCGGTGCCATTTTAATAAGGAAGTCTTTTAATGAAATATAATAGGTCACAAATACCTAATTTCTGCTCTTTACTGTAATTGCCAGTCTTTACTATAACTGCCACTTTAACAATCTTTTCCAAATGCTGACACAAAAGATGAACAAATCAAGGGTATTAGCATGTGTGTGTATTTACAGCTCATTGCTGTCAAAGGCTGTAGCTCCACTCCCAACGCCAGCAGCTACATGAGGATCCATTCCTTTTGATGGAGGCATCCTGTTTCAGGTTATGAATGCATCTGAATTAATCTCTTTTTCATGGCTACATAAGCAAACACACAGTAAAGAATACCCGGGAGAATTGTTGACAAAGTTATGGCACAATATGACACCTTCAGGAATATCACAGACACATTTACTGTCACTGTGGAGGATTGTACATTTTACTACTTTATTCTTCTTCAATAAATCCTCTGCTCCATCAGTTATTAGCTCCCAATTTCAAAAACATTGTTTACATATAGTTCAAATAGTGTTTTTTAAAATAAATTGTAAATTATCACGAGTATCAGTTTTATATGCACATGCATGTAAACTGCAAACATAAAACTCCGAGGAGTTGCTGCAAAATTAAAGGAGCAGATCAAAGAGAAAACACAAACATGGTTTTTTATTTTTAAGAAGCACATTCATTGTAACTATTTTACCAGAGCTCAATTTTAAGTTTATGATTAAAAAGTCTCTAAAAAAAGAATTCCCTGAAAACTTCTTTACATGATAATCCTTTTACCTTTTTTTTTTGATCATACTATTTTTTGTAACCAGTATCGTTTTCAATTTGGTACTATTATTGCTATTTTAATATCAGAAGTCCTCTGCACAAACAGTAGTAGTTTTATATGAAGTTTGCCCATTTTTGAAAGGGTAAGCTTCCCCAAATCAAACTAGCTAACTGTGAAAAGAAAACCATGACAACTGTTTGTACCTCTTGCTTTATTATTACATCCGGCCTGGTCACTCTTAGAAATTCAATCTATTATGGTTGCTAGGAGTCTGTTGCTGAGCAACATAGAAGGGTATTCTGTGCTTTCAGGCTAAGGAGTGCTAATAAACCTGTAGGCTTCCCTCTAGGAGTCTGACCAGTGTGCTTAAAGGGCTTAATACTTTTCAAGAGTGATTGGCCCACAATTCAAGACACATCCTATTAAAAACAAGTCACACTGAGAGATTTCCAACAAAGGAACAAAATGCTAAACATACACAAATATTCAAAATGTATCCTCAGAATCCCTAACTAATTTGGTAAAATAAACAAAGAACAGATTATGATCTACATTTCAATTATACCACCTACCATCCCCAAGTTTTTATTTCCATATAGTCCCCTAAAAGGTTATAATGGATATAAATGAATGGAGAAAGTTTCATGGGAGGAAAAAAAAAAAAAAAAAGCAGTACTAAGTACCTTCAACTTTGATTAAAATATATATGTGTGTGTGTGTGTGTGTGTGTGTGTGTATCGGACTATATAAACTCTAGTAATAGAAAAATAAATTAAAACTAGCAATCCAGAAGTACTGAAGTCAGCAAAACTAAATAGCATTCTCCCCACATCCCCGGGCCACACACACACACACACACACACACACACACACACACACACACACACAAAACAAAAACAACAGCAGAAAAAACCATTGAGAAACTGAAGAAATTCCAAATTTCATTTTATTATAAAAACAGATAATTTTTTTGTTTTTCTTTTCACCCCCTTTGGTCAGTAATGATTTTAATTCCAAATCTATTCTATCCTATCATATGCATATTCTAGAACTTTAAAGATTAACAAGAAGTTATTCACAGAAATTCACTACAATTAGATGGCATTACTTGAATGTAAATGAGAAGAAAAAAGATAGCAGAGTCTATCAATAAAATACCGCTACCAAATTATGTGAAAAAGAGTTGAAAAGTGGGCAGAGGATAAGAGAGGGCTAATCTCTACTTCAAAATAAAATACTGTGCAGACATTTATTTACTTATATTAGATATTAGATAGGCCTTCTCCATAAAACGTTTGAAGACAAAAATAGATGAAGCTGGTTTACCATAAAATACCTAAGACCATAAAGATAAATAAGAATAACATGTGATTTTACAATAATTACCTTAACTATGAAAATTTATCCAGAACTGTCTAAGGATATTTTGGCTATATTAACACTGCCTGCAACTTTTGCCAAGTTAAAAATAATTTTTTTAAAAAAGCCAGGCAACATCTTCTCTGTGTCCGTCACAATATTTAGCCCCTCTATCTAACTACTCTGAACTGGGAGCACTTTTTAAAATAATTTGTCAACTGCACTACCAGATTCTTTTTTAAAGAGCCACCTGTCCTTCAATAGTTGTTTCTGTTTCTTCTTGTCACACACCATAGGGAAGCAGAGTAAAGGAATTTAACTATTTTTTCTAAAGTACCAAGAAACAACAAACAGAGGAATGCAGAACAACTATCCAAAAAAGAAAGAAAAGAATTCCAACAATAAAGGAGAGCGGATGCAGGCCAAGAGGTGGAAAGGCAGCATCTGACGGAGGAACAGACTGAAGCAGGAAGAGAAAGGGTTGGCTAACAAGGTTGAGCACTGAAACAGCCTCTAAGTAAAGCCAAGCAGAGCAGAACAGAGCAAATGGGAGGAAAGGGACAGAAAGGAGCATAGAGACAAGAATGTGTGAGAAAGAGATAACTGAAGGAAAATTTGCATAAAGAAACAGGGACTCATTTCACACACGTGGAAAAAAAGAAAAACCAAACATGAGAATTTTATATCCAGTAACGTGTTTTTCCTGGATCCATCCTTGTTTCATAAGAAGGTGCGCATGCAACAACTCAGAAAACGTTCTTAAATGCAGTGATATCGGTAACATTTATGATGTAAAAACCAAGTGATCAGTTAACTTGAAGACTCAGTTTTACAATGAAATCGTTTGAATACTTTCCAATTCTCATTTAGGATAAGAACAATTTAACTTAATTCTAAAGCTGCAGGACCTAACATATGAAAACCTTACTAAAAGTAATAAAAATGGATTTTCCCAAACAAGAACAAAACATGAAAACACACACACCACACGTACAAACACACACACAGCAGTTAATGAAGTTATTACAGCCGCATCCTACTTAGGAGTTATATCAGTCACAGGGTCTGTGTTGGGCAAATGTGCGCATTTTTAAAGCAGCGGTTTACTACTTGGTCAGCTGCTGGTCAAAAGTACTTAAATCATCCTGGAATAATCTGCTCTGAAAGAATCAAAGTTCTAAACTGGCTACCTTAATACTCGGGATCCTGTCAGGCACTATTAACTAAAAGGCAGTGGGGCAAAATAAAGAATAAAAAATTATAAATAAATAAATAAATAAATAAAAATTTTAAAAATGAGAATGGATGTCCCATCGGGGAAGCGTTATTGGAAAGAGCCTTCTGGTATTTATTGGTCTTTAAAATCACAAAGCTGCAATAATTAGAAAGTGTGGCATACTTAAAAGAAACCATAGGCGTATGTAACTATAGAGAACAACGTATCCATCCATAGAATTAAGCCTCTTTTTTGCACATACCAGTTTTCTACTATTTGTAACACCCTATCATATTTGATTCATTTCCCCATACCCACCACCTTCCTAAAAAAAAAAAAAATTAAAAAATCAAAGATCCTCCACAAATGTTGAATATTTATTGAATTCTGAATTTTAAATTTCATAAACTTTTTGTCAAGAATTGTAGGTTCTTTGATAAATCACATAATTAGGGTAGATAACCAATGAACTACAGGTTATTCTTTTCAGTCCCATATCTTACCAATTATAAAAAGAAATCATGACAGCCATAAATATAGCATTATTGCTCCTTCCTGCTGACAGAATATTTCCCAAAATGCATTTTTTCATAATATTTCTGTAATTTCTTTAGTCAAGGTCAAAAGGAAGTTTTTAAATATTAAAATGTCTAAAAGGAATGTGACATAGACACCTGATTAGAAGAGCAATGTCAGTTAAAAACGTATTTTAAAACTTCTTAAAAACCACTTTCACTTTTTACCTACTACTACGCACTTTTATACATTTAAAAAATTGAAAAGAGATATTGGACCAACTGAAACAAAGGCACAGTACTGGATCGAGTGATTTCTGAAATGCATAACTGAGGATACTGAAAACAAGATATCTTGAGGTATATTCCATAAATCCGAAGGACAGTTTCAGCTGTATCACATTATAAATGCCAAAGACTTCAAAGACACATGTTTCACAGTTTGGGGGTGGGGTGAAGTAAATACACAGAAAATCTTTAGAAAACCTAAAATGAAACTAAACCATCTTACTAAAGAGATAAATGTTACTCTCTCACAGAGCCCTAGCAAATTGTCTTCATGGGGTCTATGCTAAACTTGGAAGATTTAGATTTAATTCCAACCCAAAATCTGAGAACAGAAACATAAAAGGTCACAATTCAGAATTTTAAATGATACTTGTCTGGAAAGTAACCTTTCTTCCTTTCATCCATCCCTCCGTCCAAGGGGCAGGATGACAGGATGTGGCAAAGCAGGGCAGGGGACTGACAATCGGAGAGCGAAGCCTCAGTCTCCTTCCGCTCTGCATCTCTCTCCACAGGTAAAAAGTGAGGGAAATACTAACAGGGTAACTGGGGAGTAATGAGGTATAGCTAAGATTAACCACGAGTCATTAACTATCAAAGCAGAGTGATGGATACATGCGAATTCATTTTGTGATTTCATCAAACTGTTCTATGTTTGCCTATTGACATTTTTCCTTAATAAAAAAGTGGGGAGTATAGATAATAGACTTGCTCTTCAAAATCTTTTATAGCTCACACATTTTTTCATAGACATGGTGGCAGTACAGACAAGGGGTAATACTAAATTTAGCTTCTTTAATTTTTTATGTATTTGTGTTTTTAATGGTAGAAATACCAGGCGCACAAGTTGAACTCTGGTCTATGGGTTGCTAAAATGTGGGCACATCTGGCTCACTTCAGACCCAAATGCCTGGGTATATCTGCAAGTATAATCTTCTAACCAGCCTTTAAGGACAGAAACTAGGATTCAAATAAATATTATATCTATAATTATGTAAGTTCAAACAGAGAAAAGTAGTTTTTGTTTGTTTAAGGTTCCACAGCAATTTCTACTTCCTTAACTAAGTGTTAAAAAACACCCCTATATTACATTATTTTATATATTTTGTACCATTTTTGAAGTATTCCAATACAGTATAATCGCCTCAAATACTGTCAAACTGTACATTTCATAATGGATGACAGGCACATAATGCTGAATATGTGACACTGAACTGAAATGGAAAATATGATTTTGACATTAGTACACTGAAAATCTCATTCTAAAAATATCAGCATGACAATCTATTTGTCAAAATAACAGAATTCTAGACAACTTGCTTCCATTAGTAACTTTTATTTATCTAAATAACCTCTCATTTATGTCTTTTTGCATATACAAAATTTTACAAATAAGTTCAATTCATAAATCCATGATTAAAGATGACTAGATAATGATAGATGGCTATGCCATACAAACAGTGACATGTGAGCTTCACGTGCTCGGAGACACGGAAGAGCGTCTGAGCACAGAAGCCTCATATGCAGCTTCTTTCTCCGGTCTCAATGAGCCACCTGGGCAAACTGGGGGCATAACCAACAAAACTAGCCACCTAGCTAATTCTAATTTCTAGTTGCCTATTAATTGCGATTTTTCTACTTTTAATAGTTCACATATCAATTCTTTCCAATTCTTTAGGAACAAATTTGGTGAAAGTTACAGGTGTTTCAGAAGACTCCAACTTGGAAGCAGGTTAACATCCCCTACCCCTCAAGTAAAAAACTTAAACCAAACTAAATGTAGTTTTTGAAAGTCTCTTAATCTGCTTGTTTCCTTCTAGAAAGCCACAGTTTTAGTCAATATATCTCAAAAGAATGCAGAAGTGAAAAGGCTATGTGTTCAGGGAAAGGCATATAAAAATGATAAAAGGCAAAAAAAGAAACACAGAAGGAAAAGTCCTATACAAAGACAGATATAAGCAATTAGGACTCTTTAGTACAGAAGGAAGGCAAGCATCAAGGCGTCAATATTATAAATGTATAAAAGCCATATCTGAAGAAATACACAAAATCTGCTTGTCAGATTTTGTTCTCTGTAAGGTCTTCCCAAGCTTCCTATTTGAAATTGCAACACCCTCATCAACTACCCTACTACCCCTCTTTCTTTCCTTCTTTTTCTCCATAGCATTTACAACCACCTACTACGATACTCATTTATGTCCCCTCTCCCGCATCACCAGTAATGTGAATACAAGCCCCTTAAGAGCAGAGACCTGATCCGTTTTGTTCACCACTATACCCTCCACAGCTGTTCACTGCTTGGCCCACACTGTATCTGCGAATATTTGCTCATTAAATAAATGGATGAATACAAAAAGTGAAAATGAGCTTGTATCCCTAAACTGATTCTAGAAATTGAAGGGAACCCCTTGAGTCTGAAGAGAGGGTGATATGACTTCACAACTGGTAGTAAGTTCACCAAACTCATCAACTTGAGATAGTAGTGAATTAAAATACACAGATTAAAAAGGGACTGGATAGATCTATCAATGACAGTTCATATTTAAAAACAAAGATTTTCCAGGGGAAAGTCTCTGTAGTAGACACTAACGCAAAGAACCCTACCTTACAATAATGCAACCCTTAGTGGAATATCACAAATGGAACCACAGATTGAACTACTGTAATAATTCCATTCTGACACCACCAGCTGCCTTGGGGTGAGCTTGGAACTCAAATCCTGATTCTGCACTTTTGACATTCCAACAGAAACAGTGAAGTTAGGCAGCAAAAGGTGAAACTGAAGAGGTTTGGGGTATTCCAAGTAGTCCCCCAAAAAACAAAGTTCTCATAATGCCCCTCACCATGTTTCTCCCATAATAAGCAGTATCAGGAATTCCTATACCCTAAGCTGTAATCATCAAGACAGTATGGTACTGGCACAAAAACAGACACATAGATCAATGGAACAGAATAGAGAGCCCAGAAATGGACCCTCAACTCTATGGTCAACTGATCTTCAACAAAGCAGGAAAGAATGTCCAATGGAAAAAAGACAGTCTCTTCAACAAATGGTGTTGGGAAAATTGGGCAGCCACATGCAGAAGAATGAAATTGGATCGTTTCCTTATACCACCCACAAAAACAGACTCAAAATGGTTGAAAGACCTAAATGTGAGACAGGAGTCCATCAAAATCCTAAAGGAGAACACAGGCAGCAACCTCTTCGACCTCAGCCGCAGTAACTTCTTCCTAGAAACATCGCCAAAGGCAAGGGAAGCAAGGGCAAAAATGAACTATTGGGACTTCATCAAGATAAAAAGCTTTTGCATAGCAAAAGAAAGTCAACAAAACCAAAAGACAACCAACAGAATGGGAGAAGATATTTGCAAATACCTTATCAGATAAAGGACTAGTATCCAAAATCTATAAAGAACTTATTAAACTCAACACCCAAAGAACAAATGATCCAATCAAGAAATGGGCAGAAGACATGAACAGACATTTTTCCAAAGAAGACATCCAAATGGCCAACAGACACATGAAAAAGTGCTCAGCATCGCTCGGCATCAGGGAAATCCAAATCAAAACCTCAATGAGATATCACCTCACAGCAGTCAGAATGGCTAAAATTAACAAGTCAGGAAACGACAGATGTTGGCGGGGATGCGGAGAAAGGGGAACCCTCCTACACTGTTGGTGGGAATGCAAGCTGGTGCAACCACTCTGGAAAACAGTATGGAGCTTCCTCAAACAGTTGAAAATAGAGCTACCCTACGATCCAGCAATTGCACTACTGGGTATTTACCCCAAAGATACAAATGTAGGGATCCGAAGGGGTACGTGCACCCCCATGTTTATAGCAGCAATGTCCACAATAGCCAAACTGTGGAAAGAGCCAAGATGTCCATAGACAGATGAATGGACAAAGAAGATGTGGTATAGATATACAATGGAATATCATGCAGCCATCAAAAGGAATGAGATCTTGCCATTTGCAATGACGTGAATGGAACTGGAGGGTACTATGCTGAGTGATATAAGTCAATCAGAGAAAGACATGTGTCATATGATCTCACTGATATGAGGAATTCTTACTCTTAGGAAACAAACTGAGGGTTGCTGGAGTGGTGGGGGGTGGGAGGGATGAGGTGGCTGGGTGATAGACATTGGGGAGGGTATGTGCTATGGTGAGTGCTGTGAAGTGTGTAAGACTGTTGAATCACAGACCTGTACCTCTGAAACAAATAATACATTATATGTTAAAAAAAAAAAAAGAAGATAGCAGGAGGGCAAGAATGAAGGGGGGGAATCAGAGGGGGAGATGAACCATGAGAGACGATGGACTCTGAAAAACAAACTGAGGGTTCTAGAGGGGAGGGGGTGGGGGGATGGGTTAGCCTGGTGATGGGTATCAAAGAGGGCACATTCTGCGTGGAGCACTGGGTGTTATGCACAAACAATGAATCATGGAACAGTACATCAAGAACTAATGATGTAATGTATGGTGATTAACATAACATAATAAATAAAAGTGAAAAAAAAAAAAAAAGGAATTCCTGTACCCTGCCACAACCAGAAAAAAGGAAGAAGGTACTGGATCCTAAAAGCCACTCACCAACTTCTGAAACTAGGAAATTAGTTTTAACAGACACTAAGGAAATCCCAGGCAAATCTAAAATTTCACACACACATGTACAAGTATGAAATTCATATATACCTACAGAGTTAGTTAACAAAATGTCATCTGAAAAGGTAAAAGAAAAAGAGACTTAAGGTCAGCCAAAATCTACTATAAGATGATGCTGTATTTGAAGAAATATCCAAAATTCATGAATTTATGCCATTAGGTCCATTTCTAAAAAAAATAGGAAACAAATCCATTTGGAGGAAAAAAAAAAGCATTGCTCTGGTCATATATAAAATCAGGGCTACACAAAATCATTAAATGGTTAATGCTGTTTTCTATAATTTGATCAGAAATGAAGATAATCTTTTAATAATTACTCACTGATTACTTCTACTAGGAAAGGACATTGGGCTTTGTGCTGAGTTAAACTATCATGTAGTCCTCTGCCTTCAGGAAGCTCAAAAACAATTTGAAAAGATCAAGTATTTATAAACAACAATATAAATCACAATTCCCAATCAGTAGCAGGGTAAGACATTCATTAGAAGTGAACTGTTCAAGTTAGGAACCACTCTAATTTAGGAAAGATGAATTTAACTCGGGTGGGAAACATATTCTAAGCAGAATAAAGGAGGAGAACGAAGTTATAAATGACCAGGCAGAACTGTACTGAGCCCTGATGTGTCAGACACAGTGTGGTTTGCCGATGTCCTCTGATGGAATCTTTAAAACAATCTTTTGAAGGTAGATCTTATTAGGCCTAAACTTCATAGAGTTTGAGTAATCTGCCTAAGGTGAAATTACTAATCAGTAGCAGAGCTGAAATTCAAACCCAGGGCTGTGCATTCTGAGTTGATGCTCTTAACCAATTCCCCAACACCCACACACCAGCCCAGGCCAGGAAAGAGAAGCTAGAGAGCAGAGTGGTGAGTGTGAGTTTGAAAATGTACACGAGACTATAGGCTTCCTAACAGCACTCTCATGGTTTTAAGGCACTCGGTGAATATTTCTTAAATGATTCTGCGGAGTAGGCAATGTGGAATCCGAAAATACACTGACACGAAGAAACAAAACTCCGGGCTACCTGAAAACATCCCAAGTACCTTCGTTTTAAAGGATTCCATTAATCCATATTTAGAGACACTTTCAGTAAAATTTTATCCAGATTATAAATTCATAAAATATTAAGAATATATTCCATGTTTTAGATTCTTCCCCTTTATATCCAACAAACAGCAGCCTCGTATTTAGGTACTACAGTTACTGAATCTCTGTATTCAAATCTCAGTTTAAGACTTCCAAGAATCTAGCACTCTCTTTTCATCTGAATTATACTCTTAATATTTGTATTTTTCCTTCCAACCAATTGGTACATTGGCAGATCAGGAATACAGTTCACTCTAAAGTAAATGATTTAGATCTCGACACCCCCCCAAAAAAACCTTTTCTTCATTTAATAGAAAGCAAATTCAAATTAATGCATTGTATTCTGAGTCTCTCAATTCAGATGAAACTGCAGCATTAAATTAAAAAAAAAAGAAACCATAAAGACTAAGAATGAGGAACTTCTAGGCAAAAATGCAAGAGCTAACTAATATTTCATCATACCTTTGTTTATCATATGTCTTTTTATTGAAGGTGAAGATAAATCCAAAGGGAACAGTTTTACAAGAAAGGTTTGTCCATGGGGACTTACCTTGTTAAGAGCAAATGACAAATGGTTTTCCCCTATAGGAAACCAACTCCTGTTTTATATAAATGTATCCTTTCAGATTTGGTACCACAAATGATGCTGGTAAGAGCATCAGGTTGCTGCTAGAAAGTTCAGTTATTTGTCATTTTCTTGTCTCTCTTGGACGGATGGTTTCAAATAATCAACAGGGCTAGCGCTCAGATTGTGCATCTTTATCACAAAATAGGATAACAAAACAAAGTTCAAGTGTGACCTCACAGATTTACTTACATAACACACACACACACACACACACACACACACACACACACACACGATAAAATAAGACAAAATCTTGGTAATTGCTTCTTCCTGCCAGTCCCCTACTATTAATCAGTAAACAACATATCCTTCCAAAAATTCAGATTAAGGAAATAAGAAGTCATACAATAGCATGACTGCTGTTCTGCTTCTGGTTGCTGTGGAAGAAAGGGCAGTCCCTGCACGTTCTCATTCTGTTGGTTCTCTTACTGAGCACCGCGACACCTTTAAAGCCCAGTCGGGCAAGTCTCAGCTTGTACCACCGACATCAGCTGCCAACATTTTACTTCTGTTCTGTGTGAGTGACCTACAGGAACAAATGTTTCCGTTTTTTAAAATTAATAATTTGTCGGGTGCTCTTTAGGATGATTAGTACCCCCGTTACCCTCATCAAGAAAGCAGAGGTGCAAGCCCAGTGTGAGAATTATTTACACGAATACATTGATTACGACATACATCACTAATACCCAGCAAGGAGATATCCAAACATATGTAACATTCTGTTTTTTGAAAATCCAGCAAATATGGTATTTCCCCTTAATACATAGCCTATTTATGATTTGGAAAAATATTTTAAAATGTGATATCTATGTCATTCTAAAACAAAGCAATTAAAGAATGATCTGCGTGCCAAAACTTACAGTTGGAAATAATAAAAAATTAAGATATGTATTCAAACCTTACAGGATTATAAAACTTTAATTTGCCTTTTCTACAAAAAAAAAAAAATAAGCATGGGGAGGGGGAGGGATTGGCCTATATAATCTCTAATGTCTGTTCTAACTTAAAAATCCTGATTCTAAAATAAAACATCCTAATTATGCCTACTGGAATCCCACATATTTGTGCCATTTAGAAGCATGTGTGTAGCTCTAGTGACAAATTTTTTCACCTCTTTAATCTCTACTCTAGCACCCTGGATGCCCCCTTTGGTCAGCTGTGCAGAGCCAGACATACTAAAGGGGCAATGGAAGAAGGCAGCACAACAGTTAAGCAGAAACAGGGAGGGAGGCTGAAGTTGAGCACGAGGGAGGAAGACACTTATCACGGAGGTCTGAGGTTCCAGCTCCAGACCCAAAAGCTTAACTGCTCTGCACACAGGGTCAAGTTCTGAAATAGCAGTTCTTGGATAAAGCTTTTCTGTACACGGTGTTCTTCCAAATTAGAATATTAAGTTGTTTGCTCTTGGGAAGTTACTCCAGTATAGAGTAAGTGGACCAATATTACATTTTTCACATTGGAAAGGGCTTGTTTTTTAAATTATGTTATAGGACATAAATGGAGTAGTCACATTTTTAAAAAACTTTTAAATGCTAGAATAAAATTACCAGTGCTTTTACTGACACTATACTGAATGTAAAATAATAAAATGCCAAATAAAATTATACTTTGATTCTGAGGTATCTAAAAAGCACAGAAAACGTTATTACAAATAATGTTTACACTGATGTTGCATTAAATTCATAATAAAATCTCCTGTGTAAGTATGAGTGAAATTAATGTGTACTCCATCATTTGTTTTGCAAGGTTACATTTATGCTTTGTTCAAACACCGGCTGATTAAGCTTTATACTGGCATTCTCTTGTATACATCACATCTTCTATCTACCTTTGGAAAGCTCAGATATATGAGAATCTAATAATTTAAATGTTATTAGAATCTATAACTCAGATGTTTCTTAACGGCAGAAAGAATTAACTATAACCCTTTGAGAAAAGAAATGGTAGCTTAGTTATGGGATAAGATCATCTAATTAGCACGTGACTTTGGATATTTTATGTCACTTTACCATTCTGTCTGGCTAGTCGTCACCTGTAGCAGAAATATTTTAAAAGACTGAAAATATATTTTATTAAGTCATATATATTTCTATGGAAACTTTTGTCCTTTTTTTTTTTTTTTAAGAGAGGGAAGAAAAGGTGGGGGGTTGTGCAGGGGAGGAGGGAAAGAACCTTAAGCAGGCTCCACACCCAGCGCAGAGCCCAACTCGGGCTCAGGCTTGATCTCATGACCCTGACACCATGACCTGAGCTGAAATCAAGAGTTGGATGCTTAACCAACTGAGCCATGCAGGTGCCCCTCTATGGAACCTTTTGGATCAGAGAGAAGTTTAGCAATTAAAGTTACATAACCAAAAAATGCAGGCCTTATTTAATGTAATGAATTTACTTCTTCATGCCTTATTCATTTAATTAAATTTAAACAACAAGAAAACATCAGCTTTCAAATAAAGAGATTTAGGTCTACATTTTGTGCTGTTTATTAAAATGCCATTAATCATTGTTTGTTATACATATTAGTCTGCTCATTACAGAATAATTTCCAACATGAATAATGGATTTTTTTCTTTGCTATAGACTCTAGCATTAAGCTTCTTTCATACCTGAACCTCAGTCAGATAAAAAAACTAAGGAACCCTCCTCATTCCCTGAGGCAGTGAATCGGAAGATATTAAACTGCTTTGAATGGTAGCCTAAGTTATCAGTATATCAGCTCTCACCAATGGATGTCTCTTCCTTTATGTTCCATTATGTCCCATAACAGAGCTGCTAACTCTGAACTGAGTATCTTAGTAGTTGGTTCTCTTCCCTGATCAACTTACAAAATGGCTCTAACAGTTCATCCAAATTTATCTACACATAGGTTACAAGAATGATATACAAAAGATTAACACCATTTCACCTCTGAGAGGTGCATCTCACACAGCTGTCTTCCTCTGTCCTGCAGAGGTGCATCTCACACAGCTGTCTTCCTCTGTCCTGCAAACATGAGCTGCTGTCCTTGCCCTGGCTCCCTTTTATAATGATAGGTCAGATTTCAAGTAGGAGAGCCTGGAATTATTAAGCAAAACACTTGACAAATAACTGAGAACAAACTTCCTGATTTAGAAATGTTATTCTGAGAAGAAACAACATGAGGACTGATGAAGATCAATCACTCTCAACTATTCTGTCTTAAACAGAATTTAAGCATTGTTTCAAGCCTCCACTGAGTCTTTCTTAACGTTAAATTTAATTTTTTTTCAGAGAAACACAGAATAAGGAAGGATTCAAGTTTGTTTCAATAAACAAATATTTCAAATTATAGAGCTATAAGAACAAGAGATTTAACAAGTATTTTAAATATTTAACAAGTATTGTTAAATACGTGTGTTGGGCACAGGGGGTTCATTATCCTGTTCTCTCTACTTCAATGTAAGTTTTAAAAAATTCCAAAGTAAGGACGTTTTAAGAATATATACATTTATGGTATGCAGTTTTTTTTAAGATTCTATTTATTTGAGATAGAGCAAGTGAGAGAGAGAGAGTGTGTGTGCACAAGCAGGGGGAGGGGCAGAGGGAGGAGAAGCAGGCTCTCCACTGAGCAGGGAGCCCAACGCAGGACTCGATCCCAGGACCCTGGGATCATGATTTGAGCTGAAGGCAGATGCTTAACTGAATGAGCCACCCAGGCACCCCTGGTATACACTTTTCCACTATATACTGGCTTCCCACTGTAAACTGCTTTAGATACCAGATAAGCTAAGATCCCCATTGAATATATTAATTTTGTATATTTCATATACTACTATTATATAATTTTGTAATAATAAATTACAAGGAAACTCCGACACAACATCTCAACTTAATGCTTTTCTATATACAACATTAAGTAAAAGTTAAACCCCAAGCAATAACAAAGGTCCCACAGCCTTACTATAAATATTTTCAACAAAATATTATAAATATTTTCAACAAAGTACAAGCATCCTCTATTAGTCAAAATCACAATAAGGCAAAAACAACAACTGTTCATCCAACAAATTATGTCGCCAATCAAACTCTGATTTATCCACTTTATCTCTACTTTAGAATTCTCCACTAATTTCATCTAACTACATTTTCAGTATCTCCTTCTACCTTTTTGTCCTTTTCGGTTCCCAAATATCATCTCTGTCATTTTTGTAGCCCTCTACAATTTGAAACCTTAAGAAATATGTTCACACAGCTGGGAATATGTAACTTTGGTCTAATACCTTATTTCTCCCTTGTCTTTCTTTTTTTAATTTGAAAAAAATTTTATTGTGGAAATTTTCGGCTCACACAAAAGTGGAGAGAATAATACAATATTCCCATCATGCAGCCCCAACAATGAAACCCTGAGTCTTCAAGATTCCTAAATTAACCAAAATAGTACAGGCACTAAATACAAATTGATATAAATCCTTTAATTCCTAATCCAAAAATAAAGCTAAAGGGCAACAACACAGAACTACAAGCTTACAGACAAATGTACCCAATTACCTGAGGCCTCTGTTAGCACGCTTTTGAATCAAATTTTAGATTTACCTGATTCACCCTCATTCTTACCCCATTCCCTCAGATCAAGGTGTTGTTCTGGGCATGGGGTGTCATCTCTTGGCATTCTCTCTAAGGTTTATAAACCAAAAGGTAAACTGGAACTTCCAAAGCCCGGACAGCAATGAAAATTAACAAGAACACAACAGAAGAAGTTTATATTATCCAAAAAAGAAGCTTTTATTTCAAAGTTTTTCAAGGGCACCAGAACTGGAGGTGAGTGAAGTTTCAGGATGGCTCCAATGACCTCCTCACCAGTACTCTGATCTACATCTCCAGTGCACAGTCACTTGCATTTCTATCAAAACTAATAAATGCTCAAGCAAGTCTAGCCCAATCAAAATATTAAAAGGCATCACCTTCCAATTTCAGAAACAAAATCCCACCTCACTTCCAAGCCATATGGCTCTCAAACCTTTACTGAAATATAAATCCACATCTAATATAGAGCACTACTCTTTCAACATTATTTAAAAGGTTTTAAATTTCAAAACTCGGCAGACTTCTAAAAATAAAGGAACAGATCAAATGTTGATCCAGCAGTATAATATCTTAATCTACTATAATTGGAATGAATTATAATTTTTGTCTCTAACTATAATGAATTCAACTTCAGTATTTATGGCCTTTGTTAACTATTAAAGGTAGCCTCTAAAAATCATCATAAAATGTGAAGCACTATTAAAAGTTGTTCCCCAAATCGCACAAAGGTCATTCAAAGAACTTAAGTCAAACATTTCCGTCAATTTTCTGTGCCTCAAGAAAACAGCACTAGAGTGGTTCCTAATACTGTTACAAGATATGTATAATGCAAAAACTAGTGAGCAAATGTCCGACCAAAGTTCTGAAACACCAAGCAAAACATACATTAAAATGACTTTCTAAAGACCTACACACAAACACACATATATATAAAACACAGTATTTAAGCTGAATTCAATTCTATCTTTCTTAATACATGTACACCCTAAAAATGTAAAATGACTTTTTAAACAAAATGTTTTAAAATGTCATTTAGAAGCATGCAATATGATCTTGTTATAAAGCAAAGAGTTCTAACTTTATCTGGTGCCTGTGTATTAGTTTTTTCCTGGTGGGTTTTCATTATGCCACATCAAAACACATTCTGTACATTTAAAATGGTAAAGGTGATTTTAAGACCACTATAATAGTATCTTTTCATGTGTTTTTTATTAATGACCTTTACACTGACACTTCATTAAAACTCATCTCCGAGACTGTCATCAGACATAATCAGATGCCAATCAGCGAAAGCCTGATGTGAGAGATTATACTCTTTGGTTCTTTAAAATGTCAGCCTAAATAGGAGCAGGGGGAAAAACCTAGGTTCTGTTGCAAAAAAATACATTCACAAAACAATCTACCCAAGCAGACGTAGAGAGGTGGATCTGAAACGCCATTTCCATTATCTGGCACACAAACTAGATTTTTGCAATACTCCTTTCTTTTATTCCTACCTTTCTAAAAAACTGTGCATGACCAAATCACAATATAGGCTCCTTAGAAGAATATTATTGCACATCTACTAATGCACTAAGAAGTAGATATATCCAGATAGAGGCAGTCTCTAAGGAGAAAAGGATCACTGATAAATAGGAAGTAGTAAGACCCTATTCTCACAAAAGTATGTGTACTCTGTACAACGCTACAGCTGAAAAGCAAAGAGAAGTGGAAGAAACACGGGACGACCTGAGTCACTTCTGTCTCCCCCTCCCCATGTCCAGAGTTCCCACATCAAACCCCACTCCCACCAAAACTTTCTAGTCCAGGAAAAAAGGGCTGGGTAAGCATGCAGTGCACTGGTATTTAACAATGAAAACAGGATATGATTTCTAAATGTATCTCTTCTTCCTGCCTCTCTCCAGTAACCTCCCTCACCCACCGTCCCGCAGCTAAAGCATGAAAGAAAGAAACAAGTGATAAGGACTTTCTAAAATGGTTTTGCATATTAAAATAAATTATGTTGACTGAGACTAAAGAAGGCCAGATCCATTTTTAAGAGAGATAGTTATTACATTTGAAATTACAAAAAGCTATAAAGTGTCAGAATCTGGACACGGTTCAGACACTTGAATATGTTTATATAAATCAATAAAAAAAATCATTCAAAAGTTTTAAAAGTTGTAAAAGATAATTACAATCTATTACTCTTCCATACACTTATTAGACTGGTAAAAGAGGTGAGATACAGCAGAACATAAGACTTATCTTGAACGAATGCAAAATATGCTTCCTTCCGCAGTCTGCAATGCTCTAAAATCTTAAGTCCAGTTGCCAAATTGACATTAAAGTAAAATTTTATGAAGAGGCATACTTCCTGACCAAAAGACACAATATTTTTTCTGCCACCAAACCTGAATAAGAAGAACACTTATTTAAGTATAAACAATATTCAGGGGAAGAAAGCAGTAAGTATCACCGATGGAAAAATAGAAAAGAATACGAGCGTAGATGAGGGGAATGCTTCCCAGAGCAGGGCCCCAAAGTAATCCAAAGGCACTTGCCCAGACTCCTTGACAGGACTTTAGCTCTTTTCAAAAGCAGCTGAATAGCATGAAGAGAAGAAAAAGTCAAGGCTATAATAACTGGGGGAGAGATGGTAAAAATGAGACAAAGAGAAACCTAAATTTTTATTGCTTCTGATGAGAGAGCTCACACCATGCTCTCTCCTCCCTCCTTCCCTCTCTCTCCCACCATCAAACTGCCTATCCACAGACTTGGGAAATTATGTCCCGTTTTAAATATCTCATTGGTGAGCAACAGGCAGGAGCCCCAACTGTCAGCCACTTGTCTGGCACGCAGACATAGAGGAGCTGGCTCGGCAGGAACTCAAGCTGTGAGGCTCAGCTAATTCCTATGTGGGTGAGCAAACCAGGGCACTTGGCCACAGCTCCCTGTGGGGGCCACTGAAGTGGTGGGACCTTCTGAGACTGTGCCGTAGGTATGGCCATTATGCTTGACCCAGGCTCTGGGTTTTCCTTCTCTGTTGTTCTTAGCAGAAGAAAGAACAGGCAAGCAAAATGCCAGCCTCTGGGCCCACTGGACAAGGAAACACCAATTCCCGGCTCCCTGTTATTGTGTTTCCCTTTTCCCGGTGCCAATCTTGCCATGGAATCCTAGACTAGAGGGCTTGAGAGATCACACAGCCCTACCGTTTCATTTTACAGACAGAAACTGAGACCTGGAGGGTTGAAGTGAGCAGCCCAAGGTTTTACAGTTAGTGTTACGCCGAGTCCCCCAACAGACCTGGGTTCTCTCTTCTGTCCCATCCTTTGGCCGGCACTTTTGAAGACCTTTGTTTCTCAGTGTCATCCCCCTGTCTCCTCTCTCCATCCGCACCACTCCATGGATCTGTGTCCTCTCACCAGCTAATGCACTTTCATTTTCAGATGAGCTGCCTCACTCTTTGTTTCCCTGGGCTCAGCTCCTACCAGCCCTTCCCCATTTTTGCCTCAACAGGATCAAGAACCTCTGGTCATCCTGACCGAGCAAAGCAAAGGCAAGCAGTACTGACTGGGTATTACAGCCTCTAATAAAAGTAGTGAGAAAGACGTATCTAGGGATTAAGAGTCAGCAATGGGCAGACATATGTGATGTGCAAACATGGTATTTGGGGGCTAGACGAGAGATTTAAACTAAAGCGCTTAGCCAGAGGCCAGGACCTGGCCAGGGCTAGGACGGGAGCCTCCCGGAGCAAAACCACGCTCCGGTTACAGCGTTAGCAGAACAAGGTTACGTATTCGTTCAAGAGGGCAGACAGATAGAGCCAGTAAGAAAATCATGACGGTATAACCTGGCCACCGAAGTCACGTTCCCTGGCTTTTTCCCAAAAGTTCCTTTTAAAAATGGGTGTGAAGTTCACTGGAAAAAAAAAAAGCAGAGGAGATGGCTGAGCTGAGAGCCTGCTACTTCATATACTGGGACTAACTGTCGATAAAAACGATGTAAGGGGAGTCATATAATTAAACACTGAGCAGGACTGGGAGGACGAGGACAGTCAGGAGGAGGAGGAGGCGCGAGGAGCGAGGAGCGAGGAGCGAGGCGCGAGGCAGGCAGGAGAGCCGTGCGGGATGCGAGGCTTCAGCAAGAAAGACGACATGTGGTTCTGAGTCGTCAACTTTCAACTGGGTCGTATAAATCACATTTCCAGTTTGAGAACGATCAGGGCTAGCTAATCTAGATCACTTTAAAATGGAAAAAAAAAAAAACATTCTCAGGCAAAACGCTTAGAAAAAAAGATATATAGCAAATTACTAGATAGCAACGTTAGAGACAGTTGAGCAGCCAACTGTTTCTTTAAACATCCCTGGGAGCCAAGGAAAGAGCACCAAAGATGACATTTTTCCTCTCTAATTTCACATTATGTTTTGCTGCATAACATTCCAAGGTTACGTTATACCTCAAGATTGGGGTTGGCAAATTATTCCAAATTTACTTATGGCTACAGGTATACAAGTGGTGATCTCACACCTTTTTCTACCCTTAGGAAGATGATTCTCAGCAGTGCATTATAAAATTGTAGAATAAGTCCTCAATGAACTCATCTTTATATAGCTATTTATTGTCGTTATATATTAATGACTACATTTTATATAAAGTCCATTAAAAAGGGCACAAACTGTTTTCAAACGAATTCATGTATAACAGACGTGAAAAGGAAAACATAAATTGGACGACGAAATGGACAATGGGAATTGTTAAGAGTTTATGAAATGTTGCATTATGAGTTCTCAGGCTGAGATCCCTGGACCAGGAGATTTATCCAAATGTAGTAAAAGAATGCCATTATAATCAGGCTGCAGAGTAAAACTAAAACACAACTTTGGGCTAACATGCTATTAATCCAGTGTAAAAACAAGACTGGTTATCAAGTAGTAATCCAAATTGATTCATGTCTTGGGGAGGAGATAACAGTTATTTAACAAGTATACACTACTGGGCAAAATCTTTCAGAACTTAGGGCCCACTGAGGAGATGATCAGGAACATTTTATAAGAACTCTTAGATGGCATAAAGATTTAAAAAAGTATCTTCTCAGTAGTCTCTCGTAATAAGAATCAACATGTATTGCGCATGTACTCTGTTATCAAATACTGAGCAAAGCACATTACATAAATTGTCAACCTTCACAAAACCCTGTAAGGCAGGTAACATAGATCCTATTTTGCAGATGAGAAAACTGAGGCTAAGTTAAGCTCAATAACTTGTCCAGGGTCCCACAGCTAATAAGATCATCTGAAACCTGACCCTCAGGCTATGTTCTTAACCAACATCCTTATTCCATAACTCCATTTAAAGGACAAAACATATACCTATTTGGTACTCTAAATATATTTCCATTTTTAACTGATTTGTTTTCATTAAGTACATCCTGTACCTTGATATGAAATATAAAACTTCAAATACAAAGGTTTTAAAACAATCTCATACACTTTAAAAATCTTAATGGCAGAAACTAACTGGGAAACTGCAAGACCACAATGTAAAAGAAAAATGCCTAATGCATTGTAACAAAACTAGTCTTCAAAAACAGTTACTCTCTACTGATATTTCTAACTCTTTGTGATATTCCAACACATGAAGTACTACGTCCTATAAAGGGACTTTTAAAAAATATCACATTTTGCTGATGATAGTTAAATGTGGGATAATAGTATAGATCAATCCAAAAATCCGTTATCCAGAGAAAAAATCTGACGTAACTGTATCTTTCTAATTTTCCATGAAAAAGACACTGGACTACCACTGTTTCAGTATTTGTCTTTTAGAGTATATACTGCTGAAGGAGGAAAGTCAATGATGCAAGAAGAGCCCAAGAGACTGAATTCAATGGTTCTCCAAAAAAAAAAAAAAATCACACTAAACAAATATTCAGATACAGAGAACAATATCCAACCATTTCTAGTTTAGAAGTATATGGCACAGAGCAAGGCAAAGAATCTAAAACTTTTCAGATAATAATAAAGCCAAATTAAATAGTCAAACAAGACTACTTCAACAGCATCAAGTGGGCACTGAATTCTCCAAATTTTTAATATTATTATTGTTGTTGACTTAATTAGCCTGACAACTATTATTACCACTTACACTTTTGAGGCAGTTTTTAAAAATCATACTGTAATAGCCTATCATCAATTATACCATATAAAAACGTTTTAAGAATTTACAATATATCCATAGATGCCAACAATACCCAATCTATGGAGTATAGAACCATACTGCCAAAATAGTATGATTCTCAGGTTAACCTCAATTTTTGAAACAGAGATTGACATACTTGCATAGGAAGATGATCCTTGTGTATACCTAAAGGACTAATGCTGATATTCAAACTATGCCAAAGTATCAATCTTGATACTATCTTATGTTGTGCTAATATATATTATACCCGTACAGAGACAGGCTTTGGTACAAAACTGCCAATTAAGACAGTGTATTAAATTTAAACTCAATAGAAATAAAGCTATTATATGCTTGAATGCATATATAATTAACATTTTTTCTTTAAATAAAAGTTCTAATCAGTTCACATTTCTAGTGATGATAATCTCATGTTGCAAACAGCACAGCACCCTCTGCTGCATCTGTTCTAAGATGTATAAAATTCCCACAAAAAAGGATAGAATCAAAGTAAAAATGAACCTTAGAAATCAATCAGTTGATACTCTTTTATTTACTCCAGTACATATTTTTAAACATTAATGCTTAAAAACAATTTTCACTTAAAAAGACCACTAAAAATGTTATAGTAACAATTGAAGTAGGTCAGGAAAATGCTTTAGTTTGAAAATATTTAAAATAATAAACAAAAACAATATTGGTTTCCAACACTTACTCAAATTAAAATAATGCTGTCAAAAAAAATTCTTTAAGGATAGCATGGCAAAAGTTAGGTTGTCATGTTAACCAAATTTCACTTTATTTAAATCTTCCTTGGCTTTTTGCTTCAGATAATTTTGATTTGATTGTGTAAAGTGCTTATACAACTTATACAGCTTGAAAATAGAATGATAATCAGAAATAAAAGTATGTTAATTAAATTATGAATCTCAATTTGAACAGTTCAAAACTTCTACTTAAAGAAAGAAACTTCCTAGGAAAATAATTAACTCCAAAAGTATATTTTACTAAGGACAAAAGCAAAGAACTGCTTCAGACAGCCCTTTTGTGAACCACTGGAAGTCCCAACACAAAGCACTAGAAATGAAAGTGACACCTGTTTAAAGCAGCCATCTGTCCCTAACAAGCTAGATTTAGTCAAATCCACTTAATCTTGGATTTCCAAAATATGGGAACACTACGCACCTGTGAACAGAGAGGAATGTAAAATCTGTTTTGCCATGGCCACTAGGAATCTATACGCCAACAGTTAAAGGCAAATTATTCCATTAGGGAAACTAAGTTGTTTTGTTTTTTCTTTTAAGTAACTGGAAGTAGAGCATTTTTGTCTAATGCTCAGCATCAAAACAAACAAACAACTAGCAGACTCATTTTAATTTAAACGTTTACTTCCTTGAAGACTCTTCACAATTTAAAAGCTTACTTCTTTGGTATTCTCATTTCTTGTAACACAGTTGCACTATATATGCCAAAAACAAAGTAACATTCCCACTAGCCTGTGCAGGAAAGTTTTTTTTTTTTTAACTCTTCTCATACACATGATGCTACATTCACCCTTTTAAACACACACACACACACACACGCACACACACTCTTACACTTTAAAAATTTGAACAGCAAAATCATACTCCATCTACTAATTTCTTCAGTTGGAAGGTTAGAGAAAAGCACTCACAACATCAGCTTTCTCAAGAATAAACAATGTTACCAAAAAGTAACATATCATTTACATAATACATTGAATCTATCTTGACTAATGATTCATTCATTTTTTAACTGCTAATTTTTTAATGGTAAAAAGTTAACCACGTTGAATTTGTTTAGGGTACACAATATTTGTTTAGGGTTAAAGGATGTTAAATTTATAAACTATAAACCTTTTAAGTACCTGAATACAGGATCATCTGAATACTAGAGAAATACTGTTATTTTTAAAATTAGGCATAACTACCACATATAATGAAAACATTGTGGAATGATGCACTTCAGGAATGCATTTTAGTGTACCATCTTATGCATACAAATGTACTACATAAATATGCCTACACCATTTAATGAAATTCATAGGCAAAACAATCTTTCAAAAGCTTGAGATAGGCATTATGACATACAATGAATCACAGATATTTAGCTATTCAAAACAAGTTTTTAAGTAACTCCTACTTAATACTTTTCGTTTTAAAGCATGGTCACTTTCACAGATTTTAATTAGTCTAAAAACTGAAAACACAAGAGAATGCCAATACATAATATAGTTCTTCCTAGGAAGAATATCACAGAAAGAAGAAACTAAATGCTAAGTATTCACCCTCATGTTAAATTTTAAAATTTATCATTACGTTAGTATTTTTAGTGACTATTTACTCAATCCATATGAATAACACTGACATACTTGAGCCCAAAGCACCTCTTTTATACAGCAACTTTTATACCACCTATGTGCTTTTAAAAATGGGTAAGAGAATTCAATTTAAGTTCTGCTCTCAGATCAACTTGTGACTGAAAAATCTAAATTATCTAAATTATGGATAACTGTAATGAGTGAAATGCCTCAAAAAAGTTCTTGGACACTGCAAATAAAAATATTAAACCATAACATTAAAGCATATAATCTACTCAGCTGAAAACCTATTATGTAAATGGCATAAGGTCTGAAACTGTCTCAAGACAGCAAAACTCCTATTAACTTCAGACACAGTTTATAGGACCCAGGAGCTTCACCATCCAAAAGTGTTCAGGCATTTGACACTCATCTGAACAGAAAAAAAAAATACAAGTTAGTATTAGAGATTTGCATGGAACCCAGGTTGGGGAATAAATATAAAGAAATTTGAGTGCACTGAGAAAGACTTCTTTCATGCTCAGTTAAAACAGCAATCACAAGGCAACGAGTTGAAAGAGGAAAAGTTTTTTGAAAACCCCAACTCTTATTTTACAAAATACTAGCCTTAATGGTGTTACAATTACCCAACCTGCTCATTGACAATCTCAAGAATAATTAATACTGTCACATTATTCACAGGCTTCTCTGTTAGGTAAATCAATATGTGTTTGCTGTGAGAAAGAAGACTGTTTAAATACCTATTTTAAAATTCCAAATTGGAAACTTCAGTATGTACAAATATAACAGCACACTATATCTGTTTTAGCACACATTCATTATCAAACGCTTTACCAATAAGCTACTAATTAAACGTTAGGCTGAAAAATGAACAAATTTACAGGATCTGTAAAATTGGGTTACCTCTAGCCAAGAGCCCTACTACTTGAGGACTGATAAGTATTCAAATTTCAGAGAAAAATGGATTTTTAAAAGACAGACTTAAAAAGAAAAAAGTTCTCTCTCGTCAGCATGTTTAAGTCACTGTCCAAAGAAAACCAAAAAGTAAACAAAAAAGAGTATGTTAAGTACACACAAGCCTAGATCTTAACAACCACAAAGAAAGTGAAATATACACACGTTTCAAGTTGAGAAGCTTCATACATTCTTTATGAACAACTTGACTTCAATTTCAACTCTCAAAGGAAAAGGAACAGAGAAGATGAAGGAAAAAAAACTCTTTAAAGTACTACAACTGTCACAAATAACATTGTAAACTGAGTTCTCACAAAGCTTCCCTATGCCCTTTCCCTATTTATCACACACAAAGTCTCCTAACCACAATGAAAACTGTTAACACTCCACTGTGGGGAAGGAGGTTCATCAAAGTGAAATGGAACCTCACTACTACCCCTCCCATCTCCACATGAAGGATAAAGCACTGTCAATAACTACTAACCCAAGTATCACAGATGCCCTGCATCTGGTTTAAATCACAAGCACACACACGCGCGCGCGCACACAAACACACACACACACACACACACACACACACACCCCAAAAAAGAGAGAAAGAGAGAAGAGAGAGACTTGTTTTAAAAATCTCTTTTCCATTGCAGCAAAGAGTTCAGCGAAGAGGCCCCTGGTTTCAATGTGTGTGCAAGGGGTGTGGGGGGAAAAGAAAGGGGGGGGGGAGAGGGAAGAGTGCTGAATGGATATTAAGACTGTTTGCAGCACAAAGAAAACACAGTTTTAAAAGAAAAAAGAAACCGTGCAGCTGATGATGGCAAAAGCAGAGCAGCCCATTTAGCACAAGGCAAAGAGGGGCAAAAATGAAGGGAATAGGCGGTGGGAAAAGTTCACCGTTGTACGAGGATAAAAATAACAAAACCCGTAACAAGGCCCCACAAGTGCACAACAACAACAACAAGACACCACCTCTTGGGTCCCCCCGGCACGCTGCTGTCTATTTCGGTTTGGAGAGAAGCAGGAAACCAGCAGCTTTGGAAAAGAAGAAAATTAAAGGAAGAAAGCAAGCAAGCCTTATCTCTTCACCTGACCCTCCTCCTCTGAGCCAGACCTAGGGGAGAGCTCCACCATCCGCGTCGGGGAACTGTGGCTCCCTCTCCCGCTCGCCTCGCAGCCCCCAGCGCGCCCGCTCCATCCCTGAAGCGCGGCCGCCGAGGGCCGGGGCGGCGCGGCGCCCACACCCCCGAGCCAGCCGCGGCGCGCTCGGTCCATTGTAAACAAGCCGGGGCACGGAGCCCCTCGGCGGCGGCGCCGCAGCGGCAGCCCCCGGTGTCAGGAGTGAGACCCCCGCACAGCCACACTCGGCTCGCGCACACGGACACACACACGCACGGACACACGCGTTCACACGCAGCCACACGCTCCCACACACATGTAGAGACCGAAGAATATTCACCTTGGCTGTGGATTATTGTGGTGTTGTTGGTGGGTGATGGAGATGGTGGTGGTGGGGAGGAGGAGGAGGAGGAAGAGGAGGAGGAGGAGGAGAGGAGTAGTTGTTGTTGATGGGTAACAGTCGCCAGGACTACGGTGACTATGGCGCTTGATTCACAAGGCAACGGTTGCTATAACTCACAAAAGAGAGAGAGAGGGAGAGAGAGAGGGAGCGAGAGGGAGAGGGAGACACTCGCACGGGGAGGGGTGGGGAGGGAAGAGGGGAGGAGGCGGGCCCGGCGAGCCGCCGGAAGGGGCGGGCTCGGCACCGTGACGGACAGCCCCGAGCCCGGGCCGGGGTGGAGGGCTGGGCTGGGCTGGGCTGGGCTGGGCTGGGCTGGGCGGGTGCGCGGGGATGGGCGAGGCGGGGTTCCGAGGAAGGGCTCCGAGGAGCTTCGCTTAGGTTTGGCAGGGGCCGAGGTCACCCAAGAGTCCTCTCGGAGGTAGGCTTACTCCACGCGCTAACTAGGCAGCAGGGGGAGTGCAGGGGCGTGGTGCGAGGGGTACTTTCTGCGAGGCGACAGCTGCCAGTCCCGGCAGCCAGCTTTGTGCAGAGACGCCCCAGAGCCGCGAGAGGGTAACGAGTAACCCGGGAGAGGGGGTGTTGACGGCGATTCCAGACACTTTGTGGGGAGACCAACTACGGCGGGGAAAGAATCCACTTTGAAGAGCGGTCTCCTCCCCCGCTCCTGGCCTGAAACATCATTTCCGGGGCGGGGCGGGCGGAGGGTCCCGGATGTGCCGCCGCTCGCTCGCCCTTTTTTTTTTTTTCCCTTTTCCCCTTTTTTTTTTTTTCCCCCCCCCCCCCTCTTCGTTTCTGAGGCGCCGGCTGTGTTCGCAGTTGCGTCCGCGTCCTGGCTTCTAGCATGCCTGGGCGCTTCAAAGCTCTGGGGCTCGCGCCGGACTGGAGGGTCCGAGCCGCCTGCGCCCTCCTGCTCGCGGCGCTCAGGCCCGCTCCCGCCTCCTGCGGCCCGGACTCGGAGGAGCGCGGGCGGCGGGGTGTGAGCGAGCTGCCTCCGCCGCCATCTTAGAGCAGGCGGGCCCGGGGGCGTGCGGGGGCCGCGCGCCGCATCCCGCTGTCCCGCCGCGGCGTGGCGCGCGGACGGCGGGGGCCGAGCTCGTCCGGCCCCGGCTGCTGCGCGAGAACCGAGGGGCTCCCTCCCTGCCTGCGGGGCGGGCGGCTGTCCTTGCCGGAGGGCTAGAGAATGCATGGCGGTCCCCCTCGGCGGAAGGCGCTGAGGGGTGGGGTAACTCACACCTGCCTGAGATAGCACCCCGTTCATTTCTGCCCGCCCCCCGCCACCATCCCGAAGTAAGCTGCTCCCTCCCCCCTCTCGAAAGTTGACCGAACCGGGGCATCTGAGCTCAGCCCACTGCCCTATTCCCTGCCTCGCCCTTATTGACAACCTGCGGTATCTGAGGGTCTTGTGTTTCCGGCTGTGTGGACGAATGGCTTCCTCCGTGATGGATGCTGTTAGCACACAACCGGCTCTCTGGAGCCCAGCCGCCCGTCGCTCCGGGTTCCAGCATGCTGGTCCAGTTCTCTGCACGCAGGAGCCCTGCAGGCACATGCCCCCGGGCCCTGCCAGTGCCCCGAGCCTCCAGCACGGGCAGCTAAGCTGCTTATCCAACACAATAACACTAGAAGTAGAGCCTAAGGAAGTCAGTTCTCTGGAGGCTTAATTTTTGCACCTGCAAAATCAGGGATTTGGGCCGACATAGATTCCCAGTGCTAAAATAATAATAGCGACCATTACTGAGCGCTTACGCTGCCCCGGACATTGTGCTTAGTGTTTTACATACATTATCTCATTTAATCCTCACAGCACCCTCTGTTAGGTACGAACTATTCTCATTTTAGGGAAAACAAGGCACAGAGTCTTTAAATAGTCAGCGGTTTTGTTTTACTGCTCCGTGACATGGAATATTAGATAAGGGTATTTTAGGAAGCAACGACTGAAACAATAGATTGAGGAAAGTGATGTTGCCGTAGGTAATCTCCTAACGACCCACAGAGGCTTATACTAGGGTGTTATAATGTAATCGTGAACGCAGCGAGCCCAGTGCTAAAGCTAAAAGGTTTCAGGACTCACTGGTACTAGACCCTTTTAGTCCGAGGCAAATGACAATGCGGTGACCAAGAGTTGTTAAACTCTCCAGATTTAGAATAATAGTTTCGACAGACGCGTGGAAAGTAAGGTATGCGTGCCTGCTGAGAACTGGTAATCATTCTGACCACATTTACAGATGTAAAGCCCTCTGTCCTTGTGACGCTGTGCAGGGCAGTTTGCTCACACCCCAAAGCACTGAATAGCTTTGCTTTTTTAGTTGAATTGCTTATTACAGTTTGCCTGTCCCTTCTCCCTGTCGGCCCTTGCTTCTTACTGCTGTCGGTGAGCGCAGGTAATTGACTGCTTTCAGTCTGCAGGCAAGAAAACCGCATAATGAAGCTTGTGCACAACTGTGTCCCAAGAGTATAAATAGGTACTTTGACGAACTCTTAGAAAAAGTATGTGACCTTTATGTGAGGACACTGTAACACCAGCTTTAAGCTGCTTCGAGACTGTTTGGGGGGGGTTGGGTTTGTTTATTTGTTTTTTTAACTTTCTTGATTTGGCCTTTTCCTGGGTTAGGAATGGATAAATTTCTTCAAGTGAGTTCTTAAAAAGTTAGGATTTACACTGTTTTTCCCTGTTTTAAGATAGTTGATGGTAGGGGCCCCTGGGTGGCTCAGTTGGTTAAGCGACTGCCTTCGGCTCAGGTCATGATCATGGAGTCCCGGGATGGAGTCCCGCATCGGGCTCCCTGCTCGGCGGGGAGTCTGCTTCTCCCTGTGACCCTCCCTTCTCTCATGTGCTCTCTCTCTCTCTCTCTCTCTCTCTCATTCTTTCTCTCAAATAAATAAAATCTTTAAAAAAAAAAAGATAGTTGATGGTAGGACTTCTAACACCATAGTGAGGTCCCTACAATATGAAATTTTCCCAATGTTACCACCACACTGATTCAGATAACCAAGCTACCAGTTCAAGCTCTAGATTCAGAGACATGCTGGATTATATATGTATGTATTGTTTTGTGCTATAACTAGTTATGAAAGGACCCAGAAATCCCCTTCTAGTCACTTCTGATAGGATCTCCTTTTTAGTCATTTTTAAGCATAATTGCAATTTCACATATATTGTACATATATTTCAGAAATAAATTACATAAGTCACAGAAAAGACCCAGCAGTGTCTAGCATTTATCACCTGTTAACAGACAATACACTCTAGCCACAATAAGAAAAGACACCTAACCAAAAAATATTTTATATTCCTTGACAAATGCAGTAAACTGCCAATGCAGTAGTTATTTGTTGAGTACCGAAAATGGGCCATAGTTCTTATCTGTAAAATGCCCAAAGTCAGTATCTGTGAATTTAAAATGCTGTGTCCTTTGAACTTGGATTGTTTCTGCTCTCAGCTTGGACTGATTGGCAGAGACATCGTTTAACACGTTTGTATCTGCACCACTTGAAAACTATGAAGCCCGGATTATGTATGGATGAATACTTTATAAATCACTCTTAAGGGTAAATTTCCTTTTCAATATTGTCATTAGGTTTTTTCCTCTTATTGATATCTGCTGCATATTCAAGAACTAATAAATTAACATTAATGCTTATAAAAGGAAAAGCTGCTTATGAAAAGATAAAATACTGATGAGGACTGGTTTACTTCTGAAAAATTGTATGAGAGTTTTGAAAATTAAGGTATTGGTCTGTCACAGCTTACAACTGAATCTGTGGTGAATCCTTGTATGAAGCAGAAACCACTCCTGTTTCAGACTTTTCATTTGATTATAATACCTGATTTTCTTCAGTTAAGGGACACCTAGAGTTTTAATTCTCATATGTGAAATGAATAGTTTCATTTCAACCAGTATTTATTGAGTATTTATGATATGCAGAGCACTGGGGAATTAGACAACTAGATTACTAATTGCCTTTACTAGATCTGAAGTTCTGAGGATGTATGAATTATCAATAATAATAGAGGGGTGCCTGGGTGGCTCAGTTGGTTAAGCATCTGCCTTCAGCTCAGGTCATGATCCTGGGGTCCTGGGATTGAATCCCACATCTGGCTCCCTGCTCCGTGGAGAGTCTGCTTCTCCCTCTTCTTCTGCCCCTCCCCCTCATGTGCTCGCTCTTTAGCTCTCAAATAAAATCATTTTTAAAAAAATAGAGACTGGGAAAGGCCAAGGTAATTCAAAACTATACATAATTTGCCAGTGTTCTCTGGAGAAACCCCAAATCTACCCATCCTCACCCAAATATATTTTGGTTTTAAAAACATTGCAATAAATAAATAAAAACAAAAACACTGCGATATTTTTTCTTCTGGTGGATTGGTCTAATTGTGTTTTAAGTAATACAAACCAGGTGTTTACTCAGCAGTCCTGAGGTATATCTTATATCCTTACATCCATATATATAACCAGGAATTGAATTTTTACCCCAGCACAGAAAGATAATAATAGAATCCTATGTTGACTAAATTTTCTCAAAACCAGAATACACACATGCAGCTTTTTCCCTTCAATTAATGCAAAATGTCAAATACAATATTTGTAACATTAAAATCAAATAAATGGAGGGGTGACTGGGTGGCTCAGTCAGTTAAGTATCCAGCTCTTGATTTTGGCTCAGGTCATGATCTCAGGGTTATGAGATTGAGCCCAGCATGAAGCTCGATGCTCAGCACGGAGTCTGCTTGAGATTCTCTCTCTCTGCACCTCTCCCCATTTGCATGCTCAATAAATAAATAAATAAATAAATAAATAAATAAATAAATAAATAAAATATTTTTTAAAGTAAATAAAATAATTGGAAACAGCCTAAATATCTATCAGGAGGAGAATGGAAAAGCAAATTTTGATACATTCATACAATGGAATACTATTGAGCAATGAAAAGGAACCGGCTAATGATACATAAAGAAACTTGGGTGGATGAATCTCAAAAACATTATGTTCAGCAAAAGAAGCCAGGCACAAAGATACATAGTGTATGAATCCTTTTACAAAAAGTCTTAAGAACATGGAAAACTGATCTGCATTTAGTATTTCTAGATGGGATTTACTAAGACAGCACGTAGGAGAATTATCTAAAGTGACATAGAGTATTATGCACTGTCCACTTTGGTAGTGACTAGCCTCATATGGCTATTAAAATCTAATTGTAAATTAAAATTAAGTAAAATTTAAAAGTTCTGCAGTCACACTGGTGACATTTTTAATTTATTTTGGGGGGATAGCGGGCAGAGAGAGAGAGAATCTTAAGCAGGCTCCACACCCAGTGCAGAACCCAACACAGGGCTCCATCTCACAACCCTGAGATCATGACCTGAGCCGAAATCAAGAGTCAGATGCTTAACAGACTGAGCCACCCAGGTGTCCCTCACACTGACAAAATGCGCTGTAGCCACAGTTGGCTAGTGGCTACCAAATTGGACTGTACAGTTGCAGAACATTAATATTGCAGAATTTCTGTTAGAGTGCTGTTCTAGATTTTGTTTTGGGTAGTATTTACATGTGTGGTTACAATTGTCAAAACTGTATACAGTGCACATTATATATGCATTATATGTCAATAATGCCTGCCCCCAAACCTCAGAAATCACTAATAGATGTATTTATTATGGTATCACCTACCCAGCTGAACCCACTTTTTCCTTAATATTTCATTCAACACTGCAGAGAAAAGGATAAGTAATAGATAGTAAAATTATCCTTGGCAAATCTTCAAAAATGTGTTAAATGTGACCATATGGTAGATAATGTTTATTTGCTGCTCAAAGAAATGAGTTCTGCCACGTTTGGATCCTGAATACATCTAGAAACCAAAGGAATTGCTTTTGAGGGCTTAAGTGAATGCTAGATAATTAAAGAGATTGTTTTTCCTATTTCCCTGTTGGAATGGAAATATCTTGTAATCTTATTCTGAGGTAACATTAGGAGTACTTGAGAGATTTTGATGCTAACTCTGACCAGGTTGAGAAAGTCATGTAAACTCTCTAGGTAACAGTTAAGCCTCGACGCTTTTGGAGGTGCAAGAAAAGACTGGTAAATCAAGAATTAAATAGTGAATGATCTCAATTCTAAAATTCTAATTTTCAAGGATTTTCAGACATGGCACACCAGGTAAATTGGTTCAAAATTCTAAACATATATGTTCTTGTAATACTTTTGTGAAATAAGGAAATTTTTTTGGTGGAGGAAATACTTCCTATAAATTTAACTGATACTTCCACCAATATTTCTTAACTTTATGAGCCACAGGTATATTTTTACAAGATAATGAGTTTAACTGTTAGAGATTAATTCTTATAACTTAGGGATTAATTCTCATAATTTAATCAGCAATGTATGCCAAAAAGTACTTCATTTTTACTCAATTATTATCAAAGGTTCTTTATCAAAAATGTGATTTTATGGGGCGCCTGGGTGGCTCAAACAGTTAAGCATCTGCCTTCGGCTCAGGTCATGATCCAGGGGTCCTGGATCAAGCCCCACATTGGGCTCCCTGCTCAGCAGGGAGCCTGCTTCTCCCTCTCCCTCCGCCTGCCACACTCTCCCCTCCTTGTACTCTCTCTCTGTCAAATAAAAAAATAAAAAATCTTTAAAAAAATGTGATTTTATTTGATCAAGTCTTTAACTGGCAAAGAAATGCTTTTTAAATTGGTTCTCTCTCTCCCTTTATTCCGCCCCCCACCCCCTGCCTTTAATGTAATGTACGGTCTGGAAAAAAACATCTCCCAAGTTCCTGTAGGGCCATTATTCCTATTTAAATATACTAGAAGTGTCTTCCCACTGGAACATGTCAGATATTTTTACCCTCCCCCCACCAACATCACAATACATTATAAAGCCTACATTTAAATAGTTTTTTAATACTTATGTCAACAGTTAAAGCATATGACTGAATTTTTTTCACCCTTATATTTTTTTTTACCAACTTACCTCAGCCACTAATAAGGAAAAAATAGATCACTTAATTCAAATTACATGAATTTGTCTCTTGATGCCATTTGTTTTGTTTTAAAAAGAGAATTTACGTGCATGGAATATTTTTTCCAAAAATTTTGTTTTGTTTTGCTTATAAACATTTTCATTTTGAGGGACAGGGAACACAAAAATACACATTGTACAGTGGAATGTTTAAAAACACTTGCTTCCAAGCACTGTTTGAAATTTTAGCTAGTATTTTCTTTTTTTTTTTTTTAAAAAACTAAAAGTTTTATTTAGTAAGTCTAACATCTGGCTTTTTATTTTTTTAATTTTTTTATTGTTATGTTAATCACCATATATTACATCATTAGTTTTTGGTGCAGTGTTCCATGATTCATTGTTTGTTCATAACACCCAGTGCTCTATGCAGAACGTGCCCTCCTCAATACCCATCACCAGGCTAACCCATCCCCCTCCTCCCCTCCCCTCTAGAACCCTCAGTTTGTTTTTCAGAGTCCATCATCTCTCATGGTTCATCTCCCCCTCTAACATACTCCCCTTTTCTTCCTCTCCTGTTATCTTCTTTTCTTTTTTCTTAAAATATGTTGCGTTATTTGTTTCAGAAGTACAGATCTGTGATTCAACAGTCTTGCACAATTCACAGCGCTCACCGTAGCACATACCCTCCCCAATGTCTATCACCCAGCCACCCCATCCCTCCCACCCCCAACCACTCCAGTAACACTCAGTTTGTTTCCTGAGATTAAGAATTCCTCATATCAGTGAGGTCATGTGATACATGTCTTTCTCTGATTGACTTATTTCACTCAGCATAACACCCTCCAGTTCCATCCACGTCGTTGCAAATGGCAAGATCTCATTCCTTTTGATGGCTGCATAATATTCCATTGTGTATATCTACCACATCTTCTTTATCCATTCATCTGTCGATGGACATCTTGGCTCTTTCCACAGTTTGGCTATTGTGGATTTTCTTCCATAAAAGAGATTAAAGTCATTTTTAAGACTCCTAGATCTGGCTTAATGTGTGAATGTACTTACTAGAATTTGGTTTTGGAGATCTCCAGCCCCACATCATATCAAACATAGTAAAATATATTCATATAACATAAAATATAGGTAACTAAGAACTGAGTTACAAATGACATAATGGTAAGTTTGTAGGCATCTAATCAAGTATTTGTTCATCTTGATCTGCAGCTTTCTTTGCATATTTTGAAGTCAACTTTTTTTTAAGATCAACATTTTCAGAGAAGCTTGAAAAACGTGTAACTCCTGAATATAGTGCTTCATGAATAAAATGGCCCTGAAATCCAAATTCAGCAGGAGAATGGAATTTAAAATAATTTATCTCTTATTTTTCATTCTTCCAATGGGGGGTTGAGGGAGTGTTAATTAACCAAAAGATATGGGAATTCACTGAGATAACAAAATTACAGTAAGTTCCAAATACTGGTTTCATAAAGATGAGGGGAAAAAAACTAATGTAATCAAGAAATAGAAAAATTATTTTCTCAGATGACTTAAGTGTATTTGAACTCAGTACACTAATTTGCCCCCTACAATCTTTACTTCATTATAAAATTACACATAAAAATCAAGACAATTGGATTTACATTGTCAGGAAAGCCTATTTGTAGCATCAAATGTGTGACACAATAATTATAGACTTCTTGTTAAATGTGATATCATCCTTCACCCACAAGAAGTAACCCTTAAAGAAAGAACACTTAATTTGGTTGAAGATCGATGAAAGACAAGAAATATGAATGTGAATAATTTAAAACGATATATAAAAGTCTGACAAGGAATTTTTCATAGGGTTAAACATGCCTATTTTTGAAAGTGAATAATTTTTTAAGATTAAATTCTTCCTCAAATCAAATCAAAAAGATACAAAGTAAAAATCACATAAAATAATCATGTCATTTTCTTTCAAGTCACTACTGATTCAGTGACCCAACAATGTAATACAAAGCACTGTGTTTCTGGAAAAGCCAGAAAATACATTAGCTTCTATGGAACCAGCTATAGAGATGGCAGAACTAAATGATGAATAAATAAGAAGATCTAGCATGCAGCTTTATCTGAGTAGGCATTCACCCTGCTGAGGCGTACTTTCTTGGTAAACTACGGAAGTATCCAATATAAATAATTCTTATAAGAAACTTTTTAAGTTAATTTATTTTTTTAAAGATTTTTATTTATTAGAGAGAGAGAGAATGGTAGAGAGAGAGCGTGAGAGGGAGGAGGGTCAGAGAGAAGCAGACTCCCTGCTGAGCACGAGCCCGATGGGGGACTTGGTCCTGGGACTCGATGCAGGACTCTATCCTAGGACTCGATCCCGGGACTCCAGGATCATGACCTGAGCCGAAGGCAGTCGCTTAACCAACTGAGCCACCCTGGCGCTCCTTAAGTTAATTTAGTTGTGTAATCAAAACATTAAAACTTAGCATTTCTTGAAAAAAAAAAAACACTATTATATTGGGCAATCATCTTTGAGAAAGAAATATCCTAAAAGTTTATTGTAGACTTCAAAAGATATAATGCTTATCTGTCAGGAACAGGTAACATAGGCTGGGAGCTATAACACCTTTGGAAAGGAAGTCAACACAAACTTAAATACCCCACAAACACTCTTCATCTGATGCCAATGATAATGAATCGATATAAAGGTGAGAGAAGGAAAAAATGTAACCAGAAAATATAATCAACTGAGGTGTTTTGGTTTTGGGGGGGATTGTTGTTTTGTTTTTTAGTATTGTGGGTTGTGAGTTGATTTGCTCTGCTCATCTTTTTTCATTTGTGGAGAAGGAACCAAGAAGAAACTATGAAGGAAGTAATAGTTGTAGAGGCAAATGTAGCTAAAACTTGGATTAACGCTCTAATTAGGAATAGTGAGAGATACATTCTGAAAATTGGCAGAACGGAAATACAATATGTGATCCTTACTGAGCATAAAAAATACCCAGTTCCCAGATATTTATTGAGGATGTCCTATATATGCTACAGGAGTTACCACAGGCACTTTGGGGGGCTGGAGGCGGGGAACAGAGCAGGTAGAGAACAAAGAAGAAAGCAAGATACAAAAGAACTAAAAGTCGAAGTTCCTCCCTGTGCGAGGCATCTTTTATTCTTCCAGATTCACTCATTCTCTACTTGTCTTTGCCTTCCTTTCTAGAAGGCTGACCTTCATGAACCACCTCATTGGATTCCCGTGCTTTCTGGTCTCCAGAAGCGGGCAGCACTGGCAGGAGATTGGAGTCAGGGAGGAAGGAGAGTGAGATCTGGGTATTATTACCCTGTTTCCCTCCCTACAGTGTTGCTTCAGAATAGCTGTATCCCTTGACTGAGGACTCTGATAAAGGCTCCTTCCCCCTCGTACCTTTGGGTGTAGGGGGCTACCAGTAACAGCCCATGGTTCCCTAGGTTGATGCATCATTCAGTTGGCTCCCCTATATCCACTAGGCCCTCTGCACTTAAGATCTCCTCAAAGTTGCCTTCTTTCTCATGTGTGATCTGTTTCTTCTTGGGACTTTGATGCCACCAAATAAGATCACAGACTATGGGGACACCTGGGTGGCCCAGTCAGTTAAGCATCTGCCTTCGGCTCAGGTCATGCATGATCCTGGAGTCCTGGGATTGGGCTCCCTGCTCAGTGGGGAGCCTGCTTCTCCTTCTGCTCCCCCCTTCTCGTTCTCTCTCTCTCTCTCTCGCAAATAAATAAAATCTTAAAAAAAAAAGATCACAGGCTATGTATTCCTCCACTAGAGCTGCCATAACAAGGCACCACATACTGACTGGCTTTAACAGAAACTTACTTTCTCAAAATTCTGGAGGTTGGAAGTTCAAGATCAAGGTGTCCGAGGGGTTGGTTTCTTCTGAAGCCTCTCCTTGGCTTGTAGATGGCCACCTTCTCCCTGTGTCCTCACAGGGTCTTTCCTCCGTGTCTGTTTATGTCCTAATCCTGTCTTTATATGGATACCAGTGGTATTGGATTAGGGCTCACCCTAATGAACTCATTTTAACAAAAGAGTCCCAAATACAGTAGCATTCTGAGGTTCTGGGAGTCAGGGGTTCAATATATGAATTGCAAGGTGGGGGAAGACAACTCACTACATAACAGACTTGTTGAAAAAGAAAGATATGGAATAAATTAGAAAATAATCTCAAGATTGTGAGTATAGTATAAATATAAGAAAAGGATAGTATTACACTTACTCTGAGCAGAACATTGGAAAGGGGAAAAGGGGGGAGGGAAATGAGCACAGGTGTATAAATGCAAATCTCAGTGGCACATGGAAGTAGAGACACCCATATAGAAACCACAGGAGCTAGGAAGAACCATCCGGTCTGGAGAGGGAGCTGGGAGCCTTCTAGGTAACAAAGTAACAATCCTAGCTAACATTTAGGAAGCACGGGACAGATTGCTCGTTCTCTTTTCCCTTTCCTCTATCATAACAGAATTGCTCTTGTTTATACTGGACCCTTTCCAAAAAATGACCTTTCGCACCTCCTTTTCCAGTCTTACTTGAAGCTAGGTGAGGACTCGTAACTAAGATCTGATCAGTGGGACGTAATCAGAACTGTTCACGGGGCCCCTTCAAAGAAATCACCTTGCTTGCTTTGCTCATTTATTCTTTCATCCCCTTCTCCACCCTCCTGCTCAGAACTAGAGTCCTACAAACTTGGACCAAACCAGGCACCGGACCATAACAGAATCGGAGACTAAGTCCCTACTGATTATGAGACCCCTAGACTGCCCTGTATTATCTATGTTTACAGGAGAGAGAAAAAAAAATCATAGCCTTCTTGTTTTTGGTCTCCCAGTTAAAATGAATCCTAATTAGTACAACCATTTTCTAGGTGCTAGGTACCCTTCTCAGTTTTTTACATATATTATTTTAATTAATCCTGTTAACAATTCCTTATGTACATACTATTATTATCCTCCATAAGGAAACAGATTAAAGTAATTTTCCCTAAATAACATACCTGTAGAGTTGAGGATTTAAACCACACTAAGAATCTGGTCACTCTATTGAGCCGCCTTTCCCTAGACTGATCTTACACCCAATAATCCTGTTGATGGGGAATACGGTCATTTTTGAAAGCTACAGCCTAAAGAAGAGACTCCTATTTGATTTTGCAACAGTGCTATGTGGTCTATCAAAGGAGGGAAAGCAAACGAAATGCACAACGTTGGCAAACTTCTGTACACAATAATCTTATTTTCGCTGCTTATTTTCTCCTAAAATTTGCCACCATTTTGTTGACCCACAATGTGTCTCTTTCTAAACTTAATTTTTAAAAACTTGACTTTGGAGCCTCTTGTGAAGCTCTAGAAATCTAAGATGCATTTGCTCTGTAGTTATCTGGCTGTGATCAGCCCCATAGGGCAAGAAGGTGTTTCAAGATCTGTGCCACAAAGGAGCTTCCCCTTGGCCATATTCCGCAGGAGCCCTTCTCAGGGCCCCAGCTGGGATAATCTTTGGTGCGATCCAGGGGCAACTTCTGCACTTAATTGTCAGATTCCTCTTGAGAAAGACTCAGCTCTCAGTCAGGAGTCAATCCTTATGGTGACAGTCTCTGTTGCACTCCCTTTAGCAGCAGGAGAGCTTTAAGAGTGTTACTGGGCTTTGTTAACCCCGCTCTTAGAGAAACTGGAGAAAAAAGGATTTTAAGGGCATCCTGATTTTTTTTTAATGTTTGGAAAGAGGAAAAAACTGGACCAGTGGAGATTATTCTATTCCCTTCCCATCTGGCCACATAAAAGGCTTCAGAAAGGCCATTGGATCTACTCAGAGGATATTAACACACTATAATTCCGTAAAGAAATAATGCAATAAATAAGAGAACCATTTATCCACTTGCAGTAAGAAGTTCTGAAGGCAGAACACAGAAGGAAGAGGACCTATGATGTCTCTCACACAATTTGCTTTCAGGCTATACATAGTACCGATCCTCAAGAATAGCTTTATTAGGATGGGATTTTGAAATGAATCCATCCCTGCACCTACTGTGGTTTTTAATTTCTACTCCTTCTAACCAATTTTTCCAGCTAACAGAGACATTTATAAAGTACATTCATACTCAGTATTATGCCATCTCAGGGTAGAAATAAATGCATGTTCCTTTTTTAAAACAGCTTTATTGGAGTATAATTCACATAGAGTAAAATTAAACCATATTAAGTGTACAATTAGATACATTTTGGCAACACCTGCAGTCATTTGACCATGATCATAATCAAGCTATTGAACATTTCTATCACCATCAAAAGTTCCCTTGTGGGTCTTTGCAATCAATCTTCTCCCACCGCCTATACCTCACCCCAGGAAAACTTTGATCTGCTGTCACTATCTTTTCCCTTTACTAGAATATCATATAAATAGAAACATACAATATTTAAAGTTCTGGGGTTTTTTTTTTTTTTCTTTTTGGTCTGGCTTCTTTTACTTGTCAGGATGTTTCTGAGATTCATCCATATATTGCGTGTATCAGTAATTCATTTATTTTTACTGCTGAGTAGTGTTCCGGTGTATGGATATATTCCAATTTATTTTCTGATTTTTGTTATTATTAAATACGTTGCTAGGAGCATTTGTGTAGAAGTGTTCTTGAGGACAGATGTTTTCATTTCACTCCAGTAGATACCTAGAAGTGAAATTTCTGTGTCATGGTAAGTGTATGTCTTTACTTTATAAGAAATTGCTGGAATGCTTTCCAGAATGCTTTTATCATTTTGTATGCCCAGCAGAAATGTGTGAGGGTTCTAGTTCTCCACATCCTTACCAACCCTTTTGGCAAGAATTAAAATATCTTTTCAATTTCAGTTAATCTAACGGATGTGTAGTAATAATCTCATTGTGGTTTTAATTTGTATTTCCCTAGTAACTACTCACATTGAGCTTCTTTTCATGTGCTTACTGTCCATTTGTATATCCTCTTTGTAAAAAGACGATGTTTTGTCTACTTTTGAGTTGCTGCTTTTCTTACTGAGTTACAAGAGTTCTTAACACAGTTTGGATGTAAGTCCTTTGTCAGATATAGATTTTGCAAGGATTTCTCCCAGGAGATGGCTTACCTTTTCATTTCCTTAAAGGTATCTTTCAAAGAGCAAAAGAGTTTAATTTTGATGAAGTCTTATCTATCAATATTGTATTTTATGGTTTGTGCCTTTGCTTTATCTAAGAATTTTTGCCTAACCCAAAGTCATTTGATTTTTCTCCTATTTTCTTAACAAAACTTTATTATTCTAGCTCTTAAGGTTAGGTCTATGAGACATTTCAAATTAGTCTTTGTGTAGGATGTAAGGTAAGGGTTGAGATTCACAACTTTTGTTTCTTTTTTTTTATAAGATTTATTTATTTATTTTAGAGAGAGAGAGAGAGAGAGAGCGAGAGAGAGCACATAATCAGGAGGGGAAGAGGGAGAAAGATTCCCAAGCAGACTCCGTGCTGAGCATGGAGCCAGATGCAGGGCTTGATCTTGACCCTGAGATCATGACCTGAGCCAAAACCAAGAATCACATGCTTAACTGACTGCACCACCCAGGTGCCCCGACATTCACAACTTTTCGTACAGATATCCAGCTGTCCCAGTACCATTTGTTTAAAAGACTATCTTTCTCCACTGAATTGCCTTCCTCCCTTTGTCAGAATCAGTTGTCCATATGTGTGTGGTCTATTTGGGGACTCTGCCCTATTCCACTGGTATGTTTGTCTCTCTACCCCCATACCACATTATTTTGATTACTGTCACTTTATAATAAAATTTGACACTTGGCACTATTAACCTGTTCTCTTCTGTTCTTTTTCAAAGTTGTTTTGGATATTCTAGGTCCTTTGCATGTTCATATGAATTTTAGAATCAACTTATCAGTTTCTACAAATAGACTTGCTGGGATTTGGGTTGGTATTGTGTTGAATCTATAAATCAATCCAGTAGGAGAATCAACATCTTAATAGTACAGAGTCTTCTGACCCATGGAAAAGATGTATCTCTCCTTTTACTCAGATATTCTTTAATTTTTCTCAGTAATTTTTTTTTGTTTTTTATATACAGGTCTTCCACGTCTTTGTCAGAGTTATCCCTAAGTATATCATAATTCTGATGCTATTGTGAATGATATGTTTTTAGATTCCTTTTGTTCATTGCTAGTGTAGAGAATGTAACTGCTTATATTGATCTTATATCCTGATACATTGTAAAAGTCACCTCAATGAAAATGTGAAATAAATAGAAGAAAACAGTCATGTAAGAGAGAGGGCAAAGAAGACATGGAGGGCTAGGGGTCTTGGACAAAAGAGATTATGGTATAAAATCCTTTGCAAAGTCAAGAAAACCTCCTTCATTTTTATTTATGTAGTCATTATTTTCAAAGATTATTGATGAGTGTGGTTTCAATATTTTCTATACTTTTCAGTTCATCTTAGTCTCTGAATCCTTCCTTCCTGTGGTTATTGGATAGTGATGAATTTATGAACAGAAGAAGGAAGAGTAGCTCCTCTCACTCTCAGCCCTAACTTTCAGCTAATCCACAGACAGCCAATGTACAATAAATATCACCGGGTGTCTTGGGCTTAAGGTTGATAAAAATGAATTTCAATTTAGTTGTTACGATGTTTTTATGCTTGCTAATGTAATTAGTATGCCACTGTTTTTTGTTTTTTGGTGTTTTGGGGTTTTGTTTTGTTTTTTTTTTTGCTAGATTCAAATCTGGAATTTTAAGACACAAAAAAATATTGGAAAACTGTTTCCTTAAAAATAAATCTTTAAACCTCACTTCATATACTTTTATGTGTATGAAAAAAGGGAGAATACAGTTAAGTACCACTTTGACAAATATATTAGCAATAGTGAGTTTGTGTCAAAAACTAGGAAGGTTATAGAAAATAAAATACAAAACAAAAATCTAGAACTATAATTTTTATTGAAAAGCCACAAAACTCTATCCTTTGGTCCTCGGAAATGTTGTTCCTTAATGTTCACAGTTTGGAATCCTTTTAATTTTATAATTCCCCACAAATTGATTTATTAGTTTCATAAATTTCTTCCCTAGAGTATATAAAATGGTTCTTGATTTCTAATTTCCGTTTGTGCTGTAGTGTTTCTCCTTCACGGGCTTGGAATTTTGTGAATTCTAAGTGGGTTTTTAAATGAACTTGGAGGCTTTATAATTAGGCATTTTTTTTTCTCCTTTTTCCAGTTCTGAAGCCTGCAGATGGTTGCTTTTAAAGGAAGAAGAGTCAGTCTCCTCTTCATCCAAACACACCTTCCTTCTCACATTAATGGGATACTAGCGTTAGACCATTCTAAATTTAACTTTCTCCCAGTGGCCTCCAAAATGATTGAAAATCTGTTGCACTTCCTATTAAGAAAGTTGCATATTGGGGCGCCTGGGTGGCTCAGTTGGCTAAGTGTCTGACTTCAGCTCAGGTCCTGATCCGGAGTCCTGGGAGTCCTGGGATCGAGCCCCGCATCGGGCTCCCTGCTCGGCGGGAAGCCTGCTTCTCCCTCTCCCACTCCCCCTGCTTGTGTTCCCTCTCTCACTGTGCCTCTCTCTGTCAAATAAATAGATAAAATATTTTTTTAAAAAACTTAAAAAAAAAGAAAGTTGCATATTATCTGGACAACTTTCTCTTGGCAATAGCATCACAAGAGTTTACCCAACTTACTTGGAATTTGGGTTTTAGAACTAGATTTATTATGAGGACATACCTTCATCTCTCTGGGCTTCAGTGTTTGATCTATAATGATCTATAAAAGGATTAGCAATTTTTAAATTTCAAGGAATACTCTACTTTCAAGTTGATTGCTCTAAGAAATGTAAACAATGCAGTGGTTTCAAATTTATGATTTAAGATACGTTATTTGGTTATTGGTGAAATAACCTGAAATAATATCATAGTGTTTAAGCTGAATAGATACAAACATACTTGAGTGCGGTTTAGTTTTTGAATTTTTATAATTTTAACATGCTTAAAATGCTACATTCTACTTTCTTTTTTTTTTCTTTTTCAAAATTTTATTTATTGAGGAACCTGTGTGGCTCAGTCAGTTAAGCGTCTGCCTTTGGCTCAGGTCATGATCCCAGGGTCCCGGGAATGAGTCCCACATCAGGCTCCCTGCTCAGCGGGGAGTCAGCCTGCCACGCCCCCTGCTTGTGTGCTCTCTCATTCCCTCCCTTTCCGAAATCAATAAATAAAATCTTTTTTTTAAGATCGTGAGATCATGACCTGAGCCAAGTCAGACACTTAACCGACTGAGCCACCCAGGCGCCCCTATGTTCTATTTTCTATTGGTAAAACTCAATACAGGAATACTGCAATTGAAATACTAAAATTTGAATTTTTATTAACTCTAACCTTGTATAAAAATTTTTACACAGTAAAATTTTGATGAAACAATTATTCATTGAAGCAAATTTTCTCCATACCAATAGGCTTTTATTGATCTAATTAATGTAATAGTCTTTCACCAAGGCAAGATGTGTTTGGATGGTCCATATTTTTTTTCTGTAAAGTTAGATGTGACAAACTACCTCCTAAAGGCTATGGGAAAGGTTTTGATATATCACTGAAATTTTTCAAGTATTTAGAAAAAAAATTTAGACTTACAAAATACTTTGGACTCTTTGTGCTATATAAATCCAAAGTACTGTTTAAATATTGTTATCATATGGTCACTTTAACCACACTTATAGCTATGTTTCTCTTATGTTTATATCTCTCAACATGTACACTGTTATTAATGTGAGAGATATATGTGTGTGTGTATATATAACCACCCATCCTTCATTATTAGTTAAAAAATAATAAAAAAAATTAATGCAGCATATACGTTTGCAATGTTTTATGCCTGTGTTCACAAGGAACATGATTTTACTTTAGGTGAAACTAAAACGATGCAGTCATGAGAGCAGATGCTTTCCAATGGAATTTTGCTGTATTATCTTGGACAATAATGATAGCTAACATTTACCGATGATTCTCCTTGTGCCAGTCACTGAGCTGTGTATTCACCCCTCCTCACAACAACCCTAACAGATTATAAATCCCATTTTTGAATACTGAGAAAATGAGACCCAGAGAGCTTCAGTAATTTTTCCTAGGTCATAATTTTTCCAATGTTTCGGCGTCAGGATACACACACCCAGTTAAGGACCTACTATTCACCATGCTGCCCCTCCACGATACTGATGATTGTACGAGTTGACTAAACACAAATCATATTTTTCCCCAATAAATGAGGGAGCCCGCCCGAATTAATAATGAATCCAGACTTTTCAAAAATGCTTTAAAAGATGTGCCTATTAATATAGCAAAAGGTAAAGAATATGATTGCTGAAACTTTTGGTCTGGTTCAGTCATTAATCTAATGATAATCAGGTGCTCTAGGATTCCATCATGCATCTCAAACCACAGACATTAATTTTTAGAACAGAAAAATTACTTGTTTCTAGTAGTATATACCTCATCTGAAAACAAAAATCATCATCTCCATAAAGCACATCCCTTCCCATATGTTCATTTAAAAATCTGAATATTCAAGAAGCCCAGACTTCTCTGCTGATGGGCATCTCTATTTAGAGTCCCATAAATGCCTTCAACTCAAAATATCCAATATTTGACCTTATTATTTTTATCCTAAAATTTAATTTGTTTATCCTGTATTCCTTTTCTTCATGAATGGCATCACCATCCTTCCAGTTGCCTGAGCTAGAAACCCAGTGTCATCCTAGACTCCTCTCTATTACTTACCTCCTGTAGCCAACGAGTCACCAAGTCCAGGACATTCTATCTTTCATCCTTCATCTCTTCATGCTCACTGTTTTTCCTTCTTCCCCACTGCCACTGTCTTAGAACAGTCCATCTCCCTGGGATTACCTGAGCTGACACTCCCAAAGGTTTTACTTTTATCTGATATAGAAACTGCTACTGGAATGGTCTTTTTTTTTTTTATGTTATGTTAATCTGAGAGAGAGAGAGAGCACGAGCCCGGAGAGGGGCAGAGGGACAAGCAGACTCCCTGCTAAGCATGGAACCCCCATGCAGAACTCGATTCCAGGACCCTGAGATCATGACCTGAGCCGAAGGCAGAGGCTTATCCAACCAAGCCACTCAGGTGCCCCTTGAATGATCTTAGAATAGAAATTTGATTATATAATCTCCCTTAAACCTCTTTAGCAAAGGTGCTTCTATTTTCTTAATTTTTCAGATTAAGGAACTGACATTTGGAGAGATGACTCAACATGCACAAGGTCATACAACAATGACATTATAGAGTAGGGAATTAAACCCAGACAGTCTGACTCGAGTTTCAGCTTGTCAACCACCATTGGCCTTTACCAATTCCCCAGACTTCTTTGAGATGCCTCTCCATATGCATGTGTTTTTACTCTCATGGTCCCATTCCTCTCTAATATAATCTTTTATTTATCTGTCTCTCCCGGTGGTTGAAAAACTCCTAAAAACCAAGGGTCAAATACCTATGACAAAAGTAGACTTTCAATAAGCATTAGTTTAATTAATTAATCATTACTGTCCATCAAGTCACTAGGGAGCTTAATTAAGGACACTGGGTATTGAACCAAAAGAAAATTCATGTCAACTAAATCTAGACTGTTATGTTACTCTTTTGTCCTTTGAGGATATTTCTTTAATAAAATCTGGGGTCAGTCAACTAGAATGAGAATATTCTCTCACTTAGACAGTATTAGATATGGATAAAATATCATTTTTCTTTGTCTTTATGAAATCAACTATCTGTTTGCTTCAGGTAATCATCATCATGCTACAGTTTTCAAGGTAATTGCTCATATATAGTATATTTAAGTAAAATGTTTTTCCCAACTCATTCTTACTTTGTATCCAGCTTGACCTTCATGAACCATGATGTCTTATCCTTTATCTAACTTTTGTGTTTTGGGGTTTCAGTGGAATCTAAGAGAATGGTTGACCCTTGACTTTAATTCTGAGTGACTATATGAGACTCAGAATAACCATGGTTTGATCAAAGCTGTTTTCAACCAATTGTTTCAAATTATAAGTTCTAGGATTTTATTTCAGCCCACCAATAAGTACCTCTCAGGCTTCTAAGGGAAGGAAAATTGCAAGAGGGGTTAACCTCAAAACACACTACTGGGAAGGATATACATTGTCTAGTTCCAACCAGGCTTGAGGAAATTAGCCATTAGTCTTGTTCAGACAGGTGCCCCTAAGCCCCAGAGGAATGAAGTGAGAAGCATATCTATGTGCATGAAAGCAGCGTGTACTCTCTTCCATGCCTTTCCTGTTCTTCCACTTACACCTCGAGGGGCAGCAAAGTGATTTTACTGTGCGCACAAAATGGTCAGAAGGAGCATGAAGACATTTAATCTCATTTGTTTCTAGATTTAATCCTGCCCAGATCAGTCAGTATTTTCTTTTTTTCTTTTCCTTTTTAAATATGAAGAATAGGGAGTACAGACTGACAAACTATGAATATTCACCCAAACAACTTCACAGTGCAAAAACGAAGCAAAGAAATGGCTTAACCCTTTGTGAGCTAATTATAGCACTCCTATTAGAAGAAGGGAGAGAAAGACATTACCAGGTGTTCAGTCAAGGCCACAGATCTCACTAGGACAACTTGCTAGGTTTCGAGGTGTGAAGAGAAGGTGGGGTGGAGTAGGTCCCACCTCCAATCACGGACCTCTTTCACCTTCAAGAGTGGAGGGCAGCCTTGGAGCCCCTGCCTTTGTCTCTAGGGCTTTCCAGCAGGGCAGTGGCTCCATGGCCCATCACTCCCCCCGGAACCCCCCCGGCACACTTGGATAAGTCTCCAAATCTTTTCCTCATCTCTCATGATATAGCCAGATGCTGAGACCTTGGAAGATGTTTTGCAAGATGGCTGAGGTACAAATGGAAAGAGCTCTGGGTGAGCAAGAAATAGTCATTGATTGTGTCAAACTCCTGAGATGTTACAGTTTATCTGATGCAGCAACTAGCTTTACCTTACCTAACTAGGCTTCCCCAAAATTGCAATGGGCCTGCAAACCTAGAGGAAAAGCTTTCTTAGATCATTTAGTCTTCATTTTGTTTTCCTTCAATCTTTTTAAAAGATTTATTTATTTATTTTAGAGAGAGAAGGACAGAGCGCACAGGCAAGCAAGAGTGGGGTCTGGAGGGGCAGAGGGAGAGAGAGAGAAGCTCAAGCAGACTCTACGCTGAACGCAGAGCCTGACATGGGGATCGGGGCTCGATCCCAGGAACCTGAGATCTTGACCTGAGCTGAAATCAAGAGTCGGCCGCTTAACTGACTGAGCCACTCAGGCACCCCTCCTTCAATCTTTAATAAAAAGTTTTTTGCATGTCTCCATCCTGGCTCTGTTTCCTGATATTAAAGGAAGGACCACAGGTCAAATGTGGGCCAGACTATTAAGGAGGAGCAGCTCATGTCTGAGAACAGATTTTTGGGGGTAGCAGCATTAATTAGTGATAGACATCAGTGAAAAGACAAATCTGAAGGACAAGGCAGGACCATGTAGTCCAGTTCTCTGTTCCAAAGGAGATTTCCCACTGAGTTCCAACTCTGGAAACTCTAGCTTTTATTTTATGTGGGTTTTTTTTTTTTGGGGGGGGGTGGTTGTTTCCTTTAAGTTTTATTTTTATTAAGAAGTATTTTTTTTTTCACCAAGATCTTATCAGGTATGCCCCCACGCATATTTTAAAATATAAATGGCTATTATTATAGTAATTTTACAGTGTTAAAAAATGTGGTTTCTTAAGTGGATTTCATTTCCATTGAAATATTTACAATTTTATGTACATAGTTCAAAGTTAAAATCAATGTTGGTCAAATTGCCATGTAATCCACATTGGTGAGATACAAACTGACCTTACTGCTATCAAAATTTAGCAATAAAAATCAGGGAGAAAGACAAGTACATTTGAGAAACGAATCTTTTTACGGTAAACAATATGAAAGTTAATTGGTAAAAATAAGTGAAATGTGTAAATGAGAATCAACTTTCACACTCAAAATTATTATGGAAGCATAAAGAAAGCCAGGAGAGAACACACTTCCACAAATAAATTTTCATCTTGACTTTCCACAGCAAAAAAGCCAAAAACAAACAAATGAAAAACTATAGAAAAAAAAAATCTGTCTTCAAATTAAGCCGTTTCATATGTTAAGGTAGTCCCAAAATACAGTGTATCAAACCCATGTTGTTACAGGAGAAGAGACGTGTAGGCAGAATCACAGAAAAGTTACTTCCTTAAATATCACAACAGGAGATTCCTTTAAAAGCTCAGCTTGCTTACTTACAAATTAGAAAGAACAAGTTCCTGCCTCTCTGAAGAATTTTTGGACTTTGGGCACCAAAATCCCCCAACTGCACTAAGCACCATCTCAACATGTTTCATTAAAGTAGCGTAAACTCTTTGTTAGAACAGCTGAAGAAAGTTCCCTTTTTACGACTTCTGACATTTACAGTTCAAGCAATTAAAAAATATAAAATTGATATTCTCTGAAGCATTTGAGTGGTAAGAAAGGAAGTATTTTCCAATGAATTTTACAGCACACCTGAATGGAATTAGCCCATCATTTTAAAGCTTAAATCATATCCATATGGCTTTCTGAAAGACCCCAGAAGCAGAACCACTTAGAAATCCAGGGACACTCCTATCGACACAGATTTATAGTTAAACAGTAATTGTTCCTTTGTCTTTTATAAATCACTAACAAGAATAATACTGTTAATTAATGGTGAATCATGCTCCAGTGATCTATTCATATTCTCTGGCAGGCTGCTCTGGAGGTGGTAAGCCTCAAAGTGTTGATAACTATATTGACCCAACTTGGAAAGAGATTAAGAATCTCAGTATGACAACTAATACGTATTTTCTTGTTATAGAAACATTTCACTCTTCTGTTCAAAATCTACTGTGGCTTACTTAGTCTTTTTATATAGCAGCTCAACTCCCCTGCCTAACTTTTAAGGCCCTTTGTCAATTCACACCTTACACCCCACAATCTCCTGGCTCAGATTCATTCTCTCTCTCTCTCTCTCCCTCCCCCCATATGTGTTTTTTGGGGTTTTTGTTGGTGGTGGTGGTGGGTTTTTTGCATCACTAAAGTCGCTCCGTTCTTTCCTTCCATCTATGTCCACTCTGTCCTCTGAATTTGACACAAACATCAGCTGTAGTTACTACCTGGGAGAAAGATGACAGAAGTAGTAGAAAGATCTTTATGTTTCACCTGGAAACCTTTTATGATGTTTGTGGAGGACGATGCTAGTTGACTTCCGCAAATCCATTCCCGCTTCACCCTTAATAGCAGGATTCCAATTTTGGTCAGCGTCACAGTGTGCTTTTCTAAAAATACTTCTCTAGGCTCCCTTGCTCTTAAGGGTGACATAGCGATGGACCGTAAGACAGAAGTTAAGGGTTTTTTGAGAGGAACTCCTTCCTGCTTTCTCCTTCTTCTCCCCACCAGGAAGGTTGATACCATACCTGGAGATACAGTAGCCTTCTGCCACCTTGACATGACAGCCCCGAGGACAAAGACCTATGTGCAAAGGATGGTGGTGTGGAAAAATGAAGAACGCTTGGGCCCCTAATGTTACCACTGAGTGGCCACGAATGGCCTTGTTCTGCCCCCTTCCTCCTCCCCCCCAGTCCCCTGTGTGAGTCAGATCAACTTCTCTCCACACCATTTGTGGGGTTCTCCTGCTATTGGAGACAGACACATTCCTGACTCACAACTCTTAGATTTTTTTTTTTAACCGCAATAAGGCATTACTTTTACAATAATAAAATAATAGTGGTTTTAAATAAAAATCAAGTGCACAAGAGCCCAAGTTCTGGATCAGGGAGGGCTAAGTTAGAATCCGGATTTTCCCCATACTAACTGTCTGACTTTTGACAACTATTTCCGAGTGTCAATTTCCTTACCGATTTTTTATCAATAACAAAAGTAATCATGATGGTAGTATCTAGCATAGCCTACCTAGGGTTGTTGTAAGACACGTAGTGAGCACACAGCAAAGTACAGCTATTAACGTTACTACTAGGAACCCTAACACACGCCACCCCCCTCCCCTCCTGTGCTGCGTGTTCCTAAAATATGAATAACATACACCAAAAAGCACTGGACGTCAAAAGAATTGGTTTCTGGTCCTCTACCACCAGTTTGTGTGACTTTTGGAAATATATTACGTCTCTTGGCATTAAAGTCCCAATTTGGAATATATGTGGGACAAGCTTATGGGTAAGTCGTTCCTAGCTCTAAAATTTCATAATTATTAAAAAACCAAGGAAGAGATCATCAAAAACTCAGAATATTGTTCTCCTCCAGGGGCGGGAAGATAGCTCTGATCAGGGAGAGGCATATGAGGTAGGGGTGGGGACTTTGATTAGGGGGGAAATATTCTATTTATTTATCCAGTTGGTGGCTACATAGTTGTTTGCTTTGTAATTATTCACCAAACTGTACATATACACTTTATATACTTTTTGTATGTATGTTATGTTTCACACTTTTAGAAAATTAAAGTTTGTGATTGTGTTTGGAGGTATACTATTTGCATCTGCCCTATGTCACAAATATTTTGTTCTACTTGTGTATTTAGGAAAAAGATTTTCAATACACTTCCCTCTATAGCTTCCTTACTCTAGGATGGCTCCTTTCAATGTTGCCTTGCACACTTGTCTCCCGTAGGAGGGGAAATGGGAGCATATATCTCCCCAGGAAGGAGAATGTGGCATAGGGTAAGTTTCTGAGAGCCGGTAGGGGTAAGTAAGAGACAGCCCTTCGGGTTTCTGGAGAGGGGGCTGGAAAAGACAGGAGATCAGACATAGTCTTTTCTTGCCTTCAAGCCTGAAACTCAGGAAAGGGGTGGTATGGATTTAAAAAATACACTGAAGGGGGCCCCAGTGGAGGTTTGTTCCATGACTTTCTAAAATAAAAATTAATAGATTTTTAAAGCAGTTTTAGGTTTATAGAAGAATGGAGTAGAAAGCACAGTACTCATACCTTCTTACCCTTCCCTACAGTTTCCCCTATTGTTTATATCTTTCATTGTTGTGGTACATTCATTACAATTGATGAGCCAGGATTGGCACATATTAACTAAAGTCCATCATGGACATTAGGGTTCACTCTCTGTGTTGTACTTTCTATAGGTTTTGACAAATGTTTAATGACTTGCATCCAGAGTTACCACACCATACAGAATAGTTTCACTGCCCTGAAGATCCTATATTCTACCTTCATCCCTCCCTTCCCTTGAGTCCCTAGAAACCACTCATCTTTTTACTGTGTCCATATTCTTGCCTTTTCTAGAATGTCATATAGTTGGAATCTGACACTATGTAGCCTTTCCATACTGGCTTCTTTTACTTAGCAATTTGTATTTAAGATCCTCCTGTCTTTTCATGGTTTGATGGCTCTTTTTTTTTTTTTTTAATCACTGAGTAATATTTCATTGTATGGGTGGACCACAGTTTGCAATCCATTCACCTACTGAAGGACATTTTGTTTGCTTCCAGGCTGGGGCAATTATTAATAAAGCTGCTATAAATGTTGGTGTGCAGGATTCTGTATAGGCCTAAGTTTTCAACTCATACAGGTATGTTTCATGCCTTTTTGGAGAGACACAGCATCTGACATGAAGCTTTGCCCCTCCTTCTCCAACCAATTAGGAATGGCAGATGGCATAGCCAATCTGGAGATCATCCCCAAGTTTTCACTGGAGCCGGTGTTGGCTTGGCAAGGATTTTTGAATCTCCATTTGCTTTAAGAAGGTCACATAAGTAGTCTACCCAAGGACCAGCTCACTGGTGTGCCTATCACTCCTGTGCACCCTCACCCAAAAAGTTTCCAGCAGGGAAAGGGGACCTCATGCAGAAACTTTAGGGAAAGCTACCAGCAGGGATAAGGGAAGGCAAGGGTGGCACCTTTAAAGACCCCTCATGTCTGGAGGCTGTGGTGGTATGTGCCCAGCAGGTGTGTGATGCCCATCAGATGTGCCCCATGATAGAATCAGTTGCTGCACACCATCACGGACAGGAACCAGACTGGGTGAAGACAAATGAAGCCAGCACCAAGGAAGGACAGCTCACAGACTTACTTGAATGGGAGGTGCCGATCTGGTACCTCATCGTCGAGTGGGACAGATGTCATCATGCAAACCAACGGAAACAAAAGCAAGTATTATTAAGCTTTAAACTTTACACTTTGTACCAGTCAAATGGGGCATCTCACCTTCAATGTTTCACCTGTAAAATGAGGGAATTGCTGCCTCTTTCACAGAGTGGTCGTAAGGATAGAATGAAACAATTAAATAATGAGCGAGCACCTTAGTATATTCTCGCAACATGTTGGTTTCTTTCCCCCCACCCCCCCCCCGATCTCTAATAACCCCTAGAATACTGCAATATTGCTAATAGGTTCTTAAGGCTCTATTAATTTCATTTCTGAAACTTCTCATCTCTTTAGTGAGTCAGGAGGTTAACTTCATGAAAGAAGTTCACATATATTTCTTATGCCCTTGTTTCAGCAGGCTTTTCTTTTCCATTCTTCCCCACTCACAATCTCCTTTCACTTCCTAGGGTGAGTAGGGTGAGTCCCTACCCAGACCTACTTCCATTGCAGGTCATGGGCCACCATAATTCTTTTACTATCAGATCCTTCCCCTTTGTTGACCAGTAAAGGGTTAGTGGCGTGAAAAATGGATCCCTCTTGGGTTTGTAATTAGTGATAATGAGCTAATTAGTGTGTCATTACTTCTTCTAAGGTGTTCCATTTTAACAGGATACTCTGGTAGATTTTGCACTTTATCCCAAAGGAATATATATATATATTTTTTTTACAGTTCTGATGTCACTTTTGAGTGCTAATAATGAAATATTTTGAGGTTAGACACTCTTTGGGGGCCCCTCATATCATACTCCGAGCTGTCTACTCTGCCAACACATACTATCCCCTGATCAGTATAAACACTGGTATCCTAGAGACCTGAGAATGTTAATTTATCCCCATTTTACATAGCGCCAAGGGGTGGCACGGGGCACCACCAACATAAGCCAAATAAGGAAATTTATTAGGTGGAAGTAATTTTACTGACCTCGAGATAAAACTCTGCCCTCAAACCCTTACTGGAGTTACACATTTTATATTGGAAACCTTTAAAACAGACATTTCACAAAGAGAGTATATCAATAATGTGCGCATTAGGAACATACTGTGTTTATCCTTACAAAAATCAGCTCTGTGCAATGGTTGTGTCTGCCCTAAATTTGGGATGTTAAAACATCTCAAACCTGTGGTGTTCATACAGGTTTTTATGCTTATCATCTTTGTTCTTTCCATGAAATAAAGGTGCTGTTATCATCACCTCTTACATAGAGAAGAAAACACAGCCTGCCCATTTTGGCTGTTATCCAGAAAGGCAGGCTTTCTACTCCTTCCCCATCCTGTCAGGCCAAAAATGGTGAGTCCTACTATCCCTTTCTGATGAATTACTAACATTACGTATTTAGAGAAAACTTTAAGAAGGTTAGGTCTGAGAACTGATTGATGACAGCACCGTCTTGCTTAAAATATTTGAAAACTCCCTTCTTACTCATGAATTCATTTACTTACCAATATCTGTTGAGCCTGTTTACCAGGCACCGTGCCAGAAACTGTGGTGAATACAAAGAATCCTTTCTTCCCGGAATGACTCTTAACAATCTCTTAGAAAGGCAAGGTACACACAAGGTAACGGGAATGTTCCTCTACCACCAGGGGTTCCCAAACTACAGCCCGTGGGCCAAATCTGGCTCGCAGCCTGCGAGCTAAGAAAGGTTATTTATATTTTTAAGGAATTGTAAAAATCAAAACAAAACAAAAAGAAGAATATGTGATAGTCTATAAGTGGCCCACGGAGCCTAAGATATTTACCATCTGGCCCTTTCCGGAAAGAGTTTGCTGACCCCTGCTCTACACAGTTCTGGATGTTACTAATAGGATACAGCCCTTCTCCAAAGGCAAATACTAGAGAGCATTCTCATGGTCCCCATGTACACACCCATTATCCAACCTCCTCTCTGATGTGTTTCCAAGGGTCACATATGTTTCGTTATATCTTAAGAGAGAATTTCCATCTGTCTCGGCACTGTCTCCTAGTGCCGGCTTGTGCAGAGGGACAATTGTAGCAAGAACGGGAATAGCAACCCTGACCAATAGTTGTGTTTCAAGCACAGAAATGAGGTGAAGGCATGCTTTTCAAGGTTTGGGGGGATGGAAGACCCCACGCATGACCCCTTTAGACCCTGAGAAGCAAGAGCCCAAAGTCTTGGAGCTCTTAGCCATCAGCCCTCTGTCGCCAGATCGGCCACTTTCTAGGCATTGGGTTTCTGTGCACACCCTCCAGCACAGACCCAGAATTTCTGCTCTCTTGCCTTCTAGTGTGATTCTCACCTCAAAAGTGGGAAGGCTTCTATTCACACCAGAGATCCTATATTCATCCAAACCTAGTTGCTTCAGAAAATTGGCTTGCAGAAGGTTTTAAATTCAAATCCATTTTCAATGCTGAAAAATCAGAAGATTTCATGAAGATCTGCCAGACCTCTAACACGCTGCACTGAGTCACAACGGCTGCCATGAAGAAGCCATAGCCTCATCCTATCTCTGCTTCTGGGACCCTGAAGCTGCATGGCGCTACTTAGCATCTTCATGGGCCTGCCTCACTTGGGTTTCGGGATCCCTGTGGTCCCTGTGGATGTCTGAGTTCCTAACTCCTGTTTTAAATCCTCAAGATGCAAAAGATCTACTCTGCACCCATGAGGATGGCTACTGTCAAAAACCAAACCAAAAAAGTAAATAACAGGTCTTGGTGAGGATGAGCCGGAAATGGAACACTTTGGCACTGCCAGGAACGTGACATGGTGCAGCCACTCTGGAAAACATCATGGTGCTTCCTCACATCTGGGTAGACACCCAAAAGAATTGCAACATGACTCCAGCAGATATTTGTACAATCATATCCCTAAGAGCTCATTCACAGTAGCCAAAAGTGGGAGCAACCCAAGTGTCCACTAACAGATGAATGGATAAACACAATGTACATACAAGGGACTATTATTCAGCCTTCCAAAGGAAGGAAATTCTGGCACATGCTATGACATGGATGAACCTTGAAGACATTACGCTGAGTGAAATAAGGCAGTCACAAAAAATCCCCGCAAATACTGTATGATTCCACTTATGTGAAGTGGGCAGAGTGGTCAAATTCATAGAGACAGAAAGTAGAGTGATGGTTGCCAGGGGCTGGGGGAGTGAGGGAATGGATTTATTGTTTAATGGATACAGAGTTTCAGTTCTGCAAGATGAAAAAAGTTCTACAAAAGGATGGTGGTGAGAGTTGCACAAAAATATCAATGTATCTAATGCCATTGAACTTTATACCTAAAAATGGTTACAGATGTTAAATTTTGTGTTATGTGTATTTTACCACAACTTTCAAAAATGCAAAAGATCCTCTCAAGATTTATATCTCTGTCTTGAAAAGCAATGGATTTGCATCTCGACTATGCCGCTTACCGGCTGTATGGTACCAGACCACACATTCTCTCAATTTAAAAAAGTCTAGTATCTACATTCATGGATTGTTTGTGAGAATTAAATCAGTATCTGTTACTCAGCCATCAAAAAGAATGAAATCTTGCTATTTGCAATGATGGGGATGGAACTAGAGGGTATGACGCTAAGCAAAATAAGTCAGCCAGAGAAAAACAAATATTGTGTGATTTCCCTCGTATGTGGAATTTAAGGAACAAAACTGATGGACAGGGCAGGAAAAATAAAATAAGATAAAAATTGAGAGGGAGACAAACCGTAGGAGACTCGTAACTTAGGAAACAAACTGAGGGTTGCTGGAGGGGAGGTGGGTCAGGGGATGGGGTCACTGGGTGATGGACATTAAGGAGGGCACGTGAGGTAATGAGCACTGGGTGTTATATGCAACCGATGAATCGTTAAATTCTACCCCTGAAACTAGAACTACGGTATCTGTTAACCAAACTGAATTTAAATAAAGAATTTTTAAAAAAGGATTGAATGAGTATCTATTGTGAAGCGATTTGTAAATAGTAAACCTCCTTCCAGGTAGGGGATGATGTCTTATGACTGCTTCCTATCAGTGTGAAATTTGCGTAGAGTTGTAATCATTTCCAACCAGACTGAAGGAGGAAGCTTTTACGAAAGACATAGCATTGGAGCTGAGTTTCAAAGAATGGGCAGAATTGGAAAAGGTACAAATACACGGGGACATTTGGAGCAGAGGAAGAGGCATACATAAAGGGCCTGAAGTGTACAAGGAAGTGGTGTATTTGAGCAAAGAATCAGGTTTGACAGGAGAGTAGAATGGAAAATAAATAACAGCAAGGGATCGTATTATGGAGAGTCTTAAATGCTTGCCTAAAATTTTGATTTTCATTCACTAGGTGATGGGAAGATATCATGAATTTAAGAAGAAGGTTCACTGGAACTTTACAAGTACTATTGCAGAGGTACACAGAATATATTGAAATACAGATAGATTGGAATGAAAGACACCCATTAAAAGGCTATAGAAATCTTCAAGCCATGAGTTACTTAGGGTAAGCTAAGATGGTGGCAGAGGAAATTAAAAGAAAATGATACAGGGGCACCTGAGTGGCGCAGTCGGTTAAGCATCTGACTCTTGATTTCGGCTCAGGTCATGATCTCAGGGTTGTGAGATGGAGCCCCATGCTGGGCTCATGCTGGATGTGGAGTCTGTTTAAGATTCTTTCTCTCCCTCTCCCTCTGTCCCTCCCCTCCCTTCTGAAAAAGAAAAGAAAAAAGAAAAAAAAAAAAAAGAGGATACAAATCCTGTTGTCAGACTAGTAAGAAAGTTGTTAGTACTTTACAATGATGGAAGACTCACAGGAAGTGTGGACCTCTCTGAGGATGTTTCCAAGAAGAGGGCTAGATATCCAGTGCACACCTTGAGTCCAGGTGTTCAAATCATGCATCCTTCTGCCTCTTGGATATGTTGTCATTGAAATGTTCTCCAGACCCCTCAAGTTAAAGATGGTCTTTGTTGAACTTAAAACCTACTTATTCTCCAGTTTTCTGATTCTTAAAGAAATAACATATGTGCTTTTTTCCCCCTTATTAAACAAGTAAAATATATATCCTTTGTTGAACATTTAAGAAAATCATCGCATTGCAAAAAACCAAAACAAGGGGCACCTGGGTGGCTCAGTTGGGTAAACATCTGACTCTTGATTTTGGCTCAGGTCATGATCTCAGGGTCTTGGGATCAAGCCCTACATTGGGCTCCATGCTCCCCAGGGAGTCTGCTTAAGGACTCTCTTCCTCTGCTTCTCCCCCTCCCCAGCTCCCTCCCTCCCTCCCTCCCTCTCTCTCTTTCTCTCTCTCGAACAAATAAATACATCTTTAAAGCAAAACAAAACAAAACTTAGTCTTCATCCTGTACCCAAAATATTTTTGACAAATATATTTGACAAATATATTTCTAGTCTTTTTATATATATGATTAACTTTTTTTTTTTTTTTTTAAAGAGAAGGAGAACCAGGAGAGGGGCAGAGGGAGAAAGAGAATCTTAGGCAGGCTCCACGCCTGGCAAGGAGCCCGATGGCAGGGCTCAATCTCACAACCTTGAGATCATGACCTGAGCCAAAATCAAGAGTCAGATGCTCAACCAATTGAGATACCCAGGAGCCCACTATATGATTAACTTTTTTTTAGTAAAAAGAAATTAACATTGAAGTCTACATATTATTTTTTAACTCTTTATTTTGGTGACCTAGTATTATTGCAAAATAAGACATCAAGCCTATTTTCCCCATAACCACACGGTTAAACATTAACCAAATAATCTAGAGGCATTCCATCCCCCAATTCTAATTTCTTCCCTCTGAAATGGGCATGCTAACACTTAGTTCACTGCATTATCATAAGGCAGTGGTGCCTAGACTGCTGCATATTGGAATCACCAGGTGAGCTTTTTAATCTCCCAAACGGCAGATCACGCCTCAGAATTTTGGGGGTGGTAGCTAGACATCAGTCATTTCTAAGTCTCTCCACATGATTCCAATTGACAGCAAAGCTGAGGAGCCAGATTTCAAGGTTTAAATGAGACAACATATAAAAGGCACCTTGCAGGTAGAAGGCACTCAATAAATAAGAATCCCTCTCATTTACCAAATGTCTACTGCACTGGCGTTCTGTATTCATTACGTCCCTAAATGCTCATCAGATCCCTGTGATGTTTCATTATCCTAACTTCACAAAGCAGGAATCCCCCCAATGATTGAGGAACTTGCTCCGTGTCCATAGCTCATAATTCAGGAGCTGTGATTCAAACCCAGGTCTACCAGACCGGAGTCCCCACCTTCCCATCACATTGCATTAGGCTACAGAATTTTTTTCCCTTTTTTCCTTCCTTGCTTTTCCAGTCCTATCCAAAGCAGTTTATCATAATGCTTTTCAAATTGATTCAGGTGCACATAAAGGAAAATTAAATCTCTCTTCTATGGGGTTTCTATCCATATCTTTTTTAACATTACTAATTTCCATTCTGAGCCAAAGAAAATAAGGGTTAATTAAGACTGTGAATGTCTATTTGATACGTAATATTACTTGAGTTTAAAATGTGGGTTTTATGCCTTTACCAATAGGCCAGTTAACCATGAACAGATTAGAAACGGTTATACGTCTGGATTCCACTTGAGGCCCTATTCATTTAAGTACCTTTTAAATATGGAACATTTGCTATAAGAGAATTTGTATTGGCTTAAAGCAAACTAATCACCACCACTGGAGAGTGAAGCATACATGTATACACATTTTATATATGTACATAATTGTTTTGAAACAGACAAAATTCCTGGTGACACCATGATTATAATAAGGCCGGCAATCATGACTCTGCTCGAAGGTGCTGTTTGAGTAGAACTTCCATCTGTGGGTGCTTAGGAATCGTGTCAATTTTTATCATGTAGTAAGACACAGTCAAATTATTTCCATAACTTTGGAAGTTACTCATTCCACGTTTTCTTTATTATTTTTTTGGCATGTGAGGCTATTTTATTGCTCTGACCAAATGTCTATGCCTTGATAGCAAAAACATTTGCTTTCTTCTCATCTTGATATTTTTGGAAGAACAAATTGACAGTTCCCATGAATGATTCTGAGTTAGCCAGAAAGCATCTGCTGCAGGATGGCTCTTTCCTCCTTTCAAGTTCACGGAGAACCTAATTTCATCATTTTGAAAGGGAAAGTATTGCCTGATCTGAGGTGACAATAAAAGGATGCCACAGTCAAAGTCCTGACGACTCACACCCATAAAACCTTAACCCATTAACATTTAGTTGGGAGATGCCAGCAGGGGCTATATGTACTAATAAAGCACGTCCACAAACAGGACTCCTGAACGACTCCTGAATGAATCTGACATTCACTTACTTAATTTGGGTCTTGACATTTCTCTTTCAAATTTTGATATCCAGGTGGGCTCTATTTTCAAAAAGTTCAAATGGTGGGGAGAGACAGTTGTAATCACTGCATTTGATAATACCTTCATGTTAAAATTGGTAAAAGAAGTCTTTTTCAAAGGAATTGTCACACCTCCTTAGTGAAGACACAAGGGTTTATTTCTTCATTGTTCACAGTGTTGATTTTCTTCACCCAATTTCTAGCTTGCCTTCAGTGGCCAGTTTCTGCTATATGTTTACTTTAGTGATTGGTTTCTTTTTAAAGATGTATCTATCATTAAAGATCCTTGGGAATATGTTCAAAAAAATGTTCAAGTACTGGGCTTAATAAAATTACAGCAGGCAACATAAGCCAGATTGAGAAATATCTTGCCAAATAGTATTTCTCAGCAAGCCATTTGGAGGGACTCTTTTTTTTTTTTTAATTTTTAAAGTAGTTGTTACCTTGATCAAAAATATAATTTCTCCCTTCCCCCTTTTCTTCACATCAGTGTTCTTGTATACATATTAATTCCTACATGGCTAACTATTCTAAGTATTCCTGGCACTTGTAGGAAATCTCAAAGGAATTGAGAAGTTCTCAGTGATGGGATTTTTCTTTAGGAAATTAATTTGGAATTCTGTTATAACCTTTGGGTTCCAAAACCAAAGTAGGGAGGGGAGGGGAGAGATTAATTCTCTTAGTGATGAACCCAGTATTTTTCTGAGTTTTCCCTTAGGAGAAAAGTATATTTGAGTGGCTGCTGACAACTCACTCAGCCTTTGTGACCACCAGAAGAGAAAATCTCTGCCTACCATGAGGAACAGGGTGGGTGTTGGGGTTGGCAGAAATATATTTGGATGGAGCGGCCAGGGAATGCCTGTGAGGTAGATTTAAAAACTGAATTTTGAAGCAAGAAAAGGAGCGAATGATGTGAAATGTGGAGGGGATGGAAAACTTTCTGGGCAAGGGGGAAAGCCCATAAAAAGGACCCTGAGGAAAGAGATCCCTAGGTTTGAGGAATGGGCAGTCACTGAGTGTGTCTGAAATGAAATGGTAAAGAAGAGAGGGCCACAGGAAAGAATTATAATGGATCAGATCACAAGGGGACTTGTAAGCAGAGTAAAGAGTGCAAATTTTACTTTTATTTATTGAGTAGAATTTTAAGCAGAACAGTGACATGATTTAACTTCAGTTTTAAAAAGATTACCCTAGGGGCACCTGGCTGACTCAGTCGGTTGAACGTCTGACTCTTGGTTTCAGCTCTGATCATGATCTCCGGGGGGTGGGATCAAGCCCCATGTCTGGCTCCACACTCAGCAGGGAGTCTGCTTGAGACACTCTGCCTCCCCCCTCTCCCCATGCATGTGCTCTCCCCCCGCCACGCAAATAAACAAATAAATCTTTTAAAAAAAATCAAAAGATTACCCTAGGGATGCCCGGCTGGCTCAGTCAATGGAGCATGCAACTCTTGATCTCAGGGTTGTGAATTCAAGCCCCACATTGGGTGTAAAGATTACTTAAAAATAAAAATCTTTAAAAAATAAAAATAAATTAAAATAAATTAAAAAGATTACCCTGCCCACTAGAATCTTAACTTAGAACAGAGGCAAGACCAATCAAGAAGCTATTAAAAAATAGAAACGACCAAAACTGGTTCAAGGAGAGAACTACAGAACAAATCACAAAGGTTAAAGATTGATAATTTAAGAGGCTCCAGGCACAGATGGTTGTAGAGATGAATTCTTTCTAACCACCAATAAGTATATCATTATTTTTAGCCCATCATTTCTAGACTGTAGAAAAACACGAAGGCTTTCTGAATAAAGCTAGAATAGCTTTAATTAAAAAAACCGATGAAAGTAACAAAAAAGTTTGTACTTTCTATTTTTTGAAATGAAGGTCTATCAAGAAAATCCAACACACCAAATATTACAGGAGAAAAACCATGTGAATCCATATGAGAGTCAATTGATAACATTTGCTAGCCATTCCAAAGAAAAATTCTAAGTAAAACAGGAAAAACGGAAAGCTGGGTGGTGGGTCTTGGCAGCCAGAGGAAGGGGTAGTGAGGGCAGCTCCACCCACTGCCACAAAAGGACCAGTTTCTGTACCTGTTCTGAGGGCATCTGCCAGGGGCAACAGATGTGGACAACTTCAGCACCACTGGCATGGAACCCAAGACCAAGACCTACTACTTACCTCTCTTATAAGGGCCCCAGAGCGAGCAGTCCCACTCTACCAAATATCTCTGCTCTGAGGACCAGCCCTTCACTCCCCCTGGTCTGGCCTGTGCATGGGGAAGTGGTCCCAGGGATGGGGCATTTTATAACTAGTTTTGGGATACCCTCTTCCTTTTCCTCCCTCTCGGAGACAGGAAATTGCAGGGACATGGCTAGGTAGAGTTTCTCAACCTTTGCATTGTGGACCAGGTCAGTCTTTGTTGTGGGGAGCTGTCCATTGATTGTAGAAAATTTGGCAGCATCCCAGGCCTTTACCCACTTGATGTCAGTAGCATATGACCCTCTCCCCCCAGTTGTAACACCCCAAAATATCTCTGGACTTTGGTAAATGTCCCCTGAAGGACAAAATTCATGTGGTGGAGAACTGCTGGGCTGGAAGACAGAGGTATGACTCTATTTGTCACAATGTATGGCTTTATATGGTTGCCTCTACACCCATAAAAATCTCACTTGGGAGAGAAAAAGGGAAGCTACCTGTATTAGTCAGCTTGGGCTGACCATCAAAATACCATAGACGGAGTGGCTTAAGCAACAGAGGTTTATTTTCTCACACTTTTGGAGAATGGAAGTCTGAGATCAGGGTGCCAGCATAGTTAGGGTCTCAGGAGATCTCTTTCTGGTTTGCAGATAGCTCGCTTCTCACTGTGTCCTCATATGGTGGAGACGGTGAGCTTTGGTAGCTCTTCCTGTTCTCATAAGGGCCCTAGTGTTCCACCCCATCACCTCATTTCATCTTGATCACCTCTTTAAAGGCCCTATCTGTATGCATCTCATAGGGAGATAGGGCTTCAATGGGTGAATTTTGGAGTGACATAATTCCGTCCACTGCAAAACCTAAACAAGTTTTTTTTAAAAAGTCTCTACCTAAACCCAACAACTACATTATATACAACAGACATTTTTAAATTAAAATCAGTAACAAGACAGGGATTTCTGCTATTATCACTATTCTTCAACACATTTTAAAGATGGATAAGGCTGGGAAATAATAGAACAGTTCAATGTGGGGAATGGAAAGATAATACTATCTTCATTTCCAGTGGGTATGACTATGTACGTATAGACCATACAAGAGGAGGAAGGGAGAAAGATGGCGGAGGAGTGGGAGGCCTGGATTTCGTCTGGTCTCAGGAAGTCAGCTGGATACGGATCAGACCATTCTGAACACCTACGAACTCAACAGGAGATCGAAGATAAGAATAGTAACAACTCTCTGAACAGAGAAGCGACCACTCTCTGGAAGGTAGGACGTGCGGAGAAGTGAACCCGAGGCGATATTCGGGAGGATAGACGGCGGGGGAGGGGGCCTCCGTCGGCCGCTTCTGGCAAGTGCTAGAGCCGCGGAGCACAAAATCGGACCTTTTAGAAGCCGGGTCCGCGGAGGGACGTCGCTCCAGTGGCTAAGCAGGGGGGTGGAACCCTCCCGGGACAGTGTGGTCTCAGGACCCTCGGGGTCACAGAAAGACCGGGGGAGCCTGAGTGCGGCAGAGCTCCCAGGGATCGGAGCGGGGAAGCCGGCTGCAGAGACGGAGCCGAGGCGCGGGCTCTCAGCTCGGGGTGGCCATAAACTGTGATCCGCGGCCCAGTCGGGCCACTGCTCCTCCAGCAGGGACCCAACAAGCGGCAGAGCCGGGGAGACTCCCCTTCCTCCCCCGGGAGGAGCGGCGCGGGAGCGCAGCGCAGGGATCTGCTGGGTTTGGAGACTCCACACGGGGTCGGGGGCCAGAGATAGAAACGCTCGGTCACAGGCCGGGTGAGCACGGAGTGCGGCCGGAGACCGGGGACACGGGAGGGACTGCTTTTCTCTGGGGGCGCACTGACTAGCGGGGCCCCGAGTTCTCAGCTCCTCCGGGCGGAGATTGGGAGGCCACCATTTTCACCCTAGTCCTCCAAAGCTGTACCGAGAGCTTGCAGGGAACAAAAGCTCCTGAGAAAAAACCGGAGCAGCTTGCTTAGCCTGGACTCACAAGGGCGGGGCAATTCCGCCTCCGGCAAAGACATTTGGGAACCATGGCAACAGGCCCCTCCCCCAGAAGATCAGCACAAACAGCCAGCCAAGACCAAGTTTACCGATCAAGGAGAACGGGAGAACTCCAGCGCTAGGGGAATACTGCACATAGAATTCATGGCTTTTTTCCCATGATTCTTTAGTCTTTCAAAGTTAATTTTTAAAATTTTCTTTGTTTCTAATTTTTTAGTTGAATTTTTCTTTCCTTTTTCAACCAACATCTTATCTCATCAATTCTGTTTTTAAAATCTTTTTTAATTTTCATTTTTCCAGTCATATTCTATCCCTTCATTGTATTTAACCTTATTTTTTGTATATATATATATATATACATATATATATAAGTTTTTCTTTCTTTAAAATTTTGGGATACAGTTTCTTCTAACAGACTAAAATATACCCTAAATCTAGTGTATGACATTGTCCTAGTCTCACGCCTGATCACATTCTCCTTTTTTTTCACTCTTTTTCAGCCAACTTCTTATCTTAACAATTCCTTTTTTAAAATCTTTTTTAACTTTCATCTTTACATTTATATTCTATCCCTTCATCGTACTTACCCTTATTTTATATATACGTAAGTTTTTCTTTCTTTAAAATTTTGGGAGGCAATTTCTTCTAAAAGACCAAAATGCACCCAAAATCTAGTGTGTGGCTCTCTTCCATTCACCAGCCTGGTCATATTCTTTTTTTTTTTTCCCCCATTTTTTTCTCCCCAGTTTTGGGTCTCTTCTGACTTGGGTAGTGAATATTTTTCTGGGGTCATTGTTACCCTTGTAGCCTTTTGTTCTCTCATTCATCTGTTCTCCTCTGGACAAAATGACAAGACAGAAAAACTCACCTCAAAAAAAAGAACAAGAGGCAGTACCGACTGCCAGGGACCTAATCAATATGGACATTAGTAAGATGTCAGAACTACAGTTCAGAATGATGATTATAAGGATACTAGCTGGGCTTGAAAAAAGCATGGACGTTATTAGAGAAACCCTTTCTGGAGAAATAAAATAACTAAAATCTAACCAAGTCGAAATCAAAAAGGCTATAAATGAGGTGCAATAAAAAAATGGAGGCTCTAACTGCTAGGATAAATGAGGCAGAAGAGAGAATTAGTGATATAGAAGACCAAATGATGGAGAATAATGAAGCTGAGAAAAAGAGAGATAAACAACTACTGGATCATGAGGGGAGAATCTGAGAGATAAGTGATACCATAAAGTGAAACAACATTAGAATAATTGGGATCCTGGAAGAAGAAGAAAGAGAGAGAAGGGCAGAAGGTATATTGGAGCAAATTATAGCAGAGAATTTCCCTAATTTGAGGGAGGAAACAGGCATCAAAATCCAGTAGGCACAGAGAAACCCTGTCAAAATCAATAAAAATAGGTCAACACCCTGACATCTAATAGTAAAACTCACAAGTCTCAGAGACAAGGAGAAAATCCTGAAAGCAGCTTGGGAGAAGAGATATGTAACCTACAATGGTAGAAACATTAGATGGGCCACAGACCTATCCACAGAGACCTGGCAGGCCAGACAGGACTGGCATGATATCTTCAGAGCACTAAATGAGAAAAATATGCAGCCAAGAACACTATATCCAGCTAGGCTGTCATTGAAAATAGAAGGAGAGATAAAAAGCTCCAGGACAAACAAAAACTAAAAGAATTTGCAAACACCAACCAGTCATACAAGAAATATTGAAAGGGGTCCTCTAAGCAAAGAGAGAGACTAAAAGCAACATAGACCAGAAAGGAACAGAGACAATATATAGCAACAGTCACCTTACAGGCAATACAATGGCACTAAATTCATATCTTTCAATGGTTACCCTGAATGTAAATGAGCTAAATGTGCCAATCAAAGAAACAGGGTATCAGATTGGATAAAAAAAAAACAAGACCCATTGATATGCTGTCTGCAAGAGACTCATTTTAGGCCCAAAGACACCTCCAGATTGAAAGTGAGGGGGTGGAAAACCATTTACCATGCTAATGGACACCAAAAGAAAGCTGGGGTGGCAATCTTTATATCAGACAAATTAGATTTTAAACCAAAGACTATAATAAGAGATGAGGAAGGACACTATATCCTACTTAAAAGGGTCTATCCAACAAGAAGATCTAACAATTTTAATATATCTATGCTCCTAACGTGGGAGTAGCCAATTAGATAAGCCAACTAATAACAAAGCAAAGAAACATACTGACAACAATACAATAATAGTGGGGGACTTTAACACCCCCCTCACTGAAATGGACAGATCATCTAAGCACAAGATCAACAAGGAAATAAAGGCTTTAAATGACACACTGGACCAGATGGGCTTCACAGACATAATCAGAACATTCCATCCCAAAGCAACGGAATACACATTCTTCTCTAGTGCCCATGGAACATTCTCCAGAATAGATCACATCCTAGGTCACAAATCAGGTCTCAACCAGTACCAAAAGATTGGGATCATTCCCTGCATGTTTTCAGACCACAATGCTTTGAAACTAGAACTCAATCACAAGAGGAAAGTCAGAAAGAACTCAAATACATGGAGGCTAAAGGGCAGCCTACTAAAGAATGAATGGGTCAACCAGGAAATTAAAGAATTAAAAAAAAATTCATGGAAACAAATGAAAATGAAAACACAACTGTTCAAAATCTTTGGGATGCAGCAAAGGCAGTCCTAAGAGGAAAGTATATAGCAATACAAGCCTTTCTCAAGAAACAAGAAAGGCCTCAAATACACAACCTTACCCTACACCTAAAGGAGCTGGAGAAAGAACAGCAAATAAAGCCTAAACCCAGCAGGAGAAGAGAAATAATAAAGATCAGAGCAGAAATCAATGAACTAGAAACCAAAAGAACAGTAGAACAGATCAATGAAACTAGGAGCTGGTTCTTTGAAAGAATTAACAAGACTGATAAACCCCTGGCCAGACTTATCAAAAAGAAAAGAGAAAGGACCGAAATAAATAAAATCATGAATGAAAGAGGAGAGATCACAACCAACACCAAAGAAATACAAACAATTATAAGAACGTATTATGACCAACTATATGCCAGCAAATTAGGTAATCTGGAAGACATGGATGCATTTCTAGCGATGTATAAACTACCAAAACTGACCAGGAAGAAATAGAAAACCTGAACAGATCCATAACCATGAAGAAAACTGAAGCAGTAATCAAAAATCTCCCAACAAACAAGAGCCCAAGGCCAGCTGCCTTCCCAGGGGAATTCTACCAAACATTTAAAGAAGAATTAATACCCATTCTTCTGAAACTGATTAAAAAAAAAAAAAGGAAATGGAAGGAAACTTCCAAACTCATTTTATGAGGCCAGCATTACCTTGGTCCCAAAACCAGACAAAGACCCTCTCAAAAAGGAGAACTACAGAGCAATATCCCTGATGAACATGGATGCAAAAAGTCTCACCAAACACTAGCCAGTAGGATCAAACAGCACATTAAAAAGATTATTGACCATGACCAAGTGGGATTATTCCTGGGCTGCAAGTTTGGTTCAACATCTGCAAATCAATCAATGTGATACACTACATTAATAAAAGAAAGAACAAGAATCATATGATCCTCTTAATAGATGCAGAAAAAGCATTTGGCAAAGTACAGCATCCTTTCTTGATTAAAACTCTTCACAATGTAGGGATAGAAGGTACATACCTCAATATCATAAAAACCATCTATGAAAAACCCACAGCAAATATCATACTCAATAGGGAAAAACTGGGAGCCTTTCCCCTAAGGTCAGGAACATGGCAGGGATGTCCACTATCACCACTGCTATTCAACATAGTACTAGAAGTCCTAGCCTCAGCAATCAGACAACAAAAAGAAATAAAAGGCATCCAAATTGGCAAACAAGTAGTCAAACTCTCAATCTTTGCAGATATTATGATACTCTATGTGGAAAACCCAAAAGACTCCACCCCAAAATTGCTAGAACTCATACAGGAATTCAGTAAAGTGGCAGGATATAAAATCAATGCACAGAAATCAGGGGCATTCCTAATCACCAACAAGACAGAAGAAAGAGAAATTAAGGAGTCAATCCCATTTACAATTGCACCCAAAACCATATGATACCTAGGAATAAATCTAACCAAAGAGGCAAAGAACCTGTACTCAGAAAACTATAGAATACTCATGAAATAAATTGAGGAAGACACAAAGAAATGGAAAAACGTTCCATGCTTATGGATTGGAAGAACAAATACTTTGAAAATGTCTATGCTACCTAGAGCAATCTACACATTTAATGCAATCCCTATCAAAACACCATCCACTTTTTTCAAAGAAATGGAACAAATAATCCTAAAATTTGTATGGGACCAGAAAAGACCCCAAATAGCCAGAGGAATGTTGAAAAAGAAAGCAAAGCCGGTAGCATCACAATTCCGGACTTCAAGTTCTATTACAAAGCTGTAATCATCAATTCAGTATGGTACTGGCACAAAACCAGACACATAGATCGGTGGAACAGAATAGAGAGCCCAGAAATGGACCCTCAACTCTATGGTCAACCAATCTTCGACAAAGCAAGGAAGAATGTCCAGTGGAAAAAAGACAGTCTCTTCAACAAATGGTGTTGGGAAAATTGGACAGCCACATACAGAAGAATGAAACCGGACCATTTCCTTACATCACACACAAAAATAGACTCAAATGGATGAAAGACCTAAATGTGAGACAGGAATCCATCAAAATCCTAGAGGAGAACACAGGCAGCAACCTCTTTGACCTCGGCCGCAGCAACATCTTCCTAGAAACATCACCAAAGGCAAGGGAAGCAAGGACAAAAATGAACTATTGGGATTTCATCAAGATAAAAAGCTTTTGCACAGCAAAGGAAACAGTCCACAAAACCAAAAGGCAACCAACAGGATGGGAGAAGATATTTGTAAATGACATATCAGATAAAGGGCTAGTATCCAAAATCTATAAAGAACTTACCAAACTCAACACCCAAAGAACAAATAATCTAATCAAGAAATGGGCAGAGGACATGAACAGACATTTCTGCAAAGAAGACATCCAAATTGTCAACAGACACATGAAAAAGTGCTCAACATCGCTCGGCATCAGGGAAATCCAAATTAAAACCTCAATGAGATACCACCTCACACCAGTCAGGATGACTAAAATTAACAAGTCTGGAAGTGACAGATGTTGGCAAGGATGCAGAGAAAGGGGAACCCTCCTACACTGTTGGTGGAAATGCAAGCTGGTGGAGTCACTCTGGAAAACAGTGTGGTGGTTCCTCAAAAAGTTGAAAATAGAGCTACCCTACGACCCAGCAATTGCGCTACTTGGTATTTACCCCAAGGATACAAATGTAGTGATCCGAAGGGGCACATGCATCCCCAATGTGTATAGCAGCAATGTCTACAATAGCCAAACTATGGAAAGAGCCTAGATGTCCATCAACCGATGAATGGATAAAGAAGATGTGGGGTATATATACAATGGAATATTACTCAGCCATCAAGTAAAATGAAATCTTGCCATTTGTAACGATGTGGATAGAACTAGCGGGTATTATGCTAAACGAAATAAGTCAATTAGAGAAAGATAAGTATCATATGATCTCACTGATATGAGGAATTTGAGAAACAAGACAGAGGATCATAGGGGAAGGGAGGGAAAAAAGAAACAAGACAAAACCAGAGAGGGAGACAAACCATAAGAGACTCTTAATCTCAGGAAACAAACTGAGGGTTGCTGGAGTGGAGGGGGGGTGGGATGGATGGGGTGGCTGGGTGATGGACATTGGGGAGGGTATCTACTATGGTGAGTGTTGTGAATTGTGTAAGACTGATGAATCACAGACCTGTACCCCTGAAACAAATAATACAGTATATGTTAATAAAAAAATGAAAAAAAAAAGAACATACAAGGTATCCTGCTAAATATCTATTAGTACTAAGACGAGAATTTGTTAATGTGGCTGGCTACATACAAAATTAATAGCTTTTATTCCTGCCAATATTATGCAATTAGAATTTAAAATAGGAAATAATCCATTCATAAGCACCATAAAAAAGATGAATTATCCAAAATAAATCAAAGAAGACAGGAACTGGATCTAAATGAAGCAAATGATAACATTTTATTGAAGGACATAAAACAAGATCTGAAATTGGAGAGACAGTCCTTCCTTTATTAATACATGAAGTTTATTGCAGTTCCAATCAGAATCACAACACAATATTTTTTCCACTTGGTCAAAACAAGTTTAAATTCATATGGAAAAAGAATGGGCAATAATTTTCCATTTAAAAAAATGACATCAAGGGGGAACTTACTCTATCAGACGTTAAAAGTACTATAAATCTACTGCAATCAAAGCACTACATACTTGCATAATAATAGACAATAGTTAATTGGTATAAAATGAAATCTAAAATGAACATAATCAATGATAATGCTGACATTTTGATTTCATAGAAAAAAAAATTTTTCTCTGTTAAATGATGTTCGCCTTCCTGGTTAGTTATCTGAAGGAATATAAAAGTATCCTACAATGGCTAAAGATAGAAGTGTAAAAAAATTACAAGACAAAAATATAAGAAGAAAAATTAAGATACTTTTTTTAAACCTTGGAATGGAGAGAAAGCAAGACAGTCAAGTCTTGAAAACATACGGAAAAAGCGGTAGATTTGGTTGTGTGAAATTAAGAGGGTTCTGCCCAAGAAAGAGAACCTGCTGCCATTGTCCAGATGGGAGGGAAGAGTAGTCACAATGGTGAGGGCAGTGGGGATTGCGGGGAAAAGTTTTGGCTCCCATGATAAGGCGGCAACAACAGGATTTCCAGATAGACCGGATGTGGGCTTGAAAGTGGGAAAAGAGGTCCAAGTTGTATGAGATCATTTTTAAGAAAAGGAATACAAAATTACTGACACCAAATTAGATACAAAAGTGAGTATTTCTTTAGAATGAGAAAGAAGCCACAACAAATTACAAATTTTAAAAAGCTGCCAAATACTATAAACATTACTAAATCCAAAAAATTAAAAAAAATACTACTTTTAATCAATCAACTGCTAGAAACATTTTGGCAGTAAACTCTTCGATATCAGCTTTTCTATGACAATGATTTTATCAGATTATTTTGTAGATAAAGAAAAGGAAAATAATTCAGTCTGTTGTAGCATGGTTCGTCAACTTTTGTCTTTTTATTATTGAGAATTAGGATATATGAAACACCTGACATCACATATACCTATACTTACTAACCTGAGTACAGCTTTAACCTTGTAGTCTAAATAAAAAATTCTGGTAAATTCTATTTCATGAAATTTTCATCTAAACAAAGTATGGATTATTTCTAATTGAATATGTCACATTATTGAGTATTTGTGGCAAGAGAGAAATTCTGTTTTGACAAAGGAATTTTATGTCTCAAATGTTCCAATATTTAGCTAAGTAAAGGTTCTAATATTTAGCTAAGTAAACACTAAATATTACATGTCTGATGATTGGAAGAATTTTCCACAGCCTAACTTCTGGCTCCCAAAATTTCAAATATTATTTCTCCTCTCTACCCAATACCTCTCAGTGAGATATGTCATGCTCATAATGCAAGACAACCTTAGGACCTGACCTTTAATGTCACAAAGCTGGCTGAGTCAGCATGGGGAGTAGTCAGGAACTTTCCTAAAGCTCCCGCATGTGAGCATACCTAGCAAGAACTTAACTATATGTAGTAGTGTCTGTGGACAACTTAAGGTTACCTCTATAAATCCAATCTAAATATATTCCTAACACAACTTCTTCATAGCCAGATCTCAAAAGAGCTTATGGCAGCGACATGGGGGAATGTGATAAAGGGGAAGTCAGAGAGAAAAAAAGAGTTTTAATGAGTTATAGTTAAAATATGCTACATTTGCAAATATACAAAAATATGTGACGTGTAAACGCATTTAGGTCCTAGGGTCTTAGGAAAGGTTCCTGCAAACGAAGGACACTGAAACTTAAGCTTTATTAATTCTTGGCAAATTCACTTGGCTTGACAGAAGAGTCATATATGATTTCCAGGTTTTTGGCTGGAATAACACAAGTGAATCTCTTGAATAAAGACATCTCCTTGTTGACGTTCATACCATTTACCTAAAAAATCAGGTGGTTGGGGAGCACCAGAAAGGGGAATCCTGCCACAAATGGCTGCCTAGTTCAGGAAGCTTTTCCTCTCTGGGTCAGAGAGTCCTTTCCTCTATTAAGAGGCACCAGGCAGCCTGGCCTGGGGAAACTTTTTCTGTCCCTTTAGGCAGCACCATCATGGACCTTTGGGAGCTCCCCTGGCATGAGATCAATCAAGCAGATGAAAATAGTACAAGAGCTCTGAAAATTAAATGGTCCCTAGAACCATCATAGAGTGATTTGTTACTAAAGTACAAGCTTTAAATAGGACCCAGATTCTTCCAAAATAATAGCCAAAGTGTCCAGGGTATAATTTTTAAAAATCACCTGTTATATACCAAGAACCGGGAAAATCACTACTCAGATGAAAAAGTACACTAACCAAGATGGATCAAATATTGGAATTACCCAGCAAGGATTTTTTTTTTTTTTTTAAGTAAGCTCTATGCCCAATGTGAGGCTTGAACTCACAACCCCGAGATCAAGAGTCTCATGCTCTACTGACTGAGCCAGCCAGGTGCCCCTATCCAACAGGGATTTTAAAGCAGCCATATTAAAAATGCTTCAGTAAGCAAAGATAAATTTTGCTGAAACAAATGAAATGAAACAATTAAAACCCACAGAAGAGAAATAGCAGTTACAAAAAGAATGATGTAGAAAATACAGAACTGAAAACACAACAGTAGGAATAAAAATTTGCTTAATGACTCAATAGTAGAGTGGAAATGGCAGAGACAGAATCCGTGAACTTGAGGGCAGATCAACAGAATTTACCCAATTTGAACATTAAAGAAAAAATAGACTGAAAAAAAAAAACTGAACAGAGACTCTGAGAAAATGGGAGCAATAACAAAGAAATGAAAATCCAGCAACTGTGTTATTGGAATCCTAATCCAAGATGGAGAGAAGAAAGAGAGTGGACTGAAGAAATAGTGGTTGAGATCTTTCCAAACTTGGTTAAAAAAGAAAAGAAAAGAAAAAAAGGGGTGGGGGAAAAGCCCTTAAACTATAGAAATAAGAAACTGAGCAAACTCCAAATATGATAAACTCAAAGACCTCCATTCCAGGCCATAAAATTATACTTGTGAAAACTAAAGAAATGGAAAAAATCTGGAAAGCAGATAGAACCAGCACATTAGCTACAGGGACCACCACTCTGAACATCAGTGGATTTCTTATCTGAAACTGTGGTAGCCAGAAGAATGTGCCACATTTTTCAAGTGCTGAAAGAAAACAGTTGTCAATATCAAATTTTACGTCTGGCAAAACTATACCTTAGGAATGAAGAGGCAATAAAAACATATCCAGATGAAGGAAAACTGAAAGAATTTGTTGGTCGCACACCTACCCTTCAAGACTGCTAAAGAATTTTATTCAAAAATAAAGAAAATGATAAAAGAATCCATTTTGAGCATCGGGGGTTAAAAAGAAAAACCGATGTAAAGAACAGAAATATGGGTACATGCAATAGACTATCCATCTCCTCATGAGTTTTGTAAATCATATTCGATGATTGAAACATACTGTGACCCTATCCTCTACTCAAGAAAATTCTATGGAAAAGTGGGGAAGGTAAAGGGAACTGAATGGAAGAAAGGATTCCACATTTCACTCAAAGTATTAAAATGTTGATGCCAGGGGCAGGCACCTGGGTGGCTCAGTTGGTTAAGCATCTGCCTTTGGCCAGGTCATGAACCCAGGATCCTGGGGTAGAGCCCTGCATCGATCTCCCTGCTCAGCACGGAGTCTGCTTCTCCCTCCCCCTGCTCTGTTCATGTGTGTGCTCTCTCTCTCTCTCCCTCTCAAATAAATAAATAAAATATTTTTAAAAAATTTAAAGTGTTGATACCAGTAAAATGTTATAAGTCATATACATATTTTATAATACCCAGAGCAACCACTATGAAAACTATACAAAGAGATATACGAGGAAAAAGCACTATACATAAATCAAGACGGAATGCTAAAAAATATTTATGTAACCTGCAGGAAGCTGAGAAAGAGAGACAGAGGATCAGGAACCAGAGGAAATTCATGAAAGGCAGACTTAAGTTCCAACATATCAATAATTCCCTTTAAGTATAAATGGTCTAAATACAGAAATTAAAATACATCAAAAAACACAAGCCAACTATATGCTGCTTACAAGAAACTCACATAAAATTTAACAACATGGGCTAGAAGTAAAAGGATAGAAAGTATACCATGCAAATATTAATTTTTAAAAAGCAGGAGTGACTTTATTAATATTAGATAAAGTAGACTTCAGAACAGGGAGTATTATCAGAGGCAAAGCGGCGCATTACACAACCATAAGAGGATTGATCCACCAAAAACACATAACAATCCTAATGTGTTTTCACCAAGCAGCAGAGCCTCAAAAACACATGAAGTAGAAATCAATATAGCTGAAAAGTAAAATAGGCAAATTCACAGTTATTGTTTCATCTTTAATACTCTCTCTTATCAAGCAATAGAATTAATAGACGGGTAATCAGCAAGGACATAGAAGATCTGAACAACACGATTAACCAACAAAAAATTGATATACAGAACACTCTACCCAACAAGAACAGAATAGGCATTTTTCAAGCATCCATGAAACATTTACCAAATATATCATATCTTAGGCCATAAAACAAAATTTAGTATGTTTAAAATAATTGAAAACATACAAAATATGTTCCCTGGCCATAATGAAATCAAACTAGAAACCAATAGCATATACAAGAGGAAAATCTCCAAACACTGGGAAATTTAACAACACAATTATAAATAATGTATCAAAGAGAAAGTCTCAAAGGAAATTTTAAAATACATAGAAGTAAATGAAAATGAAAATATGCTATATTAAAATACGTGGGATGCAGCTAAAGCAGTACTGAGACGGATATTTATTGCACTAAATGCTTACCTTAGAAAAGAGGAAAGGTCTCAAACCAATAATATAAATTCCTAACTCAAGAATTTACCAGAAAAAGAGCAAAATAAGCCCAAAGCAAGCAAAGAAAATACAGACCATTCTTAATTCCTGCACTTCTCGTGTTACCAGGTCTATATTCCATTGTATAGCATTATAATTATTCCCGGACAATTGTCATTAATTACTTGCCTATCCCCTTTACTTTTGCAGATAGCCAGAAGAAAATTTTCTCCACATTTGTTCACAAGATTTCCATATCACTGTAGAACATCATAGCACTATTGACCAGTCATTTCAAATCCATTACCATACCTCTCAGATGGTACGAGACACTGACAAACCTATCCCAATTTTCTGATAAATCTACTTTCCCACTATTCAGGGGACGATGTTATTTTTTTTTTATTTTTTCAAATTTTATTTATTTGAGATAGAGAGAGACAGAGAGAGAGAGGCTTAACCGTCTGAGCCACCCAGGCACCCCTTCAGTGGACCGTTTTAAATCACCAACATCCCCTTTTTTTTTTTTTTAATGATTTTATTTATTCATTTGTCATAGAGAGAGCAGGAGAGAGCACAAGCAGAGAGAGTGGCAGAGAGCACAAGCAGAGAGAGTGGCAGGCAGAGGGAGAGCAAGAGCAGCGGGGAGGGGCAGAGGGAGAGGGAGAAGCAGACTCCCAGCTGAGCGGGGAGCCCAATACGGGGCTCGATCCCAGGACCCTGGGATCATGACCTGAGCCGAAGGCAGACGCTCAACAGACCGAGCCACCCAGGAGCCCCCGACATCCCCTTCCATCCCTTGTTCTAAGCTAATAACCTCTCTGCATTTATTACACAAAAATAGTTCTACTCCATTAAGAACTACCTCATCTTTCACCCAGAGAGCCCATCAACCTACTTGTAACTACACACACATACTGGCCCCCCTCATAGTTACAATAGAAAAGCCACTGTTCCTATCTTAGCTCAACCTCTCCACTTACCCTTTAAAAAAAATAAAAAAGGAATTTGTACTGCCATTTTTTTCTTTCTCGACTACATTATTAATTTCTACTGGATCCTTCCCATCTAAACTAAAGCATATGTAAGATGACCCATTGAAACAAACAAACAAAATAAGCAAGCAAACAAAAATTTTCCTTTGACCCCACATCCTGTCCCAGCTACTGCCTATTTTTCTCTTGGCCTCTGTAAAAAAAATAGAGCATTGTCTATATTCACTACCTCCACCACCTCGCCTCCCATTTGCTCTTCAAATCATCCTAACTGGGTATTTCTCTTGACTTCTCTAATAAAATGGGCCTTATCTCACCAATGACCTCATATGGCTAAAGCTAACGTTCACTTCTCTGAGATCATCTTACTTGAGCTCTTAACATTTTGACACCAGGCACGATTCCCTCCTTCTTGACACACATTCCTCACTGGGTGTCCTTTCCTCACTTGGTGTTCTCTCGTTTCTGGCTGCTTCATCTCAAACACTTTATACTTCTTTGCCCAGACCTCTAAATGTTTTGGTGACCCAGGACTCTCTCTTTGGCTTTCTTCCCACCTCTGTGATCTCATCTGGGTAATTTCAGTAGTCCCAGGGCTTTAAATACCATCTTTAGCAGACAAGTCAAATTTATATCTCTAGCCTAGACCTCTCTTCAGAACTCCAAACTCCTATATTCTACTTGACATCTCAATTTAGATGTCTACTAGAAAACTTAAATGCAGTCAAGCAGAATGATTAACATCCCTTCCCGATTTGCTGCTCCAAAGTCTTCCACTTCTCACCAGATTTACCATCTACCTAATTGCTCAAATAAAAATGTATAGCTTTTGGAATCCTTGATTTTTCCTTCTTTGATGATAAAACCTACATTCCAATCCATCAGTGAGGACTGTTGGTGCTACTTTCAATATGTCCTGAATCTGCCCATTTACTACCATCTCCCTAGTTACAACCTTAGTCCATATCACCTACTCACCTCCCAACTGCTTCCTAATTGACTTTCTGAATTCACTTAAAACTGAGACACAGCTAGCAGGTAATTTTATTTTATTTATTATTTTTTTATAGCTAACAGGTAATTTTAAAGCAGTAATACCTTAAACTTCTCTAGAGTCACATACTGTATATGAGTGTTTGCTTTTACTTTGAGGCTTAAAATATATGTTTTAAGGGAGTAACTTCTTCAGATGTCATTTTAGACTGGAAATGTCTGAGTTTCTATTTTGAAAAGACAAAAAGCAGAAACAGGAAGTGATAACTGAAGTTTGTATAAAATAATAAGGCGAAAAGAGGGGAATTTTGAAAGTTATCCTAACAAGCAAGAGAACAAACTGGAAGGGGTAGGCCCTCTGCTTGAGACAGATGGTGATAACAGACGACAGAAAGAAAGCAGGACCACTCCGTTCCTGTTCTGCCTGTCTTCTGCGTCAGAGACAATGATCTTCAGACTGGAGAGGGGAGAACAAACTAGTTTAAAAGGGACTGATGTCAAAGATAGGTGGGAATATAGAGAACGTCAAGTTCCCTTGCTGAGATGCACTTCAAGAGAGGGCTGGAGAGAGCAGGGGTGAATCTTCCGAATCAAGTGACCGTTCCCTCTGAGGAATGGGAGAGAAGGGGAGCGGGGAGAGTGTCACAGGACTGGAGAGAAACAAGTGCAGTGCACATTTTCAGTGGAAGAAAACAGTAAATTCTGCAATTATAGATCAGTGAGCCTGACGTTAATCCCTAAGCAAAATTATAGAATGGATTATTAAAATGGATAGATTTTCATACCGTATAAGATGAGAGCATGTAAATTCTTAACAAAGGGAAGTGGTATTCACTGAGACCCAGCATGGGCTCCTTAAGATTAAGTTGTACCAGACTAACCTCATTTTCTTTTTGGGTAGGTTAACTACTACTGTTAAGAAGAGCTAATATCCTTTAGCACTTATTTGATGTTAGCCTCTAGGTTAAATGCATTATATGCATTTTCTCATTTGATTTTAAGTATTACTTCTCCCTATTTTACTGATGAGGTACCAGAGGTTTACAGCAGTAACTAGCCCCAGACCACACAGCTAAAACAGGTGAACATGCATTTAAGCATAGGTTGGCACATTCCAGAATTCATGGTCTCAATCTCTGCTCTCTAATGCTACCAAAGAGTCCAGGACTGCTATATCCCAAGAGTGTTATTGAAATGGCACACCTGAATTATGTCCAGGGCCACAGGATAGACAAAGATGAACCAGCTGATGGGACACTTGGGGTGGTCCATCAATAATGGACCATTTTCAAAAAGTATTGAGTAATGCGTCATTGATACTGAAAAAGAAATCTCCAGTGATCTTACCCCAGAGCCCCATCCTTAACCTATCATTGGTTAACTTTTTCATGAACAACTTGGCTAAATAAGTAGATGGCATATTATCAGATATGTGGATGACCTGAAATCTGGCTGGCTAGTATCTGACAACAGAACTGGATTCCCCAAAGATCTCAGCATAGGTTGAATAAAACCAGGGGCAGTATATTAGGAATAATTGTAAAATCTATCACTTAGGTTTTTCAAAATCTACCCAATGTCACATAGGAAAAAAAAAGAAGAAGAAGAAGAGCTAACAACAGTTAGCTCCTTGAGTGGCTAAGGGCAAACTCAGTGGTATTACAGCCCCACAGTAAAGCATTTCACCAAGGCCAAAAGGCAGAGAAGGAAGCTTTAGATTACCATCATTGAACTGACTCTTTATTGAAAGGCTCCAGGATCACACAGGTAGAAAAAAACAGTGCTAATAGTTCAGTCCAGAGAGTAATGCAGGTGAAAATACTAGAGAATAAGTAGCCAGGAAGCTGAGCAATGGTGAGAATTTAAAGCAGGAGGGAGAAAGATTTCAGTGAAATCAAACTCTTTCATGCTATTCCTTTTTTTTTTCATGTATACTGTCTTTTCCCTCTTATATATAGAGCAGAAGGCCTCCAGGTGCTGAGGACGTTCATTGTTCTCCTTCCCTGTACTGTCAGCTGGCCTTTAATAGCTTTGGGAACAATATTTCTTGGTTTACTTTATTATTTTAATGTTTAAAAGATTAAAATGTTTTCAGGTTGTTTTCTTTTTTTTAATCTTTCATGTGGGCACTATTTTAGATGATTGTAGGCTTGAACATGCACGTGTCCCTTGACGTTCAGGAAAGCCCATTTTCAGATTATAGCAGCTGCACTGAAGCTTTCTTTTTGTTCGGTTCCTGATAGGTGTTTTGGAAAGCACATACAACAGCTCTAAGGAGCCTGTAAAAATTATATTTCATAGACATATGCGTAAAGAGTATGATGTGGCTGGCTACCCAATAAGATGATTTGATATTACACTAATTAAATTATGTACCTAAGAAGAAGAAACTGATCATCTCTCTCCATACACAGCTAAACCCGCACACAGACCAATGCTTAGTTCTGACCTTTTATGAGGATGCATAGACATCCCTGTATTTCCACAGGTGACCTGGGTGATGGAGAGATTTGGAGCCGTGTAAAATGAGAAACACTTAAAGAAATTGGGATATTTTTCCTGAAAAAGATAGTTGCTATTTAGCAAGCTGTAAAAGTGACTAGAGTAATAATAGGTTATAAGAACAAAGGGAAAAAGCAGAGTTTTATCACTTTACACAGTAGTGTAGTGGTTCTAGCATTAGACTGGCCTGGATATATAGCCCAGCTCCATTGCTTACTAGCTGTCTAAGCTTACTCAAGTTACTCAACCGCTCTGTGCTGCAGTTTTCCCATCTGTATAATGGTCAAAAGAATAGTACATGTGTCATTAGGATTATATGAATTAAGCTACCTAAAACACAGAGAATAGTGGCTCGTAGCTGTTAAGCACTCATTACATTTTAGTTACTAATAATGCACAATAGAAATTTTCCTTTTGTTGGATAACATAAATGAATGATTAGACTTTTGATGGTGATTCCGTCAGGAAAGGGAATGATGGGGAAGAAAAAGAAAGAAAAGAAAAGAAAAAAGGTAAAGTTTGAGAATTGAATTTGCTTGTGTTTATCATGGAGTAAATCAGGCTGCAGAAAAATGCAGTATAATTACTAAAGTTAGGATATTTAAAAATATCTACTGCGGTCCTTTCACCTAGCAAGACCAAACACAAACTCGTTGCTATTTGATTTTTTAAAATTTGATTGTCAAGAAGAGAAGTAATCTTAGCCAGCCTGGGCAAACTTCTTGGACTTGGCATGAAAAGCCAAGACAATAAAACCCATTGATAGTATTTTGTCAAAATTATTATGAAAGTTACCTCTCACTTTACCAAGAGCAGAGGTAGCCCATCAGAATAAATTACAATTGTGGATTATCTGAAATAAGGACAATATGTACATACAAATGAAAATACTTCTATCATGAAGTAACATTTATTACATCTCTGGGCAATTAACATTTCATGTCTACCATGTTTGCTGCTCTAAATCTTCTTCCCCAAAATGACAAATTTGAGAAATAGGAGCTTTTTATTTGACAAAGAAAATGCTGGATAGCAGTTACCAATGTTAGGCTAGATTCTCTGGGTCCCAGAGTCTCCTGATTCCTTCATTCCTTTAGCAAATTTTTATTGAACATCTACTAAGTGCCAAGCTCTTTTCTAAGGCCCAAGAAAAGCACAAACACAAAGCAGACAATGTCGCTGCTCTCATAGAACTCACATTCTAGTGAGAAGACACAATCAATAAATAAGCAAAAAGAAGTCCCGGAAGTGGACATCATAGAAAGTGTTAGAAGAGAACTGAATAGGGCATAAAGGTAGGACAAGACTAGATGGTTACTTTGGATTGAGTGGCCAGGGAGTAGACATCTCAACTGAGACAGGAATGACAAAAACATCCAGGACTGTGAGGATCAAGAAAAAAATATATCATTCTAAGAAAAGGAAACAGCTAGTAGATAGATTCTTAGGTGAGAGAGAAGGCCAATTTGGCCTAAAGGCTGTGGACAGGGTGGATGATGTTTATGGGGGAAGTTTAGAGATGCAGAGTCCCAATCCTCTATAGCATGGTAGGACAAGGTAAGAAATTAAGACTGTAAGGATGCCTGGGTAGCTCAGTTGGTTAAGCATCTGCCTTCAGCTCTGGTCATGATCCCAGGGTTCTGGGATTGAGCCCTGCATTGGGCTCCCTGCTCAGTGGGGAGTCTGCTTCTCCCTCTGCCCCTCCCCCCTGCTTGTGCTAACTCTCTCTCTCTCTCTCAAAAGAAATAAATAAAATCTTTAAAAAAAAGATAAGAAATTAAGACTGTAACTACAATCAGAAGCTGGGCATTTGGTGAATTTTAAGCAGAGGAATGACATGATCTGGTTATATTCATATAAATCAATCTTGCTATTACATGGAGATTAGGTTATAGCAAGCAAGAGAGCAAGCAAAGAGGCCAGCTGGAAGGTTGTAGCAATAGTTCAGGCAAAGACATGGAGATGATTTAGTGGGATATAAGATAATGGACATAAAGAGAAATAGATTTGGGGTAGTTTTTGGAGTTAGAAGTGATAGAATTTGGGGGTACACTGGAGAAACAGAGAACTAAATTATGGATGTATTCTAAGTTTTTGTCCTGAGAAATCTAGTAGAACTGATGCCATTTTCACATATTTGCTAGTTTGGGGAAGTTCTCTCATGGATAACTTAAGTTTTAAATGCCTATTAGCTATTCAAGAAGAGCTGTCACATGTGAATTTGGGTATTTGAATCTAAGTTGAGAGAAGAGCACACAGATGAAAGATACTGATTTTTGAAAAGCCTTAAACTACCTGAAGCCACGAGGATGAGAGGTACCACTTAAGGGAATAGGGCCAAGTTACTGGGCCAATGGGTACTCCAACATTTAGAGATTGGGTAGAAGAAGAGGAGGAGCCAGAATACAAGACTGAGAAGGTTCAACCAGTGAGTTAGGAGGAAAGGCAGGAGAGATGCTACCTACCCAGGAAGCCAAGAGAATAAATAATTTCAAGGAGGGAATGGCCAGTTGTGTTGAATGCCGGTTAATGAAACAGAGCCCACTGGATTTGGCAGTTTCATTAGCTTGGTGGGCACTGAAGCTCAACTGGAATGAAATGAGGAGAGAATGTGAGGTGAGGAAAGAAGGAGAGCAAGAGAGCAATAACGAACAGAGAACACATCTAGACAGTGTCATGAGTAGAGCCCTCTGAAACTGGACAGGCCTACTCATGAGACTGGAGAGCTCAAAGAAAGGTTCATAGTTATGAGGGCATCTGTGCACCTGTTTGTGATTTGGACCAGATGACCTCGGAAATACCTATCATATAATGATGTTCTAGGATTCTTTTATTCTACAGTATTTATCGGATACTGCTCTCTTGCTTGCCTGAATTGTCAGAGCAGTGTCCCCCACCTGATCCCTCTGCCACCTTATCAAGGATAGATAAAGTATTTTCATTAGACCTTATAAAATACTGGAAATAGCTCTTGAATTTTTATTGCTTTCTCAGTAGACTCTAGATTGGGAAAAATTGATCTCATTCAACTGTCTCATAATGTAGATAAGGCAGTTAAGGCCCTGAGGAGTGAAATGACCAGTCAAATGCAAAATTCAAAGATAATAGCAAAGTGAGGTCTAGAACCCGAGTCACCTTGTTTCAGGTCTTATCATCTCATTACTTCTCCATTTTTGGTTTAAATCTCTCTAATTTTTTATAAACTCTCTGCTCACAATAAGAACTTTCAAAGTTGTGTTAAAATAGCAAAATGAAAAGCAAACAAAAAAACAAGGAACACCTGAAATTCTCAGCTTTAGAGAACTGAAGTTCTTTTTTACAGGCATGAGCTAAGGCATTCATTCCTCCAGCTGCTGGAGTATTGGCAGTGTATGGCTCTCAGCCAAGCCTTTTCTGGGAACTGTCAAGTCATAGGGTCAGGTGGACTCAGCAACAATCCATTATAAGGTGGAAGTGGTAACCCCAGAATTAAGCATCAGCAGGATGGAGGGCACAATTAAGCTTCATTGGCATCTTTTCCGTCAGCACAAACCTATGGCCACATGATGGGTCCCTGATGATTAGCTTACCAAGGAGGGAAAAGCCCAACAGATGGTTCATAGATGGGTCATCCTGATATGGAGTGCTGTTGCACTATAGCTCCACTCAAGGTTGTCTCTGAAAGAAAACTGTGAAGGGAAATCCTCACAATGGGCAGAGCTTCAGGTATTGCATCTGGTCATCCACCTTGCATGGAAAGAAGGATGGACCAAAATGACACTATATACCAATTCATGAACAGAGGAAAATGATTTAGCTGGTTGTTTAGGGGTGTAGAAATAGAGAAATTAGCATATTGTTGACAAGGGCATCTGGGGAAGATTTACGTGAGTGGGCCTATAGGAATGAGCCCAAGTGTGAAGATCTTTGTATCATGTGTAAAAATGCCCTCTGGAGAGCCTCCTGCTCTCCTTCATCGTTCTTTGTAGAAGAAGCGCTAAACAATGAAAAATACAGAATGGCATTGGCCAGTTGCTATCAGCTAGCCTCTCTTATTAACCATTCCAGTGCTGCCATAATGGTCACATAAACAGAGAAGTCACAGTAGCAGGAATGGAGGCTATGCACAGGCCCAGGTTGGCTCCCACTCACCAAGGCTGATCTTGCTCCTGCTAGTGCCAAACATCCCACCTCCCAACAATAGAGACCAATGCTAAGTTCTGATACGGCATAACCTTTAAGGACACCAACCAGCTACTTGGTGATCAACTGACCACTCTAAGCCCCTTCCGTTCTGCAAGGAGCAGCGATTCATCTTGGCTGGCTGGAATCAAAAGATATTCCAGGTGTGGGTTTGCCTTTTCAATCCACAGGATCTCAGACAGCACCACAAATCAAGGGCTTACAGAGTATTTGATCCACTGACATGGGATCTTGCACAACATTGCACAGGCTTAAGAGACTCTGCTTGACAGCAAAGGAGATATGGCAGTCAACACATGACCATGGGATCCACTGGTTTGATCACATATGGCACCACCCATAGGTTGCCAGTCTAAAGTGATAGAAGAGCCTTTTGAAAGTGTAACTGAGGCAGCAGTTTGGATCTGAAACTCTACTAGAATGGGGGGCTTATGCTCTAGGACCTAGTAACACCCTAGACCAATGACTACTATATGGTACCATGTCCCCAGTAGGTAGAATATATGGGTCTGGGACCCAAGAGAAGGAAGTAGGAGTATGCTTGTTCACCATCCCTCTGAGTGAGCAACTTGTAGAATTTGTGCTTCCCCCATCACTACAGCTCTAGACAATGCAGGTTTTGATGTTCTGCCCCCCAAAGGGGAAAATGTTCTAGCAGAAGATACAACCAGAGTCCCATTAAACTTTCAATTAAAACTACTGCTATCACTTTAGGGTCCTCATGATGAGAAGCAAGCAAAGAAAGTAGTGTAAAGGGAAAGGAGACACTATCCTGACATAGGTGGTTGACTGTGAGCATCAGGGGGAGCGAGGGCTTCTGTTTCACAGTGAGTGCAGGAAGAGTATGTTTGGTACTCAGGAAATCCCCTGGGGAATCTCTTGGTATACTACATTGCCGAGTTTTGACAATGATTGGGTGAGTACAACAGCCATGGACTAAAAAAGTCATGGTGCCCAGGGGCTCAGACACATAAGAGATGAGGGTGTGGGTCACCCCATCATATAAGCCACTTAGACCAGCAGAAATGCTGGCCAAGAATGAGCAAAATCTAGAATAATAGTAGAGTAAGGATACGGTGAAAACTTAATAAAATATATAAGTGAATTCAAGCGGCACAGGAGACAGACTTTAGTGAGTACTATTATATGTCATCCAGATTCCTTGTTCAGGACTAAGGAGTTCATTACCTTGGTTGCTGGTAATCTTGACAACTAATGGCTTTCAGTTGAATTTTATCTGTGAATTGCCCTAGCTAAAAGAGCTGCCTTTTGGTCACATCTATTCCTGGGGCACAGGCCCCACTTAATGATTGGATGATAAAGGGGTTCAAGGACTCAGGCCCTTTGCCGTAAGGAGGGACAACTCTGAAGGGTCATCCCAGGCTCTTTATTGCAACTTCAATGTGTTCTGCTCCTCCCTTGACTCAAACCTACTTCCTGTACTAGCCCATTTAAGGGCTTATTCTAAGGGCACTCACCAATGGAATCACTGCACACAACACAAATCTCTTTCTTAGAATCCGTTTCTCAGGGACAGCTAATTCAAAAAGCAAAAACCATGTGAGATAATATCTCTAACCAGGAGAATAATATTATAGTAGATACTTTCATAAAATTGGGAAAATTAGGTTGTAAAATACTTGCTCCCACTTTTATAAAACAAATGTGTATAAATAAATGTAAATACATCCTGAGAAGGAGCATAAAGTAGCAAAATATTAACACTAGCTATCTTTGGGTACTAGGCTCAAGATGTTTTTCTATATTTTTAATAATCAATACTAGATATGTTTATTTTTAAGCAGATAAAGTGAAAAACGAGTGTATAATATATGTATAAAAATAGAGATGCATGTATAAAACAGAAGTTCATAGAGACAAGAAACAAGATAATTACTATCTATCCCAGATGACTCTTGATTTAAGAATGGGAAACAATTTATCTCTTCTCTAATTCATCCACTGGATCTACTGAAGTTACCAGGTGAGGCTGACAAACTGGAAACTAATACGTAGGAGTGGAATTTCTGGGTCACACTGTCACTCTATATGTAACCTTTTGAGGAACTGCCACATTGTTTACCAAAGCTGCTGCACCATTTTATGTTCAGCAGTTTAAAGCCACATTATTTTTCTACCCTTGGTTCAAGCAGGTTTCTCTTATGGTCTGAATATTCTGCCAGATATAGATTAGTCATTTCTCTTAGATGGGTCTGTGCAGGTCCTAACCAAGGGAAAGACTAGAGAAAGTCCAAAGAATTCAATTGGTTCCCAAGGCACCATCCCATGGTGGGAATGAGTCAAACATACTAGTTCTTCTTCAAGATTGACACTCAGCTCTTAGAGCATTTCCCTCACTGTTCCCGTCTAGCCATGAAAGGGGCACATTCATTAGCCAAGCCACTCCAGAATCACTACATCAAAAGTGGGAGCTTTTCTCATTGGCTTGCTTATCCCCAAGGTCCTCTCAAAGAAAAGAACCTCATTATTATCCACGCAATTGCTTTACCTTGTATAGGGAACCAGGTAGTTGTAGTGCAAGAAACTGTGAAAATTGTTAGCCAGTGCAAGGTTGTTTTGCTTGCTTTTAAAAAATTGTGCTACTTAAATTTTATAAACAGGTGACACTTGCTTTTCCTTTCTCCTTTCCCAAAGCTGGATCATCCCAAAATGTGTTAGGAAATTTGCCATATACTATGGTTGACCAGCAAGTTCAATCCCCAGGTTCTTGGCAGCAATTCTCACCTAATAAAAGGAAGCTACAGTTCTTAAAACAATTTTTCTGGTACAAAAATTTAAGTGGGGGAAATTATGATTTAGTCAAGTGGCCTCAGGGAGCACGGTGGTCACAATGTCTTTAACAGTTCCACAGAAAATGAAGAAAAACAGTTTCAAGTGTGTGTTCCTTGGTCAACTCTAAATAAAAACCAAATGAATCTGATCAAAACATATTTTCTGTGAAGATTTTTTTTTTTTTGAGGAGGCTAATCAAATGTAGTTCAAGAGCAATGTGGCTGCATTTAATGTGATTTCGAACTTCACTAATTTGAAGTGGTGTGGTTATAAAACATTAATAAAGCCTCTATGTATATATTTTGAAGTAATTCATCTCTTTCAATTATAAAAAATAATCAAGTATTACATAATTCAAAGCTGACTGGCTGAATACATTATAAACTGTGTTTTTGCCATTTTCTTTAGGAGGTGGCCAATTAGCTGGTGAATAGACCCACCATCCTTTATCAGATTTATTGAAACTTAGTGTTGGACTCTACAGATTGGAAATAAGTGAGGTTTCCAGGAATGTAGCATTCACAGTAATGTAACTACCCTGTGTCTACCTCTCCAGTGTTCTATCTTCTTAGAAGGAGAAATCCTTAAGCTCTTAGAGACACGGATATGTTACATACTATGTACTATTACATTAACATGTTACATATTATATATTTCTTCTCCAGTAAAGTCCTGGCTGAACATCAGACTTATTGGAAAGTTATTTATAAGCTGTATCTGGTCATGAGTATTATAGAAATAATATTTTTCAGTCATTTCTTGAATACATAATATTTTTATTTGGCTCAAATTTCAGAAAATACAAAAGGTTATGCTGTGATAAAATCTCTCTCCCACTCCTATCTGCTAACTACGCAGTTCTTTGCTATAGAGGAAAAACCAATATTATCAACTTTTTGCATAACTTTCCAGAATATTTCATGCATATATATGCAAATATGTACATTTATCCTTCTTTTTAATAGCAGTGGTAGCAAATGATACACAGTCTTGCATTTTTCACTTAAAATATCTTAAAGATTGGCCTGTATCCGTACGTAAAGTTCTTCATTCTTTTTTGCAAATGCATTGTATATTATTGTATGTGTGGACCATAAGTTTAGTCTACCTGGAAAGTTTTAAAAAATACATGTTCCTGGGCCCACCCATAGTACTATAGAACCAAAATCCATGAGCTGAAGTTTTTAGTAAGTTCCCCAGGTGACTGTTACCCATTCAGCCCCGCATCTTCCTGCAGATTGGTTCTGTGGAATTATCATTTTAGGTTATCTATTCTGAATATCACTATTTCCAGCTGAGCTTTTCACTGGGGCTAGCAAGCAGAGGTTATATTTTCTGAGAAGAGCCTGACTCATCAGTAGTACATGTTTCTGATTGAAAGGAGGTACATACTACTTATTGTTAGATTTAGAGAACATTTTCAGCAGGAGGAAAAAAAAAAGATTCTTACAGATTGCTGCCAGTAAAGTTACCAATTGATTTGCCCAACATCACGCTCAGCTGAAATGATTCTCAGTGAGTCTCAACTTTTCCTCTGTTTTACCTAACTCCCCTCATAGCTCTGTTTTCCCTGTCACTCAACAGTTCTCAGGGGAAGCTAGAACGTAAGAATAATGACAACCACAGTGGAGGGTCTGATCAAGTCCCCAGGGGAAGTGCGCCCACCCCACCCGTGGAGAAAAAACTGGTTTTGATTCTCCAAGAAGGCCAAGAAAATCTCCTGGGTCATCACTATATTCATTCAGTCCAGGGAAAATGATGTATTTTTTTTATCAAACAGAAGAATCAAAGGCAAATGATGGCACATCCGTATCCTCTCTTCCCCCTCTTAACCAGTATATAACATGTTATTTCCCCCCTCCTAGTTGCTTGTGGTACAAGATCCTGTATCATCCAATGGTTTGTCATTACATTTGTATAAACTCCCTCTTCCAATCCTTCCCTAAACTGAACCTTTCATTTTTTTAACATTTGCTTTCTTTCTGGTTTTATCAGGCTTATTATCCATGGGAAGGCTTAAGGAAAATGGTCCATCCCCTGAATTTGCCTGGGGGTCTTGCAAGTAGATTTAGAGCCTTCCTGTAAGTGATACATTGTTTTCCTTTGAGCAATTTGGAAGAAAATAAATAGATCAATTGTTTTAAACAGCTAAAATAAAAGATGTGGTGTTCCTTACTGCTTTGGATTTTCAGCGTCTTATTCAATGATTGTGACCTTTGAGATGGATTTTATGAAAGCGGGAAAAGAACTAACATGTATTTATCACATTCTACATAGATTATTTCAACTGATGGTAGAAGGTGTATTCATATGTCCCCATTTTATAGATACAGAGTGTAAGACTCAAAGAGGTGAAGTAATTTACCCAAATCCCACATCTGGTGAGCGGCATCGCTGAGGCTGGAGACTAGTTCTGATTCCAAAAATTATGCTTCTTCTACTAAATCATGTTTACTATCTAGACAAATTATATAATTTAGAGGCACATTTGCTTCAAGAAAATAGTAAACATATTTAGATAAAACCTATTCGATATTTCATTATGACTCCCCAAACTGGATAATTGAGGTGATTCAATTTCCTAGACAAGCATTTCTGTGGCTGAATGGATAATTATTGAACCAATTGTGCTATCAGATCATTCAGATCATGTGCTATTGAGGAGAGCCGCTATTCTAAATAGAGTACTATATGTAAATTGCGCATTGAGTTTAGTTTTAGAATAGTTTTAGCTCTGAGTATAACAGCTCCTTGAGCAAATCTCCAAATGGAAAAGTGTTTGCACTTTTGCACTTGTGTGCAGTTCTATACTAAATTTAATCAAACTTTAAAAGAGGATATATGGATTTAAATATTGGCTTTAAACATAGATCATTGACACACACTAATGCTTCTAAACAATATCACACTGAAAGAGATCAACCTCAATAAGACCTTTTTTTAGTCTAAAAAAAATAAGATTTTACACTGCTTATCTGTTCTGAACCTCTCTGGGTTCTGAAAGTTTCTGTCTGTTTTCTCAGGAATGTAGACTCTTTCCCTGTTGACTTTTGTTTTTGTGTCGCTGGTGGAAACCAAGTCACATGGCCACCAAAAGTCCAAGGATAGAAAATATTTTGCAGAAGTGGGCAAGTGGGTAGGAGTTGAGTAGCCCAACTATTGAGTTTGCCATAAGGCCCAGGAATCATACTTGGCTGGGAGTAGTGATTGGAATTAATTATTGGGTTCTAGGGGATTGCTACCTTAGGCAAGTTCCATAAAAGGCAAAGTGCCCTGCTTTGCTCATTAATGGTCTTTAGCTCAGATTTCTCCAAAGTCTTACCCTTGGAATAGGATTCAGTGGGATGTATCTCAAGCTTATATGACCACAACATAATATAGTCAAATAAGTTTGAAAAATTAGAATTGACTTACTACCTTGTTAAACTATATTTGTACATTAAGTTATATTGCAATTTCTCTCTGTCCCTGTTGCCAGCACAGTTACTTCTCTTTATTGATCTTCTTTCCTTTTCTTTCAGGTCATAAATGCTGTATTTTATATGAAATTATAGCATGTCAGGACCCCTAAACTCTAATTTCTCTTCTTTTATTCCAATTCCCTTGAGTAATATAAATCCAAAACATGATTTTATTATCATTTGAGATTAAAATCATAGGACTTCTTCATCGATCCTTTCCATCTAACCATTTTGATTTTTTTTACATTTAAATTATTTTTTAATTTATTTAAGTAGTACATGCACATAGTTTATGAAATCAAATAGTCTTAAGATTTTATAACAAAAACAGTGGCTCCATGCCTTACCTCTCTCCTCTTCTTTAGGGGTACTATTCTTATATTTATATATCTCCCTATCTGTAAATAATATACATATTATCTTTATCTTGTCCCCATTTCTTCAACTCTTATTTTTATGTTATACTTCAGAAAATTTCAAACATGTTTAAAGATTTATTTATTTATTTTAGGGGCGAGAAGGAGGGGCAGAGGGAGAGGGAGAGAGAGAATCTCAAGCAGACTCCACTCTGAGTGCAGAGCCCAACACCCAGGCTTGATCTCACAACCCTGAGATCATGACCCGAGCTGAAATCAAGAGTCAGACACTTAACTGACTAATCCACCCAGGTGTCCCCAACATTTCAAACGTATTTAACAGTAACAGGAATAATACAATTAACCCTCATGAACCCATCATTCAAATTTAACAACAGTCAACTCATAGTCATTCTTCTTGTTTTTAAATCTCTTTCTGTTCTCCAGGATTATTTTTCTATTTACATTTTTTTCAATGAAGTGTAATATACATCTAGAAAAGTATAAGTATCAAAGTGTGCTGCTCACTGAATTTTCACAAAGGGAACATACCTACAAAACCAGTACCCAGATCAAGAAGCAAAACATCAGTAGCCCCCAGAACCCCTCATTAGATCCTCTCACTTATGCCTCTTTCCAGTTGATAACCTCCAAGAGTCACCACTCTTCTGAAGGCACAGATTCATTTCCTCTGTGTTTGTACATTACATAAATGGATTTATACTGTATGGGCTTTTTTTTGTTCTGACTACTTTCACTCCGTACTATATTTCTGGTATTCATCCTATTGGGTGTCTGTCGTAAACTGTTCTTTCTCATTACTGTTCAGTGTCACATTATGTAAATATCCTACTGTAGGTGGGCATTTCAGTAAGGTCTGCTTTTTTAAAAAAGATTTTATTTATTTATTTGAGAGAGAGAGAGAGAGTGTGCAAAAGAGCATGAGTGAGGAGTGGGGGTGGAGGGAAAGAGAGAAGCAGACTCCCCGCTGAGCAGGGAGCCCGATGTGGGGCTCGATGCCAGGACCCCGGGATCATGACCAGAGCCAAAGGCAGACACTTAACTGACTAAGCTACCCAGGCGCCCCCAGTCAGGTCTGCTTTTTAGCTATTTCAAAGAGCATGGCTTCAAACATACTGAAACATGCTTTTGCTGATCATAGCTCGTGTTTTTGTTGGGTATACACCTAGGAGCGGAATTGCTGGGTTATAGAGTATGTATACATACTCAGTTACAATGCATACTTTCAAAAAGTGGTCCAAAGTTGATTGTCTCAATATATATTCCCACCAGCAGTATATGGGAGCCCTAAGTATTCCACATCCTTGACAGCCTTTTTTTTTCCTTTCATTTTCACCATCATTTTCTGTAGTGATATCTTATTATGGTTTTAATTTTTTTTCATTTTAATTTTTTATTGTTATGTTAATCACAATACATTACATCATTTTTGATGTAGTGTTCCATGATTCATGTTTGTGCATAACACCCAGTGCTCCACGCAGAACGTGCCCTCTTTAATACCCATCACCAGGCTAACCCATCCCCCTGGGTTTAATTTTAATTTCTCTGTTGACTAGTGAAGTTCAACACCTTTTCATATGTGTATTGGTCATTTGGATATCTCCTTCTATGAAGTGTCTGGTCAAGTCCTTTGTCAATTTTCCTCTTGACTAGCAGAAATTCTTTAAGTGTTTTGAATGAGTCCCTTTTCAGATACATGTTTTGACAATGTCTCTTCCTACTATTTGGGTTGCCTTTTCAACCACATAATGGTATCTCCTGATGAATGGAAGTTTTAAATTTTTAAAATAGTACCATTATTCATTAAAAAAAGTTTTGACTGGTGTTTTCTATGTGCTGTATAAGAAATCTTTGCCTACCTCAATGTCATAAATATGTTCCCCTATGTTTAATTCTAAACTCTTTACCATGTTATCTGTCATGTTTAGAGTTGCAATTTATTCAGAATTTCATTTATCGTGTGAGATAAGTAGAGGTCAGGATTGATTTATATATATATATATGTGTATACACACACACACACACACACACACACACACACATATATATACACACTTTGATATTGATCCAACACTATTTATTGAAAATTTTTTTCATTTCTCCACTGCATTGAAGTATCATATTTGTCATAAGTCAGGTGACTACATGTGGATCTTTCTGGAATCCCCTTTTTTGTAGGTTTGTGCTTATTCAAATATCACAATTTTAGTCACTGTAGCTTTATAATAGATATTGGCCTCTATAGTGTAAGCCCTCCAGCTTTCTCCTTTTTAAAAACTGTCTTAGATATTATTTTTGTTCATAACATTTCCATATCAACTTTAGAATTAGCTTTTCGATTGTTTGAAAAACAATAGTAACCTGCTGGCATTTTTACTGGATTGAATTGCATACAGAGATTAATTTGGGGATAATGGACCACTTTAGAAGACAGAGTCGTCTGATCCATGAATATATTAAGTATCATCATTTATTTAGGTCTCATTTATTTTCTTTAAAAATGTTGAGCATTTTTTTTTTAGTGTCACTGTTTTGTACTTCTTCATTAGATTTATTCCTAGGTATTAGATATTTTTGATACTATTATAAATTATAGACTTTAACATTTTTTACTTCCTCTCTTTATGTGGCTGGAATACAGAAAAACAATTGAAATTTGAATATTGACCTTGAATTCAGCAATCTTGTTAAATTTACTGATCATTTAGATTCTTCTAGATTTTGCTAGATACACAATCATATTATCTGCAAATAATGATAGATTTCTTTCTTTCCATCCTTTTTAAACTTTCTTTTTCCCCACTCACTTGCCTGGCTAGGAGCTCCAGTATAATGTTGAACAGAAACGGTGATAGCAGGCATCCTTATCTTGTTCCCAAATTCACGGTAAAAGTTTTCAGTATTTCATGAGTATCATGAGTGATAGGTTTTTCTAGATTTTAAAAATCAAATTAAATAAGGTTCTCCTATTCTCAGTTTGCCGAGATTTATTTTGTAAATCTCGCATCACAAATATTTCTATCTAGATCAGGGGTCAGCAAACCAAAGGCTAATTGCCTCTTTTTTATAAAGTTTTATTGGAACACAGCTATGCCCACTTGTTTCTGTATTGTCTGTAACTTCTCTTGCACTACAATGGCAGTGTTGAGTAGTTGCAACGGAGGTCTGTATGTCCTTCAAGCTTAAAATATTAAGAGTCTGGCTCTTTAAGAAAATGCTTGATCTAGATGATCACATACTTTTTCTATTTATGGAGAAAACCACTGATAAACTGGAACAGTAAACCAGCCTTGCATATCGGGGAACATCCCATTTGGTGATGGTTATCCCTTTTACAATTTGCTGGATTGGATTTGCTCATTTTTATTTATTTACTGTCCCCTTTTTAATTGCCTCGTTTGCTTTCTAAAGTCTGCTGCCTCTTGCTTTTCTTCCACTTTTATCTGGACTTTCTCTTTCCCTTCTCTCATTGTCCCTGTCTTGCTCAACTTAAATTCTATTCTAAGAAGTTTCTCCTAAGTGTGACTGTGTCACTGTAGGCTTAGGTCTTCTGGTTTTGAGAGTTCCTGGGGCCATATGACACCTCAGAGCTTACAGTGACTCCCTTGCCCGTCTCAGTGCACTGGACCCTAAAAATTGCCATTTCAGATTCTGTTCTCAGATTGTCTCCTGGAACCTTCTAGCAAGTACCTACTGGTGATTTTGAGATTCTCCTATTCTCAGGGACACCCTTTTGCCTTCCCTCAGCTTTCTCCTTCATATTTCCCAGATGCTGATGGATCTAAAGCTATGAGTTCTTTGTTGATAGCTGTTCGTATTTTAGGGTCACGAGAATACTTTATCCCCTAATTTAACTGTAGATGTTATACTTGTACTTTTGTTATCCTATTTGCTCTTTCTGTTTTATTCTAACTCGGGGAGATTTACTGCCGACACAAGTAGCCTAGAATCCTCCTTTATCTATTTCTAAATCAAGTAAAGGCATATTCTTTGTCGTGCAAAAATGTTAAGGTAGGCTTCAACTCATGTATGACTAAAACTATAAAATCACTTACTTAGTATTGAGTAATTTAAAAAACCTTATACAGGATTAAGGGACAGATTGTTCAGTTATGTGCTGACCAAAAGTTGTAAGCACACACTCTGCAACAGGGTTCGGATGTGTGTAGTAGAGAATCAGCTTTGTCCAAAGAGAGTTCTGGCCTTTACCTTGGCTACTGGGAGATCTTTAGGCCCCTGGAACAGTTTGCCTGATAGGAGCGTTTTTGTTTGCCTGGGGGCATTTGGCTCTGAACAGTCTAACAATATGATATATGAGAGGGGTTTTGGAACTTGCCCTATCCATTCAGACTTCTGGAAGAGCTAGAGACTAAATGTATTAGCCAGAACCCACAGGAGTGGCTGGAGCCTAAAGGTCAGCCACAGGAGCAGTATGTGATCAAGACTCAGTAAAAGCTTCGGACAAGCTCCGGACATCAAAAGCTCAGATGGTTGGCACAAAAGGATCATCTGGGAAGATGATGTGTCCCTGAGGCTGATGGAAGCCTCATGTCTGGAACCCTCCCGGACCATGCCCTGTGTATCTCTCCCTTAGGCTGACTTTGATTTGGTTTTGCTGGTGGTGGTTGTTTTTGTTTGTTTGTTTGTGCTGCAACAAAATTGTAATCCTATGTATAGCACTTTCCTGAATTCTGAGTCATTCTAGTGAATTATCGAAATTAAGGGGGTGGCAGGAATCCCTGACTCTGTAGCCAGCTGGTCAGAGGTGAGGATGTTTAGAGGAATCCCAAGCTCATGGCTGGTATCTAAAGCGAGGGCATTCTCGTGGAGGACTGTGACTTTTTCCCGTGAAGTTTGGCCCACCTTCCAGGTAGGAGGTATCATGGCTTTTGATGAAAAAGTTTGGGCATCCATTACGCAAATAAACATGAATTCATTATGGAGTAAGACGGACTCATTAGGAAAGTGTATGCTAAAATTACATTGTAGGGAATACAAATAACAATGAGAAAGAATTAAAAACACACAGAGGAATTAAGGTAGAATTTGTTGCCCGGTTGATAGTGTTATTGCTATTATTCTAGAACGCTTAACTCCTTCCTGCCAGTGATCCCTACAGGGTTCACGATGCATCTCTTTCAATGAGGATCGATAGGAAAATGGGAATCAAATGACAACCAGCTGCTACTCTAATGCAGATCTGAGGGAAGTACAAGGGTCTCTGGGTCACTAATTACATAGCTGCTTGGAAAGAGGACAAGAGAGAAGCAAATAACCAGGGAGGCAGACCTTGTCGAGCTCTCCTTCGCATGTGGAGAAAAGCAAGCACAAAGTACAAAGGTAAAATAATATATATCCTGTGGCCATGCATTTTAAGTTACATCAACCCACCCACTAGGAATGATAGCCAGTCTTTTTCTTGGTTCATGTTTTGTTTTGAGTTATGTTTTCTTCTGAGTAGAGTTCTCTTTTCTCTCTTGGGCAAGTGTGGTAGGCCATGGCAGACCCACTCTACCCAGCACTCAAGGAGGTTCAATGATACAGTAAGAGCTATGCTGTGGAAGCATAGGATTTAGCGCTGCACAGATTCTCTTATATGAAAATACTGTGCCTTCCACCCAGCCCAATCAGTTTAAGAGACAACAACCAATATATCAATGGCAGGGAGATCAGTTGGGAAGCTGCTAGAATGATCCAGGTCACCTCCGGGACACCTTCCCCAGGTGCACAGTCAGCTGCTAAGAGCACCAGCTACGGAGTGGCGTGGCCCCAGAGAAAAGCAGAGCACCGCACTCACCCCTGCCACCTCCAGGGTCACACGTGCCCCAGCCAGGACAGCAGGAGAGATGGGGTGGGCCTGGCTACCTCCCGGCCTGCCTGTATGTGCACCCTCGCTCACACCTTCCCTCCACCTGGCTCCACTTCCAGCCACTTTGGGCATCCTGGTGCTTGGGCTCCTTCCTCTGAGCCTGTGTCCCATGTGGGTCTAAAGCAGCCTCTTTCCTTTATTTGCTGAGCTATCCCCCTCTTTCAAACCAGCCCAACACTCCCCTCACCCACTCCAACCTGGAAAACTTCCCATTTAAAAAAAAAAAAAAATTTTCCAGCCGGGAAGAGTTTATACTTCATTTTAGGCCATAGTGCCCACTAAATTTCTGGTATCCCCCCATGAAAAGCAGCACATGGTACTAGAGAAGCGCATTTACCCATTCACATTCTTCATCAGCCGTAATTTTGTACTTGATCTCATATAATTTTGCTGGTTTGGTAACTTACAAAGTGAAAGTCACTTTAGACTAAGTCCAAGTTGTCAGCCTCATCAGTATTTGAATGTAGAACGTGTGTTCTGGCCTAGAGTTGTGGGTTGTTACTATTCAGGTTAACGACTATGGGTGTGGACTGTGACTGCAAGATTTTCAGGACAGACGTTCTAGTTGCTCTGATATACTGCACATGATATGTGGTTTATCTTCCCACCACACCCAAGAATGTCTTGGTTTTTGATTTAGGATTATGGTCTGCAACCTTAAAGGAATAGCGATATGTACATGGATAGAAAGGCAGACTATGGGAGGGAGGGAGAGCACTCAGCAATAAGGTGGTAATATACAATCTTTATCAGAACTCTCCTAATACTTTGTTCAGTGTGTTATTCTAGGATTCAGTCCACTTAACTGCGGGGATGTAAACTGTTCCTGGGTGGAGGGAAGAAGCTAAGGTCCTCCACTCAGAGAGCAGTCCTAAAACCCTCTCTTCCCTCTGAGTCACACCCAAGCTCATGTCCCCCATTTCCCTGGCAGTTTCATCTGTTACCCCCGGAATGAAGAATGAGATGCTACAGACACCCTCTCAGTTTGTAACTGTGACATTTGGTCATATTACTCAGCTTTATTAGGATTTTGTTGATTAACAGGTATGGTTTCTAGGCTGTTGGTACAAAATGAAGCACTGCTTCTACCGGATTTTCCACTCTGCTGAGCATCTTTATGTGTTCTGATAATTTCACCTGAGGAGGATGGTCTCGAGGACTAACAGTCATGATAGGTTCGCCCTCTGAATATCTCCGGAGAGAACTGTTTCCTTACTTCTTTGCGAGGAAAACTTTTCTGTTAATCGGAATCTTTAATTACGAGAAAGTTATTCCCTGTGTTGAGTTAGTTTCCAAAACTTCCCTCCAGAACAATGTGTAGTAGATGTACATCCTTTCCGAGAGGACCAGGATTTAAATACACAAAGACAGCTATCTACTCTTTTTTTTCCCCAGGCATTATAAATATATCCAATAACTTCATAAGTTCCTTCGTACACTTCCAGGTTGCAATATTTCATAGACGTCATCTAGGCAACTTCATGTCAATAAAAGGAGGTAACTGAGGCCCAGACCAGTGGATGAAGGGAAGCTCTACTCTAAATGCCAATTAATAAAAGTAGAAGGAATGACAGAATTAGACATTACCACCTGAATAGTAAACATCATTTCAAAACCACCAGTTAACATCAATTCAGACAAAGTTCATCAAGGTTAAAATCCTTAGGTAAATGGTTGATGGAAACTTGGACATTCATTTGGGGTCAAATTAATACCACACAGAGTACTTCCTAATCACGAGAGGTTAAATAAAATTGCATATAGAGGGTTCAGACTGCCATCACTCCAGTGAAGGTCAATTTTAGCAGATTAATGGTAGACGAACTAGAAGTAATGTGTTTTCTGATGTGATACAAAGCATGAAGTATACAACATCGCCTATGGGAGTCTGTCCATGGTGTTTCACTTGAATCTATCTAATTAACATCACTTGCACAGGGGATAAACCAAAAGAGTATGTAACCAGAGAAATCCAAAAGGTGGAATATTCTGGAGGTCAACTGGCCTTTCATCTTCAACAGTCATAGAAAAGGGACTATTCTAGGGGCGCCTGGGTGGCTCAGTTGGTTAAGCGACTGCCTTCGGCTCAGGTCATGATCCTGGAGTCCCGGGATCGAGTCCCATATCGGGCTCCCTGCTCCCTGACCCTCCCCCCTCTCATGCTCTCTCTCTCTCTCTCTCTCTCTCAAATAAATAAGTAAAATCTTAAAAAAGGGGGGACTATTCTAGATTAAGAGACAGAAGAATATATATATATACATATATTTCAAAGATATGCACTAAGGTGTTAACAGTGTCAATCACTGGATGGTGGGATGTGACATTCTTTTCTTTTTCTTTGTATTTTCTATTTTTCTACAATGAATATTGTATACTCTTTCTATAGTAATAAAGCATTTAAAAACATTTATGGTCAACCTGGCTAAATGCCTTCTTCAATCCATATGAGATTTTTTCCAGATCCTGCCATACTGGTCACCCTCCCCTGTCTGAATTCCTCTTTGCTTTTATTGTCTTCACATAAGACACCCATCATTTGGCAATATGCCTTAGATGTAATCTTACTGGTTCGAGGTGGAACCTCTGATGTGACCACTATTACCGAGGCAACTGAAGACTACGTTGCCTTTTTGGAAACCCAATCACATTGTTGGCTGTATAAATAGTCTGTAGTCTGTAGACTATTTATAACACAAGTTAATGGTTTAGAATACTATTTAGAACAGAAATAAACTATCGAGAATAGAGATTAAGGACATGGACTCTGGAGGTCTGGGGAAAATTACTTAATCTCACTAAGCCTCCATTTTCTCATCTGTAAAGTGAAAGAAATACTAGAACCTGTTTCATGGGGCTGTTACGGGGGCTAAATGAGATAGCATAGCAAAAGAGTTGAGTGTAGTGCCTGGTTCACATTATATAATAAATAAATAAATATGACCTATTATAATAATTATTATTGTGGTTTATAAAATCTCAGCATGAAGTTTGCTAAGCATCATTTAGAATCCCTCCAATGTTTCAAAATTACTTTGACCAAAAGTGATGCATTTGACCCAGTGAAAATATCTTTTCATCAAAAAAAAAAAATTTAACCAAGTAAGTAATTTTCTTCATCTGGCAATAAGTACACCACCTGCATTTCTGTTTTCCTTATACTGTGAATTCCTTTATTAACTCACCAACATTGAATCCTTTGAATGTGTAGGACCAGTGGAGCCCAGAAAGCACCCATTTGAATGGAGTAACTCCAGGACTTTAGGGTAACACAGTTTAGGGGACTTTCATGTGCATTGACATTCTATGAGACTACCCAGAATTTTTTTAAAGATTTTATTTACTTGTTTTAGAGAGAGAGCGAGCAAGGGGAGGGGCAGAGGGAGAGGGAATCTCAAGCAGATTCTGCGCTAAGCGTGGAGCCCGACTTGGGGTTCTATCTCATGACCCTATGATCACGAACTGAGCTGAAATCAAGGGCCAGCCGCTTAATCAACTGAGCCACCCAAGTGCCCCATGAAAATACCAAGAATTTAATGAATCACCTGGATGACTGAATGCTCTGGACTCTTTTGTGCCACAAATCCTCCTCTGTGTGGAGGAAATATACTGAACAATTAGCTTAAACTTAAGGAGCCCAGAGGCAAAATCTCAGAATTTTTGAGAGCATCCATTAAAATGCAGAATTAAATGCCATGGTCATCTGTGTGAGAGGTAAAATGATGGAGAATCTTAAGTGTTAAAATAATTGATGCCCCTGAAAACCCCAAACAATTAGCCCAAGAACAGAAAAAATTAGAGGGAAGTTGAATTACTTTAAAGTAAAACATTCTCTTGGAGTTTTACATTATTTTAGTGATCTAAATGAAATTGCTAATTTTGCTATATATTAATTAGGATTTGTTCCACTGCAAATTACAGAAATTCAAGTGATTTAAATAATAATGACATGTATTGATTCATGTAACTGGAGTTCCAGAAGTAGAGCAGATTTCAGGGTTGGCTTAGTCTGGCAGGATTAGCTTTCTGTCCCAGGGGCAGTTCTTTGGGCTCTGTCCTCCTCTGTCTGTTGCCTCCATGATATGATTAGTCCCAGCTTTAAAACCTGTTCATCACCTCTTCCAAAGTTTATCATTTAAAGGTCAGAAAACATTTTTCAGAGATTCCCAGCAAGTTCCCCTTGACTTCACTGGCCAGTTACTGAGTTTCAGCCCCCACCCCCCAGCTTTCCTGAGCTAATCATTAACAAGGGAGTGGGATCCTTTCTGAAATGCATGGGCTTCAGGTAAGGGAGCTGTGGATGAATGGATAAAAACTGGGGAATTCTTGGCAGGAGAATCAGTGTTGGGTAGGTAATCAACAAGGAGTAATTATTAAACACTGGAGGTTGGATGAAGCAGGGTATTATTTTATTTTCAGAAAATTAGTTTTTCTTACAAAACTTGGCTTTTAAACAATTAGGAAGGGAAAGAATCCAAACCTTTTCCCATCTGCTTTTCCCCTTTGCTGAAATGACAATAGGAATTCTGAGCGGGAATAACAATATTGTTATATATCTTATCCCCACCAGGTTTTAGAATTCCCAGGTGGCTCTAAACACTTTCAAAATATGTGCAGTTTGGAAAAACCTAAGTGGTGATTTTTTTCCCTTAATTTTTAGAACATGGGATTTTTAAAAATGAAGATGAAATCTGTATGTAATAATCCAGACTTCAGGATGTTGTTATATAACAGCCATTTGATGTTTGACAAGTTTTTGACACTCTTTAATGAGCTTGTTTATGTCTTTAATCTTAGAATAAATTTACTAAGTGCAAATCTAGCACCAAGTAGGATAAAGTCATCATTTTATCCTTGAAGAGCAGAGTGGCATCTAAATTCAGCAAACCCCTTCTTAATTTTCTTAAAGTGAAAACATACCTATATGCCTTAATGATTTCTGTCTTAGTATTTTTTCTCTGCCTTTCATTTTTTAACTAAATTAATTACCATTTTCTTATTATTAGGGACTTCTAAGCTGTTATTTGTGGGGAAAAGTCTTAGGAAAGCCATTTTGCATCTCTGAATCACAATTTCCTCCTTGGGTCATCAGAGTCCATGAATCATTCATTCATTCATTCAGTATTTGACTGCTGACCATGGTGTTGGGAATTTAAAAAGAAAAAGGAAAAAGGACTTGGTCCTGGCTTTCAAGGAGTTCGTAGGAAAGTAGGATACAGACTATATATACTTCTAGCACAAAGGAATTTTTAGAAGGGGTTTAATACAGTGATGGAGATGAGAATGGGGTATTTTGGAATCACCTAGAAGAGATAACCTAAGTTGCCTTAAATCTAGAAATGAATGGACAAGTTTTCTTGGACATGATATTTGTGCTCCATACTGAAGGATGGGTGGGCATCAGCCAGGTAGAGGCAGATGGGAGAGGAGGTGAGGACACTCAGAGACAGAAGACAGTGTGATGAAAGGCATAAAGTGAGGACCCAGCTGAGTACCAAGGGGAAGTTATAAGCAATTCATGGAATCAGAGAAAAAAGTGTGAAGTAGGGAGTGGGAAAAGAGAAGGCTGGACAGGAACCAGACGGTGTTGAGAGATGTTCTTCCCTATAGGTGACGAGGGTTCACTGAAAGATGTTATTTAAGGGTTCAACTGAAATGTCAGCGTTCTTCTGGTATCTTATTCTAACCTTCTTTAATTCTACTTGTGGATTTTATCTTTAACATTTAAAACAATCTGAAGGAAGGGATCTATGGTTTATCCCCAATTTTTGACCTTCCCAACCTCATGACCACTGCATCATTGTTAGTATGGTGCTAGGATATGGACCGCATCCAAGCTTCTCTCGCTTATTCTACTGAGCCAAAATAGTTGTGAAACTTTTTCTGCGTCAAGGAAACACAATAGTGAACTAGTCAAGTGTTTGTCAGAGGAGTTTGGCAAAGCCCCCACTATTACCCTGGATTATGCCACCCTCCTTTCAATTTTCCTTCCATTTCATTTCCATTTCCTTCCATTTCCTTTCCTTTTCATAAGGTTAACTGTTCCCCCAGGTACACAAACTTCAGAACTAGCAGAGTAACCTGTTGCCTTTGCACTGATACATACAGAATTCTGGGTATTAGAACCAATTTTCCTCCTCCACCTCTCTCTCCTCCCTCCTCTTCTTGTACTTAGGAAATGTCTCCTATTAAGATGCTAAATCTAGAAGTGGGATTCATTAAGCTATTACCAGAGAATGGCAGCATGAATTCGCCAACTCTCAGATGCCTAATCAGAAGGGAAATGTGCTTGCTGTCCAGGGTCATGTAGCCAGAGGTGAAGGAAGACCTAAAGTCTAAAGAAGGAAGGACCCAGCATCAGCTCTGTCTTTTCATTGCAAGAGGGCCATTTGCAGGCGCTGTGGTTTTTTCTAGTAAAGCAATCCAGTGTCAAGAAATGTCTAGTTCTCTTCTTCGGCGCTGCCTGTGGAGGTGGCATTCATCTGTTACTGGGCATCATGGCTGCCCTCAGACCTCTGGTGAAGCCCAAGATCGTTAAAAAGAGGACCAAGAAGTTCATCCGGCACCAGTCAGACCGCTATGTCAAAATTAAGTGCAACTGGCGGAAACCCAGAGGCATTGACAATAGGGTGCGCAGAAGATTCAAGAGCCAGATCTTGATGCCCAACATTGGTTACGGGAGCAACAAGAAAACAAAGCACATGTTGCCCAGTGGCTTCCGGAAGTTCCTAGTCCACAACGTTAAGGAGCTTGAAGTGCTGCTGATGTGCAACAAATCTTACTGTGCAGAGATTGCTCACAATGTCTTCTCCAAGAACCGCAAAGCTATCGTGGAAAGAGCAGCCCAGCTGGCAATCAGAGTCACCAATCCCAACGCCAGGCTGCGCAGCGAAGAAAATGAATAGACAGCTTGTTGTGCACATCATATTTGTGTTAATAAAACCATAAAACCTAAAAAAAAAAAGAAATGTCTAATACTTCTTAACAAAATAATAGGAGGGTTTATTATTCAAAAGGTGTTAAGTTCAAAACCATTAAATAGAAGTGCATTTCCTTAATATGACTACAGACAATGTTGTCTCAGAAAATAATGAAAAGCTTGCCATGTTGATGTGCTAAACTTTCCTGGGTGACCTGGTAGGAAAATCACCTGCAGCTATGATGGGGAAACTGAGTTCAACTTGGAGCATCTATTATCTTCATCCTCGCCTACAGGACATGTGTTGGTTCACCTCCCAACAACTCCCACTCTGTTGTTTGAATGAACAGATAAGAGATTCCATAAGTCCTGACAAAGAGCGGGACACAGTTCTCTCAGAATTCCCCAGGAAGAGAGGCAGAGTCACTGAAGAGCATCAAGACTGTCCTATGTGGAGGTCTGAAGAAAGAGAGAGAAGGGCAGGGGGCTGTTTCTAAGATAGGGAGGGGAAGACACACAGAGGAGCATTCTCCTAATGAAGCTTCAATCCACAGAAGCTTTCCAGGAGGCCATATAAAAGAACAGGTAAGCCAGAGAGAACTCCCATGACCTCTCATCTTCCTCATTGTCTTATAAGCCTGGCTTCCTGGATGTACAACCTGTCTGGGCTTCATTTTTAATCCGCGCTTGTGTTTGATAAGTGGAGTGATAATGGAGCATGAGCAGAGGCGATATTAGCAATATGGCTGCATGCATGAATGCTACCACTCTCTGCCACTCCACTCACGTCAATGTTCAGGATGCCTCATGAGCACAGAATTCCTCTGGACCTACAATGAGTGGGGATTTACTGAGATTCAAAGCAAGTACATGGTAAGCTTGTTACATCCATGTCTGAGTAGGCAGAGGCTCTGACAGCCACAAAGGCCAGGCTTTCTGTTTGAACCAGAATTTGCTTGGAATGCAGAAAGAAGGCAATGACACTTTAAGAAATGTGAACTACCTGATATCATATCCTTTCCTACTTGGGTTACATCCCTGAGTTAGCTAACTGCTTACGATAAAAAGGATGTCAGTCAGTCCTTCCTTACTCATCAATAACCTAAGGTACAAAATGTTGGTAGGTTGTGCACAGATCAATAGATGAACTGAAAACAACCGTTCTCTGCAGTGATTCACTGTTCTAGTAAGAACAAAATCCATATGCAAAATGAGCTATGAGATAGGAATTGTGTAAATTCAATGATTCTACGTACAAGTTCAATGCTCTTAAATTTGCATTTCAAACTGGTATTGCACAATAAAAAGAATAGTAAAATTCATGCTAATAATTTAAATTTGTAATTCATCTTACTTAGAACAACATTAAATAGCAAATTTAAAGAACACCATGACAATTGGAGAAAGCTTTTCAAAAGAAAAGAAAAAGTTTTAAGGTTTTTGTTTTTGTTTTCTTTTTAGGATTTATTTATTTATTTGAGAGAGAGAGAGAGAGAGAGAGAGAGAGAGAGAGAGAGAGAGCCTGAGTGGGAGAAGGGGTGGGGGAAAGAATATCCAAGCAGATTCCTGCTAAGCATGGAGCCTGACGCAGGGCTCAATCTCACCACCCCACGAGATCAGGACCTGAGCCAAAACCAAGAGCTGGGTGCTTAACCAACTGAGCCATCCAGGCACCCCGAAACTTTAAGTTTTAATAGCATTCATTATGTTCTTTTTCTGCTTTTTGAACAAGGGGTCCCACATTTTAGTTTTGCCTGAGACTCCACAAATTATGTAATCAGCCCTGTGGCCCTATCTCTCGAGATCTACTTGAACTTTAAATACAAATTTTTGTATTTCTTAACACAACCTGTTTGGTCCGGATTGGTCTTGCTTTCCAGCATGGCTCATGTCATTCATCTCAATCATCCTTTTTCTTGCAATCAGAAATAGGGTAAGAAAAGCAATGCACTCCTGCCCCTCCTCATAGTCATTATAAGTTAAGCTTCCTCTTGTCAACTGAACTAGAGAGAGATCCACATGTCTTGAGGGACAATAGATTGAATTCCTTGATGGCCTCCATAATTAACCACAGTACCTCAGAAAAAAACAACAGGAAGAGGGGCACCTGGCTGGCTCAGTCGGTAGAGCGTACCACACTTGGTCTTGGGGTCTTGAGTTCAAACCCCATGTGGGATGTAGAGCTTATTTAAAAAAAAAAAAGAAAGACAAAAGGATGGCCCAGCATACTATTTTTCTTCTTTTTTAGTTGGATATATTTGACATATAATATTATGTAAATTTAAGGTGTACAACTTAATATGACACATTTATATATTGCACTATGATTGTCATTGTAGTGATCCTTAGCACCTCTACCCCTTTACATAATTATCCTTTCTTCCAGACCATGATTCTTAACCCTTGTGATTAACTATCCTTCTCCAGGATATGGGGACCTACTTATTTAGCTCTAGACTTCACTAAAAACAAAGGCTCATCTGCAACAAAATTCATGTTTCTAGCATCTTGCCCCCAAACTGACGAAACACTATCTCTATTAATTACATGTTTGGTTCACCTGCCAGGGGCAGAAAGCCCCCCAAAATAGTGGCTCCAGCAAGTTGGAAGTTCTTTCCTCTCAGAGTCTGGAAGTAAGTGATTCAGGGCTAGTAGGTGCTCTCTGGTGACAGAGACTTCTGTTTTGTTGCTCTGCTATGCACAACCTCCATTCGCAAGACTGCCTCGAGGTTCAAGATGTCTGCAGCCATCAAGCCTGTCTGCAGAAGAGCAGGAATGCACAAAAGGAAGGAGAAGGCAATGCCCCCTTCCTTTAAGAAACTTCTAGAGTTAAACAACCACTTCTATCTACATCTTACTAGCTTGAATTTAGGCACATGGCTAGACTAGGTGCAACAGGGCCTAGAAAATGGAGTACTATGTTCTCAGCCAAAAATGTAGGGTGCTGCTGCCGAGAGAAATGAGGAGAGAAGTTGTGGGAAACCGCCACTGTGCCATATCGAGTCCCCATCAGTTTGCATGCTGCTAAGTCCCTCTAGTGTGGTGCCTCATACATAATGTAGGAGGTGATTAGCGAATGATGTTCAATGGGTTCCTAAATAGTGATCATTTAAATTCATAAAGTTTCCTAATTTCTTCATGTCTGTTCATTTTGGCTGCTAACTCAGGAACAGATAAAAAAGAATATAATTCAAATGCAATAACAAAAATATTTTTTTAAATAATCGCACTATGTTATCTGCTTTAGAAACTGGATTTGTTTTCTAGTAACAGATACTCTTAAAGTAGATTCAGTATGAAAATGATAGACAAACTGAATGTGCACAGATGCCTTTTGGGGGGATCTTTACTTCCATCAACACAAATTCTGATTCAGATCGCTGGGGGTTGGGCCAGGAACCAGAATTTTCAGCAGGTACCTAGGGTCATGACCATGAGAAACACTACCACAAGACATAGTAGCTTGGGCTGTCTCCACCTCAGGCTGTCTGTCTTCACCTGTAGTCTGCTCCCTCAAAGCCCAGCACAGGACCACATCTTTAAAAGTCTGATTTATGACATCCAGAATGTCATCATTCTTCCTGTACCTTCCACAAATTAGTGCTAACTCCAGACTTCACTTATTTCTGGAGTTTTCTCTACTACGATCTCCTTTCTCTTTTTGCATTATTCCTGATTCTCTCCTATGAAGCACACTCTCAAGTTCACTACAGGACAAGAAAAAGATGTCCGAGAGGCCTCGAGGACCCGCTGGGGGGAGTGCTGGAATGGGGGCTATTTGCCGTTGCACTCATTCGTCTCATCCCTAGATTGGTTAAACAGAAATCTCTTCACGGGGTCATAATCTCAGGGTCACAGGATCAGGCCCCCATTGGGCTCTGTGCTAAGTGGGGGCTCTGCTTGGGATGCTCTCTCTCCCTCTGCCCCTCCCCCCACTCGTGCACCTGTTCACACGCATGAACGCTCTCTCTCTCTCTCTCTCAAAAATAAATAAAATTTTTAAAAATAAAAATAACAGGGGCACCTGGGTGACTCAGTCGGTTAAGCACCCAACTCTTGATTTCAGCTCAGGTCATGATCTCAGGGTCGTGGGATCAAGCCCCATGTGAGGCTCAATGCTGAGTGTGGAGTCGGCTTGGGATTCTCTCTCCCTCTCCCGCCGCCCCTCACCCTGCTCGTGCTCTCTAAATAAATAAATAAAATCTTTAAAAAAATAAAAAACAAAATTAAAATAATAAAAATAATAAAAAATAGTTTTACTCGATGTATTCATAGTACAGCTAATAAGTATGTATCCTAACATAATACTTATGCAATATTTGGCTTCAGATAGAATATACTAAGAAATAATTATAGAGTTTTGATGTTGATTTCATCCTGTGATTCAATGTTTCCTAAAATATGCTATACATCTTATATACATGAAGTAATTTTAAGTGTACCTTTGAAGATTTTAAATTTGAGTAGCTTCATATTTATTTTTACTCTCACCTTGCATTTATGGCAAGCAGCTCTAAATATCTATTAGTGGGAGTGATATAAAGTTTTAATTTTTTAAGAAAAAATGAGTTAATGAAGAATATTAAGTAAAAGATGTTTAAGTAAAATGAGAATCATGTCCTCGCAACAATAAAAACATTTCTCTTAAAGCCAAAATAAACTGAAAAAAAAATTAGAAATTCCAAGTCTAAGAGTTGGGTGGTTTTGAGTGTATCTGTTAACCTCCCTAACCCTGTTTCTTCATGCATAAAGTGGGAATAATAATAATCAACTCAGAGGATTACTGTATTAAATGAAATAATTCATGGATACAGTGTGTTCGATACTGACAACTAATATTATTAACGCAGATCTGATTTTCATGTGCATTATCTTAATGTTCAATGTGAAATCTGTCCAGACACTGAAAGAAGATCATCTGGGCTTGCAGTGAAAACTGGGCTTCTCAACAGATGGCCTCAGAATAAAGGTGGTAAATGTCCATCCATAGCCTGTAAGTAACTGATGATCTGTCCATTCAGTGCACTCCTATGCAGCCATTAAAAGAAATGAGAGTTTTCTGGAGTGTAGGTGTGATGCTTTGGCTGAAGTTGCATCCTGAACAAAGGTGCCTCTGGGCAGACAGGTCCCATGTGGTGGAGTAGCAGAAGACATCACATCTCTAAGGACACTGTGGAGAAGAGGCACCAGACCAACCCTGGCCTGCCTTCTTCCAGACTTCAGTGTAAAAAAGACAAAAAAAACCCACCTACCTTCTTTGGATGGAACTGGAAGGTATTATGTTGAGCGAAATAAGTCAATCAGAGAAAGACATGTATCGTATGATCTCACTGATATGAGGAATTCTTAACCTCAGGAAACAAACTGAGGGTTGCTGGAGTGGTGGGGGGTGGGAGGGATGGGGTGGCTGGGTGATGGACATCGGGGAGGGTATGTGCTATGGTGAGCGCTGTGAATTGTGCAAGACTGTTGAATCACAGATCTGTACCTCTGAAGCAAATAATACATTATATGTTAAAAAAAAAAAAAGGGAAGGAGAAGATAGCAGAAGGGGAAGAATGAAGGGGGGGAAATCGGAGGGGAGACGAACCATGAGACGATGGACTCTGAGAAACAAACTGAGGGTTCTAGAGGGGAGGGGGTGGGGGGATGGGTTAGCCTGGTGATGGGTATTGAAGGGGGCACGTTCTGCGTGGAGCACTGGGTGTTATGCACAAACAATGAATCGTGGAACACTACATCAAAAACTAATGATGTAATGTATGGTGGTTAACATAACAATAAAAAACCACTACCTTCTTTGAGCTAATGTTACTTTGGGTTTTTATTGTTTCCAGCTGAAGAAAATCAGAACCTGTACAAGAGGTGATTATAGAACGTCATAGTAAAGCAGCATGGCTTGCACAGGTGGGGCCCCTGGGCCAGCGTTGGAAGATCAAGGAGGAGGTTGTGAAAAAAAAAAAAGAAATGAGGGGCGCCTGGGTGGTTCAGTCGGTTAAGTGTCTGCCTTCGGCTCAGGTCATGATCCCAGGGTCCTGCTCAGCGGGGCCCCTGCTTCTCCCTCTCCCTCTGCCTGCTGCTCCCCCTGCTTGTGATCGTTCTCTCTCTCAAATAAATAAAATCTTAGAGAAAAAAAAAGAAATGAGATAGATCCAAATATGTGACTGTGGATCCAATTCTAATGTATGAACATTGTTAAGAAAAATGGTACAGGGGGATAGAATAGTGTTTTAATAATTAATCACATAGAAAAAGACAAATATATGTGTATGTGTGTATAACATAGGTATGTAGACACATACACAGAAAGAAGGGAAAGCTGAGTTGGGGGGCGGGGGAGGCTTGAGGATTTGAAAAGGCTTTAGAGCAGAAATGAAGGTCGAGTGCACCTGTGAGAGTTGAGGGTGGTAGGCTAACAAAAGGAAGACCTGGGACAGAAGCAGCCCCCCAGAACACAGGCACAGGTGCCTGGAAAAGCCTGATTTGGTGAGCGTGACCTCTTTGCAAAGATGCAAGCCCCACAGAGCGGCTGGTGCATGAAGCACTGTGAGGTGCACACCGGGGCAGGAGCGGAAAGGAGTCGGGTCGGATTGGTGCTGGATCACACAGGGTGGCCGGCTACGAGAACGGGGGACGGGGGTGCCTCCTTCAAGACAAGAGGTAACATGATCAGGACTGTGGTCTTGGAAGATCCCTTTATTGACAGGGTGGAGGATGGATCATTGTGTGACACGAGGGGCCATCGCTACAGTCTGGGCCAGAAATTCGGCAAACGCCCTAAGCAGGGGCCACTGTGGTGGGGGCAGAGCAGGCAGCCTGCGGAGGGATGTGGGCATTACTGGAAGTTGACGGAAACTGAGAAGCCACGGCCGATGTCCAAGCCTTTCGACAGAGACAGAATCTAGAACATGGCAAAGGAGATTATGTTGGTGGTAGCTGCAGAGACGGTGGATACAATTTAAAATTCGCTGTGTTTGACGTGCCAAAGGCACATCCAAATGGCCATTAGCTCTGTGGGCCTGGCACTCAAGGGAGACAGGGATGAGGGTAACTGATGCCTTAGTCTCACGTCAGAATGTTCCAGTAAAAGCCTGTCTGATAAAGTGTCTTTAATAATACAGCACAATATGAATCAATGCAAATGTGAAATGACCTTTTATTTGAGTCTTGTGGTTCATTTCCAAGTCATTTGTGTCATGCTCTAGCGTCACAAAGAGGGTTTGGTCTAACTACATGGAGGACCATTTATAGTAGCTCGATTTTCGGGTCCCTCTGTTGGATACTGATTGGTGGTCCACTCTCCCCCATCGGACCAGAATGTCACAGCTTATCCCAAAAATTCCGCCAGGAGAGGTCCTAAGACATACTTCCTATTCTGAGAGTAAGATGGTCTGCTGGGGTGGGGTGTGAAAACAAACAAACAAAAATCCCGAAATGTACAGCCATTTCGGGTTTTTGGGTACCCTTTCGGGTACCCTTTCAGGTACCCTGGTTATTGACTATACAGAACATTCCTCTGATGCCTGCAGTGCTTGAAGACAGGGATATTTTAAAAGCAAAGGCAAAGGCCAGAAGACTTTTCTACAGCAGGCAACAGTGTGGCATCCTGCGGAACCTCACAATTATACTTGGCTTTACCCGGTGTTAGAAGTGACCAAAACGAATCAGGTCCAGAAGAGCATTCAGTAAAGCTGCTTTTCTGACTCTCTGCCCCTGCCCTTCCTGCTTCTGCCACCGAGCAGATTGCAAGAGGCTGGTGCCAACTCTACATTGCTTAATAATAATTCTCATTAGCATGCTGCCTTGGATGTGTATTGCAGAGCAAAATTTAGCTCCTCCTCGGTGTGAATCAAGAGAAGAGCCATGAAATTCTCAGAATGTGCAAAATGTTGGAAGTTCTCGGCAAAGGAGACCCCTTTGGTTGGGCGTAGTGCCCTCTCCTTTCTCCCCCCGACGTGGTGGGAGAGACAAAGAGGGATTTGGGTACCGCACTGGGTACCTCTGGTTTCTCCTGCCTCTCCGTTTGGGCCCCCCCCCACCCCGCCGAGATTTCATCTGGGGCTTCCTAGAGCACAGTCTGCTACATTCCAAACCCCCGCGGCCTGCGCCAGCCCAGCACCCCTGCCAAGCCAAGGCGATCTGCTCTGGTCCGTGCACTTGACCGCGCGGCAGCAGGCCGCGTGCACCTGCAGCTCCATGACTTTCTTGAGGTCACTCCCATTAGCATTCATTATGAAAGTGAACGGGATGCTGTTTACTCTGCTGCAGATGCCAGGGTGACTGAATGACACTCCGAGGAGAGACACACAGCCTTACATGTTCCCAGCCTACTTCGCAGGGGCCATATTTCCCACAAAGGCTTTCACATGCCATCTGCCGTCACATGATACCATGTGCTGGGGCCTTATAAGAAATGGATTGGATCACCCCGTTTCTCACTCCTTCTTTAGAAATGGCAAATTGAACAAGACATTAAGTAGGTTTCACACGGCAGGAATTATGTGCATACGAAATGGAGTGAACTAAAAAGAATTTTTATTGTAATTGCGGGCTGCAAAATGGCACACACACACCCTTATGAAAAATTTAGAGAAGTTCTCAGAGTTCGTGGCTAGCAGAAAAGAGACTTGTTTGTGTGTGTGTGAATTTGCTTGCCAACAGAACGCCCCCGAAGAAATTTAGATGGGGAGTCCAGGGCATTTTGTGGTTTGGCACATTTTTTTTTTCATCCTCCTGTTGCTACCATTGCTTGGGACTGATGGGAGGCAAAACTCAGTGGTAGAGAAGTTCCACATTGTGAAAGCCGACGGAACACGAGCCAGAGAGAGAACTGGTGCAGGGTGTACCCGGGGAACAAATGAATTAGCATAGCCTGCCAGGGCTCATTCCTGAAAGATGGCACTTTTCTTTGTTAATTGAAAAGAAATGTAAAATGGGGAAAATAGCAAAAAAAGAAATTTTAATAAGAAATAAAAGATCTCTAGCTCTTCTTTCTCTCTTCTCCTTCCTGACCTCTGACAGCACACTGGAATGTTTCAGTCTTGCATTTTCATGTATTATTCTGATACCTGTCTGTAGGGAGCCTAGAACGGGCTGCCAGGGAGACAGTCTATAATTGAATGTTCTTTCAAGAGAAGGACTTCTATCAGTCCTGCCAAGGGAATAGGAGCTCCACCTGCTGACTTTTTTATGTTTGCCGACTCTGCGAGAAGACAAAGCATGAAGAAATTGAATGGCAGTTCTTTCTTTTATAATTTCTCCGCGGAAATACAGTTTTCAAAATTATTGATAAGATGTATCAGTCTAACCAGGGCTTTCAAGACAAAATTGCAATCTATAGCTTGTTTTAAGAGTGGGGATTCTATCTGGCTTCCCTGAGCCAGTCTAAGTAATTATTTTAATCTGTAACAACGTACAAATTCATAAGTTGTTGCTACCGTGGCTCCTAGGGGATAGTTGACTTTTCAAACCTGCGTCTCTCAGCCATAAATTTACACTACACTACTGGTCCACGTGTGTGCTGTTTTAAGAAGCTGCAGTCTCTTATTATAGACAGTTTGGAAGAAATCCTAGCTGGTTTTGATCTAAGGAATAAAGATCAAATCCTAGTGAAAACATTACTATTTTTAATAGTGTAGACATGCTTTGAGTATTTGGTGCCTGCATTTCTGAGAGAAGTTTTACTTCTGCAGAATACCCACGTATGACCGTCAGCCATTTGCTTGTCTGTTCCTTGCTGAAAATTGCCTTGAGGACCATGGGCTGCATTAAAAATATGCTCAGCCACTTAGCAACTTGGACAGTGAGATCCTTGAGGGCAGGCACATCTGGCTCCTCACCATCTCAGTGCTGTGGATTTCATCTCTTAACAAGATTTCATTCATTAACAGATGAGAAGCTAATCACCTGTTGGATTCAGCTGAAAAAAATGAACCCTTTATTTATGGCTTGGGTTTTGTGCTTAGAAAGACATCTTTATGTTATTCCTTTTCATTTTTAAAGATTTTATTATTTGAGAGAGACAGCGAGAGAGAGTATGAGCAAGGGGAGAGGAAGAGGGAGAGGGAGAAGCAGACTCCCCGCGGAGCAGGGAGCCCGATGCAGGACTCGATCCCGGGACTCCAGGATCATGACCTGAGCCGAAGGCAGACGCTTAACCAACTGAGCCACGCAGGCGCCCCTATGTTACTCTTCTGTTATTCTTCTGTGTAAGTTCTTTTCTGCATGCACATGAGCCACGGGAAGCCGCATTGTTACCAACACTCAAGTATCCCCTCAGCCCTCTATCGGAATAGCCAGATGATTCCTATGGGGGACTTAGCTGGTCTTTTGGTCTTCCCCACGACTCTTCTGCTGGTCGCACACTGTGTTCCTCATGAGCTGCCACCTCCCCCTTCTTTACGGGTAGTCCCATGACCCAGGACTGACCCCGTCATCCTGGTCTAGTCAGAGCCCTTCCCTGGGACCAACATACGACAGCGGGAGGGAGATGCGATCTCCTGCCTCAGGAGCTGCTAAGCTGCAGGTGCTCACGGCCACCTTCTCTCCCATGTGGGGACGACCTGGCTGATGTGGGGAAAACAAGCCTGCCCTCAAAGCTAAGTCGAGACGGACAGAGACGAGCGCCCGAGCAGGAGAGAAGTGCCTCAGCAGGGTCAACTCATTCCCGTTGCCCCCAAGGCCCTGGCTGCTAAAGCCCTTCTTTTGTTTCTGCAGGCGACCCTGTCGTCTCCCCGCGAATCCTGTTTCTGGATTACGTGACTTTGGGACGGGTTTCTGTGGCTCACAACCAAAAGAGGCTCAACCACCGCAGCTCCATCCAACAGCCGTGCGAGTGTGCGACTTGACAATTAAATACTTGTTGGGACGTGAAGAGGCCTCATTTTCACCATTGAGACTAGAATTACAAAGGATGGAGAAAGAGGAACAGAACAATTTCTCAAGGGTATTAGGTAACAACAAAACCCAGCGTTCGTGGAGGGCTCTACAATTTTCAAAGTACCTTCATAACCAGGGTCTCATTCGACCCTCCCGGTAATTCTGCGAAATGGAGAGAGTACAGGGTATAATTATATGCCTTTATAAACACAACAGAATGGCAAGTGCACGTTTTTCCTGTGGTTCTGGAATTACAGTGCAGGCCCACCATGGAGCACAAAGGATCCTGAGGTGTTGTATATTCTCCGTCCGGAGGACCCCCAGTTGGGGGAACAGCCCTTCACTTTACAGGCTTACTGGGAAGAGCCTCTTTGGAGAATCCACACAATGAACCCCAGACCCAGGGAGCGCCAAGAGATTCCCTTGTGAATATCGGGGCATCTGTACGAAGGGCTGTTCGGCGTATCCACGCCCAGATGGACATCAGTTTTGCCAGCACTCCTGCCTGCCAGGCACTAAACAGGGCACCGGTAAAGGGCATTGGGGAGGCAGTGATGCACCTGCTCAGAGAGGTGACTCTCCAAGGCCACACACCCGCGTAGCAGCAGAACGGCAGTTTCAAGATAAACCACCGATGTTCACAGGGTAGCACACATCAGAACCACAGGGTGGGAGACTTGTTATAACAGATTGCTCATCCTACCCCTCGAGTCTCCGATTCGGAAAGTTTGGGGAAGAGCCCAAGCCTCCGCATTTCTAACAAGTTTCCAGGTGATGCTGATGCGCCTGGCTCAGCGACTCCCCTTGGAGACACCCGCTAGTCTAGACCAGCTCACTTCAAATTCGGGGATTCTTGTACACCGCCACACTGCATCCCTTTACCCGTGCAACCAAGAAGAGTTTGTTTCCTGTCCGATCGCACTGCTGACATCGTCAATATTCTGAAATATAATTTTCCAAGACATGGTATTTCCTAGCAAATATGCACTTTTGGCAATTTTGTGCTATAGATCTGCAATGTAACGAACACTATTCTAGACAGCAGCTACAAAAGCTGATGTTGGAAGTAAAAATTCGAAACCCTGAAGTCCGTGTTGCTTTGATGCATATTTTAATGAAGAAGGATGGTCTGAAAGCAGGGCTGAACACTGGCAGTGCACACAAGAAACGGTAACTTCGGCTTTGCACATAAAATGTACATCAGGAGAAAAAAATAAAGCAGAAAATAAACAAGATGAACTCAAAATACTGTAGCAAATGTTGGGCTGAAACACTGCCAGGTGTGGAGGTGTAGAGAGAGATGAACACACATTTTGGTGGCAAGGCACAAAACTGTTTAAATCCTTTTGCAGAAGTTTCTGAAAACTGTCATTTTGGCATGGATCTATGAGCAGAGTTACTGGATTTATCATGTAGGCAAACCAACAATGTTCTGTGAGAATTGCCCTGTCCAGCCTTGAATGTTTTGTAGCTCCTTTGAAACATCACCTCCACATATGCCAAAGAATGGAACAGAGAAATGAATTCAGGATTTTTTTCTATATGATAAGAATATACCAGAAGGTGTGAATTCTCAATGAATGGTAGCAAGTTCATGTTCTCCTAAGTAATTAATTAATGTTCCTACAGAGGATTCAAACTGTTATTTTTGGGGTATATGAGAATATGTATACATAAGTGTCTGTAAATATATTTTTTCTTTAAATTGTTTTATTAAGTTTAGTTTACTACAAATTTAAAAATGCACAACTTCTTGTCCGTGTTGGTGGCAGAGGAAAAGTTTTAGGTGTGAGAAGCCAGTGTATGGAAGTGATGAGAAACTTTAAAATAATGACACAGCACATCTTCATTTATTACCTGGAAAATGGCTGATGAAGGGCAGGAGTGGAGCCGGGTACACCTGAACCCATTTGTCCTGCAAAGTAATTAAGGAAGTGTTCTAGCCACAACCTAGTCATCGCTACCATGGGAGAGGTTCTTCTCAGCCTTGAACTTCTGATTATAGAACTCAAGGCTCAACAGCAAAAGGAAAGACAGGGGACCGTGCTCTCTGCCCACATGTGCTTCAGGCCCCTCTGTACGTTTCTAACAATGGGGTCAAGACCCAACCTTACCCAGAAGTGGAAAAGCAAGCCCCTGACCAACCACCTGCCTTTGTGTCTCCAAGCCCTATCTGTGAAGTGGATTTTTTGGGACAGGATTTCCAAACACTGAACCACTGTCTGGAAGGAAGATAGAAAAAGCAATAGAGGATGCTGCCATGAGACCATGCAGGAAGGAAGCATGAGAAATTTATGTATTGGTGAGAGAGGATTTTTTGTTCGTGTTTTTTTTTTTTTTTTTTAGATTTTGTTTCAGAGAGAGCGAGCATGAGGGGAGGAGCAGAGGGAGAGGAGTAAGCAGACTTCACGCTGAGTGTGGATCCTGATGTGGGGATCAATCCCACAACCCTGAGATCATGACCTGAGCTGAAACCAAGAGTTGGCCACCCAAGGGGCACCTGGGTGGCTCAGTTGGTTAAGCATCTGCCTTCACCTTTGGTCATAATCCCAGGGTCCTGGGACCAAGCCGCAGGGAGCCTGCTTCTCCCTCTCCCCCTGCTTGTGCATGCACGCACTCTCTCTATCAAATAAATAAATAAATAAAATCTTAAAAAAAAAAAGAGTTGGCTACCCAACCGACTGTGCCACCCAGGGGCCCCTATATTGGTGAGAGAATTTAAGAAAAATGCCTTTGGATTCACCCAAAGTTTTCTCCCTTGGCTATTTCTATATGACTAGGTTTGAAGGTACTCCAAATAGATTGTTACTGTTGCAATCATCATAATAATAACAATAGAGTGTGTGTGTATAAATTATCTGTGTGCAGACTTTGCTAACTTATCATCAGACACTGTAGTGTTCAGAGGGAGGTATTTTCTTACTCTGACAGATGAGGAAATTTAAGAGAAAATTAAGGGAAGGGGTTTGCACCCTATTTATAAATGAGTGAACTGGGCTGATTCAAAACTGGCTCTCAGACTCCAGAGCCCTGATGTTTCCAATTGCCTCCACGTACCGGGGGGATTTTAGTGGGATCTAGGAAGTGAAGATACTCCTTAGCGGTTAACATCTTGTGATGGCTTTAGCAGTAGCTATTTGAGAGTTGGGACATGGCATAAACCTAAGATAAGGGAAGGAGGGAAAGAGAAAGCAATACTTAGGAATGACTGTGGAGATGGCCATCCTGGAAGGAAGGACCAATAAAATTAAACCAGCTTTCTGACCTGGTTGAAGACTGTCCCTGGCTATGCTATCCAGGGCATGTACTGATTAATCAATTCAGCACATATGTATAGGAGGATTGTTACTTGGGTTCATAAGACAGAGCCCCTGCTTTGGTGATACCCGTGCGATGGTTCTCAAACTATCACAATTAGAACATTCTGAGAACTTAAAAAGGTCTCACGCCAGGCTATTTGGATTCCCTTGTTCTGGGGTGAGGTCTGGGCACTCTTATTTTTTTCAAAGCTCCCCTGGTGTTTCTAAGGTACAGCCTGCAAGTGCCTGCCTAATGGAAGAGATAAGTTCCCACTGGCAGAATGGGACTGGGTTATAGGTACATGGAGATAATATGTCCCTTGGCTTTTGTACTGGCTGCACAATTGTCATTTTCTGTTTGCTGCAGTATGTGAAATGTTGGAAAGCACTAAAATCATGAGCAAGTAGACATACATCACGGTGTCTGGGTGGTATTTGTGTTCACGTGTCTCTACAGGGGGCTGTGGAAACTGATCCATTATCTAAGGTAAGTGCTCCAAGCCTTGCAGAATCTCTCTTAGTAGGGCACAAGACAAGATTGGAAAACTGAGGGGATCTCAGAAGTCATCTTCTAGCCCAACATTTTTGTCTCAGAGATAAGGAACAGATTCAAGTCACGGAACAACTTGGGGGGAGGAGGGGAGCCTGGCCATGGACCCTATTCTTTCAAACCTTCTCCAGATAATCTTAATGGTAACTTATAACAATAACCCTGCAAAGGATGTAGCATTTAATTGCATATAGTGAAAAACTAAATGTCTGCCCAAGTCATATTTATAACGGGGCATCTTCCCAGGAGGACGTCACTTCTGCCTTTATTCCATATACTACGTGCCAAGGAGGAGTGAGAGCCCCAGAGACAGACATTCAAGGGAAAGGACCTCCGGAGAGTCTGATCATTTCCTTAAGCCCCACCAGAGGAAAAGAAGACACACAGAGCTTTCCCCAGGTAGGTAGGTAAAATGCCAAGTTCCTGCCAAGCCTTCTTCACGCTCTCTGGTCGCCTCTCTGGCCCCTCTGCCAGCCATGGTCTTCGTTGCTCTCATTATCGACGTTTCTCTGAGGATGGGAGAAGCCTGCCAGCCGGCTCCATCCTCCCCAGACTCTCTCATCCCACTGTTCCCTAAAGTGCCTCCCATCCAGCCTCTGGCCCATTTCTTTCTCTAGCTCTTACATTAGTCCTCCCCCCGCCCACCCCGGAGGTCTTAACTGTCACACCACTCACTTCCCGCCACCATCACTAACACTGCTGCGCTCAGCGGGTTGTGACTGTTGGCACTGCCATTTCCAGTGGAAATTCTGGCTGCGCAGCTTGTGATATTCTGACCACTGGTCCTCCATCCCCAGTGAGGTTTGCTGGATCTCTGCTAAGATGGGCTCAGGACAGGCACTGGGCGGCAACACTCTTGTGTTCTGCCACGGGCACACTCGCTCTCACCAGCCCCAGCGGTTCTGCTCCAGGACTATACTTGGGCCCTCCGACCCTCCTCTTCTCTTCCATATAGGAGATTCTTAGCTTTTCAGAGTCCTCAAACTATTTGACTGTAACGGTCTTCCATAGTTGTTGAGTCTAAGGACTTTGGCCAACACCCAGACTCTGAGTGTCAGCTATGTCTCATACGAGGCGTGTGACTGTGGGCCAGTCACTGACCTTTCTGGGCCTTTGTGAATGGGAACAGCAGGGGTGTCCACACTGTAGTGTTGTGAGGATTAAATGGGATAGTGCGCATGCAGTACCCATGTAGCAAGGTACTCGGCATGTAGAAGTTGCACAAAGTAACTCCCGCTGTGGTTGTTACAGAGTACCCAACAAATGATCTGTCTACAGATTAGGATCTGTGTAAATTGCATACAAAATAAGAAGATCAGAGGCATCCAGACTCTCATCACTCATAATGATTGATGTCAAGCAACAGAAGTTTTGTCATTAACCAGGAGTTTCCCATCAGAGTCGTACATTTTGCTGCTACTCTCAACACAGCCTGGTGACTTTCAACTCTGCCCATTCTATTTCTCTGTATGGTTCCAAAGCCTATCCCTTTGTTTTTAGGTTAATGCATATAGTTTTATACTCTCCTGGATTCCTATGAGGAATTCTGTCATATAAACAATTTTCCCAGGGTGCCTGGGTGGCTCAGTCAGTTGAGCAGCTGCCTTCGGCTCAGGTCATGATCCCAGGGTCCTGGGATTGAGCCCCACATCCAGCTCCCTGCTCAGCAGAGAGCCTGCTTCTCCCTCTCCCTCTGCCTGCCACTCTGCCTACTTGTGCTCTCTCTCTCTCTCTCTGTCAAATAAATAAATAAAATCTTAAAAAAAATTTTTCCCTTAAATTTGCCATGGCTTAGAAATCAGACCCACATTTCCTGGTGCTACTATTTTCTTTATAAAATACTTCATCTTAAAATTTTTGCTCAAATATTTTCTGTATCATTTTAGTTAGGATATACCTAAACTGCTGTAACAAAGAGACCCCAAATACAATGGCTTAAATAGGGGAGACATGTGTTTTTCTCTCATGTAACAGCCCAGAGGAATGTGCGTGGCCCAGGGTACAGAAACCATGGGTCATCCATGACCCTGGGTTCTTTCTGCCTTGTCCTACCCTCTCCTGGGGTGTTAACCCCATCTGTGTGCTTGAAGCTATTTCATCTTAGTGTCTAAATTCCAGAAGAAAGGAAAAGGAAAAATCCAGGATAAGTGGTTTCACCTTTATGGAAGTGACCTCAGTGAAGTCTCACACATTATTAATACTCACATCCAGGGGCCCCAGGGTGGCTCATTTGGTTAAGGGTACAACTCGTGATTTTGGCTCAGGTCATGATCTCAGAGCTGTGAGACCAAGCCCTGGATCAGGCTCCATGCTGGGCGTGAAGCCTCTTTAAGATTCTCTCTCTCCTGGGGTTCCTGGGTGGGTCAGTTGGTTAAACGTCTGCCTTTGGCTGGGGTCATAGTCTTGAGGTCCTGGGATCGAGTCCCAAGTGGGGCTCCCTGTTCAGCGGGGAGTCTGCTTCTCCTTTTCCCTCTGCTTCTCCCCCTCCCAGGTCATGCTCTCCCTCTCACTCAGGTGCTCACCCTCTCTCTTAAAGAAATTAATTCTTAAAAAAAAAATATTCTCTCTCTCCCTCTGCCCCTCCCCACCCCCCACCCCAGCGTGTGCTCTCTTGCTCTCTTGTTCTCTCTCTCTCCATCTACCTCTCTCTAAAAACAAAAGAAAAACAAATCAAAACAAGCAAACAAACAAAAACTCACATCCATTGGCCTAAACTGAGCCCCTACCTAGCTGGACCATCTTTCCAAGTGGTTGAACAATGGAGTCTATAGCTATGTGGCCCTCTATTACTAAAAGAGGGAGGCAGAATCAATACAGGGGATACTGAGTGGCCTGTGCCATAGGTACACATGATTAAAAGTTCAGCTAGAGGGGCACCTGGGTGGCTCAGTCCATTGAGTGGTTGACGTTGAGTGTCTGCCTTCAGTTCAGCTCATGATCTCAGGGATGAAGTCCTGAGTCAGACTTCCTGCTCAGCGGGGAGTCTGCTTCTCCCTCTGCCTCTGCCTCTTTCTTCCTCTCCTTCCTTCTCCCTTCCCCTCCCCCTGCTTGTGCTCTCTCTCTCTCTCTCTCACTCACTCACATAAATAAATAAAATATATTTTTTTTTTTAGAAAAAAGAGCTCAACTACAATGGAGGGATGTATTATGAAAGTAACAGACATCTTCCTACTCTGTCATCTTCAACACTACTCCCCGGAGGAAACCACTGGGGAAATCCAACTTTTTAGCCACTTTGAGATTATAGAGATAAACTTACCTGTTTATCTCTAAATAATATCTTATAGACTCTAAATAGTCTACCAAAATCATGAATCTCTATATAATACCATATTGATTTCCTGTAATGTCTAATTAGGTATTTTGTCCTCATGCTGAAGACAACTAAAGAAGTTGGATGAAATACAAAAAGCACCTCCTCGAAAGTGTCAAAGACTTGCAAGATGGTAAGGAGACTTGGGGTTCAGATGTAAAAGAAGATCTCTCTCTCTAGAGAGATCCAGTCCTCCTTTTTTTACGTTAAGGCTTCGGCCAAGGCTGGGGAAGCAGCTGCAAAGCTGAACCACCCTTCCGGTGCCGTCTCCGGGGCTGTACAAACAGAAGCAAGACCGAAGCCCCAGGAGTAGGGAATTTTTTTAAAAAAGATTTTATTTATTTATTTAGAGGGGGTGTGTGTGAGCTGGGAGAGGAGCGAAGGGAGAGGGAGAGGGAGAGAGAGTCTCAAGCAGACTCTGCCCTGAGCATGGGGCCCAATGTGGGGCTTGATCTCACAACCTTGAGATCATGACCTGAGCTGAAACCAAGAGTCAGACACTTAAGCAACTGAGCCACCTGGGCACCCCAGGGGTAGGGATTTGATCAATTAAACCCCCTTTGAGTTGAAAATCTGAAAAGCCATACCCCTGATATGAAGAACAACTATAGGTAAACCAGCCTTTGCATGAATTTGCAGTCAGTTGTTCCTCATTTAATGGTGCAAGCAACTCAAACATTTACATTACACCAAGATATTCCTGGAATGATAACCCTAGTGCTATTTGCACAAGCAAATGAGTATCTTCTCAGGAGGAAGGCATCACCATACCAGGCCTCAAAATTTCCTCCAAATAATTTGTAAAATATACTATCAACCACACATAAAAAATAGCCAGGCTTGTAAGACCACAGGATGCAATGCTGAGTAACAGAAGACAGATAAGCAACAGAAAGAGAACCTCAAACTCTAGTTATCAGAATTATCAGACATGGTTCATAAAATCACCATGTTTGCTACATTTATGAAATAAAGTCAAAGCCTTAAAATATCAGAAGTGAACTGGAAACTCTAAAATGCAATGTAGCACATTAAGAAAAACCCCAAGCTTAAAACCACAAAGAAGAAAATATCCAGAATGTAGCATGAAGAGACAAAAGGAAAAACATTATAGAAGAGAGGGTAAAAGGTATACGGGATATCAGTGAGTAGTTCTAGCCTAAAAAAGGTGAAGTGAGAGAAGGGGATGGAAGTAAAATTCAAAAAAAGAATAGCTCTGTATTTTTCAAAAGCAATGAAACCATCCATCCACAATTCCCAGAATCCCAATAAACCCTAAGTAGATTAAATAAACCTGCACCTAGACATGCAGACAAAAATAAAATCTTTAAAACAGCATGAGGAAAAAAGAAACATTTCAAAAGAAGGACATTTAGACTCAGCATTGACTTCTCTGGAGTAACAAAGAAGCAGAAAACAACAGAATGATATTTTAATTAACATTAAAGTTTGAGATGGTAAGAAAATAAGTTGTTATTTGTAATTAAACCACTTCAGAAAGTGCAGTAACAGTTCAACTTGGAAGCTAGTAGAGACAAAAAAATTGGAATGTTACAAAGGGTAATCTAAATAGAACAGTTGGGATAAATTACCCAAAATAAGATTACAGATTTAACTCAAACATATCAGTAATTACATTGAACATAAAAGAACCAAATATTCAATTTGAAGAAGGGATGTACAGATTGCATGTAAAACAAAAGAAAACTCAATTATACACTGTTTATAGAGATATATTTAAAATATAAGAATACAGGGGCACCTGGGTGGCTCAGTTGTTAAGGGTCTGCCTTCAGCTCGGGTCAGGATCCCAGGGTCCTGGGATCGAGCCCCGCATCGGGCTCCCTGCTCGGCGGGAAGCCTGCTTCTCCCTCTCCCACTCCCCCTGCTTGTATTCCCTCTCTCGCTGTGTCTCTCTCTGTCAAATAAATAAATGAGATCTATAAAAAATAAAAATAAAATAAAATATAAGAATACAGAAAGCTGGAGAGTGAAAGGAGACAGAAAAATCATTGAAACACTAACTCCAAGAAATCAACTGCAGTTATACTAATAGAGTAATCTCAAAGATGAAAAGCTTCAGCATAGTCTCTACAGAGAAATGGTATTTCTATTTAATGATAAAATGTTCTACTCACCATGAAGAACTAATTTAAAATTTGAATGTGCCTCGTAACATAGCCTAAAAATATATGAAACAATCATTGACCCAACTAAAACAAAAAATTGACAAAAATGAGAAAAATTTGGGGCACCTGGGTGGCTCAGTTGGTTAAGCGACCGTCTTTGGCTCAGATCATGATCCTGGAGTCCAAGGATCAAGTCCTGCATTGGGCTCCCTGCTCAGCCGGGAGTCTGCTTCTCCCTCTGACCCTCTCATATGCTCTCTCTCTCTCTCTCATTCTCGCTCACTCAAATAAAGAAAATCTTTAAAAAAAATGAGAAAAATTTAGTTCATCTCTCTCAGTAACTAATAGAACAAAGCAAAAAAAGAAGGAATATATGAGAGGGGCACCTGGGTGGCTCAGCTGGTTAAGCGACTGCCTTCGGCTCAGGTCATGATGCTGGAGTCCCGGGATCAAGTCCCACATCGGTCTCCCTGCTCGGCGGGGAGTCTGCTTCTCCCTCTGACCCTCCCCCTTCTTGTGCTCGCTCTCTCATTCTCTCTCTCTCAAATAAATAAATAAAATCTTTTAAAAAAAAGAAGGAATATATGAGATTTAAACAAGGTGATTAACAAAATTGACCTAATAGACACAACTTCAAAGTACACATTCAAGATAAAAACAGCCATAAAATTCTCAATAGAGAATATATTAAAGTGCATTTCCTAATACAATGAAACTATAGTAGATATGAATAGATAGAACATTCCCATACGTTTGGAAATTAAGACATAGCTTCTAAATAATTAATGGGCAAAAGAAGCAATCACGATGGAGATTAAAAATAATTTGGGGGCGCCTGGGTGGCTCAGTCGTTAAGCGTCTGCCTTCAGCTCAGGTCAGGATCCCAGGGTCCTGGGGTCGAGCCCCGCATCGGGCTCCCTGCTCGGCGGGAAGCCTGCTTCTCCCTCTCCCACTCCCCCTGCTTGTGTTCCCTCTCTCGCTGTGTCTCTCTCTGTCAAATAAATAAATAAAATCTTTAAAAAAATATGTGTACTGAGCACTGACGAAAATACAATACATCCAAACTTGTAGAAAGCAGCTAATGCAGTACTTAAGAGGAAATTTATAGCTTTCAATGAATGTCAGAAAAGAAGGCTGAACCATCAGTGATGTGTCTTTATGAAGAAATTATTAAAGAAGAGCCAATTAAACCCATAGAAATTAGAAAGAAAGAGATCATAATGATTAGAGCAGAAGATAATAAAGAAAGAGAAACATTCAATACTGACGAGCAATAAAGCTACAATTTGGTTTCTGGAACAAGTGATAAAAGAGATAAGACCCTGGAGGGATTGATCTAGGCAGGAAGACAGAAGGCACATTAGCCTTTGCCAGGAATTAAAAAGGGGATATCGCCACCAGTTGGACAGATATCACAGATTGTAAGAGAATGCTATGAGCGATTTTACAGCAATACATTAAAGAATTTAGATGAAATGGAGAAATTCCTAGGCAAAGTTAACTTACCATTCAAGAAATAGCCGATGTGAACCGTCATATAAAATCGACTCACCAGTTAAAATCTTTCCCAGAAACAAAACTCTAGGTCTACCCAGATTGTTGGTATAGCAAGGCAAGAAAAGGAAATAAAGGATTGGGAAAATAGTAGAAAAGCTGTTATTACTTAAAGAATATATAATTGATATGCAGGAAAAACATAACTATAAATTATTCAAATTCATAATTGAGTTTATAATTTTGCAGGCTAAAATTCAATACACAACAACTCAGTATTTTCTGTCTGTCATCAATAACAGAATGAAATCTTTGATGGGGTCAGTTTTAAATGACATCAAAATACTATATATACAGGAAGACATCCAAATAAAAAAGGTCTAAGGCCCTTCCCGAAAGAACTATAAAAACTTATTAAGAGACATTTAGGAAGACCTACTAAATGGAGAGGGACCGTATGAACATAGATTGGAAACCGAAAGCTGTAAAAACTGTAATTCTTCCAAAGTTGATCGATAGATTCAGTGTAGCTCAATCAAAATCCCAAGAGACTGTCCCCTCTGTCCTGCTCTGGGTCCACTTGTCTATCTTTATGCGGCTACCACACTCGGTATCAGGTGGGGCAAGTCCTCCCACCTTGTTCCTCATCTTCAAGAATTTCTTAGCTATTTTTAGGGGCGCCTGGGTGGCTCAGTTGTTAAGCGTCTGCCTTCGGCTCAGGTCATGGTCCCGGGGTCCTGGGATCGAGCCTTGCATCGGGCTCCTCGCTCGGCGGGGAGCCTGCTTCTCCCTCTGCCCCTCCCCCTGTTGTGTGCTCTCTCTCTCTCAAATACATAAATAACATCTTCTTTTAAAAAGAATATCCTGGCTATTTTTAGCTTTTTGTATTTCAACATAAAATTACCATCAGTTTATCCAATTTCATTAACCAGAGAAAGAGACCTACACACAACTGGACACTAAAAGTATGACAGAGGCATCCCTGCAGGAAAGAGGAAAAGGGTAGGCTTTTTGAAAACCGCAACTAGGACAATTAGATATTTAAATGGAAAAAAGAATGAAATTATACCCCGATGGCACAACATAACTGGATCAGTTATAAATGGATTGTAGGCTTAAACGGGAAAGGCAAGACAATAACGCTTATAGAGGATAATACAGGAGCATATCTTCATGACCTCGCGTTATGGGAACATTATGCGTCTGCACCCAGGGTCTGTGCTGACACCAATACAGTCTTTAGATGAATGGGGATTTGCTCAGTCTGCACTTAAACCCTTGCCAGCGCTCTGGGAGCAATATCCTCTCTGTAGCTATCACACGAGGACGCTTCCCTGCTGTGCCGAACCAGGGTGACCAAGACCGTCGGGGCCCCCTGACACCTGGTGAAATGGAAAGGAGTCCCAGCACCCTTATTTATGGGTAGAACTGGGCTTCTTGAAGTACTCTGGTCTGGGAATGTGAGAACCGGACATCAACTTGACAAGGAGACCATGCACGGTTGGAGGACGGACAATGGTTACCTCTTCCCACCCTTCTGCATTTTAGGTGTCAATTTTTTGTATGTGGGTTAATTGAGAGGGGGTATGCTATGGGATTAAGAGAAGAAAATGTGGGCTCTGCCAAAGTGATAGTTTAAAAGAAATTTCTTGGTGGCCTACTTACCCATAATTTGCTTTTTATTATTTATTTATTTGTTTGTTTATTTATTTATTTGAGAGAGAGAGAGAAAGCGTGAGCAGGGGCGAGGGGGAGAGGCAGAGGGAGAAGCAGACTCCCCGCTGAGCAGGGAGCCCGATGTGGGTCTCGATCCCAGGACCCTGAAATCATGACCTGAGCTGAAGGCAGATGCTTAACCAGCTGAGCCACCCAGGTGCCCCAAAATTTGCTTGAGTTTTAAACAAGAAAACTTCAGCATGTAAGCAAAGCAAACAGGGCTTAGATATGGAATGCAAAGCGCGTGGAAAAGTCAGGAGGATCCTGAAGAGTGTTACAGGTCAGGCAACTCTCCATCATCTTGAAAGAACTCACTAAGAAAGATAAACAATATTAGACAGTATCTTATTGGAAAGGTACAGGAACATCATAAAGCGCCTCTCCCTTTACTCCTCTTCTATCCCTCACCCCTAAAGTGACCTTTTCCACCATGTCTGAAATTCCACCTCGGAGGCATTTCTTTAGTTTAAGCTTGGATCCTTACTATAACGTGAAGAAAACCACAGTTACTGGCATTTTGGTATAAAAGATGTATTATTGAGAATAGGTCTTGATGAGGGAAAGCAGGAAGCACTAACAGGAGCGGAGGAATGGTTTGCCATGGCACAAAGGCAGAAAAGCGAGAAGCAGAACTGGAAGAACAGGTGCCCCACAATAAGGGTGAACCGGCTGTAGTTCAGGTTTGGGGTTCAACAGGCAGACCTGGCTTAGAATTGTGGCTGCACCGGACTAGTGACTTAACCAGTGAGAGCCTCATTTACAGCCTCAGCTGTAAAATAGGAATGTGTACTACCTGCATTTGTTTACGGATCAAAGGAGAAAGCTGCCCACAAAGCACCTGATGGACTGTCGGACCCAGAGTGAGAGCGCATGAAGTGTAAGCTCCCATACGGCCAAGGTTTCGCTTTTCTAAAAAATTTTTTTTCCACCAAGACCAATCTCTTTCAGAGCCAATTGCTTTGTAATATCTCACATCTCTCCATACATTTAAAAACTTTCATCAATCGATGGCTTTTGGATTTTTTAGGAAAATATTCTTTTAAAAAAAAGCAGAATGAGTCCTTTTTGTATTCTTCATCTCTTAATATTTTGGGGTACTGTTTTTCAAAGGAACGATCAGGGATTGGAAGAAAATGAAAATATCATTTGCTTTCACAATTTTTTCTACCTTCTAGTTGACAGTGTTTCTTACACATCTCTCCTGATGAAATGTATGGAAGTATTGATAAAGGTACATCATGATCTGAAATCATACGTGAATAGTTTGGATGTTACCCAAGGACAAGGATATTTAGATACAAGTCCACCTTCCTTGGAAGCAGTGACACTGTTCACTCTCTTCACTTGAACAAGGCCAAGAGAGTCCCTCATTTATTGAAAAGGAACATAGCATATTTCTTTCCTTTTTGAGCAGGAGCTTTTAAATCTTTCCTTTAAAACCTCAACCCACAATAAGAAATATATTTTAGGGGCGCCTGGGTGGCTCAGTCGTTAAGCGTCTGCCTTCGGCTCAGGCCATGATCCCAGGGTCCTGGGATCGAGCCCCGCATCGGGCTCCCTGCTCAGTGAAGAGTCTGCTTCTCCCTCTGCCACTCCCCCTGCTTGTGTTCCCTCTCTTGCTGTCTCTCTCTCTCTGTCAAATAAGCAAATAAAATCTTAAAATATATATATATATATATATTTTACATTGTGACCTGATATACACATATGCATTGTGTGTGTGTGTGTCTATTGGTTTGAAATAAAAGTTTTATGGAATATACCTTACCCTTACTATATTTTATACACTCAGAAATGTTCCATTCTACTCTAATCTTTAAAATGCAGTTTGAGACCATTATATTGATTTTATGTTTCACACCTCAAAAGCCACTGCTTCTGGGTTTTACTCATTTTGCTTTTTTGAGCGAAAAACCTCCTTGTGTTAGTTTTAAATGCATTTAATTTGGTCCTCTTTCCACTCCTGGGATCTGTGTCTCCAAATATAAATATTAGTTAAGTTGGAAGAATATCGAGAAAAATTAGTTTGTGATTGGCTTGGTTAACTGACCTGCCATATAAGTAAACGCAATAAGGCAACTCTTACCATCTTATACATTTCCTGCCCATTCAACTTTTATGATTCTAATATTTCTTTCTTTTCTTATTTTCCCCAAAGACAAACTTTCAGTTGTTATTGGGCATAAGGAGATTATTGAAGGTAAGGGAAGAGACTAACAATTAGTGAGCAATGACTATGTGCAAGGTGCATTATTTCTTCTCGTTCATCACTCAAGGTATTTTTTTTTTGATGTTTAAAAAAGAAGCTTTTACTTTTTCATGAGAAAAATAATAGAAATATAATATTTGTATTATATGTAATACACATTTCCTTTCAAGCTATAAAAATAAGAGAGATTTTTAAAATGTCTCCTTTTGTTTACAAAGCTTTATAAAGGTACATTAAGGGGTGCCTGGGTGGCTCAGTCGGTTGAGCATCTGACTCTTGCTTTCGGCTCAGGTCATGATCTCAGGGTCATGAGACTGAGCCCCTTGTCGGGCTCTGGGCTGGGCATGGAGTCTGCTTGGGATTCCCTCTCTCCCTCTCCCTCTGCCCTCCCCCCTGCTCATGCTCTCTCTAAAAACAAAACAAAAAAATACATTAAGTATGATTATATATTTGTCCTTTGACTTAATATTTCAGTTTACCAGAAACAAAATATAATAATACCCAAAGATAGGTAACCACATTAATCTTGCAGCAACAAGGTCTTCGCTTCTTACTTATAAAGACACTGGGATTTAAGCAAGTAAAGTAAGCTGCCCAAGGTCCAGAAGCTCAAAAAGCCAGCTCATGGTAAAACTAACCCACACACCCAGATTTTCACACCAAAATTGCTGCAATGTATTTCCTTTATGTCAACATTAAAACCACACACAAAAAAAGACTTAAACTTTATGTTTTTAATCTGTTAACTCCAGCAAAACACACTTGTATCACTTCTCTTTGAATAGTTTTGTTGTTGTTGTTGTTGTTAGACTCCTATATTTGCCAGTTATTACAGAACATATGTTGAACCTTCCAACACGTCTATGTGTAAACATACTCCCAGCATACCATTTATTCATTTAGAGCACTCTGGAGCTTATAACCTACTCCAGTAATTTTTCCCACAAGGATTCATGTTTTCTATTGGCCTCACAAAGAAACTCAGGATTCTAATTTATCTTTATATTACAACATTTGCTTTTATTTTAACCTCCTCCACATTGAAGAGAAAATCAAAATAAAATGCTTTCCTTTGTAACCTTTAGTTCTAAGCAGAGCCCATTGGGGATTTTAAAATAATCACATTTAAAGCCGATTCTTGCATTGATAAACACTTTGCATGAAGTTAAATAAGCTTTGCCCGTTCTAGGATGAAGTGAGTTAAACAGCAGTGCGTGTCACTTGCTTGAAGCGACAGGAATAACGAATAGATTGTATCCACTTCTCTACTCCCGTTAACGCTACCTCCCTTTGCTGAGACGGTATGGAGGTTCCAGGACACCTCTTCACATACAGGAGACAATGGATCTAAAGCTGAAGAGGGACCCCACGCTTTTTTTTAAATTAATAGCTCCATGGAGATGTCATTTACATACCATCACCCCCACACTGATTCTACCCATAACAAAATCTCTAACTCTGAACCTTGAAAGGAAAACAATCTGAACATAAATTTCAGGCTTTCCAGTTTACGCTCAACCAGCCTCCCTTATAGTTTCGCTCCCTTCCTCTTCCCCATTTTTCTTCCCCACTGCCCCCAGTACTTACTGCTCCACACACAGTTGATTGACACAGCTACCCCGGTATTTTCACACAGGAGTGTTCAAGGATTCCATACGAATTATGCTTTATTCCAAGTAGGAACAACCATAATATAGCATCATTATCCTTGAAAACACAATCATCCCTGTGTTAGGGCAGGAGTACAATTACTCCTGATGCTTTCTTTTCAGAATTGCAGGCGGAATGGATTTGGAGGTATAATTTTTCCCATCACCATTAACACTTACTATCAAGTTTTTCCCTCATACCATCTGAATGGCAGCATGGATGGTGCTGGACCCTGGTCCAGTGACTAAACAAAAGGCAAGATTGCCATCACGCACGTGAGCCTATTATGTCCCAGTGAGGACCAGCAGGGTTAGTGTCTGAATAATGTCTGCGACAGCGATGTCTTTCTTAAATTTTGATACTCCTTATGCCAACTCTAACTCATCCAAGACTGTCAGATCTATACACATGGTTTTAGTGTCTGAAAGATCTTATGAAAACCCCAAAGAAGTTTCCCTTCAGCTGCATCATGTTATGAGTCTGCAGTATCCTGAGGTTACAGTGGGAGATGCCATAGGGCAGGATGTCCTGCTGGAGATTTGTGTTTCTTACTCTTATAGGGCAAGGGAGCATGCCAGAAAACCAGCTTTGGAACTCACATCCAGAGAGAGGAAGATGAGGAAGGCCTGGAATCACTTTAGTATAGGCCAGGGCAGGGCAAGGCATCCTTTTTTGTGGAGGAAAGGGGGTCCTATGCACCTTGCAATTAGCCTTTGTCCCCAAAAGGAGGTTTAATCAGGCCAGGTATGTTTTCAGGTTAGAAAACGGATGGTTATCTAAATTCTGAGGATATAGGTTCCTGAAAGGCAAAGGTATCAGTGGAAAAGCGGAGTCTTAATGAAGCAACCGACGGGGGGAAAAATGTAGGGAACTTTTGACCAAGACCAAAATAGAAGGCACTGTATTTCTTTTTCTTTTCTTTTTTCTTTTCAGATTTTATTTATTTATTTGAGACAGAGAGCGAGAGAACATCCTCGGGGGGAGGAGCAGAGAGAGAGGGACAAGCAGACTCCACCCTGAGCAGGGAGCCCAGCACGGTGTTCCATCCCACAACCCTGAGATCATGACCTGGGCCAAAATCAAGAGCCGGAAGCTTAACCGACAGAGCCACCGCAGTGCCCCAGGAGGGGCATTTCTTAAGGGGCCCCAGGGGCTGAACAGGAATCTGGACAGTGAGGCAGCATCTCAGAATGAACTGCAATCTTATGTGGGACTACAAAGGGGAAATTCACAGTAGCATCAGGGCGGCCGAAGGGCAAGGCATGCCTAAGGTCTCGAAGTTATACTGGCTGTTTTGGACTACATAAGGCTCGGGATTTTTTTTTTTTTTTTTTTTTTTGCGATAAATTTATGGAGACAGGATGTATTCGTTTTCTATTGCTGCTATATCCAGTTACACAAATTTAGTAGCTTAAAACAACACACATTGATTATCTTCCAGTTCTGAGGTTTAGAGTCCAAAATGGGTCTGACCAGGCTAAAATTAAGGTGTTTCAGAGCTGTCCCCCTTCTGGATGCTCCAGGCGAGAACCCATTTATTCACATCTCCCAGTATCTAGAAGCTGCCCACATTCCTTGGCTGGTGACTCCCTTACTCCTGAGAGTCAGACTGAGTCCTTCTCCCACTGATAACTCTTTGGTTCTCTTTGCTCTGCCCCCCTCCTGAACCTGTAAGGAACCCTGAGATTATACTGGGCTCCCTTGGGTAATTTCCTTATCATAAAGTCACCTGATTAGCTACTTTAATTCTATTTGCGACCTTAATTCCCCTTTGCTTTTAACCTAACATATTCGCAGGTTCCAGGGATTAGGAGACAGACACCTGTCGGTAGGGGGGATCGTGCTGCCTACCACACACAGGAACTCCAGCAAGGACAGACTGAATGTCCCGGTAACACCGTAGGGGGTAAGGAGCGCAAGCAAGCAAGCTGAATGGACCCAACCCTGGTTCTCAATGCTGGCTGCATGTACAATTGCGTGTGGAAGCATTACAGAATATGAACGCCCATGTTACACGCTCAAGTGTTCTAATTTAACAGGTGTGGGATGGGTTTCAGACATGGTAATGTTTGGATACATGGCTCTGGATAACCCAGGTAATTTTTAGACATAGGCAGGGTTGAGGACCACTGATTCAGGAAACAGGAGGTGCCATCCTAACTCTAGGGGGCGAGAATAGAGACCCAGATCATACATATTCTAGAATTCCGGGCTCTTTGACGATTTCCATCAGTTACTTCTATTATATATCAAGTCCTACCTCTGTAATTTACCTCAAACTATCAGATTTAATGTATTGGCTTTAAATATTCTTAGAAGTAATCTTCCCCTAGAAAATATATTATTTAAAATTGCATTTTATACATTTTAATGTACTTTCCCAATCTGTCTAAACTTGTTTTCCAAAAATACTTTTCACTGAAAAATTACATTCAAGCGTCCACTGATAATAGTTTATTTCACAGTATATACCTAGCTCAGGTGTAATCAAGAGTTAAACTCAATTTCATTTACGTTAATGAAATCTATTTTCCCGAGGCTTCGCTCTATAGTACTTACTTCGTCAACACTTCATGGTATTTCAATCGGTTTATGCTTTTTCTACTTTGTTACTTTTCTTATTTTATTTCATTCTTGCATATAAAAATTGTTGGTAGTTGCCATGGCAATTCTAATTGATTTCTTTCTGCTGTTTTTGTAGGCTTTTTAAAAGATTTGCACAATACATCACTCATATTGTTATTTTTATCTCTGTAAATTTGTAATGGCCTCTGCAAAAAAAAAAAAAAAAAAAGGCTGTGTAACAAGAGCATCAGATGTTACTTTGCTCAGCGTTGAAGGCTGTGAAGAACAGGAGAAAACCGAGGAAGAAAAGCCCTGCTGGGAAGCTAGGAAGGGCAATGAAGAGGGTTACAGTTCAGAAGTAAAAGGGTAGGCCACACAAAAGACAGAGTTCAGATACTTGAGGGAATGACCAGGCAAGGGCGAGGGATGTGCTTTTGGAGAGAATTGAACTTGTCCATATCACTCAGCTCTGGAAGGCCAGTAAAGGTGGAGGGAGAGGGAACCAGGTGACAATGCTCCCATTTTCTTTGTTCATCTCCTGGTGGATCTGGAAACATTCTGGGTTATTGCTCTATGCGTGCACACGCGCACACACACACACACACACACACACACACACGGGAGCATGCCCTCCCAGAACGCAAACATATCTCTTGTCAGGAGCAGCTAACATTCTCATTTCAGTAATCCAGAGATGTCTTCTCTGACAGGATGCTGCTGTGTGTTGGGATCACTGCGTTCTTGCAGGGAATGACCTACCATACCATTCGCAGCCCTAGAGATCATCAGAAAAAGTGAAGATTCTTGAGGATCTGGAATGAATTGGATTTGGTTTTAGGTTCACTATAGAACTCCAGGAAGTTTACTTTTTTTTTTGAACTCACACCACATTTTTTTTCAAAAGCTAATTCTTGTGGGATACAAAAACAAACAACAACAAAACCCAAAAAACAAAAAAACAAAACCTGAACCAACCAAACAAAAAAACCAGTACAATCAAATAAGAAAGTAAAGGTGATTTCAAATTATGCTGTACATCTGAAACTAATGTCATGGTTCTATGTCAATAAAAAAAACTAAAGTAAAGGTAGAAGAGTATGGCCAACTGGGGTAAATTCAGGACACAGGTACACTGTGAGGTCTGCATCATGGTTAAAGACCAACTGTGAGTCTGCCTCTGAGCTTCTTAGTGGCTAACAGCTAACGCAAAGAGGAAAGCATGATCAGAATCAAGATTTAAAGTGCCTGCATGGGGAACGCTGATCAGGTGAACACAGTCTTTCCAAGGATTGAGACAATGAGAAATTCCCCCAGAGGAGGGGATATTTTAATATAACGGACAGTCACCTCAATAATATCCCTGTAATGCGAAGCACCAAGTTTCACAAGAGCTACTTTCTCAAAACTCCCACCAACTAAAGTCAAGGGCATGAGGCGGGGACACAGCTCAGAGAAAGCTACGGAAGGAGGGTTCCGAAAGCTAAACCTCCTGCTCCCTCTTGGTCTTGGTGATCCAGGAAGTCAAGTTACTCGGTGTGGAGAGGACTATGTGGCCAGTGTTATCTGTTAGCAAGACGATTTCTGCCCAATCCCATTGCAGGGTGGAACCAACCGATCTGACGAGATTGGATCCTACAAGCCATTTCAGATTCTTACTTGACAACAAAGAAACATCATCTCACCCCCGGTATACGAGGATGAGAAAAGGTCTCGGGGATAGTAAACATGATTCATCTCAGGAACCCGTTGTAAAAATTACATGACACAGGCCTATGTGAAATATGCAAAAGCTTCGGAAAATAAATGCCTCGCGTAACCTACCATAAAACATTTAGATAAATTATTATGACCCTGTTCTTCTGGTACAAGCATAAATGTGTTTCCGATAAATGCATTTTATTATGTTTTGCTTCATGAGACCAGCCTATTATAAATTCAGGATGGTTAAAAGAAAAATTTAAGATCCTCTCTTCCTTTGGCAGTCAGAACAAGGTTTTTTAAACCAAAAACATATGTTTAAACTTAGCTCCACATGGGCCTGCTAGTTATTGACTGATTACTGACATGTGTTTGGGCTCTAGGGACCTCAGCCCACTCTCTGCTTCTCAAGACCACGCATCTCTTTCTCACACACACACACATTAACACGCACTCCACACATTGGGAATTCAGACACTTAGCAGGTAATGGGGACCTCGTATTCAGAGTAAACACCATCCTTGAAGAAAGAACAGCCGCATGCAGTACCTTACCCTGGGGGTCACCAGTGAATGATTCTTGCCAAATTCTGAATACCCCTTGAGCCTGTCTTGCTCATTGGCAAGTGGTTTTCCTCTGCATATTTCTCAGTTATGTGCACAACATGCTAAAAACAACACATTTCTTGAGTAGTTCTTCCCTAGGTAAGTGAAAGCAACATTCTGCTGGTGGGACAATCTTAGCCAATGACTGGGGGAATACAGCTTTGAAAACAATCTAGCCTGTTCCTCTTGGTGACCAGATCTTGGGTCTGGTGGCCACAGTGATAGGCCTCACAGACCCCCAACGATGGGGAGCAAAACCGAGGGACACTCTGAAACCCACCGCCATATTTGTGATTGATGCCAAGCCCATGCTTCCCATGTTGCTCTCAACCAGGGGCTCAGTGGGACAGGGAAACAAAGTCAGGCCCACACCTGGGAGACCCGGGGAACTTCTGATAGCTCCAGGACTCCCAACACTCTCGCTGGCGGGGGGTGGGGGGGTGGTGCTTCTTTCCTTTCTCTCTCCTCCACTCAGAGTCAGACTTGCATCGGGTCTGAGAACCTCTACTTCTCCAGCTCCTTCCCCACAGGCATTTCCCCTGAGGACACCTTTGCCTAGTTAAGCCTGTCTTGGCGGATGAGGACTAACATGACCCACTCTGTTCAGTTTCAAGGGTAGGTGATGTTACCCACACTTAAGGAAATGCATCTTCGCAGAGTCAAGGACTGTGGCTCAAAAGTAGATTTTTGCCTGGAAAGGTTGTATTACGTTTTGAGCATGATATTGCCACCTATAGATTTGGATCTATAGATTAAATTTGGATCTATCAGATTAAAATTCCTTATAATTGATGTTCCAAAACAAATCCCTAATTTATTCTCTTATGCAAAATGTCACAATGCTTCCTCTAACCCAAAAGTCATCAATCAGTCCATTCTTCCCGAGAATGCCGAGCTTTTGTTTCCTCTCACATAAATCATACCTGTAGATTTCAACAATTGGAATGTGCCAATTAAAATATGTTCTGTGGCCTCAGCCTTTCTCATGATTGACAATATTGGCAATATTCAGCCTTATATTGTTGCTTCAATGAGAGAGCCATGTAAATACACATTTAAGATCACTTAAGGAAAGGCAGCTTTCTGGGCTTCTCTGAAGCAACAATCAAACCCTTTCCCTCTCAGAATTTGGAACCACAGTAGGGTCAAACAGAGACCAAAAGATCATCTTTTAATATTCGGTAGACCTTCTATCTAGACCACAGGTTGCCCTTTGAAACTCCTAGTGCAAACAGAAAACTGTGGGCCTCCCAGCTGTGGGCCAGAGAACGGCAACAGAGAGATGGCTACCTTGGCCAATGAGAGATTCAGAGACAAGAGCAAGTTTTGCCTGCAAACAGGCCGGCTCAAAAACAAAAAATTTTTGTTTCCTCTCTTGGGAAGTAGTGAGAGAGAGAGAGAGGCAGAAAGGAGTGTCTTGCTTCTTCTGCAGACAGCGATTTTATTGTGTGGGCCATGGCGGGAAATCAGAGAGTGAGGTCCTACCAAACCCCAGGCCCTGATCTACCAGTGGGGACGTCAGTGGCCTTAACCGTGTGTACAAAGGACAGAATGTCACTGGGCCACCTTAGCTCTGGGGCTAGCCAGGTAAACCCTGCGCAGAAAACAAAGCAAGCTGTCCTCTCCTTCATTTCATTACTATTTACATGTTTCAGAACAATTCATTCAAGATTCACATAAAGTTAGCTATGGGCTTTTCTAAATAGAGCTCTTACATCTTAAAAATAAATCCAAGGCTTTTAAAGCTCTGTAATTATCTTGTCTGTTACCTTGTCTACTGCTTCATCTCTCCTTCCCTCCCTTGATCTTTTATCTGTATGGGAGTTTGCCATTTTTGCATAGCTCTTAAAGCATATTCTGGATATTTTCAGAGACAGGGAGGTAGGAGAAGAGGTATGTCACAATTTGTGTGACTTACTCACTTTTCTGGAAATTAACTCCTCAAGCACCCGATGAGTAATAGGCACCTGGGCATTTGGATTTTGAATAGGATTTAATTGTGTCATGTCATTGCTGTAATCACATTTAAGGATGAAAATTCTTACAATTTCCTATACGGTGGCATTTATATCTCTAGTTAAATCGCATTTTTTAAATTGCATATTTTTAGAGACTCCATCCTTAATGATTTGTGCAACTAATTTGGAACTTGGTGACCTCCGCAGAGTAAACTTATTCTCTGAGGAAAGATGTGTAGAAGAAATGCGATATGTCTCAGAAAAAACATCATGTTTGACTGAAATACCACATAAATAGATGTAAATTTATGTAGAGCTTTCTGATTTAAAAAGTATTACATACTTATGCAAAATTTAGAAATTACTAAAAAATATATAAGATAGGAAAAAACGAATATAAAGTAGAATAAAAGCCATCTTTTTAATGATTATTTGATGCAACCATTGACATTTGGGCATCTTCCTTTACAGTATTTTACATCACACACACACACACACACACACACACACACACACAGGATCTTACAAAGCAGAGCTTTGTATCTAAATTTTTTCATATTGTGAGCATTTTCAAATATCATTAGGTAGACATTAAAATGTTTTTTAATGATGGCATACACAAGAATTTATCGTCAAGTATTTTACCAGACCACTCTTTCTTTCTTTTTTTAAATTATTTTAATTTTTTTATCATGATAAGCACACTCTTTAATCCCCATTACCGATTTCCCCAATCCCCCCAACCTCCCTCCCCTCTGGCAACCACCAGTTGGTTCCCTATAGTTAGGAGTCTGTTTCTTGGTTTGTCTCCACCCCCCCTTTTTTTGTTCCTTTGCTTGTTTGCTTTGTTTCTTAAATTCCACATATGAGTGAGATCATATGGTTTGTGTATTTCTTTGACTTATTTGGCTTAGCACTGTACTTTCTAGCTCCATCCATGTTGTTACAAATGTCAAGATTCCATTCTTTTTTATGGCCGAGTAATATTCCATCGTGTATATTTACTACATCTTCTTTATCCATCCATCTATGGATGGACACTTGGGTTGCTTCCATATCTTGGCTATTGTAAATAATGCTGCAATAAACATAGAAGTGCATGTATCCCTTTGAATTAGTGTTTTTGTACCTTTTGGGTAAAAACCCAGTAGTGCAATTACTGGGTCATAGGGTAGTTCTATTTTTAATTTTTTGAGGAACCTCTATACTGTCTTCCACTGTGGCTCCACCATTTACCAGACTACTCTCAAACATGTACACTTGTCACTCCAAATTTGCCACCATTGTAAATAATGTTATCATAAATATTCTTCTATAAAGTTTATTATTATATTGCTGATTCTTCCCATAGGAAAAAAAATTACTGAATTAAAAGAAATTAGTATTTGAAAGGCTAAGATCAAATGATAGGTTATTAATTTACTTTGGGGGAGAACCCAATGGAGACACTTTCTTGCTGGCATCAGAATAATTGGGAAGTCAAATTAGTAGACATTTTTTTCAGGGAGCATAGAGCAATGCAAGTGGTGGCAGTCTTTGAAGGGTATTTCATCCAGGTCATGGGGAGTTCTGATACCTATGACTTCTTCAGTGGAATTGATGTCCTTATGCCAAAACATTCTGTCATCACAAACCTTATTTATGCTGCAATTTAGAGAGCTCTTGGCTTGCAGTACTTAACATATTATAAAGCACTTTAAAACTCCACCTGTGCCCAGATCCCTCCCCACAATCAACGAAGGGCTTCATTTGTCCCAGCTGAAATGCCAATTAATGGGCCATTGGTGGGGTTTGGGCTTTCCCAGTGAGAATGTGCTGATGTAAATGACTAAGAGACCAAGACACGTTGGAGAAGTAAAGTTCACAAGGGCGTCCTGGGCACCCAGCCTCATGGGAGACAGAGTCACATGAAAAATTTTGAAGATGAGAAATAAGTACTGATTGCTTAGATGTACTTATGATAGACATTTTTACTGGTAAAAGACTGTCATTTCTATTTTTTCACATTTACATAAATAACTGATTTACTATGTACTTCTGACTCCTCTCTCTTCTGACAGTTTTAGGATGTTTTCATTTCTCTTGGGAATTGGGAGAATTATATATGTATTTCTTAAGTTCTCTTTTACGCTAGCCCATTGCCAAAGGTAGGTTTGGAGTCAGATGTGAAGCCAAATTAAAATATATGTGGAAATTGAGTAAGAAACTAGCAAGGAAGAGCGTCTAGGGCTGTTTACAGCTGGAAGATCCACAGTTGTCTTTATGGTTGAACATGGATGTGTCTGCATTCTTAAAAGGGACACAGGAAATGTAGGCACTCTGACGTGTGGCTTTTTGGAGGCTAAATTAGATTAATTAGCCCTCACCCACTGCCTTTTGGGACTTTACAGGCTATGGTAGTGTCTCTCAACTAGATCTTAAAAAATTGCAGATAATATAACCAATATTCAACAAGTACAGAGGGGAGCAGATACTTGATGAGATGAGGAGTGCTCCGAATTCTGAATTCACTTGGTTGAAACTGATTCATTAATTTCTTCAGCATGTGTTAATTGAGCATCTACTATATGGTGATACGAAACTCAACACTATGGATTTAGGGATGAACAAGACACACAAGATCTTTGTTCTCTTTTCTAAACTTATATTATGATGGAGGGGATAGAAAATAAGCACACCCAAAGGCAATACAATTTTGATGAGTGCCAGAAAGAAAAATGAAGCAGTATAAGGGGATGGAGAGTGACGGGGGTGCTACCTTAGTTGGGGGGGTCAGACCTGATGAGGTAAGGGCACAAAGCCATGAAAAGGCACAGAGGAAGAGCTTCCCAGGTCGGAGAGAACTACACAGTCAAAGGTCCCGAGGCAGGAAGAAGTGGGGTGTGTTGGGATCATAGCACAAAGCCCATTCTGGTGGATAGAACAGAGAAGGAAAGGGACGGAATGTTAACAAATGAGCTCAAGGAAATGGAGGAAACCAGGACCTTCTAATCATTGGACAGAAATCTAGACTTGATCCTCATTGCCCTATAGAAAGCCTATGGAGGATTTGAGCTGAAGAGTAACGTAACCTGATATCGAGTGAGAAAGTGTACCTGTGGCTGTTCTGTGCAGAAGCAGGGATTGAAGCAAGCCCCACTGGTGGTCCTGGCGAGGACAGAGTGTGACTCGGACTGTGAGCATGGTAAGAGGGGCGGAGAGTGGTCAGCAGGATGACAGGTTTTGAAAGAGTCAATAAAACTTGCTGAAGATTGGATACGGGTAATGAAGAAAGGAGAGCAAAAAGAGAATGAAGCATAGATTTTTTACTCCAGCAGTGGGAGAGAACAGAGATGGGATGCACTGAAAGCCCTACGGGAAGACCAGGTAAAGGGTGGGATGGAATTAAAAGTTCTGTTCAGGCCATGTTATACTGAGCTGCCTATTAGACATATGGGTAGAACTACGTTCTAGGCAGTAAAGGTGCGTTTAGAGTTCAGGGAAGACTGTCCCAGACAGAGGTAGAGATCTGTGAGCCATCAAAATATAGATAGTGTCCAAAGCCATGGGACTGTATGAGATGACTTATGGGGAGAATATGGGGCAAGAAGCAACAGGAGAGAAGCCAGGTGATCTGAAGGCCCGGCAGTGTGCCAACACTTAGAGGTCAATGAGAAGCACTGCTGCGATGTTGAGGAATACCGTCGTGAGAAGTGACCAGGAAAGTTTGAGAGATGGAGGTCATTAGTAGGATGAGATTTATAGCCCATGCAATTTATAGTCCAAACTGTGACTTTTTAAAGTTACTAATAATTCTTCCAACACAACGCATGTAAACTGGGACTGTCTTGGGCAAACAAGAACATATGGTCACCTTCGCCATGGTGACCTCCACAAGCCCGGTTTCAGTGGAGCTGCAGTGATGGTGGTCTGGTTGGTGTGGCCTGAGGAGAGATCAAGGAAGAGGAAATGAAAGCAGGAAGCACAGGTAACCTTTTCGAGAACTTTCACAATAAAGCAGCCAGCAGAAAAATGGGGCATGGCTAGAGCGGATATGAAATCAAGGGAAGGGTTGATTTTTTTTTTCTAAATGGGAGATACTACAGCATCTATGTATGCTAATGTGAAGGATCTAGGAGAGAGGAAAAACTTGGCAATGCAAGGAGAAAGGAATTGCAGCAGAAGCAGATTCTGCGAGCAGGAGAACAAGAGTGGATTCTGGGTTCTAGGGGAATGGCTGACATTATATGCGCATTAACGCAATCGCGGGGAGGAACGCCGGGTAGATCCAGGTATACACAGTTGCTGGATTTGGCGATGGGAAAAGGAGTTAGCCTCTCAGACAAAGCAAGAGAGATTCCACATTTTCCCCCTCCCACAAGAAGTCAGTTTACCATTTGGGGGCAATTTTCTTCATAGGTGTTAAGAGAGCTATGTGAGCTATTTCTTTTCTCAGGAAAATGCTCCAGTATGGGGCCTTTCATAGTTTACCAGCAAATGTGGAAATTCTCTCAGGTCCAATTTAGATCTGGCAGAGAAGATGAATATTACGAGTCAGTCAGCAACTGCTTATAACAGATGTTTTTGTTGAATTGTGAACATTAGCAGTTCTATTTGGCCTTTTCAGAATTTGAATTAAGAAACTGAAGAAATAGCGAAGGGTATATTGAGACCCGAGTAGAAAAAAATCCTGTGGCCAGAGAGGCGAAATGTAACATTTCGTGAAAGCTGTAGCACCCAAGAGCTGTGTGACCCCAGGGAAATCACTGTGCCTTGATCAATCTGTAAGAGGGAGAGGAAAAAAAGCTTATGATTAGCAGAACTCAGGGTTTGTGGATATGGATGGTCTCTGTCAGCTATTAGTAGGAATTTTAGGGAAATGTAAGTTTTTTGTGGGGGTAGCATAAAATAAACTAAGCAAATGAGTATTTCCAGTGATCCAGTGTCTAGGAATAACTTGGTTCAATTGATGAAGCAGAGAAAACCAGAATAAAATGTTTCAGATTCCAAATTATTATGTTCTCTCCAGACTCGAACCCCCCCGACTCTGCTCCAGTGCAGGGATAAGAGCAAGGACCATTTTCTCTCTCTCTCTCTCTCTCTCTCTCTCATGAATTAAACTTCCATTTCCCTTGTTGGCCAGATATAGTTACTGAAAGACAATTTGTTCATCTGGAAAATGGTAAGTAGTCATTTCCAGATGTTCCTCTGGTTTCTGCAGACATTGGTCCATGGCAATAGAATTATAATGCAAGTCACCTTTGGCCTGCTCCATAACCATTACACCTGCTAAGGTAACTGCAGGTAGGACCCAGGCCTGTTCATCAGGGAGACCCTGCTGTTTATACTGCAACACTACCCCCCGGGCATGCTACTGCCATGTGAGAAATCGACTGTACTTGGGCAAGATCAGTGCTCGGTAAATTAGTGCATTACATGGTGAGACATGGAGTCCTTAAGAACAGGCTTTTGGGAAAATGGCACAAATGGAACAGTTTATGGGTAGTTTAAAGAACTATCCATGGTTGCAAGACAGCTGCAAGACCGTTGAAAGAACAGGCTGGCTAATAATGTTCTTCGTTATTGATCCCACAGACCATTCTATAATTCAGTGACTAAATTCAACCTCGGTGTACCTGCTATCCACTGCATCCAAAAGAACTTCCCCATTCACAGTGGGGTAAAGGCGAAGTACATCTCATAAGCATTTATAGATATAATCAGGTCATCATCCCATATGGACAACCGCCAATTATGGAGAAACGTTTACTTCGTGACTGTATGCCATCAGGAGTGTTTGTGTTAATTGACACGTGTTCTTTAAATGTTTTTTTTTTTAACACAATGTTAAGTGAAAATATAGATTAACTAAAGAATGTGGTATTTCATGACAAGTTCTCATTTAAGGTTCTGGCTCAGAGGCTTAGAAACCCCTGCAATTGTAGCTGTACCCTACGGACGTTGGCCCACCCTTTAGAATTCACCTGTGAGGTGCAGGGATAACGGTCAGCCTGATCTGAACTACAATCGAGTACATAGATGAGGTTGTTTTCACCGTTCCCAGGATCTATGAACCTTTACTTTTGGAGGCCACCTTCCTTTTATTATGTATATTAGAATGCACTCACATTCCACATTAAATGTAATATATATATATAGAAGAACTGAGTTGAGTTGCTCTCAACTAGTTGACCTACAGCCACAGTTCAGAGGTATTTAATTAAACACTTGTTCATTTCAATACTACAATCTTCCTTGCATATTGTGGAGCCAATAAAACATTTTTTATATTTCAAATATTTTTACAGTGGTTTAATTAAGCATTTGCTAATTTTACTATTGCAATTTTCTTGTTTTGGGGTGAAGAATTTTTGGGGGGTGAGGGTAACGTCTCAAACATTTTTATAGGCCTTTGGAAAACTCATGGAGCCTGGGCTTGGCACCTTCATGCTTAATGGATATAATAATGGACCTGGATATTGACAAGGACCTTGGCCTTGAACGATGTCTGAAACTTCAGCTATACAGAGTTTCAGAAAAACTGGACTGGGATATAAATTCTTCACCTGGCAACCCACCTTCTAATTATCAGGTGCAATGGAATATTCTTTATAACTTTTCCATCCAGACTCTGCTTTCTCTTGGCAATGCAAGAGAAGATGTTCTTTCACCAGCTCTTAAAGGCCTCTGTTACCTCGCAACAAACTATCATTATACATTTTTATTTTGTCTCCCTGCCTGAAGTCCTTCCCTCAACAGAGGGCCGACAGGTTGGGCTTGCTAAAATGACAGCCCACCAAAGAATTTTAAGTATAATTCAACTAAACAACTAATTAATCCATTACATTGAATGACTTGGATGTTTTGTAGTTAAGTACTATGTATTTTTTGCTGTTCAAACATAAATGTTTGGCTTTCTTTAAAGTATCTTGTAACTTTCCAACAAAGCTTTTCTACTGACTTCTCTTTGAATATGCTTAACACAGTTTTGCTGTTGTTTGTTCATTAATCCAGCCATTCAACTAATATTATTAAGGACCTACAGAGTCCCAGACATTGTGGTAGACCCTGAGAATTTAGGGATGAGTATGAGCAATCCTTGCCCTACACTAGTGGAAGACAAATAGTAAAATACATCTACCCAAACACTCCAAAATGCTTTGACAAAGCTTCTCCCTGGCTACAGTGAAAAGCACAAAGGAAGCATGGTCAATTCCGCCTGAGGTGAGGGAATAGGAGCGGGTGATTCAGGAAAAGCTTATTTCTGGAAAACCTATAACCATTTATCTGGTATACATTTGGATAAGGGCATTCCACACGGAAACAGTAATAGGAACAAAGGCACTGAGGCAGGAAATGGATCTTGAAAATATTGTTGAATTGGCGACTTTGCATTTATCAGAGCCAAGATATAAAATTACAATAAATTGTGTTTGGGGTATAATTAAAATATTTAAACTTAAAATAATGTTGTGAGTTTTAATACACCTGCTGTTCAACTCGTCAGTATTTTTTAAAGCTATCTTAATGGTCTAGAAAACAACCATTTAAAAATACATAAAAACAAAAACAAAATGCATAAAAACATGTATCTAGGGGTGCACATTTTTACTTTTGTTTCAGACTCTAATATGGCTTAGCATGGCACAGTCAGATGCTGTTTTTATTTAAAATTTTCACATTTTGGGGGCGCCTGGGTGGCTCAGTCAGTTAAGCATCTGCCTTCAGCTCAGATCATGATCCCTGGGTCCTGAGATTGAGCTGCGCCGTGGGCTCCCTGCTCAGTAGGGAGCCCGCTTCTCCCTCCCCTGCCCCCAGCTTGTGCTCTCTGTCAAATAAATAAAAGCTTTAAAAAAAAAAAGGCTTCCATTAAAAAAAATAAATAGAATTTTGACATTTTGTTCATCATGGATTATTTGCATTAATTTTTACTTAAAAACTTTTCTCATTAAAACATAGTTATCTTAAATAATGCAATATATGTTAAGAAAAAAAAAGAAGAAGAAGATAGCAGGAGGGGAAGAATGAAGGGGAGTAAGTCGGAGGGGGAGACGAACCATGAGAGACAATGGACTCTGAAAAACAAACTGAGGGTTCTAGAGGGGAGGGGGGTGGGGGGATGGGTTAGCCTGGTGATGGGCATTAAAGAGGGCACATTCTGCGCGGAGCACTGGGTGTTATGCACAAACAATGAATCATGGAACACTACATCAAAAGCTAATGATGTAATGTATGGTGATTAACATAACAATAAAAAATTAAAAAAAAACATAGTTATCTTGATTACTGAATTTTCTGGGAGCACCCATTTTGCACCCAAGGCAAGTGCTTCACTCAGCTCATCCTAATGCCAGTCCTGGAAAAAGCCAGTAGATCTGTATTTTAAAAATCATTCTCTCACAATGCCGAGTGGGAATTGCTAAAGACCCTGGTGGTTAAGCCTGGGAAAATGGGGGCAAATTCAAAGTCTCTTGTAATAGTCTCTTTAAGGTGGAAAATGATGAAAGCTTGAACTAAGGCAGCAAAGAAGGTAGAGTGGAGGGAGGGAGAATGAGGTGTCAGGAATGAAGAACCGGGAGAAATGGATAAAAACTGGATATATAGGAATATTCTCTGTTATCAAAGCCCAACAGAGTCCCCCGTCCTCCAGAAATCCTTTTAAAGCCATTCCACACCATGGCAAATTCTGCCACCTTCATGTTTTTTACCTCTGTAAGTAGATTATAATCTCTTTGCTGCCAAAGACCATGTTTCCTATTTCTTTGTTTCTCCTACGGTGTTATGCACACAGTAGATGTTCAGTAAATATCTGCTGGAAGAACGACGAGGGCTTTTTCACATGGCTCCAAGGCAGTGCCCATAATAATTAAGCCAACAAAAGAAGAGTTTAAATCTTCTACCTTGGATGTATCTTTAAGGTTAGGATGCTCATTTGTCTGTCAAAGATGGCATAAATGATTTCTTAGGGCCCTTTCCAATTACATGATTAACAGTCCTTTTCTGAGAAGAGTTTTAGATGTTACTGCTAATAGCAAGAGAACTTCTCCTGGGGACTTTTTCCCTTTCATGTGATTACACTGATATTTTAGAGAAAATGAAATTACTGCATCCCAGCTGAGAAGTCCTTTTGAATTTATAAAATGCAGAGATTGCTCTAGAACTGTAAAGTTGAGGCAGATCTCTTATCCAATCATCAATAGATAATTTCGGGTTTTTGTTTTTTTTTTTATCATCTCTCTTACAAAAGTTCTACCGTGGTTACCAATGTCCAAATTTGACATTAGTGTTACCCTTGACAACTGAATCTGAGAGTTTCTCTGGAAATTATTCCAGTTATAGTAAGATGATTATAGTTGTAGAAAAATTTGAACTTCACATGTCTGAATGTGGCTTTGTCAGGTTTCCATTTGTGGTGATATCTCGATCCATTTTACCAGAAATTACTATTTGTTACTATTTATCATTACTACTGTTATTTTGAACAAGGGGCTTTTAGTAAAGCTTCTTAGAGGGGACTAGATCAATGCTTTGTCTTCTGCCTCTCCCCTCTGGGATGATGGATAAAATGCTGAATGTGGAGCGGCCACCTGGCATGATGATGAAGCTGTCATATTAGCTCTGTATTACTTACATCTAGGTTTCTCTCCCTTTTTTTTTTTTATTTATTTGTCAGAGAGAGAGAGAGCACAAGCAGGGGGAGCTGCAGGCAGGCTTCCCACAGAGCAGGGAGCCCGATGCAGGACTCGATCCCAGGACCCTGGGATCATGATCTGAGCCGAAGGCAGATGTTTAACTGACTGAGCCACCCAGGCAGCCCAAGGATTCTCATTTCACGGGAAAAACAAAATCACTAATATGTTTATGCTACTGTTTTCCAATTTTCTTATGATTCAGAGCTGAGTATAACTGATAACAGAATTTGCTATTTAGAAGTGGGATGTTTTAAGCAAACCTAAAATGTGGGATTGACTTGGTGTGAAAAATGAGGCTTTGAGCAATACGGACTTGGACACCTGAAGCTGTGAAGTTGGTGATCCTTGTTTTGGGGTGGCAGAACATTTGGTGGGGTTGTTGCCTGCTCTAGTTGGAATGAAGCAATGGCCTGACTGAGGCTACGTGATCAGGAGAAATGGTAGCGAACATTTTATATATCGGCACGTGCTGTTTCCACCACTTTCAGCAAAATCCGACTGAAGAGATGACATCACACTAGAGCTGCTCAGGCCACAGGCAGTGATGGAAGGAAACATCACTTTTCCAAGGGAATCTTTCCCTGTCTGTGGTCTACGAGTTATGGTGAAGGGAGGCCCAAAGCCAACTGCTTCTGTTGTTTGAACTTGAAGCAGTTATAAAAAGTGATGGAAAAATGACAGTCTAAATACTGGTACCCCCTGGGAAAGGGAGCAATGCCTACCACCGCCAGTGGGATCAAGGAGGTTGCCTTCCCACAGGAGCCTGGTGTCTCTCTCTGCCTCATGGCGGCAGTCACGGAGTCTAAGATAAGGGAGATGGGTAGAACAGAGAGACCTGTAATTAAAAGAGATTTCTCAGGCATAAATTGTACATCTGGACAAGCCCTTTGACTATTATTTCTTTTTTTTTAAATGTTTTTATTTATTTATTCATGAGAGTCAGAGAGTGTGAGAGAGACAGAGAGAGAGAGAGAGAGAGAGAGGCAGAGGGAGAAGCAGGCTCCCTGCCTAGCAGGGAGCCCGATGCAGGACTCGATCCCAGGAACCTGCAATCATGACCTGAGCCGAAGGCAGACGCTTAACCATCTGCGCCACCCAGGCGCCCAACTATTATTTCTTAAACCTGGACTTTACCAGAAGCAAACAGAGCAAAACTATACTAAATATAGAGGGAATTATATATCCAAAGTACTTCCCTCCCTCTAAGACTGGCCTGAAACAGTCTATGGCTAGTAAATCCCTTGCAGTCTATGGCCAGTAAGGGAGCCTTAGTTCCTAAAATTACACCAAGAGGAGGGCGTCTGGCTGGCTCAGTCAGTACAGCATGTGACTCTTTCTCAGGGTCATGAGTTCAAGCCCCATGTTGGTGTGGAGCCTACTTAAAAAGAAAAAAAAAAAATTATACCAAGAGGAAGTTGGATTTGAGATCTCTGTAGTCCCAGGAAGGGCATCTTTATCAAGCCACATCAGAGGGATGAAGCAGAGGATGAGGAGGCCGGAGATCCTCCTGGAGAGAATAACCAGGTTCGGCTAGAATGGCCAACCAAGGAACTCATTCCATGCCAAGACAGAGAGTTCTTGCTATTCCTGTCAAGTAGAATTGCTTAATTGCTATAGACAACTGATGGTTATGTTTCCCATTCTCTTCTTTCTGAATAGGAGGTCATTAGGGTAGTTACCCCTTTCCTTCTTCACTATTGTATAAGGGCACACCACTTGTCCTTTGATTTATACAGCGGTAGACCTATAACAAACCAGACAGATGAACAGCTTTCCATCTGTATCTGATGGAAAGACCGCATTTCACCCAAAAAGCCTACACTTTGAGCTGGATGCAAGAAATGCAAGAGACTTTGAGGTTGTCTACCTCGGTATGTTCTTTCTCTGGAAAGAAACTGATGTGTTGATAAATTCTTAACCGCCAGCTGGGGTAGGGTTGAATATATTTACATATATACATAGATTTATTATAAACTTTACTGATATAAAGAATTTGGAGCACAAAATTTACCGCTACTACTAACACTCTACTGTAAATTCTTTATAGTTAATTAATTCTCACAGAATACTTTTTATGACAAAGCAATTGACAAGTGAGTGTTGTTCCAATATAAATGTTGGTTGAGGAGTTTATGTAAACGAGTAAAATGAAAGTGCAGTGAGGAAGATAAATGTCAGAATTCCACCGGTTCATCAATGAGGTGAGCAACTCTCAAATACTAGAAGAATATTTCCTCAATATTTTGTTATTTACAATGCAAGAACTAAGATCACAGCATATTTTTTAAGCGTAATTTGCATTAGTAACATTTTCTTCATCATTCTTAAGTCTAGACAGTCAAAAAAAAACAATAAATAAGCACTGATTTATGGTATACGCTGATTTCCATGGTGTAAATATTCCCACTGTGGCTGATTTTGAGATAACAATGTGATGTTCCTGAGGGCAGAGTTGGGAACAGATGGGCTATTGCCTACCATTTTAAAGTATCTCCTCCATATAGATATGACAGATGTAAACTTCAAGAGCACAGACAATAGCAAAACGTAGAAAAATAATTAGGAAGTGATGAATTTTGAGTATACAGTACCTTTGTTTTTAGTATAGTTTAATTGTAAGTTTATATAATTCCATTCTTTTTTTGGCTTTTTTTTTTTTTTTTAAGTAGGCTCCATGCCCAGCATAGAGCCCAACATGGGGCTTGAACTCATGACTCTGAGATCAAGACCTGAGCTGAGATCAAGAGTCAGGCGGTTAACTGACTGAACCACCCAGGTGCCCCTCTAATTTCCTTCTTAATAATGACTGTATCTAGTCATGATCTCACAACGTTTCTGAAATTTAACAACTGGCTTTTGTGAGCTGGTGTAAGTCTTAGTTCCACACCACTGGAAATTTCCACACCATCTGACTGGTGGGTAACCCGAGGGACAGACTGTGGAAGCATCTGTCAAGTTAAGAAATGACATTTCTTTGTCTTCCATGTAGATGGGGTGGCCCTATCATTCCAGCTAATAAGATGTAAGTGAATAAACTGAATGAGACAATAAAATCTCCTTACAAGTGGGCAGGAGGAAGTTGATTGTGCCTCTTGTCCTTTGCCCTTCCCATTGGTATTGGTCAGGTTAGGCTACATAATGCTCCAGTAACACTTTAATCCCCAAATACTAGAGGCTAACACAACCAAAGATAACTTTTCTCTTCATGCCCACTGCAGGTTTCTGGGGCAGCTCCGATCCACGTATCACTCAGGGACCCAGATGCAGCTGTATGATCTAGAATACACAGGCCTCCTCAGGTGACATGACTACATTTCTGTGTTTCAGCCCAGAAATGAAACATTTCAGTTCTGCATCCAGCCTATTGGTCAGAATTATTCCTATATTTCTGTCTAACTACAGGAGAGGCTAGGAGTTCACTGTCATTAAGTAAGAAAAATAAAACATCAAATTTGTTTAAGGCCATTATTTTTGGATTTCTGTTCTAATCAAATGCAATTCCTAAACAATACCATTGGTACCAATTTTTGTAAGTTGACTATAGGTACAGTCAGTGGCATACAGAGTGTGTTATATTTAATCCCACTGCAAGCATATACAATTTCAGCAAGTGAAACAAAGTGGAAGGGTATGGACCAAACACCCGCCTTCTTCTGCCGGGAAGAAAGACGCACGTTCTAACAAGATACCACAGTTCTTGTATACTCCTCAACCAGAGTGAGTCACGAGGAATGCAGTTTTTCCATGGGAAATCACTTTCAACATTCATATGGTTTTCTCTTTTGCCTTTTTGAGAAGACCTTTGCCCTAATCTGCCCCGGGTACCCATCTGTCTGAGAAGAGATTAGAAATTAAAGTGGAAAGTATGCAAAGAGAACGAGGAGGTAGTATTCAGCTCTTGACATTAGAAATCGGATGAAGAAGACAATGCCCTTCGAGCCAGGTTATTTTCCTGCGAAGAATGTTTCCAAATTCCTGCATGCCCCATTTAGCATCTCAAGGCCAAGCCCATCCTTAGGTCTGATCTGCAGTCAGAAAGAAAAATGATATGACATAAAACTAATTGAAAAACCCACCCATCTGGTCCCTGAAAATAGTAGGAAGGCAGGGAAGGCCAAGAGACAGGGAGAGAGGGAGTGTTGTGACCAGACGTGAATACTTGGTTTTGTCCACTCTGGGCTTCGGCTGAAAGGCGAGGGCAGTGCACTAACTCCGTGACGACAGATCTGAAGGAAAAGCTGAGAAATATGACAAACAGGGCCAGAGAGAGAAGCACCTGTGGTCAGCATTTCCAAGCTCCTCTTACTTCATCCGTGGTATAGATAACGAGTTGAAGACAGTGGGCATTCCAAGGGGCCTGCCGTGGCTGAGTGAGGTGCTGCGGGTGAACCCCCAAGTCAGAGGATGAGCCAGATGACACCGCTAAGGGTCTGGAGTGGGATCTGGAGCTGAGTGAGAAGGTGAGGAGGCGCCGAATACAACAGAGCTTCACTTGAGTCAAAAGAATAGATCCCAAGTCAAATCAGCCACAGAAAGCAGCATTTAAGATGGTGGCTGGGGCAAGGATGACACACATGGGCAAAGAACGTCCCCCCAGAGCCCCAGTGGATTCCAGCTGGCAAACACCAAGGAGCAGTGCGAGTCTCTTCCCTCACCAACCTCACACCCACGCACACACACCAGCTCCCTGGCCCCTAACCACGTGGATGCAATTTCAGAGAAAGGAACAAGAGAAAAGGTAGGCTCTCTGAGGACAACATTTTTGTTTTCCTAGAGACTAAATTTTACTGCAAGGGACCATCAAAATGACTGGATTGGGCTAAACTGAATCTAGATCCAATTAATTAATATGCCTACTCACCAGTTAATTTATATTGATCTTCAGGAGGAGGCACAGGTAGCTCCAGACAAATAAGGGAACTAGCCTGTTCTCAGCAGTGGGGATGGGTTAAACGTTGTGACCTCACCACAGAGTAGTTTTGCCGTCAGCGTCCCACAAGGATATGTTACGCGGAAGGCTGTTCCTGCCCCGGGGTAGAAAATAAGCAGATTCGCCCCCCGTGTAGGGCTGGTTGCTCCCTAGCAAAGATGTTCAGTTGTGCCTCACGCACAAGCAGTTTATAGGGTCAGTACCATTCCTCCATCCACTTACTCTAATCATCTGGTGGATTATCTGGGATATATCAGTAAGCCGCAACAATTTTGCTCTTCAGTAATGAATAGGGTAGGGTTAGGGTTAGGGTTAGGGTTAACCCTACTCCTAACACGTATACACATTGAGAGAGAGAGAGTGTTGTTGAGGACTGCATTGTGCAGTTCTTCTTGGAGGACTGCATGGTATAAAGATACTGCGGGGGCTTTTGTTTTTTTCTAAGATTTTATTTATTTTACAGACAGAAAGCATGAGTGGGGCTTGCTGCAGAGGGAGAAGCAAGCAGGCTTCCCGCTGAGCAGGGAGCCCATTGCGGGACTCGATCCCAGGATCCTGGGATCATGACCTGAGCCCAAGGCAGATACTTAACTGACTAAGCCACCCAGGAGCCCCAGATATTGTTTTTTATTCTCCCACCTCATTTTTTAGGGTGCAGATAGATCTGCACAAGAGGGTCTTTTTTTTTTTTTTTAATAACAGATTTTAGTCTAAGATATGGGTGAAGAACACACGAACTCTGGTTCAGGTTTCCATTCACCAACTGTGGAGTCATGTGGGTACATTACTTTTTCTGAGTCTCAGCTTCCCAGTCTTCAAAATGGGGCTGTATACCTATACCTGGAGAGTAAAATAAATGAGTTAGTAGTTGCGAAGTGCCCGGAGCAAGTCTTGCTATAGGGTAAGCATTACATATTTGTTAAAGTAAAAATTATGGAGGCTTTATTGTGTGAGAACTTAAACCTAGCTCCCTTCTCCTATTCAGGACTGTGGAGCTGTTCACCTTCTCCAGAAGGAACCATTTATGTCCAGAGGCCCTCTGGGTTAAGAAAAGCTTATTGATTTGGGAAGTCTCCTAAGATGTTAATGGATGGGAACAAAGGATTTCCTTTAGGGGAAGCAAAAGATACTTGGGACTGACCACTCTCCATCTCACTGATGCTTCCCACTGATCTTTTTTTTTATTATTATTTAAGATTTTATTTATTTGAGAGAGAGAGAGAGAGAGAGCACGAGCGGGGAGAGGGACAGGGGGCAGGGCAGGGGGAGAAGCAGACTCCCCAGTGAGCAGGGAGCCCAACCCCAGGGCTTAATCCCAGGACCCCGAGATCAGGACCTGAGCTGAAGGCAGACGCTCAAAGTCAACCGCTCAACGGACTGAGACACCCAGGCGTCCCGCTTCCCGCCGTTCCTACACGAAAGGGAAGCCATCAAGGACAAGAACACCCCAATCCTAGGTGCACTCTGTGAAGGACTGGAGTACCACAGGGAAGACCAGGCCAGTTGACTCATAAATTCTTAAGTGATTCTGTTGCCATCAAGGTGCAGGAGAAGGCTGCCGACCTCCACAGTGTGGAATCTGGCCAAGCGCTGTCTCAGCACGTCTGGATGGGGAAGAAGACAGAGTCCATGGCCTGAGAAAGTGAGGGAGGGAGACAGCGAGAGAAGGAACACAAGCAGGGGGAGTGGGAGAGGGAGAAGCAGGCTTCCCGCCGAGCAGGGAGCCCGATGCAGGGCTCGATCCCAGGACCCTGGGATCATGACCTGAGCCGAAGGTAGACGCTTAACGACTGAGCCACCCAGGAGCCCCCAAAATCAACTTCAAATGGACCCTGTTTCTCCTAAGCCGCCTTCTCCGCAATAAAGAACCCATGAAGCTGTGGTTTGGATGATTTAATTTTTTTCTCTAAAAATTATATTAAGATACATATACAAATATTTAAACATTTTCTAAGTGTGTCCATATGCCTCCTAAAATGCTCTCTTCAACGACGGGGGTTCTGTTTTAAGAGAAGCTGGAGTCTACAAAGGTTATTATGGCTAGCTGGTGCCTTGAAGCGAGGAGCAAGAAACATCCTAAAGTCATGAAGGGCCACAGGACACAGGCGTCCGGTGACAGCCACTGTCTAGCAGTGGGAGGTTGAGCAGGTCACTTCTCCCTTTTCTCTGTGAAGAAAGCAGATGGGCTAATGGCGGGGTGAGCGCTCACTCGGGGCTAAGAATCCGTGGCAGGTGCGCTGGGTAGCAATGACAAATACATAACAGCAACAAATACAGCTGGGCTAAGGGGCGTCTCACTACTGAACTAAAATCTCAGCAGCAACAATGGGAGAACCTCATAAACCTTGACCTTCAGGGTCCCTTGCTTGGGGTCCACACTGGGCAAGAAGCCCTGGGGATGCACAGGGGGTTGATGGACTCAAGGAAGCTGGAGAGCGTGCGGGTCACCAGGGGTGTGGACAGCGCTCAGTGAGAATGAGCAGATGAGAAAATCAAGTAAAGTAACACACGACACCTTTCTTCTTTCTTGATAAGACAGTTTTTCTTAATGTCTATAGACCTTCCATTCAATTTATTTTAAATCCCCTCTTTCAAAATTAAAAGGACATCCCCACTTTTGACATAAGCCCCCAAATGCATAAGATCCTTGTAAAAATCTATAGTCCATTATAAAAATTTACAGTCTGTGTGAATGGACATTTTTAAATATTTTCAATTACAGATTTATGACAGAATTTTTCATAGGCCTGAATTGTCTGTTTAATATTAAAATGATTCTTGTAAGGAGCCATCTGTTATGCGATCAGGCCTGGAAATTCTTTACAGGGCTTTACATCAGCACTCACTCCAATGTTTGTCATGCTTCAAATATCCTCAGGCACTCGTGTTTCCATTTAGAGGAGCAAGGTGAAGGACTTAGAGGCAGGACATGATGTCTTCCTGATTATTCAGGGGCTGTTACTGAAAACACTGTGTTCAGCATATGGTTTGCTAAATTGTCTTTTTCCCTAAACTACCTTCAACATTTTCCTTTCCTATGACAAAACGATGCTTTGAAAAAGAGGATGTTTCGATAATATTTGAGTCTCCTGTCAGAACAAACTTGGCTCGTTGCATTAATCAACTCATTTTTTTCTTCGAAACCATTGTTTTATCTTTTTAAAAAATAATATACGTCAGCTCACTTTTTCCCCCGAGTGCTATTCTAATTTGAGCTACTCTCTTACGGAATAGGTTTCACTGCAAGTGCTCAGTCTGACTCACTGGGTGGGGAGCCACCTGGAACAATGTGTTGGGAAAGATTCTGAGGCTGTGCTTTGGCCCTGGTGGAAAGAGCACCAGGATTGATTACTTATGTCTGCCGTGGGTGTCGGAGAAAGGAGCATGAGCTACGTGAACCTGTTATTTGCCATCTCCGGCCCATTCTTTTTTCTCTGCCCCGCCTCCTCCCCCCCCCCCCCGCCCACTGCTGTGCTCATTAATGAGCATTGTGAAATGGCTGACCTTAGGCCAAGCATGACAGAGTAAGATTAACTCCTCCATCTGGGAGCCGAACTTGAACATGACACCAAAATAATAATATTAACAATGACAGTAACAGGAGCTCCATTTGTTGAGCATTTGCTCCGTTCGAGACCTCAGGTACTTGGCAATCATGAAATAATTCAGTCTTCACAAACATTCCGCAATATAGACATTATTCCCCAATTTCAAAGAGGACGAAAGCTCAAAGGGGTTAATAACTTTACTGAACTCATCCTTGTGCTCAAAGCAACCTCATAAATTCCGCCTGGGTGGCTCAGTCTTGGTTTCTGCTCAGGTCATGATCTCAGTGTCGTGAGATCAAACCATGCCTCAGGCTTGGTGCTCAGCATGGAGCCTGCTTGAGATTCTCTCTCCCTCTCCCTCTGCCCCCCCCCACCCCGGCTCACACATGCTCATGCTTGCTCGCTCTAAAATAAATAAATATATCTTTAAAAATAAAATAAATTCCTTCAGAGAGCTATTTCTCGGAAGACAATTTATACAATTATTTTCCGGGTTTATTGAGATGTAATTGACATAAAACATTGTGTTAGTTTCAGGCATATAGCATCATGATGATGTATCTATAATGACACGATAACCACAGTAAGTTTAATTAGCATCCATCACCTCACAAAGTTATAATTTTTTCCTCATACATAATTTTTTTGATAAGACCAGTTTAAAGAATGGTCTTATGTAGAAAAGATGGAGGAAGTAAAAGTTTATACAATTATTTTCCGGGTTTATTGAGATGTAATTGACATAAAACATTGTGTTAGTTTCAGGCGTATAGCATCACGATGATGTATCTATAATGACACGATAACCACAGTAAGTTTAATTAGCATCCATCACCTCACAAAGTTATAATTTTTTCCTCATACATAATTTTTTTGAATTGAACAGTTTAAAGAATGGTCTTATGTAGAAAAGATGGAGGAAGTAAAAGTTTGGACTTCTTACCCTAGCTGTTCTCTTTCTGAATTTAAAAACCGAGAATCAGGCCCATTTCATCTCACCTCATGAGCTCATTCAGGAATTCAGTAAATAAGCGTTTACTGAGTGTTTTTTCTATGCCACGTACTGGGAATTCGCATATACCCCAGAAAATCCTCCAGGCAACCCGGCAGAGGCTATCTGTTCTTGGGAGCCGTCCACGCAGAAGATGGCTCCCTCCTGGTGTCACCCCGAACACCGCACCCTTCTTATGTTCCTTCTGCCTCCCCAGCCATTCTTTCTGCTCCTGTTGCTGGCATTTTGTCCTCTACCCCATCCTACTGCAGCTATTGTCTCATCTCCATGTATACAGCCTAGTGCAGGGCTGTCCAACAGAAACATAATGCCAACCACGTACGCGATTCTAGATTTTCTAGCAGCCCCATTAAAAAAAAAAATGGCAAAGAAAAAGATGAAACTAATTCCAACAACTTTTTTTTTAACCCCAAATAACCAAAATATTATTAATTCAACATGTAATCAATATATAAATTGTCAGGGCAATATTTTACATTTTTTTGTATAAATCCTCAGTCTCCTGTATTTTCTACTTTGTACTTCCTGATTTAGATGTTAAATTTTTAATGGAAATACTTGGTTTGTATTTAGATTTCACAAAACTTATAGCAGAAAAAGTAGATTCACATACCCAAGTTATTTCCAACGTGTTTAGAAGGTTGCCAATAGTTGAAATGTGTACCGTCTTTTGTATTTAAATTGCTGAAAATTAAAGGTTCAGTTCCTCATTTGCACAAACCACATTTCTAGTGCTTAATAGCCACCCGTGGCTTGTGGCTACCATATGTGATAGCGCCACTCTTGTTGCTGGCAGAGATTTTCATGGCTTCCAATGCCTCATATGCTAATGACTCCAAAATTCGTGTCTTCTGAGTTCTGAACTGTATACTTCAATACCAACTTGAAGGCATTTCAAAGGCATCTCAAATTTGGTATCTCTAAAATGGTGCTCCTGATTTCCCACCCCAAACCTGATCCTCTCTAGTTGCCCTAGGTTGGCTTTTCAGAAGAACAGACTCTGAAATGAAGATCTGCATGCAGGGGGTTTATCAGGGAGTATTCTCAAGACCAAGGCCTGTGAGGGAGCCAGAGGCGTAGGAATGGGCAGAGGGGGTAGCTGACCTCTTTAGGAGTTGCAACAATGGCCTCACCCAAGTTCATAGGGAGCTCCAGAATTGAAAGGGGCCTGTAGAGATGTTCCAACTTGAGATAAGGGGCCTAGGCTTTTGTACCCCTGCATCAACCAGTCGTTGGCTATGGGTTGTGCCTGAGAAAGGGGTTATCTTGGGTTAGGGCAAATCCCAGACAGCAATAAAGCTGTAAACCCTTGGCGGTTGGAGGAATGAAGGCTATGGTTCTGCAGGGGGACCTGAGAGACACCCCACAGCATCCAACACACCAGTCTTCCCCATCTTAGTAAGCAATCTGATTCCCTGCTCAGAAGCCTAGGAATCATCCTTTACTTCCCATCCCCAAATATGTATAGAGGGAATGACAAACAACAGTCAGTCTTCTCTACATTAGCCTCTTTATATTTCCTATTCCTGCATCCTGGAATCCTCCAGCCACCCTCTTTCCTCTGCCCAGGCCCACCACACACTGCCTACCCTCCTTTCCAGGTTCCAAGCATCAGCTTCATTACCAGAGGCTTGGCAAGCCTGACTCCCTCTTCCAAAGTACATCATTACAGTTTGCATTGATTTTGTTGTTTGCTCACTGTATTCTCTCTCTCCCACTAGAACTGTAAGCTTCGTGAATATGGGTTTGTTTGTTTGTTCCTGTAAGCCCAGCACCTAGAACCCCACTTAGAGTCTACAGACTCACATTATGAGTTTATAGAATGAATGGACTGAAAAAACAATTGAGCAGAACAGGCAGAGAAGAATGACAATGGTCCTAAGTGAACATGACCTGGTGAAGGTAGGCCAAGGTGCTCTGAGACCGCAGGGCTGGAACCTGGAACTTAACGATCAGGAAGAATGTCCCGTAGAGGTAACGGGTCAGCTGAATATGAAGCAAGCAGTGGAGATCAGCTGGACAGAGAAGGGAAGGTGAAAAGATTGGAGGTGGCAGTGGATGGCAAAGGTAGCATCTGTGGCAGAGAAAACAACTGCCTTATTTCTTCCTGTCTTTCCCAGACCAACCCCTTTCTTATTGTTCTGGACACTGTGAACCCCGTTCCCCGCCTTCCACACCTACCGGGTCATTCTCCTCATTGCATTCAAATCCCAGCTCGGAGTCTCCCTGCCTACGACTCCCATCACAGAGCAAAGAGAAATGGCAGCCTCAGCTTGGCTAAGTTGATCACTCCCCAAGTTGTAATAAGCTCCTCGCTGTGGCTAGGAGATATTACCCTATATGACCCATTTTTGATAAGTCAACCAAACCAGCTGTCAATTCAATTCTGCTTAAATAATCCCTTTTTAATGATTTGGTCAATTGTCCATGTTTTAAATTTAATTAAATTGTTATGTACCAATTGAGTGGTCAATTCAGAAGAGTTAGGTAGATCCAATCTGAGCTTTTCAATTGTTGGTCCAAAGTAAATAATCAATGTCATCTGCCTAATGGTCCTTCCATGAAAATTAGTTGTGATCTTAGTGGTGATAATAAGGTGAAATGGCCTGATGATCATATCCCGCTACGTAAGAGTGAATTAATAATAATTTTATTGTTACTGTGAAGAGTGAAACAGTAAGAATTTTTAAAAGGTGGTTGTGCCATTTCCCTTGGGTAGCTCCTAATGCCAGGAGAACGAAAAGCCTGGTGCTGTTCACCGCTGGCTTCCAAAATCCTCCAATACAGGTGTGAGTCAATCATAAACTTGAAAACGGCCTCCATATACATCTTGTCAGAAGCCAATAAGAGTTCACTTCCTCTAGAAAAAAATAAAAAAATAAACAGAAATATCAGAAGGAAATTGCCTTTATGGGCCAGAGAGGGATTGGATGAGTCGTGCACTATTGTTTATATACAAATCAACAGGAGACAAAAAATAAGCTTAAATTAACACTTGAGGTTCTGCTCCTGTGTCTGTTTTCAAGGCAGCTCTCGCTATTTTGCCTAAGCAAAGCTTTTGTTTGCCTTTTTAAGGCTTGCTTTGTTTTCAGATGTTAGCACATGAAAGGGCTTGGCAAATGTGTCTCTCTGAGGCAAAATTTAAGAGGTGAGAAATTCAAACACTTGTAAAATACAGATATTTGCTTTTACTAAAGTCCACTTCCGGCTCTCATGTCTGTCTGTTCAGCCCCTTTTATCCAAGGGTTGCTTGGGCAAAAGATGTGTGAACCGATCTAATTCACAACCTGACTCCTACATCCTCAGGACAGATATCTAATGTTTGAGCTTCCACGCTGACCTACCATTAACGATCAAGGAGTCTCGTTTTCTCTCCTCTACTGTGTGTGTGTGTGTGTGTGTGTGTGTGTGTGTGTAAAGAAGGAAATTAGTGTAAAGAGGTTTGCATCACTGCTTTTCTCTGTTCCTCTGCTTTTCCCAGGATAAAACTACATGTATATATTTTTGTCCATCCCTTTAGTGGTGAGTTCAAGTTCTACCACGACAATGACTTTGACTCGAGTTCCCCAACTTACTGAAGGTCTGGCATCTTTTCTCCTTTCCTGTTATCTAGCTTAATATAATTCCAAAGGCTTTCCTCTTTCCCCTCCATTCAGTTCAAAGAGTATCTAATTCTCCTTCCAGGCACAAATCAAAGATGCTTAACACTGTCTCTTACCCTTCTGTTGCTTACTTCACGTACTTGGGTCCTTAGCAAAGCCAGGGTCTTATTTTCGTGTCTAACTAGAGTACTTTTCCCCTTTCTCCTCTGCCCACAGACTCGTTTTCCACTTATCAACAAGCACGTCAAGTTCTTTCATCCTCCCTGCTCACATTTTGCTTCTACAGCCTATACAATCAAAGCACGTTGAAACAAGATTTCCCATCTTCCCTAACACTTGGACTGTGTCATCATTTTGTAAAGATACCAGTGACATCTCCAATTGTTTCCACATGCAAGTCAAATTCTGTGTCTCAGAGTTCTCCCTACTGCCCCTGCCCCCCACCACCTGACCCCCAGCTCCCTCTGCCTCCTTTATTTTCCCCTTGACATTTCCACAACCAGACTGTTTCCCTGGACAGGGAGGGGGGGGAACATCATTCCCTCCAAATCACCTTGACCTCTCTCGATATGCATTCTTGCTTACTTGCCAACTGGAACACTATGAAAAAGATTTTACATGAATGGGGTCTCTCATTCTTTCCAAATTCTTCAAAGAACTACTTACGGTTAAATAAGTTTTGAATTAGTTTAGTGGCAGCCACCACCCAAAGATAGCCTTAGAAGCTTTTAAGCTATTTTTATCCTTAATTCTTTTCCATTAAAACCTTTGTATAATATGTTAGCAGACTTTGTACATTTTCTTGACTTAGGAACTAATTATAAATGTTAGAAATCAATTTTGGGTTATGCTGCTTGGGGCTGGTGGTATGTTGTCACTTGATTTTCCACAGTGCATGAAAGAATAGAGGCAGTTTTCCCTGTCTTGGGAGGAAGATAGGACAAGGTGTCCTGTCATCTGAGAGCGAAGGAAGAGTCTGTAAATTTCTTCGTCCGCTACATTGTGTACCTGAAAAAGGCAAAAATAACCCCCCTTCTCTGTAGTTCCACAGAGGAATGTACCCCCTGAAAGGAGCTCACATTCATATACTTTAAATCAAGGAACAAACTCTTGGGTCTTTCTCTACTTTTTGCTTCCTCCCTGCTCCCCACAATTGAAATCAGAATTATTTCATAGCTTATAATTCAGTTCATATTCCATCTAATCTACTTGATAACTCTCCTTGCTAAGGCTGATAAATTGTCTTTCTTAATTCATCTTTGGTAACTCTTCCCATGGGGAGATACGGGCCAAGAGAGGGAATAAAAAAAACCTTAGAGTGCTATCTTTTAGCAGTTTGAGAGAAAGGTTTGGTGATCCCAGTTCCACTCAAAAAAATTATGTGGGAAGCATTTCCCCATTGGCTGTTTTCAGCTAATCCTTTTTAAGCTTCGTTTGGACATTTATCTATAGATTTCTTTCTTTATCTCTTATTTATCTCTCTTTTCAAAGACATTAGTTAGATAGTAAGATACCCTTTTGATCTCAAGATAAGTCATCTTCTGAGAATAAAATTAGAGAAAATCAATAATGTTGTGGGAGAATATTTTAAGACACAGAATGCTGTTCATGCTATATTCAGTGGAAAATGTTATAAAACAACATGTATTGTGCAATCTCATTTTTCTGTCTACCCATCGATCTATCTCTCTCTCTTTCTATCATCTATCTTTCACACACACATGCAAAGAAAGCCATATAAGGAAATAGATAAAACCTTCGGGGGAAATAGAATTATTAGGGCTCAACTTTGTATCTCCCCCCCCCCCCCCGCTCCCGTTTTTTCCTGGAGAAGATGCATTGTTTGTATTAAAAGTATGGTGATTAACATAATAATAAAAATAAATAAAATTTTAAAAAGGTATTTTTTAATAGCATTTTTAATATCTTAGCACACGCTGTGGATTGTTACCAGCAGAAACTATATTAGAAAGCTTCTGTTACTAAAGACTGAATGATAAAGACTATCCTTTATTGTATCCAACCCTTTTAAAATTTTTTCAACTGGTGATTTACCAAAATCAACAAGGAACACAGGCTAACAGAAGGACAAGAAAGAGTCATTTCACTTTTCAGAAAGCACTAAACAATTAGAGAACACATAGCTCTTGGCCAGACGTCTGCTCTAGCAAGAGCAGCAGAGACATGGCTGTTCTGTTCCTGACATGAAGAGAAGGTACATCAGGGTGGAGAGGATTAGAAGCCTCCTCCCCCCTTGTTCTGGAGTCCCAGCCCCAGAAGTGGGATAGAAAGCGAGTATTTGTTGAGCTTACTATCTGTATGCACTATTCCAAGAACTTTTTTATGTGTTAACTCATTTAATCCTATATGATGGGAACCATTATTACCCTGCTTTTATAGATAAGGAAACGAAGGCATAAAGACACAATAATTTGCCCAACATCTCAGCCAGTGAATGGCAAATTTGAGGTTTGAATCAGGCAGGGTGGTTCCAGAGCTCATGCTGTGAAGGGCTGCTCCTTACTGCCTCTCATTTGTTCCTACTGAATGGGGTCCAGGCCCTCTAATAATAAGAAACCCTCCACCTGCAGTGATGGCCGATTTCACCATGAGACTCTACCTGACCTAAGGTTTTACTCAGATATATGGGTGCTCAGACAACAGGTAAGTAGAGAAATGACTCTGGTTGGATCCCCCAATCAGACCTTGGTGGGAGGACTTGGGTGCGGGTAGTTTATCTGGAGGTGTTTTGGGGAAAGAGGAGTGAAAGAGTAGGGAATGTGAGGCCAGGAAGAAGGAAAAGTCAAAAAAGGGAGTGTTAAGTGTGTTATGGGCAGTTGAGTCTTGATTTCCCAGGGTCCCCTGACACATTACAAAGAACCTGTCTCAGAACTGTCCTGCTCAGGGCTCAGGGTACATGGATATTTATCAGCAGCATCCCTGGATGGCCAAGGATTGCTACTGGAAGCTATAAATCCCCAATGCTTCTGGGCTACTCCACACGCAGGCCGAGCAGGATGCCCTGAGCTGGATGAAGCCCTTGGGCAGACAAAGAGCAAGGAGGTCTATGGACTCCAGTGTGAAGCTGTCAACGTGCACAGCAGCTGTGGCCCAGAGAACTCAGGCGTGCCATGGGTTATGGGGAAGGGTCTCGAGGGTGCTTCAACAGTGCCCCATCCAACCAGTGTTGGCTATAAATTTCTTCAAAATGTTGTTAGAGGAAGGGTGGAGGAGTTCTCAGGGGATCTCAGAGTGGTCCCCAGGCCAGCCACATCAGCATCACTTGGGAGCTCGTTAGAAATGCAGATTCTTGGGTCCTCCCCAGATGTCCTGAATCAGAAACTCGGGTAGTGTTGCCCAGCAAGCTGTGTTTTTAGAAGCCCTCCAGGTGATTCTGATGAACATGGAAACTCTGCAAACCATAGCTTTAAGGTAGAAAGGGCCCCCATCCATAAATCAATTTATCTTCCTAGGGAAGATGGAGACTTAGAACTTTTCCAAAACGCCAAGTAACCACAACGCAGGTGTCCAAGCACTGAGTTTCTCACAGTAATGATTCAGACACTCCCCATACCCCCTGTAGTTTCGTGTGTTAGTCAGGGCAGGTGTTAGGCTGCTGTAATGAAAGAAAACAGAGACAATGGCTTAAACAGGATAGAAATGTATTTCTAACATAACAGTTTAGCCCATAGAGGGTGGTGGGGTCAGTTCTGCTCTAAGGAAATCATTGAGGGACCCGAGTTCTTTCCATCTTGGCACTCTGCCAACTACTTGGGTGGTGTCTGCATCTGGGTAGGCAAAGCTAGGTTGCCCTCTTACCCAAATTCTGACCATAGGATAGGGCAGACAGAACAAAGTCCAGGGCCAGAAGCTTATCTTAGTTTGCAAGTGACACAGTAGGTTAACATAACATAGCTTCAAAAGTTCTATTGTTCCAGACTGAGTCACATGACCACGTGTGACCACACATGGTGCTGGGCAATGTTGTCAGCAGCTTAGCAGCTTTGTTCCCAGGAAAAAGGGGTCTGGACAATCTGCAGACAGGTCACAGCGTGGGCCACAGTGCAGGCGTTCCAACACGAAAGGTGTTACTGGTCCTGTTGTTCTTTGTTTTGTTTTCTACTGTAGTTACTCACATCCTGCCTTATTCTTGGAAGGTACTAAGGCACCTTCAGTATGTGAGTTAGAAGATCGCATTCAGATGGCCTGTTAAGACTCCTACACCATTTTCAAGCCGGAAAGCATCATCCGCTAGTATCTTTTAAAGAAATCTACGCTCAGGTATACTGGATCAGACATCCGTCTTCCGGTAAAGAGCAGATTACTGAAAATGGAACTCAGATCAGAGCCGTTCTGAAGAAAATAAAGGCGCCTGACAACATCAACATTTCTAGATACATGGGAGGCGGTGAGAGAACACAGAGAGGATGAACTCAGAGGAGGGTGACAGTAGTGGAAGGCAAGCCTATTCCTACTGCAATTTTGCCCAGCCTTGGCAGGGCCCAGGGATGGATTTCTCTCTCTCTCATCTGTGGGTTCCAAATGCACCCCACCAGGGCACTTGACCAGCAGGTTAGTTCCAAGGTTTGGCTTGCACGGGGCTATCACTGGGGGAGCAGGGTGTCTAATCCACGGTGAGATTGGGAGGCGCCAGGAGGCTAGGTCAAAGCCGACAGGCTGTAGAACTCCGAGCATCTTTGGATCAGAGCATAATGAACTGCAGGTGTAAAAGGGAAAAGTTGGCTTTTTTTTTTTTTTTTTTTTTTTTTTTTTTAGAAAAGAGCAAAAAAACAAGTAAAAGATTTGGAGGAATAGAGCAGAATGAAATAAGGTGGAGAGCCAAGTGAGATGAGCCATTTCTGAGGGTGGGGCTGGTTGGTGGCGTTTTCTGGCTGATGGCAAGTTCCGTGGGTGACGTGGGATGTCAGAAAAAACCAGGGTTAGTGTGGGAAAGGAAAGCACAGGAATAATCGTTTTCTGAACAGCGTAATTCTCAGAGCTAAGGGCAAATCTCTACTATTTCTAAAGTAATATGTCACCTCAACACAGTCTGAGAATGGATTTAAAGTAACAATTTTAAATAAATCAAATTAGAAAGCTAATTAATTGAAGTGCTGCACAAAGACATAGGCCTTGAATTGTGCCCCCGAAGCCCACTGACTTGTGCTTTTGTATTTTTTTTTCCTCTAGGAGGAGGGCCTATAGATTCTATCTAAATATATCTCAGTAAATCTAACAAGTAAGCATGAGCACAATTAAGCCCCTCCACATAAGGCAAAAAGCCTCACCAATGTCAGCAAGCTGCAGTGTCCTTTTAAATTTAAAGCTTCTATAAAGCCCAAAAGGAAATACCAATCAGCAACCCTTTATCCTTTTAATGAAGGCCAGCAGCTTCATATTTTTATCTCTTTGCTTTACACTACACAGAAATAGCCTGAGTATGTTGTTTTCTTTCGGCTCGCCACAGAATTAGCAGAGAATCTTACATCCAAAACTATTACTCTCTATTCCTTCATCATGTACTCTTAACACACAAGAAATCTTCAGCACCATTTAATTATGCTCACCTGCATGTATAACGTGTTGAGTATCAGCTATGTGAAAGAAAGAGACTTCTCTAAATATTTCAAAGGTCCTAGCACACCTTGGGGTTCTATGACCACGCACAGCTTCACCTCTGCCAAGACAGCAAGATTGTCTCTTGTTCCTCTCTCCGCCTCGTCCCTGGACCTTGCCTCTTCTTCTACTCTCTGTCCTGGGTCACGATGCTCTTTCAGTGTGAAGGGCACCTCAGGGCCACCCTGCCTGAGGTCACATTACAATTCTGCCACCCACAAATTGGTTGGGTGAGCTCCTGGAGCTCTCTGAAGTCCAGTTTCCTCATCTGTAAAGTGAGGACAAACCTAATAGATGTGTAGGGAGGATGAAGCCACTTGGTAACATAAAGCCCATTAGAACAGTTCCAGGCACAGAGCAAGGACTTGGTACGTTAGATGTTTCTCCATCTCTGGCTGCTCAGATCATCCACCATGGCACCCCACCCTTGCCTGAGCCACGACGGTGTTCCAGGCCCCTCAGACTGTCCCGCCTGCCTTAAGTACCAACCCCCTTTAAGTTCTTCCCTCACCCAGTTCACGGGGAGAAAGGGTTGAGCATGGAGTGGAACAGGGCTTCCCAACTGCGTCCATGCAAATCACAGGAGTCCTTGTTGTAATGCAGGTTTGGATTGAGTGGGTCTGGGGTAGAGCCTGAGATTCCGCTAATACTGCCAGTCCATGGATCACACTTCAAATTACAAGAGGCTGGTGTCATCAAAATCTGGATTGTAGGGGTGCCTGGGTGGCTCAGTTGGTTAAGCGTCTGCCTTCGGCTCAGGTCATGATCCCAGGATCCTGGGATGTTGTCCTGCATTGGGCTCCCTGCTCTGCAGGGAGTCTGCTTCTTCCTCTGCCCCTCCCCCCGCTCATTCTCTCAATCTCTCTCTCTCTCAAATAAATAAATTTAAAAAATCATTTGAAATCTGGATTCTAATTCTCTCAAGAGTCTGGGACCTGGGTGAGTGTCCCAGCTTCTGCCAGCCCGTGTAAGCTCAAGGGTACCCCCGTGGGTCAGTATGAGGGTTAAATGAATTCATGGCTATAACGTGGTCCTGCCAAGTACCTGGTGCCCAGCAATATGCCCCCGATCACGGGTCGCTACGAAGTTGTTAGGAGTGAGTTAGTGGACATTAACCCCCCAGGGCATTTGCCTTTTAAAAGAGGTGACTCACATCAGCTGAGCCCAACTGCTTTAATTCCAGCTTGTAAAACCAAGGAAGGAGACGACACGGTGCCCCCGACCCCTGGCATGGTTATGACCAAGCTCCAGGCCAAGGGCAACAGTCCACGAGGCAGGCTCTGGAATTCCTAACACAAGATTTCAGCTCTGCTACCGACAGCACAGAATCTCTAACTCTCGACTCTCCTTTTGGCCAGCAGTATGGAGTTTTTCCACCTTTTTTTTTTAAGATTTTATTTATTTATTTGACAGAGAGAGACACAGTGAGAGCAGGAACACAAGCAGTGGGAGTGGGAGAGGGAGAAGCAGGCTTCCCCCTGAGGAGGGAGCCCGATGCGGGACTCGATCCCAGGACCCTGGGATCATGACCTGAGCCGAAGGCAGACGCTTAACAACTGATTGAGCCACCTAGGCGCCCTGGAGTTTTTCCACTTTAAAACTTCACCCGTGATTTCTGCTTCTGGCTGAAATGGAGTACCATGGACAGTTACTTCCCACCGGAAATGGCCCAACACACACAGAGACAGACAAAATATATAAACCGAAGGTATCCGAGACACTAGAATTGGGTCATGAGAGAGACTAATTCTTGAGGGAAAGGAAGTAATGAAGAGGCATCCATGATGGCTCCAGCTTCCTGACTGCCTTGAGAGATCTTCCAGACCCCGTGCAGGGAGCCAGAACCCGGAGAGAGCCCAGGAGGCTCCCTCTTTCAGCTGCAGAGACAGAGCTAAGAATCTAAGGACCTTGGTGGTCCCGGGGAGGAAAGAGCTGCATAGAAAGATCTCAGGGCCTCTGTAGATAATACAGATCAGTCTATAGGAACTGGAATCAGACCAAGGAATAGTGGGAAAGAACGGATCACAAAGGAGCACGAGGGAACGTTGGGGGATGATGGATCTGTTCATGGCCTTGACTGTGGTATATACACAGGTCAAAGCCTTTCAATATGTATACAATCTATATGGTTTACTGAACGTCAATTACACCTTGACAAAACTATCAAACAAAAAACTTCACCCGCAACCTCGATTTCTCCTGGCTAGCCTTGTAGTTTGGGGGGCTGCAAAGATCCTTCAGAGCTTGGATGGGGTTCACTCTGTCCTCTTGATTTTCTGAGCTCTGTTCCTGAATCATGTCAAGTCTCTGAATCTATGGCTTGAAAGCGACTCCAGACTTACCATTTCACTTCGTATCACTGCCTTCAGCAACAAGAAGGATGCCTAGCATCTTTTAAGGAACTGTCATTAAGGAGCCCCATGGAGCACCTCCATGTTGGCAAAAAACCAACAAAAACCATATTCTTCCTGGCACCCTGGCAAGAGTGGGCTGTCTAAAAGGTTTGAGACAAAATTAGTGTGGACATACAATACAGCAGGCCCTGGAATTTCTTCTGTGCTCTTGGGTCCCCATTATATGTACTTGCTACACCCTTGCCCCCTTCAGCCCTTAAAGATACTTCCCATTACCCTGTCCCATGAACTCTGCAGAGAGACAAATGAGTGAATTTGCTTCTAGAGTTTAAATGTTGGATAAAGTTTATCTCTAGGTGAGAAGTTAACAAAAATAAAGGTGTTGTTATTTGATACTGAGCATTAGGGATCTAAATGCAATGCCTTTTGCTTCCTGATACCGTAAGCATCTGATTTAATTACATTCACTGCTACACTCCACTGCTTTCACCTTGATCCAAGCAAGCATAACAATTCACTGATCACCGCAGCAGCTCCTTAACTAGTCTCTCTCCTTCAACCTTTGTTGTTTGCAACACAGGTTGCAACCTCAGTCTGTTTGCAACACAGCTGCCAGAGCCATTCCTTAAAGATAAAAGCTAGATCATGCCACTCCTCTACTGAAAGCCTTGCTTTGGCTCCCTTTTCACTTTGAGCAAAATCCAAATTCTCCAGTGTATTCAGGGCCCTTGGTAGCCTGGTCCATTATTACTTGTGACTGCTTGTCCTGCCATTTTCCTTATTCTCACTCTTCTCAGAGCCCCCGGCCTCTCCTCCTTTTCTGGAACTTACTGGGTACATTACTGCCACAGGGCCTTTGCACTTGCTATTCCTTTCGCCAGTAAAGTTCTTCCCACAGTCAGTAGTGCAGTTTACTCCTTCACCTTCTCTAAGTCTTGGCTCATATGGTGCAGTCTCAGGGAGGCCCATCCTGACCTTCCTATTTTATTTTATTCTGGGGGGGGGGGCAGAACCAGAGAGAGAAAGAATTTTAAACAGGCTCCATGCCCAGTGTGGAGCCCAATGCCGGGCTGGATCTCACAACCCTGAGATCATGACCTGAGCTGAAATCAAGAGTCAGACACTTAAATGACTGAGCCACCCAGGTGCCCCTGACCTTCCTATTTTAAATTGCAACCCATGCCTCATTTAGTTTATTTATTATTGTTTATTGTCTGTCTACAAGGGCAGGGATTTTGGTGTATTTCATTCTCTAATATATCCCAAGCTGCTAGAAAAGAGCCTGGCATGTGGGAGAAGCTTAATAAATATCTGCTGAATGAGTAACTATGTATTCCTTGACCTAGACATGAATTAATACTTGACCCACCTATATGTACATATGCCAAAGTGGCCTTCCATTAGGAGGAGAGAAACTATTCTGATTTTAGGCAGGTTAGGGTGAGTACAGGTCACCCTGTATTTCTAACAAGTTGGGCAGTCAAACTCTTAGTATTTTAACGATTCTCCTCGAATTGTGTTTACAGTTTTATTATTATGGCTACATGGCTTGTTCTGAGAGAGGCCCATCTGTCTCATACCTCCTCCCCACTCCATCTGTCTTCCCATAGCATGCTCTCTCTCCCACTTTCTCTCCTTCTGACCTTATGATTTGAGTAAGTGCAAAAAATCTTTGGCACTATCCAGAGTGAATGAAAAGCTCAAGGCTCTCTCTGTTGATACAACAAAGGGAAGCCAACTAAATCAATTAGAGGAATAGGGCGGTAGGGAGTGTGGGGTGAGAAGTGTGTTTGCTTGTTTATTTATTTATGTGTTTGTTTGTTTAAACTTCATTCTAAAAAAAGAATTTAAGCTGAGCCAAGGAGAGGGTTGGTTTTTTCTTCTTTTTTTAGTCTAAAGAAGGGAATTAATATTTTTAGACATCTACAAATTGTGAAATGTGCTGTGCACACATACACGTACATACATTAAAATATATGTCACATCTATAATAAACTAAAAATATTTTTAAGTTCAAAATTTTTTTACATTATAAAAAAAACTCTCAAATATACAGAAAATTAAAAAAATGAACACCCAGATACTCACTATCCATAATCACAGTGTTAAACAGTTGGGCATATTTGTTTTATCTACCTAGATAATTTTTGACTGAGGGAATTAAAAATTTACAGGCATCATAACACATCACCCATAAATATTTTAGCATCCATTCCTAAATTCCCCACATCACCCGAGGCCATTATCACACCTAAAAATATAATTCCCTAATATCTAATCCATATTTAAATATCTCTAACTGACCATTGATTATTATTGTTTTTGATCTAATTGTCCCCAAGTAGACCTACGGGAGCCCCTTAAATCTGACTCGTTTTGACATGATTCCATTCCGTTAATCTTTAAATACTTCATAGCTTTGAGGCTCACCGTCTTCAATCCCTGCCACAGACCAGAAATCACATGGTTCTTAAAGGAGCTCTGATTCCTTTTAGGAGGAAATGGTATTCAGAAACCAAAATCTGGTCACCAGGGATGCTTATTACTCCTGTGATGTCTTTGCTTCTAATCTAGGTCCTTTCAGTGGTCAAATCTAGGAAATGTATTTTTAAAATAACATGGATTAATAATGATATTTTCAATTCTGACTTAACAGTTTAGAGTTTTTGCTTAACTTACATGATTTTCTACCTGTTTTATTTAGAGCATCTTGAATCTTAATAATCTGCTTTATCTGATAATAGTATTAAAATAGTTCCAAATTGCAATACCAATATTACTACAAATAACAAAATTACGGAATAAAGTGCAAGACAATTTAGCAGTTTTCTTTTTGTTTTGTTTTTTGTCCTTAGATATGAGGATACTAATACCCTGGGAATCAAGTACCTTGCTCAGATTTTAATCAGTAAGTGGCAGAGCCTCAGCCCTACACAGATTTATTTGAGTATCACTTCTTCTTCTCAGTCCCCATCACCAGGCAGAGCTGGAGGAAACAAGCAGTTGAAGGAAATAGATTGACAATAGAGAAGAAGAAAAAAAAAAAAAAAAAGCCAGAAAGGTACTTGAAATAGAAGATGGGCCTGGGGGGCTGATGAAAAGTGTGGCTGGGGGTGGGTACGGTGAAAACACCCCCCTAATTACATGCTCTTGCCCTGGGCTTTCCCCTTTCCCTATAACTATGGTCCCAGGTCAGAAGCCTCAGCAGCACCTGGGAACTTGCTAGAAATGCAAACTATCAGGCCCCACCGTAGACTTCCTTAATCAGAAACTGTGGTGTGGGACCCAGCCAACTGTGTTTTCACAAGCCTTCAGGAGCTTCTGCTTCAGCTGAAGTCTGACAGTCCCTGCTCTCTACACCTTAAGATTTCTGTTCTAAAAAGTAATTCCCAGAAGCTTCCTAGGAGAAAAAGGGTTTTTATATTTTTGTCCCTCCCTGCTCCCCACCCCAGCAATGCATATAAACTTATCCATAAATAATACATAGAATTTTTCTATGAGTATATTAAAAATGAATATACATGCTATTACTCCACACATCTCATTCCATTTTTTACTTTTTTCAGTCAGCATTATGTTCAACATACACAAGAGTAGGTATTTTGTGATAATAAAAGGAATGGAAACGGACGATGGGGAATGAAGAATAAAAGAGAAACGTACAGGGGGCGGACCAAGACGGCGGAGGAGTAGGAGACCTAGATTTCCTCTGGTCTCAGGAATTCAGCTGAATAGGGATCAAACCATTCTGAACACCTACGAACTGAACAGGAGATCGAAGAGGAGAGTAGCAACAACTCTGAACAGAAAAGCGACGACTCTCTGGAAGGTAGGACGTGCGGAGAAGTGAATCCGAGTCGATATTCGGGAGGATAGACGGCGGGGGAGGGGCCTCCGTCGGCCGCTTCTGGCAAGTGCTAGAGCCGCGGAGCACAAAATCGGACCTTTTAGAAGCCGGCTCCGCGGAGGGACGTCGCTGCAGTGGCTAAGCGGGGGTGGAACCCTCACGGGACAGTGTGGTCTCAGGACCCTCGGGGTCACAGAAAGACCGGGGGTGCCTGAGTGCGACAGAGTTCCCAGGGATCGGAGCGGGGAAGCCGGCTGCAGAGACGGAGCCGAGGTGGGGCTCTCAGCTCGGGGTGGCCATAAACTGTGATCCGCGGCCCAGTCGGGCCACTGCTCCTGCAGCAGGGACCCAACAAGCGGCAGAGCCGGGGAGACTCCCCTTCCTCCCCCGGGAGGAGCGGCGCGGGAGCGCACCGCAGGGATCTGCTGGGTTTGGAGACTCCACACGGGGTCGGGTGCCAGAGATAGAAACGCTCGGTCACAGGCCGGGTGAGCGCGGAGTGCGGCCGGAGACCGGGGACACGGGAGTGACTGCTTTTCTCTGGGGGCGCACTGAGGAGCGGGGCCCCGAGTTCTCAGCTCCTCCGGGCAGAGATTGGGAGGCCACCATTTTCACCCGGGTCCTCCAAGGCTGTACCAGAGCTTGCAGGGAACAAAAGCTCCTGAGAGCAAACCTGAGCAGCTTGCTTAGCCCGGACCAACAAGGGCGGGGCAATTCCGCCTCCGGCAAAGACATTTGGGAACCACGGCAACAGGCCCCTCCCCCAGAAGATCAGCACGACCAGCCAGCAAGCCAAGACCAAGTTTACCGATCAAGGAGAACGGGAGAACTCCAGCGCTAGGGGAATACTGCACATAGAATTCATGGCTTTTTTTTACCATGATTCATTAGTGCATCAAAGTTAATTTTTTTAACTGTTTTTTTTTTAATTTTTCTTTTTCCCTTTTTCAACCAACATCTTATCAATCCCTTTTTTAAAAATTTTTTTTTATTTTTCATTTTTAGAGTCATATTTTATCCCTTCATACCAGTTACCCTTATTTTTGGCATATATTTATAAGTTGTTCTCTCTTTAAAATTTTGAGATACAGTTTCTTCTAACAGATCAAAATATACCCTAAATCACTAGTGTATGGCTTTGTTCTAGTCTCCTGCCTGACCACATTCTCTCCCTTTTTTCTTTTTTTTTTAAATCTTCTTTCTTTTTTCAAACAACTTATCAATTCCTTTTATAAAATCTTTTATAATTTTCATCTTTACAGTCATCTTCCATCCCTTCATTGTATCGACCCTTATTTTGTACATATATGTCTTTCTTCCTTTAAAATTTTAGGAGGCACTTTTTTCTAACAGACCAAAATACGCCCAAAATCTAGTGTCTGGCACTGATCTATGCACTATCCTGATCATATTTCATCATATTCTGCTTTTTTTGTATTGTTCTGTTTTTGTTTTTATCTTTTTTTTTCTTTTTTCTTTCTTTTTCTCTTTCTTTTTTCTTTCTTTCCCTTTCTTTTCCCCTGGTTTCAGGTCTTTCCTGATTTCTATACAGTATATTTGCTGGGAACGTTGTTAACCTGTTAGCATTTTGTTCTCTCATTCATCTATTCTCCTCTGGACAAAATGACAAGATGAAAAAAATCACCTCAGCAAAAAGAACAAGAGGTACTACCGTCTGCCAGGGACCTACTCAATACGGACATTAGTACGATGTCGGACCTAGAGTTCAGAATCATGACTTTAAAGATACTAGCTGGGCTTGAAAAAAGCGTGGAAGTTATTAGAGAAACCCTTTCTGGAGAAATAAAAGAACTAAAATCTAACCAAGTCGAAATCAAAAAGGCTATTCAGGAGGTGCAATCAAAAATGGGGGCACTAACTGCTAGGATATGTGAGGCAGAGGAGAATCAGCAATATAGAAGACCAAATGATGGAAAATAAAGAGGCTGAGAAAAAGAGAGATAAACAACTACAGGATCACGAGGGCAGAATTCGAGAGATAAGTGATATGATAAGATGAAACAACATTAGAATAATTGGGATCCCAGAAGAAGAAGAAAGAGAGAGAGGGGCAGAAGGCATATTGGAGCAAATAATAGCAGAGAACTTCCCTAATGTGAGGAAGGAAAAAGGCATCAAAATCCAGGAGGCACAGAGAACCCCTCTCAAAATCAATAATAATAGGTCAACACCCCAACACCTAAAGTAAAACTTACGAGTCTCAGAGACAAAGAGAAAATCCTGAAAGCAGCTCGGGAGAAGAGATATGTAACCTACAATGGTAGAAATATTAGATTGGCAACAGACCTATCCACAGAGACCTGGCAGGCCAGAAAGGACTGGCGTGAGATCTTCAGAGCACTAAACGAGAAAAATATGCAGCCAAGAATACTATATTCAGCTAGGCTATCATTGAAAATAGAAGGAGAGATAAAAACCTTCCAGGACAAACAAAAACTAAAGGAATTTGCAAACACGAAAGCAGCCCTCCAAGAAATATTGAAAGGGGTCCTCTAAGCAAAGAGAGAGCCTAAAAGCAGCATAGATCAGAAAGGAACAGAGACAATATACAGTCACAGTCACCTTATAGGCAATACCATGGCACTAAATTCATACCTTTCAATAGTTTCCCTGAATGTAAATGGGCTCAATGCCCCAATCAAAAGACACAGGCTATCAGATTGGATTAAAAAACAAGATCCATCCATATGCTGTCTGCAAGAGACTCATTTTAGACCCAAAGACACCCCCAGATTGAAAGTGAGGGGGTGGAAAACCATTTACCATGCTAATGGACACCAAAAGAAAGCTGGGGTGGCAATCCTTATATCAGACAAACTAGATTTTAAACCAAAGACTGTAATAAGAGATGAGGAAGGACACTATATCCTACTTAAAGGGTCTATCCAACAAGAAGATCTAACAATTGTAAATATCTATGCCCCGAAGATGGGAGCAGCCCATTATATAAGGCAATTAAAAACAAAAGCGAAGAAACACATGGACAACAATACAATAATAGTGGGGGACTTTAACACCCCCCCCCACTGAAATGGACAGATCATCTAAGCAAAAGATCAACAACGAAATAAAGACTTTAAATGACACACTGGACCAAATGGACTTCACAGACATATTCAGAACATTCCATCCCAAAGCAACGGAATACACATTCTTCTCTAGTGCCCATGGAACATTCTCCAGAATTGATCACATCCTAGGTCACAAGTCAGATCTCAACCGGTACCAAAAGATTGGGATCATTCCCTGCATGTTTTCAGACCACAATGCTTTGAAACTAGAACTCAATCACAAGAGGAAAGTCGGCAAGAACTCAAATACATGGAGGCTAAAGAACATCCTACTAAAGACTGAATGGGTCAACCAGGAAATTAAAGAAGAATTAAAAAAATTCATGGAAACCAATGAAAATGAAAACACAACTGTTCAAAATCTTTGGGATACAGTAAAGGCAGTCCTGAGAGGAAAGTATAGAGCAATACAAGCCTTTCTCAAGAAACAAGAACGGTCTCAAATACACAACCTAACCCTACACCTAAAGGAACTGGAGAAAGAACAGCAAATAAAGCCTAAACCCAGCAGGAGAAGAGAAATAATGAAGATCAGAGCAGAAATCAATGAAATAGAAACCAAAAGAACAGTAGAACAGATCAACGAAACTAGGAGCTGGTTCTTTGAAAGAATTAACAAGATTGATAAACCCCTGGCCAGACTTATCAAAAAGAAAAAAGAAATGACCCAAATCCACAAAATCATGAATGAAAGAGGAGAGATCACAACCAACACCAAAGAAATACAAACAATTATAAGAACATATTATGAGCAACTCTATGCCAGCAGATTAGATAACCTGGAAGAAATGGGTGCATTCCAAGAGATGTATCAACTACCAAAATTGAACCAGGAAGAAATAGAAAATCTGAACAGACCTATAGCCACTAAGGAAATTGAAGTAGTCATCAAAAATCTCCCAAGAAACAAAAGCCTGGGGCCAGATGGCTTCCCAGGGGAGTTCTATCAGACATTTAAAGAAGAATTAATACCTATTCTCCTGAAACTGTTCCAAAAAATAGAAATGAAAGGAAAACTTCCAAACTCATTTTATGAGGCCAGCATTACCTTGATTCCCCAAACCAGACAAAGACCCCATCAAAAAGGAGAATTACAGACCAATATCCTTGATGAACATGGATGCAAAAATTCTCACCAAAATACTAGCCAATAGGATCCAACAGTACATTAAAAGGATTATTCACCATGACCAGGTGGGATTTATCCCTGGGCTGCCTGGCTGGTTCAACATCCACAAATCAATCAACATGATACAATACATTAACAAAAGAAAGAACAAGAATCATATGATCCTCTCAATAGATGCAGAAAAAGCATCTGACAAAGTACAGCATCCTTTCTTGATCAAAACTCTTCAGAGTATAGGGAGAGAGGGTACATACCTCAACATCATAAAAGCCATCTATGAAAAACCTACAGCGAATATCATTCTCAATGGGGAAAAGCTGAGAGCTTTTCCCCTAAGGTCAGGAACGCGGCAGGGATGTCCACTCTCACCACTGCTATTCAACATAGTATTAGAAGTCCTAGCCACAGCAATCAGACAACAAAAAGAAATCAAAGGCATCCAAATCGGCAAAGAGGAAGTCAAACTCTCACTCTTTGCGAATGATATGATACTGTATGTCGAAAACCCAAAAGACTCCACCCCAAAACTGCTAGAACTCATACAGGAATTCAGTAAGGTAGCAAGATATAAAATCAATGCACAGAAATCAGTGGCATTCCTATACACCAACAACAAGACAGAAGAGAGATAAATCAAGGAGTCGATCCCATTTACAATTGCACCCAAAACCATAAGATACTTAGGAATAAATTTAACCAAAGAGACAAAGGATCTGTACTCAGAAAACTATAAAATACTCATGAAAGAAATTGAAGACACAAAGAATGGAAAAATGTTCCATGCTCATGGATTGGGAGAACCAACATTGTGGAGATGTCAATGCTACCTAGAGCAATCTACACATTCAATGCAATCCCCATCAAAATACCATCCACCTTTTTCAAAGAAATGGAACAAATAATCCTAAAATTTGTATGGAACCAGAAGAGACCCCGAATAGCCAGAGGAATCTTGAAAAAGAAAAGCAAAGCTGGCGGCATCACAATTCTGGACTTCCAGCTCTATTACAAAGCTGTCATCATCAAGACAGTATGGTACTGACACAAAAACAGACACATAGATCAATGGAACAGAATCGAGAGCCCAGAAATGGACCCTCAACTCTATGGTCAACTCATCTTTGACCAAGCAGGAAAGAATGTCCAATGGAAAAAAGACAGTCTCTTCAACAATGGTGTTGGGAAAATTGGACAGCCACATGCAGAAGAATGAAACTGGACCATTTCCTTACACCACACACAAAAATAGACTCCAAATGGTTGAAAGACCTAAGTGTGAGACAGGAGTCCATCAAAATCCTAAAGGAGAACACAGGCAGCAACCTCTTCGACCTCAGTGGCAGCAACTTCTTCCTAGAAACATCGCCAAAGGCCCGGGAAGCCAGGGCAAAAATGAACTATTGGGATTTCATCAAGATAAAAAGCTTTTGCACAGCAAAAGAAACAGTCCACAAAACCAAAAGACAACCGACAGAATGGGAGAAAATATTTGCAAATGACAGATCAGATAAAGGGCTAGTATCCAAAATCTAGAAAGAACTTATCAAACTCAACACCCAAATAACAAACCATCCAATCAAGAAATGGGCAGAAGACATGAACAGACATTTTTCCAAAGAAGACATCCAAATGGCCAACAGACACATGAAAAAGTGCTCAACATCGCTCGGCATCAGGGAAATCCAAATCAAAACCTCAATGAGATATCACCTCACACCAGTCAGAATGGCTAAAATGAACAAGTCAGGAAACGACAGATGTTGGCGGGGATGCAGAAAAAGGGGAACCCTCCTACACTGTTGGTGGGAATGCAAGCTGGTGCAGCCACTCTGGAAAACAGTATGGAGGTTCCTCAAACAGTTGAAAATAGAGCTACCATACGATCCAGCATTGCACTACTGGGTATTTACCCCAAAGATACAAATGTAGGGATCCGAATGGGTACGTGCACCCCAATGTTTATAGCAGCAAGGTCCAGAATAGCCATACTGTGGAAAGAGCCAAGATGTCCATCAACAGATGAATGGATAAAGAAGAGGTGGTATATATACACAATGGAATATTATGCAGCCATCAAAAGGAATGAGATCTTGCCATTTGCAACGACGTGGATGGAACTGGAGGGTGTTATGCTGAGTGAAATAAGTCAATCAGAGAAAGACATGTATCCTATGACCTCACTGATATGAGGAATTCTTAATCTCAGGAAACAAACTGAGGGTTGCTGGAGTGGTGGGCGGTGGGAGGGATAGGGTGGCTGGGTGATAGACATTGGGGAGGGTATGTGCTATGGTGAGCGCTGTGAATTGTGCAAGACTGTTGAGTCGCAGATCTGTACTTCTGCGACAAATAATGCAACATATGTTAAGAAAAAAGAAAAAGAAGAAAATAGCAGGAGGGGAAGAATGAGGGGGAGTAAGTCAGAGGGGGAAATGAATTATGAGAGACGATGGACTCTGAAAAACAAGCTGAGGGTTCTAGAGGGGAGAAGGGTGGGGGGATGGGTTAGCCTGGTGACGGGTATTCAAGGGGGCATGTTCTGCATGGAGCACTGGGTGTTATGCACAAACAATGAATCATGGAACACTTCATCAAAAACTAATGATGTAATATATGGTGATTAACATAACAATAAAAAAATAAAAATTAAAAGAGAAACGTACCCGACCGCCGATGACCATGTGCCCCAGACTGGAGGACATGACCACTCTGCAGCCCCCAGTCATGTTCCAGTTTGTAAAACCCCAGGGACACAGATGCTTTCTCTCAACGTCATCACGTCACAACACACCTAAAACTCAGTTTTCCTATCTTTAAAATGGGAATAATTACAGTCTGCCTCACGAGGTTGCTGAGACATCCTGTGAGAGTTTTGTGAACTGCAAGGAGCTATAGAATTGTGAATATTACCAGGTCCTTTCCCAACAGACTGTCCTGCAGTGAGAGCCATAAGGCGTGTAGATAAATTTGTTCTCCACACCACGTCAGATCAAAGGACAGACAAAACTAAACCGTGTTCCTAATGAAGAAGTGCTTACCTAACTGGAAGTCCCATCAATAATGACGTCAGTGAAACACGAAGGAGCATTATGGTGGAAACTTCCGTGCTTGTTTTGCCCTTTAAAGCACCTGCATTTGTGTGTGTGTGTGATAAGAAGGTTCTGATGAGTTATGTTGTCTCAGTTTATCCATATTTATGTTGCCGTGCCTTATGTTCTGCTTTGCCTATACTCAACAAGCATTAGCACTCAAAACAGCAGGACGGGAAGGAAGGAAGATACACCCAAAGTCTCCAATTTATTAGGCATTAAATGAACCCCCAATAAAAATGAGCAATCGTAAATTTTCTGTCTTCATTATGCTTCTTTCTCTATACTTTCTCTCTCTTTTTTTTAAATCATTTGCAGAGTGACAATCATCACATCACATCTGTGCCGATGATCCGCAAATTCACATCTCTCGGCCAACGTCCTTATTAGATCTCAGACCCACATAGCTAACAGGATTGTGGACATCTTTGAGTCCCAGGGATCCAGCAAATTTGATATATACAACACACGCCATCACCTGCCTTCCACACCACCCTCTCCCCCTATCCTCTGGTTTCATTATTTCTGTAACATTACTCTTCCCCTACCCGGCAAGGCTAGACGCTTCCAACTCCTCTTGGCTCACCAACGGGTGATGAAATATTTCCATTTTTCCTTTAAAATGTCATTTGAATATAATCATTTTCACACCTAAAGTTTCTTTCTAAATTTAGCACTTGAGTATCTTTTATCTAAACAATTGCTGTAGCTTGATTTTTGCCTTGACTACAGGCTCTTCCTACCTTATTTCTTCTTCCAGAAAATATCCAAATATAATAACTAACATTCACTGAGTATTGAATGTTTACCAACACTGTTCCAAGCATTTTCTGTATATTATCTCATTTAATCCGCACACAAGGCATGTATCAATATACCACCTCACTCCCCTGCTCTGAAACCTTCAACACCTCCCCATTACTTCCTCCATAAAATCCAAGGCTTTCATAGTGCTCCCAGTATAGACCGTCAGACAGATTTCTTACCATTCTTTCCTGGATTCACTATGTTCCAACCAAACTGGATCACCTATCATTTCCCTAAACGCATCATGTGCTCATGGCTCTGCTTTCACCCATGCTATCACTCAGCCTTTTCCATACCTACTACTGCTCACCCTTTAAACTCTAGCTTAAATACTATCTCCTCCACCAGACTTGTTCCATCTCTTAAAATAATTCTCATCATTGCTTGCTTTCTTCTGTTCAATAAATATTTATAAATATAAACACATAATTTATTGAATAAATATTCAATAAATATTTATTCCCTTCGTTATTCTTTCCACAGAAGTTTTATTTTATTGCTAGGCACCCATGCTGTCATTGTACTTCACATCTCTGGTATGTTCCTTAGAAATTTGTCTTAGACAACCAACAGGATGGGAGAAGATGTTTGCCAATGACATATCAGATAAAGGGCTAGTATCCAAAATCTATAAAGAACTTATCAAACTCAACACCCAAAGGACAAATAATCCAATCAAGAAATGGGCAGAAGACATGAACAGACATAGCTCCATAGAAGAACATCCAAATGGCCAACAAACACATGAAAAAATGCTCAAGATCACTCGGCATCAGGGAAATACAAATCAAAACCACAGTGAGATACCATCTCATGCTAGTCGGAATGGATAAAATGAACAAGTTAGAAAACAACAGATGTTGGTGAGGATGTGGAGAAAGGGGAACCCTCTTACACTGTTGGTGGGAATGCAAACTGGTACAGGCACTCCGGAAAACAGTATGGAGTTTCCTCAAGAAGTTGAAAATAGAGCCCTACGACGCAGCAGTTGCACTACAAATGTAGTGATTTGAAGGGGCATGTGCACCCCAATGTTTATAGCAGCAATGGCCACAATAGCCAAACTGTGGAAAGAGCCAAGATGTCCATCGACAGATGAATGGATAAAGAAGATGTGGTAGATATACACAATGGAATATTATGCAGCCATCAAAAGGAATGAGATCTTGCCATTTGCAACGACGTGGATGGAACTGGAGGGTGTTATGCTGAGTGAAATAAGTCAATCAGAGAAAGACATGTATCATATGACCTCACTGATATGAGGAATTCTTAATCTCAGGAAACAAACTGAGTGTTACTGGAGTGGTGGGGGGGTGGGAGGGACGGGGTGGCTGGGTGACAGACATTGGGGAGGGTATGTGCTACGGTGAGCGCTGTGAATTGTGCAAGACTGCTGAATCACAGATCTGTACTTCTGAAACAACACAACATATTTTAAGAAAAAAGAAAAAGAAGAAGATAGCAGGAGAGGAAGAATGAAGGGGAGTAAGTCAGAGGGGGAGACGAACCATGAGAGACGATGGACTCTGAAAAACAAACTGAGGGTTCTACAGGGGAGGAGGGTAGGGGGATGGGTTAGCCTGGTGATGGGTATTAAAGAGGGCACATTCTGCATGGAGCACTGGGTGTTATGCACAAACAATGAATCGTGGAACACTACATCAAAAACTAATGATGTAATATATGGTGATTAACATAACAATAAAAAATAAAAAAAAAAACAGTATGTCCAGGAATACAGGTATGAAACAGCATGAAGCAAAGGTTAATAATTCTGAATTATCAGAGCTCAAGTGGCCTGTGGAAGGAGATCCAGCAGACCAGTAGATGTCCATCAGCTTCTGGAAGTTCTTAGATACCATGCCAAGTGGACATCGTTGTAGGAAATTTAAGGTAACATTGAATAAATATTTGCTGGATACCCGATGAATGCTTGCTCCCATTTGTGTGGTTCTGGAATCTTATACCACATTGGAAATCATTTCCTTTTATCTACTTGCATTTGGGGTAAAACCCAAATTTTGCAACCTCTTTTCTGGCTCCACAGTATTCACCTGCACAACTCACAGGCACTAGCAAAAACTGTCATGTCCCCTCGTTCTAAGAGGGGAGGGGACATGTGATATGCATGGAATAGGAAAAGGAGCATCCCAGCCCAGAAGATTCTGACGCAGTCCTCTAAGGAAGCGCAATGTAACTCATGTCACCTTTTGGTGTGTAAGGTTTTGCTTGTTTGGGTGTTTGTTTTAATGTGAGAAGAGTTTGTTTTTAAATTTGTTGGATTGTCAGTAAAACTATTAATTTCCATTGGCAGTGTAATATGCAAGAAATCTAAGCCTCTGCTAATCTGCTTAGGTCAGCATTATTTTTTCACATCAATGCTTTGACCCCCAAACCTGCCCTTTTAAGAAGAAAATCTAGGATCAGTCATTTGATGCACACCCACACCGTTAGCCCTGCCACACACCCACACATAATGTCCAAACACCTCAAAGGCTTTTTTTAGACAAAAGACTTAAAAGTCTTTTAGTTTCTAGGTGCCAAGCTTCAGTCAGGTCTACACAGCATGCCACTGAACCCTGGTCCCATCGTATCCAGGGAATGCTTGGTCACCCCTGTGGAGATGCTCTTGCTTCGACATTACAGTGAGCTCCCCAGCGAGGTCTACCTCCCATGCCTGAGCTGGGGCTCCCCACATCACTGCCCTATAACCAGACCCAGAACAACCGTAGGCTGTAGCCACAAAATATGACAGAAGCAATCTTCCTTAGCCTCCATATTGAGCTTCTTGGGCTAAATAACCAACCCAAGTTTGCAGAGCTAGAGAGAGCGCAGTGTAGATGCAAAGTCAAGTCTTCAGGTTCCCAAGAGTTTCCCCAGTAAGCTCTGCACCTTCAGTAAGAAGTTTGTGTTGGTTCAAGGGATTAAGAAATGGGACACAAGAGGTTTTATGAGATACCTGAGCCTTCGGGATTATCAATACTCGAAGACTAAGAACCTCGTATCATGTCCAGCAGATCTTTTAAAGGAAGGATTCCTTGAGTCTGGGTGGCTGGACTCATGCTTCATTTGGTGATTTAGAGCTCATGACTTTTCGTTTGAAGGCGTTTTGGACGTGTATTCCCATGCTTTGTGCCAAGCTACTTCTCTGACTCAGCGGCCTGCTGGCCTTATGCAGCGAGAGCCTTTTAAATGCCACATTTGTTCAATCAAAATACGAACTTGATATAAACGTGAGGGATGAGCAGACTTCAAATATGACAGAGATTTCAGAATGCATCACATCGGGATAAAAAGTCTCAGGCAACGTGTTAAACTACTGAGACATATAACGTATAAATCCATGTTTCTGTCCTTCATCCATACAGGATAACACACACCACAATCATACCAATAATCCTATCATGACATACCTTTCAAAATTATGTTATACATGTAATGGAACTCTTCATCAAAACAGATAATGAAATAATTAGCATAGATTTTGAGATGAAGGCGCTTTCTCTCATCTGAGAAAGATACTTAAAGAATGATAAAAATAAATGTTTCTCCAAATTGGGCTGTTTCTCAAGTTCCTATCAACATTTCATTATATCTCCTCCCCCACACTCACTTTTAATTCGACTGTTTACTCTCTATTCCCACGGGGTTGTGGTCCTCTCTGCAAAGACTGCACGTTCAGCGTGCCCCGAGGAAGGCAAAGTGATGCAAAGCGTGCAAGGATGGGCTGGGGGCACCAGATCAATCCCTGTGCTTAGCTCCGCATCAAAAATGTCACCCACTTCCAGGTTTCAGTTTGCTCATTTGCAAATCAAGCAAGTGGTGGTGGAAGTGCATTGGGTGACTTCTGAGAGTCTTTCCCCTTTGAAATTTTAGACGTCTGGCAAGTTGATGAAATCCTCAGTGCCAGCCTCCTCCAGAAGGTGAGGACTACCTCAGATGCCTGTGCTGAAGGCCCCACCATTTTCTCACGTGATGGCTCATGTCTACATAAGCCCCTACAAACCCAGTGAAGAGAGAAGTCTGGCTGCCCACAAGGCTTGAAGCCAACATTTGGAATATATAATATTTCTTATTTCAGAATGTTTATTTAGTTGTTCTTGTTTGGGGTTTTTTTTGTTGTTGTTGATGATTTTTTTTTTTGATATAAAGGCATTCTCTAGTCTGTGGTGATTCAAAAAGGGGATGGAAGAGGAAATAAATTTAACAATTCAACACGCTGGGTATACCAATCTTAGAGATGGGAACAATTTCTCCGGGTCACGCAACAAAGACTTAAAAGCCAATGGAGCTGGTCCACACACGATAGGCTTACTTGTATTAACAGTATAAACTGTTTAATATTTTACCTGATGGTAACTGTCAGGTAGGTCCCCTTCTGGGCGAGTACAAACAGCCACTTGGCATCACCACTCTTCTAAGGGGATGCCTGGGTATACACCAAAAATGCCTACCCTCCCCATCCCCTTCTCTCCCACGGTAACAAAATTTCTTTCCTCTCCTGCAAGCTGACAACATGCAGCCTGCTTTCTGGCTCTCCTGTACCACACACTGGCCACAGCTGTTCACAAAAATGCACACTTTTTGCTGCACAGAAGAGTATTTTAGCAGGGATTCAGGAGTTACAAGTGATTACCTCCAAACCCCCGATTTTAAATTTGGGTTCCCTAAGAAGGTTGATTTAGTCTTCCTAACTCTCCCACAAAACTATACTAAATACATACCTAATCTGAGAGAAAGTTCCAGACCTCACTTTCTGAATTCCTTAGTGTTCGCTAAATAAGATCGTTCGTGCCTAAGGGGTCATAGCACAGATTTAATGTGGACGAGGACACATTTCTTAACCAATCGACAGAGATCACTGATACCAGATATGTTGAGAGGGATACAGATGTGTCAAGCCTCTAATGCATGTGTAATGTACACGACACTGGCACCTCCGGGCCGGGGGGTGGGGGGTGGGTACGCTTTGCCTCACTTGAGAGAGAGGAGCGATCCAGGGGGCTCGCCTGCAAGGGAAGCCTGCAGCTCTAGCTGCATTTCAATGCAGTGCTTAGTTTATTCACCAGGGGTCATCAAAGGTCTGGATTTTCTTTGTCTACTTGTTGATTTCGTCTATGTACACGGCACACTCAGGCACCCCTGAGTTCTTCAGACTTGCCTATCGGGAAATATGGCTTTGCTGCCCCCGTGTCCCCGCCGCTCCAGACCCTCCCCCACGACTCAGCTCCCAGCCGCTCCTACTTACAGACCTCGACCAACACATGACGCGGGGGAAGCCGCTGAGATGCGGGGCGGAAATGCCTTTCCTAATCAAACCAACTTATTAAAGAGGAGGAAGAGGAAATGTGGAATCGGATTCTTTTGTTGTTGTTGTTGTTGTTGTTGTTAAATAATCATTGCTTCCATTTTTCAAAGTCGGAAAATATAAGGCTTACCTAGCTATCGTTTTCTAGATGCATGAATCTGAATCGTGTGCTTGGAAGGCGATGAGTCACGACGCCCGTCACGACGCCCACTCGTTCATTGGCGCTGGGGAACTGGGTTCCTAGAGGGCCAGACCGGGTCACCAGAAGAACACTGTTAACATGATTCCCTGAGACCTTTCCAGCCCCCATGAACCAGTAACTAATGGAAGGCTTCAAGGAAGATTTGCGCCCCAGAATGGGGGGCAAGGATCCCACAGGTATTGGTGGGCCTGATGATGCCTCGATTGAACGCCTCCTTTTGAGCAGCTCAAGCTACTTATCTCAGTTTTTCTGTGACGACACCCTTAAATGTCTTTAGCCTGAAGCCAGTTTGATTCTTTCTTATCTGTGCCCTCTGAATAAATCAAAATGCGTCATTGAGAAGCTCAAAAGTGAGACAGGTTTCGGCCACAATGAGGAGTGGATTCGGCTTATAGAATTCTTCCCCAGGGCTGTGTAGCTCCTACTTAAGAATCAAAGCCACTTGCCCTTCCTCTTGCCCCCAGACAGGCAGAAAACCAGCCTTGTTATTCAAGTGGGAATGATTGATCTGTTTTCCTTTTATGCTCTATTTTAAATGCAATATTCGGGGGCACTTGGGTGGGTTCAACGTCTGGCTTCGGCTCAGGTCGTGACCCCAGGGTCCTGGGATTGAGCCCTGCATCCGGCTCCCTGCTCCGCGGGGGTCTGCTCCCTCTCCCTCTGCGTGCCCCCCTCCCTGGCTCGTGCTCTCGCTGGCTCTGTCTCTCAAATAAACAAATAAAATCTGAAAGAAAGAAAGAAGAAGAAAGAAAAGAAAGAGGCACTCAAGACCATGGAACGAAGGAGGGGTCAAGTGTGGCAGATGGCACGGTAGATGACATTAGCTCTGAGCACTCTGAGGGGACCCAGACCACAGGGTTGCACTTGAGACCCTCGACTCTCCGGGCTGCTGGCCGTCTTCTTATGGGCTTGTCAACGACAAAATAAAAAGACTATGGGGCACATGGGGACCACGTTGTGTCAACAAAAGACAATGCTTTGCTAAGGCTTGTCAGAGAGAGATTTGAGAGCCAACACAAGATGGGGGAACCTGGTTCGGCACAGCCCACTGAGAATCCAGAAGATTTGGAAATCCTCATACCCTTCTGCAACACACATTTTGGCAAAATGTCCAACACCACAGTGCCCGATTTTTAAGTTACAAAACCACCACCCATTACCTCTTAATTTCCTGACAGAATACGGATTTACGATCATGAAGAAGCAGGGGTGGGGGTGGGGGGGACAGGGGCCCAAGGTGAGGCTACTTGCTGTGTATTTTCTACCGGCACCAAGTCTAGCTTGAGAGATTAACTAGAAAACCCTTAAGGAGCTAGACTTGTCCCCTGGCCCCACTGCTGTTTTATGTGGAATCCTATAACCCAACATCAACTCCTACCAAAGCACTACTTTTTCCAGCATCCTCCAACTAAATAGCAGGGACAGTTATTTCAAAGTGACATTTACGGTGTTGATGGGGAACTGATGGCCAAAGGGTAAGATAGTGATCAAGGGATTTAATCCCAGGACCAAGCAGAGGCAGGTATCTGTGAAAAAGATAAGAGAGCCCAGAGCTGCCCATGGTTTCTTATATTTAGACAAAGTAAAAATACTGCCCTTACGAAAGGCTTTACTAGCGTGTGTGTGTGTGTGTGTGTGTGTGTGTGTGTGTGCGCGTGCGCACGCACACGTGCACACTTTTCAGGAGGAATAAGAAACTACTGGCTTAGTCCAATATTTCTTATTTGTTTCTCCGTTAAGTCCTCCAATGACGGTTGATTCCCTTGTCCTCAGATACACCAGTGATGCCCCCCTCTCTCTACCCCCAGAAACTTACCAGTCAGTCAACAGTATTTTATTGAGCCCAACACGTCACAGACACTGTGGGCATGGGATCTATTTTTAAAACCCATAGGTCTATCTCATTTCGAAGGTCTACCCTCTCTCTACCCAAGTTGTTTATTTGCTTGTTTGTTTTTGTTTTGGAGGGCGTTTCCCTGCCTCTTATTTGATAGAGATTAAAGGTTTTTAAGGGGCTTTAAGGCAAGATGAAGAAAACCCGGGAAGCTTCTGTTTTGTGAAGAGAAGGCTGCATTGTAACCATCCACTATAACAAGTATAATTATAGCAGATGATGACCCTCTGTTTCCTGTAAGGCACAGCATGATGAAATGGGTTTCTGCAAAGAGGACTGCTGACAATTCAGGCTGCATCAATGAGCAAACAGGAAGGAGGGTGAGGGGCTACTGACTACCTCGAAAGAACCACGGCTGTTTAGCCTAAAACTGAGAAGATGTTAAGGCAACCTCTTAGCTTTCTTTCATACCCCAAAGGGCTTCTAAGAGGACGTTCTGCTCTGTAGAACCATAACCTAGGAGGCGGAAGCTTTGAATGGGCAGGTTTGAAGTTAACACAGGGAGTCCTTCCCATCAATTGCACGGGTTGCCTTATGCCTTCAGGGCTCTCTTACCAGAGTCTTTTGCAGAGGCTGGATGACCATTTCACAGGGGTGTTGGGAAGGGGACTCCTGAAATAAATAGAGGCTGCATTAAATAATCACAAAGGCTCTTCCTGCTCAAACACTGGAGACTCAGCATAACAACATCAGATGTGAATAACCTACAAAAGCAGCCTACTGAGTACATTTCTACTCAGAGCTAACTCTGATACAAAACAACTAAATAGGACTGCCTTGCTTTATGTAATTTTACCTAACATGGAACGTGAGATTTTTTTCCTCCCTGCCCCTCCACGCATTGCTGATCCATGCCCCGTATCATCATAGACTAAAGTGATGAGTAAAAATGCACTTCAAGAATCAATAATAGATTTCCAGCAAACATTAGAGGGTATTTTAGATGGAATTCTGATGCACATACCAGAAAAACCCAAGGTAAATAGTTTTAATGGGATAATTGTGTATCCATCATGTAAGAAATTCAAAAAAAAGACAATTTGAGACTGGTATGGGAGTTCTGTGGGCATGTCAGGGACCCAGAGATCTAGCTTTCTATCCTACCATCTCCAGTATGTAGCTTCACCTCATGGCCCAAAATGGCTGCTGGAGCGCCTGCCCTCATCCCAGACAGCTGAAAGGAGGAAAAAAAGAAAAAAGCGTACCTCCTGCCTTTTATTCAGCTTTACTGGAACTCAGAAAACATTTTCACTACATCTCATCCACCAGGTATAGATTCAAAGAAGGCAGGAAAACATATTTACCTGGACAGCACTGGCCCAGGCTTCTGTAACTGGGAAGAGAAAAGAATAGCTATCAGAAAGCAGTTGTCAGTTTCTCCTGAAGAGAGTTTAGGTATTGTACAAAACAACATAATATTACTTATTGTCTTGATTTCTCTTTTTGTCAATATTTTAAAGAGAATGCACATATACCAGAGACCCAAGTTTTCAAAGTAAATGGTGGGGGGAAATTTTGAAGTGCAATTTTACCTTGAAAAATGATCCTAAAATTCTGAAAATATATTTATCTTTATATTTAACAAGATTTAAATTATAATATCAATTGTTCATTCATCTCTTTTTCCAAAAGTGGAATAAATGCTGATTATTTCATCTGATGTCATTTTAGTGAGAAAATAATTTGATCTAACAAGAGAGCATTCTTTGTTTCCATTTGTCTTTTCTGCATGATCATGGAGAGAATCTCTGTGTGAAAATATGTATGTCACTTTTACCAAGAGTTTCTCTCAGGCCTTTGATATTCGAGCCATTCTCCTGAAGACCCTAACTTAGCATCCAAATTCCAGATGTTCACTTTGAAATTTTCACTGGTCGCCTTCTGCCAGACACTCATTTGTCAGGAACTTTGAGTGTGACATGATTACTTTTTCAACATCACTTTAATTAACTTCATGAAATCTTGTTCCCATTGCAAGATCTGCAACCTCAATTTACAACTGATGTTTATTACCAGATACTCACAATGTGCAATCTGTTAGAGAGTCATCTACAGATACTTGGATGGATGGCTAGAAAGAGACACTATTCTTTAGCACGGAGGGATGTCTGAGTGCTAAAATTCTAAGTGGACAGTTCATTGGTAAATATTTTTACATTATGAAGACTTTTGTTTCCACTATCTGATAAAAACAGGATTTTAGATAACAGAGTTGTGGATAATGAGGACTTTTTTTTTTTTAACTGTGTTGTACTTCAGTTAGGAAGTCAGAAAACATTACATACATATACATTTATATACACATACATATATAGAAGCATTTTCCATGTTATCTCATGTAATGCTCACAGCCTATAGCATAAAGTCTTAATTCCCATTTACAAATCAGAAAACTTGGGGCACCCGGGTGGCTCAGTCGGGTAAGCGTCTGCCTTCGGCTCAGGTCATGATCCCAGGGTCCTGGGATCGAGCCCCGCATCGGGCTCCCTGCTCAGCAGGGAGTCTGCTTCTCCCTCTGCCACTCCCCATCCACCCATCTGGTGCTGTCTCTATCTCTCTCTCAAATAAAATCTTAAAAAAAAAAAAATTAGAAAACTTAGTAAGTCTAAGTGATTTCTAAGTCCAGGACTGTCTGCCTCCAAGGCCTGTGCTCTTTAGTTTAGAAATACATTATGCTTTGAGATTCTGATCAACTTGCTTTTAAAGATTCCCACTGTTGATGGAAGAGACAGGCAGGATAGAATGTTTCTTTCTGGGTAGCTTCACGGAAATCAGGCTAGGAACTAGGAAGGCAGGAGGCCTTTATATCTTTACGGGTTTCGCAGCACCTATGCATGTAAATTAGGATGTTTCCAGTTGCAAATAAGTGAAACTCTTGCTGAAATCGACTTTTAGAGCAGTGATGATCAAAGTAGGATCCGCAGGCCCGCAGTATGGGCAGAACCTAGAAAGGCAGATTCCCACTTCTACCCCGGGTATCCCGAATCCAAGACCCTGGGGGTGGGGCCCAGCAATCCGTGTTTTAACAAACCCTCCTGGTGATTCCGGTGAATGTTCACATGGAAGGGCTACAGTTTTGGGCAATAAAGACATTAATTTTCTCACTGAGCAGGAAGTATACAGAGTATCTCCGGGTGCAACAGGATCGGGCCTGGTTCTAGTTCTCTGTGATTCTCTACTTCTCTCCTTCTCCTCAGGGCCACACCATCCAGACGCAGAAAGTGAGCCACCTCCTCCTTTGTCTTTTCCAAAGAGTGGAGACACACAGCATTTCTAAAAGTCCTCCCGACAGGCTTGCCCTCATGTTTTGAAGGCCAGAATTCTGTCACCTGACCAAATCTTCAGCCCATTATTAAGTTGAATGGGGCCAACACGATTGGATGAAACTAACCCAGACCCACTGCCTGCCCTATGGCGACACCAAGGAGGAAGCATATTGGAATAAAAATGAGGTTTTGGGGGTGCCTGGGTGGCAGAGTGGGTTACGCCTCTGACTCTTGGTTTCAGCCCAGGTCTGATCTCGGGGTCGTGAGATCAAGCCCCAAGTTGGGCTCCATGCTCAGCATGGCGTCTACTTGGGTTTCTCTCTCACTTTACCCCTCCCCCCACCTCTCTCTCTAATAAATAAATCTTTTTTTTTTTTTTAATGAGATTTTTACTGGAGGAGAGCAGAGCAAGGAGGTGGTATGCGGGCATACATACCTGCACAGGCTTCCAAGTGGCTCAGCTGCCGTCATGAACTTGGTTAACTCACCACAGCAAGTTCTTAGCTACATAAGGACTTCAACCTGGAATCTGTAAATGTGTTTCAATAACCTGATCATTCTAATTTGTTAGCCTTTTAAAATTTCAGGTCAAAAGCAGCAACCTAGAGATCACATATTTTAAGTTTTGGTGATTAGAGTCTGACGTTTAGAATCAGCTGGGCATAATAATATACGAAATGAAAGAGTCCTTTAGTAACATCATTTAGAGATCTGTTTCACCCATGTTAGCTGAATGTTTTATATTTTTATACCAGAGCTCTGAGGTAATTATAATTGAGAGGACACCCAATGATGATTAAAATATGAATTTTCCTTCTACAGTCTTTGAACTTCTTCAAATGACAGGTGTTTCTTAAGAAAGGAAATTCTACTCATTGCGCTCTTTTCTATAACAAGAATAAATTTTAAATAATGACTTTTTAAAAGCGGAAATCTGAAATGATGAGCAGCCTGCTTTGATCACTGTGCTTTGCTGAACACTGCAAGCAGTTGTTTGGAGGCAGGTAGGAACCCAACAAACATTTCATTTTTGCTCAATTCACAGATGAAGCTATCAGTCGGGACGATGAGTAATTACCAAATCCTCGACTCAATCACACATGAATGCCACGAAGCTCTGCAATTGTTTAGCTGGAATATGGAATTGATTTCAGCAGATGTAGTAAACGAGTTCATACCCATAACAGTCTAAAAACATTCACACAGCCTGCATTTCATTGTCTCTCTGTACCTCAGCCTTCCCCGGCTCTCCCATTGCTTAAGTTTTTCAATTAAGTGCTTTCCTCATTTATATTCCGCATCTGATCAAATACCAAAAAATGTGGATTAGTCACATTCCTACATAAATTTAAACATTATGTAACAAGTATCCCAGCAGTTTGGGAAGGACCCTCAATGTTGCAAAAAACCCTGGGCTGGCCCTCAATGGCTCCTAACCCCAACTTCTGTCACCGACCTGCCTTGGGGTGATTCAGTGCACAGTTCTGGGCCTTCGATCTCAGCAGGGAAGTGGGAGACTGTCTCCAAATCCCCTGTCAGTTCTACCGTCCGGCTGGAGAAAGATTGGAGGAGAGGCAGCTTGGCGCATTGTGAGAAAACCTTGGGTTCAAATCTCAGCTCGGCTACTCATTAACCGTGAGACCTTGGGCAAATTATTTAAAATCTCCGAGAGTGTTTTCTCACGGGTAGAACAGAGATAATATCAGCCCCCACCTCTCAGGCTGTTATGACACATTAAGAAAAATATGTTGGACGTGGCTGGCATTGTTGAGGCCCTTGTGCTCATCATTATTATGACTTGAAGGCCGAGGAAGAATGCCACCTTATTTTTCCTTCCTCTTCTTCACTACTAAGATTCCTGCGCCCACACCCCCTCCCCCCCAAAAACCCACCAGAAAACAGGTGGAGCCAACATCTCCATTTTCTTCCCACCCACGCATTCATTAACCCCTTACTGTCAAAACATTGACACCTCGGATTGATATAAGGTTACATGTCCATTATATAGCAATAAAACTGGAAAAAAGAAAAGTCTGGTTATGTCAGAGCATACCTTGAAATGCTAGGCCTCCAAGAAAAATCTGGAAAGGGCTCTATCTGCTCGCCTATTAAAAAAAAAGCAAGGAAGGAAAAGAAGGAACGAAATTGACAGCTGGGCGTGTTTTTCTTCTTTGCCCTCTACTTGAAGGTGCTGTAGCATCACCTGTGGGGCTTATTATAATTCAGATTGGTGGGTCCCTGGCTTCGGAGCCTCTGGCTCAGGAGACCTGAGAACCTGGATTTCTTACATGGTCGCAGGTGCTCCTGGTCTGCGGACCACACTCAGAACCACGGAACCGGTCCACACCAGGCTGATCATCAGACTTTGAGAAATTTGCAAAAGAAGAGAAGTTTCTAGCCCCACGCTTGGAGGTTCTCGCTCAGTGGGGCCCGGCCAGGTCTTAGGAATCAGTATTTTTTAAAGCCCCTCAGGTGATTCTCATGGGTAGCAGCTTTGACCAAGCTGCTCTAAGGGGTTCCAGCTCTGCGAACACATTTCCCAAAACTGCCTGGTGGCTTTGTTGAGCTGGTACTTTCCTCCAAAGATCCTTCACCCTTCTGGGCCTCTCCTCTAGTTTCACTGCACTTAGCATCATTCACCCTAACTTTTCTTGATTTCTAGATGAAGGCGATTTCTCCTTGCTTTGACCTCTGCTATTACCAGAAGCTGGAAGTCCTAATGCCTTATAATACGGTGTTTCTGCCTCTCAAGACGTTTATCTTTCTACTTCTCATATATGTGTAGTTCATTTTCCCTCACACCAATTCCTCTCCCCAACAGCACTAAGAATTCCTGGTCCTTCCAGGTAATGACTGTGTCCGACTCAAAGCATGCCCTAGCATAAAGCCTTGCAAGTATTAGGTGATCAAAACAAAGATGTTGAAACAAGTGGATCACCTAAGTAAGCCAGTTGTCACCTCCTCCATGACCATTGTCATAAACCCATATTTTCCCCCAAATGTTGCAGTAGTAATACCTAACATTTATTAAGCTAATTTTATGGACTGTTCCAAGGGCTCAGTCTGCATCAAATCATGTAATTCATTTGATTAGCTCAAGGCATCTTGCAATCATGGTCATTTTGCTCCCCCTTAAACCAGCCTTGGAAGGCAGAGCGGTCACAACCGTCTCTAGCAGGTGAGCAAAACTGAAGGGACTAGATGAAAGATAAATGAGGAAAAGCCAGAAGTCCTGGTGGGACACAGAAGCTACGTCCCTCTGCTGTGTGTGAGCAAATCCTACCTTCTGCCACGCTGATTCGCCACCCCCACACACCGTCCACAAAGACGACCACGCTGACGGCCACAAGCCTTGATTTGGGTATAAACATGAGCATGGGGGCAAGATCCTAAACCAAGTACCAGAAGACATGGGTCAACACCATTAGTTATGATAGATGTGAATCGCTGAACATCAATGGGTCTATTTCCTTATGGGCAAAAATGAAAATAATAGGATCCCTTACTGTGATGATCCACTGAGCCAGTATCACTGAAAAGAGCCATGTTGTCACTTACTGCACAAAACTGTTAGAATTCAGGAGTTGCGGCACCCTGAGGGCTGGGTTGGGAAGTTCGTAGGGGCTTTGTTTTATTTATCACGATGATTTTAGACACCTATGATCTGAGGAGCATCCAGCTGGACGGAATCTGAGACGCCGAACGTCCTGCAGTGGGCTGCAGACAGCCCTCTACAATTGTCTCGCCTCCACCGAATCTTCTCGTCACAGACTTGTCAATTCAAGAACAGACATTTGTGTAAGTGAAAAACTTGTTTATAATAATCGGAGTGTCGAGCCTTACTTGGGTTAACATATAAACACCAGCTAGTTTTGCATGGTTGGAATGTGTGCGGAGTTTTCCAGATGAAAATTACCATTGCAAATTGAGGAAATACAGAATCTAGTTTTGTTCAAAACTTCTCCGAGGATGGCTTGCCATTTTGCAATTCCTGTCACTGATGCTGTGATTGTGGTTTGGGTCACAAATACCACACATGTGTTTCAGTTTGTGCTTGTAACTGCGGTATCCACCGCGATTTAAACACGTACATACACATACACACAGACACGTATATGTATTTACACAACCTTTAGTTTAAAAATGTGAAGAAAGTGTAAGTAGGACAAGACTAGTTGAATATTATTTTAAATTTCAAATTTATGAATTTTAAGTAGGTGCCAGCATCCAACTACTTCATGATTCTCTTGTCATTGTACCTAAGCATTTACATGTGAAAACACATATTATTTCATTACAATTTCCTTCTCTCGTCATTGGCCTTTCTACAAAGTTAGAGCATTATGTTGATGTTTTTGAAACTGTGCTTGTAGGTAAGCTCTTTTACCGATGAATTTCATTTCAGGAGGGTGAAAAGGCAATACGAAAATATATGCTTTATAAAGACAGAGCCCTGACCGAGTAGGCTGAGCACTACGACACTAAGAACGGTGGATGATTGCAGTTTGTCCTTGGTTTTGCACAAGAGACTGACTGAAGTAGAATTAACTGGGGGTAGATGGTCCTCTGCTCTTTCTGATGTCAAGGCCGTTCTACTAGACATCTCCCTGCATGCTTCGTTTGTCCTCTAGTGTGTGTGCCCAACAGTTATGGTTTGCGAGTGTAATCTATGGGCGATCACAGTTTTCCGAAAGGTAAGTCAGCTGTGGGTGTGAGAGGTAATCCTAAGAACCTTGGCTGCTGGCAAGGCTGGACCCTTAATTTGATATCCACATGCGCATCTGTGCCTGGGGGCTTAATGAGAAAGCCAGAGTGGCTTTAGTCAGCAGCTCTGGTAAGTGCCAATTACTGCATTTATTCTAACACAGTTATATCCTGGGCTGGGTTTAAAATATTATTCTACTTCTAACCACTTACTGAGAAACCTTTTTCCCTCGCATGTGTCAGTATGTCAAAATGCGTCCGAACATTTGAGGAGAGCGAAGAAGACTTAAACCAAAAGTCCAGAACGAGACTCATTTCCCAACCCTAGTCCGTGGCCTAAGGCCCTTCCCCCAAACAATACCTTGTTCCCTCTTGATCTGCGGACTTTGAACTATCACCTCGATTTACACTTGAGGAAACAGAAATAAGCAATAAAGGGCACAGGTAGGGCTCATGGATAAATAGAAAATTTGGGAATTAAATCCACATCGTCTGATTCTAAAGCTGATAGGGTCTTTGCAAGATACCTCTCTACTCTCTGTCCCCTCTGTCCTCACAAATCTATTCAGTTTATCCAAATCGTCTTTGAGCTGCGACTGTGGGAAGGACGCAAGGATGGGTATGACCTTGGCTTTGCCTTTTGAGAAGCTCAGAGAATTGCGGGTAGGCAGATCAATAATAGGAGGAAACTGGGACCAAGGGTACGGAGCTGGCGATCTATAAAGATGGCCGCCATCAGTTCATTCTTCCCTTTCCGGGCATGCAACCCCTTCCACCAAGAGGGGATGTGCCTCTCCCCTCCCCTGGAATCTAGGCTGCCCTTTGTGATTTGTTTTGGCCTAGAATATACAGTGGAGTTCAGTACCTAGGGTTTCAGATACCTGACAGCTTCCATTTTCACTCTTTCGGCGACCTGAGCTACTCTGAAAAGAAGTCCCACTACCCTTCTGGAAGGTGAGACTGGGCCATCTTCCAGATAGCCCAGCCTCTCCAGCTGAGGTACCCGACATGGGATGAAGCCTTTGGGTCTTCCCCAGCTAATACCACACAGAGCAGAGATGGGCAGCCCTGCTAAAATTCCAGACTGACAGAATAACGAGCTGTGAAAAGTTTTGGCTTTAAACCACCATCCTGGGGACGGTCTATTATATGGAAATAGACATCAGAGGCAGAAACACCACAGAACTCCTGCAGAGAAGGAAGAGACGACTGGGGGACTTTGAGCAGGATTCACTGATGTAGAATTTGAGTTGAACCTTGCAGGGATGACTGGACCCTCAGGGAAAACGCTCTATACCTTGACCCCCGCTCAGAGCACCTGTTCTATCTTGGAAGCAAAACACAATAAAATCACAAGTTAGCAATATAGGAAAAAGGCTCGAATGACCAGTTTTTGTCTTTGAGATGAAGAACACCTCCCCTCTGCAGCAATCAGAACAAGACCATTGAGGGGTAAAGACCTTATTCCACACATGTGTTGAGAGAAACTCCTGCCACGAGGCACTCCCAGCTCCACGTCATATTCAAGCCTTCCCCTGCATTGAGATCCATCCTCTATTTTCTCTTCAAAGATGCGCCCTCGAACTTACCAAGTGACTTTATTTGCAGCCATAAAAACATGCTAAGATTTTTCCCCCTAGTTTCTTAATTTTTATGACTTCCAAAGGAAGCACTTTCCAGTGACTTTTTCCCAGTAGGTGCTCTTGAAACGGGTGTGGAATTATATGGTACTGAGTATGTAATTAATTTGTCATAAAGAAAAAAAATTTTTTTGCAAAGGAAGCTATAAAATCCAATGACTTTTGCTAAACTTCTTCTCCCAATTTCTAATGAGTCAACGTGTGTTGAGAAGAAGAAATTAGTCAGAGAAGAACGTATCCTATTATACGGCTTCACTTTTGTGAGGGTGAGTCAGAGATTCCCCTGTTGTGGTGTTCTGGGCACCTGGCTGGGAGGAGTAGGGTTAGGGGTGAAAGGGAAACTCTTTCTTAACAGACTTAAAAGGAAATGCTAGCAGAGACTCTCAAACAGAGTTCAATTGAGAAAAAGCCAATCGTAGCCAGACTTTGGTTCTAGGACTCTGGAAAAATGTATGACATTGTTTTCCCCTAGCCTATAAATCATCTCAGCTTCTAATGGCCTGGGCAAAGCCACTGCCCCACTACACAAGACAAACAGAAGCAAGGTGAGCCTTCAGTGTGACGATTTCACAGAAAACCTGACTGGATAAACAGCTGCTTTCAACCAGAATATTCCACATGTGCTTTGTGTGAGAAACTACTATGGGCAAAGCACAGAACTAGGGCGAGGGATCCCCAGATGAGCAAAGCTCAGCCAGCCTGCTGAGGCGTTGATACTTCAGAGGACGGGATAAACACACCGATAATACAGCAAATGGGAGCGAGAGGGGCAAGAGGGCATGAATTTGTGGAACGCAGGCTGCGAATGGAATTTGCCAGCCTGTAGTACTTCCAAATTGAAGTGAGAGAGCTCTTCACTGGAGATGCTTTCTCTCTCTTAATTGAAATACAGTTGACACAGAATGTTACGTTAGTTGCAGGGGTACCACGCAGTGATTGGGCAAGTCCACACGTTTCGCCATGCTCAGGCCCTCTGTCACCGTACAACCCGATTATAATATCATTAACTGTACTCCCTACGCTTGTACTTTTCATCCCGTGACTTACTCATTCCCTGACTGGAAGCCTGTACCTCCCACTGCCCTGGTTGGAGATGCTTTTAAACCCCACCCTGGGAATGGGAGTTGAGGGCAAAAGAAAGGAACTCAGGCTACCTTCTTGTATTTGGACAGCCACACTTACATTATGCGTATTTTTGGAGCCCAAGATGGGAAACTATGATCTCATGTATTCTGACAAGACAAAATCTTTGAGGTATGTGTAATGGACTGAATATTTATACTCCCCTCAAACTGGTATGTGGAAGCCCTCATCCCGATGTGATGGTATTTGGACGCGGGGCCTTAGGGAGGTAATTAGGTCATGAGGGTGGAGCCCTCAGGAATGGGAGGAAGTGCCCGAGGTGCCCTTACAAGAAGAGGCCAGAGAGCTAGCTCTCTCTTTCCATCACATGAGGATTCAGGAAGTCTGCAACTCGGGAAAGGGTTCTCACCAGAACCCCACCACGCTGGCACCCAGAACTGGAACTTGCAGCCTCCAGACCTGTGAGAAGTAAATTTCTGTTGTTTAGAGGCCACCCGGCCTAGGGTACTTTGTTTTTAAGCAGCCCAAACTAAGAGGGTAAAAGACCCAGGGCTATAGTAGCCACAGCACAATGAGGTAGAAAAAAAGCTTTCACCTCAAGGCCAAGTTCAGGACCCTTGGCCATCTGCGTGTTACTGCCCAACGCTTTTTACAAATCGTATCTCTCTAGGAATTAATAATATGAGGGCAAGGATGTCAGTGTGTTTGAATGGTGCTTCCCCCCACATCTTAATTATTATTATTTTTAATTGTACTAGTAACTGGAAGGAGCAACATATGGGAGGGCACAGAAGTGGTAAGCAATTATTTTTAAGTTGAGTATATTCAAGCCTCACTTCGGCAAGGACCCAACCAGTAAACAGCACTGTGGGAATGCTAACATGGAAACTGGTTTCAGCTTTGTTTATTTCGTATTTAATAAACATTTATGGGGAAGCTGTGTGCGGGGTATTGTGCCTCCTACAGACCTGCTCTTCCATCTGCCTGGTCAACCTTTCCTCAGAGAGAGGCTGCCAGGACGGCAAGCTCCGCAGGTCCCCAACGAGACTCATCTGGCCCCAAACCTGTTCCTCCTCCTGTGTTTCTTATCTCCATAAATGACATCACCGTCCTCCCAAATGTTCAGGCCCCCACCTTCCAAATCATCCCCGCTTCCTCCTCCTCCTCCATCCCCATTCCCCACATATCACGTCAACTGTCAAATCCAACCAGATTTCCCAGCCATCCCCTTCTGTCCATTTTAATTTTTCTGCACCTTCTCCTCTGATCTAAATGATCTGCCCGTCGTAAATGGGCAGCTTGTCATTTGCACCATCCATCATCTATTCACTTCTCTCTTCTTTTCCTTTTCCCCATAGCAGTGTAGCTGGAGCGGGGGGCGGAGAGAAACTGTTCCTGTGGATGTGAAGAAGGGAGGACGAAAGATCTAGAGCTGCCCTTGTGGCCTTGGGACCACAGCAGAAGAGCCCCATCTGACACGGGGCTAGCACAGACAAAGTACACTTGCTCCTGATCCTCTGGTAAGGCTCCAATATGCTTGTGTACCTACTTTTCTCTCTTCTCCTTCCCAGCTGATCCCTACGTCACCGCCTATTAATGACTCTATCATAAAGTTCTAGTCGTTCCTCTGATTAAAACCTAGAGTGACTCCCTATCAGCTCAAGAATAAATTTTAAACTTTTTAGCATTACCGGAAAGCCCTTTCCGATCCGGCCGTAATCTGATTTTCTGCCACTTTTTAATTGTCTTCAAAAATATTTGCAGTATCTTCTACCAACATCAGGCCTTCACATAGCCTCTTGACTCTCACACTTCTGTCATTTTCTCCTCAGGCTTTTCTATTTGGAATGTCCTTTCTCCACCATTTCTATTTGCCAAACTCCTATTCAAGCTATGAAGCCCATCTCAATTGTTACTACCAATAGGAAGCCTGCTCTGCTCCCACGTGCCATTCTCAGGTTTAACTAATAGTCTCCTCCTCCGTGTGTATCCGTCATGATAGTACCGACCAGGTGTGTTTGGTGTTGCTGGTCCGTGTACCCACCTTTCCCCTTAAACTGAGGGGAGAAACCGTGTGTCTCTCTCTCTGTATATATTTTTAAAGATTTTATTTATTTATTTGTCAGAGAGAGAGAGAGAGAGCACGGGGAGCAGCAGAGGGAGAAGAAGGCACCCTGCTGATCAAGGAGCCCTATGCAGGGCTTGATCCCATGACCCTGGAATCATGACCTGAGCCGAAGGCAGATGCTTAACCGACTCAGTCACCCAGATGTCCCACTCTCTCTCTCTCTGCTTTTAAATAACTTGGTTTTATTAAATCCTTCTAAAGCCTCCAATGTGTACTTTAAGAAAAAACAACAAATCCTATTTCATGTTTACAAAACATCTAATTAAACTGCACTATTATAGTAAGGGTACAAATACCACAAACAATTTTGGAAATACACAAACTAAGCAAAACACTCAACTGGGGAGAGAAGTATACAAAACTATTAACTAGAGAGTAGCCTAGCCTCAGCTACATGAACCTCGGGCAGTCAACATAGTTTTCAGATGAACCAAAGAGTATTAATTAATTGGGGACATTAGTGGAGAGACTTGCTAATGCATTCGCAAGGTACCCCAAAGTTCTAATATGTAGTAATATGGAGTTTTATTTCACACAGTCACTTGGATAAGTGGCTATTAAAACTTTGTTTCCTTCCAAAACTAATGATGTAATGTATGGTGACTAACATAACAATAAAAAAAAAAAAAACAACTTTGTTTCTTTGTGGAAAAATGGCCTTTCTGAAAGACACTGATGATAAAAGCCAGGTAATAGCTTTACAAATGAATCTTAAATAATAGATCATAAGAGAAAGCAAAATTTTTCTGAGTGTAATTTCATTGCATTTTATAGACAAAAATAATGTCATTATGATATCTGACAATCTAGCCATATGCCCCAAATTCCCAGTACCTAAGTTTTAATTGGTATATCAAATCTATAGGCACACTTTCATCTACCTGAATAATATTCAATGACCAAGAAATAACTGAAAGATTTCTTTCTTTCTTTCTTTCTTTTTTTAGAGAGAGAGAGCGTGAGCTGGAGGGGCAGAGGGAGAGGGAGAGAGAATCTCAAGCCGACTCCAAGCCGAACGTGGAGCCCCATGCTGGCCTTGGTCTCACAGCCCTGAGATCATGGCCTGAGCTGAAACCAAGAGTTGCTTAACCAACCGCGCCATCCAGGCGCCCCTCATATGTCTTTGGTTTGTATTTTTCAAACACACGCAGGAAGGTACAATGCCATTACAGGATGGCAGACTGTATTCCTTATGCTGTGCTTTGTGTCCTTGCGACTTATTCACTCCGTAACTGGAAGCCTGTGTCTCCCACTCCCCTTCCCCCATTTTGCCCACCCTCCACCCCTCCCCTGGGGCAACCATCAGTCTGTTCTCTGTATTTATAGGTCTGACTCTACACCTGATCCCATTCTTTTGCTTTTCTCATAACAATGTCACGCACATACAGTACTCATTATGTGTCAGGTAGTGCTTTAAATGCTTTATGTTTATGAAGTCACTTAATCGTTATAATAATTTGATGAGGTTGAGCATTATTATCACCCAATTTGATAGATGTGAAAAATGAAGCATGGAGGGGCACCTGAGTGGCTCAGTCGGTTAAATGTGTGACTCTTGGTTTCAGCTCAGGTCGTGATCTCATGGGTTGTGAGATTTAGCCCCGTGTTGGGCTCCGTGCTCAGTGTGGAGTCTGCTTGAGATTCTCCCTCTCTCTGCCCCTTCCCCTGCTCACACAAACACACACTCTCTCTCCCCCTCCCTCCCTCTTTCTAAAATAAATAATAAATAAATCTTAAAAAAAATGAAGCAAAGTTAAGTAACTTTCACACGAGCTGAGACTTGAACCCAAACTAAATCCAAAGTCTGCACGCCTAACACTAGACTACCCCTGCCACTCATGAGCCTTTGAGGGAAATAGTCTGGCTCACTTTTACCTAAGGCAGGAACATTGAAATTGTGCAAATCATTTGATAAGTCCATTTTTAAAAACCTGATGAGTCCAAGTGTCCGTGAGGAAGTACCATGATGGGAACATCATTTGCTACTGGTAGTAGTGTGAATTGGAACTGCCCCTTTGGAAGACTCTGTGGCATTATGGAGTAAGGATGAAGATAAGTAAAACTTAGGATCCACCAATTCCACTGTCAGCCACTGATACCCTAGATATATCTGAGCTCATGTGCGCCAGGATAAAGTGCACAAGGCTATTCATACCTGCATTGTTTGTGATAGCCCAAACATCCTGGACCGCCTTCAGGAGTACAATGGATGAATATGTTGTGCTATATTCACACAATGGAATGTGACATAGCAATGGCAATAAATGAACTTCTGTCTCACCAAACCACACAGGTGAAATGCTCAGTGAAAGTAGCCAGTTACGAATAAATACATAGTGTCTGACTTCATTTCAAAATTCAAAACCTGGCAAAAACTAACCTATACTGTTTATAGATTCATCTTTGGGTGATAAAATTGAAAATTAGCAAGAATAATTACTGTAGACATCAGGCCACTGCTTACCCAGGGGAAAGAGAGAATTGCAGTCAGGATGGGGTATAATAGGAACTTGCGGGTGTTGGCAAAGGACTATTTCTTGACGTGGATGGTGGTTATATATGTTCATTTAAAAATGCTTGGTTAAACTTTAAATATAGCACTTCTCTGCATGTTGATTAAGTTTCTTTATAAATAATAATTCTTTTAAAAAGTTAAATGAAAGAAACCCAGAGAGAGGGAGAAAGAAAGAATGGGAGAACAGGAACTGGGGATGTTAGGTATCTCTTGTTCCCTCATCTCTGGGTCACACTGAAGATACAAAGTCCCAGGACAGAGCATTCTACTGGGTCAGCCTACACCATGTGCCTGAAACTATGCCAGGGCAGGGACAGGGAGGATCTGGGTGACAGTGTGGGGTCCCCCCCCCGGGAAGGCACAGTATGGTATTAAAGGAAGGGGGAATTGGAATGCCAGAAGACCCCCAAACCAATAATATCCTGTAGAAGTTCCAGAGCTTTTGGTTTTTTTTTCCACCTGTTACATGGAGGTTGGGAGGGATGGGGGTGTGATTGTACATGTCCTTATTATCTCATCTTAGTGAAATGGAATCCCTAAAAATCACTCTGCAAGTCAGAAAGCTCTGCATAAAACATGCAAAACTTTATTCCTAACAGCAACCCAGAGAGACCTCACCAAAGATGTGCTGCATTATATTTTATGGCAAACCCTTGAGAGGGCTAACCCCATTTCTAGAAACAAGGGTGGGTTGTGGCCAAGTTGGATGAACACACTGACTGGAAATCAATTGGAAAACAAGCAAGAAAGTTAAAAAAAAAAAAAAAAAGCACAAGACAAAGCTCAGTTTATTCTTTCTGTTCCTCTTTAGCAGAGAACAATGAAGCCACAGGCTGGTGACTTCTGGCAACTTTGCCACAGACCAAACCACATGACACGTCGCCCTATAACGCACACGATTATGGTGGTGGTTGTTTTGAAAGTTGAAACCTGCTGTAACCTTCATTTCAAAATGCTTTTAGGGCTTTTGCTTGTTTTGTTCTCCCTTTCAACAGGAAAATCAAGGAACAACAAAATTCCACACATTCTTTCATATAAATTATTGACCAGCTTTTAGGGTAACCTTTGTTACGCTAGAGTTATCTGGTACAAATGCACTTCCTGGAAGCCAAACAGAAAGAAATCAGGCTCCCATCGTCGCAACTTTGGGGCAGGCACAGTCCCTGGTCCTCCAGACTGGAAGCTTCTCCTTCCATTTATTCTATCAAAAGGGACATAATAGCATTGATTCAGTAGGCACCCGCCCAAGGAGATCAAGATTGGCTTGTGATTTTTTTAAGAAGACTTTTTAATTGCTTCACTTTTTCTTCGTTTCCTCTTTACTCATTTTGTTCTCCTGTCTTGGGTAAATTCAGCAAGATCTGGCTGTATGAAGGCATACGGCAAGGTCATTACCCTACTTGGAAGGAATGTGATCAGGGAGAATGTACAAGGATGGGAGTATATGAGGCTTATGCTTTTCAGATTGTACCACGGAACATGCACAATGATTTTCCAATAAATAATATCCCTCATTGGGCTAATAGGTACAGTTTAGACAGAAGAGTGTAACAATCTTTAAATGATGACAGGTATTATTATGGGAAGAATAGAGATGCATGTCAGCGCTGTAGGTAAGTTGTATTTAAAATGTTTTTTGATTTGTTTGCTTGTATTATAAAAAATGTGTACGCATTGAGGAAGTAGAAAAATGTAGAAAAAAAGCACATATGAGAATTAAAAAATCACTTATTACCCTACTACCCAGATAAGCACATAATACTGTGATATATTTCTCTTTCAAAGTATCTGTTCTTTCCTATTTCAAATTGTGTTCATCTACTTTGTTGGTACCTCACCAAAAGTTTCAAAATATGCCTAAATAAAAATTGAAGAAGTCCCAAGTGTGAATACATTAACTCATCCCATCATAAACTTCACAGAGAATTTCAGAAGCCTCCAATCTAGTTTACATTAATAACAAGTCAATCAGACTCCCATGATCCCCCTCCTCAAGTTCTCATTCTGCTCTGCCTCAGCCACTGAGTTCTCATCTGTGGCCCAGTAAGATCAGAGCTCTACCAGACTGCATCCTGGTCTGTCTTGCACTGGAATGGGCTCAACTCTGCAAGCACCTCCCAGATGTCAACCCCCTGGATTCATGTGTTCATAAAATGTAGGTTAACAATGAGACACCACCTCACACCGGTCAGAATGGCTAAAATGAACAAGTCAGGAAACGACAGATGTTGGCGAGGATGCAGAGAAAGGGGAACCCTCCTACACAGTTGGTGGGAATGCAAGCTGGTGCAACCACTCTGGAAAACAGCATGGAGGTTCCTCAAAAAGTTGAAAGTAGAGTTACCATACGACCAGCCACTGCACTACTAGGTATTTGCCCAAAAGATACAAATGTAGGGATCCAAAGGGGCACCTGCACCCCAATGTTTATAGCAGCAATATCCACAACAGCCAAACTATGGAAAGAGCCCAGATGTCCATCGACAGATGAATGGATAAAGAAGAAGTGGTATATATACACAATGGAATATTATGCAGCCATCAAAAAAATGAAATCTTGCCACTTGCAACGACATGGATGGAACCAGACGGTATTACACTAAGCGAAATTAGTCAGAGAAAGACAAATACCATATGATTTCACTCATGTGGAATTTAAGGAACAAAATACATGAACATAAGGGAAGGGAAAGAAAAATAAAATAAGATGAAAACTGAGAGGGAGAGAAACCATAAGAGACTCTTAACTCTAGGGAACAAACTGAGGGTTGCTGGAGGGGAGGTGGGTCGGGGGATGAGGTAACTGTGTGACGGGCATTAAGGAGGGCACGTGATGTAATGAGCACTGGGTGTTGTATGCAACGGATGAATCACTGAATTCTACCTCTGAAACTAATAATACGGGCTACTTAAATGGAATTTAAATAAAAATGTTTTTAAAAATGCAGGTTAATCCTCAACCACGCCAGCAATTAACTTAAACAAAATGATCGCCCCACCCACATCATGGGGTCAATTTGGATCACAGTGGACACTGCTGCCATTTGGGGGGAAGTGAGGTACAGTGGTTGCAAATATTCCCCTCATTATATTGGTTGCTTTTTTATCAGGCTTATACTGTTTTGGGAAGCATAACTTGTTTTGTTGTTGTTGTTTTAGGTATAAATAATTAAATCTATAGATATCTTGCTCTGTGATCTTATTCCCTTGCTTCAGTTTTTTTGTATTTAATTTTTAGGCAAGTTGGAAAATGCTTATGTCAGGGGTGTTGTTAATCATATCTCAGCCCAGATGTCTCCAGCTATTCAGTTTGGTGCCCTCATCACCCTCAACGTAGGGATCCAATTCGCTCTCACCTCCTACCCCCAGACACAATTTCTTGTGACACTGTAAGCAGTGGGTATCCACACCAAGTAGTGTGACAAGGACCAAGCCTAGGCTCACAGACACAGGTGGGCGTAAGTCCTGATGCTCAGGCAGCTGGAGAGCCCATGGGGACCAGCTTCCCACCAGCACCCTCTGGGGAATTTACTGCCATGGGCTCCTATTCTGGCAATCGAAGATTCTCACTCTTGGGATCTGAGCAGTTGGCAAGTAAATACTAGGCTCTCCTCAACTTTTGAGTATTGTCCCTCCGAGTGGCCCTTCTCCAAGTTGGCCAGTCTCCTTTTTATTTGTTCATAACTTTTGGATTACCTTCCCACAATCAACTTCTGGAATTATGAGAGTCTGTCCGCTGACTCTCCTGCTTGCTCCTTCTGGCCCCAACCCTCCATTTCCCAATTCTCACCTCCCATTCAGAGCAGAGAGATAGATTGTTGCACCATCGTGACATCTTCAAAGTGAATCATGAGCAACAGGAAAACTGTGTCTCCTCTGTTCTCCTCATCTTTACACCCCTCGGAGGAATATCTGTAGGTCAGTTTACAAGGAAAGCTGTCCACTCCCAGAACTTAAAGTGGGTTAGGGTCTCCTAATGTTCTATATGAGAGAAAAAGAAAAGCAATGTAGGCTCATTTCCATATAGAAATCAGTTAAATAAATATAAAAAACTCACCTACACAGTGGAGCTGTATTTATACAGGACTTATTTCTGAAGTCAGCTTTAAAAATCCTTTAGATCCCTCCAAGTAGAGTTTACTCCCATTAAACACACTAAGGTTTGAAATTTATTTTGTAGACTAAAGGAAGGGAATAAAGGATGCTCTATCTGCAGTTGTATAGCCATTCAAAGTATTCTGCCTTTAAAATAATAATGACATCCCTAACAATAAACTGGGGAATGGGTAGGGAATTCCAAAGCATTTCTCTTTCCTTCAGAGTTCATTTATTCTATTTTGATACTAAACCTTGTAACCTTGATCCATGTAAATAGATGTGTTTGTTACTCTGAAATTTGGATGAGAGAGCAGAGTGGTAGTAGGAATAAAATTACCAAAGAAACAAGTAATTTATCTATCATCCAACTATCTATCATTTATTTATCTACCTACCTATTATCTATTACTACAGAGAGATTAGATATACCGACTCTACTGAAATCCTACTAACAGAATATAACTACTGTTAATATATTAGTGTTTTTTTTTCCCCAGGCTGCTTTTACTTAAACACACACACACACACACACACACACACACACTATACATTGCGATGGACCTCTTGAAGCTAAATATTTTCACACTCCCTAATTATTTCTCAGATTCTTTATCTTCGGAATTTTTATATTTTTGGAATACAGATATAAAGTTTTTTTCTTAATCAAATTAAAAGTTTTAAGTTCATGCTATTTCTCTTTGTGCAATGTTTTTAAAAATGTCTTTACAGGAAAATAAAATTAATCAACCTGTACTTTTTCCCATTAATTTATTATTTCATGTGTTTTTCCACTTATAACCCAGCTTCTTTTGGTAGAAGGTGTACAGTAGGGAATCAAGACTTTCCCCCCCAAAAAAATGTTAGCTGATTTTATCATTATTTATTTAATAATCCATTCTTTCTCCCCAAATATATTTGAAAAGCCCCTTATACAGTAAATTCTTTTTAAAGATTTATTTATTTATTTGAGAGAGAGTGAGTGGGGGAGGAACAGAGGGAGAGAATCTCAAGCAGACTCCCCACTGAGCATGGAGCCCAAGCTGGGCTCAATCCCAGGACCCTGAGATTATGACCTGAGCTGAAATCAAGAGTCAGGTGCTCAACCTACTGAGCCACCCAGGCACCCCTATAAAGTAAATTCTTATTCTATTCTTAGAGTTTTATGACATTCTAGATTTCTGTCTGTTCCTGGGGAATCACACTTTTTAATAGAGTTTTATAGAACATTTTATTATCTAGAAAATCTATTTGTCTTTCCTGTCTAAATATTTTTCCTTAAACTTTTTAAAAACAAGGACTATGTCATTTAAGTACCATATTCACTGAACCTGTATACATAGGCCCAACACAGTGTTAGGCAAAAAAGATACTTTTTATATGTAGGTTATTTGGCTTTCAAAGTTTTCTTCATATATTCTTCATGAGTTCTTCCATATCCCAATTCCCTTGCCAGTATGAAAAAAGTAAGACAAAATGGTCAAAAGCTCCTTTATGCCTCAAATACAGGCACACAGTAGGTTCTCAGAGAATTCTCCTTAGTTTCCACACTGTCTTTTGTTCTATTCAAGAACGACAGCTTGAAAAACCATGCGAACCATGATTAACAACCAGTGACTTAACATTTTGATGGAGTGAAGTGTAAAAGAAGTTCCATCCTGAGCCTAAACAAAGTAAGAAACCTCCTCAGATTCTGCTGGAATTGTTGTCTTGAACTGCGATGTCCCTGAACCGTTGGCATGGCAAGTATGATGTGTGCGAAGCATCACAAAGACACCAGGATGAGTGTATCAGTATCTTATGGATGCTGTAACAAATTTCCACCAACCTGGTGGCTCGAAGCAACACAGTTATTCTCCACGGTTCTGGACGTCAGAAGTTGAAATCGGTTTCACTGGCCATACACTCTCCTGAGGCTCTGGGGGAGAATCCATTTCTTTGCCTTCATTCCTTTCCCTAGGGCTGCATGGTTTGCTTTCTTAGCACCCAGGCTCTTCCCCCATCTCCAAAGCCAGCAGAGCAGGATCTTGCTTCCATCATTATATTGGCAGTTTCTTCTCTGGTTAAATTTCCCTCTGCCTCCTTCTTACAGGGACACTTGTGATTAAATTTAGGGCCTACTGCAGATAACCCAGGATAATCTCATTTTAAAATGCTTAATTTGCCCACATCTGCACAGTCCCCTTTGCCATATGAGGTAACATTCACAGGTTCCAGAGATTAGGACCTAGGTCTCTTGTGGGGCCATTATTCAGCCTACCGTAGTGAGTGATCCTAAGTTCTCTGAGGTTTCACAGGTTTCAATTCATGGGTCAGGAGAATGTATTTTTCTCCCAAGGAGGCATCTCTATCCAGGAAGATGCTTCTTCTTCCTTCACTCATAGAATGGGTTGTGAGCAGGTATGCAGGTTACAGAAAAGTGACTGCCTTCAAGAGGGTCTGTAGTTTTGTCATTGTTATTGCTGTGTTTTTAAAATGTAGGCTATATATCGTGGGCAGTAGAATCTACGGATGTTACCTATATTAGAGGGGAGGGAAAAACGTTTCCTCTACCCTCTTAGGTCATTCCCTGGGGCATGTAAATTAAACTGACAAAAGACTAACAGAAAAAGTTTACTTCATATGCACATGGGGAGCCTCACAGAAAAGAAGTGAAAACCTGAAAAATCAGTTGAGCTTATTGGGAGCTTATATGCCATTTTAACAAAGGGTGCTAAATTTCAGATAACTGACAAGTTAAAAGAAAATGGATTTGGGTGTCGAGGCGGAGCAAGATGGCGGAGGAGTAGGAGACCTGGATTTCGTCTGGTCTTAGGAATTCAGCTGAATAGGGATCAAACCATTCTGAACACCTACGAACTCAACAGGAGATCGAAGAGGAGAGTAGCGACAACTCTCTGAACAGAGAAGCGACCCCTTTCTGGAAGGTAGGACGTGCGGAGAAGTGAACCCGAGGCGATATTCGGGAGGACAGACGGCGGGGGAGGGGCCTCCGTCGGCCGCTTCTGGCAAGTGCTAGAGCCGCGGAGCACAAAATCGGACCTTTTAGAAGCCGGCTCCGCGGAGGGACGTCGCTCCAGTGGCTAAGCGGGGGGTGGAACCCTCATGGGACAGTGTGGTCTCAGGACCCTCGGGGTCACAGAAAGACCGGGGGAGCCTGAGTGCGGCAGAGCTCCCAGGGCTCGGAGCGGGGAAGCCGGCTGCAGAGACGGAGCCGAGGCGCGGGCTCTCAGCTCGGGGTGGCCATAAACTGTGATCCGCGGCCCAGTCGGGCCACTGCTCCTCCAGCAGGGACCCAACAAGCGGCAGAGCCGGGGAGACTCCCCTTCCTCCCCCGGGAGGAGCGGCGCGGGAGCGCACCGCAGGGATCTGCTGGGTTTGGAGACTCCACACGGGGTCGGGTGCCAGAGACAGAAACGCTCGGTCACAGGCCGGGTGAGCACGGAGTGCGGCCGGAGACCGGGGACACGGGAGGGACTGCTTTTCTCTGGGGGCGCACTGAGGAGCGGGGCCCCGAATTCTCGGCTCCTCTGGGCGGAGATTGGGAGGCTGCCATGTTCACTCTTGTCCTCCAAAGCTGTACCGAGAGCTTGCAGGGAACAAAAGCTCCTGAGAGCAAACCTGAGCAGCTTGCTTAGCCCGGACCGACAAGGGCGGGGCAATTCCGCCTCCGGCAAAGACCTTTGGAAACCATGGCAACAGGCCCCTCACCCAGAAGATCAGCACCAACAGCCAGCAAGCCAAGACCAAGTTTACCGATCAAGGAGAACAGGAGAACTCCAGCGTAGAATTCATGGCTTTTTTACCATAATTCATTAGTTTTTCAAAGTTAATTTTTTAACTGTTTTTTTTCAATTTTTCTTTTTCCCTTTTTCAAACAACATCTTATCAATCCTTTTAAAAATTTTTTTTTTTATTTTTCATTTTCAGAGTCATATTTTTATCCCTTCATAGTAGTTACCCTTGTTTTTGGCATATATATATATATAAGTTGTTCTCTCTTTAAAATTTTGAGATACAGTTTCTTCTAACAGATCAAAATATACCCTAAATCACTAGTGTATGGCTTTGTTCTAGTCTCCTGCCTGATCACATTCTCTCCCTTTTTTCTTCTTTTTTTCTTTTTTCTTTTTTTTAAAATCTTTCTTTTTAAAAACAACTTCTTATCTTATCAATTCCTGTTATAAAATCTTTTATAATTTTCATCTTTACAGTCATCTTCCATCCCTTCATTGTATCCACCCTTATTTTGTACATATATAAGTCTTTCTTCCTTTAAAATTTTAGCAGGCACTTTCTTCTAACAGACCAAAATACGCCCATAATCTAGTGTGTGGCACTGATCTATGCACTAGCCTGATCATATTTGATCATATTCGGGTCTTTTTGTATTGTTTTGTTCTGTTTTTGTTTGTTTTTATCTTTTTCTTTTTCCTTTTTTTTTTTCTCTACTTTCTTTCCCTGTCTTGTCTCCTGGTTTCAGATCTTTTCTAATTTGTATAGAGTATATTTGCTGGGGACGTTGTAAACTTGTTAGCATTTTGTTCTCTCATTCATCTATTCTCCTCTGGACAAAATGACAAGATGAAAAAAATCACCTCAGCAAAAGGAACAAGAGGTACTACCGTCTGCCAGGGACCTACTCAATACGGACATTAGTACGATGTCGGACCTAGAGTTCAGAATCATGACTTTAAAGATACTAGCTGAGCTTGAAAAAAGCGTGGAAGTTATTAGAGAAACCCTTTCTGGAGAAATAAAAGAACTAAAATCTAACCAAGTCGAAATCAAAAAGGCTATTCAGGAGGTGCAATCAAAAATGGGGGCACTAACTGCTAGGATAAATGAGGCAGAACAGAGAATCAGCGATATAGAAGACCAAATGATGGAAAATAAAGAGGCTGAGAAAAAGAGAGAGAAACAACTACTGGATCATGAGGGCAGAATTCGAGAGATAAGCGACACAATAAGATGAAACAACATTAGGATAATTGGGATCCCAGAAGAAGAAGAGAGAGAGAGGGGGGAGGAAGGTATATTGGAGCAAATAATAGCAGAGAACTTCCCTAATGTGGGGAAGGGAACAGGCATCAAAATCCAGGAGGCACAGAGAACCCCTCTCAAAATCAATAATAATAGGTCAACACCCCGACATCTAATAGTAAAACTTACGAGTCTCAGAGACAAAGAGAAAATCCTGAAAGCAGCTCGGGAGAAGAGATATGTAACCTACAATGGTAGAAACATTAGATTGGCAACAGACCTATCCACGAGACCTGGCAGGCCAGAAAGGACTGGCAAGATATCTTCAGAGCACTAAACGAGAAAAATATGCAGCCAAGAATACTATATCCAGCTAGGCTGTCATTGAAAATAGAAGGAGAGATAAAAAGCTTCCAACACAAACAAAAACTAAAGGAATTTGCAAACACGAAACCAGCCCTCCAAGAAATATTGAAAGGGGTCCTCTAAGCAAAAAGAGAGCCTAAAAGCAGGATAGATCAGAAAGGAACACAGACAATATACAGTCACGGTCACCTTACAGGCAATACAATGGCACTAAATTCATACCTTTCAATAGTTTCCCTGAATATAAATGGGCTAAATGCCCCAATCAGAAGACACAGCATACCAGATTGGATTAAAAAACAAGACCCATCAATATGCTGTCTGCAAGAGACTCATTTTAGACCCAAAGACACCCCCAGATTGAAAGTGAGGGGGTGGAAAACCATATACCATGCTAATGGACACCAAAGGAAAGCTGGGGTGGCAATCCTTATATCAGACAAATTAGATTTTTAAACAAAGACTGTAATAAAAGATGAAGAAGGACGCTATATCCTACCTAAAGGGTCTATCCAACAAGAAGATCTAACAATTGTAAATATCTATGCCCCGAACATGGGAGCAGCCAATTATATAAGGCAATTAATAACAAAAGCAAAGAAACACATTGACAGCAATACAATAATAGTGGGGGGACTTTAACAGCCCCCTGACTGAAATAGACAGATCATCTAAGCAAAAGATCAACAAGGAAATAAAGACTTTAAATGAAACACTGGACCAAATGGACTTCACAGACATATTCAGAACATTCCATCCCAAAGCAACGGAATACACATTCTTCTCTAGTGCCCATGGAACATTCTCCAGAATTGATCACATCCTAGGTCACAAATCAGGTCTCAACCGGTACCAAAAGATTGGGATTATTCCCGCATCTTTTCAGACCACAATGCTTTGAAACTAGAACTCAATCACAAGAGGAAGGTCGGCAAGAACTCAAATACATGGAGGCTAAAGAGCATCCTACTAAAGAATGAATGGGTCAACCAGGAAATTAAAGAAGAATTAAAAAAATTCATGGAAACCAATGAAAATGAAAACACAACTGTTCAAAATCCTTGGGATACAGCAAAGGCAGTCCTGAGAGGAAAGTATAGAGCAATACAAGCATTTCTCAAGAAACAAGAAAGGTCTCAAATATATAACCTAACCCTACACCTAAAGGAACTGGAGAAAGAACAGCAAATAAAGCCTAAACCCAGCAGGAGAAGAGAAATAATAAAGATCAGAGCAGAAATCAATGAACTAGAAACCAAAAGAACGGTAGAACAGATCAACGAACGTAGGAGCTGGTTCTTTGAAAAAATTAACAAGATTGATAAACCCCTGGCCAGACTTACCAAAAGAAAAGAGAAGTGACCCAAATCAACAAAATCATGAATGAAAGAGGAGAGATCACAACCAACATCAAAGAAATACAAACAATTATAAGAACATATTATGAGCAACTCTATGCCAGCAAATTAGATAAACTGGAAGAAATGGGTGCATTCCTAGAGACGTATCAACTACCAAAATTGAACCAGGAAGAAATAGAAAACCTGAACAGACGTATAGCCACTAAGGAAATTGAAGCAGTCATCAAAAATCTCCCCACAAACAAAACCCCAGGGCCAGATGGTTTCCCAGGGGAATTCTATCAGACATTCAAAGAAGAATTAATACCTATTCTCCTGAAACTCTTCCAAAAAATAGAAATGGAAGGAAACTTCCAAACTCATTTTATGAGGCCAGCATTACCTTGATCCCCAAACCCGACAAAGACCCCATCAAAAAGGAGAATTACAGACCAATATCCTTGATGAACATGGATGCAAAAATTCTCACCAAAATACTAGCCAATAGGATCCAACAGTACATTAAAAGGATTATTCACCATGACCAAGTGGGATTTATCCCTGGGCTGCAAGGCTGGTTCAACATCCACAAATCAATCAACGTGACACAATACATTAACAAAAGAAAGAACAAGAATCACATGATCCTCTCAATAGATGCAGAAAAAGCATCTGACAAAGTACAGCATCCTTTCTTGATCAAAACTCTTCAGAGTATAGGGATAGAGGGTACATACCTCAACATCATAAAAGCCATCTATGAAAAACCTACAGCGAATATCATTCTCAATGGGGAAAAGCTGAGAGCTTTTCCCCTAAGGTCAGGAACGCGGCAGGGACGTCCACTCTCACCACTGCTGTTCAACATAGTAGTAGAAGTCCTAGCCACAGCAATCAGACAACAAAAAGAAATCAAAGGCATCCAAATAGGCAAAGAGGAAGTCAAACTCTCACTCTTTGCAGATGATATGATACTGTATGTGGGAAACCCAAAAGACTCCACCCCAAAACTGCTAGAACTCATACAGGAATTCAGTAAAGTAGCAGGATATAAAATGAATGCACAGAAATCAGTGGCATTCCTATACACCAACAACAAGACAGAAGAGAGATAAATCAAGGAGTCGATCCCATTTACAATTGCACCCCAAACCATAAGATACCTAGGAATAAATTTAACCAAAGAGGCAAAGGATCTGTACTCAGAAAACTATAAAATACTCATGAAAGAAATTGAAGAAGACACAAAGAAATGGAAAAACGTTCCATGCTCATGGATTGGGAGAACCAACATTGTGGAGATGTCAATGCTACCTAGAGCAATCTACACATTCAATACAATCCCCATCAAAATACCATCCACCTTTTTCAAAGAAATGGAACAAATAATCCTAAAATTTGTATGGAACCAGAAGAGACCCCGAATAGCCAGAGGAATCTTGAAAAAGAAAAGCAAAGCTGGCGGCATCACAATTCCGGATTTCCAGCTCTATTACAAAGCTGTCATCATCAAGACAGTATGGTACTGGCACAAAAACAGACACATAGTTCAATGGAACAGAATCGAGAGCCCAGAAATGGACCCTCAACTCTATGGTCAACTCATCTTTGACAAAGCAGGAAAGAATGTCCAATGGCAAAAAGACAGTCTCTTCAACAAATGGTGTTGGGAAAATTGGACAGCCACATGCAGAAGAATGAAACCGGACCATTTCCTTACACCACACACAAAAATAGACTCCAAATGGTTGAAAGACCTAAGCGTGATACAGGAGCCCATCAAAATCCTAAAGGAGAACACAGGCAGCAACCTCTTCGACCTCAGCCGCAATAACTTCTTCCTAGAAACATTGCCAAAGGCAAGGGAAGCCAGGGCAAAAAGGAACTATTGGGATTTCATCAAGATAAAAAGCTTTTGCACAGCAAAAGAAACAGTCCACAAAACCAAAAGACAACCGACAGAATGGGATAAGATATTTGCAAATGACATATCAGATAAAGGGCTAGTATCCAAAATCTAGAAAGAACTTATCAAACTCGACACCCAAATAACAAACCATCCAATCAAGAAATGGGCAGAAGACATGAACAGACATTTTTCCAAAGAAGACATCCAAATGGCCAACAGACACATGAAAAAGTGCTCAACATCGCTCGGCATCAGGGAAATCCAAATCAAAACCTCAATGAGATACCACCTCACACCCGTCAGAATGGCTAAAAATAACAAGTCAGGAAACGACAGATGTTGGCGGGGATGCAGAGAAAGGGGAACCCTCCTACACTGTTGGTGGGAATGCAAGTTGGTGCAGCCACTCTGGAAAACAGTATGGAGGTTCCTCAAACAATTGAAAATAGAGCTACCATACGATCCAGCAATTGCACTCCTGGGTATTTACCGCAAAGATACAAATGTAGGGATCCGAAGGGGTACGTGCACCCCAATGTTTATAGCAGCAATGTCCACAATAGCCAAACTGTGGAAAGAGCCAAGATGTCCATCGACAGATGAATGGATAAAGGAGATGTGGTAGATATACACAATGGAATATTATGCAGCCATCAAAAGGAATGAGGTCTTGCCATTTGCAACGACGTGGGTGGAACTGGAGGGTGTTATGCTGAGTGAAATAAGTCAATGTATCCTTATAAGGAAACTAACTGAGGGTTGCTGGAGTGGTGGGGGGTGGGAGAGATGGGCTGTCTGGGTGATAGACATTGGGGAGGGTATGTGCTATGGTGTGAGCACTGTGAATTGTACAGGACTGATGAATCACAGATCTGTACTCCTGAAACAAATAATGCAATATATGTTAAAAAAAAGAAGAAGAAGATAACAGCAGGGGAAGAATGAAGGGGAGTAAGTAGGAGGGGGAAACGAAGCATTAGAGATGATGGACTCTGAAAAACAAACTGAGGGTTCTAGAGGGGAGGGGCATGGGGGGATGGGTTAGCCTGGTGATGGGTATTAAAGGGGGCACATTCTGCTTGGAGCACTGGGTGTTATGCACAAACAATGAATCATGGAACACTACATCCAAAACTAATGATGTAATGTATGGTGATTAATATAACAATAAAAAATTTTTTAAAAAGTTAAAAAAAATGGATTTGGGTGTCTATGGGTGGTAATTTTGGGGAAGGTAAATATATGGTGAAAACTAATGAAATATAAGGGTTATTTTAGTAAGGTTTGTTTGTGCAGACCCATCTCAGGGTGGACTGTCTGTCCCTACAGATAAGTGCTGTTTTCTTCTGGTACAGGAGAAGGAAGGAGGAAGAACTTCACAAGGGAAAGTTGTGTCCTGAGCCCTTCCTGCATGTGCTTCTTATTATTTCTATTTGTATTTTTTTTTTTTTTTTGAGAGCGATAGAGAGAGAGAGAGTGCATGATTTGGGGTTGGGTTGCAGAGGAAGAGAGACAATCCCAAGCAGGCTCCACGCCCAGCATGGAGCTCAACAAGGGGCTCCACCCCACGACCCTGATATCATGACTGGAGCTGAAAGCAAGAGTCGGACACCCAGTTGACTGAGCCACCCATTCCTGCATTTACTTCTTAATTGCCTTAAGCTCAAAACAATCCCTAAGCAAAAGTGGTATATCCTGGGGTGGCAAACTCTGATCAGCTTCGATGCAGATGTCTCCAAGGCTTCTAGTTTTGAGGATTTGTTCTTTCCTAGTATTTTTATCTGTCTGAGTCTTGTTCTCTTACAATTCCCATTCTAGTTGCCAGAGAATGATACCACACATGCACACACGCATGCACGCGCACACATACACACCCTTAACCAAATAAATATATGTATAAAATAACAGGTAGTAGAAAGAGTTTTTTAAAAAAAATTGTAAAGTAAGGGAGATGAAAGTGACAGAGCAGAGTTGGTGGTACCATTTTACATAGGATCGTTAGAGAAGAGCTCTCTGATGAGATTACATTTTAGCAGAAGCCAAAGGGAAATATAAAGGAACAAGGCAGATGGCTAGTTGGGGAAAGAGTATTCTAGACCAGGGAACTAGCTCGTGCAAAGACCCTGGTACTTTGATATGTTGCTGTGCTTCAGGAGTAGTAAAGAGTATGACTTTACCCCTGTAACCCCCAGCCACTCCCTCTTCCAGGCTCTTCACCTCTCTCTTCTTGGTCCAGCCAACTCAACCCTTTACACATCATCAGTATTGTTCTTCTGAGTTCATCCTTACAGATTGCATGTGTATTAAGTAATGTTCTAATCTCAGCAACAAATTTAATTCCCAACTGAAGCAGGAGGAGGTTAAAGTAAATTGCCCAAAGCCATATGGTGGCTGGGCTGGGATCTGAATCCAGCCCATTTGGTTCCTAGAGCCTGACCTCCTATGTCATTGCTTATTAATTCTGCAGATATGAAAACCTCTGCCTTTCCCTAGAATGGTCTCCTCTAACCCAAAGTCTTTAGGACTCAGCTTTTGTTGTTTTTCTAACCCATTCCTGTGGGATTTTCTCCCCACTCACCTCTTCATGGCATTTAGCCTTGTCCATCATGCTCAAATGACTCTCCATCTTTTGGTTCCACGGTGATAGTCTAATCTCCCCCAAAGGAACCATAAGTGCCCTGATACCAGAGCCATGTTGCATACTTCAGCCATAGCATCCAAAGAGGCTGACACACAAAGTGCTCAGGAAAAAAAAAAAAAATTGAACTAAAGACTATTTTTCATCAATTTGAAGATACATGCTTTTGTTACACTGAACATCTCTGAAATCAGTCACTCAATTCATGGTGTGTCAGAGTTAATTGGCAGGTTTCTTTTCTCTCCTAGCAGCCTTGTCGATTTGATAAAATACAGTAATTAAAAAATCTTGACCTTGTCCCTTCATTTGGTGCCTCGGTATTGTGAGGATTTACTCAGCATGGTGGACTGAAGAGGAAATGACCTTGCTCTTTTCTGACCACACAGTGCTGGAACAGAAAGCTCTCTGATACTCTTCAGCAAATACTCAGTAAAATTCCACTTATTAGACTATTTATGTGACTCCTGAAATAAAGAAAAAAAATCTACAGGTAGAACATAATGATGAGAGACTCGGGACTTTAAATATTCAAGGTCCGCGTTACAGACAATAAAAAGGGGAGCCCACCACGCGACAGAGAAAGTTTCTTGAAGTACGCAGATAACGTCTTCTACAATGTATTTTCTCTGCTGAAAAAAAGGAGCTCATGCAGGAAACACTTTAAAGCCAAATAAATACAACAGAGATGCCCACAATTTCCTGCAAGTCTGATTAAAAATAGGAGCTCTGTAATCAAAAAAGTCACTCATCTGTCAGTGGCAAGGCCATACCTTGGGAAGCTAACATCTCTGGCAGCTCCCAAAAGCAGTGGAAGGCGGGTGTTCCTATCAGCCCCTTGAGGGGGGAAAAGGTTACACTTCAGAGGCTCCTCTGGGCAGACTTTGGGTAGAGGAGAGCTTCTTGATCAGAAAAGGTAGGTGGCAAAAAATTATTTGATTTCTCGCTTTATTATTTCCATACCCATGCCAGTCCTCCAGTTTTGCCCTAGCTGTGTTCTCCAAAATGAATTCTAATCCCCTGCACCCAAGAGACAGACTGAAATCCCCCCTTACCGCCAAAAAAGGGCTGCAAATAAACATCAGACTTTTACTCTCCACTCCTTTACCTTAACAAATATATCACAAACCAATGCAGATGTTAGCTCCATTACAAATACTTATGACTGTCTTCTTCTTCTTTTTTTTTTATGCCTGAATTATAGGAACATGGATTGGATCTTCAAAGCAATATACGGGGTTCAAGCCGAGCGATTCCCATGCAAGTCTGCGGGAGGCACACAGCGAGAATCCTGTAATATCTCAGAGGATTTATTCCTTTTTAAGGTCTTTTATAAGAAGCCTTTGCTAAGGGATTTGCAAAAACTCAAGATTATTTAGTGATAATGGCTGAGAAATGTTGCTGGAAGTGTAAAACGCAGTCACACTACCACCCGAAGAATTCCTTATAAATAATGTCATTATGGCACAAAGAATACCAAATGAATTTAATCATTACCTTCTAACTGAAGGGCTCTGCCAAATTTGCTTCCTGTGCTGTGTTGGCTATTCTCTGTTCAGTGGGACTCTGTCAAATGCAGACAAAGAGCAGGTGAAAGAGCATGCTTCGTCACAAAGCTGGTGGGACAAAGTCTGGACCAGAGGCTTGGTGGTGGGAATCGGATATTGTGTCTCTTATGTCCCTCGTGCCCCAACACTTCCCCCACTAACTCCCAGAGGAGCCCTGTAATTCACGGATTTTGGCCAGTGGAAGCGAAATGGTGGCACATTCAGGGATGCAGGGCAAGATTCTCTTAAACAAAGCAAGGGTCAAATAATGCTTTCAGACTGCAACAGAATACTCTCTTTGAACAGGTGTTTTCACTGAGAGAAAAAACAAAAAACTAACTCAGTTACATGCCACATTTTTTAAGATAAGGACTTTAGTGTCAAACTTTTCTAGAGTTCCTAAATAGGGCATGTATATACATAACTTTGCATATGAATTCTCATAAAGTCCTCAATTACCCAGGAAGTTTGTGGCACAAATCAAATGAATTGTGTAGTTTTTTTTTTTAACTGCTGTTATTTTACTTATTTATTTAAGTAATCCCTACACCCAATGTGGGGCTCGAACTCATGACCCTGAGATTAAGACTCGCATGCGCAACCAACTAAGCCAGCCAGGTGCCCCAGTGAATTGAGTAATTAAACAATGACTAAAATATTTTGCATTTAAGATTTTGCAAACATTCACTGAAAAGTTTTTATAAATGCATTACTCCTCTTTCATGGCTTATTCAGTACAGTAGTAGAAGGACCACCGTTGATTCTTTTGGTAATTGGGGATTTTCTAGTTAAGAGTAATCTTCATGACATCAGTTCTATTTCTATAAAATTAGAGACCTAGAAAGCCAATTAATCCCAAGAAATGTCCTGGAAATTGTTTCAAGATTCTTTTTTTTTTATTTTTTTAAGATTTTATTTATTTATTTGACAGAGAGAGACACAGCAAGAGAAGGAACACAAGCAGGGGGAGTGGGAGAGGGAGAAGCAGGCTTCCCGCCAAGCAGGGAGCCCGATGAGGGGCTCGATCCCAGGACCCCGGGATCATGACCTGAGCCGAAGGCAGAAGCTTAATGACTGAGCCACCCAGGCGCCTCTGTTTCAAGATTCTTGATACGAGTTCTTAAAGTATCACTGCCTCTCAAAAAAAAAAAAAAAAAAAAAGAGAGAGCGAGAAGTTCCAGTAAATTAAAGATCCTGGTTAAGTAGAAATTGAATGTTTAAAATTCCTCACTCTTCCACTCACCCAATTCTTGTCCATACAAAACCACAGATTTAGTTTTACCTCAAGATATTCAAATAGATAGCATCCCCTTAACTGTGAAAGGGTAAAGTAAAAACGAAATCACTTAAAGCGACCCATATGCAGAGACAGCACCTCCTAGGAAGTTGTTAGTGTGTGAAACGGCTGAAAGTCCTTCACAGCTGAAGCCAGTGCTAAAAGAAGATGGTCTGTCATGCCCCATTTTGTGAGGCCTATGACGCTGTCTGTGGAATGTAGACAAGATGGCGGGCTCACTGGCTGATCAGGGGAGAGCGCTATGTGCCAGAGCCACCTGTTTTGTTACCTCGCCACAAGAAAATGGGACCTTCTCATGAGAACATTCACAACTTGATATACCCTGAAATGAAGACAAATCTTTTAAGGGGCTTCATGTGGAGTCAGACAATAGAGCTCACTGTGTTCCGGAACAATCAAGTATTACTCACTTACAGAGCAAGTTCACTCAGGCCTGTACACCAATGGGCTTCTCACGGAAGCAGCAACATCAAACATGACAGTGAAGATTTAAAGGACCAATGTTTCTAAAGTAACCATCTTCAAGCCACTCAGTGTGTAAGAAAAATTACATATGTATATATGATATATATATATATTATATAAAACACACCCCATTCTAGAAATTTCCATCTAAAGCCACCACTCTGGGTTCCCTGCCACTCCTCCACAGTCTGGCTTTGCCAAAGAAGGCTTAGTCTGTAGAGATGAGAAATAAGAAAAAAACAAACAAACCAAAAAAAAAAAAAAAAACACACACACACACACCAAAAAACCTGAAAGAAATAAGCCTCCCTCTTATTTCTACTTTCCCTTTTTACTCAGAGCCCAGAAAAACTGAAAGCCAGGAGAGTTAAATGTAGAAAAAATTCAGGGATTTCTCAGCTATCTCCCCCATACTACCTATCTCATTTGGTTTCATTCTTCTATTTGACTTGAGCTTCACTAAAGATAGAAGAGCCCCATATAATCTTCATTTCTTTCCTCTTATATGGTGGCCATAATGGAAAGCCACCCTTTGGGATCCAAAAGAATTTGGAATTCAAACGGAGTTGTTTTCAGAGAGAAAAGATAAGGGAGAAGGCAGAAGAAGGTAGGCTGATCCTGTGAAATCATTCATATTTGTGTAGAACTCTGTTTTCAAAGCTCACGGGAGTTCAAATGTGGGAGGAGCACAGGCAGAAGCTGAGGAAAGAATGGGGTAGACTGTGCCGCTGGTCAGTTAATAGTCCCCTTTCTTTTCCAGATCCAGCTTGCATGGCCTGTTTTGTGCAAAAGTTACTTGCCCTTTTAAATATTTGTCCTTTCCTTGATGTCATCATGTTTCTGGTTTGTATGGAGGTTTTTTGAGATTTCAGTGTATGGAGGTGTTTGTTTGTTTAGAGAGTGTATACAAGTGTCGGTGGGGGGGGGGGCGTTGCTGGGGAGAGTCAGAGGGAGAGGGAGAGTGAGAATATCAAGCAGACTCAGCATGGAGCCGGACGTGGGGCTCCATCTCACGACCCTGAGATCATGACCTGAACTGAGATCATGACCTTCAGCTGAGCTGAAATCAAGAGTCAGACACTTAACTGACTGAGCCACCCAGGCGCCCTCAGTGTATGGAGGTTTTTAATTTAGTCTTTTTTATTGAGATAACATGGACAAAACATAACATTTACCATTTTAAAGTCACACAATTCTATAGTTTTTCAGTATATTCACAATGCTGTGCAACCATTATCATTATATAATTCCGTGACATTTCTACTACCCCCAAAAGAACCCTGTGACTGTTGGCAATCCCAGTTGCCCCCCGTCCCCCCAAGCCCTGACAACCACTAGCCTACTTTCGGTCTCAATACATTTGCCTATCCACACAATATGTCGCCTTGGTTGTGTCTGGCCTCTGTTGTTTAGCACGTGTTCAAGTTTCACCCATGCTGTAGCATGTAATCAGAAACTCATTCCTTTTTTTTTTTTTTTTTGGCCAAATAATATTTCGTTGTATGGATGCACCACATTTTGTTTGTCTGCATTTTTCTTTATGCAGGTGATGGACATGTGGGTTGTGTCCTCTCTTTGGCGACTACGAGTAATGCTGCTATAAACATTCATGTTCAAGTCCTTGTGTGAACATTTGTTTTCAATTCTCTTAGATATACACCTAGGGGTGGAATTGCTGGGCATAGAGTAACTCCATGTTTAACTTTTCGGAGGACCTGCCAAACTCTTTTCCCACTGGTAACATAGGGGAATTCCAATTACTTCCCCTTCTCCCCAACACTGACTATTTTCCATCTTTTCGATTGTTGCCATCTTAGTGGGGAGTGATCTCTCATTGTGGGTTTGGTTTGCATTTACCTAATGACGAATGGTGTTTGTATGATTTTGATTTTGTATTTTGAATGATCTTTACATTTACAGAAGAACTGCAAAACTAGCACAGAGAGATTCCATGTGTATTTGGGCCCAATTCTGAACTTTCTATTCTATCCCACCGGTCTACAGTATTTGCCAATCCATGCGTCCCACCGCACTATTTTCATCAAGGAGCCTCATGTCAGGTGTCCATGTCTTCTCGTGCTACTCCTTCCTCCCTTGTAGGTGTTCTTCAGCGGTCCCTAGTGATCCTGCGTGTTTGTTTCTCCATATGAATTTCAGTATCAAATTGTCTGTCAGATAGCTTCTTAGTATTTTAATTGGAGTTGCACTGAATTTATAAATTAACTTAGGGGGAACTGATATCTTTTGAATGTTGTCATCCAAGCCAAGAACAGGGAATAGATTTCTAGTTGTTTAAGTCTGCTTTTGTGTCTTTCAGAACTATTTCAGAATTGTCCTTGTATAGGTTTTGCCCATTTCTGGTTAAACATATTGCCAAGCATTTAATGTTTCTTTTCTTTTTTTAAAGCAGTTTGCCTTTATTTATTTATTTATTTATTTATTTATTTATTTATTTATTTATTTATAAAGTAAACTCTTCGCCCATGGTGGGGCTTGAACTCATGACCCTGAGATGAAGAGTTGCACGCTCTACCAACAAAGCCAGCCAGCCGCCCCCTAAGCATTTAATCTTTATATCCTGGTACTCCACTGAATTCTTTTACTGAGTTTGCTTTATCACTGACTCTCTGGGTTTTCCAAAGAATACTATCACATCATCTTCAAATAGAGGTAGTTTTGCTTTTTTCCCCATGCTATGTTTCTGATTGGCGTCTCTTGTCTAATCACATTAGCCAACAAACACACTTAGTGTGATGTTTGATTCTTGCCTTGTTCCCAATCTTACAAAAATACCTCCAGTATTCCCTCATTAAATAGAACATTAGCCTTAGGACTAAGGTATACATATTTTATCGTGTTGAGAAGGTAGCCCTCAATTCCCATTTCTGCAAGTGTTTTCATCATGAAGGGGTGACGAACTTAGTCAAAAGTCTTCTTAGCATCTACAGAAATAGTGCATTCCTTAAATTTATCCTACTTGGTCATATTACATCATTACATTTAATGTGGTGTTGGATTATGTTCACTAATAATGTGTTTGTTTATTCCTTTAATTTTTCCCCTGCCCCTATAAAGACTCCATTCAATAAATTTTCTTCAATCCCATCTATATTAGGATTTTTTCGGTTTGTTTAGAATTTCTGCATTAACATTCATGAGTGATATTGGAATGTAGTTTTCTTTCTTTGTACTGTCTTTATCTAGCTTATATATAATGATATACTTGCTTCATAAAAGGAATTAGGAATTGCTTCTATCTTTTCAATGTTCTAGAATGATTTGTAGAACATTGAGGCAATCTGGTCTTTGAAGATTTGGTAGAAATCACTTGTGAATCCAACTGGGCATGGTGACTTTTTTGGTGTGTGTTAGTTTCTTACAAATGTTATTTCTCCCGTAGAAATTAGTACATTTAATCTTTTTAACTCCAATGGCATCAAATTTGAGTATTCTGGATTTCCTTTTAAGAAATTACCTATTTCATTTAGGTTTTCAAATTTAATTGTATAGAGATCCGTAGTTTCTAATCATTGATTTCTTTTTCTGCTTCAATGGTTATATATCCCCTCATCATTTTAATTTGTAGGTTTGTGCTTATTCTTTCTTTTTTTAAAAAAAAGATTTTGTTTATTTGAGTGAGAGAGTTCACACAGAGGGAGAGGGAGAAGCAGACTCCCCTCGGAGCAGGGAGCCTGACATGGGTCTCAATCCTAGGACCCTGAGATCATGATCTGAGCCGAAGGCAGATGCTTAACCACTGAGCCACCCACGTACCCCTTACTCTTTCTTTTCTTGCTCAAGTTAGTGGTCTATTTTGTTAACTTTTTAAATTTTTTTATTATTTTTTAAAAGATTACTTATTTATTTGACACAGAGTGAGAGAAAGAGAGACAGCGAGAGAGAGAGACAGCACAAGCAGGGGAGGGGCAGAGGCAGAGGGAGAAGCAGACTCCCCACTGAGCAGGGAGCCTACACAGGCCTGATCCCAGAACCCTGGGATCATGACCCAAGTCGAAGGCAGATGCTTAATGACTGAGCCACCCAGGCCCCCTGTTAACTTTTTTTAATTGCAATTTTGGTTTGTCAACCAGATCTGATTTTCTCTTCCTCAGGCATTTTATCTCAGCCCTGGGGGTGTGGCCATTCTTTGTATCTCCTATTCCTCTTTACTTTAGGGTTCTCCTTACTTCTTGGCTAGCCAATTCCCCATTAACTCAATCTCTTTTTATAGATAATATTTCTTTTCTTAAAATTAGCTAATTTTATTATTAAAGGGTGTTCTATATGGTTATTTATGTATGTATGTATTTGTTTTTAAGTAAACTTTACCGCCAACATGGGACTCAAACTCACGACCCTAAGCACAAGAGTCACATGCTCTGCCAACTGAGCCAGCCAGGCACCCCTAGATAACAAATCTTTATATGAAACATTTCCCATTCAAATTGCTGTGTGGTTTTGTCTCTTGATGACACCCTGATACATTTGCCATCTCTTGGATTTGCTCCCTTTTCTACCCACTCAGCTACCAGCTTACTCCAGCCTTCTCAAGTCTAGATAAATTCAAAACTTTTGTAATATCTCACTGATCTGCAAGTCTCTAATTATGGCCCCTTCTAATCTGTCTTTTATGATGATATCAGAACTGTTATTAATCTAATCACGACATTCCCCAATTTTAAAGTCCTCAATGGGTATACAACCCTAAATCTGAAGAGTAAACTCCTAGGCATGGAACACAAGGCTTTCTACGCTCTAGCGCCTTCTCAACTCTTGTGAACCAAACCTTCGGTCTTGCCCCTTTTCTTTCTCCCTTCCTTTTTCACTTTGGGCACAATAGGCATTTTGAAGTTCCTTGAACAATTGGGTTATTTCTCTCTCTTTTTTCAGCCATTGTTAAATTGATCGTTCTGCATAGAATTCTGTCTCTGACTCTTATCTATTTGGTGAACACACCCACCGTTCCTCAAGTATCAACTCAAGGATTCATTGATTTAGTCTATCTTCATCTTCTAGAATGACAAATTTCCTCAAAGACAGGACCCATGTCTCACTTGTCCTGAATTTCTAAGTTCTTCCCCAAAGTAGGCAATAAATACATGTATATTGAATGCTGAATGAATGGATGAATTTTTGTAAATGTAATTGGTCTTGGTACAACACTGTGAGGTTGAAGTACTTTCTAAGAAATAGCTAAGGACACAAGAGGGCATTGTTATTCCAAGACATTTTCTATTCTCCAGGAGGTGACATGATGAGAGTGTAGAGTTTCAAGTTCTGAGGCCAGTTCCTGGCTCCTCTACCTTATAAGTTGGGTGTTCTTCCATAAGCCACCCTGGGAATGATACTGTACTGTCACAATTACCTGTATGGTGTGGGATCCAACAAGAAAAAAAGGTGCACTCAGCTTAGATCGTGAAGACGATTAATTACTAGAGTCTTTACACAGGTATGAGGAGGATTAAGGAAAACAACAGGGAGTGTTAGGGCATGTAGCAATTAGCAACAGCGAGAAGCCATTACCACCTAATTCTAAAGGGGCAAGTGAAGAAAACCATTCCTGGAGCCTGATGAGAACTGGAGCTATAAAACTATAAAGCTTCCTGACAAGAGGAGATATAGAGATGCCGTTAGCGCCAGAACAAAGCGCACTTCAGAAATGAAGCAGGGGAAGAATCCGCTTCCTTTATCCTCCACGCTCTTGCTGGTGCTTTCCTTTGGTTGACGCCAACTAGGAGCTAGATCCAAAGACACCTGGGTGATGCCGTCTGGAGAGTCAGCCCCCATCCTCCAATCACAGAGCAAGTTGGAGAAAGGCAGAGGACAACTGGGGGAGGTGCAAGGGAATAAAACCCAGCAAACCACTTCATTTATTTTGGGGGGGGGGTCAAAATACATATGAATGTGATATATAACTTAGAAATTTAATGCAAAAAAGAATATTTCCCAAATTCAACATGGTCAGAAATACCAAATAATCAACAGTTTATTTTCTTCTAGAAGGGATGATTGGGACAAGTGTGGGAACTCTATTTGTGCCTAGTCTGTGCTTGGATAGCTCTCTTAGGTAGAGCCTGGTGTTGATGAGGCCAAATGAAGACATTCAGTCACATGAGCACAAGTGTCACATGGACATAGGCTATAGTCCAGGCTTTGGCGGGTGTTCTGCCATTATGAGGAGGGCCATGCGCATCCATTAGCACTACTCCCTAAATAATTTGTAACAGTGTGTGTCCTACTGCAGGTTTATGTCAGAGGTGAGATACTCAGGCATTAGAAACAATTTTTACATAATGCTTTTAAAAGCATATAAGGCATTCCTAGTAATTATCCAAAAATCACCTAACCACCCAATTCGATACTTCCTGTGATAAATGCAAAGAACGATGCCTCACAGAGGGTGTCAGAGGGCAACCCAGGGTAGGATTTGAGGAACACTCCAAGGAACTCCCCCCAAAAAGGATTTACCCCATTCACTGTCCCCACATTGCAGTGTGAGAATCCCCATGATTCTCACATTGGCGATCCTCCTGTGGGGTATTTGCAATTGCTTCAGAAGTCCCCCTTCTAAAATACACACAAGGTCTTTAGGATTGGTGACAAATCTGCATGTATCCCCATGATTTCATTTGTCAGATCAGCCAGATCACTTACTTGTTCATTCATTTAACAAGTATTTGCTGAGAAGTTACTTGGTGCCAGTCACTATACCAGACGTGTTTATACAAACCAAGAAGAGCACAATGGCATGGGTTATTTTGGGGTGAGAGATGGGTGGAAAGAGATCACAAAACATCCAGAGCTAGTGGCTCTTATCAGAGAGGACACATGTGTGCCTCACGAACCTAAATGAAAGGAGCAAAGGGAGTAAAAGAAGAAAGCTATGGAATTGGGGCACAGATGAATAATGTGGGTTCGCTTTGGCAAAGAGACACGTCTGAGGATATCGTGTACATTATGATGCAATTATGTGAACGCTTACTATGTGCCCAACAGAGTGTTAATATGTTACTAATTTCTTTACCTTTCATTCTTCCCTCACATGGTGGCCATTGTGATACCCATTCTTTTGATGGTAAAATTGAGATGCAGAAAAAATATGGTTTCTGCCATACCCAAGTACATGGTAGAGTCAGGAATCAAATCTGATTCTATCTCCAGAGTCTACGCTCTTTCCACTCTAGAATGTCAGCTTCCTGTGGGGCCGAATTAGTAAAACATCTTCTTCACCTAAAACTTGGCAATTCCAAAAAACTGCTTTGACTTGCATGGTCTCTTGAAAAGAGCAAATGCTGAAGGGGATCTCACATCCTTACAGAAAGCTCTTCACAGTTTTGCCCTCATCAGTTTTGTTTTCTGAGGAAACCCTAAGAAGACACACAGATTACTCAGCAAATATGGGGTGAGTAAATAGCACCATAATGAAGCAGTTAGAAGTCACACAGCATTTTATAACACGTAAAGCACAAGAAGATGTCTCAATTCCTCCCGGAAGACTCATTTCCCATTAAATCCCAATTTTCCACTTGATGAACTGCCGACCCTCCCAGTATCAACAAGGACGAAGCAGTACTTCCTTGTCAGACTGATGCTGCAGAGAAGCAGACTGTAACAAATGGGGGCCGGACCAAACAAAAGACCAATAAATGAGGAACTTTGCTCAATGACCCTCTGGCTTTCTTGGCCTGGCATCTCCCATGGAGAAATAACACAGGGCAGAGAGGATGACCAAAGAGCTTCAGGAAGTTGTGTCCCCTTTTTTTGGAATTTGTCAATGGAATTGGTTTCCACGAATGACCTGTTCTTTCTCTTAATTACACATCAGCAGGCTCAGAACCAGGCAGTTTCAAGAAATGGGTGGGCTGCCAGATAATGTTTGTTCCTTCAATGGGCTCAGTGAAAACCACCGGGATCCTGCCCACCCGGACAACAAGAGGAGATGAACAAAAGCCTAGGTCCGTCACTTCTGAGATGTGGTTGCTCCAAAAACCCCGCCATCTGTTTCCACACACGGCTGATGTAACTCAGTAGCAAGCATCCACTCACTGTGAAAGTAATGGAAACAAAGAGAACACAACCCTCCCTCTCCCCACATTAGCAGAGCCTGAAGAAGCCTCCGAATCATGTACTTCACAGGGTCTTCTGAAACCATTGCTCCTTCCACTGTGTGGAAAGCAGCAAATAAATCTAGGGCTATCATCTTATCTCTACCGTGTATTTCTACCTAAGATGCATAGTGGTGAACACATTTTGGCTCTTGCTTGATTGAAGGTGGGGAAAAAGAGAGAACCCAGTGCATTCCTACTTCCCTGGCTTGCCTTCTGTCTATATCACCATGGCTTCCAGTGAAAGTCGAGCCTCGTCTTTGTCGTTAGTTCCCACCAGACATGCCCACTATGGTCCTAGCTTCTTAAGGTAACCTTGGCTGCTGGGCCCCAAGGTCATTACCTCCCCCTTTGTCCTTCCAGCCCTCAGAGTGACCATGGCTCCTGATGTTGCTAATCTCTGGGTTCCCTCATCGTCTCATTTGGCTCCTCCATTGCTCCATCACCTACATAACCAATTCCCTGAATAAATCCACTCTTCTGTCAACCTTTGAAGCTGTTTGTTTTTCTGATTAGACCTTGATCGACACATGCGTGTTCTTCCCTTTACTGTGAGGGTGGTACCCGGAAGGCAAGACAGCAAACACAATCTCAAGGCCAGTACCTCCAAAGCAAATACTTGTCCTGCTCCACCTTCCTGCCGGCTAGACTGTGGGGTGAGAAATTGGAATTGAACTTCGGGGGCTCTCAGAGAACAACTGGTGAGTGTATGAGTCTCTCGGACATGAGACATCCTGAGTTTCCCATGTCCAAGTGGCCAGCTTTTGGCCCAGACGGAGGTGATGCCGTTCTGGAATGAGGATATACGGCTCCGTTCACCTCTGGGACCTGGGGCAATGGATAGGCTTTGATATAGTAGAAAATGCTCTAGAAAATAAAACTTCCTTCTGGACACGTGTCAGTCAGGACACTTCACTGCAATAAGAGATAGACACCTAATTGAATTAATTTAAACAGTAAAAAACTATTGGCTCACATGACTGGAAACAAAGAGGTCGCACAAGCTTTAGACGTGGCTGGGCCCCAGGTTCAAATAATGCTTCAGGAATCTGCTCCCTCTCTCTTCACTCTGCTTTCCTTTGCTTTGGTTTCTGCCTCCAACAGCCCTCTGTCTCAGGAGAGACATTTTCTCTCTGTCTCCGTGTCACCCCCAGTGCTCAAGAGAGGACTCTGGTTGGTCCTGCTTGGATCTGTACCCACCCCCAGAACTATCACTTCATCCCTGGCGACCGGAGGTCCCGGGAGCACGCCACTCTTACCAGGGAGGCAGAGTCCCAGGCAAGTGACCACAGCCAAGGGGATGCTGTGAGGCAGTCGGGCCCTGAGGGAGATGTACCTGAAGTAGAAGACTGGACATGGAGGGCTAACCCCAACACCGATTCACTCTGAGAGCACAGGCAGGGTGTTCTAGCTCTCATCCTTGATCTCCTCGTTGGTCAAATGTGCAGATTGGGTTTAGAACGGTATTTGTAAGCAATTTGAAGCCCCCCCCCAACTCTCTATTTAAGTAAAGTGTCATGCAAAACACACAGAACCCTAGTGAAGCGGGCTGGAGAGGTGATGGGGGTGCCTGGGGCCCTACCTGCTCTCCTCCTCCTCCTTCCACCCCACGTTGGGCTCCTCGGAACACCCTTTGAGAAACCGTGAGGGAGCTGACCTCCAAGGCCTCTTCCAGCCTGAACTTTGGGGAATTCTATGTAGATTGTCCAACCCTCTTTAATCTAATTTTTCTCACTTTCCCTCTATTTATTTTTTGGCTAAAATCATGGACATTGGCTAGGTATGAGAGTCCACTTAGGAAAAATAATCATTTATTTAAATGCCCAGCCAATTTACTTTGGCTTATTTGGAGCTTGTTTTTCCTGACGGAGAGGGAATAAATTTCTAAAGCCCACTTTTAAGTTCAGGCTAGAAAAGGTGAGTGTACAAGTGAGGAAAAGTGAGCCACGGAAGCAGTAAAGCCAAACCACCTCCATCCCCTCAGATGTGTGCCCCACTGGGCATCCAGGGCCAAGAGTACTCTCCGGAACGGATGGCAGAGGAGGATGTTGTGGGTTTTGGCTTCACCGCTTGTGAAAACTTGCTTTCGGGGAGACACCTTCAGCTCCAATATGAGTGTCCTTTATTGAAACAGAGAATCAGGCAAGAGGAAGGAGAGAGGCCAGGGATGTGGCCTTCCTCCAGCCAGGAGGCAAGGTGGGAGGGGGTCCTTTGATCCAGGCAGCACCAGGGGTGAGAAATTGGTGCCCAGGCATTTCAGAGGAGGAGGCTGGGATCTGTGCTTCTCTTTTCCCTGTGATTGTTTATTTGGAAAATGTCTAAAGAGTGGCTAGAAGTCAGACATACTTTGGGGGTGCAGAGGTCCGTAAGTGGTGGTCTTCTCGCCTGGGGACCTCTCAAGTCAACGGGTGACACTGTATGGGAAGGCCAGCATCCAGCGGTTGTGCACAGGCTGGTCACAGCTGGGGTCTGACGCGATGGGTCAGGGTCGGGGCCATACCAGCTGTTAAATATTTTAGATAATCATCCCTGCTTTGTGACGTGTGAGAAGTCAAACCAGATAGATGCGTCCACTCCACCGCAGGAACGCAGTGCGGGAAGGATAACCCTGGTGGAGTTAGAGAGAGCTTGATGAGGGTGGTGGCATTTGGTGTGCGGGAAGAGAGAAGGGAAGGGAACGTTCTGGAAGACAAGGGGAATGTGACCATGTTCCGTGGCCTGATGTGCCTGCAAAGGTTGGAAAGATGAGCACATGGTTGTCTTGAGCCGGGCACAGCTGCTGGGGAGTGACTACTGATCAGGCCAGAGATAATGGGGATGGGCCTGTAGTTGTTGCTTAAAGGTCTGGTCTTGGTCATGCTGCCCTTGGGAGCCAGTGACTGGAGCAACAGAGTGACATGCGCAGGCCAGCATTGGAGAAGATTCTGGAGGCGCCCCCAGGGTGAAGACCAGCCCAAACCACTCGTGCCCAAGCAGCCAACAACCTGCTCTGTTCTGTTTCATAGAAGCCGACGTTTGCTGAGCATTTACTCTGCTCTAAGCCCTTGCAAAATGCTTCCTCTTGTGTAACCCTCAGCACATTCCGGGTTCCACGGAGCCCAAGTTAAAGGTGAGAAGCCTGAGGCTTACAGAAGAGGTCACTGGCCCTGCGGGAAGGCAGCGGGAGGAGGAGGAAGGAGCAGAGTGATTCAGATGCTCTTAGTGAGGAAAGGAACATTCACGGAGAGCCCGCTGCGTGCCAGGCTCTATGCGACGCGCTTTGCACTGAATTCTTACAAAACAGTTGTGCCTCAGTGGATGGGAGCTGCGTTCTTCCACGTGCTCAAGGCCAAAAACCTTGGAGACATCCTCCTTCTCTCACACTGCATATCCAGTCCATCAGGAAATCACGTTAGTGCTCTTCCTTCAAAATCTATCCAGAATTCAGCCACTTCTCTCCCTTCAGTGCGGCCAGCCTGGCCCAGCCCCTCATCTCTCCCAGATCCTGCCCCCCTGCAGACGTCCTCCATTCAGCAGCCTGAGGGATTAATTTAGAGTCCAGGTTGGATCACCTAATGCCTCTGCTTAAAATCCTGCAGTGGCTCCCCATGTCATTAAGGTAAAGCCGACACCCTACCATCTGTCTCTAGCAACCAAGCTAATCCCATCCTCCCGTTACCCCCCAACCTCCTGTCTGACTTCTCCCCTCACTCTAATCACTCTGGCTTCCTTCCTCTTCCTCAAACCCACCACGCATGCTCCTGCCTCAGGACCTTTGCTTTAGCTGTGCCCTCTGCCTGAACACTCTTCCTGCAGGTATCCCCTCATCTCGGTCTCTTATCTTCAGGTCTGTGTTCCTCAATGATGCACTGACTACCCTTTTGAATTTTGCGACCTGATACTCCATTGTATGGTCAGTCTACCAGTCTTGACCTATGCCTTTTCTCATAGCAGTGACCACTTCCTATCATAGTACCTATTTCCTTATTCATTCTGTTTATTATTTATGTTTCTTGCTCGAAATAAGGTCCACGAGGGCAGATATCCTTGTCCGTTTCATTGACAAATTCCAAGAAGTCAGATCAGGACCAGACATTTAGTAGGTGCTCAATAAATATGTATTGAATGGCCAGGGACTGGGATTTGGCCCATTCTTCAAATCAGTGGTAGAGCCAGCGTGCGGACTCAGGTCCGCTCAATGGCAGGTCCTGGGCTCTTGCTGCCCATGTGAGTGGGAGTGGGAAGCCAACGGAAGGCTTCGTGGAGAACGGCACGGCGGGCAGCATTTGACACAGATTTCCCACTAGTCCTGCTGACGTGGAGCAGCAGGTAGATGCTGCAGCAAAGAAGAAAGCAAGCTCTTCTTGCTCCATTTTGGCACTGCAGTTTTAAAAAAATAAACAAATGAATGAAACTCATGGCCGAGCGACATCCTGCTTATGTTTGCGCATGCACGTGTGTGTGCATGCGTATGTGTGTGTATGCGTGTAGGCATTGGCCTTCATCCTAGAGCCTTACCTCATCCAGCAGGCATTTAACAAAGGCTGCATTATTGAATACCAACTAATTATCCGGCAACAGAGGGAGAGACGGAGAGATGCATGCGGACAGCGCACCTGACAGGATGAAATGTCAGTCATTCACAGATGGCTTTCAGAACGGGGACTAGTCTACAAGTGCTGCTTTATGAGCACCCCGTGGAAACCCTTTATTTCCCATAAGGTTTCAGACCGGAGACGTGAGGCTGAATTTGCAAAAGCCGCCTTAAAAGTCGGCAGCGTTGCCTGGATGTCCCCGGAATGGCCACTCCGGACCCGGTCCTGCCACCACGGCCTGGGGTCGGGGGCTGGTGCTGGGAACAGGTTAGCTGTCTCTCTCATGCTCTGGGTTAACACTGGGCCTTCACTGGTTAATCCTGAGGACGGTTCCCAAGTAGGGAGGGAATGTCGCTGTCCCCATGACCCTATGGAGAAAGAAGGCTGGGTGGGAAGGAGGCAGGCACCAATACGGGGAAACTGAGGGCAGGCCCCACTCTGAGTTAGGTTCTTCACTCAGCCGGATGCTCACTCTAAATGTGCAGGCTTGGATACATGCCAGGGGAGGGATGTTTTGCTAAAATACATGGGCTCTGTGGAATGCTTTGTTCAGAAGTCAGCCACACCTTCGGGTTGCAGTGATGCGTTGAGTGAGGCCACAAGCACTCTCAGCGATCCAAAGAGATGAGCTTCCCCGGGCTTTCTCCCAAATCACAGGCAGCAGTGTGCGGTAGGACATGGCTGGATAAGCTGCTGTGATAACAGAAACTAAATGTATTTTGCATAGAAATCAAATGATCATCACTGCCTCCCCCAAAATTTCCAAACTACTGAAGACACCAGGGACGATATCAAAAGGTGATCTTCAGAGAAATGTATTTTCTTATAAAATAGCTGCTTTACGAAGTGGTTTCTTCCACAGAAGAAACATCCAAATCTCTCTGCTCCTCTCCCTCCCCAGCTCACTTATCTTGGGGTGCAAAAGAGCACAAGGGTTCATTAAGTCCAAACCCTAATTTGGTCTCTACACCTGACCAATGTCACCTGTGACATACTGGACCTACTGTCCCACCTGAGATTTGTAGGCTTGGAATCATAAAACATTTCTGAGAAGATACCCTCCTGGTCTCGCTGTTGCTTTCCCAAATCTCCTTATCGTAAAATGCTGATCATGTCTGCTCTCCAGTCTACAGTGACTTGGGACATCGTCTATACCAGTAGTTCTCAGGCTCCTGCTTGCATCCAAATCCCTGGCGGGGCTATTAAAATACAGTTCTCCCTGGGCCCCACCCCCTGGAATTTCTGATTCCAGAGATCTGAGTGGGGCTCGAGAATCTGCGTTTCTGACAAGCTCCCAGGTGGTGCTGATGCTGCGGGCTCTGGGGTCACACGCTTTGAGAAACCTCTGTTCTGTCTACTTAGATTGCGCTTTGAGGAACAAACAAACAACAGGTGTTTTAGAACTGAACCCACGTGGAGTTAGCAATGTTGGCACAGCTGTGAGGCCAAAGAGCAGCCCGAGGACCGGCTGGGGAGTGAGGGCTGGGCCTGGAAGTGAAGGCAGGTGTAGTAATTCATGTTCCTCACAGGTCCTTGAAAGATCCTTCTCCATAGAGGAAGAACCCAAGCAGTGAAATGATCAGTATCAGTTTGGATTCTTTCCGTTACAAGCAACAACAAAAACAACAAAAAATAGGGGGCATTTATTGGCTCTTATAAACGAAAAGCCTAAAGATGGCTGATTTCAGACATGGCTTGATCCAGAAGCTCAAATGAATTGTTTCTCTATACCGTTGTCCTCGACTTCCTCTCTATGTGCTCCATTCTCAAACGGACTCTTGGATCTGGGTGACGAAATGAATGAGAGCCAGTCCCTCCCATTGGTCAGACTCTTGGGGAATCATGCTATCACACTGGCTTAGGAAATAGCCCACGGGGGTCACCCCCTCCTTGTGTTCCAGAATACAGAAGAGGATGGGCAAGGTGTGGACCGATCCACGGTATATGAACCATAATGGCCATTACCACTTGAACACGGAGAAAAGTTTGTGACCGTTTAAAAATAGCACAGTCCTATGTTTATTATCAAAGCTTCCTGTTATGCAAACTCACCTCCATTCAACTGGGAAGATGACACCTTTTACCTTGGGAACTGTCACTCCACTTTCATCTCCTTTCCACCATCAAGCGACAAGTGGTGAGCTTGATGGTGGAAACCTGTTATTTTAATGGGAGAATTTGCCAGAGGGAGTGTCACAGGCAAGGCAAAATTGTAGCCATCATTCTCCCCCAGATCTACAATAACTTAAAAAAAAAAATCTTTCCTTCTGCTGAAAAGCACCTGTCTAGCTGCAGAGTCGAACAGGAGACTCTGAGGTGGACATAATGGTATTCTAAGTGCTATTTTCGGTCCCGTGGAGTGTTCATTTAGTTCTTCATGTAATACGCACATGTACAAAAGCAATTAAACTAGAACAAAGCAGAAAATAACAGCAGGTAACTCGCTGCCTTCGGTTACAGCGCTCCCAATCTGGAACACTGTCAGTCACCGGTGTGGCCTGCAGAATGAAATTAGTTGGGGGAAAATAAATTTTTTGTTTTGGCTGAGTCAGCATCCAAATATAGGAATCCTTCTGAAGGACTGCAGGCTTCTCAGAGGGCTATGCTGGAGGCAAGGAGTAGATTGATTTTTTAAAAGTCTATCCAGGAACAAAGAATTATCGCAAAATGTGCTGGTTTCCTGAGTTGGGGTCTGGAAAAACCATTCCTGGGCCCTGGAATCTTGCCTCCCTCTTGGAGACCCTGGACTTGGTCTTTATTTCATTCTGCTACACCATTACAATCATCATGTTCCCAGGATGATAGCTGTTAAGGATGGCCGGGAGTTGTGTCTCGGTTGAGTTAGGTTACAGTTAATGGGAACCCAAACTCACATATTAAGGGGTATCTTAGAAAGACACTGGAGGCTAAAGGGACCAGGGGGAGAGAAACTGCTGGACTTCAGACACTGGCTACTATCAACACCCACTTGCAGGCCTTCTCTGCCACCAACTCTCTTCCCTACTCCATCCGCGCCCGCCGGAAATAGATCCCCACAGATGATGGACGATGGCCGCCAAAGCCTTTTGATTCATGTCCTCCAGTATCTATGACCTATAAGACACTCCCTCCTCTGCTTGAGAACAAACTCCACAGAAAAAGGAGTCCACAGCGGGGAGTGAGAGAGGGGTGCCCTGTGAGTAGGAGAACGCCCCCAGAGGGCCAGGTCCCCACAAGCAGAGTGGGAAGGAGCTCCGAGGCAATGGCAATGGTCCCAAAGACCAAACGCCACAGAGCGATCAAGTAGAAAGGGGCGGAAGAGCTCCTGATGAGGTTTGTGACACACAGAAGTCAATGTCACTTTCATCTGGGCACATACACTGTGGAGGTGTAACCGTGAACATCACAGTCCTTCTCCGGAATTTCGGTGCCCTACTGTTGTGACAGGACGCATTACTGTGGGTGACTGCCGTTACATTTGTGGCTCCATGTGAAGGTGGGTCACATGGTATTAAAAGGTATTAATCAGCGTTAAAACAAAATCTGATACAGGACCCAGGAACAACAGTGAAATAAATTCCAGAGAAGAACCATGACGGGCCTCCCTTGGGCACAGGCCCCACCCCCCTTACCTCATCACCGGGAAGAGATGATAAAGTACAACATGGACCAGGCTGAGTCACGTTACGGGGATTCCTGTGGGCAAGGGGTCAAGCACTACCACTGGCAGCCCCACTGGAATTACATACGTGGATCCGGGGAGAAGTTGTTTCCCAAGGAAGAGAGCGAAGAACGGTATGTGTAGGACCAACAAAAATGATTCCAGGAGCATAGCGAAGCATAAACACATACCCAGGCATCCAGTAACGACTCTTAGTTATTCAAAACCGCGTTTCTGTTGCACCGACTACGTGTCATGCTGTGTTCGGTCTTGGGTATGCAAAGGTAAGTGGGACGAGGCTGTAACCCTTCAGAGCTCGGGTTGCTGGATTGACAGCTGAAAATAAATCCGGGACTATGGAATGAGTGCTAAAGGGGAGGAATTTGCAAAGTGGTGGGGGAGAAGAGGGGCAAAGGGATGAATTCTGCTGGGGACGATGGATCGGGGTGAGTTTTATGGGGAATCAAAATTTAGAGGAGGGCTTTGAAGGAGGCATAGGAGTTTCCCAGCGGGGCAAGATGGATTCCCAAAGAAGTCTCCCCAACTTAACTGACCACTAAGCCCAGTTTTCTTGGAGAACATTACAGGTTTGCATGACATGGGACAAGACTTGAGAAACACAGAGCTAGTCCTAATTTCAAATACAGAAACTAAAGCTTACAGAAATCAATTTGACCAAAGCAACCGAGCCAGAGGGGGACAGGGCTAGGGTTAGAACCCAGGCTTCTGACTATCTGGAAGGTGCTTCTTCCATTCCTCCACATAAAATCCTGAGTATCAGGGGTCAAGCAGAAGGCTGGGCCTCGTCCTGGTTTTCAGTAGTCGGGTCTAGAGCGCCGGATCCAACCACAGCTGTCGAGTGCCCGGGCGTTACCAACTCAGTAGCCTTGAAGATGTCTAAGTTGCAAGTGCTCCCTGGGCCTTGTAAATTCATGAACAAGTGGTTGGAACAAATCTGTTTCAGGAAAACACAAGCGGCCCCCACAGACCTGTGAGTGCCCCTACATGTTACATCCAATAACCAATGGCTGTTGAATCACTTTTTAATTAAATTGGCCAGAGCCGCGTTTTCACATGGGCTATTTCCTTATTGGAGCAGTGACTCACCGTGAAGGCCGGCCCCAGGGTTTCCAGCAGAAAACAAAAAAGGCCGGGCCGAGAGGCCCCGTTTTACTCACATGAACCGGTGGGGAGAGGCCTGCCTGGAAGATGCTGGGCCCAGTCGGCCGTTGTGGCGCCTTCCCGTGGAAGGCTGGGCTAGAGACCTTCCCGGTTTCCCAAGCACAGGCCCAGGGCCCCGTGCAAAGCCAGCGTGGGGCCGGGCCGGGCCGGGCCAGACAGGCAAGAGGAGCGGTCTGGAGGCAGGAACTAGAAAGAGCAGTAGCAACAGCACGAGCCACCCCAGAACAGGTACGGCGGGGGGTGGGGGGTGGGGGGGTGGCTCACTGGGCCTTCCCTACCGCCAGCCTGCTGCAGGCCACCCAGGCTCCCCCAGCTTCCTGCCCCACCAGACACGGACCGAGGGCAGCAGGTGGGCCCTATTGGTGAGTAACGGCCTCACCTGTGGGATCGGGGACCGAGGTTTGCAGGCATCGTCTTTCAAAATGAAGAGGCTATTAGAGTAGCAAGAGAGAGACAGAGACAAAGCATCCCGCATTCGTGGATGGCTGGCCAGAGGAAACCCGTGCCTCCCCTAAGTCTCAGTGTAATACCCTGTCACTCCCGGGGAAAGATCAATACTGACAATTGTCAAGAGCCAGGCAAAAACTGTCGAAAGCACAGTAAACCAGCCGTGTAAGATGGGAAATGAAACTTCACCCTCCACAGTGGGCTACAAATTCCAAACTGTCATCACAAATAGAAAATAAAAAGCGAAGCCTAGGAGTGCCGCCTCACTGAGAGACCTTCCCCACTTGAGCCGAGGTTTCTGCCCACTTCGCCTGCTCACTGCTTCGGACAACCCGTTCGCTTTGGTCAGAGACCTGAGTCCCTGGGAGGCACCGGGCCCTCTCATAAGACTTGCCTGGGTATTTTTTGTGGTTTTAGAGAAAGACTCTCCATGACATGAATCCTGGCTCTGCTGTTAACTGGGTTGTGTGACCTTGGGCACGTTATTTAACCTCTCTGAAAACCTCTAAGTCGAGAATCTCGGCAAATGATTGCATGGGATACTGTCTATGAAGTGCTGAGCGCAGCACTGGGTCACGGCAGGTGCTCAGAATGGTGGCTGTTTGTGTCGTTTTTATTATTAAAACACAGTCCTTGCCTTTGAACAGCTCACAGCCTAATGGGAAAAGCAGACCTAGGTGTGACTCATGCAGGGTATAATAGAACAGTTGTGTAAGTGTAGGTTGTGGTTATTTCTAGGCTTAGGATCACTTTTGTATAATCTGTTCCCTCTGGTGGTTTCTGTCCAGCTCGACAGAGACAGCATTTGCAAAAATTCCAGGGAAAAAGCACAGATTCTCATCAGGCTGGGAAAGTGTTCTGGATTTTAGAGCACATCAAGATCTTTGTCTAATAGGGAAGGCAGGAGAGACCTGGTGATGCCCGCAGCTTTAGGCAGCTTGGATCTCAGGTTTGTACCAGGGGAGCTTTTAAAATTCCAGTGCCCATTCAACTGAGATGCCAAAACAATTCAAAGGAGAAAGGAGAGTCTCTTCAACAAATGGTGCTGGAACGATTAGATATCCATATGCAAAACCCCACACGATACACAAAAATGAACTCAAAATGGATCAGAGACCTAAATGTAAGAGGTAAAACTGTAACATTTCCAGAAGAAAATTTGCAGGAGAAAGCCTTCATGACTTGAGTTGGCCAAAAATCTTTTTAGATATGACAAAAAAGTATAATGCATAAGATGAAAAACTGACATTTTGTTCTTCATCAGAATTAAAATATGAATGAAAAGACTGGGAGATGATATCTGCAAATTATATATCTGATAAAAGGCTTGTTTCTAGAATACGTAAAGAACTCTTATAAGTCAACAGAAGAAGACAATCTGATGAAAAAATGGGCAAAGAATTTGAATAGATATTTCATCAAGGAAGATATATAAATGGCTAATAAGCACTTGAAAAGATATTCAATATTATTACTCATCAGGGAAACAAAAATTAACAATTAAAAACACTGGCAGCACTAATTGATGGTACAGATGTAGAGAATATGGAACCCTCAATCATTGGAATTGGGAATGTAGAATGGTACACATTGGAATCTAGTTTGGTAGTTTCTTTAAAAATTAAACATAAACCTATCATATGATCCAAAAATTCTGCTGTGTATATTTGTAGAACTATACCTAAGAGACATGTAAACATGTTTCCACATGAAGGCATGTATGCAAATGTATGCAAATGTTCATAGTAGCATTATTCCTAATTGCCCCAAACTGGAAACAACCCAATGTCTGTCAACTGCAGAAGAGATAAACAAACTGTGGTATATCCATACGGGGTAGAATACTGTTCATCAATAAAAAAAAAAAAATCCCACACTGTAACATGAATGAGCCTCAACACTATTAAGAGAAGTAAAAGAAGCCAGCTGCAGAAGTCTATATATAGTCTGATTGTGTTTAGACAGGTGCCCACAAAAGATAAATTGATAGAGACAGAAAATAGATTAGTGGATATCTGGCTCCAGAGGTAGGAGCAAAGACTGACTGAGAATTCGTAGAAGGGACCTTTTGGGGATGATGGAAATGTTCTAAAACTGGATTGTGGTGGTGGCTGCACAATTCTATTTTTCTTAAGTATCTGAATTTGTAAATAATTAGAATGGGTAAATGTCATGCTATGTAAATTCGACCTCAATAAACCTGGTTTAAAAATCCCAGTGTTTAAACCTCCCTCCAGATCCATTACATCAGAATCAGATCTAGGCACCAGTATTTTTTAAAAGCTCCCCAGGGTATTCCCTGCCCAATGGGCAACAAATGAGAACCACCGAGGTAGAGAAAAAGCATGGATTTGAATTGCTTCTCTATAACTCACGAGCTGTGTGACTTAGTGCATATTATTTAATCTCTTCAAACATTATCCTTGTTTGTGAAATGGAGAAATAATACCTACCTTGTCAAGTTTTTTTGAGGCCAAGATGAGATGATGAATGTAAAGGACTGCAGAATAATGTCAAGAGGGACAATGGTTACATCTTGTGTATTCTCTGGGATCAGCAGTTTAGACTAGAGATGACAGACGTATAATGTGAGCCGAAGACCTGGAAGTCAGCCATAGGTTTAGCAAGAGACTTTGAGTACCATACATCCTTGGATCAGGATGCCCTCTGAGGCTAAGCTCCAGGGTATAGAAGGCTACTTTGACTATGCTAATTTGTGATCATTTAAGAGTCTCCCAAAGAGCACATCAATGAGACCAGGCTTCCAACACTAATAGACCAAACGATCTAAAAGTATTTTTTTAGATTAAAAATATCTAGATGTCATCAATAATTCAGGATAGTTTTGCAACTGGAAACAGGGTTAGAGAGTTGAGTTCCAGATACATCAAAATCCGGAGCCTAGCCTCTTACAGCTGCTATAAAGATATTCAAGTCATAACAATTAGGGTGTGTTCAGCTACAAGTAACAGAATACTTGATCTGTAATGCCTTAAATGCTGATTCTTTTTTCATTTAGCAGATAGTCTGGAAGTAAGCAATCCGAGTTTGCTTTGGAAATTCAGTAGTGTCATTAAGGACCAAGGCTCTTTACATTCTTGAACTCTGTCATTCATCCCCACCCATTGTGTTGGCAACTTCTGTCCTCAGGGTCAGGAAATGGTGGCCAGATCCCCCAACCACTCATTCTGACGTCTCACATGATAGCAACCCAAGGAGAAAACTGGGCAGGGGGGCAGGTGGGGGCCAGCGACACAAAGGTTGTCTCTTCAAATACTTCTTTCTGATTAGGAAGGAATGAACACTCTTTCCCAGAAGTCCGAAGATACCTACACTTTATGCTACCTTAGCTGAAACTGGGTCAAATGTCCACCCTGTTCGCAAGGAAGAAAGAGGAATGGCTGTTGGAGAGGCAACCAGGAACATCTGCTATGTCACTTATCTTCATATGGTGTTTTACAGCTATGCATATGTAGTAGACAATGTTCCTAATTACGGGCAACAGAAAATGTTCCTGGCTAATTTAACCAGAAAATGACTTTATTCATAGGATTTTGAGTAATTCAGAGTTGTCGGGATGTCTGAAGAATGAAGCTTGAGGTTAAGTTGCCAGAAACAATGTCCAAATACATCCGAGCTATTCTGACGAAGAAGCGTCTGCCGCCCTCAGTCACCACACACACAATCTTCAGCTTGCACCACTGTTGTTTTCTCGGATGAGAACTCGATCTTGCTTTCACTGTCAGGGCCACGGCCATCACAGAGAGAGAGCGCGCCTGCTCCCCGGCCCTGACTGCTGTGTCGCTAGCTCCCAAGTCAGAGTATACAAAGTATACGTCTGATTGGTGGAGGCCAGGTCATGTGACTTTGCCTGGCTGCAAAGGGGTCTGGGAAGGTATCTGGCATTTTGGGTTCTTCTAATGGAAGGAAGTCTTCGTCCTCCACCAAGACTCATAAAGTAGAGATTTTACAACTCAGAGCTTTAGACAATAGGCACCTAGAGCGAATTACACATGGCTACCTCAATGTTAATAATCTCATCTAATTCACAACCTCCTGCAGTTACCCTCGTGTTACAGAAAAAGAAACTGAGGCTCAGAGGTCACTTAACATGTCCAAAAGTCTAAGCTCTACAGAAACATGCAAGTAAGCGAAGATTAACATCCAAGGGTTGTCACTGTGCATTGTTACAACACATTTATTGAAGACAAACCAGATGTCCATCATCAGGTATTTGTTAATGAATATATATGGTATATTTCCAAGATGGAATACTATGTAGTCTTTTTTGAGGTAGATTTATATGAGCTGATCGAAAAAGATGTTCAGGATGTTCCAAAATGAAATGTAGAGCATAACTCCGCTACTGTTTCAAGAAACTCAAATTATACACACACAGCCCTCCCTGATGCCAAACGCTTAACAGTGCTTGTCCCCTGGGGTATGAATAATGGCAACCTGCACTTTGTCTGTTACATATTTTTGCAATTTTTGGAGTTTTTACTTTAAGCATGTATTATTTGGTAAACCACAAAACATTTGATAAATGCATTAAGTGAGCCAACTGGTTCGTCACTCAGTCACCCACACTGTTGTGAGGACGGTGGGTGGGGGCTCATCCGTACTTGAGGGCAGGTGTGCCTCTAAGGCTGAGATAGTGAGGTGAAAATTAATGAGTCCCTCAAAACGCATGGTCAGGGGGAGAGGGAAAAGGGCGGGAGCTCGGTTTTCCACGAGAGGCTGGGTCAGCAGCACCGAGACAGGAGGGCTGGGTCACTGGCTAGAGCTGAGGGAGGTCATGCATCACGAGCGGGTTCCAGACAGCCGGGCAGTGGGGAGCAAAGCCTCGGTCACAGATCAGGACAGGGTCCTGCAGGCCCAGGCATGGTCGGGTTTTATTCTCAGGCACGGACAGGCTGCTGCTGGTTACACTGTGAAATGCTGGTTTTCTATTTAATGGTACTAACAATTTAATATTGACGAAAATTGTTTCTAGCCATAGGAATCCTATATTCCAACACCATAAAGGGTACAATGAAATGTACAGACACTGAAAGAGAGGCAGTACGGTTTCATGGAGACGAGCATGGAGATGGACTTAGTGATTTCCCAGCCAGTAGAGACAGAGTTGACCTCAGAGGACTCCAGAGGGAGAATCTCTAGTTGAATGGCTGGGTTTTTGTTATGTCCCCTCGAGAGAAATGACATCAGTATTGATGGGGACATCCCAACCCAGGGGTTCCCCCTGATTTGCCTTTGTCCTGCACTTCAGCTGTGGGAATCATGGTGGGAATCCATGGCGCTCCAACTCTGAAGTTCTTAGAGGATGCTCAGGCTTTCGTCCTAGGATAGCGAAGGAAGAACGTGTATGATGAACCCAACAGCACTCCAGTGGGGCCTGTAAATCCTGCTGACGTGTCAAAGTGAGCAATATTGCCTGACTCACACTGAACACAGAAGGACACCTGAGGAGGGAGACCCTGGCTGAAGGGTCCACCATGTTGACCTCTTTCCTTTTGTTGGAGGCTTGATGTTGGTGGCTCACTCTCCACACTCCCTAGCGCCACATGGTGTCTGTCATTGCAGGTGTCACAAATCACTGGTGAGAGGTGTGTGTGCAAAGGCAGAAGTCTAGAAAGATCATGTGAGCCAATTAGGAAGTGTTTACCCTGGAATGATCCTTCAACATCCATGTGGACTTCTAAGTCTCTTTGGTCAGTTCCCACGCTGAAGACATGACTTTGGGGCAGTTTGCAGAACAGCCTGGCATGTACCACATTGTTGGGTTTTTGTCCTTCCCCATTTTGTTTTGTTTTGCTTTCCAACACCAAGGCACCCTAAGCCACTAGACATAATTTCGATCCAATAACTTCCTATGAACAATCTCCAGATGTGCTATTTGTAGTCTGTCCAAAATATAAAAGACATGTCATCAATCCTTAGAGGCATTATAGCATAACACTCTAGAGTGCAAGCTCAGGAGCCAGACTGCCTGGAGTTGAATCCTGACTCTACCCTGTGGGCAGGCTTCTTGACTTCTTTGTGCCTCAGTTTTCCCATCTGTAAAATGGTGATAATTGTAGTACCACCTCATGGGGGTGTTGTGAGGATTAATTTTTTTTTTTTTACAAAAGGGTATGTAGAATAGTGCTTATCATATAATAAGCGCTGGATGGAAGGTAAGCATTGTCATTATTCAAAAATCTTGTTGGCAAGTTGTATAGGACCTCACAGGATGGGAGGAAGTGGATGGATGGCCATGAGCATCATGGTGGGATGCTCAGCTTCATAGATGGACAAATGTGCTTGGCTCAGTGCAATCCCAGTTAAGTGGGCCTAGGGGATTATCTCACTCAGGCTAAACTCACAAACTCACAAAAGGGTTTATTGCTCCCATACCAATGTGTTCATTTATAGCAAGATTTAGAACAGGCAAGGGGGGCACCTAGACATTCATGTTAGTGGGTCAGCATATCCTTCCTTGATATGAAAATCAACATGGGAAATTGAGCGTTAATTTGAAGGTTAGTTGGTGAGCATGGAAATGGACAAGGTAACCTCAAGTTGTATGGATTTAATGCTGCCATTCCCACTTGGGAAGAGAATATTGGGCATTTTCCTGCAGAAGGGAGGGCATCTTCTAGTCCTCTGGTCAGGAAACTCTCGCTTGTGAACAGGGCTGACAAATTTGGACTTGTTTTCTTTTGGTCTGGTTGCACACGGAATACACCGCTGTGATAATATGCTCCCTTCAGACTGTGCAGGATATAAAGAGGGGGCAGGGTCCGAAGCTTCAGCTATGCTAATACAGCACTTCCAGAACTACACTTGAGTCTGACCCAGGGTATATCTGAAACTGTTTAGACATTGTGGCTTCAGATGAGTCTCTTCCAAACCGAACAGGTGCAGAATGGCGTCTCCAGCCACTGAGTGAGGAGGTGAAGCTCTCAGTGTGTAATAAGATGGAGACGTGTACTTACCAGAGTTCTCTTAAAGGCCTTTATGGAGTCAAAGAGTATTCTGTAAGGCACTTGGTGTCAGTGTGTAGAGAGTGGATATGCTCAGGCGGCAACAGATGGTCACTAAGCTGCATTCTAAGCAGTGTGGTTCTACTCACCAGAGCCCTTTGCGTTTACAAATGTGGAAGCAGAGTTTAGAAGGGGGCACTGCCAGGGTGGTCAGGAGGAGAAGGAGGAGCACTTATCAGACAGGTAGTCAGGAAAACACAGAGGAGGATGTGGACAACGGTGGGGATTGGGGATGTAAAGTGAGACCCTTCTATTTTGCTTGAGCTTTCTTCAGTGAAGCCTGACCTGCAGAGAATGGTGTGTGTGCGCGCGTGCGTGTGTGTGTGTGTGTGTGCGCGCGCGTGCGTGTGGCTGTGGAAGGGACCAAGGGCTCAAGGTCTACCAGGACTCGCCCACCCCTCTAAGACAGTCTTTGGGATAAGACGATGCCCCATGGTTGGCTTCCTACGGGGGGAGCGGTGGGGTTGAAAGTGCTCTGTTGCTTGACGCTTGGGCAGAACTCTCTTTTGGATTGGTTCTTTCATTCTGCTTTTCCTCTGCTCTCTCCATCTCTTCCCTTCCTCTCCTTTACTTCCCATCCTTCCCCCTGCCCCCCTCACCCCATCCTCTCCCCACCCCCCAGCAGCATCTTACCTGACTCTCCCTGAAGCACCCATCACCATGCTTCTCTGGGATTCTGCCTGTTTTCTGAGCTGAGTTCTCCAATCTCCCCAATAATTGGGTGAGCTAGGCTAATGGCCTTCCCATGAATTTCTTGTTTAATCAATTCATTTATGGTGAAGCTAATTAGAATTCCTGTGTGCAATCTGTATGAACTCCCGGCAAGTGTATGTTTCAACCACTGTGTGATGGATCGCCTCGGGGGTCACCGGAGCCGTGAGTTCCTCGGGGCCTGGCCGTGTCTGGCTTCTTCGGCCCTGCTACTCTTTCTGCCATGTGACGTGGAGCTGCGGCACCGGATGGGATTTGGGGGCTCTGCCCCGAGAGTGCTCTGACGACCTTCAGAGAAACAGTGCGGCGTACTGGAGAGGGGAAGCGGCAAAACGTTAGGAGCCCAAGGTTCGGGCTAGGAGCCCACCATCACTACCCTTGGGCAGGTTACTGCCCTGCTCTGCAGCTCCGCTGGGCCACCTCTAAGATGTTTTACTCCTAATGATGTACTACATGCTGGCTGATTGAACACGATAATAAAAACTAAATTAAACAAAATAAAACGTTTTACTAGGTGACATCGAGGTGACAGTCTTCATTTCGTTTCATCAACTATTCACTTGGAGTTACAGAGATTTGTTGAGGGTTGTGGGCATACAGACTGTGGAAAGCCCGAGTTGGTCTTTAGTTAGCCTCACGCTACCCCCAACGAAGGGTTGCCTGGAATCACCTCCTTCAGCGAAGCCGACTTCTAAAAAGCCAACCACGAATGAAAAGTGCTCTCTGCTGTCCCTGGATCTGCGACGTTCCTTCTCCACCCTCTGCCTCCAAGACTCTCCTGGCTTCTGCCTCACTGCCCTTTCTCTTGGAAGACGTGTTCTCCGCTCTTTCTCCTGTGGGGGTTCATCGTATTCCTTCCTCAATGTTAATTTTACTCTCTTCAAGAGCAGAACCCTCACCCGTGTTGCTCGGACAGATCTTTCAAATCCAGAGTAGTATATGAAGGTAAAACTTAAATTCTTATAAGCATTTGATATTCATCCCAGGGATCCAGAAATAGACTCCCTTTTCAGAGAACAGAGGTACCAGCTATAATGGCACCCCTTGCCTTGGCTCGGAGGTTGCCATTTTGGACAGCAATGTGAGTTTCCTTTCTTCTTTTTCCTTGCCTCTGTGAATAAGGAAGTGCCAGAGACCTGCCCACCTCCTCAGCCAACCCAATACTCCCTGTGCAGGTGCTCCTGCCAGCTAATTAACACCTCCTTCACAAGCTGTAAATTGGACGGCAGATGCACATGAATGCAGGACCCAGCGGGGAGTCTCATGCTTTCTCTCTACGTAGATTTCATGAAAGGCAGGAAGTGAAGTCAGGCGGGCTGATGGGAAATTCATTTTGCCAACATGGCCACCCCCAGAATCTTAAATAAATGTATGGGTTTCTAACACAAAATAAATCTCACATATCTTTGGAGGAGAGGCCCATGCTGGTTGTTTTTCAAACGTGATCCAGTGGGTTTTTGAAGTCCTGCAAAAATTACTGAACACCTTCGGGCAGTCCTCGGATGCAGGCACGTTACTGCACCTACCCTGGGCCCACTGAACATTATCTTCCCAACCCTCCAAGGATCAGGGTCTCGATCGTTAAATCCCTGCCTCTGGTCTCAATCTGCTCCAATCTGTCCTTTATTTCCCTGCCAGGGTTCTGTCTAAGAGCCAAAGAGGATCATGTCACTGGCTTAAAATAGTTTTTTGCTTCCCCAGATCCCAGAGGATATATTCGAAATTACAGAGTGCGGGCCCACAGCCCGGAGGACGTGTCTCCTGCTTGCCTCCCCTTCTTTCCTGATGTGCCTTCATACTGTACACACCAGCCAGACTGAATCGTCTGTGGCCCCGGCCCAGGTGGTCATCCCCACAGCTCTGCCTTCTAGATCTCTGTCCCTGTCCCCTTCTCACTCCAGAAGCCATAATTCTGACTTTCTCCAAAGAACTCACAAAGAATTTTTTCACTGCCCTTCAATTTAGTCCACTTCAATTGAATCCTGTTCAATCCGACAAAGTCTACTGAGTAACCAACTTTTCTGTGTCCAACACTCTGCTGTGCTCAGGAAATAGAAAGATGAATAAGTCATAAGCTCTCTCTGCAAGGAGATATGAGATAGTGGAGTAGGGGAGACATTGGTAAATAACTATAATAAACTCCGGTGGGTCCTCCTAGAGGGCATGCCTCCAGGCCTGCGGTGACACGGGATAATTAATTCTTCAGAAATGGCAGCGGGCTTTGGGGTGGGGGGAAGGACACATATGTTGGGGGAAAGCTTCAGAGCAGAGGTTGATATGGGAATGGAGCTCCCCGAGCTTTCTTATTCCTTTGATTTGGTTCCATGTTTCCTGGTGCATAGAAGGCAGCAATTTGTGGAAAATGGGGGGAAAATGACACAGAGATGGATACACCCGATCATGTGGAACGAGCCCGGAGTGCTGAGAATATTAAGTACAATGGATATTGGAAGATGTGAAGAAATAAGCTCTGCAATATGTCCGAAACTGGCTAACTCTTCCCCTTAAAGTAGATATCGTCTTCCTTTCGGAGGGGGGGAATCTTTTTGTACAAACACACAAGAATACAGCTAGAGCCTCGAGTGGCTAACCATAGTCTGTTGTGTGTGCAAGCCAAAATATAGAGGTTTGCAATGATTTGCTGAAAGTTTTAACCAAAACTTCAGAGAATTCCTAACTTGTAGGTAATGTGGAACGTAATGGAATAGGCAGGTGGCCCAGAATATAATGGGGGAATATTCAAGTCTTTGCTTTCTCCTTCCTGAGAAGCAAGTGATGACCTTAACCATGATGTGCAAGGGAATGGCCTGCGTGTGAGTGTGGCCAGTGTCTTCATGCCTACGCAGCTGGGCCGGTAGGGCGACGTCTACTTCCCCGTTGTAGGTGCCAGTCTTTGTCTCTGCATCTGGTTCTCAGCGTGTGGTTCCTGATCAGCGGTGGCAGCCTCTGGGAGCTGGTTCGAAACGCAGAGACTCAGGCCCCGGCCCAGACCCACTGACTCAGATTGTGTGTTTTCTCGGGATCCTCAGATAATTCAAATAAACGTTAAAGTCTGCCAATCCCTGTGTTACCTCGTTCAAACGTCCCAGCAGCTATACGGTCTTCTCAAAGCTCAGCCTCGGGCTTCGGGCGCGGGAGTGTGTGCATCTCGTGTGTAAGCATCATGGTGGAGACAGGGACCCAGACTGCATTTACCTCCTTCCCTCCCCCATCACATATGTGCACCCTACACATTTTGAGAAGTAAATCAATAAAAAAAAAATGTTTTTCCCATGAAAACTTCTCCCGACTCTACACACGCGTGCACGCACACGCACACACACACGCGCGCGTGCGCGTTTCCAACTTCTGAACAGCAGTGGTAAAGCTAGTGGGCAGGGAGGGGGACATTTGTCCAAGGGGCGCCTGACTTGTCTGGGAGGAACAGAGAAAAGCTTCAGTTGCCGGCCGTACGCAGAGGGCAGCAAGAAGGGAAGTCCAGTTATCCCTCCCCCTCTACTGTTTGTTGTTGTCTTTTAAATGTCCCCTCTCAGTGGAATGGAGTTGCCAAACCACCTCTATCCCACTAAAGAGGACATGATCAGGGAGCGCCCGCACCTACTACATCTTCCTAGTCCACGGACGCTTATGCTCCAGACTGGGTTTAGATAGAAAATGCTAGAGAAGGTAGACAGCCCGATCGACCACTAGCAAATTTCATGCCCTCTTTCTCAAAACCTCACTCCCTACCCCTTCTTCTGAAAGCAGTTTTATTTATTTCTGAAGGGGAGAACGGAGTGTTGAGGAACACTCCGTAGTCAGTGAGGTCAGGGTTCTGAGAAGCATCCTGTTGGCGAAGGGCCAATATCCATTCATTACTGGCACAGGTAAGCCAGCAACTAGGTTCCTCTTGAGGTTACGGTCAGGATTCTGGCTGTCAGAGTGGCCCCACTTGTTAGGCTTCTGTGGACCTCTTAGAGCATCTGCCGGGATCACAGAGAACCCCCCACCCTGCCCTGTCCATTGCCCCTCGCTCATCTGGGGAGCCCAGTTCAGTAATTCATCAAGGGCTGGGAGTTAGCGATCCGACCAGGGGGGGTCCCTGGGCCACGATGGGGACCTCAGAAGCCCTTCTTTGTGGATTTCAAGTCCAGATTGATAGTCTGTATCTACACATACATACCCATCTATATTTATCTACTTATCTCTATGTAGAGAGACTGGCTGACGTACTCTCTTTTCTTTATGCTGGTGAAGCATAAGCCTTGGAATGTGGGATGGGCGTCATATGCTCGCTCTGTGGATCGGAGAAGCAGAGGAGGCTGCTTAGATAGAAGAATAGAACAGGCAGAGGCCAAAACGAGCAGAGATGAAAGGAGAGGGGAGAGACAGAGGGAGAGAGGGAGAGAACACACCAGAGCTAGGTTAGTGTCTCCACTCCACTCAGGTATCTCCTTACACTTGTTCCCTGTGTTTTTTCGATAACTTTCCCTTCAGCGCTTAAGCAGACTCAGGTTGGTTTTGTTACTTTACAGACGGAAGCATTGCCCTCCCCGCTCTGCAGCTGGGCTCTCCCCACCCCTCTCCCCCGCCTCTGCTCTCGGTCCTGAGGTTGCAGCCCGGAGAGAGGAAAGCCCAGAGAGGGTGTCCTGGTATTGTTCGCTCGGGGCACTGGCTGCCCCGTCATGCAGCACAAGCCCCGTGGCTCCCACGCTTGAGGACGGCAGGCCCCCCTCTAGAACGCGCCCGGCACCTCCCTTGGGGCAGCACAGGAGGAAATCCTGCCACAGGTTCCTTCCTGGGTCCGTCTTCTTGGAGAACCATGAATAGTGCGCGTTGCCAAGTGGACAGACTCTGAAGGCCAAGCTCCTCATGGCCTGGGAGGGAGGGGGCAGCAGCTTCATGCACACTTTCCAATGGACACGGCTGGGCGGAGGAGGGCGGGAGGGCGGGGTCCCAGAGGGGTGCCTGCCGCGGGTCCTGGTGAAAAGGCTGAGAGAGGAAGCCAAGTGAGCACAGAAGCCGGTCAGAGCCGTATGGGTCCTCTGCTTGGACTCACTGAATTTTACAAGTGGGGGACGGAAACCAACACTTATTGGGGGCCTGCCATGTGACAAGCGCCCGAGTCCCCCCAGGCCCTGTCGTTCGGGTAGGATCCTGATTGAATAGACAAAGAGACGGAGATCAGAGTGGTCAAGTAACTTGCCAAAGTGGTGAAGATGCAGTGGATTCCCAGGCCATCTAATTCCCAAGCTCGAGATGTTGTCAGAAGGGACCCGGCCACAGTCACCCAGTGAGAGCCTGGTCTTGGACTGCCCGCCCAATGCCCTTCGCATCCACCAGGCGGCCTCCAGCACCATCCAGGCTGAATGGCTGATCCCAGGCAGTCAGAGCCCAGCCAGACAGGTGGACATCTACCCCAAAGAGAACGGAACAGAACCCCAGGATCGCCCACCGCAGTGGGGCTCCGCTAGGGGCCGTGGCCAGGCCTGCCCAGCGACAGCTCAGCACAGATCAGCCAGGGTCGAAGAGGGAGGAAGTGTCAGGGCCGAGGAAAAGTGACCTCAGAACCAACAGGAGAGCCCAGGCTTCCCGTTCTTGGGCTGGTTCAGGCCACCGACACTGCGTCTGGGTTGAGCCCAGACTGGACAGCGTTCAGGGACCAAGCTCTGGACTGCGTGGGCAGCCCCGGGGGCCCGGAGCACAAAGGGGTTTCTTTCCTCACAGGCCCTCGACCTCAGACATGAGCTCTTTCTGGGGACAGGAACGTGGCCTTTTGAAAGTCTAAGCAGAAGTGAGCCCAGGGCACATGGCAGGGAGAAGAGAGAAGGCAATCTGGGGTTGATGAGAGAAGGCCCAGCTGTGCGGCCGGGCTACACAGATGGGCCCCCCAGCACCCCAGAGAGACCGTGAGCTTGATGTGCCAGGCAGATGTGCCGGGGGGGGGGGGGGCGCGTCACGCTACATCGGCGGGCTGCACAAAGGACCCAGCTGTCCAGACGTTCCGGGTGCCATCCACGGAGACACGGTCCACACATGCTCGATGGGAAGAGCATAGCCAAGTTGGGGGCTCTCGGAGTAGAAATCATAATGCATCGTTTTGTTATGAAAAGTCTCATGGGGCGCCTGGGTGGCTCAGTCGGTTAAGCGTCTGCCTTCAGCTCAGGTCATGATCCCAGGGTCCTGGGATTGAGCCTGCTGCCCCCCCTTCTGGTACTTTCTCTGTCAAATAAATAAATAAAATCCTTTAAAAAAACGTCTCAGACTACAACAAATACTTGCATTGTACGCCATTCACTGTCTGGCGACTGTCAAGGTATTTGTTGGGCCCCGATGCCAGGACACTCCGTGCGGAGGTTTCATGGGCTGAGATGCTCCACTGCACACCTTCTCTCCTGGTGCTTTGCAGGTCTGCTGGCTCTGAGCTCTGACAATCCTCCCAGGCCTGCCCTGAGCATTTACAGGGCCCACGACGAGACTGCAGATGGAGGCCCACAAACTCAGAGATCTAAATATTTAAAAATCCCCAAACAAGCTAGAAAGACAATTAAATATAGTATATTCCCTCCTCTTACCAAGTATGCTTCCATCACAAGCTGGAGGGCGCGGTCTGCTTTAGAAGATCAGAGACTCCTTGGATTTCTTGGCCAGAGCTTGGGTGGCACCAGGAGAACCAGCCCCCCGCCTCCTGCCAGTGACCCACTCCGCTCCTCTTCAAACCCTTGGTGCCATCTTCAACCACAAGGCAGCTTCATGCTCACGTATGGCTGGCCCAGTCTCTGTGTCTAGCTCCAGCCTCACCCCGTGTCCAGGTTCATCCACAATCCCACGAACAGCCACCCCTTGGCCACCTCCTCAGGTGGGGGATGGGCGCACCCGAGACCTGGGCCCCTCTTTGGAGGGTGGATTTGAGAAGCAGTCCGAGCAGCCCCGGGAGCAGCAGGGGACGCCCCTGACGGGGAATTCTGAGGTTACAGAAACCTTTTCTCATGGCCCCAGGAAGATGCCGAGGGGATGGCAACAGTCTTCAGGGAAGACTTCTCACGTGCCTGGGGCTGCGCCAGATCATCTATGTGCTTGTCTCACTGCTTGTGAGATGAGCATGATTATTCCTGCTGGAGAAGAAGAAACGGGCCCAGGGCAGTGTCCTGTAGGAACTTACCTCCGACGCCACGAAATGTGTAAGTGGCGAGAACAAGGTATCTCTGGCACCAGAGGCTGTGACCTTCCTCGATGCCCTCCCAGGAGGAGAAAAAAGCAACAGGTCATCCACCTCCCCACCCTCCTCAAAATTTCTCACCACTGTGCCCCAGGGAGGAGTAGGCTAGCCGTGAGAGAATGTACTAGAGATGCTGAAGTCCCAGGGACTGTGTGTGTGTGTGTGTGAGCAAGCTAGCAGGGGAAGGACAGAGTCAGAAGTCCATTTCCAAAGTGCATGTGAGTGGACATGCCCAGTACCCTCTTTATGGCAAACTGGGAAACCTAAAGATGGAGGGCTCGTATTTCCCCCAGTGCCCTGTGTGGCAGGCACAGGGTGTGTGCTGGGCTGACACCCTTGACTTCTTCCGAGTCTGCGTTAGCTTCGAGGATCTCTGGAGGGATCTCAGCCAATGAATGACCAAGACAGTGACAGCCAAGATGCAGCCTTGTCAAGGGGGGCTTCCGCAAGGGAGTGGTATGATGGCCTCGCTGATTCCCCCCAACATGGAACCCCTCTGCTGGGTAAGAGCTGCCTTTGTGCCAGAGCGCCTACCAAGCCTCCATGTGGTTGGCATCTCAGTCTGATGGCACCCCTGCCCGACCCTGCTTCCGGCCCTTTCCTTTCGCAGGTGACATTCTCCAGTGAACATGTTGTACTCCCAGCTCTGTCTCAGCATCTGCGTCCTGGAGGGCTGACCCTTGATGCTCATAGCCTCGTACTTAGCAGACAACCGAACTGAAACACCAGCCTGCTAGCATACAACGCCACGAGGACAGGGACAACTGTGTGTTTTCTCTTCTGCATTATCCCCTGCACCTCCAATCGTAACTGGCACCCAGCATTGGGTATGGGGCTCAGTAAACATGTGTTCAAGGAATGAACCACGTCCAGATCTCCGCCTTTGCGCACACTGGGATCGGCTGGGTCTGCGCTAGTATTGCTTTTTATCAATCCTCTGGTTCACTCGCCACCTCCTCCTTCAGCTACACCAATATCCAGGCCCCTGCCTTCCTCCTTCCTTTCTCTCCCTGACTCCGTCACTGAGAATTTAGGTCAGGCACAGTGCTCGGTGCTCAGAACCACCTTCCACAGTTGCTCCAAAGCACCTTCCCCTCTTCCCTTCAGCTTCTCTTCCTTCTCTGTGTTCCCAGCCAGCCAGGCACCCCGGCCACCTCCACTCTGACCTGTCCCAGAGCCACCTTCCCAACGTGTGTCCTGGCACTTACTTTTTAAATTGCCTTTTACGTGTCAGGTACCCTCTTAGGTGCTCTGTTTACATTATCTTTTTTTTTTATTGTGCTAAAATAGACGTAACATAAAATTTACCATTTTAACCATTTTTAAGGGCATGGTTTGGTGACATCAAGTACATTCGCTCTCACACCATATATAGAAATAAATTCAAAATGGATTAAAGACCTAAATGTGAGACCTGAAACCATAAAACTCCTAGAAGAAAACACAGGCAGTAACCTCTTTGACATCGGCCATACAAACTTTTTCTAGCTACGTCTCCTCACACAAAGGAAACAAAAGCAAAAATAAACAACTGGGACTACACCAAAATAAAAAGCTCTTGCGCAGTGAAGAAAACCATCAACAAAACGGAAAGACAACCTACTGAATGGGAGAAGATACTCACAAATGATATATCCAGTAAGGAGTTAATATCCAAAATATATAAAGAACTTACACAGCTCAACACCAAAAGAATAATCTGAGTAAAAAATGATCAGAGGACCTAAACAGATATTTTTTTTCCAAAGAAGACACACAGATGGCCAACAGACACATGAAAAGATGCTCAGCATCACTCAGCATCAGGGAAATGCAGATCAAAACCACAATGAGATACCACCTCACAACTGTCAGAATGGCTAGAATCAAAAAGATAAGAAATAACAAGCGTTGGCGAGGATGTTGGAGCAAAGGGAACCCTCGTGCATTGTTGGTGGGAATGCAAACCGGTGCAGCCACTGTGGAAAACAGTGTGGCGCTTCCTCAAAAAAATTAAAAATAGAATTACCATATGATCTAGTAATCACACCACTGGGTATTTAACCCAAAGAAAACAAAAACACTAACTCTAAAAGATATATGCATCCCTATGTTTGCTGCAGCATTATTTACAATAGCCAAGATGTGGAAGCAACCCAAGTGTCCATCAATAGATAAATGGACAAAGATGCTCTATGTATATATATATACAATTGAATATCACTCAGACACAAAAACGAATGAGATCGACCCAGAGGGTATTATGCTAAGTGAAATAAGTCGGAGAGAGAAAGACAAATACTATTTGATTTCACTTATATGTGGAATCTAAAATACAAAGCAAGGGAACACAGAAAGAACAGAAACTGATTCATAAATACAGAGAAGAGACTGGTGGTTGCCAGAGGGGGTGGGCGGGGGAGGGGCAAAATGGGGTAAGGGGAGTGGGAGATGCACGCTTCCAGTGATGGAGTAAGTCAGGGGGATGCAAGGCACAGCATGGGGAACACGGTCGGTGGTACTGTGGCAGTGTCGTACGGTGACAGATGGCACCCACCCTGGGGTGAATATCGCATAACCTATAGACTTGTCAAGTCACTATGTTGTCCACCTGAAACTAAGGTGACACCATGTGTCAACCGTACTTCAGTGAAAATGTGCATTCACAATAGTGTGCAACCATCACCATTACAGAATTTTTTTCATCATCTCAAACAGAAACTCTGTACCCATTAAACAGTAAGTCCTTCCCTCTTTCCCCAGCCTTTGGTAACCTCTATTCTACTCCCTGTCTCTATGAATTGGCCTGTTCCGGGTACCTCCCACACGTGGAACTGTACAGTATTTGTCCTTGCGTGTCTGGCTTGTTTTATATAATGTTTTCAGGGTCCATCCAACGCTGTGGTACCTGTCAGGATTTCCCTCCTAAGGCTGAAGAATATTCCATTGTATGTACAGACCACACTTTGTTTATCCATTCATTTGTTGATGGATATTTGTGTTGTTTCTACATTTTGGCTACTATGAATAATGCTGCTAGGAACATTGGTGTATAACCATTCGCTTTTAGTCTGTTTTCTTTTGAGTACAAGTGGAATTTCTGGATCATATGGTAGTTGTATTTTTAAGTTTTTGAGGGCCCACCAAACTGTTTTCTGCAATGCTAGCAGGTACTTTTCAGGAAAAGGGTTCCATGGTCAGTAGACTTCATCCTCAAACTCTTTCTTAAAGAGTCACAATGCACTTAGCAGAATAAAGGCTCTGACAGGTCCTGAAGTAAAGAATCTAAGTAACTTCGACTCCACCATCCTCGCAACTAATCTGGCAGTGGAACCCTTTCTTTGCGGAGTAACTGGTAAACACACCAGCCTCTGCTGGTTTGGGAAACAGTTCTCTGGGCTCAGCAGGAAGAGCTGGGGCTCAGGGCCAATGCAGAATCACTCAGAGCCCAGAGACAGGGCCCCCTCCAACTCTGCAGCCAGCCTATGGGGCGCCCTTGGCAAGTTACCTTCCTTCTCCAGCGGCTTTGCACCCGCCCTGTGCTCTGCCTGCTCCACCTTTTCTCTGCTTCTCTGCTTCTTGAAGGTTCACTTGGCCTTTAGGAGCAGCTCAGGCACCTACTCCTTCTCTCAGGGAACTCTGGCCCTGCTCTCCTGTCTCCCCAGGTGGGATTAGAAGCCCCTCTCCTGCTTAGCTCTTATAAAACTGTGTTGTCCTGTTAAATGGCTGCCACTATATCAAGGGGTCAGCGCCACGATTCGTTTGCATAAAACCACCACAGGCGAGCTTATTAAAAATGCTGATGCCTCCATCTTACCCTACAAATTCCTACTCAGTAGCTCTGGGGTGTGCACCCCAGGCAATGTTCTTGGGCAGATGATTCTCAGGATGCCCCTGCTGTGAGCTCTGTGAGGATAAGCACCACTTCCTCCTCTGTGTCTTGTACACGATAAATACTGAATGAGTGAACAAATGAACACGGAAGGAGGGCGTGCAGGCACGAATGAGTGAAACAGCTGTTTCCTCTTCTGTAAAAGGTGAGGTTGGAAGAGACGTTCTCTAAGTTTCCTCGTCATTAAACTTCTCTTTCTAAAGTTCAGGGTATTTTCCCCAAGAAACTTCATCAGAACCGTACACGATACACAAGCCCAAGCACCTGGAACCACTGGGGAGACCTGCCGAGGAGGACTTAGTCTGCGCTGGTATTTAGCAAATGACCCGGGACTCATGAGCACCCATACTCTTGACGCTGTCGATTTTATCGTCAGAGAGGCAAAGAGTGGCAGATGCTTGTGCCCGGGTGAATTCCGTCTCATTCTCTCTAAGAGCAAGTAGCTGAGAGGCAGTACTGTTAGAGCCAAGAACCCCGAAGTTTGAGGATTAGCGAGGGAGGTCTGGGGGGACCAGGGGCTGGAGCTGCTGCAGCACCCTCTTTGCTGCTTGGAGGGGGCACAGACCATTAGCAAGGGTAGGGTGCTCCCACCACTTCCTGGCACAGTAAAACCCCGACTCTCCCCTCCCTGGGGACCCTGCAGGTTTCGAGAGGCAGCACCAGCTTCTCCTAAGAGCTATGGCCTGAGAAAAATGAAGTCTCCCTTTGCCTATAACCTCTCAGCATTTCAGAGGAAATGGTTGGCTAGGGCTGCCAAGAGCCAGCAAATATTTGGTTAGCCTGGAAAGAATGGGTGCTCGTTTTCCAATTCCCACAGACTTCTGTACGCCCAGTTCCTTTTATTAAAAACTTCAAATCCAGAGATAATGTCGAATGGCACTCCAGGCTCTGCGCATTCATCTGTATCCTGGGGAGCAGGACCCAGAATCTAAACAAAGAAGAGCTTAATCAATAGAACTCATGAATATCCTCTAGGAACAGGACCCAGCGCAGTGGAAGGCTCGGCAGAGGGTCTGAACTGCTGTTTTCTTTGCGTGGGTGTCTATGGCAAGTGCTGGAAGACTCGCCTCCTGTCCGCGAGGGTCAGCAAACTACGGCCCACGGGACAAATCCTGCCGGCTGCCTTCTCTTTGTTTTCGTACAGCCCGTGAATTAAGAATGTTTTTGATTTTTTACAGCTTTAAATAGTTGAAATAAATCAAAAGAAGACAAATATTTCATGACATCTGAAAGTTGTGTGAAATTCAAATTTGTGCCCACAAACAGGGTTTTATGAGAACACCGCCACACCCGTTCGTTTGCGTGTCATCTGTAGCTGCTTTTGAGCGACAGGACTGAGTGGTTGAGGCTGAGACCACATGGCCCTCAAAGCCTAAAACAGGTCCTGTCTGGCCGTTCGCTGAAAAAGTGTGCAGACCCCTGGAGTCGGGGAGGGAAGGCCCGGCTGTCATTGGTATTTGAACTAAAAGCTAGGGGGGAAAAAAAAAATATATATATATATATATACACACACCCACACCCACACACCCACACAGTTAATTATAAAGCAGACAGCTGTTTAACCTAACAAGTGGGTCAAGAAAGAAAACGGTGCTGGTCAGCACCCCAGAAGTCCTCCGTGTGTCCTTCCTTCCTGACCGCAGTTCATCAGTCCCTGGACCTTTGTGATAACATCTTCCTTGCTGTTCTTGATACTTCTACCACCTGAGCTCTGCAAATGAATTACGCTTGCTCTCGAACTGTATACAAATAGAACACTGTACATTTGCTTTTGTGTCTTGCTTCTTTCTCTCAACATAGTTTGTGGGACTCAGCTCTGAGTGTGTGTGTGTGACCGCCTTCGCTGCCTGGCCTTTCTCACTCTATGACTTCAGCAAAGTTCATCTCTTCATTTTACTGTTGTTGATGGACAGGTGGGGCATTTCCAGTTTGGGGCCATTGTGAATAGCAATGCTGTGAACATCTTGCATCTGAACCATCACTGACTTAGGCAAGAGTCTCTCTCTGGAAAGAGAGAGAGAGAGAGAGAGAGAGAGAGAGAGGAGTGGAACTGTTGGATCGTGGGTTATGTGTATTTTCAACTCTACCAGTTAATGCCAAACTGTTCCCCAAAGACGCTGGACCAGTTCACGCTCCCACCAGCTGCCTCCTTATTTAAGGAGCAGAGAACTCTCTTGAGTCTTCTCAGTCAGCTCTATTTCCATCTTCAAAACCTAAACCACAGGGGTCTGCTGCCTGCCCCCTCAGTTCCCTGAAGAGCCAGAAAAGGCGCATGAGACCCATCATCTCTACCGCTTCATAGTTTAAGTCTTTTAAAAATGTAGCAAATAGACCGTCAATATTCCAAGAATGATTCTTGAGAGAAGATGATCTCTTTTAGGTTCATGTGTGTGGCTCCGGGTCAGCCAGGTGTGAGAATGCCCTGACCACCCTCTCCCTACCTAACCACTCCAGGTCCCGTGTCGGGAGCTGAGGAAGGAAGCTCGTCGCAGCCAGTGGGTCAGGTGGCCTTCCAAAGCCTCCGAGTGCGCAGAACAGGCAACCGCCCCTTTCTCCTTTGGGCAATCACAGGACTTCAAAGGTCGGGGTATCAGCTCACAGGAAGAAGACGCTTGGGTCTTTTTCTGCAGCGTTTTAGGAGAACAGGGCCGAAAAGGCCTAATCCGCCATGGCCAGCATGCCCTCCCCTCACCCAAAGGACCGAGCACTTAGTGGTATTTCTGAAACATGATGCAGCGTTGCATTGAGAAGGCACAAATACACCCCAAGCCCTAGCACACATTTATCCAGTTTGTGGAGGCGGATTAATAGAGTAACCAATAAAACATGTATAAAAGCTTTAATTAAATCTGATGAAATAAAACTTCATGTTTTATTTATGGACACTCCCAACATGTAAAGGATTCGGGGACACATTCATTCTTACTGCCATTTTGTCCTCATATCTATAATTAAATCCAGGCTGCAGCTCTGGCCCAAAGCAATGCGGCATTTTCAAGCTGGCCTTGGACTCACCCTCCCCCACCCCCATCTGCTTTTAATTATAATTACCATCCCAATAGGAAGGAGGCTTATGGTAAAACAAAACACAATAATCAAACAAACAAACAAACAAACAAACAAACCAACCAACCCACCCCTGGGTTGTTCCCATTGTGTTTCAGAAGGCCGTGCAGAAGGAGGATTTCAGGGATTTCAGGCAGGTGGGCCATTTTCTCCAGTTCCAGTTTTTATTCTGTACCAAGGGCACAATCCCTTCATTTTACTTTTGACATTAAAAAAAAAAAAAGGACTTCATGAAACAAGACAAAATAACTTATGATTATACGAAACATAACTGTGACAAATCACAAAACTATACATATTAATAGAAAAAAAAGTGTACCTAATTCTTTAAAAGATTTATGACAATAAGCACCAGATGTGCCCCTAAAGAAAAATCGGCCCCATATCCAGTATGATATATGCAGTTCATTTCTCTACGTGAGTGTATATAACTATGTACAAGAATCTGTGTGATTTATGGAAACCAGATTTCCATTTTTCCCCCCCAAAGTGCTTTATGTCAGCAACATTACACAGGATGCTCTTCTGTCTGTACAAAATAAATCTTTTTTTTTTTTTACATTCGCCATTTCTCCAATGACTGGTTTTTGGTTTTTTCTTTTCTTTTTGCTTTATCCATTGCAAAAAAAAAAAAAAAAGTAACTGCAGAAACCCCACACCACCACCAAAAAGTGCCATTACAAAATGCTGCTAGAAAACGTCACGGTCAAACAGTCAAATAAAATACCAAATAATTAAACTGGACATTTACAGTCACTATTCCTGATACTTCAAGGCAACTGGACAGTCGAGGTTCTTGGACAGGGTAGCTGGACATTTACCTCTGCTCTAACATAAGTAGTAATGTGCTTGACAGCAGGGAATTTAAAAACAGCACACCACCACCAACACTGTTTTATCAGTGGGTCCACTGAAGGCCTTCTGTCTGCTTTCCAATCACCTATGCAATCCGGGGGAGACAGGGGTAAAAGGGGACACCCCACAGGACCAGTACATCCTTAAATAATATTTAACAGCTAATCAGCGGCTAAATTACAACTGACATTTTGAGGCGGTGCCTTTAAGGAATTAAGACAATGCAGCAAACGAAATGTCTCTAGGCAGACTGATTTTTTTTTTTTTAATGTAATAGGATAATTGGCTTTGGGCTGTGTGTATTTTCACAAGCACCAGTTTTGTTTTTTGTTTTTGTTTTTTCAAAAAAGGGGGAATGACAATCTCTGCTCAGATGTTTATGAAAATGGCTAGTTACACAGCGAGACGAAAAAGGCCAGGCAATGGAAGGGAATGAATTTTCTGAAGTTTCTACTTTCACTGCTACACCTATGATGACGAACGCCATCTATGAATCTTGAGCAATGTGAAAGCCAGCAAGGGACAGATCGGAAGGTCAGGTGAGATTCTGGAAGCCAAGGACAGCCTGGGCCGTCTCCAAGGAACCTGACTGTGTCAGGCCCTGAGGGCTGAGCTCAAACCCGGAGACACCAGGAAACACCGAGGGCCATGTGCGGGGACACGAGCTTGCAGCCTGCACTGGGCCCGCTCGCCACACGCTCACACCCATGCCCTTTCCTGCTGAGGAAGGAGGCCCTGCAGGTGTTCCCCTCCCCCCCCCCCGCCCCCAGCAGTGACGAGACAGGGGCGGGGCCGCCGTGAGGCCACGGCCGGACCAGACACTGGCGCAGGGGCATCTCCTCCAGCCAAAGAGGAAGATGGCCTGCACAGGGCCTGAGGTTCGGCGCCTGGCTTTGTCCTTCTCCCCGCTGTCCACTTCAAACTATATAAAGCCACAAGGCAGGGCTGACATCCCTGCAATCAAAGCAATAACCCCTTGCTTTTCATCTTTTCCCTCCTCGTCACACAAAGTACGAAGTGTGATCCGAGTTCCTCATAAAGGAATTTAAAAACGCACACACCGTCTAACGCTATCAGAGCTTACCTTCCTTTCTGGAGTGGGGCACGGGGACCCGCGGGGGACGGCCGCCCTGGCATGCGTGTGTCCTGGTTTACACCCAGTGACAGAACCCACAACGTCTGCAAGGAGGCTGGCGTTTTACGCGCAGGCTGGGAGCTCGTCTGGCTGGGAAGCCTCAGGAGCCTTGTTTCGTAAAGCAGAGCAGAGGTTTGTAAAGTGAGTAACCTCGCTCTTTTGCAGCTCTGGACGCCTGCATGGTGGCCTTTCTCGGATCAGAGCCCATGAGTCCAAGGAAGCAGACTGACCTTGGGCCCTGGAAAAGAGACCCCCCCCACGTGGCTCGTTAGTCCCCTCACTCTACGGCACATGGGGATCAAGTCCAGCCCGGGCAGCCCGACTGTGGGGACCTGCCTGTCAGGAGACAAACTGTCCCCGGGTCCCAAGGGTGACACCGTGCTGGTGAACTCTTGTTGGAGACTGTAATGATCTCGGTGGGGCAAAGGGCACTGTTTCATTTTACCAGAGGAAAGAAACGGAAATGTGACAGTTCTGGAATGTCAGGCTTTACCCCGTGTCTTTGGGGTGTGGCTACTTTTTAGGATCTACGCGTGGGACTGAAGATCTTTTTAATAGCTTTGTCAACGCATCCCAGAAAGTGGCTTCCTATTCAGGGTTGCTATCAAATGACCAAGAGCTCTGTGAACATTCCAGGCTCTCAAAGGAGAGTTTCAGGGAAAAAAGTTAACTTCTTCTGCTTACCTTCCCTGAACTTTCCCTCTCCCTGCCTCAGAGCAGACCTTGCGGGGAGGAAGGATGGTCAGGCGAGGGCGGGTGGGTGTGCTGATTGCAGACGGGAGGAGGTGAGAATAATGGCGAGGGTGGAGAGGACAGTACGGGGGAGGGACAGACAGACAGCTGAGTGGGTATCCGAAAGGAGGTGAGCAAAAGCTATGCAAAATCATTGGACATTGGGCACCTCCAGTTGGGTTTTCTGAGAGAACCCAGGATCTCAGATCAGGGGGTCCCTGTTCTCACATCTTCTAGCATGACTCAGCACAGTACCAAGTGGAGGCAATGGGTCAACCAGTCAAGCGATCTTTTCCATGGAACGAGGTCTTCGAGGTGGAGTCACCGAACAGTCAACCCACCAGGGTTTCCGCTACGGCCCTGGGAAGGGGGCTGGGCCCACCCCCTTTCCCTCAGGTCACTTTTATGAAATGCGAAACTACTGTGGGGGGGGGGTGTTCACAGGTGCGTGAGGTGGGGCCAGGCCAAGCTACAGCGGTGGCAAAATGGACGTAACTGGGGTGATTACACTACTTCTTTCCGTCCAAAGAACAGACCTCTAAATATTTTTTTTTTCCTTTAAAAGTAGATGTAAATAACAAGTCTTTAAAAATAAAAGAACTAAGATAAGTTGCTGGAATATAAAACAAGTCGTAGTGCCTTTCAAGGGACTGTGCTTGACAGAACCTTCTTATTTTGCTTTCGGAGAAATATTGAAAAGCAATTGGTTAGCATGGGCATAGTAAGAGGAGAGAGGCAGCCAGCTCCCTGGGCTGCCAGGCCAGGGCTGGTGCCAGGAGCCAGGGCTTCTCCAGGAGTTGAGCCCAAGCTGTGCTTGGGTGTAGGTTTCCCCTGTTGCCTGATTTTGCAGGAGCCAGCGGGGACGGGGAGCAGCGGGGGGTTCACTGTGCTTCCGGCAGTTTGGGTTGTCCTTCCCTCTTTGGAGTTCTGCGCAAGCGTGATCCCCAGACTGTATGTTCATATACGCATCCTTTCACTGGTGTCCTTTGAGAGCTGACAGCCGGAAGTCACAGGTGTCCGGTAGAGTGACTCTAAATTCCCTTTGAAAAGCCAGGCCTGCTGGTCACCAGCAAACCCAGAGAGAAAAAGGACAACTGAACACATTCCTGCAAAGCCTGGCTCCGGCCAGTCCTGCCTTCCAGAGACACGTCTGTGATTCTGCAGGGTCCACCAATGAGGCGGACAACCTTTTCATGCAGTCTATGAGAATATGAAAATAAAAGGTGGCAAGTGACAAAAAAGGTTCTGGGTGTCAGTGGGGGTGGAGGCCAGGGGAGCCTTTAGCCTTCAGTATAAACAGAGGAGAGCTGGCTAGGACAGCGGTCCACGGCGCTGATCTGCAGAAACGTGGCGTCCTCAGGTCCGCTGCAAAAAGACTCCCCGAAGAGGCTCGAAGACCCTGAAGGCAAATCATACACTGGAAGAGAAAGAACAGGAAAGTTAACAATCGCGCCTGGTCACACCCACTGCATGTGCAGGCAGCAAATGCTGACGGGGGCCAAGGGCTAGGCCCTTCAGCGGCTCTGTCCTCAGGGACCTCAGTGGGGAGGGAGGTGGACTTGCAGGCAGATGGCCACAATTAGTCTTGGCACAAAATACGGGCTGAGTAGAAGTAAAAGTGTTCTAAGCAAGGGCGAGGATGGCCTCAAAAAAGAGACGATATTAAAGTTGAGTCATAAAGATGGGATTCTCACAGATGGAGAGATAAGGAAAGAACATTCTAGAAGGAGGAAACAGAGCGCAAAGATAGATAGGGAGGGGCTGTGGGGCCAAGTGCCTGGGCAAAGTTCAGGTGCAGCACATGTAGGGAGACATGCGTGAAGGTGGGCCTATGTGATCTGGCCCATCTCATGGGGGCCTTTAAGTTTAGGTGGCTGGAGACTATCTAAAGTGTTCCAGGAGGAAAGGGGCATATTTTAGCCTTCATTTTTGGAAGGCAATGCTCATGGTAGTATGGGGGGCAGAAGGGTAAAGACAGAGTTGACTCAGGGAACCTCCTGGAAGGCTATGGCTATTGCCATGGTCTGGGAGAGACACTATGGCCCCCTGAGCCAGGGCGGTGGGCATAGGGCTGGAGAGGAGCATGAAGGTGAGAGACATTTCAGGGGCAGATTCAACAGGACATGATGCGGTCATGCGCCAGGTCAAGCCTTGTCCGGGCCAGACACGGCAAACCCACCTGGTCCCACCTGCGAGTCTGCCGGAGTTTCTAAGTCACAGAAAGCCACCCACCTGCAATGCCCGAGTGAGCGGAGAAGGCTCTGTGGAACACATCAAAGCCGGCCTGCCCCATGGGCGTGGGGGCCAGGCAGTCCTCGAAGGAAGGCGCCCCGCTGCAGGGGCTGCTGGGCAGCACGGCTCTCTGGGAGTCGGGATACTGGGGGGGGCGGAATGTCTGTAGCTGCCCGTAAAATCCTGCAATGCAAGCACGGCCGTGAGCTCCTACAGAGCTTAAGTCCCCAGGACCGCCCTGGCGCAGCTAGACCCTCACGCGGCCTGGCTTCACGTGACAAGAGGCCTCTCACTCTTAAGCCCACCTGTGAAATCTTTGGAGCGAGCCTCTGAAATGCACACTCTGAGCAGAAGCTCTTCTACCATCAGGGGCTGTCAAAGCTTGTTGGCTTCTGACATTTTTACGTGCTGCTCCAGGATGGGCAGCTGAACGGACTCTGCCCTCCCCTAGATGCTCTCAAGAGGCCCAGAGACGGCAGGCCTGACCCACAGAGAACATGCCTACCCCATCCCTCCCCCCGGGTTTTGAGCCTATCTTAACTTCCTTTATCGTATATTCGATTCTGCTTTTCACGTTTGGTAAAACCTGAAACACGCCCTTAACAAGGCTCACCTGAAAACGACAACATCAACAACATAGATCTATCCACCCAACTGTCCCTTCTAACAGAGAAGTTCATACACATTTATAGACTTTTGACTATTTTGAATAGGTACACAGAGTATCCTGTAGGATGGGATGTGCTGTATTATTATTGTTAATCTTTGCAGTAACTGGGACAACTGCAAGATATCATGTAACGAAGAAATTTGAGGAAAGACTGCTTAATATTTGAAAATCATCATCAACATTCTGCTGATTTTGTTTCATTAAACTCTTCCATTGTTTTCTTCTTGTGTGACACAGGTTTCCTGGGGGGTGTTGGTGGTTCTTTTCCACAATCCCTCCACACCCCAAGATACCTTACCTTTTCCTTCTTCCTCTTGGCCTCATGATACATTTAAGTCAATGGACTGTTTTCCTGCATTATATGCTTTTGCAAATCTAATAATGAAATCTTCCCTCGATGCTTTATTGAACGGAGAGTTGTAGCTCATTGTATCTGTTTGCTCAGCTGCAAAACATCACTGTTTCCACTGACTACTGTGAAGATTTAGGGCGAAGAAAGACCATATATGACATTTTAAGGTGCTTCAGAGCATCAGTTATTACTGATATCACTACTCTGGTAGAAGAACCCATGAGGGCTGAGTAGAGAATGGGACCCATGGTTCATACTGATGGTTCATGATGATGGAGAACACAGGACCAGTTCATGGGCTTTGGTTCCCTAGTCCTGTGTGGTTCCTCCACTAGAACGGCCCCCTCTTCTTAATGATCAATAGGTAGGGGAGGTGTTATCTTTTTTTTTTTTTTTTTTTTACCAGCTCTCTTGAAGTATAACCAGGGCATGGTGACGCATCCAGCCTACTGTGCTCATCACCCTCCCATTTCTGGTTCGTGTTCTCCAGGTGGCCCGTGTAAATGCTCACATCACCTTTGGCCAGGGGCTCTGTGGCTGCTGGGGACGTCCCCAAAGCATGTGTGCAGAACTGCTCCTAAAGACACAGTCTGGCCCTCTAGGAGCTTATGATCCAAGACGGAGGGACCCATGTGGATTTATGCATGGGGCACACTCGCAGGAAATGAAGTACTATCCTTTCAAAGCAGACACTAGAATACTTTATACAGAATCCAGAGAAAAATGCACATAAGGTTTGGGGGGAAGATTAAAAGCACGTACGGAAGTATAGACTAGAAAAATATTCGGGGGGATACCATGTCAAGGCAAGAGAAGAAAAAATGGGAAACCACTGACCCTTCTCTGTTGGATTCCCCAAAGGCTTCTGTAGGATCTCAATAGACAGATGGGCAAAGGACCCAACCAGACCGCCTGGAGACACAGATAACTGATCCACCAATATGGACCAGCTCAATCCTCTAGCCAACAAAGAAATACAATCAAGACAATAATAAAATACCACATTCTATCTATCACAGGAGCAAAGATTTCTAGAAGTCATTCTTGGTGCAGGTGTGAGAATGACAAAGTCACTTCTGTCCGTGTTGCAGACACTGTGAAGGTGCAAGCTTCTTGGAAAACCACTCTAGAGCCCGAAAAGTGTTCATACTCGTACACCTGGACCTGGGGATTTTACTTCTGAGGAGGTATTCTCAGAGTCTATTCCAAAGAACAGAAGAAATTCTGCACAGAGGTAGTCGTTACAGTGCTAGTCAGAACAGAAAACCCAAGAGCCAAACGGGCAAACGTAAGGGAATGAATCAGCAGAGTGGTACATTTACACGATGGGGATATTAAGTAGGCACTAAAAAAATATTTACAAGGAGTTTTTAACAACAGGGAAAGACCATTATACAAGGTTCAGAAGAAAACAAGAGCAAGATACAAAACTGAATGTGGAGATGGTGCAGTCACGGGCAGGTCCATGTAATAGCATGGATGGTGAGGCAACGTTTCTTTGTTTTTTTAGAGAAGGAGAGAGTGAAAGAGAGAGAGAGAGAAAGCATGTGAGCGGCGGGGAGAGGGAGAGAGAGAGAATCTTAAGCAGGATCCCAGCATAGAGCTTTTGCTGGATCCTTAAGCAGGATTTCAAGACCCTGAGATCACCGCCTAAGCCAAAATCAACTGTCGGACGCTTAACCGATTGAGCCACCCAGCCACCCTGGTAAGGCCACCTTTTATGGTTGCCTTAAGGCTGGGTTTTTGGCTTTATATTTTTCTGAGTTTTAATAGTGGTGAAGAGCAAGTACGCTGGAGCCAGACTTCCCGGGCTCAAGTCCTACTTAACCACTTACCCACTGTGTAATCTTAGTGAATTACTTAGCCTCCTGGAGTCTATTTTCTAATCTGTAAAATGGGGCTAAAAGTAGTACCTATACCTCACGGAGTTATTATGAAGATTAAATGAGTTCATATGTACATATTATAGAATATAATTTGATAACATAATTATATAATTAATACTTGTATATTTTTTATATAATACATGTTTGTTAAATAAGTAAAATTAAAAAGTGACATGATCTTACAACAACTTAGTCCTCAAAAATTGAAAAAAAAAAACCTAGTTATTAAGAGAAATAAAATTTTCTAAAGGGCAACGGGTAAGTCCTTCAATAATAACCCAGTGTGGGAATGGACATGGCAACAGGCATGAGGTGCATACCCACTTCCCAGGCAAAATTCTCTGGAACATTCTTGTCCCTGTGGGGATCTGAGCTGTATGTATCTTGTCCATATTGGTTCCTAGATCCTGCACTAATTAACGCATAGCTTGATTTCTTCACTCACCCCCGTGCAGGCTCAAAACAGCAACAAGTTTAAGTGGTTTGAAGGAATCTGGGATGAGCGGCTTTGTGGTTTGGGAGGCTCCTTGGACTGATCTTGATTTTGGGTACCTGGTGGCCAGGCACACATATCAGGAGGAAAGCATGACCATGGACCACCATGGCTGGTTTATTAGAATGTAATGCCTCCTCACTGAGGAGAAGAGACAGTATTTGCTGTTTCTATCACTCTGCTGGCTCTGCTCAGATTTGTTACCCATCAATTCCCCAATAATGTTCCTCAGTGTACTGTTGCCCTTCCAAGAAGAGAAGCCATTTCTCACTCAAGTCCACAACTCCCCAAATAGGGACGTTAATCATTCATGTATGTCAGGTACACGGATAGAGACCTTCATTGGCCTTTCGTGAAAACCCAATTCTCTCTCTTCCTCATCTTCCCTCCTGCTTCTAAGAGAGCAGGAATGTTGCCTGGCTTCAACCTCCATCTGAGCGTTGTGATGTGTGAGTACAGAAGGTCAGTCATGTGGAGAACACACCAGGTTCCATCCCCCAGACTTGCCCGGCTGCCTGGATCAGTGTGAGAAGGCAGAGTGGACTATAATTCTTGCCTGCGGATGTCTTGGCTGACACGAAAAACAGTTGAAACCAGAATGGCCCCGCAAGCATGCTGGATCACTCTCACAGCCAACTTGGGGAAAGAAAATCCTCTTTATTAAATCCCTCCCTCCGAGAAGCCAGTCACTTGGAGATGCCAAGTACACTGGTGTGGATGGCTGTGGTCAAATCCAAGAGCTTTAACAGACCCTCTTCCCAGTGCTACTTCCATAAAAGTAACAAAATTTTTAAAAATTCCGTTAGGGTCTTGCCACACACACAAATCCTGAGAAAGCCTAACCCATTTTCTGATGAATGGCTCCTGTATTCCAGCTGTTGGATTTCGTGGAGTGAATCTGGATGGAACTCTACCTCTCGGACCAAAAGCAAAATGAAGCAAGATGTTAACACATTTCATGGGCATAAGAGTGACGGCAAGGTCAGCTACTCTGTCAGTCCGTGCGTCGGTGCTGGCCAAGGGGCTGTCGGAGAAACCAAGAAACAAGGTAGTACCTTGTCCTCGAGGATTGAGAATGCAGCTGGAGCGAGAGCACACATAGTTATAGCAGCAAAAGAACACACCCAGACATTCACGTTGGCAATAATTTTGTTAGCTGTCACCTCCGGTTATAAAATCACCCCTCCCCCATAATTCTGCCTCCAAAAATGGCAGGGCTGGGGGACAGGGAAGGATCTACAGATAAACTGGATCTACCCAAACTGCAGCTCCCGAATGTCAAGCAGAATCATTCCTCCTCTTGTCAATTTTGGGAAGTTTTTTCCCTTCTGAAAACACACCTGTTTTTCTAATTATATATATTTAAAAAATGTATGGAATTGTACCAACCAGAATATGCAGAATAGTATAAACAAAGAAGGAAAAGCTTTTTTTGTTTCCACATTCAGATATGGCCAGATATAGCTACACAAAACTGGAATGTTCTATATATTGCTTGGTCTTCTGTTTTCCTCCATAATATTCTCTATGCGCTTCACACATCACTAAACTTCATTCTCAAAAAACGTTCCCCTTTGTCCCACAGGGTCACTGATGCCGCTGTGATTTTGGGTTCGATCAAGAGTCTGCAGTCACTGTTGCTGCTAGGCCCCCCGAAGCCGGTGTGGGTTTCCTTCCCGAAGTGGACGGGGGTGGGGGACGTCCGAGGAGAGAGGAACTGCGTGACTAAGTGCGATGACAGAAGGGTGTTCGTTCTCTAGGGCAGCACCACCCAATGGAACTCTCTTCGATGATGGAAACGATCGAGTTCTCCCTCTGTCTTGCTGTTGGTACAGGAGCATCCAGTGGCTGAGCTAGTGCAGCGGAGGAAATGGCTCTTTCACTTTGTTTCATTTTAATTAATTAAAACTTAGGTAGCCACGTGCGGCTCGTGGCTCCTGTCCTGGACAGCAAGCTCTCGGGCATTCCGCCTTCCCAGCGTTAGCAGACTTTGTTTCAGAAATGTCTCTCGTTAAATTCCTGGAGGAAAAACACACGACCCACCACCAAGGGTTTCAATAAAAGCCAGACAATGATTCTTAGACTCGTGGCCTCCAAGATAGGAATTTATATTGGACTCCTCAATACATTTATCTTTTCTTAAAAATCCACCACTCCGATCTTTGTGGAGGGAACCAGAATATACATACATCCGTAAGTAAACAACGGTCACCAGGCTTGCAACCCTCCGGAGGGCTGACGAGTGACCGTCTGAAGCATTTCAGCGCTCCTGAAGGAGCGAGCCACATTCCCCTCTGGAAGTAGGCGAAGGAAAAGGAAACAAGTCGCACACTTTCTGCCTAGCTTGCCGGGCCCGCTGGGAGTGGCAGCAAGTCCAGTCCCATCTCCAGCGGCCCCACCACAGGAGGGTGGTGTCAAGTCCGACACCGAGGCTCGACCCAACAGTTCGCCCCCTGGACGGGGATGAATATCATCAGCCCGTACCTCATCAAAGGGCTGCGTCGGGAGCTGTGTACTTAGTGGGTCTGTTTATGTAGCAGACGGCTTTGCAAAACAGAATTCTCATTTTCCTTTACCATGAGGCTGGGAACCACCACCAAACTCTGGGCACCAGGAAAAGCGCTGGATGGACGGTGTGCAGAATCAAAGACTGACCCCCCCCCCCGCCCCCACCTCGTGGTAAGCTCTGCCAGGACCACGATGACAACTTAGAGAGGCGGACAGCCTGCAGGGGGAGCCCCTCACAGGCCATGGCGAGGTCTCCCAGAACTACCCCCCAACCAGGCGTTTCCTGAGCAGGCTTGGCAGAACCATTTGTGAGTCTTCTCAGAAACCATGACAAAGGCCATCACTTCCCAAGCCCCCCTGAGCCCTTTGGATGGGAAAACCCTCCCGCTTCTGTGTGCCCCTGGGAGCTCCTTTCAGGGGTCAGGCCAAGCACTGCCATGCTCAGCCCCGGCCAGGCCTCAGGAGCCGGCTGCTTCCTTGACCTTCCAGAAGGAGCACTGATTTTACTGTGTGTGCTTGCCCCCATTGCTGTATTTCTGTAAAGGGAGGGGTTCGCAGTATCTGCCTGACAAGGTACACGCGCAGGTTCCAGGGGACCGAAAGGAAGACCGTGTGAAGACTCGCGCTCTCCACGTGCTGCTCTGTCTTCTTCTACGAACACAAGCATTTCCAGTTTTATACTTTTACTCACTCAAGGACTATTTACTAAGCACCCAAGTGCCAGAGACACAACGGTGGCTAAGATGCACGGCGTGCCTTCTTGGAGTTGATGTTTTAGTGAGAAAGAACGAGAAACATGCCCACAAGAAACCCAGGAACACCGTTTCATACTCTGTAGGACGATATAAAGGACACTTTCAGGGACACAGAGAGTCTTGACTCTCTTCTCCAGCATGCACGCAAGACAGGAAGAGGGAAAGGCAACAGGTGAGAGAGAAGCCTGCGTGCTGACAGCCGTTCCCTCTGTTCGGCCCTGGCTCGTGGTGGCAGGTACAAGTAGGGGGCATCCGCCCCCCAGCTCTGCTGAGGACCAGCCCCGACAGTCTTCCTCCGTCAGTGGCTCTGACCTGCTCGTGCCCGGGAGGAAGACGAGCAGATTTGAGAGGTGCAGGGACAGCTGGTGTGCCTCAGCTCTTGGGTGGTACCGCCGTTTGGTAGCCAAGTGGGAGGAAGGATATGTATTTATGAGCTTTATGACTTAATTATTTTTCCGCAGAGACTATAATTTTGTGGGTTACTTTAGGAAATGTAGAGGGTTTTTTTTGCCTCAGTCCTATAATTGTTGCATGAGCAGGGGCATGGGTGAACCTGGGTGATGAACGGGACGGCGGGGGGGTGGGGGGCACGACTCAGAGAGCCCAGGGACGGGGACAAAGTAGACACATGACCCTGCTCCCCTAATTTCTCCTTCTCCGATACTCTTATGGCTCTTTGCACATATTCTCTGGGAATCCTGGAGCTACCCCCTTTGAATACCTTCTGTGATCCATGGCACAAGCCATCCAGGAGAAGAGAGGAAAACACAGGTGAGCCTCTGCTAAAGCTCCCAAAGGCCAGAAGCATATGCTCTTTGGCATCTTGACTTCTCAGCCTGATTTTATGCACTCCAACCTTACTCAGAGAAGGGCCCAGGGAATCACACGCTTACTACTCACATGGTGACTTTGTATGAGAAAATTTGTAGGATTCCTTCTCGGGTGGCCCCCTGATATTCTTGCCTTGTAAGCAGGTGATTCAAACAAACATTCCCATTTGCAGAGACAGTGAGATGGAAGCAGAGGACCTGTTGCATTTGCTGCCTTTATAACCAGTACTTTGCTTATACGATGCCATGCAAATAAAAGTGGAAAATTCATGCAATCATTTTAATATTTCCAAACATCCAGAAATTTGAAATTATTTATGGATCTAGCCTTTATCTTAAAACAAATGGGCAGCAGGACTCAAACAGCTACTATATAAGTTCCTACTAAGTTCGGGGCTTTCTCATTTGCAGTCCCCTTGCTTGGGCATTTTTGTGGAACACTTTGGTTAGCATTATGCCAACTGCTTGAGAATTCTGTCAGAAGGGAGGAAAGGAACTAATATTTATTTGCTCCACGTCAGGCACCGTCCTACATGTTTCAGACAGAAGATCTCCATCCTTACGACAACTTTTGAGTCAAGCAGTGTTGTCCCCAGTTTATAGACAAAGAAGCAGAGAAGTTAAAATAACTTACCTAAATCCTCAGAACTACCGAGTTTTCAGAGCTAGAAATCAAACCCTGGTCTCTTTTGGTGACAGAGCTCATACAGACTACTAGGGCTTGAGCTCATGGACCAAATCATTTTAAACACAGTCTTGCCATTTCTGTTGATGTCCCTTACTGCCAACTTCAGAGGCAATTTGCTCACACTGGACAAATATTTCATAACGTACAAACACTTTCATTAGGGAGAAAATCATTGAATTAATTAATGGAAATCAATAAAATCACCTAACTGCTAAAAAATTCTAAAAACCCTCAAAAGTAGAAACAGAGACATTTTAGACACTTCCTTTGGCCAATTTTCTGATTTAGTCACTATTTCATTTCCACCCCTTGCACGAACAACTTGGATCTGGGTTTGAATCGTGGATGACCCATTAACCAACTGTGTTAATTTATCCAATCTGGACAAATTATTTTCCTGCTTGAGCCTCATTATCTTTTAAAATAACACCTATTTTATTGGGTTGTGGAAAGCATTATACATGAGCGTGTTTATAAAAGCATATACTGCATTCCCTGGCAGGTAGGAGGCCCTTAGTAAATAGAGCAATTACTATTGCCACGAAATGAGCTCAGAAGTATTTCTAGATTCTGTATAACGTACAAGCAATTCTTTAGAAATGTTTCCCTCTCATAAGCCACCGCCCTCAAGTACAAAATGATACTCCTCTTAAAAGTGGAATCACAATTTGGTTGTCATTTTTTGGCTCCTGGCCATGGCCAGCAACATCCTCCAGGTCTTCATCTAGCTAGAACTCCACTCAGTCTCCTCCATGGAAGTGGTGGAGAAACGGACTCTTCATTTTGACACAGAGTCTACAAATGCAGAAGCCGCAGGGACGGCTCACAGACTGGGTGAGGAAGACAGGTTTTTCTCTGGGCTGAGAACTGAACCACCTTCCACAGCACTCGAGCTATTTACGACTGACATTTGAGCATCTACTGTACTAAGAAAGAGGAAAATAATGGACATAATAACCCTTACGATTCCACTTGGACACATTCCTCTTGTGGGAGCCCGGGGACTGTGGTTCAGAAGTCGACCACCGGAGCAACTGCCTGGTCCCCTTGCCCTCTGGCCGAGGGGCTCCTGCGTGGGCCCACCTAGATCCAAGAAAGGGCGCCATTTTCATCTGGAGCATCTGCTCCCAGTTGGCGGGTCACAGAGAGATACGCTCAGGACACTCGGTGCCTTCCTCTGCTTGCGCCCCTCACAGCCCCTCAGCGGTCTGCACGAGCTGCTAAAGCTCGTTTGTTACCACGAGCCACACTTGGCCTCGGTGTTGTGTCCAGGGCAGGGTTGGGGGAAAGGGAGAGGGTTTGCTAGTATGTCTGCAAAGGGTCCCACAAGGGGCTGGGAGTGGGCAGAGCCTGCTGCTGACAGGGACAAAAGGGAAAGGCGACAGAGCAGAGGGAGGACGGCAGGCGCAAAACACTCCTGGTTCAGAGATGTAATCCATTTTCATTTAAATATCCTCCACCCACCCAAACCCCTAACGCGTGGTGGCCTCTGGCTTCCAAATTCTCAAGAGTGATAAGCTGCCAAAGTAAACTAATTGCAATGTGTCTCAGTAATTGCCATGTGTGGGTATCTGCAGTTATAGTAAAAT